>NC_140488.1:9909189-12309189 GCF_964271855.1 Acomys minous
AGCATGTAGTTAATGAGTGCTTACCATATTCCTGACATTGTTCAGTAAAAAAAAAAAAAAAAAAAAAAAAAAAGTAAAATCTGACTCTTAGTTTTCACATTTAGAAGAGTTTCTAAGTGGTGAGAATAGAAACTAAAGAAGAAAGTATATTATGTGTTGACTGATGACAAGTGCTATGGACAAACATGATGTGGATAAACGATGGGAAATGTAGAGAAGAGCAAGTGTCACTTTCAAAATGATAAAAAAAAAAAGGTATTTCTTAGATCATGTCATTTCGGCACAGAATATGCAGATATATCTATATCAATGGGGGAGAGTTAGAGAGATATTTGGAAATAGTTGGAACTGGGATATAGACTAATTGCATCTGTATGATGGGCCTAGTGGGATTCTAAAATGCTTACTCCATGAAGGTATGTGTATTCTGTGGTATGTTACTGTGACAATCTCAACTGTCAATTTGAAGAAATCTAGAATCATCTGGAAAATATTCCTCTGGGCATATGTGCAGGAGACTATCTTGATTAGTTTAATAGAGGTGTAAATACACACCCATTGTGGGAGTGCTGAGACCCTGGACTGTATAAAAAGGGAAAAATTTAGCTGAGCACAACCATTCAGCACTTACTGCTTTTTGGCTGCAGATGAAATGTGACCATCTGCCTTAAGCTCCTGCTATTATGACTTTCCCAGCATGACGTAACTGTTACTTTGAACTGTGAGCCAAAACAAATTTCTTCTCCCTTAACCGATCTTGCCCATGTGTTTAATCACAGCAGTATAAACGTAACTAAGGCAGTTCCTCATTGTCCTTGAAATATCTAGACTAGGGTCTAGTGCACATTGTAAGAACATATGACATGTATTGAATGAGTGTGACTGACTTCCATCTCGCTACATGACAGTTAATACCTCCAATGCTTCAAAATAGGTAGAATTTATGAACTTGTGTTTTTAAAATGTTGATTTCATTAATTTGATAAATACATATTTGTAATATCGCATGATGTTTTATACATAGTAGATTGGCTGAAATCAAGCTGATTACCATATATATTAACTAACATGCATATCTTTTTGGTTAAAACACTTAAATCTAGTATTGACTTTCAAGAATACAACATGTTACTATAACCAAAGCTGCCATGCTCTGCAGTAGATCATACACTTCTCCTTCCCATCTAGCTTGCGCTTTGTATTCTTTGACAAATATCAACCAAATTCCTAATCCCTACCATACAATGCAGTTTTGATTATTAGGTTGAATGGATTATAAGATTAGGATTTTGATCCCCAGAAACATGTCATGTATACTAAATATCGATGTTATTTTCTGAACATTTAATGCAAAAGTGACAGGCAAGAGACATTGAAAACACCACCAACATTATCACAAGTATCCCTTAATTCTATTTTCTCACATTTCTTTACATTTTTTCTAGAAACAACTGGCAACTGTTAAGTGTGATGCACATATCTATTAATTCAAAGGTATCAGAAAGTGGATGTTTCATTCTTTGAGCTAAGTGGAAAATCACCCCCTTCTAATTAAGCACAGGTAGTTATATAAAATGGTTTTTTGATTGTTTGCTTTTGTTTTGTTTTTTGATTCTTCGCACAGGGATGTGCTAAAATGGCTTTTCTCTTTAATTAGTTCTAAAATCAGTGACTTGAATGGAAGAAAAATCTATTGGCACCTGTGATTACCCTAGGACAACACTGACACTCAACCCCCCAGAGCAGAAAGTCTTAAAATATGAAAGAGGTGTGGAGGTATATTCTACTCTGTAGTGTTTTGCAGTGATCATCTTGTATTTATATCTCTTGTTCCAGGTGTAGTGTTACATAATGTATAAGACACTGGTATCTACCCTAAATGAGTTTATAGCCTAGTAGACTATTAGGAAACGTAATTAGGAGAACAGTTTACAGATGATATAATGGTGTAGTTAAGGCATATCTAGGTGAGCACCTAAATTGGCTCGATGACCAGTTTCAAAGAAGATATTTTTATTATCATTGTGCTGGGGATTGAATTTTAAAGAGGTTTTATGGAAATCAGAAATATAGCTCTAAATAAAGATAATTCTATATTAAACCATCATTTCCCTCTTCTATAGTAATCAATTTTATGAACTTCATTTACCTGTTCTCAATTTTTTGTTGTAGGTGTTTTGGTGACATATTCAAACCTAAGTACAGTCACCATGTTATTTCATCTAATTTCTATAGCATAAGACTTTATGTTAAATAGTATGAACTTGACAGAATAGTATGACCATAGAGATCATCTTCACTCAATTAACAATAAAATCCTCTTAAGGGAGATCCCATCTGAACACATGCCTAGAGGGTAGGTAGGGTCATGGTGTAAGAAAGCAATAGGCATAGCTATTTGTGTTTTTTACTATGTGAAGGGACCCATCAAAACACAGAGACAGACAAGAAAAGAAACCAAGCCGAGCAGTGGTGGCGCACGCCTTTAATCCCAGCACTTGGGAGGCAGAGGCAGGCGGATCGCTGTGAGTTTGAGGTGAGCCTTGTCTACAAAGTGAGTCCAGGACAGTCAAGGCTACACAGAGAAACCCTGTCTCGAAATCCCCCCCCCCAAAAAAAAGAAAGAAAGAAAGAAAGAAAGAAAGAAGAGAAACCCCTCTTGTGGGTAATCACAGGTACTTCAGCCAACTAAATGCGAAGTGTTGGTGGCTCCAAGCAAAAATGCTCATTCATATGATTTTGCTTAATCTTTTCAACAATAAGACTATGATAGGCATAAATAATTATCTCTAGACAGTGAAAGAAAGCTGACAGATGCTTGTGGTCCTGCAGCAAAATGAACAGAAAAGATGTATTTTAATTGAGGTTTATCAAGTAACCTGAGTGATTACCAGTAACTATTCTAAGTCCATGGAGGTGTGTGGTGGTTTTCATACCCCAGTATTCATCTTTTCAGTCTTGTTCTATAAAATTGTCTCTAATCATTTGATTTGCCTCTTAAAGGTAAACAAACCAATCTCTTGAGTGCTGATCTTGCAAAGCTATTGCAGCAGGAATGGTGGCAGTGCAGTTCTAAGAACTTCTGCATTTCTCTACTTGAGAAACCCCAGTATTTGCTGATGCAGATATCTTAAGGTAAGAAAAGGCTAATTATTGTGTTTTTAATGAGAACTGAATTTTGAAATTAATTAACAGATTAAGTTATGCCCTGTTGCCAACAGACTGTGTTCTCAATGAAACCAAATATTATGACAATTGCCAAATTCATTAGATAGTTCATTGTGTGAATCAAGTCTATTTTATAGAGAGTTTCTTCTTCAAGCCAAGGCTTTGGATTTCACAACATTGTGCTGTGTTAGTTTGGCAATACTGTAATATTCAAAGTATACATTTATGTTTCTCAAGTGATGGGATAACAATTGAGTTGTAATCTGAGTAAATTAATTAAATAAAAAATTTTAAATCCTTAAATAATATCTACAATGTTTTTGATAAAGAACAAAACTTGGGTAAAATGCCCAAGAATTTAAACTATAAAATACCCAAACCTGAAACTCAAAGACTACTTGTATTTGTGAAATTTCTTTGCCTCCTTCAGTAATCACAGCAGTGGAATCATAGGAAAGAAGACATGGCATTGACTTTATGACCTAACCATGTACCTGAGGGACATGGTGACTGAAGATGTCTCTAGCTCCAGGCAGGCATGGGTAATCTTTCTAGTCCCCCTAGTGACAAGCTTACATTTAGTTTATCTCACATCTTACCTGTCTCTGCTCTAGTAAACTGCGTATTTCCATTCCTCAGTATTCTCAGCTGCAACATAGGATTAATTGTATGGCTCTGTAGCTCAGTGATATGGAACTTGCCTAGTAAGCATGGAGACCAAGGCTCACCAGACTAATTTAAGCATGGGCAGGGGTGCTAATAACCGTACCTATACATGAAGCTGTGGTGTGGAGGGATGGAATGTTTACAAAAGAGATGTTAGCCTTTAACAATTCTTAGTGTTCCAAACTAGAGAAGTATGTTTTATGTTTGTTGAAAATAAAAGGCTTTAAATATCCGCTATAAAAATTATAAAACAAATCATAATTTCATAGGTTCCTTGCACATATGAGAGATGGAAGGAGAATTACAAGTTGTTCATAGTAATTATCTCAACTAGGATACAAGGGCCAGCCTGTATAGGTTCCCCCAAATCTGTTTTTGCATCACACAGGAGTGCTACTTGGACACTCAATATACCTACTCTAAAGAATTTAATTGTCTGGGCTTCTGAAAAGAGTCCAATAAAAGAATTCCACCCCTGAAGCCCTGGAACACTCTTCTTGGTGAATAGTCAATGAGGACTATATATAGAAGAATTCTCGCAGCCCCAAGAAGAGGTCCTGGATAGCCAGACAAAAAATAAGACAAACATAAGAATCTTAAATTGCCTAATAATAAACTTTGTTGTCCAGACAGAAAGACAGACAGACAGGCAGGCAGGCAGGCACGCACGCACGCACGCACGCACGCACGCACACACACACACACACACACACACACACACACACACACACTTTGAGATTAAAAAAACAACCTGTTTTGTTTAGAGAACAAAAACCAGTAGCACCGTTCTTTTTTAATTAATTAATTAATTAACTTTACACCCAGATCTCAGCAGATTCCCCTCCTTCCTTTTCCCCTCCCTCCCCCTCCCATTTTCCTTAGACAACAGAAGGCCTTGTATGTATATTAACCCACCTTGGCATGTAAAGATGCATCTTTTCCTATTAAGGTTAGATACAGCAACCCGGTTTTGAGAAAAGAATCCAACAGCATCAGAGACAGCCCAGCTCAAGTTATTAGGGGTCCCACATGAGGACCAAGCTGTACATCTGTTATATATGGGGAGGGGCTAGAACTATCCCGTGGATGCTCTTTGGTTGGTGGTTCAGTCTCTGTGGGCCCCTATGAGTCCAGGTTAGTTAATTCTGTAGGTTTTTTTGTGGTGTCCTTGAGTCTCTGGCTTTTTCTATTCTTTGTTCCCCCTCTTCTGTAAGATTCCCCAAACTCTACCTGATGTTTGGCTGTATGTCTCTGCATCCATTTCCATCCACTGTTGGGTAAAGCCTCTCTGATGACATTTATGCTAGGCTCCTGTCAGCAAGTATAACATAATATCACTAATAGTGTCAGGATTAACTCTCTCCCATGGCATGGGTCTCAATATGGGCCAGTTATTGTTTGATCATTCCCACAATTTCTGCTCCATCTTTATCCCTGTACATCTTGTAGTCAAGAAAAATTTTAAGTCAAAGGTATTGTGGATGGGTTGGTGTCCCAGTCCTTCCACTCAAAGTTTTGCCTGGTTATAAGAGGTGGCCATTTCAGGTTCCAAATTACCTGTTGCCAGCAATCTTAGCTAGGGTCACCCTCATAGATTCTTAGGAGTGTCTCTTATCCTAGGTTTCTGGCTCATCCCAGAGCTGCCCATCACACTAATTTTGGTTCTCTTCCCTCTCAATCTTCCCCACACTTGATTTTTCCTGTTTGCTTCCCCACCCTCTCTCCCACTCAGCTCTCTCCCTCTGTCCACATCAGATGTCTATTTTATTTCCTTGTCTATGTAAGATTCAAGCATCCTCCCTTGGGCACTCCTTGTTACTTAGCTTCTTCAGGTCTGTGGATTGTAGCATGGTTGTCCTGTGTCTAATATTAACTTATATGGCTATTTGCATGCAGAAAAATGCAAATAGATCCATGTTTATCACCCTGCACAAAACTCAAGTCCAAGTGGATCAAAGACCTCAACATCAAACCAAAAACAGCAAATCTATTAGAGGAGAGAGTATGGAAGAGTCTTGAGCTCATTGGCTCAGAACACCAACAGTTCAGGCTCTAAGATCAACAATTAATCAACGAAACTCATGAAACCGAAAAGCTCCTGTAAGGCAAAGACATCATCAGTAGTGACATTCAGCATCCCTGCCACTGCAAGGGGGCATGGAAGTGGGTGTTTCTCTGGCTTAAAAGGGTGAAACCTCTAGTGGAGCCCAACCCAGGCAACACCAATGGCCTGGCATAACCTGGGCAGCTCAGTGGCTGCTTCGTGAGCAGCTGGTAATGGAGGCCTGCTTGGAGCTCTGAAACCAAGAGAGGCAGAGGAAGGAGCCCAGTTATGACTGGGTGGACAAAAATGGCTGCTTCAGGAACTGCCAGCAGCTTGTGGTAGACAGAGGCTCGCTAGGAAGATGGCAGCAGCAGCAGTGATCCTACTGAGTCACCAGAAAGAACAGAAGCTTGCAGTGGTGGGGGGGTGGTTGTGGGGGGAGGTCCAGAAACTCTTAGAGGCCTTCAGGGAGGAGTGCAGCCCTTCCTTCCCCAGAATAAACAACAAAGCCCAGATGTTCATGGTGAAACAGATGATGCTGCCCCTCCCCTTTATTTTGTGGGAAACAGGGAATTATAAACCTTGGTCAGTGAGAGAGGTTTTGAGAGTGAATGTGTTTGGTTTGCTAGGGCTCGAAGTGCTAGGAATACTTAATCTACATGTAACAAAACAGTTCTATCATAAGAGGAGAAAAGGAGTAGCTAATTATCCTATGAGTGGAGGAGAATCTCCAGGTGGTGTTAAAGGTCATTAGTTGAAAGCCAAGACATCAAGACATCATATGGTGGGTATCTCCAGACATCCCCAGGAACTTGCTGAACTGGTTTCTTATCAGGAAAGGGTTGGGTTTGTAATCTCCCTGAGGGCAATGCGATGCTCCTAGGAGGCTGGTATTCCCCTGATCAGGAAGAGAGGGAACTCTGCTGAGAAAAGGAGTTCTTGTCTTACACCAAGATCAGAAGCTATGGAGAAATGCTAGACTTTATCTTTAATAGCAAGGTTCCCCATCTGTTCCTGTTTTATTTTATAAAGGAGAGGTGTCATCATAGTCTTCAGCTTCTATGTGAGGGACTGTTTGGTATTGAACCATAACCTAACTGGCAGTAACCTTAGCAATATTTCTCGCTTGCCGTTTTAAAAATTGGATGAGGCAGGGTGCAAGTATCAAAATAAAATAGAGCATTATTAAAATAAATCACAGCATTATCAGATACTAATAAAGGGTAGGGATCAGGAATAAAAGAGATTACTGAATCAATTTAACTGCTTAGTGGTAACTTTGTACAGAATTGTTGAGGGTATTAGCAATGACCTCAAACAACATTTGATACATCTACATAGACAAAACATTTTTCTTGACTGATTAAGCTCATCTCCAAGGTCCCCACTCAGGTGTGTCTGGCCAGTGGCTGCTCTCCTGGTCAGGGAATACTCAAGAGAGTCTGGGGAGGAATCTCTAATCTCCATCTGGTGTGCAGTAGATTACTTTTTCTCCTAGAAGTAGGCCTGTGAAGTAAGCATAAGTGGTGAAGATCTCTGGAACCTGGATATCTATGAAGGCGGTTATTTTTAAGGAATGGTGGGTAGTGTACAGGTTAATCTAGTAACCATCTGATTGCGATCAATTGTACAGGCCTAGAAGAAAGGGGAAGGGATGGGGTCTAAAAGGGTAGCTGTTTGATTAAAAAGGGGAATTTCCTGGAAGTCCAGACAGGTGTCATTTCTTCAGGCTGGAGTTATCATCAGAGTGTTTGTGGGCACTGCAGAAAGCAAGGGCAGGTGTTAGAGGAATCTTCCTCCTGGTTTGGCATACTTTAAATGGGCAGTCTCCTGTGCTGAAGTTAGGAAAGCAGGGGAAGGACTGGGGATCATATCTCACCTGCTTAAGGGAGCTGGGGAATGAAACATCATGTTAATTACTTATCTGACAATAATGGCTTGTCTGTGAAAAATAAACTGGCTTTAATAGTTGCTAATGTGGTTCATTTGACCTGAGGGGTGGATCGAAGATATGTTACTATTACCACTGTCTTCAATCTGTGAACAATTTTTGTGTTAAAAGCATTGTTCTGTTGGGGGTGGCAACCCTTTTTATTCTTTAGCTCTTAATCTTTCAGGATGATAGCTTAGCTATTTTGGGCCACTGACCACAGTAAGAAACTCTAGAGAAAAAGAGAAGTAGTGGAGAATTGAACCCTGAACCTTCAGAATCAAGGTCTGAATCCTTAACAATTAATCTATCCATCCATTCTAAAGGAAGAAAAAGATGGGGTTAAAAGGGCATATTTAGGTAAGGGAAATTTCTGTTCCTAAAAATGGGGTGGGTGGAGTAAGATGTATTTTGTGAGGAGTTATTTTAAATCCTAGAGAGGACAGAAAAGGTATTAGTTGGTCTTTAAGGTGGGAGGAGGAGATGGAAGGATCTCTCCATACCAGGATGTCATCTGTATAATAATGTACTTTGCATCCATTCTCTAAGTGAGATTTTAATGCAGTGACCACAACTTTCTAAATTTGGACCAGATTAAGGGTGCTATGTGACAATCTGAGTTGTTCATTAGTGTATAATTAGAAGGCAGACTTTAGTGGTCAGTAAGGCGTATGCCACCACTACCTGGTATAGGTTAAGTTCTAACAGAGGCCTAAAGGTGAATAATCGTTCCATGGAAACCCTGGAAATAATGGTCATTTATGCCCTACTTACCTGATAAAAGCAAAGAAAGATCTGGATCTTCTGTAACTTTTTCAGAATACTAAAATGCAAAATAGAGATTTTTCTCTAAAATAATGGTTTTTCTAGTTTTATTAAAGGCACACTTCATCCTTCTTGGTACACAAGTTGGTATCATGGAGGGATGATCTGTCTTGCTGATACATAGTGACATTGAAGAAGAGATATACAGAACTCTCATATATATACATATACATATACATATACATATACATATATTCACAATTTAGGCCAAAAGCAAACATACAACCACTTCTTAATATAAATTTCTAAACAGTCATTGTATCTACAAATACATTTCTTCAATGAGTTTATTGACTACTAATTCTGTCTTCTAAATCAACAGTAATGAACAATTTAGACGTCACATAGCACCCTTCATCTGGTCAAAGCATTAGCCTATGTAGCATTATTTCATTGTTATTAATTCCTCAACTATATTCCAGTAAAAACAAGATTGCTATCAATTTGTTTGATGTCCCTTGCAAGCGCAATAGGACATTATTTTCTCCCAAGACTTTTTCCCTCTCATAAAAGGATATAAACGGAGTTGTTCCAAACCATTTACTGTGTTTTGACATTCTTTTCAGAATAATTACCCTTACTTAGCTGCAAGAGCAAAGGAGGACATAAAAGAAAAGTCTGTCAGGGTTTAAAGTCAAAGATCAGTTAAAATATCCAACACTTGTCAAAAATAATATTTAGGAAGAAAGTACACCCAGAAACTATGTTATACTGATTTCCACCAGATTCAGGAGGTTAATGGGGCAGACCCTCCACTGAGAAGTAAGCTCAGAATGAAGAGGTAGATATCTGCTTGTATGTGAATGAAAAGATGTAATGCATTAAGGAGTTTATTTTTTCTTTTGATGAACTATTAAAAAGAAGATTATCAAATTTAATTTGGTTGTAGCAGTTAATTTAAAACTGAAAGTTGAAATTCTCTGAAAATAACACTGTATGAAAGTAAAGAAATATCAAGTATAACTTCAAATTTTCCTATTAACTGGTAGTAAGGAGTAGCCAAATCTAATCAGCCACTGGAAGATGGGCAAAAATTTGTACCTAAGCAGTCAGATTCTACTATTACCACCACCACGACCCCCACAACCACCACCACTACTAATACTACTACTACTGCTGATGATGATATTTATAATTATTGTTGTTGTAGTTGTTGTTCTGTGTACAAGCACATGTACCTGATGTATATATGTGTGTATGTATGTATGTATGTATGTATGTATGTGGATGCCTAATGCCATGATCCACATGTGGAGGTCAGAGGACAATTTTGTGGGATAGATTATTTCCTTTCACATACATTTGGCTCCTAAGGGATTGAATCAAATTCACCACACTTTTTCATCAAGTAGCTTTACATGCTGAGCTATCCCATTGACACATTTTTTTAATGCACCTGACAAATGGGGTTAGATTTAGCTCAGAGTTGGAGTTGTGGTCACTTAAAAGATGCCATTCATCCTCCCACTAATCCTAAAGGATATATTGGGGAGCAGAAGTTGTTGTAAGTAGTAAGAAGGTTTTTTGAAAATTGATTAACTTATTTTACATCTGGACCACAGTTTCCCTTCACTCCTTTCCTCCCAGTCCCTCCTCCCGCCTTCCCCACCCTATCCACTCCTTCTCAGTTTCTCTTCAGAAATGGGAGGTCTCCCATGGATATCAACCAAACATGGACTATCAAGTTGCAGTAAGACTAGGCACCTCCTCTCCAATTAATTCTAGATGAGGTAACCCAGTAGGAGGAAAGGGTCCCAAAGACAGGCAACAGAGTCAGAGGCTATTCGTGCTCCTGCTATTATGAGTCCCACAAGAAGACTAAGCTATACAACTGTAGATATGTACATAGGGTGTAGTCAGTCCCATTCATGATCCCTGGTTGGTGATTCAGTCCCTGAAAGCCCCTATGATCCCAGGTTAGTAGATTGTGTGGATTTTCTTGTGGTGTCCTTGACTTTTCTGGCTTCTACAATCCTTCCTCCCCACTCCTCAGCAGGATTCCTTAAGTTCTGTCTAATGTTTTGTTGTGGGTCTCTGCATTTGTTTCCATCAGTTGCTGGGTGAAGCCTCTCTGATGACATGTGTGCTAGGCTCCAATCTATGAGTATAGCAGACAATCACTAGGAATTACCTTGTTGACTTTTTTTTTCATTTGTGTTTTGTTCCATTTTTTTGTCTCTTGGCTATCCAGCCTCTGGCTCTTGGCCCTCTAGGCAGTGTCACAGGTGGGCTTCCTCTCATGGTATAGGTCTGTAGCTAGACTAGTCATTGGTTGGCCACTCCAATCTCACAATTCCTGAGCCAGTTTTACCACAATACATCTTTACATCTTGTAGGTTGAGGTTTTGTGGCTGGGATGGTGTCCCAATCCCTCTACTGGAAGTCATGCCTTGTCCCAGCAGATGCACAATTCAGGCTCCAATACCCCATTGCTAGGAGTCTCAGCTAAGGTCACCATCATAGTGCCCTCTTCCACTCACCCATGATGGGAAGAGTGTTTTTTATCATAACAAAGTATTCCATTTTTTTGTTGATTTGATTGTTCTGTTTTGTTTTGGCCCTTGATGTCATTCAAGTTTCTAAAATTTGTCTAGTATAAATTTTGTCACTGAATAGCTGTTGGTTAGTATTTCTGTTTCAATAAAGAAATTCTCAGAAATAAATAGTTTTTACAAGACACTTAAAAAAAATTAACTGTGTTCCCCAAAGTGCTAACTCTTGGCATCAATGAATGTGACTTTATTTTGAAACAAGATTTTTGAAGATGATAAAGATTAAGCCATGATAAATTATATTGGAGATCTGAGTAAAGCTTCTACAAGCTGAGATGGGCTGAGTATTACTGCAACGACAAGCTGGCTTAGACAAGGAAGGCAAATTCCCTAAAGACTTAAACCCTGGTCTTGCAAACAACCAATTTTCAGACTTCTAGCTACCTGAATTGTCAGTGGAACAGTATGTGTGGTTTGTTTGCTTACTTTTTTTATGCAAAGGAGCCAAATATTGTTTTATTCCAGTTTTTCCCATTTGTCTATATTCTTCATTGTTTATTTATACTCTTCTCACACAATATGTCCCAATCACTGCCTCTCCTCCCTCCATTACTCCCAGCCTACCCACACCTCCTCTGTCCTCTGAAGGCATTGCTCCTCAATTTCCCTTCAGAAAAGAGCAGGCCTCCCAGTGATCATGACATAACAAGATACAATTTGACTAGGACAATGTATTTTTAAAAATAAGGTTTAAACCACCAAATATGTGGCCATTTGTAATGAAAACCTCAATAAATTACTATAGACATTACTATAATGGCATTATGGAACACAGTTACTCTTCCATTGAACAATTTTTAGCACTTCGGTTTAAAGAATAGGACATGAACACTAATATTATAGTTATTATGAAGGCTCTATGGTCTTATAATGCTTAAAACACTTTTTGTATATAATAACAATAGCTAAATATTAGCTATTACTAATGAACCTAATCCAGGAAAATTAGTATATTATCTCCAATGGTCAGTCACTGAACAGCAGATCACATGGCTGATTAATTGCTCCTGGTTAGCCCTTTAGAAATCTAAGGCATCCTTACTCTATTTGTGGGCCAAGTACATCATCTTTGTAAGCAAATAAGGCATTATTATGATCAGACTCACTATTATCAAACTTAACTGTAAGAAATAATCTTTGCAAGTAGAGAAAGGCAGAAATTAAAGCAATGTTACAGAAAGTTACAACAAATGCATTTCACTAATAATATTTAAGGAGGGACACTGTGTGAGGTGACCCAGTGATTCACTGTGTTTATATTATTTGGCCTTATTACCACCCTTGAAGACTGCCCTGCATTCCTAATGCTTAGACTTTCTTCATTCCTGGACTTTTCTTCAGATCCAGACACATTAGTAACATTTTCCCCTATTGAGGTAAATAGCCTTCTAAAATTGAAATCTCAGAAGGCTCCAGTACAAGATAAAACTGTGAACTGATGGTATTTTGTATTAATAATCAAGGATATTAATAGAAGTAAATAAAGCAAAGTGGCATTAGACCAATGAAAGTTCAGGAAGACACAGACAATAGATTTCATGTTTTTGAAGAATTATCCTGTATAAGAGATACTGAGCCTGTTATAATTAATATCAATAAGATTAATAGGCAAAGGAATTTGGTAGAAAGTGTCCTAGTCTGTGGGACATATCAAACTAGGGCTCACCAGAAAGAGGGGGTATGAATTGGAAGAGACAGAGACTCGTGGGGTATGAGGCCAAGACAAATTCTGATCAAGGCCCACTTTATTAAAAAGTGAGTACTATTGAATTGTCCTTGGTTAATGCAATAGTTTGAGGACATTCTCCATAGGGACTGACTTTGACATGAACTCTAGTGCCTCATATTTGACTACTTCCTCTTGGTGGAGAGGCCTGGTGGCACTCAAAGAAAGAATAAGCAGGCTACCAAGATGAGACTTGATAGCCTATGACCATATAGTAGGGGAGGAGGTCCCACTCAGTCATAGACCTAGGAGTGGGGAATAGGGTGAAAATGGGAGGGAGGGAGGAATGGGAAGATACAAGTGATGGAATAACAATTGAGTTGTAATCTGAATAAATTAATAAAATTAAAATTTAAAATTTAATAAAAGGAAAAAAAGAAGAAGAAAATAGCAAGTACTGTTTATATAGCAAGGACACCACAAGCTCTATTACAATCTCACTTCCCCTAGTCCCCAGGCAAGAATACAATCCTCTGAGTAGTTCCCTGTAAAAACTTCCTTAATCCTCTGGGTAGTTCCCTGTAAGAACTTCCCTATTGCTTTCAAAGGTAAACAATCTGAAGACCGCCTTAACACAAGACCTCATTCAGGAAATGTCAACAACTTGAAGGTCACAGCATACAGCCTAAGCACAGGATTTCTAACATGGCTGAATTTAGCTTGGCTCCCCACATCTGCCCCTTCTAAAATAAAATTATGAAGAATCTGTCTTAGGTCAGTGAGTCAACTATTTATCCTTAACCAATGTTGGCACATGAATTCCATTATTCATGTCTTTTGTTAACTTGAACAAGCTTCAGACTCACTCTTACCCGCCTCTGGCTTGCCTTCATTTCAACACATGAAGAAAGGGAGCATCTTTGTTCTCTATACCATGCACTTGTGCTTGTATCGGCTGCAGTTGCTGAGACATGAGCTGTGTTGGGCAAGGAAGGAAGGCACAGGCTATAATTTCAAGCCCTGCCATCCCTGCCAAGTATAATCCATGCTTTTGAATACTGTTAATTCTAAAGAGATTATATTAAATGTGACTATAGCTGCATCCTACTCATAGGGAGTCTAAGGAAATTAAGCATGACATTGTAATTTGCTCAGTTGTCTCAAATCACTAACCTTTTAGTTAAGGCATAAACAATATTAATAAAGCAATACCAAAAACAATAGTAGATACAAGAATAAAACAGAGATTTTACCACTCAACAGCCCACCACAAGTCCCTTTTCAGTTCTCCACAGTCCTGCAGTTAAAACTGACCCTAACAATTAGGGTGAAAAAGTACTTGTAAAGCTTAAAATCTGAGCTTCTAGAAGGAAAGTATTCCAGAGGAGTCTCTGCAAAGCACCATTTCCAAAGTTCAGTCAAGGAGGATGCCTCATAGGTACTGGAACACTTGAGTTCTCCTTTCCTCCTCATACATAAGGAAATGAAGAAGTTGAGTGTTTATGAATATGTTATCCCAAGAAACAGGTTGAAGAAAAGGAGGATCAGGAATATGTGTCCAATGAAGTTTCACCTCCAACCTTGGGATCATCAGCAGACTCCTCCATGCCAGCATCCACTTGACGTACAAGCCTCTCAGGTAGCCGGTGTGCAGCATCATGTTCCTGTGAGAAAGCACAAACAGAGCCGTGTCCTCATACTAATACATGATCGAGTTCATTCCACTGTCCGGTTAAAAGATCCTTCCATGTCACTTCAGCAAAGGATGACTGAGTATTACTGTGCCAGAATTGATTGGCTATAAATTTTCCTTTAGCATCAAGCAGCAAAAATTTAAAATAAAGAGAATATGACTCAAAGCATTTTTAGGTGATTCGGGGTAGAGTTCCCCCTTCTTTATTTTTTGTAAATAAGTTTTTTTGGTAAAATGAGCTTATTTCACCATTCCTTGTAGATCCTCTAGTCTGGAGAGAAGCAAGTACACATAACCTTTTAAATTTAGGTGAGCTTGCCAGAGCTCAGAAGAAAAAGAAACTTACTGCAAGTAACTTAGCTTATCAGCAGGGAATCACGCCATGTGGAGACTGGGCTGAAATTGAAGAGTTTCACCTGTGTTAATCCCCAAGTTCTGGGACTAAACAGGTGCACTACCACACCCTGTTGTTCTTTCATTTCAATCTTAGTAAAATGTTTAGAAATCTCAAGGAAAAATTAATCAGGGAAGCAAGAAAATTCTAAGTTCTAGGCACTTAACTACATTCCCTAGGCTAATTTAGAAAACTATCAGCCTTCTAGTTCTGCCTCTCCAATCAGCCATGTGTCTGTAGCCATCTCTGCTTTGTAAGAGTCAAGCATGCAGGCAGCTAGGAGCAGTATCTGTAAAATTATCTGGCCCAAGGATGTTCTAGTCCTGGGCTTGTTTAGCTAGTTTGATCTAAGTGGAAACTCCCAGTTGTAAATTTTGATTCCAAGGACAAAACTAGTTTATCTCTCCTTTTTAACTCTAGTAAAAATCTTTAGAAATCGCTCAAGTAAAAATTAAGCAAAGAGGAAAATCAAAATGACTCTGAGATTCCATCTTATACCCATCAGAATGGCTAAGATCTAAAATTCAAGTGACACCACATGCTGGCGAGGATGTAGAGAAAGAGGAACACTCCTTCATTGCTGGTGGGAATGCAAACTGGTACAACCACTTTGGAAATCTATCTGGCACTATCTCAGAAAACTGGGAATAGGGCTTCCTCAAGACCCAGCTATTCCACTCCTTGGAATATACCCAGAAAATGCTCCACCACACAACAGGGACATATGCTCAACCATTTTCATAGCAGCATTATTCATAATAGCCAGAACATGGAAACAGCCTACGTGTCCATCAGTAGAAGATTGGATAAAGAAACTGTGGTACATTTACACTATGGAATACTACTCAGCTATAAAAAACAAGGAATTTCTGAAATCTGTGGACAAATGGATTGAACTTGAAATGATCATACTGAGTGAGTAAACCCAGAAGCAGAAAGAGTCAAATGGTATATACTCACTTATATCTGGACACTAGCCCAAGGGGCATGTGCCATGAAAGTCTTCACTTACCAGGAAAGTGGGACAGAGGGGAGGACATCTTGTTTGGACTTTACATGAGAGAAGCATCAGAGAATAGGGAAATAAAAGGATCCAGAGGGTCCTAGAAACCTACAAGAAGAACATTAGGATGGGCAGATCTGGGCCTAGGGGTCCTGCTCAAACTATGATACCAGCCAAGGATAATATGTGCAGTAAACTTTGAACCCCTACCCAGATCTAGCCAATGGTCAGGACATTTTCCACCATTGAGTAGAGAGTGGGGACTGACTTTCACATAAACTCTGGTGCCCCATTTTTTACCATGTCCCCTTGATGGGGAGGCCTGGTGACACTCAGAGGAAGGATAGCAGGCTACCAAGAAGAGACTTGATACCCTATCAGCATATACAGGGGAATGAGGTCCCCTTCAGTCACCATCATAGGGTAGGGGAGTAGGGGGGAAATGGGAGGGAGGGAGGGATGGGAGGATACAAAGGATGGGATAACCATTGAGATGTAATATGAATAAATTAATAAAAAATATGCAAAGAAAAAAGAAAATTATCTATTTTTGGTGGACCTTTTCTCAAAAGCTCTGATAAATACTTTGTAGCTAAGGAGCTTTGAATTAACTCCATTCCCTAGATGAGTTTAGAAAACGTTTAGCCTCTTACAAGCAAAAATAAAGCAAGAAAATTCTAAGTTTTAGGCAATAAACTCTATTCCCTAGGCCGTACTTCTCCAACCAGCCACTTGTTCTCAGCCATGCCTGTTCTGTAAGAGTTGAGCCCCACAGACAGCCAGGAGCAGCACCTGTAAAATGTTTTGGCCCATGGATGCTCCAGCCCTGGTCTTGTTCTCTATGGATGGCTGCTCTGCCTGGGTCCAGTCCCCCTGTAGGGCTAGCGCTCTGCTGGCCAGTGTGTGTGGAGGCAGGACTCTTACCACCTCATCTGTTGTGCATACCATGCTGGGCTACACTGTTTGTTTAGAAAATTGGCCAGTGAGTAAAGCTTGGCCCTCTCTCAAAATATAGAAAAATGAAACAATATTTAAACAATTAAACAAACTTACAGACATAGACAAAAAATTTGACATGATGATCATAAAGCAAACAAACAGTGTGATAAGCAAGACAAAAAGAAGCAGTTTCAAAACCTTGACAATAAATGGCATATCTAGGGTCTAAACTATCTTTAACTAAAGCCAAAAACCTAATATATATACACACACACACATTATATACATACATATATACATACACATTATACATATATATATACACCTTTTTAGGTCTAAAAGCATCATGTAGTGTTCCTGTAATTTTTTAATTTTTTTACCAACTCTATCCCACATTTTTAAATTAACCACTTCTTCCTCAAGAAACCATGGACATACTTCATTGACAAAACCTAAAACTGAATTAATATTTTAGTATCAACCCTGACCACACATGTTTGAAGCATGAATTGCAATGGTGGTCTAAATAACTTTTTTGAATTGCTCTGTCTCATGCTTTCATGACTACCTTATCATTTCTCCACAAAGCAGGTCACTCTGGTGGCGACATTTTTTTCCACTTTACTTCCCAAGAGCACTCTCAAAGTGATGTTCATCACCTTGTCCCTTGGTTTCAAGCCCCACTTTGGGTGCCAAATGTCCCAGTCTGTGGGACATATCAAACCAGGGCTCACCAGAAAGAAGGGGTATGAATTGGAAGAGACAGAGACTCGTGGGGTATGAGGTCAAGATGGACTCTGACCAAAGCCCACTTTATTAAAAAGCGAGTACTGTTTATATAGGAAGGACACCACAAGCTCTATTACAATCTCACCTCCCCTAGCCCCCAGGCAAGAGTACAATCCTCTGAGTAGTTCCCTGTAATCACTTCCCAATTTCTCTGGGTAGTTCCCTGTAAGAACTTCCCTATGTCTTTCGAAGGTAAGCAATCCAAAGATAGCCTAAACACAAGACCTCCTTCAGCCAAGGTCAACAAATTGAAGGTCACAGCATGTAGCCTAAGCATAAGATTTCTAACATGGCTGAATTTAGCATGGCTCCCCACAAGAAAGATCTGATAAGATGGAGCTATTTGTTCCATGATAAATCAGAGAGAGAGAGAAAGAGAGAGAGAGAGAGAGAGAGAGAGAGAGAGAGAGAGAGAGAGAGAAACAAGATCTTTCAGATGATATTAATGGATTAAAGTTTTTACTTCTGAGGTGATATTACTCCATGACTCCACAGCAAACTAGAAAATCCATACTTATTATACAAGGTTATAACTCAATTTGTGAACAATTTCAACCCAAAAGTTGATGAACTAACTAACTAAAGGAATAAACATAGCCTATTTTATATCCATGAAAGCATAAGGCATAGTTATTCCATCTTAAACTGCTTTTTAAAACAATGTCTATATTTTTTCAATTGAAGTGTTGTTATATATAATATATGCTAGTTGCAGATATGTACATTGGGGGAAGAAAACTGTATTTTAATAAAATCACCACTCAATTTTCAACAGACAAATCCTGATTTAATTTTATAAGCCATTTTTATAAAGTCACTGAAGATTTCTAGTTTTGCCACCTAATGAGTATCTCTGGTATAGACCATAATACTCTGAGGAAAGATGGGCAATTTAACACAGAAAACAATTGAAAATCCATTTAATTACATCAATTCTCATGGCAAGAAGTTATGAACTCAAGCATCAAAAACTAAAGGTGTGTGATTAGAAATCACATATCATCAGTAAATGAAATTCTTTTGCTCTTCTGTAACATCAAGACTGTCTTCATTTATTTGAGGTTGTTTGATTTTCTCATGGAATAAACTTACTACGCAGAACTATTTCAGTTGAATCAAATTACTGAATTTCTAGTTCTGAATCCTTTTAACTTTTGCATCACTAGTAGTTATAGCATCTGTGTTTCTGTAGAGACCCATTGCAGACAATAGAGACACTGCTGTTCATGCAAGCAAAAGGGGATGGTCTAACAGCATCCTAAGCTTCCCACACACTGCTGTTTGCACCTTTGGTGTTATAAACTGAATGTTAATTATGCATTACACTTGTAATTAGATGGTTTATTCATGATGCCTTAATGGTTTTTTTTTTCTTTTCCAAATTTGGTTTCACAGTTGTCACTTTCCAGATGATTGCTGAGTTTTGTGACATCACTTGTAACTTCCTACAGCATCCACCAATGCTCTCTGTACATTAGTTGAATGAACAGACTGTTTAGAACGCACTTGTTTTTATATTTACTGAAATAACTCCTCTCCTTAAACTTGTCATGTTCCTTCTATCCTTGATATATCCTACTGTACTTATAGTAGGTGCTCTATACTTTTTTCAGAAGGTTTCTCTTAAAATGACAGTGAGTCCATGGTCCTTCTGTGCATAGATTCCTCAATAGCTTATAATTTCACTCAGAATAAAAGCCAACATGATTCATAAATTCTGATCTACAGGTCTTAGATGTCTCTGACTTTCCAATTCTCTAATTTCTCCCCTACTACTCCACCCTTTGTTATTTTTGCCTGGTCAACTGTCTTTCTTACTCAATCTCTCCATTACAAATTCTCTTCTTTTAGATGTAATCATGTCAAATCTCTAATTTATTTCAGGTCTTTATATCCCTATACCTAAAGTCACAACTCTGTGCTCCATTTTCTGGCTATTTTCATACATGGGGATACATATGAAAGAAAATGAACAGACTATGTAATTGGAAATATGTAAATGAAAATAAAATAAATCAAACACTTACAAATGGAGTGCTTTTGGAATACAGGAAACTTATCAATTCTCCTTAAAATTGATATAGAAGGTTAGCACTATTCCTATTAAAAGATTTGTAGACTCATTTATGGTAATATCCAGTGATTGATTCTAAACACATACACAAAACTAAAGGAAGCAGAATGATCAGAAAACCTTAGAAAATAGAATGACAGTTTAAATATCCATTCTGCCTGATTATAAGACATTCACTACTACAGTATATGGATTGGCAGAACAGAAAATAAAATTTAGGAATAGACCTACACAATTATGGCCAAGTGAGTTGCAACAAAGTTACAAAGGCAATTTACTAGAGGAAAGATAGTCATCCAAACACAGGCTAGAGAAGCTGTACATATTCCAGCATAAAACATTACTCAATGTAAAATCATGTGAATAAAGCTTAATTCTAAAAGGAGAAATTAGACTTTGACAAAATTAAAAGTTTTGTTCCCTAAAGAAAATGAGTAACCATAGTTTGAAGAAAAATATGTGTAAGCAAATATTTGGCAAATGTGTAGTTAGAATACATAAAGAACTATTAAAACTCAACAAGGAGGAAATAAAAATCCTGTTAGCAAAAATACAATAAGCTTGAACTGAAATTTCACAAAAGAAGGTGTATGCAAATAATCACATTAAAAGATGTTAAATATCACTCATTTATCAGATGCAAATCAATACCTTGCAAATAATCACTACATGCCTAATTAATTTCATTGTGGATGGGAATGCAAAAATGATATAGTCACTTTGAAAGACAGTTTGGTGGTTCTTATAAATTTAAATTTTCTATCAAGCCCATTGAGAAGATTTTAGGTATTTATTCAAGTATATCTTCATGCTTGTAGTATAATAATTGCCCCAAACTGAAAGTGACTGAGATATCACTTTATGGCTAACCAGTTAAGGAAAATTAAATGGAATAATACTCAGGGCTAAAAGAGAAAGAAAAAGATCCATTAGTCTACAGAACCAAAAAGATAAACAGTAAATACATTTTCTTAAGTAGAAGTATCCATATTAAGAAACACAAATTTCCTAATTCCTTCTATTTTCTCCATTGCAGAGATGAAAACATTAGTGGTGGTCTAAGACATGGTCTAACCTTATTTCTTTAAGGGATTTATTTGTTTCCTTTTTAAAGGACTCTATCATCTTCATAAGCATAGATATGTGGTCTATGTCTTTTTTTGTTTCAGCTGTGTTAAGATATACAGGGCTTTCTGTGGTAGGATAGCTGGGTTCTGGTGGTGACATATTGTCTGGCTCTTGCTGGTTGGGTTCTTATGCTGGCTTTTGTCCCTCTGGTTGTCCCTAGTGTGGCTGGTTGTTTCTGGTGTCCAAGGTTGATTTTATGGCTACTTTGAATAATACTGTAATAAACATGAAAACACATATATCTCTTCAACAAACTGACCTCAACTCTATGATGCTAGTTCCATCATGAATTTTCTCCGGAACTTCCAGATGGTTTCTTATAATGATGTGGCAACAACATGGAAGGTTACATATTGAAACTACTTCACTATATAAATCAAGGTCATGCCTTCGCATTTTGACACTTTTGACTGACACGTTCTCCCTGAAGTCATGATAGTTTATTTTATAAATTAGAAACAGTGAAAATGGAACCATTCCAACAATATAATGTAACAGAAATTACATGAATTTGGTATTTTTCATCTTAAAATATTTTATTATATACTTATCCTTTTCATTGTGTTAATGTGAAATAACACAATGAGTTTGCAAGGAACTGGAAGTTTAAACACAGGACTTAAAGAAGTGCACTGTTCTGAGATTAGCAGGTTAGATAATATGAAAACAGACGATTTCTGGAACATGTTTGTGGTGAGAATTGTGGTGTATTTAAAAAAATACAACTATGTTATATAAAAATATTTTTGTTTTAATCCCAGGTGTGGGAAATGGGGCTGTTTCAGATTATCCATACCAGCATACTATTTGCCTAATGCAGGTTCTGTCAGTGGCATCATTATGCCAGCTGAAGATAGTTTTTTTTTTTTTTTTTTTGGGACTCTAGAGAGCGTGTAAAATTACCAGAGCCTAAAGAGAAGAGTTTTGGCTGTTCCTTCTGCTGGTTCCTGCTCCTGCTCTTGCTGGTTTGTCAAGTGGTCAAAGGAAACGAGATGAGAAGAAAGAAATTGGAGATACCCTGATGAGATGAAAATTGGACTTGCCCCAAGAAACTCAACACCCCTCATCAGCAGGAAGTAGTCTAAAAAGATCTCAATGCCCCCTCTCCCCACTAAGCTTCTCTCTCTCATACCTGTTTTTGGGGTGTTTGAAGGGATTAGGGTAGAGAAAGGTAGTAGATATAAGAACCCAAATAAAGTAGCATTAAAAATGCTAACACCTACCCATCAATTTGAGCAAAGCAAATGAGTTTGCCTTTGTGTTAGTTAAATTTTAGCAATAAGCAATGTTACCTTCCACCAGCATGTTGTACACCATCTGCTTCATAAAGCAAGTTTTGTCTGTTATGAGAGAATTGGCAAGTGTAATTATGAAAGTTTGAGTTCCAGATATTAAATGTTCAAATATTAATTTGTTCTGAAATGCTTACCAAAGTTATCAATGTGTTCATTACAACCTTCATAATTATAGTTAATATTCACTAATGAAATCAACAGGATGGGATTCTACCCCAAATGCTGTGGTTCTGAAAGTAAAATTTCTTATTTTCTTCCCTGTGTCATTTTGTTCTTCCCTGTTATATCAGTGAACCATATGAGATTGTAAATATTAAGTTATGTGACATGCTTAATTGACAAAATATTTAAAAAATTATGCCAGTAGCTATAAATGACATCACATGCTCAGAAGAAAATATCCTTCAGTGAGAAATAATGTAGCAATAATAAAGCACACCCGCCAGTGATATTTATGAGGGAAAGGCATTTTTCTGAGGGAAAAAAATCTTGATGGGAAAATTGACTATAAGTAGGTTTAACATAGAGCATGTGTATATTAGCACTAACAATAGGAAGTTCTATATTTCTATCTAACATTATTAATTGTTTCAAAATAAATATCTCACCTATTTCCTGTGTCTTAGAAAATAAGTAGAATACAATTCTCAGCCTCCCCAAGGAAATAATGGCTAACACTGATTGAGCACACCTCTGCTGAGCGTGCCAGCATTAGCTTGCTTATATGAGATGAAGTCCTAAAAGCCAGATTCTATTATTTCATCCACTCCACTGATAAGAAAAGTGAAGATGACAAGTTTTGGTCACCATTCCATTATCATGTAACTAGGAAGTAGGGAACTGGAAGACTTCATCTCTACTGTCTCCAAATCCCATTTTTGATCACTATATTTAACCTCTTCATGCACCTATGTTCTCACATAAACAATGATTAAGATATGAATAGAAAATTGAGAAGTCCAAAGCACTGTAGAAGTAGTTGAAGATATCCAGAAGCTAATTAAGGGAAAAGATAAATCTCACTGCCTATTACAGCCAGCAATTCAGGGACTGAGTTCTTTTGAGACTAGAAAAGCTCAAAAAAAATCTTATACTATTTGTTAGAAAATATCATATGATGGCTGAGTCTGAAAATTATCAGTAAAGGACTGTTTTTAAAAGTTGTCTTACAGTACATAACACTTGTTCTCTTAAAACATTAGTAAGAAACTATTCAAGCTATTTTTCATCCAACCCTAAGCAATAATGTATGGAACAAAAGAGGATAGAGCAAAATACTATTTACAACCTGATACTATAAAGTATTTGGGTGGGGACCAAAGATGTGTAGAATGCCCTTTTCTTTACTAATTTGGCAAGAAGGAAGTACAATGATTGTCAGAGAATTAAAGATTAGAAAAAATAATTAATAAGGTAGTGCTTGCCTCAGACTCATGTGCCAGTTCAGGACATATCAGCTTCAATACATACAAACAGACCTGTCTGATTCCAGATACAGGACAACTTATTTTACAGAAGAGTGGAAGATGTGACATCTTGTGACATTCCTGCTATTTACATCTAAGTTATTGTTAACTTTTCCCACAACTGGATAATATCATGTTCATAAAACATTCCGTCTTGTGTCTGCTTGCCCCTGTTGCAGACATTTCTGTGAGGAAACTTTTTCTAAACGTAGAATGTAAGCATGCCAATAAACACCTTGTCAGGAAGGAATATACATCTCACTCTTTAATGGTGTCACAAACAGATGTTGAAAAAAGCAAGAGCTCTGCCTCACTTGATGAAAACATTTCCTATTGCTGAGGAAGACAGTACATTATCAACATCGACAGTTTATTTGTGTTTCAGCACTAGCCATGCAAGCTAATTCTTCTTCCAGTTCCCTGTCTTTTTTGATTTTCACTTTCTGGTTCACACAGCATGGCATTGCTTCTGATTCTGTCTGTTGCTATAGGAATCAACTTTAGTAGAGATATGCAAGTGCCACTGACTCACCTTCTGCCAAGAAAAGCTGTAAGGACATCCTTCTTTCCAAAAGACCAAGATACGTGCACAGCTGCTCCCTGAGGTACAGAAATATGAACACCCAAGATTTTATGTTAACTCCATTTTCCATGTCATAGATTATCCATTTTTCCCATCTCCATGAAGCTATGTCCCAGTAAAATTCATAGAAGAATTACACTCATTTTCATTTATAAATATGGAAACTAAGGCACAAAGGCATTATATAACTAGATGAACTTCCCATGGAAGGTTAGTGACATTCCTGAGCAATGGTTCTCCACCCTCCTAATGCTATGACCCTTTAATACAGTTCCTCACCACCCCCAACCATAACATGATTTCATTGCTTTTTCATAACTATGGGTTTTTTTGCTGTTATGAATCATAATGTAAATATCCAGGTAAGTTTCATTTATTCCTTATAGACTGATTCTAGAGCACCTACCCATTAAGCACAAAAGAACAGGGGCAATTTTTTTTATAGATTAGGTTAGATGTCAGGAAACTATTACGAATATGGCCTTTCACGTATCTTTTCAAATAAAGTGTTATCAAAACACAGCTCTAACTATACATTTATATATAATTCCTGTTTACTTGTATATTGTAGCAGCAAAATTGTTATGGTAGAAACCATTTGGCTGCTGACCCCAAAAAGATTGATCTGGTCCTTCATAGAATAAAAAAGTGACTATTTTCTGGCTAAAGGCATAGACTCCGAATTTCTACATCCTGAGATCAGAATTCTATCTCTGCAACTTTAAAATTATGTTACCTTGGAAAGTTACTTAACATTCCCAAGCCTCACTTTCCTCATATGGATAATGGAACATGGTTTTCTATTGCTGTGATAAGGTACTCTGACAAACAAAACTTGTAGAAGAAATGGTTTATTGAGGACTTCAAGTTTCAGTGTTAGAGTTCATGCCAGGAGGCAAGCATGGCATCAGGAGGCAGACATAGCACTGGAACACTCTCTAAGAGCTTAAATTTTGATTCGTAGTCATGAGAGAGAGAGGGGGGGGAGGAGGAGTGAGAGAGCTGGGAATGTCATACAGTTTTGAAACCTCATCATCACCACCAGCCCTGCTTAGTGACACACCTCCAACAGGGCCACACTTTCTAGTCTTTCCCAAACAGTTTTACCAACTGCAAGTATTCAGATATGTTCACCTATGAGGTCCATACCTTGGGAAGTTATTTCATTTTCCTGAGCCTCAGTTTCCCCATATAGAAAATGAAACAAAATTGTGCTGGTTATAGAAGGTTATTATTTATCCTTTCACAAAAAAATTAGAAGTACATTTAGACCCTGGCATATGGCAATCTATTATTCAATGGTGCCTTGTGGTGCTTCTGAGGCAGATCAGTCATTGCCTTCTCTCATCCATTTTCTTATGGTAAGGTGCATTCACCTGGATTGAACTTTACATTGCTCTTGTTCAAAACCCTAAGTTACAAAGCCTACCTGCTTCTCCTCAACATTACTTTCTGAAGTCCTGCTTGCTATGATAGAAACACTTCTGACTTGGATTTTGAGCTTGATCATTATACTGAGGCCTTTGCTTTGATAGTTAAGGACATTTGACTGCTTCTTCTGCTTGGACACTGTTGCTATGCTGGGGATTTGTACCCTCAATGGATCTGAGCGTGCAAGCAGGATACAGCATGTGATGATAAGTAGAATGTGAGAATGATAAAATTTAGTGGAGGAATGGGATCTAAGCCACTGTGTGTGTGTGTGTGTGTGTGTGTGTGTGTGTGTGTGTGTGAGAGAGAGAGAGAGAGAGAGAGAGAGAGAGAGAGAGAGAGAGAGAGAGAGAGAGAGAGTTTGTCATATTTCTGTGGTTTTATGGTATCAGAACCGTATAAGGTGACAGACTATTGTGCTCATAGCTTTTATATGGAAAATGGATTATCCTACTGGCCCAGCCCAGAGATGCTGTGATGACTCATAGGGAAAGCGAAATATGGTCACTACTCATCTTTATGTGTAAATTGAAAGGGTAGGAGTTATTAGAAGCCTTCTGCGTGCCTGATAGGGCAGTATGAGGCAATTAGCCATTGCCTAATTTAAACCACTCACTCACCAAACTCAATCTTCTCATCAAGGTCACAATTAAAAAATCTTCAATAATTTTCATTTGTTTTCTGAGACAGGCTTTCTCTGTGTAGCCTTGGCTGTCCTAGACTCTCTTTGTAGGCCAGGCTGGCCTCGAACTCACAGCGATCCATCTGCCTCTGCCTCCCAAGTGCTGGGATTAAAGGTATGTGCCATCATTCCTGGCTTTTCAATAAATATTTTAAGGGAATACAACATTTTAAAATATTCTGAATCATCAAAAAGAATTTTCATTTGATTAACCTTTATCAACTGTATCCATGAGGTAACAATTCATAATTATTCCATTTGGAAATGTTGAAGTTGAGTAACTTGATCCTTTCAATTAAATTTTGCCAATATGACATCACTTCAGTTTCTTTATCTGTAAGACGGAGACAAAACCAGCAGTTACAACAAGGTTATTATAAAGGTTAAATGGGGTAGAATAGTATGTAGCACATGGTACATGCTTAAGAATAGTTAGCTTTGATGATGGGAAAGATGAGGCTGAATTATAGCATTGAGCCAGGATTTGTGGTCTTAAATACATGCAAGACAAATTTTAAAGCCCTTCAAACTTTGGCTGCCTTTAGCATTTTTTTGGGGGGGGGGGACAGTATGTGAAAATTCTCTATTGACCTGGGAGGATTTATATTGTTTTTTGACAATAGCTCCCTGACCTGTTTCTCCTACAGTCACTTAAATGTGAACAGACTATTTTAGACAAATATTAGCAGACTCTACACTTTTAAAAATTAGTGTCACCACCCCCTACTCCAGGACACAGAAGACAATTACCTTTACTTTTTTTCTTTACTTTGTCCTTTCAGGTTTAGGGTATGTACAAGGCATGCAGGAAAGGCAGTCGTCCATTTCTTTCTGAATGCCAGGATTAACGAGTAAATCCTAGATTATATGTCTATTATTCAAGAGGAGAGTAGGTTTACAGGGATGTTAGGAATATAAGATTCAATTACAACAACTCTGATTAAGGAATATAAGATTCAATTACAACAACTCTGATTATCTCTATGGCACTGCTGTTCTTAGTTTCTTTGGATTCAGATATGTCCCTTTTGGTCTTAGAACTTCAGTTTACTCAAGTACAAAGTGAATTAACATTAGAACTCATATGTGATGATTAATCTCAGTTGTCAACTTGATGAGATGTAGAAGCACCTGCCAGATGGACATATAGTTATGTCTGGGGGTAGTTGTCTTTATTAGACCAATTGAGATAGAAAGACCTGACCACTGTGAATGTTCCCAAGATTGAGCTCTTAGCCTTATGAAATGGATTAGATGAGAAAAGCACATGTATTTACTGCTTTCTTCTTCCTTACTTTGGATGCAATGTAGCCAGTTGCTCCAAGCTACTGTTGCCTTGACTTCTCTGCCATGATGGGCTGTTCACTGAAATTTGAGCCAAAGCAAATATTTTCTTTCTTGGGATGATTTATGTTATTGTGACAACAGGAAAAATCACCAAAATAACATATTAATTTATAGACGTGAAGAAGAAATAATATAGTACATTGCAATAGCTAGAGTAGTCCTGATGGAGAAGATACTCAAAACAGAGAGAAGGAGCTGTACTAAGTAGCCACTCTTGTCTCACCCTTATCAGAATAACCAGAATGATTTCTCCTGTATATTGTTGTCTTCTCAGGCTGACAAATCCAGACCTCTACCATGTGTTTAATCCAGAGGCAAATGATAACTTGCATCTGTACATTTGGAGAAACTAGAGTCCCACTTCATTTGGAGAAAGGTGAGTGAATTAGGAGTACATAAAATGGCATTTAAAGATGTTTTTATTCCTTCAAAGATACATTTACAATGAGACAGGTTAACTCCATGCAACACCCAGCCTACCTCAAAGAAGATGATGAGCATCAAAGAACCTCCTTATGGAGATGGCTTCAAATGTGGCAAAACAGCCATTGGGCAAAATGTCCTTATTTCTACCATAGACAGAATTCTACCTAAAAAGGGGCAAGCTTGGATGCAGGCAGAGTAGATGGCCAAGCTCTGCCAAGACAAGGTAAGTAAGTCCTCCGTAGTTCCTAATGTGTCTGTCAGATATATTGAACCAGAAGGCTGAAGATAATGTTCCAACATTATAGAGAGTTTTGGGTGACTGTTCAGGCAGCAAACTGTCTCTGTCATCTTCTCATTTGGGAAGCTGCGAACCTGCGCTCCCTGTATACTCAGGTAATTAATTTTATTTCTTCTCAAGTCTCTGATGGGGTTGAATAACAGATAATTTAGTTTTACAATGAAGCTTAGCTGTTTAGGGGTTAAAATGTTTTTAGGCCTAGATAGATGTTTTTAAGTTGATAATAACAATAGGTGATGGAGATTGATTTACATTCAGAATTTTAGACTCATCAAGATGGGAAAGATATTTTCTTCAAGGCTGCCAAGTACAAATAGCCAAAACACTATGAATGTAATACATTTATATATGAATGTAATACATATACATGTAATAATAATTTTATACATATATATATATATAGTTTCATGGCTCTTCTTTCTGTAGGTAATTTATTATATATGGGTGTATATATAAAAACATTTAATAAAATGTTGTAATAAAAAAGAAAGAAAATCCAATACAACAGTGCCTTTGTGTATAATCAAAATCATGCAATATTGAGATGTGAGTGAAAGACAGTACTTTAAGAGTCTGTATTCCTCTTTGAAGTCATAGACATCTACTATAACATCAGAAATCTTTTACACAAACCTTAGAGTAATTGCAATCTGGCTTCATGTAAATCCTGATTGGCCCCACGCTACAGATACACTATGCACACATCACTCTAGACAAAATTTCCAAGCAACATTGGAAAACCCGTGACCCATATTTCTTAGTGAATAAGCTATTCACTGGGCTTTCTGTAGAAATCCAGATTGAGCACTGTGGATAACCTGTTCTAGAATTATCTTTAATCCCTTGTGAGTAGGGGTCCCACACTGTACCAGTACTGTATGTATATATTAACTATCTCAAGCTTCCATAATAAAATACCACAGCCTAGGTTGCCTAAACAATAAAAAGTAGTATTTGCTCAATTCTGAAGATACAAAGTGTGCAGGGGATTGGCTCCTTTTAAAGCTTGTATCCTTCTCTTTTAAATAGACAACTATTTCTGTGTTTTTTACTAGACCTCTCTTTATACATATTACGTACTAAACTCCTTTTACAAAATTCCTGTCTGGTTTAGGTCCTGTCCTATTTACCTCTTTTAATAGAGTCATTTTTATAATGATTCTAATTCCTCTCTTCCATGTATTTTGCACCTGTAGATTTAAACGTTCCAGACTTGAGAATACTGGAGGAAGATGTGTAAATACTGAATATGTACACACATATTTTTTTTCTGTCATTGCTCATGAAATAATATGGACGCACAACTATTTGCATAACATTTACATTGTATTTGGTATTACAGGTAATGTAAATATTAATTAACTACTGGAAAGTTGTTTATGGGTTCTAGTTAAACATTATACCATTTTATACTAGGGGCTTACATAAGTACTTCTGCTATCATCTATTGACAGCAACTTATATATTCTGAATTATTAGAGGCTAATACTTTACCATATGAACTAGGTGGATATGATCCAGTCTATTATTGCTTACATTACCACATGCAATAGTCCTGTAGCCCCGGCCTCTAGCCTGCGTGGTACCTGAGTGTAACTTGTCCTAGGGTACTTCCTACCCTTCAAAATATAGGATTTTCTTTCATCTGTACTATCTTTGCCAAAATGAAACTCTTGTTCATTATGTTCTTTTTTACCTAATGCCTCTTCTATCATCTTCCCTCATTCTAATGTATATCCTATAGATGTGATGCCATGCATTCATGACCTCTTTTTTACCTATTTACTCTGGAATACAACTCATTTTGCTTTTCTCTAGTTAAAAAAAAATGTATGTACATTGGGTGTAGCTCCTCCCAAAGAACATATGAGCTTTTTTCATCACAGCCTAGATTACAAACACCCTAATATTATCCTCAGACCATGATTCTGATTATGTTTCTCAGTTCGGGATTTGGGAAATGTGGTCACTAAGCCATACCTCTTTACAGGCATATGCATAATTATGCATAATAATGTACCTCCAAGTGTGTATAGTGAATGATAATTAAGATATTTACATTATGCACATGTGCTCTCCAGTCTCAGACCTCCATTTCAAAAAGTCAATTGTCTCTTAACACAAAAAGAGATTTACGACAAACCTTCCTGGAACTTTATGACAAATGTTTTCCTTTAGTTTCATGGAACATAAAGAAAGAGGAAGGATAGTTATTGAATATATCACACATGCTGGATTTTATCCTAGGCAGTGCCAATTTTAAAGTGTACATCCCAGTTTGTGGGTAACAAAATCCAATCTTTGTAAGTCCAACAGTCATTTAAACCTGAGATTTGGTTAAATCACTTTCTAAATAAAAATCCCCATTTTTGAAGGAGCTGATGGGAATACCATAGAATGAAGATTACTTTTTTCCCTTTCCAACAATTGCTTTTATTTATCTTTCTTATTCTCAGATACTTGCAAAAATGAAAGCTCAGACTACCTCTGGCTAGTTGAGTACGGATTATGTGAGGGAATGGGTCTACCATTACTACTAGTCCTAGTTCCTGCATGATTCAGTGTCTTTAAGGACTTCTAACCCTCCTTCAGTTCTAATAATCTTACTGTTTACTGCTTAGTTAAGGGTGATAAGAGAATAAATCCACTGATGAAGGATAAAGAACATCCTATAATATGTAATTTATGAGATAATGTAATAGATGCAGTGGGTTCTGTTTCTGTGTGTCTAGTGTCTGTGATACAGAGAGGAGGACAGCAGAATAGGAATAAAGATGGTTACACATTTTTATATTTTTCATACATTTTATTAGAAAATTCAGATATATAAAATACTAAAATTATCTTAAAGAGACTAATAGTCTTTGGACTATGAAACCAGCTCTTTCCTTCCTGTTTCTCCAGTGAACCATGGTTAGGTAAATATGGGCTGGAGGTCTGTTGTTCTCAGTCTTTGTGTGTAGAATGTATCTAGGCTGAACATATACCTTCTTGAGAAACACATGTAAACACAGCATATTTTTGAAATTTTCCATAGCTTATTGCTGCACAAAGAATTGCTCCCTTGCCCTGCCTCTTAATCATTCGACTGTCCTCCTCCACATCAGTGCATTCACTTTCCCACCTTCTGATTCTAATGTCAAACTTTTGAGAACATGAAAATCTAGACCACAGGAAATACTCAACTGCTACCTACTACAGACAGTTTAATGAAGCTGGAAGTATGTTTTTAAAAGTAAATGTCACAGAAAACGTCAGGAAATAAGAGGTTACCTCATTAGGCACAGACATTTTTCTCCTCAGGTTTATTTGGCTCCTGACTCCTGTCAAGCTTGAATATATGATAACACAGGTTGCTCAAGTTTTTCCAGCTATATATTCATGGAAGATTACTAAATTTATAAAATACAAGTACCACAATGTACTTAGATGACACTAATGTACATATCAATTGTTATTCTGCCAACTGAGTCAGAAGTATAGATAAAATAGAGACTACTTTCCAAAATATTCAGATTAAAGGGTTTATTAATTTTGACAAGCCTTAGCTATATTATATAAACTAAAAATATGTATGTGTTCTAAAATATAATGTATACATATACAATAACGATTATAATCTTACCACAATTTCTAAATTTTTAAGTCAAAGATGCCAAGGAAGTTTATTAAGCATGAACTCCTTTCAATTTTCCTGTGATGCAATATATACATACATACATATATACATACATACATAATACACACATACATATAATATAACTTATTTGTATATATTGAGTGCTCTATAAACCAAACTTTGATTTTAAAATATATCTTAGCTAATAACTCTAGTGTATATATGATAATATTTTGAATGCTTATATCTTTCTTCTAAGAGTATACTGTATTTAACAATTCTCTTCACAAAGTGTTGGGGCTAGCTAGAAAGAGACACTATCACTCTGAATTGGCCCTTGTAAAGGTTGAGTTACATTGACACACAGTACCTTAGTGAAAAATCAAAGTCTAGAGAAGAGGTTTCACAAGTACCAATTCCTACCAGAAATTCAGTTTAAAGAGTCACACTCTCAGTATAAATGTCTAAAGCAAAAAGTCTGTCATTCCTTTCTTGACCTTAGCTAGGAGAAATCTAATTGTTTTATTGTAAAACATGATGCTTTAAATATAAATTCTTATTAATCTACTGTTGCCTGTGTTCTTACTCTTGGAACAATAAGAAAAATGGTTTCCTGGTCTAAAGGAGATTCTCAAATACTGCCTTAAAAATCACATCATCATGTTGATGGAATGTATGTTATAAGATTAGGTGACAGAGAATTTACTCAGCTCTTTCACAAATTTCTTCCAGAGCTCTTTCAAGTCAAATAAAATTGGTTTGTTAGACATGACTCTTTATTAAACTATGGATTTTATGAAAGTATTATAAGCTTTGTTTGTTGGCTCTGGAAGATTAATATTTTCTTTGTCCCACTTTCTATTTATTCTGAGAAGGGAGCATCAATATCCCAGGGCATTTGGAGTAAAAGGATAAAGGGGTAAAAAAAAACATGTTGGTAATCATTAGCGTTATGTGTTGTGGATCCTTGTTCTGAAACATTATGAAATCCAAACCAATATTGAATTCCTAGCCTTTACAATGAATTGAATAGTTTAGAATAATATGAAATAAAATGTGTATTTGAATAGCATCTAATTGTTTTGTGTTCTTCCACATACTGAACTAAGGACCATCTATAAGTATATAAGTGGTCTACCACTAAAGCTACACAAGAGCATTCTCATCTAGCTCTTGACACAGTAAGAATTCTTTATTAACATGCAAGCTTAAAACATGAATATTTTTGGTTTTTATTTATATACTCAATTTAATCACATTTTTCTTGATTTGGTGCTGTAAGACTGGAGGGAAATGTAGCTATCAATTTAAGTCAACTTAAAAAAGCAAATAATTGATATCTAAGTATTGAAGTAAGTGAATAGCAGATCTAGCACTAAAATTAAGTTTTCTTTATTCTCTTTAAGTTTTACATTTGTCTATTGTACCTTTTTCTTTTATTGAAAATAGATTTTTATACAATATATTTTAATTACAATTTTCCCTCCCTGTATTCTTCCTAGTCCCCCTGACCTTTCTTCCCATCCAGATCCACACCTTTTCTCTCATTAAAAAATAAGTGGGCATCTAAGGAGTGATAATAAAAAAATAAACAAGACAAATACATAGGAATAGGGCAAAATAAACAAAAGAAAAGCCAAATAAAAAGTCAAGAAACATATAAACACAGAGACATACACATTAAGACACCAAGAATCACAAAAATACAAAATTATAAGCCACAATATATAGGCAAAGAACCTATAAGATGAATTAATTGATTAATTAATTAACCAATTAATTAAAAGAAAACCTCCAAATTTGCCATTGAGTTCATCTATTGCTGAGCATGAGGCCTGTCTTTAAAAGTGGTTTGTTTCTCCAGTAAGATTCCCTTAGAGAAAACTAATTTTTCATTTGTAAGTGATAATCAAATGGAGAAAGCATCTAGATTAGACATGGGACATATTTCCACTTCTCCTTTAATCTGCTATAGGCACATGAAAGTCCTCCAGATGCTGCCACACTCTATGAGCTTTTATGTGCATCAGTTATGCTGTGTTTAGGAGGTCTTATATCCTTGATGCCCTCTGGCTCTTATACTCTTTCTGTTTACTCTTCCTTAGGGTTCCCTGAGTGGAGGTTGGATTTCATGGAGACAACCAGTTTAGGGCTAAGTATTTCAAAGTGTCTCACTCTGCATATTTTCTGACTGTAGGTTTCTGTATTTGTTTCTATCTACTGCAGGTGGAATCTTCTCTGATGATGGCTGAGCAACACACTGATCTATGATTACAGCAGAATGTCAATAGTAGCCATGTCATTTCTATGTTTCCTTAACAGAGCACTAGTACTTGGTTTTCCTCTAGGTCCCTGGCCTATCTAGTCTCAGGTTCTTGACTACCTGAGCAACATCAGGTATGGGATCCATCTCATAAATCAAACCAAATCATTGGTTGGTTACTCCTACAAGCTTTGTGCCACTATTGCACCAGTGTATATCACAGGCAGGACACCATTGTAGATTGAAAAGTTTATAGTTAGGTTGGTATTTACCTTTCTCCTTTGGTAGCATGCTGCATAATTTACATATAATTATTGAAGAAAAATAAATCAAGGGAGACACAAGGTGTTGATGTTTTGCATATATGCACACATTGATACAAATGAATACACGATATAAATGTATGCAACCATTTCCTTCACTTTCAAGCCTGTTTCCATTTTTTTGTTCTTTTTTTTTTTTAATGTTAGCAGGTAGTCTCGTTTTATCTTTTCCACAAAAGAACTATAGACAAGAAGTAAAAAGGCCCCAAATTTCACCTGTACCTAAATCATCTTAGAAAATCACTTTTTTTCCCTCTTTGGACTCATGCCTCTCTCTAGTCAAATCCAGCAGCTTCTTATGGATTTGTGCTCACAAAAGACTGATTTCCATTAGCCTAGGCAAATATTTAAGCTTCAGTATTCTAATTTTGAAAAACTCTCCCCTAGATCCAATCCACCCTTTCCAGCTTCAATTTTGAATATTCGAGAAATTGCTGCTCTAGACCTAAATATCTCAGAGGCACCACAAATTCAACTCTACTATTCACCAAGTTAGAAACTTAGAACATTCTTGATTTATTTCTTCTTCTTCTTCTGCCTTACTACCCCACAATTCAACCCTCATGATACCATGTCCTTCAATTTTATAGTTGATATAAATGTTCCTCTTTCTTATATGACCCTCCTGAGGATTCTGATACATGTTCATATTTCAGAAGGTCCTTTAAATATCTGTTATTAGCAAACTCAGATGAAGGAAGGAAAGACCTAAGTCTTTGTAGGGGTGTGGATAGACAATTGCTCAATAGACAGTTGGTCTGTTTACTTCAATGCTCTTTGGAAAATCCTCAGCACTTAGAAATGTTTGGAGGAAGTACTCATATTAATTATAGCCACTTACATAAAGCAGATTTACCAATTTACCAAACAAATAATTATGCATATCTTATTTGGACATTGTAGCATATTTTATTTGATAGAATATCAATTTTTTAAATGTATGGTCAATTTTCATACTTTATCATTCATGTACCATCTACTCCCAACTTAAAAAAATTAGAAGGACCCTATGAAAATATTAACCCAACCAACCTGAACTCTTGAAGACCATAATTAGCAGCTCCATGTGCTCACATGCAAATAGGATTCAGTTTAAGCAAACTCATATTATCAAAACCTACACTTAATGACAATGGTGATAATCATACCTCAAAATGACTATTCACATTGCAATAACTTAGTCTGTATTAGTGGCTATACTATGTTAATTCAAATGTCCACTATTTATATGTGTGTCCATAATTGGTTCTTATAAGCACACGTTCTCCATAACTGAGGGCCTTCCTACAGCAGCCTCAGGAATCTGTTTGTAATTCATTGGGAAACTCAAGGGCACTCTTTGGAGGCTACATTATTCTGAGTTCTGTTTCAAATCCAAGTCTCTTCCTGGAGAATTCTAATGCCAAAAGAAGCTTCTTTTATAAAAACTAGAGACACTGGCAAAGTATGAGTGTGAGAATCAATTGTTAGCACTTTGGGAAAGGAAGGATATCATTATAGTTCTATATCCAATCTCAAAATGTTATTTTAAAGTAATGTTTATATTATTAATGAAGTCAGGACCTATATAAATCTTGGGAACTGAATTGTCATGTAATGAAGCTATTGCTCAGAATACTGATTAACCCACCAGGTCAGTCAATTCATTCTGCCCACTTTATAATGATAAATAGCTCATGAAGCGTTCTGTCTGGCAGTGCCTTTCCTTATTTATAGTGTCTTACACAATCAAAGGGGAAATCCCTTGTCTTGCATGTGAAATTGATACTCAATTATGTGGTCAGCTTTACCCCTTCTGCCCATGTTTTCTTACCAAGCAGGCTTCTTCTTGCTCAGGATTCAAGTTCAGAGTAAACCAGTTAAATTGCATTTGGAAAGAGGCCTTCTGCACCAGCTCTTCTTGAGTTAGACCCTCGGATTCACTTTTTAATTCTCATGCAGTCATATTTGATTACATTGTCCTGAACTTAGCCTTATCAATCAGAAAAGATAAACACAGAAATGATATTATAAAAGATAAATGTTAGGCATAGAAAGGAGCTGACAATCACTCCAGAAGTCTAAACATTTTTTAAATGGTTCTTCTTCACAGATTCTTAACCTCAAGGAGATAAGTCAAGAAACTTCTCTAAGATGTTGATGAAGGCTGGATCCTCCACCCTTAGCAATATGCATATATATATATATATATGTATGTATGTATGTGTGCATATATATGTATACATGTACATGTACATGGTGTTCTCCATCCAATTTTGGTGAGTTTATTAATTTCTAATGTTGCATCTATTAAACACAGGTCAAAAGTCACCAGTAATCATGACTTCTTATATATGATTCATATGACATTGATTTGAGAATCACTTTGTTTAAATATTTGGCATATCTTCCGATTACTAAATTTGTTCTGGAGCTCTTTTATGTTCTCACTTTTTTCAGGCAGAATCCCCATCTCCCCAGTCATCAACTACTCTCTCTATCTCTCTGTCTTTCTCTATCTCTTCATCTGTCCTTGTCTCTCTCTGTCTCTGTCTCTCTCTCCCTCTCCTTACCAATGACTAAACATTATCTTCTCTTTATGAGAAGGAAGAAACTTATAAGAAAAAATCCCTTCCTCACCAATGGTATTCATTCCTAAGGCTAAAAGCGCATTTCTCAGGTTTACATTGTGAGCATGTAATGGCTACTGCTGTCATCCCTGATACTCTATTTGAAATCAATATGGTTTAGAGAAAGTGAAAAGGCCACAGGCTAAAAGGTGGAATTTTTCACTCGTAATCCAAGTTCTTGCCCTTTTATGTCTCAAACAGTGGCAGCAATGTGCCATTCTATGACTTTCCCCATCTGTCAATAGAGCTAATACTACCTGCTCAATTTCTCCAACAGGATTAAATTGACTTTAATGATTACAGGGTAAAGAAAAACATCTGAAGAATAGCAGTAGGGTAAGGAGGGGAGAAAGGAAATGTGAACCAACAAGGCATTTTTTTAAAGGAAGTAGTTAACGCCGGCAGCACCTCCTGCTTAAGACCCTGGAGAACTTTGGTCACTAATTCAACTAGGATAAACCCTTGAGACGTATTTGCCATAATTAAATTCTCAGAAAGCAAAGGAATTTGTGATATGAAGCAGATGAGTGGGTAAATATGACTATTTTGGAGGGTGTGCTAAGAGAAAAGACAGCAGAGATGATTTGGGAATTATTCTGGCTAGGAAGTTTAGGGAAAGAAAGCTTCTGCTTTACTGAGGAATCTAACCATACATCTGAGAGACATTTCAACCAGATAAATACTGTGACAAGCAAAGCAAGGAAGGTTTGGCTTTGAGATATGAGCTGTCAGATCTTCAGTGAGAAGAAAAGTTTGCTTCAGTTCAGTTAAAGGACATTTTTGCCTTGATCATTCACTATGCCTCAGGCTTTGGGCTATCTGTCATGCAAAGTTACCACCACTGGAAATCTTCTCAGTATGCATCCAGAAGAAATCAAAGTGCATAGCCCAGAACGTACTGAACATTGTATGATACAAACTCATTAAATCCTACAGTGCCCTTGAGGACTAGTTGCTTTTGTTCCCTTCATTTAACACAAATGAGCCATGTGTGGGATCCAAGACCCATATCTTGGTCAGAATGGTTGGCCTCTGCACTGAGTATCTCCCTGATGCCAAACTCTACACCTTTCAGCTGACTTTCTTGTGAGAGTGGTAAGTTGCTTGCACAGAGAGGGCCACAGATGTGGTAAAAAATGCAGGCAAACATGAAGAATGTGAGAGACATGAGAAAGAAGTGTAGTTTCATCTTGTAGAGAACAAGAAACTAATAGAAAGAGATGCTATACAAAATCAGGGAGAGTCAAACAAAATAAAATAGAGCATAGATGCTGAATTCTTCCCTTTCAGCAATATAGTGTCTATAGAAGAAAATAGGATGGGTTTTATTATTCCTCTATTTATAATAACTTAATACTCAAAGCTGTATAATGTGGGCTGGGACTGGAGACTGTAAGCATATGCAGATGGACTAGATTCAGAAAAATTACAATGAATTTACTAGACTGGACCTGGGCATAAGGTGTGGGATCTAGAATAAGTTTAGAAGTTGGAGGTGAAATGGGTGCCTGGAGTAGGAAGGGAGTAGAAAAGAGAGAGAAAATGCTGGTATCTATGTTCCTGCCATATATGGTGGATATGCAGTCCCTAGTAGGAAGCAGGGTTAGGATCAGCATCGAGGTCCAAAGGGATGGGGATGAGCTATGGGGAAGAGCTGAAGCAGCCTGCTTGGTTCTGCTCCAAGATCCAGAGCTCACATCAGAATCCCACAGTAGTGCAGCTTTGTATACTGAGGAGCAGAGAATGTGTGCATGTATGTCTACAACCTATCTTTCTCTGTGCTCCTGAAAAGCCGCCAGAATTCTATCATATGGCTGTAACACTAAAGTTGTCAAATTCCAGTCATGCCCCCAAAATTTTCATCTCTAAACACATATTCAGTTTAAGTTTCTGACCTCTTAAATAGCGCACAATGGGGAACTGTTTCAACACATGAAACCGGGAGGACATTCAAGCTGGATTGACACTACAGTAATGAGAATCCTCCAGGAGATGGACACCAAGAAAGAAGAAAAACATAACAGAGCTTGAGGTAATGGGCCTAACCATATAAATATTATCAACAGAAGGAATGAAGTAAGAGTAGCAGCTAAAGGAAGATAATAGAAGTTGAGAGAGAGAGACCAAAAGAAGCTTTAAAAGACTACTTATCAACAAAGAAAGCATGGCTCTGAACAGGTAATACCAATAACATAGGAACGAAGGAAATTCCACATACAGCCTGGAAACCGTTAAGATCAAAGAAACTGGACATCACTTCACATGAAAAGCTAGGCTGGCTACAAAGAAGGACATACACTATGCCCCAAAGGACACACCATACAGGGCCTTATACTGCAACATGAGTAAGTACCAAAGAAGAACAAGTTTTCTGCTCTTATCATGTAAAATATTTGAGATTGAGTTGGGACATGCATTTGGAGAGAGACTAGAAATACATGATGTATTATCAACTCTGTAGACACCAAATTAGGGGCTATAAGAGAAAAAAATCAAATACTGACAAACATGCAGAGCTAGAGCTATGCTGCTGGCAGTAAGAAAAAATGGTTTAGCCACTTTGGAAGAATGTCCATTTCTCGAAAGAATGGAGACAATCTAAATGTTCATCAAATAGTAAATGGATAAACAAAACACACTCATACATGTGTGCCTGTGTGAGCATGCACACACATGCACACATACACAACTTTGGGGGTACAAGTTGGTCTCAGTCAAGAACCTCTCACTTTCAGCATTAAAGAATGATTCACATTTTTCCCTTCAAGCCCATAATTTGGTGTTGCTGGTCTTTCATAATATAAAAATAATATTTCAGGGTTAAGGACGTTGTGTGGTACAGTGATTGCATAGCATACAAAATGCCCTAAATTTGATCTCTAGAAGCACACATTTTTATTCATGAGTAAGTAAAAATAGAAAATAAATTTGCAATTAAAGGGTTTTTGTCCCCAAAGGTTACTGTCTCCCTGAGGACGGAAAAACATCTAAAGTCCAGTAAGTACTGTCTTTGAAAACCTGTAACCAGTCTTGCATGAAGAACAGAAACTCACTGATTTTTATAGCTGAATTTATTAGAGGGTATCTTAGGACATTATCAGTTTGAAGAATAAAATACAATATTGATTGTTTTCAACAGTGCTTTAGTTCATAGACTCATACTTGTGCTTAAGATTAAGAAGCAATGCATATAACTTTAGAATACTGAGAAAATCTTTAAAGGGTTATTTGACAAAGAGTTATCAGCAGGTAGTGTCAAATCTAAGGAAAGAAAATATGCCAGTGTTAAAAGCAGCAATAAGCATGCCAAATATCTCCAACTTGTACAGAAGAATAGCAAAATGGAAGCTACTTTAAAATGTCTTCTGAGAAAACCAATTACAAAAAAGGTAGAGTGTTAGAATTGGTAGGCAAGAGATGTCATAAGAACAGGTTATTTATAATCAAATGAGAATAATTTTGAATTTTGTATGATCTAGACATAATTCAAATCAATTTCTCAAAATATATAGCGAATATAAAGGACATGTAGATCCTCATTAGAAGAAGGCATAATACAATACACGGTAATAGAGAGGATCCAGGAAAGCAAGAGTTCCCTGATATATAAGATATCAGATTGTTCTAGGACCTAAGAAGAAAAACTGTCATGATCCAAGAAATTTGCCTCAAGACAGAATCTTAAGGATAAAACTTATTATAGAATTATATTGTCAAGGAAGCAGACTACTTAAGGAGATCAGCAGCCTGGTGTTATGGAAGGAACTTTTACACTCAGACAAGGATTAAAGTTTGTTCTTATGATCTTAGCCAAGGTGGACATCATCCTCAGTCACAGAATGCTCACCTGAAAACTGGACATGATAACATTTACTTCACATAGTTATTGGGCTGATCAAAAGATATAACATCTCTAAAATATTTGATTCAGGGCAAGCATTCACTATATGATAATTTTTAGAATTATTATTATGTATAATTACAGGCTTTAAAAAAGACAAAAGGAGTCTATTAAACTGGATAACACTGACATTACTGAATGTGAGCCACATCAAATTAGGCAGTGAAAGCTAAGATCAAGTCTTATCTACCTGGTCTTGTATCAGGCAGAGAATGCCCTTGGAAAGAAGTGAAATCATATTTATTATTGGTTAGTGAGGAAAATCAATTTGATTCTCAGCAAATTTTGATTTTTCTCTTCAATCCATTGTGTGGTCAACTATCAAGTAGATAAAGTAGATACCCTATAGGTGTGCATTGCCATTGGCAATGCCCTGCCAAGCTCCTTTGCCTCTTCCTACACAGTTCCACCAGTCTCCTTACTGTTTCTCATTAGCCCAAGCCTGCACCCAACTCATGGCTTGTTTCCTTCCTGTTATTTCTACTTAGAATTACCCCTTTCCCAAGATTTCATTATAACCTGGGACCTTATATACTCAAATGTTACTTTCTTAATGATACATCCACTCTACATCCCATGCCCACAACTACTTGGATACTTTTATTTCCTGCTCGTTACACATCTGATATCAGCATCGCCAGGTCAGGGTTTTTACCCCCATTTTCTTGGTACAAATCCAATCCTTTACATAGGACCTGGTACATAGCAGTATCTTAAAAGTTATTTCTTGAAAGAATGGCTTTATTTAAAGCCAACATAAATACATGTTCAGGATGAAAGACCAGAAAAGTTATAATAAAATTTGTGGGGAATAGAAATGAGTGTGAGGTAAAAGGTGAGGCATTTTCTCTATGTGCTGTCTGAAGGCTTACTGGTAAGGCCTGCAGTTGAATAGAGCTAGAAAATGAATGAATGGTTTATTACAGTTGTAGGAGACAAACTATTAAATATGATCCATGTTATAGATAATTTGTTATTTGCTTCATTCTCAAAACAGTAGTTCAACAACCTCAAAGATGACGCCAGATAAGGAGACTGGGGTGAGTACAGATACCCACTCTTTCTGTACATCTCTTAAAGAATATTTAGTTCATGAACTAAATATTTTCCCTGTGATTTTCATATGTTAATACAGTAGTATGTAGTGTGATGATGTTTAGAGTTGGAGCCTCCCAGTGTTAACTAGGCTCTGGTAAAGTGCAGAGGGTGGGTTCCACATGATGACATTGATGTCTCCAAACAAAGAAAGGGGAGAAAGAGGGAGGGAGGGAAGGAGAGGAGAGGAGAGGAGAGGAGAGAGAGAGAGAGAGAGAGAGAGAGAGAGAGAGAGAGAGAGAGAGAGAAACACTTGTTGTGTTGTTCTCTCCCATCACATCATGTGTTCTACAAAAGAAAACAACCTCCCGCAAACCACGAAGAGTATAATGCTCATCCAAGCCTTACCATGCAGATATATTGATCTCAGGTTTTCAGCCTCTAGAAGTGTGAGAAGTAAGTTTCTTTAATTTAAAGCACCCATTATCTGGTATTCAATAAAAACATAATTAGTATTTACTCCCCAAGGAAAATTTTTCCTACATAACACAGATTTTAGAAGTCATATTATCTGGGTCTGGTGCCTTGCTACTTAAACCTTCAGAATTGTACTTCTCTGAGTTTACTGGGGTAATCTTCTATTTCTTCAAATTTAATAAAAGGCATCAGAGTTTTCTACTTTAGTCAATATTGAGGACTCCTCTGGTCAAGCCCGGTATGGTCAGGCACACCAGTTACAGCTCATAGAGATGTATTATATTACATGGCAATTTTGTAGATGAAAGGCACCTTGGGTTGGAAACATCCACATGAAATTAAGTACTAGGATTCCAAATTGGTTAAAAGAAACATAAAACAAGGAAAATATCACCCATATTCAAGTTTCAAAGAATTGTCAAAATATTCACCTTTGAAAAAGAAAATGATGCTAAGAAACTGCACCATGAAAATAAAAATGTCAGAAAAGGAAAGTATCATTTGGAGGATTTGGGAGTTTTTCCATTTAGAAATTATAGGACTAATCTAGAATATTTTAAGTCTAGCTCTTCATATGAAGCAGGACCATATAAGATGGGAGATTCAGTCTCCCCCAGGGTTGAGCCCTCTAACTGTTATTCAATACCAAGTGGCCAGACCTAAACACACACACACACACACACACACACACACACACACACACACACAGAGAGAGAGAGACACACAAAAACACACATACACTCATGCATGTATGCACACACAACACTAACTGAACTCAATGGGATGTATATGTAACAGTAATAAAGAAAAGAGGCCATGGATTTGAGAATTGAGGTGCATGTTACAAGAAAGGAATTGGAGAGAGGAGAGAGAAGTAATGTCAAATATTAACTTTAAGAAGAGTATTTTGGAATCTGTTCCATGTTTATTGCATAACAGCTACTTTCACTTAAAGGTTGACTTCATTTTACAGAAATACCCTTAGTTCATGATTTAATTGAAGAAATGGTCAAGTAAAGGTAGAAGATTGGATTTTACTCTTAATTTTCTCACCTACTAAGATTTAACTATTTTAATCTTATTACTATTTTTAACTTCTTGTACATGTGTTTGCATATTTGTGTATATGCACAGTTGTGCCTTCACATATATATGCATGTGTATGGTGATCAGAGACTGACATTGGCTATATTTCTCAATCAATATTCACCTTATTTTTTTTTACTATTTCTTTTATGTTTGAACATTATAATATAATTACATCTTTCCCCCTTCCATTTCCTTCCTCCAAACCGTCCAATATACCCTCATTGTTATATTTCAAACCCATGGCCTCTTTATATTAATTGTCATTACACACACACACACACACACACACACACACACAGAGTCTTAATTAAGGATTACTACTGCCATGATAAAGCACCATGAGGAAAGAAACTTAGAGAGAAAAGAGTTTATTTGGCTTACACATCGAAGGCACTGTTCATCATAGAAGGAAGGCAGGACAGGAACTCAAAGAGGGTAGGATCCGGAGACAGGAGCTAATGCAAAGGCCATGGAAGGGTACTGCTTACTGGATTGCTGTCCATGGCTTGCTTTCCTATAGAATCCAGGACCAACTAGCATCACTTTCAATAGGATGGACCCTTTTTCATCAATCACTAGGTAAGATAATGCCTTACCTCTTGGTCTTAATGGCATTTTTTCAAGTAACATTCTAACCTTTCGGATAATTCTAGTTGTTTTTGTGTCAAGTTGACATTAGACTGACTAGCCAGTACAAATTCCTTGTATAAAGATGGAAGACCCAGGCACAGGCATAATCTGAACCAAGAAGAAAAAATCTCCAGCTGTGTAAATAACACAGTGTTCAATGTTTGGGATATGGAAACAATCTTCTGGGCTCCTCCAAAGGGCTTGGGTACTCTTCTTGCTCTGTCTACTGCACCACACAGGGCTTGTCTTATAGGCTCCCGCTAGCTTCATTTCACCACAGCTGCTGGTCTTGGCAGTCACCCTATAGTACTGATATTTCCAGAATGCTGGGATCTCTTGCTGCAAATTGACTATACTTTCATTGGTATCTCCATCTCTTGGTATCTCCATCCCTGTTCAACTCCCAGTTCCACTCTCCCTCCTTGCCTGCCCTCCCTCCTCTCTTCCCCCTCCGCTATTCCTCAGAAAAGAGGAGCCCACTGCAAACCCACTCCAGCTCTTCAAGCTGTACCTGGACTGAGCACATCCACTTCCCATGTGATCTGGCAAGGCAGTCCTGCCTTTTAGGGGGCCTAGATCCAGTCCATACAAGGTCTTTGGTTGGTGCCTCGGTCTCAGAAGACCCCTTGGGTCCCTAGTCAGCTGGCTTTGTTGTGAGTCTCAGCATCTGTTTGGAGGCATCGCTGGATGGAGCCTCTCTGTCTGTAAGCATAGAAGAATATCATAAAAAGTGTCAGGGGTTGGCTTTCCCCCATGGGATGGGTGTAAAATTGGACCAGTCATTGGTTTGACATTCCCTCAATCTCTGTTCCATCTTTATCTCTATACTTCTTGTAGTCAGAAAAAAATTTGGATGGAAGGTTTTGTGGACAGTTTGGAGTTCCACTCTCTCTATTAGGAGACTTGTCTAGTTAGAGGGTATTCTCCTCAGTCTTTATGGATCCTGTTACTAAGAGTCTCTATAGACTCCCTCGCATGCCCCACAACCTTGGAGCCTACTATGACTCAGGTCTCCAGCTTGTACAGAGAACTCCATGCCCACATTTTCTCTTTTCCCTACAGGCATTTTGTCCTCCCACCTCCACTCTGCACAGGTCTCATATCACTTTGTGTTTCCTTTCCTACCTTGTTCTCTTTGTTCAACCGCTAACTCTGTCTATCCTAGTTCCCCTTCTGAGTTAGATTTAAGCATCCTCTCTTGAATCCTCCTTGTTACCTATCTTCTGTGTATTGTAGTATGTTTATCCTGTATTATATGGCTAAAAATCCTCATTAGTGAGTATATACCATGTGTGTCTTTCCAGGTCTGGGTTACCTCACTCAGGATGATGTTTTCTATTTACATCCATTTTCCTGCCAATTTCATGATTTCTTTGTTTTAAATAGCTGAATAGTATTCCATTGTGTAAACGCACCAAAGTTTCTTTATCCATTCTTTGGCTGAGAGACAGCTAGATTATTTCCAGATTCTGGCTGTTATGAATAAAGCTGCCACAAAGCTTGAAAATTTAAAGGAAACAGACAATTTTCTTGATAGGTTCCACTTGACAAAATTGAATCAAGATAAAGTAAACAAAACAAGTAGTCCTAGTTTTCCTATAGAAATAGAAGCAATCATCAAAAGACTTCCAGCCAAAGAATGCTGAGAACTAGATGGTTTCAGGGTAGAATTTTGCCAGACCTTCAAAGAAGAGCTAAACCAATATTCTTCAAACTAGTCCACAAAATAGAAATGGAAAGAACATTACCAAACTCATTCTATGAGGCCACAGGTCACCTTGGTACTTAAACCTCACAAAGGCCCAAAAAAGAAAGAGAATTTCAGACTTATTTCTCTTATGAACATTGGCACAAAAACACTCAATAAAATACTAGCAAACAAAATCCAAGAACACATCAAATATATTATTCAATATGGTCAAGTAGGCTTTATTCCAGTCATGCAGAGATTGTTCAATATATGGAAATCTATCAATGTAATCCACCATATAGACAAACTGAAAGAAAAAAACCCTCATGACCATCTCCATAGATGCCAAAAAATCATTTTACAAAATCTAACATCTATTCATGTAAAATCTTGGAGAGCTCAGGGATACAAACCACATACCTAAGCATAATAAAGATGATATATAGCAAGGTAACAGCCAACATCAAATTAAATGGAGAGAAACTCAATGAAATTCCACTAAAATCAGGGATTAGACAAGGCTGCCTACTCTCTCCATATGTCTTCAATATAGTCCTTGAAATCCTAATTAGAACAATAAGACAACAAAAGGACATCAAGGACCACTTCAGAATGGAGGAAGTCAAAGTATTGCTATTAGCAGATTACATGATAGTGTACATAAGTGACCCACAAAATGCCACTGGGGAGCTACTACAGCTGATAAACACGTTCAGCAAAATGGCTAGGTACAAAATTAACTCAAAAAAGTCAGTAGCCTTTCTATATACAATTGACGATCATGCAGAGGAAGAAATTAGGAAAACTACATCCTTCACGATAGCCACAAGAAACACAAAATATCTAGGAGTAACGATAACTAATCAAGTGAAAGACTTGTTTGAAAAAAAACTTCAAACCTCTGAAGAAAGAGATTGAAGTTGACATCAGAAGATGGAATGATCTCCCATGTTCATGGATCGGTAGAAACAACATAGTAAAAACTACTATTTTTCTAAAAGCAATTTACAGATTCAATGCAATTCCTATCAAACTATCTACACAATTTTTAAAGATCTTGAAATATCAAGTCTCAGCTTTATATGGAGAAACATAAAACCCAGAATATCTAAAACAATCCTGTACCAATAAAATATCCTTCTGAGGAATCTCCATCCCTGATCTCAAGCTGTACTATAAAGCAACAGTGATTGAAACAGCATGGTACTGGAGTAGCCATAGGCAGGTTAGTCAAAGGAATTGAATCAAAGACCCAGAAATAAATCCACACACATATAGACACTTAATTTCTGTCAAAGAAGCCAAATCCATACAATGGAAAAGAGATAGTATCTTCATCAAATGGTGCTGGCCTAACTGGATGTCTACATGTAGAAAAATGCAAATAGATCCATATTCATCACTCTGCACAAAACTAAAGTCCAAGTGGATTAATGGCCTCAACATAAAACCAGACACATTAAATCTAGTATAAGTGAAAGTGGGGAAGAGCCTTGAACTCATTGGCACAGGAGACAACTTCCTGAACAGAACACCAACAGCTCAGACTCTAAGATCAACAATTAATAAATGGAACCTCATGAAACATAAAAGCTTTTCTAAGGAAAGGACACGGTCAAGAGAAGAAAACGACAGCCTACAGACTGGGAAATCTTCGCTAACCCAATATCTGACAGAGGGCTAATACCCAAAATATAAAGAACTTAAGAAATGTTCTACTTATAGGTTTCTAGGACCCTCTAGATCCTTCTATTTCCCCATTCTCCCATGCTTCTATCACCTAGAGTCCCAATAGGATGTCCTCTCCTCTGTCCCACTTTCCTGGTAAGTGAAGACTTTCATGGGACATGCCCCTTGGGCTAAATATGCAGATATAAGTGAGTACATACCATTTGAGTCTTTCTGCTTCTGGGTTAACTCACTCAATATGATCATTTCTAGTTCAATCCATTCGTCCACAAATTTTGGAAATTCCTTGTTTTTAATAGCTGAGTAGTATTCCATAGTGTATATGTACCACAGTTTCTTTATCCATTCTTCTACTGAGGGACACTTAGGCTGAGGCTTGGTGGCACTCAGAGGAAGGATAGCTGGCTACCAGGAAGAGACTTGATACCCTATGAGCATATGAGGAGGCCCCCTCAGTCACAGCCATAGAGGAGGGGAGTAAGGGGAGAGTGGGAGGGAGGGAGGAATGGGAGTATACAAGGGGTGGGATAACCATTGAGATGTAATATGAATAAATTAATAAAATATATTTTAAAATGTCTTAGAGATATTTGCCATTAGGTGTCTTGGTAGGTTCATTCTCATTCTATATTTTATTTGTTTCTATCATTACAGTTTATCATTTACTATCATTAAGAAAATTATTTAATTTGTAGTGTATCATATGTATCTTCCACTAGAAGTTAATTTTCATGAGGGCTGGAACAATTTATTTTTATTTTTATTTGTACTATTAGTTCTTTACATTTATAAACTAGTTTTGACCATATCTATCCACTTCCCCAGATGCTTTCCAGATTCACCCTCTTCCCAACCTACCAAATTTTGTGTCTCCCCCTTTTTTCCCCACCAATCAAGTTCAGTTTTGCTGCCTATATTTTCCTGAATAGGTGGCCTTCCAATGGGGAATGATTGACATGTCAGGAGCCAAATCTTTAAAGAAAATTGGCTCTCCTTTTCCCAGCCAGCTATCAATTACCAATAGCTCATTGTCTAGGGATGCAACTCCCTGCTTGCCTCCTCTCTCCATGCTGGGATTTGATATGGTTTAAACTTGTTCAGGTTATGTGCATGCTCTCATAACTGCTATTAATTCATATGTACAGCTGCCAAACTGTTTCCTGAAAACAATGTTTACTTGTATTCATTCACCACCTCTTTCCAGCCCTCTTTCCCAATGATCCCTGAGCCTTGGGAGGAGGAAGTGTGTTTATAGATGTTTCATTAATGTCTGAGCATTCCACAGTATCTTCTTATTCTCTGCATTTTGGCCAGTTGTGAGTTTGTGTTAATTACCTTCGACTGTAAATAGAAGTTTTCCTGATGATGATTGACAGATGCACAAATCTATATCTATAAATCATTAGGATTAAGCTTAATAACATCAATTTAGCAGAATAATAGTATCAGGCTGTCCCATTTATCCTATGACCTATCTAGTCATGGGTTTTTGGCCCAATGGTATTCCCATATATGGTTTCATCTTATTGAGTGGGGCTTAAATATAGCCAGAAGCATCCATGATGTTATACCAGTGGGCATTTCTTGCCAAGAGAATCATTATTGTAGGTTACAGAGTTCACATATGGGTAAGGGTAATGAATATTTTTTCTCTCCTGTAGCTTGAACTCTACTTCCCAGCATGATGAAAGCCAGCCAGTACAGATGAAGTTTATCAGTGCCTACCAACTAGATTTCTCCATAACTCAAGAATGTGGTGTCTACAGCAGGAGGGTGAGAAAAATTTACACTTTTTCTATTGGTGTAAAAATTGTTACTAATGTTTATTCCTAGTAAAGATATTGAATTTGTAAGTGTTGACTAAAATGTATGAATCTAGTTATACAAATTCTTTTTTTAATTATTAAACTTTGTTTATTTTTTTACATATACATTTATATTATTACACATATATACACTAAACTACCTAATGCAAGAAGAGCCATGACACAATCAGGAATTACATAAATGTTATATTCTTAGTGCTTTGGATATTTGTATTTATTTGGCAGCCTTGAAGAAAACATTTTTCCTATCTTGGTGCATCTAAAATTCTGAATGTAATTGATATCTATCACATCTCATCGTTATCAACTTAAAACATCTATCTAGATCTAAAATATCATAATGCCTAAGCAACTAAGCTTCATTGTAAAACTAAGCTATCTGGTCTTCAACTCCATCAGAGACATAAGAAGGAATAAACCTGAGTATGCCAGGAGTGCAGGTTAGTTACCTATACAACTTCTAAGCATTTACCTACCTCATTATAAATCTTTCAGAGGTTCAGCATCAGTAATAAAACCATTTTCATGTTATATGACCCTTAGATAGTGATTAAACTAATATACAAAGCTGTTTAGCCTCAATATGGTCAGTATTAACTAATACTAATTGTAAAAATATTTGATTGCTGTGATAATTTGGAAAGTTATTTTGACATATATGCCTTTAATTATTGATAGAATTCCATGTATTTTCAGTATAAGCCACTTGGATTTCCTCTTGTATGAGCTGTCTTAAACATCTTGTGATTTACAGCCTTCTATTCCAATGTTAATGCTTACATTTTTTTTTTTTACTCAGATTGCTATAACAGCTCCCTATTGTTCTTGTGTGTGACCTCCAGTCTTGGTGTTACTCCACTTATCATCTTTCTGAAGTCATTTTGCTTTGAAAATGCATATTTCTTGACAGTATTGTTTGATTATAATTCTTAGTCTCACTTTCTTGATGATGAGGTTAAAGTGTGAAGTGCTATGTCTCAGAAGTATAGTTGCAACAGTTCTAGTTAAAAGTCTCATCCCCAGTCAATGTACCACCACCCCCATACACACGCACACATACACATGTCATAGTCATGTCTGTGTAGGCTCAATTTTCTTAACAAATATATTTTATTATGAACTTATTAACCAAGCATATGTCACTTATAACCCAACTAACCTAAACAATAGGAGAAATGGATTAAAGAACACAATAACAAATACATAAGGATATCAGTTCCGAGGAATGATTCTCCTGGCCCCTGGGGTAATCAGCAGGATTTCTTCTGCTGGAACCTGGAGTAACCAGAACCCAAAACCTCAGCAGAAGCCCAGAGCCCTGAAGCCTTCCCTCTAGAGGTTCTCTCTAGGAGCATCGAGAAGTGGAGCAATGAACAACCAAAACTATCCCAAGTCTCCAAAAGCCTCGCCTCTTGTTTCTGGCTCACTTATATATCTCCTCCCAGAGTCTGTTCACGCATCTTTCCAGCTGGAAACAATCAAGCTCCTGTATGAGGTGGTTTGTCTTCTAGTGGATTAACATCACCTGGTCTCTCACAAGACCACTCCTTATCCCACACTTTGGATCCAAACAAAAACAGGCTTATCTCTCCTTCATGTCTGTTTACCTTTCTTTCTCTTTCTTTCTTTTTTTTTTGCTTTGTTTTGTTTCTTTTTTCTTTCTTTTTTATTAATTTATTCATATTACATCTCAATGGTTATCCCCTCCCTTGTATCCCCCCCCCCCGTGACTGAGGGGGATTACCTCCCCCTGTATATGCTCATAGGGTATCAAGTCTCTTCTTGGTAGCCTGCTATCCTTCCTCTGAGTGCCACCAGGTCTCCCCCTCCAGGGGACATGGTCAAAGGTGAGGCACCAGAGTATGTGAGAAAGTAATATCCCACTCTCCACTCTACTGTGGGGAGTGTTCTGACCATTGGCTAGATCTGGGTAGGGGTTTAAAGTTTACGGCCTGTATTGTCCTTTCTCTTTCTGAAATACAGTTGTATTTCATCTTCCATACCATTGGGGCATATCTACTTACCTTTCAAAACAATGCCTAAAGTTGCTTCCATCATGGCAACTGAGTGCACCAATCTTGGCAAAATTGACCACAACTTTTCTTATGTCCTACTTGTACTTCCTTCAAAATCCTATCGCAGCAGTTATAGTAACTAAGTCTACTTCATTTTCATGCATCTCACCGTAGCTTTGAAGCATTCCAAGAGGTGGACTGCTTTTTTTTCTCATGAATTAATTCTTATGTCCACTCTTATCATTCCAGATCTCAAGATATATTACAGAGCCATAATAATAAAAATAATATTTCACTGGCACAAAACAGGCAAACAAACAAATGGGCCACTTCTTATACTATTCATTCCTAGTTTCTAGCATATTTCCTGAAAGAGTTCAAAGCCGGTTGAGTGCACATTAATCATATTCACTTAGTTATTTGAGTATTAATGTTTTCCTTATGTGGTTTAATGAATTACTCTCTCTCTCTCTCCTCTCTCTCTCTCTCTCTCTCTCTCTCTCTCTCTCTCTCTCTCTTCTCTTCTCTTCTCTTCTCTCTCTCTCTCTCTCTCTCTCTCTCTCTCTCTCTCTCTCTCTCTCTCTCTCTCTCTCTCTCTCTCTCCCCGTGTGTGTGTTTGTTAATGTGTATGTGCATATGTGCCTCAGTTCATGTGTAGATGTCAGAGGACAACTTGCCAAAGTCAATTTTTCTTCTATCACATGTGTCCTGATAATTGAACTCTGCTAATCAGATATGGTGGCAAGTGCCTTTACCCACAAAGGCATCTCACTGGCCCTCCATACAGATAGCTTATGTGTATATGTTAAAGATAGCAACCCTTTGCCTTATTTGTTGTGAAAATTTTCACTGTTTTTCAGATTGCCCTCTAAGTTTGAATATAGGATGGTTGGATGATTTGGTTGTTTATAGGGGTCTTTAATTTGTATAAAGTCAAGTTTATTAATGTTTTAAATTATTTATTCCATTATTTTGAGCGTAGAAATTTCTATTCCCTTAGAAATTTGATAAATATTTACTTTTATTTCCTTCCTATTTTATAGCCCGGATTTCTTAAACATTTTTCTTAATAATATATTTATAATTTACTTTATGGTGCACAATAAAGGATTCCATTTATTTTCTCCAGATAGTTAACTATATGTCCCAATACCATTTGTTAGTATTCTGTTTCTTACTCAATGATTTTAAATACTTCCTTTATCACACAATGGCTTCATGTACATAATAAGATGAGCATGGATGGTGAATGTGATTTTACTGATTTGTGTCTATATTTGTTTCTCTGCATTTTCATGTTTAATTAATTAATTTATTTATTCATTTTGCAATTCAGTTGAAGACTCCTCCCTCCTCCACTCCCAGTCCCAGTCCCAATATCCCTTCTCCATCCCCCTTCCTTATTCATCAGAAAAGGAGAGCTCCCCACAACAAACCAACCCCAGCTCATTAAGTTTCATCAGGTCTGAGTTCATTGTCTTCCCCTGTGGCCTGGCAAGGCAGTCCAGTCAGGGGTAAGTGATCGAAAAGCAAGCAACAGAGTCCTTATTAGTGGACCCACATTAAGCCTGAGTTTCCCATGGGCTATATCTATGTTGAGGGCCTAGGGAAGAAAGAGAAATACTTCTCCATTGTTGTGGGAGTGCAAACATGTACAACCACTTTGGAAATCAATCTGGCACTTTCTCAGAAAAGTGGGTATAGCTCTCCTTCAAGAGACAGCTATACCACTCCTGGGCATACACCCAAAAGATGTTCCACCATACAACAAGAACACTTGCTCATTTATGTTCATAGAAGCTTTATCCAGAATCTGTAAACAACCTAGATGTCCCTCAACCAAGGAATGGATAAAGAATTTGTGATACATTTATACAATGGAATACTACTCAGCCAGTGAAAATGAGGAAATCATTAAATGTGCAGGCAAATGGATGAAACTAGAAAAGATAATCCTGAGTGAGGTAACCCAGACCCGGAAAGACACAAAGGTATATACTCACTTATAAGCAGATTTTTGCCATTTGGTACAGGATAAACATACGATAATGCACAAACACAAAGAAGATAAGAAACAAGGAGGACCAAAGGGAGGATGCTTAAATCTCACTCAGAAGGGGAAATAGAATAGACAGAGGCAGTGGTTGAAGAGAGAGAACAAGGTAGGAGAGGAAACACAGAGAGAAATAGGGGTGGAAATCAGACCTGGAGAGAGAAGAGGCAGGAGAAGGCCTGCAGAGAAAAGAGAAACTGTGAGTGGGGCATCTCTGTGACAAGCTAAAGACCAAAGTCAGAATAGGCCTCTGGGAGGATATGAGGGGAACTATAGCTGAGACTCCTAGTAGCATGGGCCATGGAAACTGAAGAGGACACCCTCTAACTAGACAAGACTCCTGGTGGAGGGAGGGAGAAAATACCAAGCCACCCAGAGGAACTTTGATCCAAAACTCACCTGATCTAGAGGATACTCAGGGATAAAGATAGAATTGATATAGTAGATTCAGGGAATGTGCAACCAATGCCTGGCCCAACCTAAGCCCCACCCCATGGTAGAGAACCAACCCTTGATACTATTAATGAAACTCTGCTATGCTTGCAGACAGGAGCCTATTAGAGTTGTCATCTGAGAGGCTCCACCCAGCAGCTGCTCTCATAGTTCAACATTGGCAAGTCATAGGGAGTCTACTGGAAAAGTGTAGGGAAGGATAAAAAGGACCTAGAGGTGGCAAAAGCTCCACAAGTCCAACAGAGCCAACTAACCAGGGCCCAGAGCGTCCTTTGAAATCTGAAGCACCAACCAAGGATCATGCATGGACTGCTTTTGCATTTTAATAATTATAGATTTACAACATAAATTTCAAATGCAATGACTATAAATAAAATGTTTAATATTTGATAGGACAAGAGTTCTTTTATTGTTGGTCTTTTCAAAGTTTTCTATGAATATGTCTTGCCTTTTTCTTCTAAAATTTAGGATTACTTTTTAAGGTCCCTAAAGGAGACCAGTTAATGTTTTGGTTAGAATTCAACTAAAATTATATTTTTTCAAAGAAAAATTTTCCTTTAGCAATTCAGTCTTCTGAATCAGGAACATGATACTTCTCTTTATTTATTCAACTGTTCTGTATATATTTCTCAGCAATGTTTTATAATTCTTTTTTGTAGATCTCACATGGTTCTAATTATGATTGCTCCTAAGAATTTTGTATCTAATTCAGAAACCTTCACCACTATGACTAAGAGTACTAATTTAGCCAACTGATAGACCCAAACCATGGTATTGGGAACTATATTCTATAGGCTGTATAGTTTGGTTGGACTTGATGCCATATAATACAATTGTGAAGAATATGTAGTTTGATCTCTAGACAGATGCGGCTATGAAATTTGCTTCTGCACTTTTTACCTGTATGACTTTGAGCAAGTTATTCAAACTGTAAAATCTTGATTGGCTGCAAAATACACAGAATAGAGAAACAGATAAAGCCTGTTCCATAGGAATTGGTAAGAAACATGCCAGATAATAAAGGGAAGGCTTAGCATAACACTCAGGACACAAGAACTGCTCAATAAATGTGCATTATTCCTCTGTGCTGCTGATAGTGACAGTGGTTGGGCACACAGAATAAAATAGAAAATAGGTCTATCTTGGACATTTCAGACTGCCAATGAGCAGGAGATGTAGCTTAGTGGTACGTGCTATGTGAGCATGCAGCCCTAGGATTGGTCTGTAACATCCTTAAACTTCTCAGATTGCCACAATTATGGGGAAATAAAAAGTGAGGTGAGGAAAAATGGACTCAGAAAGAGAGGAAAATAAGAAAAGAAAAAGGTAGTCAAGGAAGGACTTCTAGTAGTCTTTCCTCTGAACTAAAAAATGTCATGGGATTATTGTTGAAATCAACCAGAAAGTCTATGCTACAGAAACCTCAAGAGACTAGGAAGAGAGAAGCTAAAATAAATATTGTGACTTTATATAGCCACTCTCCTACCTATCACTGGAAACTGGCAAGAGAAGGCTCAAGAACTGCTGTGTTGGGGAAATCTAATCTGGTGACTATGAGCACGTGAGAGCCAAGAGATGCTTGATGGGCGTGGTGCAGCTCAAAGAGTGTATCTGAGTGATTTCCTGCCTGAGGCTACAAAGAGAAGTAAATTTTTCTTGGAAAGAAATGGAGAAGAACCTGAAAATCCTACCTTTTGACAAAAATGTTGCCTCATTATTGTTTTATTTATAATAACATGGTTTTGAGGCAGTTTGTAACATTGAAGTAGAAGGCCATTTTGGTCACTCCTTAAGAGTGTGTGTGTGTGTGTGTGTGTGTGTGTGTGTGTGTGTGTGTGTGTGTGTGTGTGTGAGAGAGAGAGAGAGAGAAAGAGAGAGAGAGAGAGAGAGAGAGAGAGAGAGAGAGAGAGAGAGAGAGAATCTCTGTATGAATGCTTATGCTTAAACATATGTTCATATATTTTTACTTTTTGAGACAAGATCTCTTACAGCCCAATCTGTCAACTAACTATATAGTTGAGGATAGCTTTGAATTTCTGATCTTCCTGACTCTATCCCTAGACTGTTAGATTATAGGCATGCATGAGTACAGCTAGTTTATGTAGTGCTAGAAATAAATCCCAGGTATTCATGCCTGTTAGGCAAGCACTCTTAACTGAGCTATATTACCATCCAATAGCCCACAAATACATTTTTTTTCTCCACTCTTAAAAAACATTTATTCCTTCCCACTATGTCATTTATTAGGTGAGAAAGTGCTCTTCTAGTTTAAGTATGTTAGTATTTGGTTTTTAAAAATATATTTTATTAATTTATTCATATTACATCTCAATTGTTATCCCATCACAAATACATTCTTAATTTATTCTTCTGCACAGCAGAGTTTTAAATTCTAGTCTCTGGATATTTTTTCATAAGCAACACCAAAGTTGAAATTTTATTTATTGAGTGTGGCATTACTTAGGGGTCAAATCAATCTAATATTGTTAATCTGAAGCCTTAAGAGGAAGTTACTAGGTGAATAACATTGTGAAAAAAAATAAGTAAAAAACAGCCACTGCCTACTGGTTTTGGTTCTGATGTCCTTATTATCTCAAGAATAGCATCAAGATGCAATTTAGCCACAATGCTTTTTAATAAAATGTCTATAATTAAACAGTATATTTGAGGTATTCCTTAGTATCATAGTTTGCTGAAAAAACCCTCAGTGACCAACCAATTGAAGGGATTCATTGGACAGAGAAAGCCACTGGGACCCAGAGGAGAGGAATGACTCATGCACCGTTGTACAAGGAACTGCTTAGCAGAGTCACCACAAAACTGAGGTCTCCTGACTCACAGTGCCCTTTCACTCCACCATAACATGAGCCTGTTTATTTTTAGAACACCCCCTAGGCCATCTGTCTCTTGTCACTTAGTCATCCTTTGCCCCGGGATCTTCTTGTGCATGTAGGACATATGTTAGAAATGCACTTGGGTAATTAGCTTTCTTTTGGAAATTGGAGTAATGAGAACACAGTACAAATTGAATGTAGGGAAGGAGGAGTATTTTTCATGAGTTAAATTGTAATTTTTAATATTTTTCTTTCCCATAGAGATACTTCTGAAAATATTTTTGTTAATTATATATTTTATTTTCTTAGGATCAAGAATCCTTATCTGGGAAGGGTCTCTGAGGTAGGCTATACTATCCTACTCCTCTTCATGATTTCCCATAGAATCATTCTTTTAAGTTTATTTACTGTTTTTAGTTTTTGAGATTCTAATGTAGTTACATCATTTCCTTCTTCACGTTCCTCCCTCCAAGTCCTCCCATGGATCTGCTCCTGCTCTGTTTAAAATTCATGGTTTCCCTTTTCATTCATTATTTACACAAACACACAAAAAATACAACTTCCTCAGTCTTTATGTTATTTGAATTATGTTTTTAAGGCTAGATATTTGATACTGGGTAGCAAATTGATTTGTTCTTCACTAGCAAAAACAGACATAGTAACATGGACTAGGGAAAGCCAAGGTACCTCAACCCTACACAAAGAACTACAGAAAACTAAAACATACTGAAAACAGAAATTGCTTTTAAAAAAATATTTCTACTTAAAATTTCATACACACATCCAATGTATTTTGATCATATTCTGTACCTGTACTTTTGGCTACATTATTGGGTTCTTTGTTCTACCTCCCTACACAACCCCTATCACTTCCAACATCCAACACTAGTAAGGGGGAAACATGGTTAGAGGGAAGAGGGGTTAAAAATATCATTAGACTATGTCCTGCTGATTAAGGGTGTAGAGTTTCTTGGCGTGAGTTTTATCTTCATCCTTGACATATATCCAACTAGCAACTAGAAATATGGCAAACAGCAATAAATACCAACCAGCAGTAGCCAGCAGCAGAAGCAAGAAGAGCAAAGAGACCAGCAGCAGGAGGAGAAGCACCCACCTCCCCCCTCTCAGGCCTCTAGAATTGTATACCCTCTCACGAGCCCACAGAATTCCATTCCAAGTTTAAACTATCTGCAGCTGGCAAAATCACACCCCTGCTAGAGCATGAGGCAAATCTTAGTTAGATGCTGTGCTCAGTCTGAGGCAGCCCCATATTGAACACTTGGGATAGAAACAAAAATATATTCCCATAACATTTCTGTGTTTTAAAAGAAACCAGAATTTTTTACTGCAATATTTAACAAACAAAATAATCCAAATAAAAATGTACACAGATGGGCTGGAGAGATGGCTCAGAGGTTAAGGGCACTGACTGCTCCTCCAGAGGTCCTGAGTTCAATTTCCAGCAACTACATTGTGGCTCACAGCCATCTACAATGTGATCTGGTGCCCTCCTCTGGCCTGCAGGTGTACATGCAGGCAGATCACTGTGTACATGTTAATAAACAAATAATAAATCCCTTTTTAAAAATGTACACAGAGCTAAACAGAGAATTCTCAACAGAGGAATATGGAATAGCCAAACATCACTTTAAAATGTTCAGCATTGTTAGTCATCAGGGAAATACAAATCAAACTGATTCTGAGATTCCATCTTACACCTATCCAAATAGCTAAGATCAAAAACTCAAGTGACAGCACAGGATGTGGAGAAGGGGTAACACTCTTGCATTGCTAGTGGGAGTGCAAATTGTACAACCACTTTGGAAATCAGTCTGGCGCTTTTTAAAATAACTATGAATAGCTTTACCTCAAGACTCAGCTATACAACTCCTGGGTGTATAGCTCCACCATGTAATGAACACATTTGCTCAACTATGCTTATAGCAGCTTTATTTGTAATAGCCAGAATCTGGAAACAACCTAGATATCCTTCATCTAAAGAATGGATAAATAATCTGGTACATTAACACAATGGAATGCTATACAGCTATTAAAAACAAGGAAATCTTGAAATTTGCAAGCAAATGGATGGAGCTAGAAAAGATAATCCTGAATGAGATAACCTAGAACCAGTAAGACAGGCTTGGTATATACTTACTTATAAACTGATATTAGCCAAATAATACAAGATAACCACATTCCAATACACAGACCTAAAGAATCTAACAAGGAGGATTTTAAGGAGAATGCTTAATTCTCATTCAGAAGGACAAATGAAATAGACAGCTGAAGCAGTTGAAGATAAAGAACAGGACAGGACCCTACCATAGTGGTCCACTGAATGACTCCACCCAGCAGGATATCCAAACAGATGAAAGACTCACAGCCGAACTTTGGGGTGGAGTGCTGGAAGTCTTCGGGAAGAGTTGTGGAATAGAAGGACCTGGATGTGTCAAGAGCTCCAGAAGGAGACCAATGGAGCCAGAAAATCAGGACATAGAAGGGGGCTGCTGCAGACACTGATGCACCAACCAAGGACTATGCATGGTGGGGACCTAGACCCTCTGCTCAGATGTAGTAGATAGGCAGCACAGCCTCCTTGTAGGTCCCATAATATGGTGAGTAGGGACTGCTTCTGACATGGACTCTGTTCCCCCACATGTTGATCACTTCCCCCTGGCAGGGCAGCCTTACCAGGCCACAGAGGAAGAGAATACAGGCAATCCAAATGAGACTTGATAGGATGGGGGTCAGATATTAGGGGAAGAGGGCTCCCCCTTTCTGAGGACTAGGGAAGGGAGGAATGGGGTATGAGGGAGAGAGGGTGGAACTGGGAGGTGATTAGGGAGGGTGCTACAATCAGGGTGTAAAGTGAACACATTTTAAAAAAAGAGTTGATTGCTCTATTAATCCTTCCTCTCACTCTTCCACAAGATTCCCTGAGTTCTAGCTATTGTTTGGCTGTGAGTCTTTACATATGTTTCCATCAGCTGCTGGATGAAGCCTCTCAGAAGACAGTTATGCTAGGCTCCTGTCTGTAAGCATAGCAGAATATCACTAAGAGTTTCTGGAGCTGTTCTCTCCCATGGTGTGGGTCTCAGGTTGGTCCAGTCATTGTTTGGCCTTTCCTTCCATCTCTGTTCCATTTTTATTCATACATTTCTTGTCTGTATGACAAAATTTGAGTCAATGGTTTTGTGAGTGGGTTGATATCCCCTAACTTTACTGAAAGTCCTGCCTGGCTACAGGGGGTGGCCACTTGATGATTGAGGGACTCTGAGAGGTCAAGGACACCACAAGACCTACAGAGGAAACTAATGCATGGATACTCACAGAGATTGAACCACCAACCAAAGAACATGTATGGGCTGGACCTAAGCCCCCTACACATATGTAAGAGATGTGAAGCTTGGTCATCTTATGGGTTCTAACAATGCAAGTAGGAACTGTCTCTGACTCTGTTGCCTGCCTATGGATACCTTTCCCATAACTGGGTTGCCTTTTCTGGCCTGAGTGGCAAAGTAAGTGGTTAGTCCTGTTTTGACTTGATGTGCCAGGGTGAGTTGGTACCCTACTCTGAGGAGAAAGGGAGGGAGAAGGGTGGAGGGTAATGTGAGTGTGGGACTGGAAGGAAAGAAGGGAAGGATCTGTGATCAGGCTATACAATGCTTAAATAAATTAACTAATGAAGAAGAAAACAAAAAAGAATGAATTTTTCATGGGCTGTTTTGCTAATTAGAAAAAACAAACAAAAAAGAAACCCCCAAACTAAAAAACAGAACAGCAATAACAAAACATCAAAAAGCCGATTTTAAAAAGAGTTTACAGCTGGTTGCTAGGGGAAAAAGTCAATTTTCTTCAGGAGTGTAACCCTTGGTAGGTTAGCCAAGTCTTAAATGGATGAGACTACATACCGATGAATATTAGGGAAGCAGAAATCAGACTAGATTTTATTTAAATAAAAGAAAGTGTGGAAATAGAAGAAAATGTGGGGGTGGGGTGGATCTAGAAAGAGGGAAACTCGGAGGTGAATATTGATTATTTTTTAATTTTTTAATTTTTAATGATTTGTTCACATTACATCCCAATCGCTACCCCTTTGCTCATATCCTCCCATTCCCGTCCTCTCTCCCTCTTCCCCCCTTTTCCCTTCCTCTAGTCCTCTGAGGAGGTCCACATCCCCTACCATCTGACCCCAGCCTATCAGGTATCATTAAGATAGCCTGCATCCTCTTCCTATGTGGCTCTGCATGGCCACCCAGCCAAGGGGAAGTGATCAACTCTCAGGAACCACAGTCCATGTCAGAAGTAGTCCCTGATCCCCTTCCCAAGGGATCTACATGGAGACTGAGCTGTCCATCTGCATGCCTTGTCTTTGCAGCAATTTGTGCAGGACCCCCTGGTTCCCAGTTTGTTGGCTTTGATGGTCTCCTTGTAGAGGTCCTGTCCCCTCTGGGTGGTTCTGTCCCCAATATTTCGATACAACTCTCAGGCTGTTCCCAGAGTTTGGCTGTGGGTCTTACCATCTGTTTTGATCATGTGCTGGGTGGAGTCTTTCATAGGACATTAATGTTGGGCTAATAGGCATTTGTAAGTGAGTATATGCTATGCATGTCTTTCTGGGTCTGAGTTACTTCACTCGGAATTATATTTTCAAGTTCCATCTATTTGCCTGAAAATTTCAAGATGTCCTTGTTTTTAGTAGCTGAATAATATCCCATTTTTAAATGCACCACAGTTTATCTATTCTTTGTTTGAAGGACATCTAGGTTGTTTCCAGATTATAGCTATTATGAATAGAGCTGATATGAACATAGTTGAGTAAATGTCCTTGTTGTGTGGTAGAGCATCTTTCTGGTATATGCTCAGGAGTGGTATAGCTGGGTCTTGAGGTACGACTACTCCCAGTTTTCCAAGAAAGAGCCAGATTGATTTCCAAAGTGGTTGTACAAGTTTGCACTCTCACCAGCAATGGAGGAATGTTTCCCCTTTTTCTACATCCTTACTAGATGTGCTGTCACTTGAGTTACTGATCTTAGCCATTCTGATCGGTGTAAAGTGGACTCAGAGTTGTTTTGATTTGCATTTCCCTGATCACTATGGATGTTGATCTTTTCTTTAAGTGTTTCTCAGCCCTTTGATATTCCTCTGTTGAGAATTCTCTGTTTAGTTCTGTACCCCATGTTTTAATTTGATTATTTCATTTTTGGTGTTTAATTTCTTGAGTTCTTTACCTATTTTGGATATTAGCTCTTGGTCAGATATAGGGTTGGTGAAAATCTTTTCCCAGTCTGTAGGCTGTCATTTGGTTCTGTTAATAGTGTCCTTTGCTTTACAGAAGCTTTTATGTTTCATGAGGTCCTATTTATTAATTGTTGACCTTAGATCCTGAGCTGCTGGTGTTCTGTTTAGGAAGTTGTCTCCTATGCCAATGAGTTCAAAACTCTTCCCCACTTTTTCTTCTAACAGAGTTAGTGTGTTTTCATGCTGAGGTCTATAATCCACTTGGACTTTGGTTTTGTGAAGGATAATTAATAACTATCTATTTTCATTTCTACAAGTAGACATCCAGTTAGATCAGCACCATTTGTTGAAGAGCTTATTTTTTTCCATTGTAAGTTTTTTACTTCTTTGTCAAAAATCAAGTGTCTATAGTTGTATGGGTTTATATCTTTGTCTTTGAATTGATTCCATTGACCTACCAGTCTGTTTATATGCCAGTACCATGCTGGTTTTATTACTGTTGCTCTATAATAAAGCGTGATATCATCAATACCATCAGAAGATCTTTTATTGTATAGGATTGTCTTAGCTATTTGGTTTTTTTCTCCAGCAAACTGTCTATGTCATGTTTTTCACTTTGGAAGTTGCTAAACTACACTTCCTGTATACTCAGGTAATTAATTTTACTCCTTCTCAAGTCTCTGATGGGATTGTTTAGTTTTACAATTAAGCTTAATTGTTTAGGGGTTAAGATGTTTTTTGTTCTAGATAGATGTTTTAAGTTGATAGAAATGAGCTATGGTAGATATTGACTTACATTCAGAATTTTAGACTCACCAAGAAATATGTTTTTTTCAAGGTTTCAAAGTACAAATAGCCAAAACACCATGAATGTAGCATTAATATGTCTTGATTGTTTTATGGTTCTTCTAGCTGTACATAGTTTCATATATGTGTAATAATATAAATGTATATGTAAAAATATTTTTTAAAAAGAGAATTGTTCTTTAAAGGTATATACAGAATTGTGTTGGCATCTTAATAGCAATTGCATTGACTCTGTAGATTGCTTTTTGCAGGATGGCTATTTTTACTATGTTAATCCTCCCAATCCATGAACATGGGAGATCATTCCATCTTATGATATCTTCTTCAATTTGTTTCTTCAGAGACTTGAAGTTTTTTTTTTCATACAGGGCTTTCACTTGCTTGTTTAGAGTTACACCAAGATACTTCATGTTCTTTTCATGGCTGTTGTAAAGAGTGTTGTTTCCCTAATTTTTCTCAGCCTGTTTGTCTTTCATATAAAGAGGGCTACTATTTTTTGACTTGGTTTTGAATCCAGCCACTTTACAAAAGATGTTTATCAGCTATAGGAGTTCCTTGGTAGAACTCTTGGGATCACTAATGTATACTATCATATCATCCCTGAAACACGATACTTTGACTTCTTCCTTTACAATTTGTATCCCCTTGATCTCCATTAGCTGTCTTATTGCTCTAGTTAGAACTTCAAGTACTACATAGAAGAGATACAGTGACAGTGGAGCCATCAACTTTTAATAGTGTTTCCAATAATGGTACGGACTTGTGAGCCCTTTTACCCTCAATAGTATAGTTTTTTTTTATTTTATTAATTTGTTCTTGTTACATCTCAGTTGTTATCCCCTCCCTTGTATCCTCCCATTCCTCCCTCCCTCCCATTTTCCCCTTACTCCCCTCCCCTATGTCTGTGACTGAGGGGGATTACCTCCCCCTGTATATGCTCATAGGGTATCAAGTCTCTTCTTGGTAGCCTGCTATCCTTCCTCTGAGTGCCACCAGGAAATAGTGTAGTTTTTACTGGCTATATCATGTGCAGGTCTTATGCAGGCAACCACAGATAGTGTGGCTTCATGAGTACAGTGGTCATGGTATGTCTAGAAGATGGTATTTCCTTCTTAACTTTGGGTTCTTGCCATCTTTTCACCCTGTGTTCCACAATGGACCCTGGATCTTGCAAGGAAGAGTGATATAGATGGCACACTTATGGCTAAATATTCCATAGACACTCTGTCCTTTAGCCAGTTGTGAGTTTCTATGTTAACCACTACACACTGCACGCATACATACTCACAGACACATAGACACACACATACACCACACACACACACACACACACACACACACACATACACACACACACACACACACACACACTCACTCACATACTTTTCTATGATGCCTGAGAGCTGCGCTCATCTATTCCCAGTGAAGCTTAAAGGCATCTACTTATGTAACTGTTGGTTGCAAATGAGCTGAGTCTGCAATGCTGAAGTATTCATTTACAACTTCTAGTTTTCTCCATGACCAAATCTGGCTCTGATTCCTTATCCAGTGTTAAGAGTAGAGAACTAGGAATATCTGATTTGAATCCAAGAAACAGAGAAGAAATGAAGGAAAAGTCTATTTGTGTGGCTCTCAATTTGTACATTTTCTTTACAGCCTAATCTCAGTGTCCATTTCTTTCTTTTTATGAGACAGTAGACTGTGATCATAGAGCTATTTGTATTTCATTTGAGGATAAATTGGCCAGTAATCATAAATGCATTTTATTTATTTATTTATTTATTAAATATTTGTATATGTGTGTGTGTGTTTGTGTGTGTATAAGCACACAAGTGCACAGAAAATGCATGAAGGGTAGAAGACAACTTGTGAGAATCTAGTTGACTACCATTCTTTTGAGAACTCACATTGTACTAGGAAAAATGTTCAGTGTGCATAGCAATCTATGTGGAAAATGAACCCTTTTAGTAATAAGGAAACTTAGGTCCTAGGAGTCAATGCCATTTTTTGAAGGTCATACATCTCTAGAACACAGCATTAAAATCTACATCTCTTGACTTCCAAGCTCAGTGTTCTTTCTACTGAATTCAATGTGTCTTATGCACAGAAATAATCCAAGATATCAGTTCTACGAGTGTGATTAGGCAATGTATTGATTCTCTGAATTTTTTTTGTCACTTGGGGAAAAAGTACAGAATGTGGAAAATAAAAGTTTCCCCTGAAGGGACAGAACTCCATATTATGTGTTAACTTCCAAAATGAGCCGGTAAAGGACATAGAAGAGAATTTATTCTGCCAGGTGTTTTGGTGAAAATTAACAAGCCCCATTGACCTTGGTTTAGAAATAAATACATTTCTATGTCTTCTATGTTCCAACTATCAAACAATCTAGATCTTTATTCTATGTATATTTTTATGTCAACTTGTTGAAAGGTTGTTTTTTAAATACTATATGACATAGATATAACTTGGGCAATAGAAAACACCTCTGTAATGCAATCTGACATTTCTAATAAACACCCAGTGGTGTGGAGTTTATTACTTGGCCTTTGTGTATGAAACTATGACCTCTTGCAGTTTCTAAAAACAAACTCCATGGTTCAGTGCCAATTTAGAGATTCTTTATGTACCAGGAACTAAAGCCACAGTGTATATACATTTCTGGGCCACCTACTTTGTTCTTTCTTCCCTCTCTCCCGTTCTCTCCTCCTCCCTTCATATATTTTTTTCTCTCTTGCCTCTCTTACTTTCTCCCTCCTCTACTTACTGTGCGCATCTGTATGTATATATGGATGTCATATATACATCTGCTCATGTGTGCTGATGATATATGGACAGAATGGACCTTCAGGCCTTGTTATCACAAAACTTAGCTAGCATAAAGAGAGAAGACAGTTTATATCTACAGAACACTAATTTTACTCAAATATTTTAATAATAAAAAGTACTTTTATAAATCCTTAAGGCTTTTAAAGCACACACATACTGTTTTAAGTAGCTCTGGTTCTTTTCTGATTGAAGATACATGCTTGATCTTTAAAAAAAATCCCTATCAGAATTATGGAAAAACAATATAGGCTATGGCTATCCCTCATTACACTCCTATACCTTTAGAAGGAGTTATCTCTGTCAATCATTTAGTGCTTGTTTCCTGTAGACCTCTTTCTCATATACACACATGTATAGTCTGTTTATATCTGTACAGAGAACATTGCACTGGCTTTCTTCACTTCACTTGAATGGTATTTTGTCTTTATACAAGAATCTTTCTGTTTAGTTTGTGTTTATACAATTTCATTGAATATACATTCTTTAATCCTCATAATGGGTTAGTAACCTAAGGACCACCAGACAAATCCATCTAACCTTGTACTATTATAAATACAATTTTATTGGAACACAATTTTGCCTGTTTGCTTACATATTATCTGTGCACACAAAGATCACATAACCTACAAAACTGAACGTGCTTTCTAGTCATATCTTTACAGAGAAAACTGGCTGACCACTGCTTAAATTCAGTTAAGGTTTTCTGTTTCCGTGTATTATGTATGTATCTAAATATTTCTACAAGCTCTTACATTGATGTGTTCTGTGGATCACATGTTATGTTAGTCTCATGGCACAAATAGAGTGGGTCAGTCATACATATTTTCAGTGACCTCAGTTAGCTAATTTAAGAAAATGATTATATCAAGTGGTTTGCACAAATGCAAAACACTGTAAAGTGAGCAGCTACTATCTAATTGACTTGCTTTGTAGAGAATTTTAACTTGCTGTCACATCATTTAAAACCCACACACTCAGACATGTGCTCATATGGGCTACGTAAAATTATGCCATGTAATTATACTACAAGTACTAAAATGTTTGTGGCTATGTGGCCTCTTGATTGTGCCCATGCCAGGGCATATCCACATTTCCATTGGAAAAATGGGAGATAGTGGAACTCATGAGCTTGAGGTAAGGTAGAACAATAGTAGAGGAGCCCCTGTTCCAAAAGGAAAGTGTACACTCAGAGTAGCAACAGGCAAGATACTCTTCAGAGAAGGCCATTTAGCTTATAGGCCTGACCCTGTGAATTAGTAGTTTACTCTGAGCAGGAAGGGAGATGAGGAGCTGTTGGCAGAGCACAGGCAAGATGAAATGAACTATCAGGCAAAGAAAATAAATATTTTATCAGGGGAATAAATAGGAGCAGAAGACCTTCTAGACTCCCCAGTTTCACCATTTCTAGGAGGTACTAAGCTCCTTACCTTAGTTCAAGAAATTCTGTCCTGTTCCATTTCTAGATGAGTGACCTTGTCTGAGTTTCTCTATCTATTTGAGGTTTACTCTTTCCAGCTACAAAATCTGTATAATGGTGGCATTTGCCTCTGTAGGTTTATGTTGGGGTTCAATAAAATAAGATATAGGTCATTGTTTGCCATAGACATAGTAAATATTAGCCATTGTATTTTTTGCTATATTGTCTGTGCCTATAACTTGGTGCTGTAATGATTCCCATTTCAGAAATGATGGTGTTGAGGCTAGAAAAGTATATGCGGCTTATCCAAATTCTAAAAGACAGCATGTTAGAGGAGGTGGAAATAGGATCCATCAATGAGAGTTTTACAATAATGTGTTCCAGTCCTATTCTAATATTCTACAAGGGTAGCTTGAGTGGCCCACTAAATTGAAGCTCTCCAAGTTGGAAAATATAGGAACAGGCACAAAAATGTGTGTTTTAAAGGTATTACCATTTTGGATGCTGGACATTGGCCTATCTTTTTGAGGAACATGGTTCTAATGCTGTGTATCAGATATCTATTACTTCAGACTGTGGACACCTCTCAGAACTCCTGGCTTATTTTACCAACTAGTTGTTCATCAAACAGTGGCTCTCAGGGCTCACCATTGGCTGTATTAGAAGAGTGGGTCTAGGTTCTTTGCATGCATTGTCCTTGGTTGGTGCTGACTATCTAGGGTCCGGAACCACAAGCCTTGATGGTCTCTCTGTGGGGTGCCTGAACCTGCTGGGTTCTTCTATCACCCTACTGTTCCATACAATTCTCGGCATTTTGCCCTCAGTCCAGTTGCCAATCCTAGTGTCTGTCCAGCTCCCCCTCTGTGCAGTCTCTCAAACGACATCTAAACTCCTCTATTTCTCTTGAGCCCTGTAAATATGTTTTAATAATTTATTTTTTGTTACAATTTATTCATATTACATCCCAATTATTATCCACTCACTCAGTATTTTTCTGTTCCCATCCTCCCTTCCTATTCCCCTCACCTAGACCTCCCCCCCTTCGTCCTCCACCAACTGACCACAGCCTATCAAGTCTCATCTGGATAGCCTGCTTCCCCTTTTTCTGTGTGCCCACATGACCTCCCTGCCAAGGGGAAGTAATCAAATCGTGGGCACAAGAATATAAATCCTAGGTTTAACAGATAGATATGATGCTATAGATAGATGAGGTAAAATAGACAAGGTCTTCAAAGCCTCAGAGACCTACAGAATATGGCATTTAAGAAGCTTTTACTATCTTAAAGATTCATTGACAACAAGACAGGTTAGCTCCTGGCAATACCCAGTCTACCTCAAAAAGATGATGAGCACCAAAGAACCTCCTTATAGAGATGACTTCAAATGTGGCAAACAAGTCTCTGGGCAAAATGCTCTCATTTCTGCCACAGACAGAATTCTGCCTAAAAATGGGCAAACTTGGATGCAGGCAGAGTCTATGGTCAAACTCTGCCAAGACAGGGTAAGCAAGTCCTCAACAGTTCCTGCCTCACAAATATGTCTGCGTTATAGACAGTCTTGGGTGACTGACTGTTCAGGCAGCAAACTGTCTCTGTCATTTTTTCTTCTCCTCATTTTGGAAGCTGCTAACCTGCACTTCCAGTTCACTCAAGTAATTAAGTTTCAGTCCTTCTCAAGTCTCTGATGGAGTTGAAGACCATATAGTTTAGTCTTATAATTAACCTTAGCTGTTTAGTGGTTAAGATGGTTTTAGATCTAGATAAAGGTGTTGAGTTAGCAGAACTGAGATATGATAGATATTGATTCTCATTCAGAGTTTTAGATGCACCAAGATAGGAAAGATGTTTTCTATAAGGTTGCCAAATGCAATTAGCCAAAAACACCTTGAATGTACCATTCATATGATCCCTGATTGTTTCACGAGTCTTCTTGCTGTATGTAATTTTTCTACTTATCTTTAGTAATGTAAATGTATATGCCATAAAATAAAATCTGAAAAAACAAAACAAAAAACAAACAAACTAAAACTGTGGTTCATTTACACAACGGAATACTACTCAGCTATTAAAAACAAGAAAATCTTGAAATTTGCAGGAAAATGGATGGAACTAGAAAAGATCATCCTGAGTGAGGTAACTGAGACACAGAAAAACATGCATGGTTTATACTCATTTATAAGTGGATATTAGCCCAACATAGATGTCCTCTGAGAAATTTCACCCAGCGAGGGGATGGGGCAGATTCTAGAACTCCCAACAGGGTCAGGGTGGAGCACAAAGAAAAACGGGATGCAGGCTATCTGGATGAGACATGATAGGCTGTGGTCATCTGGTAGAGGAGGAGGGCCCCTGTCAAAGATCTAGGAGATGTGAATAGGGTGGGAGAGCGAGGGAGAATGGGAAGGGAAAGATACAAGTGAGGGGACAATAATTAGGATGAAATGTGAATAAATTATAACAAAAAATAAAAATAAATTATTAAAAGAAGTTTTACAGGGATCAAGAAAAATAGAGGAGTTTATTCTCATTGCATGGGGGCCATATTAGAATTTTGAGCTGAGAGGTTTTTGGCACAGCAAGGAGTTGGGAAGGGGCAGGAGTACAACAGAAACACCAATTAGTAGGCTGGAAAAGACTAACAATATTTTTTTATATTAGTAGACTTTGCTTATTATAGGATTGCTGGGTAGAACTCTATACAAATAATCAACAATATAAATTAATATCAGTTGCCACTGACTGGGGTCCTAGTGAGTTGAACACACAAATTAGTTTCAAACTACTATCATCTCATCAGATCCTCATTACAGTCTTGTCAAGAATGACGTCTTCAGAAAAGGTTAAACTTCGTGGTCATATGACAAATAAAATGGATGAACTGACTCATATAGGAATGGGAGAGAGATACCAATTCTGAGGCTGGGAGTTTTTGTCTTACAGTATTTCATGACATATATAGAACAAGGCTGGGTTTCATTGCACAATGTAAATCTCTACATGATCATAAGTATAATCAAAAAATATTAAATTCTTTCTCAGCTTTGTCAATTATTTTTTTTCCATCTGTACTATGTGAGAAACTTATATAAGGTAACTGATTGAGACAATAAGTTCAAGGTCAGTCTGGGCAACACAATAAAACCTATCTTAAAAAGGAAAGAGTGGAAAAGTAGCTCAATGGTACAGCACTTGCCTTGAGTACATAAGGCCTTGGGTTATGTCTCTAGCAAAACACATTCAGACTACATGTTGCTCACATATTCTCACACCACCATACACATTCTAGGGGCATCATTAGAAGTTTTTAACTTGTAGTGTTGGCCCTTGGCTGAGAAATTTTGGTCCTGTTTTCTAAAAGAAGCCTTTGCTCACCCAACCAGCTTTTCCAAGTTTTCTTGAGACAAACTTATTTTTTGTTTCTCTTCCTGTCACTCAATTCTATTATCTACTGTTTGAGGAAGACCAGGATCAGCCTCCCTATAAGTTCTACTGAGGTCTTTATGCTGAATGTGTTCTCAAGAACTCAGTTTTTTAGAGTAGTTCACTGAAATGATACTAGGGAGCAATGAAAATGGTATTAGGGAACAGTGACAGACTACTATTTGTAGTAGGCTACATGTTTACAAAGCTTGCTGTGGATTTCTGAAGACTGTATAGTATACCCACTTCACCTTGGTGACTCAACTGAATAGTTAAATAAGAAAGGTTTTGCTGTATTTAATGAGTTTGCATAAAATTGGAAGAATCTGAGGTAACAAGAGGGAAAAATAGTTAAAGGTAAAACAATCTAATAAATCAATTTCACTTCATTATATTTTCTTTCATCACTTTCTTGGTCTTTTAAGCATGTACTTACACTGGTATGCATGTACATATATACAAGAAAGGCTGCTAGCTCTTTTTACATGTTTCTATTGTTTCAGATTCCATTTTCTGCCCTGTGGTTTAATCTGAAATCTCACTATGACATTTTAGCACCAAAGAAAATTGTTTCTGTTGGCGTCTGACTGAGTGATAGGTAATTGGCCCACCTTTGACATTTCATTCTGTGCATCAGGTAACCATGCTACCCTTCCTCCTCTTCCTCCCCTTTTTCCTCCTCCTTCTTTACCTCCTTAGTCTGCTACTCATTCATTTGTCCATTGTGAGAAAAATCTGCAAAGACTTTATAAAATGATTAATAAACCTTAAGGTTCTGCCACTTATGATTACAGGTAATTCATCTCAGGAATAGGAGGCACAGAATGTACGTACATGTTTAAGAGAGAATAATAGCACTTCCTACATCTACTTTGAGCAGATCCTATGGTTTGTTGTTGATTCTGATTACCACCTTGTGTTATTTTGAATGTTGTCTATGGATGACAGACAAGTAAAGGCATGCCACTGACAAGCTCCTTCTCTTCTGATTAAGCCTTTAGGATCTGTGAAAACAGTATACATCCTTTGGTTAAAACACAAGTCTAAATTTGAAGAAATCTGAGGGACCAGGCTTTGGGGGTAAGATGGCAACTTAAATACCATAAAAGCAAAATCCTGTTAGTCATGGTGAAGTATTTGCTCTGTAACTTGTACGATTTGGTAGCATAACATTCTGTATTTCCATACAGAGATTTTCAGTTTATAAGACACTTTTTTCATGTGCTGTCTTATACTCATGCAAGGAGAAGTGCCAGAGTTCACTATGCACATTCTTAGGGATAAAGAAACTGAGAATCAGATCTGAAAGCACTTGCTCTTTATCACAAGAACCGAGTGCAGTATATTTTCCCACTGTATCAACACCTTATTGCTAAATACATAGATTAGAGCTGGAGGCAGGGCTTCATTCAGTCATGGTACCTCCAGGCAAACAAGCAAAACTGAAAGTCTGTCTACACTTCTGCTCTTATGGCTTTAACTTTGCCAAATAGGCTCCTCAACTACAGACTCATCTGTCTCAGTGAGCACCTGGTGCATTTTTGGGGATGGATAGATCTCATTTTTAGTGCAGTGGATAAAAAAGGAAAACTTTCTCTTCCCTACTTAAAGCCTGTTGGAGCATTCTCATTGCTCATGTAGTTACATACTGCTTCTCTTCACCCTCATCTCACATCCACCCTGATCACCCTGATATCATCTCTGACTTCTTTGCTCTTATACCACATACAGACTATTCACAAGACCTGTTTGGCTGTTCCTTCAAAATATAGTTCCTACTCTATCAACCCACATTTTGCTTCTCCCAGCCTGGCCCATTCTGTTCTAACATGTTTCTATATTTTGGCTCCTATATATTGCTCTTTTATGACTTCATTGCTCCTTTTCCTCCCTCCTTTAGTCTTAGTCTTATCACAGAGATCTTGATAAAATGTGCATAAGTGTAGGGGTTTAAATGAAAATGGCCTACATAGGCTTATACAAAGTGGCACTGTTAGGAGGTGTGGCCTTGTTAGAATGGGTAGAGCCTTGTTGGAAGAAGTGTGTCACAATGGGTGACAGTGGACTTTGAGGTCTCAGAAGCTTAAGCCAGGCCTAGTGGCTCACACTCTCTTCCTTATGTCTAAGGACACAGATATAGAACTCTCAACTACCATGTTTGACTGCATACTACCATGCTTCTTTCCATGCTGATACTGGGCCAAACCTCTGAACTGTGAGCCAGCACCAATTAAATGTTTTCCCTGATAACAGTTGCCATCGTCATGGTATCTATGCCATGGTATCTATTCACAGCAAGGAAACCCAAACTAGAGAAGTCAGCAATTAGAAAGACTACTAGGGAAGGAAAAGGTGACCCAAAAGAGCTAGCTAACAGGGGAAGATAAAATAGATTAATGGGGAGACCTGGTGGCACTCAGAGGAAGGATAGCAGGCTACCAAGAAGAGACTTGATTCCCTATGAGCATATACAGGGGGAGGAGGTCCCCCTCAGTCACAGTCATAGGGGAGGGGAGTAAGGGGAAAATGGGAGGGAGGGAAGAATGGAAGGATACAAGGGATGGGATAACAACTGAGATGTAATATGAATAAATTAATAAAATTAAATTAAAAACAAAGAGATTACAGGGGAAGGTGGGATTCCAACAAAGCATGGTGTACGCATGTCTGGAATATACAAAGTAAAACATCTGATTCTACCCAATTACTATGAATTAAAAGTGGAAACTGTGTGACTCTTGTATAATCACTCTCTGTTTAAAAACCTCAGAGTGAAATCTCCCACAATGGCGTGCTCTAGCTATTCATTATATCTAAAATCTTTCCTGTTATTCCTTGTCCCTCAGCTACTCTTGTTACTCAAACTACACAATGTATTTAAATGTTTCTGGAACTTGTTGCTCAAACTACACAATGTATTTAAATGTTTCTGGAACGCAGCAGCCTTTTCCCCACAGAGTTGCCTCTGGCTGTTTTCTCCACCTAGGTCCCTTACCCTTTTCACCTAGGGATCATTAGGGCTACATGCTGCATTTCTTCACTCACGTCTCACTTTCTTTGTGAAATCCACCCTGATCATGCTATTTATAAAACAAGCACACTCACTGGCTCCTTATTATTGTCTGTTTCTATTAACTTTTGAACATCAAAAAAATCATTTCCCCTGTACTGAAAGACAAAGTCCATGACTAGGAGTTTCTCTTTTAATTTGTGTATCTTCAAAGTGTAAAACATGGTAGTAAAGTAGTGATGTTATACATTTTCTCTGGTTACATATTTGTTGAATATAGTGAGATAGAGTTGGAAGAAAGCCAGGGAATGCCACAGATGAGGAATTAATGGCACCAATTCATGAGATTTCTGTGATAAGAGGCTAAGGAGTGCTTCATAAGTGCAGGAATTTTGTAGGGATTATTTCAGGGATTATTTCTTGTATCTCTGGCTTTCCAGTTATGAGTGTATAGCACTGTAAAGGACACTGTGTGCTGAAGAAAATATGTATGGAGTTCATGAAGAAATGGTTGTTACCCTATGAACAGAAAGGTTCATAAGAAACTATAAATGAGCAGGTCAAGGAAAGGGTGAAATTTCACTGGTGATAGTAACAAACTGTGTGTTTATTTTATGTCAGACATAGTTCCAGATATTATATACATATTTACTCACTTTACTTTTCATGGGATTATATGTGGTATGTACTTCAATTTTTCCAGTGTGGAAATAGAAGTAACTGTAAAGTAGAACAGGTATGAAGCCAGAGAGACAGCTCCAAACCCTTGCTTCCTCATTCCCACATTACACCAAATGTAGAGTCTAATATTGTTATAGAAAGAATTAAAACCATTTATTTATTCTTTGAGAATTGTACAAAGAAAAATAAAAGAAGGCTAATAGTTTTAGGATTCAGTATTTTCCACTGCTCTTGAACATATATTAAGACCAAGGATTCATATTACCCACTTGAGGAATATTTTAATTTCTTGTTCTGTTTCCCATTTTTAAAGCTCGTTGTAATTTATTGGTTTACATACTTAAGAGAGTCAAAAGTTAGTATGCTGATTGGAAGGGAGGGTGAAGGGTAACTCCTCTTGAGCAGGAACCTTATGTCTTCGTTGGAACTGTAACTCCTAGCAGAGAGGAGATAGTGTTCTGGGAAGAGTGCAAAAACAAAGGTTTTGTGCATTGTTCTACTAAAAATGTCAATCCTTGGGAATGGATTGAGATGACTTTGACCATAAGCTAAAATGCCATCAAAGGATAGGAACAAAAGTTATCTTTGTAACTGAGTTGCACTAAAGAATAAATTGTTAAGGCATTGGTCTACAGTAAAGAATTCCAGCCATGCATGGTGGCACATAACTGTTATCCCAGAATTCAGGGAGTCAGAGGCAGGTAGGTCTATGTGAGTTCAAGGCCAGTCTGGTTTAATAGCAAGTCTACACAGAGAAATCCTGTCTTGGAAAAACAAACAACAAAAGAATTCCAATAATTGATGTATATGTTTATGCCAATCAAGCAATGATTGATGTTACTTTCATTTTTTTCAATTTTTTGATATTATCATATAATTACAATTTATTTTCCTTCCATTTCCTCACTCCCTTCCATATTCCCTTCCCCATTCTCCTTCAAGTTTATTGCCTCTTTTACTATTAACCATTATTGAATGCATATCTGTATATGTCTATACACATATGCACATACATCTATATGTATATTTCTAAGTGTACGTATCATAGTCTAACAAAATCTAGATATATCTTTCCAAGGCTTTTTTTAAAAAACACAGAGCCATTATTAAAATGAGGAGATACAACTATTTAATGTTGTGCTCTTTGGATTGTGTGATATAAGGTTGGAATTTAAAATATATCTCATTATTAAACTGTCTGTTTCAGCTAACATATTAAGAATCTCTCTCTCTCTCTCTTTGATTATTTTTGTCTCTTTGTCTGTGTGTCTGTCTGTCTGCCTGTCTCTCTCTTTCTTTTTCACACACACACATACATACATATCACTTAACTGCGCATCTCTACTGACAAAAGTGCAATGAAGAGAAACCACCATGCTTTTAAGTCAATCTTTGCTACAGTTTAACACAAATATCTCCTGGTGACTCACTGGAATAAATATGTTCCTAGATAACTTGATACATCTCTTAAATATACAAAGGAAAGACTGGACTCTAAAGCACACCACATCTTAAGTTTTATAATATAGTCTGTGTTTGTGGCCCTGTATTTTCCAGTATAATTTAATGACTGGACCAGATGATTGTGGCATAAGGTAATCAGTTTGCCAGGCAAGGACAATAATGAGACAATCATTTTTGGCTGATATTCTATAAATTCCTGGAAAGTAGCTATGATTCTCCTCTCTAGGATAAGAGCCTATTACCATGGAAGAGTATTTTTCTATAACATGCACTCTCTACTTCAGATGTGGTCATCTCAGGGGCATTAGAGAGGAAAAATACACTTGAGATTCTCTCCTCCATCTCTTGTATTTAGTTGGCATTGCTCTTTGAAAGTGATATTGTAGACTTTTTAGGATAAGTAAGTTATAGAAGTTAATTGTTAGTTGATAACATCATGGTCATGTCAATTACTAGTCTATTTTTACCACAAGAATATACATCCTATGTGTAACAGATATGATTCTATAGAAAGCTAATGTAAAATAGCTAGGTAAGGTCTTCAAAAAATCTCAGAGACATACAGAATATGGCATTTAAAATGTTTTTATTTTAAATATAGATTTACAATGAGACAGGTTAACTGCTAGCCTACCTCAAATATGATGATGAGCATCAAAGAACCTCCTTATGGAGATGGCATCATATGTAGCAAACAAGCCATTGGGCAAAATGTCCTCATTTCTACCACAGACAGAATTCTGCCTAAAAATGGGCAAGCTTGAATACAGGCAGAGTCGACAGCCAAACTCTGCCAAGACAGGGTAAGCAAGCCCTCAATAGCTCCTGACTCACAAATGTGTCTGTCAGATATACTGGGCCAGAAGACTGAAGATGATGCTCCAACGTTATAGAGAGTTTTGGGTGACTGCTCAGGCAGCAAACTGGCTCTTTCATTTTCTCATTTGAGAGGCTGCCAACCTGTACTCCCTGTATACTCAGGTAATTAAGTTTTATTCCTTCTCAGGTCTCTGATGGGGTTGAAGGCCACATAATTTAGTCTTACAATTAAGCTTAGTTGTTTAGGGGTTAAGAAGTTTTTATATCAAGATAGACTTTTTTCAGTTACTAGATGAGATGTGATAGATATTGATTTTCATTCAGAAATTTAGACTTACCAAGATACGAAAGATGTTTTCTTCAAGCTGCCAAATACAAATAGCCAAAACACTATGAATGTAACATTTATATAATTCTTGATTGTTTAATGGTTCTTCTTCTTGTAGGTAGTTTATTGTATATTTGTGTAATGATATAAATGTATATGTAAAAAAGGCATTTTCAGACAAAAATAAATAAATGTTGCAGTGGTTTCAATTTGGGTGAAAATTTTAAAATATTTCTTTTTACTAGGTAGGAGACTATCTATAGTTACTCTTCAATGTCATTGAAATGCATCTCTAATATTTATTTAAAATTTTCTTCCATCAAATAATGAAAGGGGGTTTTTAAAAAAGGAAAGGAAAAAAGATTTAGTTTTATATATATCCATTCACATGATTCCTACTTTGTGACAGGCACCATGCAGTGCTATGGAGAAACAGACGTGAAGTAGGCATTGTGTTGACCAAATTGCTACAGCTTTTTTTTTCTTTTTGCTAAAGCTTTGGAATAGTGGTGATGACTCTAGAATCTAATGGGAAGCTCCTAGGGGCTTGCTTTAGTTTCCTTTCCAAATGCCAAGCTGTATTCATTTAATGGCTTCATGTGGGTGATTAGGGACTTTCCTAGTAATTATGGAGCAGAAAACATCTAGAAAGACAGGATTAACTTTATAATTTGGTATAGCTTATGTATTACTACAAATGTTACTAGCATTATTTACAAATATGTAATTGACATAGAAATAACCTATTAAATTTCATAGTGTGGCCTCTGTATGCAAAATAGTTTCCTTCTGTATAATTAATAATTTTTAAGCCAATTTGTCATGTTTTAATGACTTGATACATTACAAAATTAAGGTTGGAGCTCATAGAGGCATATATATACCAACCTCCATACGTATATACATACATATACATACATGAATTATAGTAGGTCATGTTCTTTACCTGAATGTTATACTTGTGCTAATATGCTTATGATTTTTCATTTAAAAAAAACAAATAAAAGAGGCTTCAAATTTTAATTTTTTAAATCTTTTTATTAATTTATTCATATTACATCTCAATTGTTATCCCATCCCTTGTTTCCTCCTGTTCCTCCCTCCCTCTCATTTTCCCCTATTCCCCTCCTCTAATTTTAAAATAAGGGGTTTAGTTTGCTAGAAGAGATAGCAAGACATTTTTAGTTATTAATAGCAGATACAATTGAGGAAAATGATCACAATATAATATTTAGCCATATCCTTTTTAAATATTTCAGCTAGTATTTTAATATTTTATACAGCATAGTCCTTGGGCTTTTCTCACAATGTCTTTGAAGTAATTACAGAACGATTGGAGCTCTATCAGAGGCTGATACTGCATCTGTGGTTCCCTTGATTTGATACAGTGAAGTTTCACCTTCAGCTTTTTCAACTTTCTCTTCCTGTTGTGTTCTCTGGCTACTTGTTCTGTAGTCAGTTAGAATCTATCTCTTTCCCACTCTCTCCATATTCCCTAACTTCTTCTCATTTGAAATACAGATCCTTTCAGTATCAATATATCTTTCCAAACAACTGTCCAAAGTAAAAATGACATTAAATCAGAGCCAATTAAACATTATTATTACAAAAAAAAACATTGTTATTACAAATACCAAGAACTAGGCCAACAAAAATTAATATAAAAGGAACATCTGCATGTTAGTGTGGTAGAAAAATAGAAAACACAAATTGTGGTACATGTAGTCCTTGAAATAATGGAATGCTGTCCAATACTCCAAACCATTTGGCATTTTATGTGATGGTTTTTTCTTGACCTCACTGAGAACTTTGTGATGATTAGTTCTTCATTTCTCTTCACACATGGGAACTTAGAGACTTAACTCAAGCAGGCTGTGCTTTCGGTGCTATTGACTCATAAAAAATTAGAGGGGAGAAAAGGGTGATGCTATTGTAGTTCTACCTCCCTATCTGGATGCCACTCTCCTTGTGATCAAGAGTTTCAAGTCATTACTGAGGGATCATGTTTACTGTTTCAGCTATGAGGTAGGAATGTACAGGCTTTTCTATCACATGTTCAGAGAATTAGAACTTTGCATTATCACAATTAATTTTTGCCCTACAAGATTTTTACTAGGTTTCAATAACCTTATTAATGTAACTTTTTTCTCATGCTAAAAATCCCACGGATATAGAAGAGATGTGTTGGATCCTAGCAGAATTTGTAAGAATAGTGAAGGCTGACATTCATCTAACTACTTGTTGGTAGAGAATCAAGAACTTAATAGAAAGTTGACAATAAACAAATAGAGTTGGCAGGGCAGGATAATTAATAACATTAGATTCCTAATATATTGTATTACTCAATTGTACATCCCACTAATAAATAAAAATGAAAAATTTGCTGACATTTTCAATAATCAGAGTTAGATTGTACATTACTGGTGCAAAATTCCTGTTAATATCTTTGTCATTCGAATGGGCTGTGTTCTTAAATTTGAGGAGAACGCAGGTTTGCTCCTATACCAATCTGGCCATGATCATTTAGGTTTAAAAGAGGACACCATCTACTTCATCTCTACTGCTCCTGACAGTGACATACTGAATGAGATTCTGAAGCCAAGGAGTCTGAAGCCAATGTACTTTCCCCACATTATGCTGTTATTGTTAAACACAGTGTTTCAAAAATTTGTCTTCATTATTTTAAATAGCTGGATAACTATTTTCTCTGTACTTTTTATGTCCTGTATACCAGTTGAATTTGGAGTCAGTTTCTATATATGAAATCAGTCTGATGAAGTGGATCTCAGGGCCCAGGTGTCTAAAGTGACTCGCACCTCCTCTACCCTCATCCCTTTCATCACTTATTGTCCTGTCTCAGATTACTTAATGCTAGGCTTTTAGCTCCAAGAGAAGATAAAATTTCTTTATTCTGATTGTTAAACTATATTTCAAGTTCTGAGAAGCCCTGAATATAAGAAGTAGGCCGTGGATAAAGCTATTTTGAAGTTTGTAAGTGTTTCATAATTTTCCTATCTCAAATAATGAGATTTAAAATAGATAAATAAACACATCAAATGTAGTAGGACAATGTTTACTGATTCATTTTTTACATAATTATGTAGAGGATGTAAAAAAGATGTGGCCTTGCCTTCAAAGATCACATAGTCTAGTAAGCAAAGAGACCTGCAAACTAAAATGAAGCATGGATCAAAAACTATTCCATTTCAAGTCTCTTTAAATCATCCCTGACACCACTGGAATACTCTAGGGATATTTTTAAAACATATAAGTCTGAGAGAAGCCAGAGACTAAAGGCTACATCTTATTTTAATTCTCTTGGTTGAGATATTTAAAATTTGCAAATGTAGAGACAAAGAAAAAATAGCCCTTAGATGCTGAGAAGTGAGGATTAAAAAAATGATGAGCAACTTTTGATAAGTATGAAATATAATATGCTTAATAACTGTTCTAGAATTTGGTAATGATTTTTTTATAACCTTGCATGTGTGTGTGTGTGTGTGTGTGTGTGTGTGTGTGTGTGTGTGTGTATACATGAGTATATTACATAATATGTAGATTTAATGGCAAAACTTGGGCCCCCAGAGATTGAACCACCAGCCAGTGAGCATGCATGGGCTGGACTTATACCCTCCCACCCATATGTAGAATATTGCTACTTGGTCATCATGTGAGCACCCTAATAATGAGAGTAGGGGCTGTCTCTGACTCTGTTGCCTGCCTTTGGACCACTTTTCCCTAGCTGTGATGCTCTGTTTGGCCTCAGTAGGAGAGGATTCACTTAGTCCTTGGCACTTGAGGTACCAAGACAGGCCTCACATAACTGTCTTCTGAGAAGCTTCATCCAGCAGCTGATGGAAACAGATGTAGAGACCCACAACCAAACAATAGGCCAGGGTCTGGGAGTCTTGTGAAAGAGTGGGGGGAAAGGTTTAGGTAGACATAGGGGTCAAGACACCACAAGAAGACCTACAAAATAAACTAATCTGGGCCCATGGGAGCTCACAGAGACTGAACCACCAACCAAAGAGCACTCACAGGCTGGACCTAGACCTCCTACACATATGTAGCAGATGTGCAGCTTGGTCATCATGTGGGTCCCCTAACAATAGGAGAAGGGGCTGTCTCTGACTCTGTTGCCTGCCTTTGGGTCCCTTTCCCTTAGCTGGGCTGCCTTGTTTGGCCTCAGTGGGGGAGGATGTGCTTAGTCCTACTACAGCTTGAGGTGCCAGGGTGAGTTGGTACCCCTTGAGGGCCTCCCCTTCTCTGAGAAGGAGAAAGAAAGTGAAGGAGGAACATGAGAGTGGAACTAAGAGGAGAGGAGGGCAAGATAAAACATCCTACAGAATTCATCCAAAGATCATCTTTAAAAACACTCAAATAACTCTACTAATCAATAGGGCCAAGAATCTCAATTTGCCAGACCCTAGCTCAAACCTTGCATAGATGAATAGCATGAATCACGCTATTCTGAATCCATTTAAATTTCTGTCTTCTTCTCCCAGTGTGAGTCTGTGAATGTTTTTATTTCTTCAGATGATGAGAGGGTGAGATGACAGCCATACCCAATCTTGATGAATACATGGCTTAGGCTGAACCCAGGTAATTTCTGTCTAACAACCCCAAGCTTAGGCCTGGAAGTTTCTTGCCTCTTTACAGAATAAAATTCTGCAAACCTGGACCTTGAAGGCTGCAGCTTCTAGCCTCCATCTGCTAATCTAGGCCTAGAATGTTTTCAGCTGCCAAGACTTACTACTAAATAAGCCCACCTTTTCTAGCTCTTTCTGAACTCTGGCTAGCTGGTTTAACGAGGTATTTGGGCTCAAAAGTCCTCTCCAAGCTGACCGATTCAAATTGGCTTCTCTTGCATTCTCACTGAATTGCTAGGTTGGAAAAACTTCCTCTGAACTTGAACTGAAATGCACTGTATAAACTGAATGAAATTGAACTCAACTGAACTGCACCAAACTCTACACTTTTTCTCTGCACTGCTCTTAAGGATACTCTCTCTCCTATTCATTCTTATGAGAGTTGGGCATATCTATTCTCTGACTCATTCTGTCAAAATTTTCTCTGATTCGTCACTTTGCCTGCCCCATCAATTAACATAATGGTGTATTTCAACCAGATCATACTGAAATCCAGAGTGTATCCAGATTCTAGTCAGATCACACAGACCTAGAAGGTCTTTAGATGTGATTACTTGCCAAAGGAGCCATGTTTCTGGATTAAGATTTCTCTACCTGAGTCTCCTGAGTTGTAGCAGATTCACTTCTGTATCCTGGGCACTCAGTGAAGGGCCTGGCATGGAAAAAGTGTTAAATACATTTTACGTGAATTTTTAGAACTTCTTAGTTGTCACATGTATTAGAATATGTAAAGGAAGCATTTTTAGGAAAAGTTAAAGATGTGTCTATGCATGTATATATACATAAACACAAATACACATGACTATTGAGGATTTGTAATCTCTCTAAACTGAAAACATACATCTATCACTTTCAAAGAGTGTTAGATTTTGAAACATTTTGGATTTGAGATTTGGAGATTAGGGATATATAGCCAGAAAAATATATGTAAGTACTCTAAAATCAGAAGAACTCCAAAACTGAAAGTACTTTGGGTCTATGATATTTTGTATAAGGGATATTCATCTTGTACAAACATATATGCATAGACATATATACTTACCAATATATATATCACATGTGAAGAGTTTTCCTGAACTAGTAGACACTGAATCACCTTTATTTACACACAAGCCAGCCTATATGAGTTGGAAACTTCTACGAGTATTCTCATGCCTAAATGTAGAATGAAAATAACCCTTTATTGGGTGGAGATAGGATTGCTCTGATTTCCACAGGGTATGTATGATAGAACGGCATGGTAAGCCACCAGTGGGCATCTAGATTCAGGCACAAAGGCAACTGTGGATCTCCAAGATCAGGCTGGAGTCGGACTTTAAGGTCCCATTTCCATTGAAAGATAAACTAGAAACCCAAATAAAGTACTAGGGTTCCAGATGGTGTGAAGCCAAGGAAAGCAAACAGCCACCAGTGGCTGAAAGAGTAGGAGAACAGACTCCTGCTTTCTTTACCTGTGGACTGGAAATGACTATGTGTATTTTACAGGGAACTTTGGTATATTTATATCAGTGACATAATATTTGTAAAGGCTTCCTTTATGCCAAAAATGGTACCGAATATTTGGCATAAATTGTCTACTGAATTTTCACAATTATGAAATGTGTGATAATTTTTATATTCTTTGGACAAATGTAAAATGAAGCTTACTCAGAGGCTGTGAACTTTCCTAGAGGTATATAGCAATGATGCTGACAGCCCAGAATCTCATTCTGTATTTCTGATTTTCTGTCATTACATGAAATAATAGGAAAGTCAAGGACCCTTCTGAATTATGAATTACTTTAAAAATATGATTGTGCAGGAATTTAAACTGTGCTCATTTGAGCATGAAAATGTGAATTGTGATCACTTTGTTTCTAAATCTGGACATAAAACAAAACCGTAATTGTCTTTCTTAAAACTGAAACTGAGTTAAAGTGGTCCATTCTCCTTCCTTCCCACTGAACACTACTAAGCTATTTCAACAAGACCATCAGTGGAAAACAGCTTGGCTTGCAAACACAATCTTGAGAAAACTCAATGAGGATTTAACTGTATTCTGTAACATTTCACAACATAATAGAATGCATTTCTCTTCTCAGTGTAACACTATTTCCGTCCCTTCATGTTTACCTCAGATCATTTTTTGTTTGATTGTTGTCTAGTCTCTCATTTTCTAGGTCTATCAAAAATCCCTGCTTTAGTTCATTCACAAGAATCCAATACCTTTAGGAGCAAGAACACCTGCACTACACTGTGATTATGCAAATGACATTTCTTCATTTTTACCTCTTTCTAGATTATCTGCTCTGCATTTTTTAGACATAAAATATATATCTCATTGAATTTACACATACCTTTAATTAAATTAGAATAACTCACAGGCCAGATTTGAACATTAAGTTTTAACTCGTATATTTTAAATCTTCATCATTTTAACATCATTTTCCAGTAACTGCCAGACAAGCTGGAACTGAACAGCATCTATAGTTGGTTTAATGAAGTTTGGGGAAATAGGCTCATTAATGCAGCTTAGGAAGCAACTTCCATTTTCTACCTCACAAGACATGATTTTTTACCATCTTTTAGCACTTACACAAAAATGCTTTGGATTCCACTAAGGTGCCAAGTCACAGAGTATGTGGAAATCCAAAAATTCCTCCAATTGCTTCTAAAAGGCAATTTCCATCTTATTCTTTCTAAATATGGGACTATAAATGGCATGTCTCTAAGTGTGACTGAGAGCTGGGCATGGTGTTTCTTTCAGCTTTGTGTTTTAAGTAAGTGATATTTAAGAAAAGAAAGAAGAGACAGAAAGTTAAATCAGATGCTTCCTATTAGTAGATCACATTCTTCTTAGATTGACACTCATGGTACTTTTTTGCTACTATATCATTTTCTGTATAGTTTTTAGAGGCTAAGGGCTGAATTAATGATTCAGTGAATTGAATATACTTGTTTAAAATATCAATCCAGCCAGTCAGTCATTACTGGGGACAAATAAGAACAGTTACATACTCATATTTTTTCATTTATATCACACTTAAGTTTTTACAAGCACTTTTACACTTGTTTCTCATTTAAAGTGATGAAAATCAAAACAGCAATCCTAAGATTTTTTTGTTGTTGTCATTGTTGTTATTGTTTTAAGCACAACAAAAACATTTGCTTGTACTTGCATAGGTAATTTCTCTCATTTTTTTCCAAATATTGTCCCTGTTACAGCCTAAATTTAATATTCAGTATTTGGTTCACCATGGAATAATATTGCATTTACTACAGAATGAATACTGATGGTGCAGCGAGTCTAATGGAACTATGAAGAACGTGATGGGAAGTGCTCTTTAGAGGGATGAGCAGGTGGATAATTTGATTACAATAAGATCGTTGTCCTCTGCAGCTACCAACAGCATAGATAAATGCATTGCAGAACAATGCAGGAATGTATGAGTATCATCAGTTACAGATAGATAAACAATCCAAAGATCAAAGCACACTATCACAGTAGAAGGTGTATTATCTTTTAAATTTTTTAAAATTATAATTTATTCAGATTACATAAAAATTATCATCTCACTTGTAACTTCTTATTCCCATCCTCCCTCCCTCTTCTGCCCTATTCCCCACCCTTAGCGAGAAGGGGATCTCCTCCTCCTCCACCATACAACCACAGCCTATCAGGCTTCATCCAGATCCTTCTTCCCCTTCCTCAGTGTGACCTCCCAACCCCAGTCATCAGGGAAATGCAAATCAAAACCACTCTGAGATCCCATCTTACACCTATCAGAATGGCTAAGATCAAAAATTCAAGTGACACCACATGCTGGCAAGGATGTGGAGAAAAGGGAACACTCCTTCATTGCTAGTGGGAGTGCAAACCTGTACAACCACTTTGGAAATCAAACTGGTGCTTTGTCAAAAAATTAAGAATAGTGCTAACTCCAGGCCCAGCTACATCACTCCTGGGCATATGCCTGAAAGATGCTCCACCATACAAAAAGCACATTTGCTCATCTATGTTCATAGCAGCCTTATTTGTAATAGCCAGAATCCAGAAAGAACCTATATTTCCTTCAACTGATGAATGGATAAAGAAACTGTGGTACATTTACACAATAGAATATGACTCAGCTATTAAAAGCAAGGAAACCTTGGAATTTGCAGGCAAATGAATGGAACTAGAAAAGATCATCCTGAGTGAGGTAACTCAGACCCAGAAATACACATGGTATATGCTCGCTTATAAGTGGATATTAGCCCAAAATAGATCTCCTCTGGGAGACTCCACCCAGTGGGGGATTAGGAAAGGTACTGGGACTCAAAGCTGGACTCTGGGCAGAAATCTGAGAGTTGTAGGGAAGAGTGGGGGGATAGAAGGTTCAGGAGGGAACAAGAGCTCCACAGGCAGACCGTCAAGGCCTGCAGATCTGGACACAGGGGTCCTGCACAAACTGATGTACCAACCAAGGACAATGCATGCAGAGAACCTGGACCTACAATCTGTTCAGATGTAAGCAATGGATTGCCTCTGTTTGTGGTGAAAGGGGAGACTGCTGCTGAACTTCTGACATGCACTTTGGTGCCCACCATTTGGTCACCGCCCCTTGGAAAGACAGCCTAGTGGACACACAGAGGACAGGGATACAGGCTATCCTGATGAGACACAGAAGGCTGTCACCAGACAGTTGGTGTAGGAGGCCTTCCATCAGAGATCTAGATGAGAAGAATAGGCAGATGGAGGATGGGTGGGAATGGGAAGATAAGAAAGAGGGGATAACAATTGGGATGTAATGTGAATACATTATAATACATAAAATATACATAAAAATTTCACACACACACAGATACACACACATATATCATTCAATTGTTGAGGAAAGAATATTGGATTTATCTCTGTCACCTCTGTACCTTACCCAACATTCAGAAAATCCTGTTGTCTTGGTCTCAAAATGTACCCAAGATAGATTTTATTTATATCTACAATGTTTCCTATCTTACTGAGAGTAAAAGCATGTCTTTATTCTAAAACACGAGATTCTCTTTGGTTTGCCCATTATCTCTTTGGTTTTTTTCTGATACACATTTCATTCGTTCAACTGACAAAACTGGCTTTTTTGGTCTTTCTGAAACACAATACACAGCCTCTAATATCAGTTTTTTATGTGGCTTTTATTTTTCTTAACAATGTTTATACTTAGGTATTGGTGGAGTTATTTATCCTCATAAATATCCTTCTGGATTTCATTCAAAATTCACCTTTCTAAGGAAGCCTTTCTAGATAACTTTATTTTATAATGTAATCACTTCCCCCAGTATTTCTCATCTCCTCTATGTTTATATAATCTTCCCAGGATTCATCACCTTTCTTCCAGCATATTAGATACTTACCTCCTTATCTTTACCCACTGAAAACTAAGCTTTCCAAGACATGAGTTTTACATATGTAAAGCAATAAATAACATTTTGTGCAATCTATAAATATTGGGACTCAAATACTACTTTACATATAATATATACTTCATTAGCATTTACATAGCAAATGAACAAATGAGATGTTTCACGATGTAAAAAAAGATTTAACATCTCTGATAGATCGGTGGTCATATTGGTGTTACTTTCCTTCTTAAAGCTACAGAGCCTCAAAGCTTCATGATTTAAAATTACTTGAACCTAGAACTTTACATTTTATAACTTGAAAAATAATCAAGAGAAAGAACTAAATAAAGCTATTTTTTCTAACACAGGAAGAGCTCAGAAAACTTAATTTCTAATTGTCTTGTTTTGAAGAAAACACTCAGCAATTTGCTTTCAAAGTAGGAAGCAAAATGTATCTGAGAAAAATAGAATATAGTGTAATTGGTCTAATCTAAACAAGAAACTAGAAGGATTATTGAAAACATCTCCAAGAAACATATGCTGTATGTCGAAAGCTTCCTGGGGTCTTAGACATGAAATACTACTTAATCCTCAACCCTTGATGGAAAAGAAAGTCAGAAATTCTGTCTTAAAATGCCCCTAGTCTCTGCATATGTAGCAATTATATGACATTTCTGAAAGGTGAGAGAGTATTAAAAAATAATTCATCTAATATAGTATTTCTTAATCATAACAGATTATATTTATTTATTTTTATATAAATTTCTTGTAGTTTTTAACTTTTTAATTTTTTACATATACATTTATATTATTACACATATATCCAATAAATGACCTACATCAAGAAGAACAACAAAACAATTAGGAATTATATAAATGTTACATTCATAGTGTTTTGCCTATTTGTATTTGGTAACTTTGAAGAAAACATCTTTCATATCTTGATGAGTCTAAAATTCTGAATGTAAATCAGTATCTATCATATTTCATCTGTATAAACTTAAAACATCTATCTAGACCTGAACACATCTTAACCCCTAAACAACTAAGCTTAACTGTACAACTAAACTATCTGGTCTTCAACCCCATCAGAGATTTGAGAACAAATAAAATCAATTACCCAAGTAAACAGGGAGTGCACTTTAGCAGCTTCCAAAATGAAAAGATGACAGAGACAGTTTGCTGCCTGAGTAGTCACCCAAAAGTCTCTCTAATGTTGGAGCATCATCTTCAGCCTTCTGGCCCAATCCCAATATATCTGACAGACATATTTGTGAGGCAGGAACTATTGGGGACTTGCTCACCATGTCTTGGCAGAGTTTGGCAGTTGACTCTGCCTGCACCCAAGCTTGTCCATTAAAAAACTTAATATGTTTCTTTTTTTAACATATACATTTATATTATTACACATGGGTAAACTAAATTGAATAGAGCAGGAAGAACCACGAGACAATAAGGAATTATAGAAATGTTACAGTCATAATGATTTGGCTATTTGTATTTGGCAAATTTGAATTAAACATATTTCATATCTTGTTGGGTCTAAATTTCTGAATGAAGATTAATATCTATCATATCTTATCTCTATTAACTTAAAACACCTATCTTGATTTTAAAACATTTTAACCTCTAGCCTACTAAGCTTAAATGACAGACTATCTGTTCTTCAAACCCATCAGAGACTTGGGAAGGGATAAAATTTAAATACTTGAGTGAACCTGGAGTTCAGGTTAGCAGCTTCCAAAATGAAAAAATGACTGAGACAGTTTACTGCCTGAAGTCACCTAACATTCTCTATAATGTTGGAACATCATCTTCAGCTTTCTGTTTCAATATCTCTGACAGATGTATATGCGAGGCAGGAACTATTGGGAACTTGTTGGCAGAGTCGATGGCCAAATTGCCCATTTTTAGACAGAATTCTGTCTGTCATAGAAATGAGAACAATTTGCCCAGTGGCTTGCTTGCCACATTTGAAGCCATCTCCATAATGAGGTTCTTTGATGGCCATCATCTTCTTTGAGGTAGGCTGGATGTTGCCAGGAGTTAACCTGTCTCATTTTCAATGAATCTCTTAAAAAAAAAAAAAAAAGAAAAAATCTTTAAATGCCGTATTCTGTACGTCTCTGAGGTTTTTGAAGACCTTATCTATTTTGCCTTAACTTTCTTTAGAATCATATCTATCTGATACATCTAGGATGCATATTCTTGTGATAAAAGTAGACTAGAAATTGACTTGACCATGATTTGATCAACTAGCAATTCACTCGTATAACTTACTTATCCTAAACAGCCTGCAATAGCACTTTCAAAATATTGGAAGTGAATCTTGTATTATAATTGAGTTGTATTGGTACAATAACTCATATTAGAATAGAAATATATATATCTAATGTGCGATAAGAATAATCTTATATTTGAATTCTATACCACTGTATCTAGAATTAAACTTATTTTGCAACTATATACAAAATTCTATACCAATGAATTAAAATCAACCTTGTGAGTGACAATTGAGACATTAAGTTGAGGCATAGATTCACTAATCTATTTTTTGTCCTATCATCCCTATATATTTCTATATCCTCCTGCTTTATTTTCAACCCCTATCTCTAAACTTAAGAATACATTTATTTCTTTATGAGTATGTCATTCAACAAATATTTTTGAGTACCTATTACATACTTGACATTGTCTTAGGTACTGGGAGATAAATGAGTATGAATATAATTAGAAAATGCTCCGACCTAAGGGGTCTAACAGTCATATAGTGGGAGACATATGATAAACAAATATTTATGTAAGAAAAATTTACCCTTTTCTAAATTTTATGATGAAAATCAAACATGATGTCTGACTAATCATTGAATTAGTCAATTGTACATACTATTCAGTCTTGGGTATTCATGAAAGGAGATGATGTATCAACCAATATCCAAGTAAAAATCTGGAAAGAGCTGCTATAAGACATTTGAAGCATAATATTGGCAGCTGAATATACAGCACATTCAACATCTTCATGAAGGAAGGATAATGCTATTTAATATAGACAGTGAATACAGATGAGGGGTCTGAATGATAGAAAATGTGATCAGAGAAGTTTGTTCATGGCCTTATTATGTGAACCCTTACCTATTGTTGAAGTTGCTTTTAGGAATTTTTGTTTAGTTTTTCCCTTCCATTATAAGTATAACAGAACCATTGGAGTATTTTAGAGGGAAGACTGAGCTATTTGGATTTATGCATTAAAATCACCCTGGTCACACTTTATAGGGGGTCTAGAGTGTGGATTTGTACTATACAGCTAATAATAGAAACAGAGACCAGTTGGTAGCCTCTTACTAAGGCATAATAAAATACATGATGATATCATGAAAAAAGGTAATATTAGAAGGGTTGAGATTTGATTTATTGATTCAGCTACATTTTGGAAAAAGGGGGAAAAAGAAAATGATAAGTTAAGGTAGACAGAAATGGTAAAGATAAGAATCTAAGAGAAAATGCAGGTTTGTGGTTTCAGCCATTGTAGAGTACCATTATTGCTTATTATAAAGAAGCAGAGAGGTGATTTGTCCCCTGGAAATTAATAATGGTTTAGCATGAGTTAAGTTAAAGATGCCATGTTAATTATAAAGTAGGTAGGTATATATGCAATCCTTCACAAGAGATGTTGAGGCATGAGGCATGTTTTTTATAGGATTAAATATCATTTAAAACCATGTGTCCTGTGATAGTACTTTCTGATACCATGATATCATGAAAAGTACATGTGTACATATGTGAGAAACTATAAATGTATCTTATTATTTTAAAATTAAATTATCAAGAATCAGAAAAGGTAGTGGTGGAAGAGATCTACCTCAATAATAGACCTAGGGGAGGGGAATAGGGAAGAGGTGGGAGGGAGGGAGGAACAGGTGGATACAAGTGATGGGAGAACAACTAAGTTATAATAAGAATAAATTCATTAATAAAAATCATAAAAATAAATAAAATCAAAAAAGTAGAAAAGGTAAAATAATTGCATTAAATTGGTCCACACAAAATCATTAATATTTGACATTTTGAGGCACAAATTGACAATTTCACATGAATTAAAGAGTTACAAAATAAACTGTCATTTTGGTAAACTTTAATTATATAAAAGAGTAGTATAAGAGTCTAGAGTATGGTTACAGATGAGCAGAGATAGGGTTATATGTGGAAGTGTGAGTTCCCTTCATTGCAAGGTAGAAAGCAAATAAATAGTACTAAACCTTGATGAAACAAGAAACAGAGCTAGAAACAATATGAAAATGAAATCAGTGGAGGAGATTTTAAATATAATGTAGTTCAGGTTCATTATACAGTAGAATGATGACAGTTAACAGTAATGTATATTACAAAATAATCAGAACAGAACTTTTTTCAATGTTTTTACCATAAAGAAGTAATAAATATATGAGATTATGATAAAAACAATTCATTTGGTATTATCAGTACACATTATATACATGTACACATCATGGTGCACCTTATAAGTATGTGTAATTGCTCTGTGATAATTTTTAAAAATACAAGTATAAGGACAAGTGAGCTGGCTCAATAGGTATAATTACAGTTTTAACTTAGTTCAATATCCAGAACCCAGAGTAAAAGGATAGAACCAACTCCTGGAAATTGTCCTTTGACCTCCACATACATGGCATAGCATGTGTCCTTACACTCATACATAACACACACACACACACACACACACACACACACACACACACACAGATGCATACATGTGCTCACACTAATTAATTGATTTAAAATACATTTAAATGTTAAAAGGTGATATAACTAATAAAATTAAAACGTTGAGGTAAAGAAGTGTTAATGATAGCACAGTTTGTTCAGTTCCTTGTTTATCATAGAAAAGAAATTATGCTAAATACATATTCTTTGCCATTGATATATCAAAGAAAGTGTGTGAAAGTCTTTAGCATTATGGTGATAACAGCCAGAATCAAAAATAGCTCCTCTGTGAAATAGAAGTGGAGAGACAGCAAAAGGAAAGAAACTATTCATTGTTAATTTAATGGTATCTATAAAATTTTTCTTATGAGTATTAGTTTGTAAAATTAACAGTAATAATATAAAAATCCAATAGCAAATTTTACTGTCTATTTGGGCACTGTCTAAAATGAAATGGTAGATTGCTGGTTGTGCTTTCTTTGGCTGGCTATACTAAAAAATCACATACGGCCTTGTATTTTGTTCACAGAGGTGTGTAAAATTATCAAAAGTGCATTCTATACCAATGCTGTTATTTAACGACCTGGACCACAAAGTTTCTATCAGGCTGCTATGTCTCATGCACCAAAAGAAGAGATAAGAATAAGAAATTCCCTACGGAATTGATCAGTCACTACCTCAAAACATATGGTCATAGCACTGCAAAAGGCAAAATTGAGGCCAGGGAACCAAAGGAAGTTTTTCTTCATAGTTTATGAATATATTTATTACTAATTTGAAAGCTACCAACCCTTAACCTAAATTTAATGGAAGGTTTAGGTCAGTTTCCTAATATTGATCTTGTGACACCTCAGAGTGCCTCCAGTTATTTTTAAAGAATACTGTGAAATTATACCCTTCATCCTACAAGTAACTTCAATTCATGTTACTCTGTATCAAAAACGAAGGTCATTCATTGTTTTGATTCAGAAGAGTAGGGCTGGCATAGACGAGGTTTGAAATAGGCAATGGAGTTCCTGGAGTGCAGGAATTGTGCTCAGATACTGAATTGGAATTATATGAATAAATAAATTTTCTGAGCATTTAGGAAAAGTTTTATGTGTACTACCAGTTTTCTTTCCTACAAAGATTTCCATAATACTTGCCTACATTTATTTTATTTGGGAGCTATTTTCATCATGCAGATATGTTTTTTAAAAATATGTCTTTACTCTTTACACTGGATATTGTCCTTGGTTACTTACAGATTTGTCTTTTTTACTGTATTTTAGATTTGTTATATTACAAGTCACAAGAACAATGAGAAGTACATTTTTTCCATTTTCTTGAAAGTGAATGGGATTACCCATTGATATTGACTACAACAGTCACAGCCTTGGTGTTAAAGCCTTTAGTAATGTGAATAAATCTGCTTATAATCAAAATTGTAGATCAAGTGTAAGACTCCCTAAAAGGACTCAGCTTATGATGGATAAAAGAGTAAGTGGCAAAACCCAACTCTTCCTTGTGAGTTATCAAAATCATACTCTTAGTTGGACAATTACTACTTCCCTTATCCTGATGAATTCAATTGTTCCTTCCCATCTATACCCACATGTTGGTGGGTGCATCAAAATCTGTGAATATTAACAAATCTTACCAATTTCAAGGAATTTTCTAATTCTTCTCCTCATTTTTAGAATCCTATAACATTCAATTTTATAGATTTCCAAGGTTTTGAATTTCATCACCCGGAACGTTAAAAAAAAAAATGGAAAGAAAGCAAAGGAGTGTTTCTCAGCCATTCGATATTCCTCTCTTGAGAGTTCTCTGTTTAATTCTAGCTCCATTTCTCAATTGTGTTATTTTGTTTGGTGGTGTTCAATTTATTGAGTTCTTTATATATTTTGGATATTAGACCTTTGTCAGATATAGAGTTGGTGAAGCTCTTTTCCCAGTCTGTAGGCTGTCACTTTGTTCTGTTGACAGTGTCTCCTACCTTACAGAAGCTTCTCAGCTTCATGAGGTCCCATTTATTAATTGTTGACATTAATGCCTGGGCTGTTGGTATTCTGTTCAGGAAGTTGTCTCCTGTGCCAATGTGTTCCAGGCTCTTCCCCACTTTTTCTTCTAAGTGACTTAGTGTCTCTAGTTTTATGTTGAGGTCTTTGATCCACTTGGATTTGAATTTTGTGCATGGTGATGAATATGGGTCTAGTTGCATTTTTCTACATGTAGACATCTAGTTAGAACAGCACCATTTATTGAAGATGCTATCCTTTTTCCATTGAATAGATTTGGCTTCTTTGTCAAAAATCAGGTGCCCATATGTGTGTGGATTCATTTCTGAGTCTTTGATTCAATTCCATTGATCAACCATCTTATTGATATACCAGTACCATGCTGTTTTAATTACTGTTGCTCTATAGTACAGCTTGAGATCAGGTATGGCGATTCATCCAGAGGCATCTTTTATTGTACATGGTTGTTTTAGTTATTCTGGGTTTTTTGTTTTTCCATATGAAGTTGAGAATTGATCTTCCAATGTCTTTAAAGAATTGTGTAGTTATTTTGCATTGAATCTGTAAATTGCTTTTGATAAAAAGGCCATTTCTACTATGTTAATTCTCCCAATCCATGAACAAGGATGATCTTTTCATCTTCTGATGCCATCTTCAATCTCTTTCTTCGGAGATTTGAACTTTTTTTTTTCAAACAACGTCCTTAGTCATCAGAGAAACGCAAATCAAAATGACTCTATCTTACATCCATCACAGTGGCTAAGGTAAAAAACTAAAGTGACAGCACATGCTGGTGAGGATGCTGGTGGGAGTGCAAACTTGTACAACCACTTTGGAAATCAGTCTGGCTCTTTCTTAGAAAACTGGGAATAGGGCTTCCTCAAGACCCAGCTATTCTACTCCTTAGAATATACCCAAAAGATATTCTACCACACAACAAGGACATATGCTCAACCATGTTCATAGCAGTCTTATTCATAATAGCCAGAACATGGAAACAGCCTAAAAGTCCCTCAGTTGAAGAATGGATAAAGAAACTGTGGTACATTTACACCATGGAATACTACTCAGCTATTAAAATAAAAGAATTCCCAAAATTTGTGGACAAATGGATTGAACTAGAAATAATCATAATGAATGAGTTAACGCAGAAGCAGACTCATATGGTATATACTCACTTATAATCGAACACTAGGCCAAAAGGGATGTCCCATGAAAGTCTCCATTTACCAGGAGATTGGGATAGATGTGGGGACCTCCTATTGGGACTCTAGGTAAAAGAAATGTGGGAGAATGGAGAAATAGAAGGATCCAGAGGGTCCTAGAAACCTAGAAGAAGAACATCATGACAGGCAGATCTGGACCCAGCGGGCCTGCTCAAATTACTGCACCAACCAAGGACAATGTATGCATTAACATTGAACCCCTACTCAGATCTAGCCAATGGAGCGAATGTTATCTACAGTTATATGGAGAGCAGGGAGTTACTTTGACATAAACTCTGGTGCCCCATATTTGACCACTTCCCTGTATGGAAGAGGCCTGGTGGCACTCAGAGAAAAAATAAGCAGGCTACCAAGATGAGACCTGATAGGCTGTGACCATATGGTGGGGGAGGAGGTCCCCTCTGTCACAGACCTAGTGGAGGGGAATAGGGTGAAAAAGGGAGGGAGGGAGCAACGGGAGGATACAAGTGAGGGGATAACAATTGAGATGTAATCTGAATAAATTAATAATAAAAAAGAAAGCAAAGGAGCATTGTACACATTGGGCTCAGGAGACTTGCTTCTTCTCTTCCTTCTTGTTTCTAGGTATATGTTTAGTTGGTACATGATGCTTTCAATTTCTCAGGGAGCACTTCTGATAATTCATCTCTGGATCTTTCAATAGTAGGTCTTAAATCTTCACACTGTGATAACCAAGTCCATCCACAGAATCTGAGTTGAGGGTAATCCATATGAAGCCTTAATCACTAAAATAAGGCTCCTCTGGGTCAGTCAGGTTTTAAACCCAAGGAGCCTGAGGTAAGAGCAAGCTTTTAACTGATACCTCCTGTTAAAAGGGGAACCAGGCCAGTGCATTAGTGAGCTCTGAGCGCCAGAACCCTGGTGAGACACTGAGCTCTAAAGACAGAGTGTCATTGTGTAAATGGCTTTTCTTTTAAAAATGTGTTTGGAAAGGCACCAAAATGTTGTAGTCTCTTGATTATGGCAAAACTAAGTCATTTAAAAACCCTAATAGAGGAAGAAAGTGGTGATTCAAACAAAGATCCACTCAGGACATAGAAACAAGAAGAAAGCAAACAGCACTGTTTGGTGCTGGAAAGAGGTTCCCACACAATGCCAACAGTTAGATGCAAGGAAGAGTATTTTATCTATTGTTTAAATCCCTAGCCTACTATTTCCAAGATGTTCCCCTGAATCAAATGTTTATGGCACTATTTTGCCTGTTAAAGAGAGATTGCTAGCCAACTCCCAAGAGCTTTATTATGATATATAGACAAAATATATTTAGTACAAAAGTTGCAGATTATCCTCAGAGATGTGCATAGGGCAGAGGGATAGAAAAAACAGTGCATCTCTATTTTGTTCCTTCTCAAGACAGAATTTTAGTACACTATGTGTTCTCTAACTACAACTTTCAACAAGGACAATCTATCTTTGGAGTAAAATAACATTCTGGGTGTTTTGCTAGCTTAGTAACAAAAAAGTGCAGCAGTCAAAAGCAAGAAAAACATCAACCTCCTGAAATTTCAACACACACACACACACACACACACACACACACACACACATACACACACTGCAAAGGAGCCCTATCCACTATATGAGCTTAAACATTTCAATCTAAATTAAATCCAATTAGAGGTAATCATAGTGTATCACATTAAAATAATTCTCAGATAGGAAATATTATAATTTTAAATGGCTCTATAAAACACTAATGAAAAAATCACTTATTTCAATTAAGTAGGCCAATAACTAATAGTTAAAGGTCAATGAAAAACTGCTTGTGTGACTATTTTTCTCTTCTCTTTGAATGCCACCTGAGCTATCAGAGTCCAGGGTTCTGAAGCAAGATCTGCCTATAATGGGATTGAGTGTGAAACTGTCCATCATGCTGGATTGCATGACCTCAGAGCTTAGTAATGACAAGAGTGATTACCCCTCAAGGTGTATATAAAAGTGCATTGTAGAACTTAGGTACATAACTGCTTTTTTATTATTACATATTCCTTTCTTACTTGATGTATTTTAGCCAATGCTTCTATAATTTATTAAGCAACTTTATCTTCTTTAAGAAGCCTCACTAATAGCTATACATAATCTCTCTCATTTCTTGCTTGAACTGAAAGCTTCCATGGACTGACTAGATAAAATTTCGCTTTGCTTTCTACTCTTCAACTATGTAGATAATGGATGAGAAATTAAGGCAACTCCACCTCTTGTGCTAATTACTTCTGAAAGTTGCCACAAAGTGATTATTTGAGAGGCATGAAGAGCTGAGCCATTTTTGCCAACAAGCAGGTGCCTGATAATATCTTGGCTTTCACCTAACTTAGAATATCTGGGTTCCAGTACTAAACACAACCTCTGCTTTGCTTGTTTTAGGACCTCTGCCAAATCAGTGAACTACAATAAGCCTTGGTAAACCATCTGAGAAATTGATTTTTTAATCACACCTGCTGTTTCAACAGGCAACTAAGTTGCCTTAAGGGTGGTTGCTGTAGAGATGAGGAAGATAGTTGGTGAATCCGACTTTTGTTTCCACTTTTGGCAAAGTATTTTTGTGTTCATCCATAGATGTAGTAGGATTTCATATAAGATTTCATTTTAAAAATAACTTTGTTGCTAAATATTTTAAGCCACTGTTGTTCAGGGTTTAAATACAAAACTTTCAAAGAATCTATACTTTGTACTTTGGCAGAATTATACTAAGTAATTCTGGAATAAATAACAACTTGTAAATTAAAGAAACCCCATATAGTCTAGAGGTTAACATAGTATTTGGAAAAGGACACATATACATACATGCTAGATACTATTATTATGTAATCAAATATACATAAGGGACATTTTTCAATAAAATCTGAATTCTTTTATTACTCTTCAGCAATTCCTGTGACCCTTCATGAATCAAATATCTTCACTTCTTTAAAAAATGGTTTCTGAGATATTTTCCAAAGGCACAGGTGCATGCATGAGCGTGCGCGCGCGCGCGCGCGCACACACACACACACACACACATACACACACACACACACACACACACACACACACACACGGATGAATGAAAGGCTTGATCTCTAGGTAGTGTTGGGAAGTGGCAGAAACTTTGACTCAGGGTCTTGTTGGAAGATGTGATTGGGTCATTAGTAGTACACTTTTGGAGGGTATATTTCATTCCAGGACCCACACCCCCTCCCGTTTCTCTCTGTCCTGTTTCCATGAAATGAGCAAACCCATCTCAATGTACCTCACTGGGTTTGATGTTCTGTCTCACCACAGGCCAAGGAACAATAGTTTCATGTGACCCAGCAATGAAAACTGAAATCATGAGTCAAATAAGTTTTTGGTTTTTCATGGTCATTGTCTTCTCACAGTGGTGGAAAGAAAACACATTATTGTTTCATTATTTTCTAATGAAAGCAGCTATATACCCTATTTTTACTTGGTTGGCTTCTAGTAATGGAGGATATGGAATCTGAATTGATCACTTTTTGTAACCAGGCAAGGCTTCCAGTGGTAAGACTGGCTTCCATTCTGTTGATTATTGGCTGAAGTTGGTCCCATGGAGATCCCTAAAAAACATAGGGGTGATGCCAGGACAGAGGGTTGGTCTCCACAAATGAAAACATGACCTCAATGCCTAGGATAACATCCATATAATCCATTGGACATGCAGAAGTATGGCTAGTGCCTGCATGAAGAAGTCACCCCTATGCTCTAGTTTCTTTGGTATGGGAAGGAATTTTCTGGCCACCAAAACAGAAACATGGACAACAACCCAGCCAGAAATCTTTGACCTGAAATCTGTTCTCTTTGCAAAATGTGCTAGGGCAATAGTGGCACAGAACCTGTGGGAGTAGACTACCAATGTCTGACTTGAATTAAGGCTTACTTCATGATAAGGAACCCATGCCAGATACTACTTGGTTAATTTAGAACCAGAGACTAGAGTGGATATCTGATTCTTGTGCCTGCTCTTGGGACCAATTTTCCCCCAGTCGATTCTCACTGCAGATATAAAGTACTTCAGTGGGCCCTTTCCACAGAAGTAGATAGTCATCAGAAAGTGAACTCAATGACACTTTTGGAGGCTCTTTGTCTCATGTTCTGACACAGAATATTTTTTTCCTTAAACTTTTTAGGTCCTTTGTATATATGTTGCAGGCTCTGGATTTGTGTTTTTATGGAATTCCTGTTTATGTAAACATTTGTCTTTATATATATATAAACACATATTTCCTATGTGTTTCTTTTGGTTCATTTTCTTCAGTTTCTGTGTTTCTTTTGTTCTATTCTGGTTTGCTGTTTTATATAATAATAATAATAATAATAATAATAATAATAATAATAATAATAATAATAATAATGAAAATATATAAAATAAAAATGAAAAATTATTTTCAATAAAATAAAAATAGAAAATTGAAATAAAGAAAAATAAAAATGCACTAGGTTTTTTTTTACATTTTTATTTTTCTTTATTTCAGCTGGTGGGAATGCAAACTAGTACAGACATGTTGGAAATCTATCTGGCGCTATATCAGAAAACTGGGACTAGGGCTTCCTCAAGACCCAGCTATTCCACTCCTTGGAATATACCCAGAAGATGCTCCAGCACACAACAAGAACATTTGCTCAACCATGTTCGTAGCAGCTTTATTCATAATAGCCAGAACATGGAAACAGCCTAAGTGTCCCTCAGTAGAAGAATGGATAAAGAAACTGTGGTATATTTACACTACGGAATACTATTCAGCTATTAAAAACAAGGAATTCCCAAATTTTGTGGACAAATGGATTGAGCTAGAAATGATCATAATGAGTGAGTTCACCCAGAAACAGAAAGAGTCAAATGGTATATAATCACTTATATCTGAACACTAGCCCAAGGGGCATGTCCCATGAAAGTCTTCACTTACCAGGACAGTGGGACAGAGGGGAGGACATCCTATCCATGTCACTTCAATATAGTACTCAAAGTTCTAGCTAGAGCAATAACACAACAAAAGGAGACCAAGAAGATCCACATTGGAAAGGAGGAAGTCAAAGTATCACTATTCTCAGATCATATTGTAGTGTACATAAATGACCCCAAGAATTCCACCAAAGAAATCCTACAGCTGAGAAACACCTCCAGATTAATTAAAAAACTCTGTAGCCTTGTCTATACAAATGACAAACAGGCTGAGAAAGAAATATGGGAAACTGCAGGTTTCAGAATGGCCACAAATAATATAAAATGTCTTGGTGTAACGCTTACAAAGCAAATGAAAGACTTGTATGAAAAACATTTGAAGTCTATGAAGAAAGAAAATGAAGATATCAGAAGATGGAAATATCTCCCATGCTTGTGGATCAGGAGGATCAACATAGTAAAAACGGCCATCCTACCAAAAGTAATCTACAGACTCAATGCAACCCTTATTAAAATAGCTGCACAATTCTTTACAGGCTTTGAAAGATAAATTCTAAATGTCATAAAAAAAAAAACAAAATAGCTAAAACCATTCTGTACAATAAAAGATCTGGAGGAATAATTATCCTTGATCTCAAGCTGTACTATAGAGCAACAGTAATAAAAAACAGCATGGTATTGGCATAAAAGCAGACAGGTGGATCAATTGAACTGAATTGATTGAAGACACAGAAAAAAACCACACACCTATGTACATTTGATTTCTGACAAAGATCCAAATCCATACAATGGAAAAAAGATAGCATCTTCATGATATGGTGCTAGTTTAACTGGATGTCTACATGTTGAAAATGCCAATAGATCCATATTTATCCCCCTGCACATAGCTAAAGTCCAAATGGATTAAAGACCTCAACATAAAACTGGACACACGAAATCTGTTAGAAGAAAAAGTGGGGAGAGCCTTGAAGTCATTGGCACAGGAGACCACATCCTGAACAGAACACCAATAGCTCATGCTCTAAGGTCAACAATTAATAAATGAGACTTCATGAAATTGAAAAGCTTCTGTAAGGCAGGAGACACTGCTAACAGAACAAAGTGACAGCCTTCAGACTGGGAAAAGATCTTCACCACCCCTACATCCAACAGAGGGCTAATATCCAAAGTATATAAAGAACTCGATAAATTAAATACCAATGAACTAAATTATCCAATTAAAAAATGCAGTACAGAGCTAAACAGAATTCTCAACAGAGGAACATCGAATAGCCAAGAAACACCTAAAGAAATATTCAAAGTCTTTAGTTATCAGGGATTGCAAATCAAAGCATCTCTGATATTCCATCTTATACCTACCAGAATGACTAAGATCAAAACTTCAAGTGACAGCACATGCTGGCAAGGATGTGGAGAAAGGGGAACACTCCTTCATTGTTGGTGAGAGTGTAAATATGTACAACCACTTTGGAAATCAATGTGGCACTTTTTCAGAAAATTGGGTATAGCTTTAACTCAAGACCCAGCAATACCATTCTTATGCATATACCTGAAAAATGCTCTGCCATTTGCTCAACTATGTTCATAGCAGCTTTATTTTTAACATCCAGAAACTGGAAACAACCTAGATGTCCCTCAATAGAAGAATAGATAAAGAAACTGTGGTACATTTACACAATGGAATACTACGCAGCTATTTAAAACAAGGAAATCTTGAAATTTCCAGGCAAATGAATGGAAGCAGAAAAGATCATCCTGAATGAGGTAACCCATATCCAGAAAGATATGCATGGTATATACTCATTTGTAACTGGATATTAGCCCAGCATAGATGTCCTCTGAAAGACTCTGCTCAGCACGGGATTGGGGCAGATGCTGAGAATTGCTGCTGGATCCAGATGAGAGTGGTATGGAAGAATGGGGATGGAAGGACCCAGAGGTTTCAAGAGCCTCACAAGGAGACCATCAAGGCTTGTTGATCTGGACCCTGGTGGGGCCTGCACAAACTGTTGTGCTAACCAAGGACAATGCATGAAGTAAACCTAGACCCCTGTTCAGATCTAGTCAATGGACAGCTCATCTTCCACAGTTGTGGGGTGAGTGGGGACAGCCTCTGACATGAACTCTGATGGCCCCAATTTCATCACTTCCCCTTGCTGGTGCAGCCTTGTGGGCACACAGAGGAAGGGGAAGCAGGCTATCCAGATGAGATCTGATAGGCTGTGGTCATATGGTGGGGGAGGAAGTCCCCTTCTATCAGAGGTCTAGGGGAGAGGAATAGGACAGAAGAGGGAGGGAGGGTGGGAACGGGAAAATACAAGGGAGGGGAAAATAATTGAGGTGTAATCTAAATAAATTAAAATTTGACAAAAAGAAAATCAGTGTGGAAAATTTTCAAAAAGCTAAAAGTAAATCTACCAAAACCCAGATATACCACTCTTTGGCATATGTCCTACTCCACCCATACTTGCTCAGCCATGTTCATTGGCACTATATTCACAATTACTAGTAAATAGAAACAACCTAAATGGCCTTCAATGGAAGAATCAATAATGAAAATGTATGTGATACATATAATGTGGAATACTATACCCTTGTGTGGAAATTTATAATCAATAAATTTGCCCATAAATATATGGAACTAAATAATACTTTACTGAGATAACATAGACCCAGAAAGACAAACATCACATATCATCTCTCATCTGTGGTTCCTTGTTCTAAATATTTAATATATGAGTATATAAATGGGAGTAACCACAGAACCCTGGAAAGTTTTCTTAATAGCATGGAGAGCAGAGCCCTAGATAGAAAAAAGGAGTATCAGGATACAAATGTTAAAAAAGGGAACTGGGGAAATTGTTGTCTCCTCTCGACAGGGAGACTCAGATACTGGTGTTTTGTAGACCATAGTTCCTTCTGAGACATCAAGTGCAGGTGCTGCATGCCCCACCATGTGTGCGGCTAGTCCTTGGAGCCTGCACCTGGGCCTGTGTGGACCAGGAAACTTTCTGTGGCTTGGCCAGATGACTTGGGGTCAGATCCTCTTGTGTTCTAGACCGTGGGGTCTCCTCTGTGCTAGAAGCTGCCGACACTGATGTTTTGTAGCCTGCAGCTCCCTCTGAGTGCTGAAGATCCGAAGCTGTGTGCCCCACCAGATGTCCAGCTAGTCCTTGGAGCCTGAGCCCATGGCTACAAGAACCCAGAGACTTCTTTGGATTAGCCAGGTGGCCGCATGCCAGACCGACCCATGCTCCAGACAGTGGTACTCCTCTCACCTGGGGATCACCAGCACTGGTGTTTTGTAGTTCTCAGTTCGGTCCTTAGGTCGCTGTACAGTCACTGTTTTCCTGCTGATCAAACAGGCTGTGTGTTTGGTGCCACCATCTTGGATCCTACCTGATTATAACAAAGCTTTTAAAATAAAAAATATGATTAGATCTAATTCAAGATCTACTATCCAGCTATAATATTCTTGTGTGTATACCTGAAGGAGCTTGTCTTTCCACAGAGACTCTTGATCAGTCATGTTCTTCACAGATGCTCTATTCACAAGAGCCAAAAATGGAAACAGCCTAGATGTCCATTAACTTTTTTAAAGATTTATTTTATTTATTACATATACAGTGTTCTGCCTGCATGTATACCTGCACAGATCTCATTATAGATGGTTGTGAGCCATCATGTGGTTGCTGGGAATTGAACTCAGGATCTCTGGGAGAGCAGACAGTGCTCTTAACTGCTGAGCCATCTCTCCAGCCCATCCATTAACTTATAAATGGTAATGAAAATGTGGTGCCTTTACAAAATGAAATTTTATTCAGCTGTTAAGAAGCATGGAATTATGATATTTGGAGATAAAACAACCATCCTGAGTGAGTTAACCCAAACCAAGGAAGACATACATCATGTTTTCTCTCATGTGTAGATAATAGACTGGAAGCTTTAGATATGTGGGCTTCATTTAAAATACCCACAGAAGTTAGGTAGATAGTAAGATACCACGGGGTAGGAAGGCATTTTTCAAATAAGGAGAAATAGACTATAGTGTTACAAAGAGAGAAAGGAGAAAATGGAGCAGCAACATTAAATAAAGTAAAGAACTGTGAAGACATAGTACCGAGGGACTACGAGGAGAGACAACTAACACTAAAGGTCAATTGGAAAAGCCATATGGAAACCTAATACTGTAGAAGCAATCTAATATATATATATATATATATATATATATATATATATATATATATGTACACATATATAATTTTAAACTTATTAGTGCATAGTAGTGGGATAATATTGTAGCCAATAAAAATGTTACCAACTAAAACTCCAAGTACCACAAATGGGTTACCTCTTTTTGAATTCCTGGACATTGGAATACAATAATCCTTGAAACATTGTAGGTTATTAGCATTTTAGGTTGATGCTCATGCTATTGGTTACCCTCTAGATCTTGATGGTAAGATCCTATTGCTAAAGACACTGCACACATCAGCCATAGAACATAGAGAAATCTGCCTGGTAGTCATTTGCATGCTTCATTCTTACAGCTAACTTTCATACTGTTCAAAGTTGCTATGCATGTTACTTAAGAAGAAAAGTAGTCAATCTCATTCAGTTTTGAACCCTCAGAGCTACAATAGCAACTTTCTTGGTGACATATACCCAGTAGTAAAATAGTTTCATAAATGTTATGGAAGTAAGGAAGCCCCTTCCATGATATGGAATTTATACATGACACTATCAATGAAGCCCAGAACCTGTGGCTAGATAGGTAATAGGCTCTAGAGGAAAACGCTGCTCCTATTAGGCTACTAAATGAACATAGCATTAAACTGACTCCTAATGACTTATTGCTATAACCATAGATCAGTACACTGATCAATCTTCCTCAAAGAAACTTCTTTCAGTAGATGGCAATTATGCATAAGCATAAAAGGTCAGTGTGTAAAGAATATGAGACTTTTGAGTACCAGCCCTAAAAGGAATGTCTACATCACACCACTCCTCTGAGAATTGAAGGATATACATGGAAGAAGGGACAGAAAAATTTTAGAAGCAAAATGTGGTGGATGACTTCAAGGAAAAATTGTTTCCCACATATAGCAAGGAATATATATAGTGGTTTGAATAGGTATGGCCCCCACAGACTCATGTGTTTGAATGGTTGACTCATAGGGAGTGGCAAAACTAGGAAGTATGGCTTTATTGGAGGAAGTGTGTCACTGTGGAGGCCTGCTTTGAGGTCTTAAATGCTCAAGCTACACACAGTGTCATACACAGTCTCCTTCTGCCTGCAGATCAAGATGTACAACTCTCAGCTCCTTCTCCAGCACCATGTCTGCCTGCACGCTGCCATGCTTCCTGCCATGATGATAATGGACTGAACCTCTGAATTGTAAGCCAGCCACAATGAAGTGTTTTCCTTTATAAGAGGTGACCTGGTTGTGGTATATACGTATGTTTATATATGTATACATATATATGAGAGAAAGAGAATACAAACATAAAGTTGAATGGATATGATGGTAGAAAGGATCTAAAAGAATTGGGAGAGTAGTATGAATTTGATCAAAATACGTTGTATGGAATTTGAAAATAATTAATAACAACATATGAAAAGAAGATACCTCAATCTTTTCTTTCCTTTTAAACGAAACTGTGATATTCACAAAGTGTCAAATTTTATTCATCCACCCTCTGGAATTCATACACGTGTTCAGAATTGTACCTGAACTACTTTTTTAAATATTATTCCTTTAAATCATCTAACACATAATACTTTTGTACAAAAATGATTGATTAAGGAGCTTCCTTTTTAGCATAACCATTAAATTAGCAGTTTATCTAATGATGTGATACAGATTGTAACAAGTACTTCATACAGTTCTGTTTCCTTTGAGAACAAGTTTTTTCTTTATCCTCTTAGTCACTTTGACTGAAATCAAAGACTTCAATGCATCAGTCTTGTTAAATCTCTTGCCAGTATGTTGGAAATTGAAGCAATAAACCACAACTTGTTTTTAGTAGTGTTAACATTATTAAGTACTCAGCTGGCTGACAAGAGCCCGATTTCCCCATTAAACTGCAATAGCAGCTCTATGAATATTTAGCTCCTTGGCACTTTTCTTATTTTTCCCCCTGATGACTTGTTTGAAAAGTTGACCTCAAATTCACTCCACTGCATTTTACCTTTCACATAATCAAAAGTATGACATACTGGCTTAGCAAATTGTTATTGTCTTTTTATTACTATTTTTAAACACTATTCAACAGCCATTCTCAGTAAGGACATACATAGCAATTGTTTCTCTATATTGCTAGTTAATGGAAATGGACCTTGAAATTGTACTACTGAATTCTAAAGAATAATGTTTAATGGCTAGATATTTCTAAAATTATTATTATTATTATTATTATTATTATTATTATTATTATTATTATTATTATTATTATTATCTATTCTGAGTCAACTGTATTTTTGTTTGATAAAGGAGTTTGTTTCATTGAGTGTTTTGCTTGTTCGTTTGTTTGTTTGTTTCATTGAGTGGTTTCAATGACTCCTTCAGAATTCAGTGTTTGGAAACATAATCCTATGACAAGAGTGTTGAGAAATGAATACAAATGAGATGTTTAGGTCATGAAGGTAGAAAAGTCATGGGTTAACACCTCTATAAAAAGTGCTCATGTAATGAGTTGCCCTATCATTTTTGTTCTTCCATCTTCTGACTTGTGTTAGCATAGCAAAGAGGAAGAGACAAGATGCCTATTTCTTGGTATTGGTCATTTTCCAAAATTGTGAACTAACAAATTTCTATGTTACCAAAGCTTAAGAATTCTGTCACTTAAGTATAGACTGGGGACTGACTTTCACACGAACTCTGGTGCCCCTTATTTGGCCATGTCCCCTTGATGAGGAGGCCCGATGGCACTCGGAGGAAGGATAGCAGACTACCAAGAAGAAACTTGACACCCTAGCATCATATTCAAAGGGAGGAGATCCCCATCAGTCACAGTTATAGGGAAGGGGAATGGGGTGAAAGTGGGAGGGAGGGGAGGAATGGAAGGATGCACGGGATGGGATAGCAATTGAAATGTAATATGAATTATTTTATTTTCAATAAAAAACATTTAAAAAAGAAATAAGTTATCTTTAAAAATTCTGTCACAATACACAACAGACGAAGATAATTCACACTTCAAATTGTTCTATCTTGAAATGTAAAGTGACCTTTCTGCTTACTGTTATGCTTGCAGAAAATATTATGGATTTCATATCAGGACACTTCTGCAATGGATAGCGTGTATATCGGCAGTAGTTTGTATAACAGCAGACAAAAACAATTGCCTATAACTTTGGTGTCTAGTATACTGGATTATTAAAAAATGAAAACTTCAAGGCTTGTGTGCTGCACTTAAAAATTACATATCATAATCTTTTGCTAAAACATAGATTTTCTACTAGGCTCCTCGTTTCTTCTAACAGAGCTATTAAATTTTATACTATGTTTTGCAAAAAACAATTGTTTCCTACATTTTCAAGGCCCATAGGCCTATTTAGTATTTTCTTTTCTTTGCAATAATTTCTTAATTTAATTCTAATACTCCTAATGGAGTCCCAATCTCCATTACTTTATTCAATAGCAGCCATGCTGGTTCTAGTATCTCTTGTACTTTTGATTGTGAGCCTAACCTTTAATGGCTGAACCATTTCTCCAGCCCAGTTCTAGTATCTCGTATTAACTACAGCCAGAGTTATCTTCCTAAGAAACTGTTTTTGTCTAGGCTAGCTGAGAATTGTGTTACGTTAAGCTGTCAGTGACAAACAATGGTGGGTCAGATTCTTGTTTTGTTTAACTTGTATAGCAGAGAAGCTACGCACTGGTATTCATTACTTCTCAAAATTAATATTCCCCTTCAAGTTGGTTTGACAAATTGTACAAACTTTCCCTATAGTAGTAGGATTCTTCATTATGTAGCTGTAATTGCCGCTTTACTTTTTACTACCATCTTATAAGAAGTTTGTATATTAGCACTATTCATTTAGTATCTAAACACATAAATGCCCCTTGCCATTAAGCCCTATTCAGAGAATAGAACCGTTGATACTCAGAATTCATCACGATATTAGCTTATATGGCTCAGTGGGTAAAAGTACTTGCCTCATAAGATTGATGACCTAAACTCAATCCAGAAAAAAAAAAAAAAAGCCAAACCAACCAAACAAACAAAAATGGTGAAAAACACAACTCACTCCTGAAAACTTTTCTCTAACCTTGATTCCCATGTTTGCACGCACAAAACATACACATTAATGATAAATATGATAAGTACATTTAAACACAAAAAGGACTCAGTATAAGAATTACCCAATGAGTGGCCACCAGAGTCCATGTCAGAAGTAGTCCCTACTCTCCATATTATGGGACCCACAAGGAGACTGTGCTGCCTATGGCCTATATCTGAGCAGAGGGTCTATGTCCTCACTATGCATGGTCCTTGGTTGGTGCATCTATGCAGCAGCACCACCAGCCTGGATTTGTTGGCTCCACTGGTCTCCTTGTGGAGCTCCTGCCCCCTCCAGGTCCTTCTATCCACCAACTGTTCCATGACTCCCTCTGCTCCACCCAGAAATTTGGCTGTGAATCTCAGCATCTTCTTCAATTTCCCACTGGGTGGAGTTTTGAAGAGGACATCTATGGTAGGATCCTGTCCTGTTCCTTCTCTTCAAATGCTTCTGGTGTCTATTATATTTGCCCTTATGAATGAGAATTGAACATTTTCCCTAGATTCCTCCTTGTTATTTAGCTTCTTTAGATCTTTGGATTGTAGTGATCACAATCTGCTGGCTGGGCGGCCTTTCCAGGCCACAGGGGAAGAGGATAAAAGCAGTCAAGATGAGACATGATAGGGGGAGGTCAGATGTTACTGGAGGACAGATCCCACTTTCTGAGGTTTAGGTGATGGGGCAGGGGGTATGATGGAGGGGGTGGGACTAGGAGGAAATGAGGGATGAGGATATAATCAGGATGTAAAGTGAACAAATTAAAAATAAAATAAAATTGTAAAAACGTACCCAATGCTAGGACCCAAATTGAAAGGTCTTAGAGGAATACTCCTTCATTGCTGGTGGGAATGCAAACTCATACAACCACTTTGGAAATCTATCTGGTGCTATCTCAGAAAAATGGGAATAGGGCTTCCTCACGACCCAGCTATTCCACTCCTTGGAATATACCCAGAAGATGCGCTAGCACACAACAAGGACATATGCTCAACCATGTTCATAGCGGCCTTATTCATAATAGCCAGAACATGGAAACAGCCTAAGTGTCCCTCAATAGAAGAATGGATAAAGTGGTACATATACACTATGGAATACTATTCAGCTATTAAAAACAAGGAATTCCCGAAATTTGTGGATAAATGGATTGAGCTAGAAATGATCATAATGAGTGAGTTAACCCAGAAGCAGAAAGACTTAAATGGTATATACTCACTTATATCTGGACACTAGCCCAAGGGACATGTCCCACGAAAGCCTTCACTTACCAGGACAGTGGGACAGAGGGGAGGACATTCTATTGGGACTCTAGGTGAAAGAAGCATGGGAGAATGGGGAAATAGCAGGATCCAGAGGGTCCTAGAAACCTACAAGAAGAACATTATGATGGGCGAATCTGGGCCCAGGGGTCCTGCTCAAACTATGACACCAGCCAAGGAATATACATGCAGTAAACATCGAACCCCGACCCAGACCTAGCGAAAGGTCAGGACATTCTCCACAGTTGAGCGGAGAGTGGGGACTGACTTTCACACAAACCCTGGTGCCCCATATTTGACCACACCCCCTGGATGGGGAAGCCTGGTGGCACTCAGAGGAAGGATATCAGGCTACCAGGAAGAGACTTGATACCCTATGAGCATATACAGGAGGAAGAGGCCCCCCTCAGTCACAGCCATAGGGGAGGAGAGTAAGGGGAAAGCGGAAGGGAGGGAGGAATGGGAGGATACAAGGGATGGGGGAACTATTGAGATGTAAAATGAATGAATGAATGAATGAATGAATGAATAAATAAATAAATAAATAAATAAATAAATAAGGTATAGAAGAAGAAGAAGAAGAAGAAGAAGAAGAAGAAGAAGAAGAAGAAGAAGAAGAAGAAGAAGAAGAAGAAGAGAATGCTGAGATCCACATCCAAACATTAGACTGGAGTCTTGTGGAAGGATTAGGGGAAGGATAGAGAGACCCAGAGAGAAAAAGAACTCCACAAGAAGACCAACAGAGTCAACTAACCTAGGCCCAAGGAGGCTCACAGAGACTGAACCACCAACCTAGGCACATTCATGGACTGAACCTAGACCCCCTACACTTATGGAGCTGATAGATGGCTCAGTCTTCTTGTGGGTCCCTTAGCAACTGGAGCAGGGAAGGGGGGCTTTCATTGACTTGACACGGAAACCTTTAAATTTGCAGGCAAATGGATGGAACTAGAAATGACCATCCTGAGTGAGGTAACACAGACCCAGAAAGACACACATGGTATATACTCACTTATAAGTGGATATTAGGCCAGCATAGATGTTCTCTGAAAGACTCTACCCAGTGGTTGATCGGAACAGATGCTAAGACTTGCTCAGAGCGGTGTGGAAGAATAGGGGAACAGATGGCCTCAGCGGCTTCAGGAGACCCACAAGGAGACCATCAAGGCTGGAGGATCTGGACTCAGGGGATCCTGCACAAACTGTTGTGCCAACCAAGGACAATGCATGCTGCAATATAGACCCCCTGTTCAGATCTAGCCAATGGGCAGCTCATTATTCTCCATGGTTGTGGGGAGAGCAGGGACTGCCTCTGACATGAATTCTGGTGCCCCCAGTTTGATTACTTCCCCTTGGTGGGGAGGCCAGAGGGCACACAGAGTAAGCTGAATCAAGCTTTCCTGATGAGATATGGTATGCTTTGGGCATATGGTGAGGGAAGAAATCCCCTTCTGTCAGAGGTTTACGGAAGGAGAATAGGGCAGACGTGGGAAGTAGGGAGGGGGCAGGAAGGTACATGTGAGGGTATAATATTCAGGATGTAATCTGAATAAATTTTAACAAGTTTAAAAGATATACAAAGAATAACCTATCATGTGATTCCCAGTCCTAACAGATATATTTATAGCACACCCTAAAACTAAGGTTCATGAAAGCTCTGGAAAGGGGAGAGAAGTGAATTACTAGAGCCAGAGGACCTGGAAGTTGTCTGTGGAATGGTGTCTCCTCGAATGACAGGGAAATTACATCCAGGATACCACTATAATATGGCTGCATAAATAAAACCTGAACAATAATAATACCAATAGACCTGTTGATGTACAAGAGGGAAATCATGAGAGTTCTCACCTCTAGACAAAGAACAGGCAACTCAAGACTGATGAAAAAGGACAACTTGTCTTCCCCAGGGAAAAAATACCTAGTTGGTAATTCGATGCTGAGTGTTTAGCCTTGAAACCATAAACATATAAGCAACACTAAATGGACTCAGCATGTGTATTTATATTTTGCATATGCAAATGTATAAGTCATAATAATAATCAAAGAAAAGGTACATGGATTTGAAAGGGAAGAAGAAGGTCATAAATATGTATTGGATGGAAAAGACATGGGAAGGGTTGCAGGAGAGAAAGAAGAGGGAGAAATGATGCAATTATATTTTAATTAAAATTAAATTCATTAAGAAAAGAAAGAACATTACAATTTCTGGCAAAGGCTTTTTCTGAATCTAATGAAATGTTCATGTGATTTTTGTCTTTAAAAATATTTATGTGTTATCTCATATTTATTGATTTTTGTATGTTGAATCATCACCGCATCTCTGCAATGAAGCCAAGTTGATCTTGATGAAAGATATTTTTATATTTTTGTGAATTTTGTTTGTAAGTATTTTGTTGAGGATTTCTGTAGATAACAGGGACATAACTCAAAATAGTAAAGACAATATGCAGGATGCCTACAGCCAACATTCTGAATGGAAAAAACCTCAAAGCATTTCCAGCAAAATCAGAAACAATGAAATGATTTCTATTCTATTGCATCCTACTCAATGCAATAATTGAATTCCTGGCTAGAGCAATAAAACAAGTAAAAGAAATAAAGGGAATACAAATAGGAAAGGGAGAAGTCAAAATACTGTTACTGGCCATTGATATGATCGCATACATAAAGAATTTAAGAACTCTACCAGAAAACTAGAAATCTCCTACAGTTGACAAATGCACTTAGCAAAGTAGCAGGGTACAAGCAACACACAAACCAGTAGCCTAATTATGTACAAATGACAAATATGCTAAGAAAAAAGCAGGTAAATAATACCTTTTCTAGTAGGGCAATAAAATAAAATATACTGGAATAATTCTACTAAGAAATTGAAATCCCTGTACAGACATTAAAAAGCTAAATAACAAGAAGGCCCTTAAGGAGAATGCTCAATTCTCATTCAGAAGGGCAAATAGAAAAGATACTGGAAGCATCTGAAGAGAAGGGATGGCATGAGAGCCTACCATAGAGTTCTTCTGAAAGACTCCACCAAGCTGGGGAGTCAAACAGATGCTGAGACTCACAGCCAAAATTCTGAGTGGTTCGCAGGGAGTCTTATGGAAGAGTTGTGGCATGGAAGGACCTGGAGGGGACAAGGGCTCCAGAAAGAGACCAATGGAGCCAACAAATCCTGCCCAAGGGTTGGGTGGGGTGCTGCATAGACTGATGAACCAACCAAGGACCATGCATGGTGAGGACTTAGACCCTCTTCTCAGATGTAGTAGATACACAGCACAGTCTCCTTGTGAGACCCACAATATGAGGAATACAGTGGACTCTGGTGTCTACTTGTTTATCACTTTCCTCTGGCAGGGCGGCCTTGCCAGGCCACAGAGGAAGAAGATACAGGCAATCAAGATGAAACTTAATATTCTGAGATCAGATTATTGGGGAGGAGGGCTCCCCTTTCTGGAGACTAGGGGATGGGAGATGAGGGAGGGAGGGAGGGAGGGAGGGAGGGAGGGAGGAAGGGAGGGAGAGAGGGTGTGATCAGGAGGTTACCAGGGAGAGGGCTATAATCGGGATGTAAAGTGAACAAATTAAAAAAAAAAAAAAGAAAGAAAATAGAAAAGTTTTGCCCTTAAAGGATATTCTGTAAAATCTACCTTTCTAAAATCTCTTCAGAAATAAAACATAATAATTTGCATATTGTAAAGAAAGCTGTAAGACAATGCAAAAATAAATAGAAGAAGATATGGAATATAGAAAGACCTCCCATGCTCTTGGATTGGTAGAATTAATATTGTAAAAATGGTCATCCTACAAAAAGCAATCTATAGAACACAACCCACATCAAAATCCCAACATATTTCTCTACAGAAATTGAAATAATAATCTTAAGTTTCATATGTAAATGCAAAGAACCAAAATGTCTAAACATTCCTGGACAATAAAAAAGAATCCTAGAAGTATCACTATGCTAGGTTTCAAATTATTTTTTTAAAGATTTATTTATTATGTATACAGTTTTGCCTACATGTAGGCATGCTTATCAGAATAGGGCATTCTAGATGGTTGTGAGCTACCGTGTCATTGCTGGGAATTGAACTCAGGACCTTCAGAAGAGCAGCCAGTGGTCTTAACCTCTAAGCCATCTCTCCAGCCCCCCTGCGTTCTTTTTTTTTTTTTTACATTTCTTTTTTTTTAATTTATTCTTGTTACATCTCAATGGTTATCCCATCCCTTGTATCTTCCCATTCCTCCCTCCCTCCCATTTTCCCCTTACTCCCCTCCCCTATGACTGTGCCTGAGGGGGACTTCCTCCCCCTTTATATGCTCATAGGGTATCAAGTCTCTTCTTGGTGGTACCTAGGTTTCAAATTATACAACAGAGTTATAGCAATAAAAACAGCATGTTAGTGGCATAAAAACAATAATCAAAGTTATAAAATTGTGGACCCACATATAAGCTCATACCTTAGAGCCACATGATTTTTGTCAAAATGGCCAACAATATACACTGGAGAAAGGTTAGCATCTTTAAAAGTGATGCTGATAAAACTAGATATCTACCTAGGAAAGGATGAAATTTGATCCTTAGCTCTTATCCTGAATAAACTCAATTCCATTGGACCAAGAACCTCAACATCTAAAGTGATGAAAAGAAGCTGATAGAAAAGGAAGAAGGTAATATCGTTTAACTCATTAGCAAAAGAAAACACTTTCTGAACAGGACAGAATACTGCAAGTGCTAATAAAACAATTAATAAATGTATTCTCATGAAATTAAAATGCTCCCATATAGAAAATGATAGCATCATTTGAACAAAAAGGCATCCTAGAAAATGGGAAAATCTTTACCAATTATACATCTGACAAAAGGCTAACAACTAGGACATATAAAGATCTTGAAAAGCTAAATATCAAGAAAACTGAAAACACGCTGTATGATATTTTTATTTGTGAATAGAATAAATTAGAATAAAGTTATTTTATATAAAGAAAAATGGGACATGGAACTAAACAGAAAGCCCTCAAAGGATAAAACTTCAATAACTGAGAAATATTTATAGAAATGTTCCACATCCTTAGGCAACAGGAAAATACAAACAAAAAAAAAATACTTTGAGATTTCATTTTACCTCAGTCAGAATACCCAAGATCAATTTTTAAAAACTGACAGCAAAGGCTGATGAGATTTTGAGGATAGGGGAACACTTATTCACTGTTCCTGGGAATGCAAGCCTAAAATGTCACTATGTAAATTAGTGTGGCTGTTCTGCAGGATGCTGAAAAATCAATCTACCTCTAGATCCAGCTATACCACTCTAGGCATACAGTCAAGAGACTCTCCACCGTACTACAGAAGGCACTTGTTCACTGATGTTTGTTGCTGCTCTATTCATAATAGCCAGAAATTGGAAACAGCTAATTTCTATCAACAGATGAAACAGATTTTCATCAACAAACTAATGGATAATGAAAATATAGTACATTTACACAGGGGAATAGTGTTCAGCTGTTAAGAAATTTAATGATAAAATTTTCAGGTAAATGAATGGAGCTTAAATCATTCATCCTGAGTGAGGTAATCCAGGCCAAGAAAGAAAAATATTGAATGTACTGTTTCATCCGTGGATATTAGATTTGAATCTTTAGACATTTGTGTTTAATTTGAAATACCAATAGAGGTCAACAAAGTGGTAGGTGACCATGCAGGTATTTCAAGGGAGAGGATAGAACCCAGTGGCATAACGGCTTAAAGAGGAATAATTGAACAAGAATGTTGCATTGGGGTATGTAAGAGGAAAGTAGAGGATGGAGTACAGGGAGCATAAATAACATAAAGACCTTTATATTTTCATATACAAATCTACTATAATTCCAATATATATGTCAAAGAACAGTCATAGGGGAGGGGAATAAGGGGAAATTGGGAGGGAGGGAAGAATGGGAGGATACAAGGGATGGGATAACCATTGAGATGTAACAAGAATAAATTAATAAAGGAGGAAAAAATCATAAAAAAAGAGTTAAAATGGACTTATCCATAATGAAATGGCAATGCCTCTACTAGACCATGTGGGCTAATAAAAACCCAGTGCCTTGAATGCATTGCTTCTTCTTGTCAAGAGATGCTCCGTAAGCTGTCAAACATTACAGGCTACTGCCAACACTGCTGTTTATTATCAAGAATTTGGTGGTAAGATTCTATTGCTGAAGATACCACATAGTTGAATAATAGACTATCAAGCTGATACTGACATGGAGGCTTCATCCATACTGGTTAACTTTCATAGTATTGGAAGATACTGTTCATAATTACTAGAGGAGAAAATTAATCGATAGTCTTACCAAGTTATGAGCTATTCAAGCTATAATAATGAACTGTGTGGCAAGACATGCTCATTTATGCAAGAGTAGAATAAATATCATGGAAGTTATTAAGCATTTCTTTTTAAAAATGTATTTAATCATTTTACAGCTTGATCCCATGCCCCTCCCTCCTCTCATCAAAGTCTCACCCTCATATCCCCCTCGCCTCATTCTACCCTTTTCTTTTTCTCAGAGAAGGGGAGGCCCACAAGGAGAATACCAACCCACCCTGGCACCTCAAGTCGCAGGAGGACAAGGCACATCCCATCTCACTGAGGCCATACAAGGCAAGCAAGCTAAGGGAAAGGGATCGAAAGGCAGGCAACAGACTTAGAGACAGCCCCTACTCCCATTGTTGGGAGACCCACATGCTGAGAACTGGGAGAGAAAATGGAAATCAGTGGGGGAAATCTCTGGGATATAAGAGGCTCCAGAGGGTCTATAGGGTCAACCCTAGCTGAGACTCCTAGTACCAGAGGATATGGAGCCTTAAGTAACCACTTCTTGTAGCCAGATGGGACTTCCAATGGAAAGAGAAGGACTCCAACCTACCCATAAAACCTTCAACTGAAAACTTGTCTTGCCTACAAGAAGCATAGTGGAAAAGATGGAGCAGAGACTGAGGAATGGTAAGCCAAAGCCTGGCCCAACCTGAGACCCAAGCCATTCAAAAGAGCCAGCCCCTGGCTCTATTATTGATACTCTGTAATGCTTTCAGACAGGAGCCTATCATAACTACTTTCTGATAGGTTTCACCCAGCAGCAGATGGAAACAAATACAGAGACTCACAGCCGAACAATAGGCTGTCAGGGAGTCTTATGGAGGAATGGGAAGAAATATAGAAGGTCCCAGAGGTGACAAGACAATGTCAACTAACCTGGGATTGTGGAGGCTCACAGAGACTGAACCACCAACAAAAGAGTATGCATGGGCTGGACCTAGACCCCCTACACACATGTAACAGATGTGCAGCTTGGTCAACATGTGGGTCTCCTAACTACTTCTTGGTTGGATTTTGATATGGCTTCACAGAAGCCATGAAACTCATACCTGGCATCATTATAGGAAAAAACTCTTGACTAGACATGCCATGGTCCCTAGGGAAAACCATACTACTATTATTCTGCTAAATTGAAATAGTATTAAACTGAATCCTGATGTACTATATCATACCTATAGATTAGTGCATCTGTCAAGCCTCATTAGAGAAGCTTCATTGTACAACAGATGGTGGTTAATGCAGAGACCCACAACTGGCCAAAATGCAGAGAATAAGATACTGTGGGCATCTATAACAAATGGAATAACTGCAACACACTCCTTTCCCCTTCACTGAGGCACTGAGGGACCATAATGTGAGAGGGGTGGGATGACTGTAAGAGTCACACACGGTGGGTGGAAGCAAAGAAACAGTTTTCAAGACACAGAAAAACAGCACATGTAACTTCATGGACAAGACTTGTTGCAAGATCAAGGCAGACCAAATCCCAGCATGGAGAGAGGAGATGTCGATATTTGACAAGTGCTGGGAGAGGCTTAAGAATATAGGCCCTGTCAATCAATGTACCATTAATATCTGGGTATATTGCATTCAAATCTTTCGTTGTATTCAATTAAATTAAAACTACCACAAAATATATTATAATCAAATTGTCAAAAACAAAAATAAATAAACCAGTCTTGGTGGCACATACCTGTAATCTTAGCAGGCAGAGGATTACTAGATCAAGGGTTCCTATGGCTACAAAATGAACTCAAGGCCACTATGACCTAAAACTTAGTGAGATTATGTCACAAAACAACAGTTAAAAGTAGAGATGGGATGTTAGGTCAGTGATAGAATACTTGCCTAATACACAGAACACCATGACTTCAACTTCTGGTGCTGAATGACAATGACAATGAAAGAACACTAAAACTAGCAAAAGAGGAAAGCAAATAATATAGGGATGTTCTAATATAGCCATAAGCAGATTTCTTAGCAGAAACCTTATAGATTTGAGGAAAGTAGAATCATATACTTCATATGCAGATGGAAAAAGAAATTGCCAAGGAGAAAAATGGACCCATCAAAGCTGTAATTCAGAAATAAAAGATATAAAAAATTTTAACAGACAAATGAATGTTAGGGCATTAATTTCCTTGAAATTTTTCATAAAAATGCTAAAATAATGCTTCAAGATGAGGAACAGACATGCTACTGATGGATAGTACAGCATCTACAACTATAAAATAGACTGGACAAACACCAAATGATAGCGTATTAATCATGCATGTTATTAGAATCAAAGCTACAATAATTTATTAAAGAACATGCAATGAAAGGATATAATTGCAAGATCAAAATTTCAAAGTGATATGGAATAAGCAAAACAACTTGCACTAGAATTTTTGTAATCCATTAATTTTCATTTAATTGAATATGTCGATTCAATTGTCTTAAGATAAAATGACTCCTCGTTCAGCAATGAAGCCAGATAATTCAGGCAGAAAATTATTAAGGTTACATTAGACATAACTATATTCTGGATCAAGTGGACCCATCAGACATCTATAGAATGTTCCTTCTGAAAGAAACAAAATAATGCTCTTCTCCACTGCACATACGAGATTCTCCAGGAAGGAGCAAATGGTTTCTCAAGAAACAAACTTAAACAAATTTAAGGAGACTGAAATCTTATTAAACATCGTTTTAGACCAAAGTGATATAGAATGAAAATCAATAACAGGAAGGTCTTTCAAAAATGCACATATATGTAGAAAGCATACAACATGATTGTAAAATATTCATTAAGTTAATAAAAAATTAAAAGGCAATTTTTAAGTGTCTTAGGACAAATTAAAATAAAATACAGTACATTAAGACCATAGGGGGGGAAAAAGCAGTCCTGTGTCCCCAAAAAAGCTCAAGGAAATAGATCAAAGGAGGAGGAGAACAGGCCCTTCTGGGAGGTACTGCAGGGCTGTGTCCCATCAGTACACGGCAGGTGTCTGTGACTCCAAGGAATGACAGGTCCCCTCCCTTGGCCTTCTAGCTCTGGAACAGGTTGCTGCTGTGGGCAGGGGAAATGGAGCTGCCGGGGCACAGAGGCCCATGAATAATAGAAGGTGAGGAGAGAGGGGTTTGTTGTCAGGACATAACACACAGGGGGCAGGGGCAGTTAAAGCCATAGTAGAGGCTGAATATGCAGGTGAGAATATGTCTGGCATGCATCCTCTGAGAACTGGACTGCCCCGGTGCCTGGGTATGTAGAACACAGTGACCTTAGACTCGGCCTTCTCTTGGGAAAGCCATGAATGGACTGGAATTCTTAATTCTTGCCCTACATGGAGTCAGAATCAGCAAGGAGGGAGGTGTCAATGACTCATATACTTTTTAAAAGTGAGAAGGAGTGAGTTGTACTGTGTCGGTGGCTTTTACAGAGAGACGATTTATAGCACAGAGGGAAATTTTGGTTCCATTTTAAAATCTTCACTTTGTCTTTGCCCTGTGTACACGTTCCTTTCTGTGTGTACCTGGACCTGAAAGCTAGAAGCTGACGTCAGCTGTCTACCTCATTTGCTCTTCACATTAGTTTGTTTAGACATGGTCCCTTGCAGAACCTGATGCTTGCCAATTCAGCTCCACTGGCTGGTCAGCAAGCCCCAGGCGTCCTGTCCCTGTGGTTCCACTCCCGAGAATACCAGCACCTGCTCCGTGCTTGGCCCTTTACCCAGGTGAGAGGCCACTGTGTGCAGAAAGGAAAGGCAGTAGTTAGCGTCAAGGACTCAGCTTCAGCATTCTCCAGTGCAACAGGAAGGGAAGAGGTGCTGGGAATCCAGAGGCACTGGCTGGGGGACACATGGGTGTTTACAGGGATTCAGCAGAGAACAGGGCACAGTGGCCCCAGCCACTTATAAGGTTGTACTTCCGGGTCCACAGAGGCACCGATCCAGTGCCTCATCTCTGAAATACACCAAGGACTTAATGGTCCAAGAGGGGGAAAAGGGACCTTCTGGGCAGTGTGGCCAGGCTGCTTGTCGGCAGTACACCCCAGGTGTCAATGACTCCAAGGAATGACAGGCCCCCTCCTTCTCCTGCAAACACCTGAAGGCGCTGATCTCAGGAATCTGAGGAAAGCTGAGGTGGTGATGTCTGCTGCAGACAGTCAGCCCACAGGGTTGGCAAATCTTTCTCATTAAGAGTATGAAGCATCTGGGGAGTGGAGGGTGGCTGAGAGTGCAAAGTGCTTCCTGCATTGGGGGGGGGGGGTTGATGAGTTCATTACGTTAAAAGAAAGGTATATGGACAGGCATGTTTACTCTCAGCACTGGGGTGACAGACACAGGAGGATCAAAAGAGCTGCCCGGCCAGCCATTCTAGCCCAGTCTGTGAGCGAGCAACAGGTTCGGTCAGGGATCCTGTCTCCAAAAGGAGAGGAGAAACACTGAAGACACCAGATTTTGACCTAAGATTATCTGCAACTTGGACACACACACACAGAGAGAGAGAGAGAGAGAGAGAGAGAGAGAGAGAGAGAGAGAGACAGACAGACAGACAGACAGACAGACAGACAGACAAAGACAGACACAGACACAGACACAGATGCTGACACAGACAGACACAGAGAATGCCGTACACTGTTCTTTGAAAGCAGGCTATCTCCAGACTCACATTTCCTTTCTCTGGCTGCAGAGACCAGCACCAAAACACATATTCTCTCCTTCAGTGTGAGTGAGTGAGGAATGAGGTAGTGGAGAAAACAGTGGAACCCGGGCCCCATCCATAGCACCCTAGAGAGAAGACAGAGAGGAGGACAAGGAAGTATGGGGGGGAGTCTGAGACAAAGTGTCATGAGGAACCTGGTGTGCTGTTTGGCTGCACAGGGTCCCTGTAGAAAGTGCAAGGCTGTGTGCCTAGCTAGCCAATGCTCCATACAGGGCTGCTGAGGTTCCACGGAGGCGCGCCCATGGGACTTCTGGGTACTCGGGCTCAGGCCAAAGAGGGCTAGGCATGGCCTGAAGCTGACAGGATTTGTAGAGCCGATCTAGACATCTGAACTGTCAAGCACGAAAGTGAACATTTATTTCGAAGGGAGGAAGAAAAAGCTTCCCACCCCCGCAGTGAGGAGGTTTCACAGCACCCATAGCACACCCCACAGGCTTAGGGATGTTCCTCTTTGGGGGGTGCTTCCTGTCTCCTGTCTTGGGGAGTTGCAGGAGCGATGGCTGAAAGGAAGGAGGTCCCTTCTAAGAAGTGGGACCAAGCACAGGAGGGGCGCTGGCATTCTGATTTTTGGCTGCTGACCTCTTGCGGGCCGCCTTTAAGATGGTCCTGTCAAAGAGTTCTTTCTTGCGGTAGTGCACGGGCAGGCCACACAGGTACTTCTTTTCTGCCTCCTTGTAGCTGAGCTCCTCCAGGGCAGCGATGGAGCAGATGATTGCTTCTGGAAGAAGAACCTCCATGGTAAAGCGCACTATGTCTCCTCTTGTCAGGGAGAGCAGGGCCTCATCTGCTTCCTTGGCTATGTCTTGCAAATGCCTGGCCACGAGATGCAACTGGTTGTCATCCTCCAGGTAGGTCTCAATGCAGAAGACTTCCCTCTTTGATTTGAGGAGGTCGTCCAGCCGCTTGGACTGTTTTCTCCCCTTCACGATGTTCAGCAGGTGCTGGTCGACCCCCTTCCTCTTGATGATGAAGTCTACGATCTTCTTGTTGGCTCTGTCCCAGGCAGCCCTCGTGCGGTCAGGCAGGAGTTTCTTTCAGGGCCCCTTCCCAGCCAGGGCCGTCTCCTCCTCCCAGCCTTCCAAGTCTGCATAGCTCACCTTGGGGAAGTCAATGTGCAGGTGGCCCTCTTGGATGGCCCTCCTCAGAGGGTAGCTGGTTCGGGAGGTGTAGTAGTCCATAAAGGAGCCCAGGGAGGAGCCACAGGCCAGGCCCTCTCTGTAGTGGTCGATCACTGAGAAGCACCAGCTGATTCCATGGCCGTACACTCTGCTGGCTCTCCTCAAGAGCGATCTCTTCTCCCCACAGTCCAGAGGCTTCAGCTTGCGGAGAGGGACGCAGACACCCATGCACTCAAGCTGCATGTTGCCGTCAGTCAACAGCACCCTCACCATCTTGTCGTGTTGGTTGATGCTCTTGATGATTGCTGGCCAGAAAGGAAAGTCCTGAAATTTGAACCAGACCAGCATTCCTCCTTCAATGTTATTCAGACCTTGGGCAGAAGAAGCCACCTTGGTGGCTTGGCTGTCTTCTTGAATCGTGGCCCCTCTCCTCTGGAACCTGGTGCTGGCCGCATTTGAGTGCACATGAGGTACCAGCTCTGGGACCCTGCACAGGAGACACAGCATGTGGATGTTCCTTTTTCTGCTAGCAAGGTGCAGCGACCTTCGCAGCCTCGGGATAGGAGGCAAGCAGGCTGCTGATGCCCCCTTGCATCCAGCTTCAGGGTCCCAGGGCTGGGGTCCTCCTTGTCCTCTGGGAGGGAGGTCTTCCTCTGGGCTCCAATAGTCTGGATCTCCAGGCCTGCACACCTTGCTCTTGCTCGTGGGTTTGGGGCTTTGGGCAAGGTGGAGATGTGCCTCCTCCTCCTCCTCCTCCTCCTCCTCCTCCTCCTCCTCCTCCTCCTCCTCCTCCTCCTCCTCCTCCGTGGCCAAGAGGCAGCCTGCTGCTCATTTTTAGCCCCTGCGCCCTCCGTGGAGGCTGGGGCCCTCCCTCTGAGGCCTGTGCTTGGATGTGCTCAGCTTTCTCTTCCTTGGATTACCTCGGTCTGCCTAACTGTGATTAGTGGCCAGTTTAGAGGCACCTGTCTTTTGGGGGCATTTCTTACTTCCTGTGTCAGGTATCCAGGCCAAGACAGTAACACCACTTGGCATCCACAGTCCTCCAAGGGAACAGCAGGCCAGCACCCGCCTCCCACTCCTACAAACCTTACCCTCTGTCCCACAGCCACCCAACCCCACCACTGCCACTCACCTCCTCCTTAAATGCCCTCCAGCTTCTCTCTCAGACAACACAAGCCACAGCTATCTAGCATAAGGTGCTGCCACACAAATACAGTCATTCTGTCAAGAGCACATGCGACAATCATGCCCAAACAGAGAGGAGGCATCCATTTACATGTGTTGGCGAACTGTGCTTTCAGGGCCTGAAATGATAAAGCTGGCACCAAAGAGGTGTCACCTGAGGACAAAGAGACAGGGCTGGTGAGCAGCTAGTCCTTGGGGCTTCACTTCAGACAATAGTAGTGAGCCCCTTTCCTGTCCCGTGAAAGAGCACACATGCTCCCAGGGCACACTCACCGGCTCAGCTCACACAAGCACTCCGGTTGGCTGCAGGCACCTACCTATATGCTTTGCCTGTCTGTGTAGTGATTGCACCTCTGCAGTCTGTGAGTATCCTTCCCGAATGTATCTGTAATCAGGAAAGAATGCCTTGTTCCCCTTTGTCGTCATGGCAACCACCATGTCATGGGGGTGGGAGAAGAACATTCTCTCCTAGTAGCCAGTTCTCTGTGGAAATCAGGAAGTACTAATCCACCCAGGAAGCTGACTGTTCACTTACATCCCTGTCACCTAGCTCCCCTCCCCACCCCCTGCAGCTGCAGGCGTGAAAGGAAGTAAGCGTGCATGTGCAAGGACCACAGAAGGTGATGCTGCCATTCCAGGATGCAGGGCCTTTGACTACAGAGGGTCTGAGACCAGGCAAGACAAGAGATGACAGTTCCGCTCTGCCTCCTGTAAGGTCAGGGGCCATGTCTGAGAAGGACACCTTTTCACCTGCCAGAGTTCACAAGGCAGGCATGTTGTTTCTCCATATGCAAATGAGTGTTCTAGGTCGCTTGGCAGAAAATGTGGAGGAGCATGAACCTGCACAGGATAGAAAGCAGCTCAGGGATTCAGGTGGCAGCAGCTTCAAAAGATCCATCTTGAATCTCAAACAGGAAGGGGGGGCAGATCAAACTTCAAATGGCAGGAAGCTTTGGGAGCCTCAAAGCCTGCCCCCAGTGACATATTTCCTCCATCACTGCCACACCTCCCAAACAGTGCCATCTACTAGGAAACAAATATTCAAAGCCCCAGGCTGTGGATGCTATCTCATTCAAACCAGCATCAGCATCTGCAACAGCACCAGCACCAGCACCCTCTCACCCACCCACCCACAAACACACACAGGGACACTCACACACACATACTCATCTACACCCAATATCTCTCTCTCTCTCTCTCTCTCTCTCTCTCTCTCTCTCTCTCTCTCTCTCTCTCTCTCTCCTCTCCCTCTCCCTCTCCCTCTCCCTCTCCCTCTCCCTCTCTCCCTCCCACTCCCTCTCCCTCTCCCTCTCCCTCCCCCCTCTCTCTCCAACAGGCTCACAGGAATCTGTGTTCCATTAGGCTGTCCCCAGGCATGCCTACTGCTCTATGCAGCCATCCCTGTACCCAGTGAGATGTTTTCTCACCAGATTAGATGGCACCAGCTTGAGAAGTTCGCCTCCTCAGGGTTTTTCTGTTCTGCCCATGGCACATCCAGGGATCCTTACAGATAGTGACTTTTGTCTGACCAGTTTCACTGAAAATGCTTCCAACGTTCCTGGAGTGGCAGTGCTTTTCTTTCTTACGGCGGGATAGTATTCTGTTGTATGGACGTACCCCGCTTGGCCTGTGTCTTCATCATGAGGGGGTAATTTGGGCCTTTGCCTCTGTAATTGGGGCTGCTGTGAGCTTTCACATACCTATTTTGGCTAAAATGCCACCTCTATTCAAGGGGTGGCCCCTATACCTAGGGGTGGAGTAGTCTTGTGATGGGGTGATGTAACTCATGGGCCTCTCTTCCACCCTGGAGCAGACAAAGCCCTAAAGGGCTGCCTGGGAAAACTTTGTGAAGGTGCTAGGGAGTCTAAAGGAGTGGGCCAGACAGCAGCGCATGTGCTCCTGCAGAGACCAGGGACTTTCCACATGGCTCTTTCAGTATCTCAGACTCTGCAGGGGCCCACACTTGCACATGTGAGGGCATTGAACACAGAGAGCCGAGGCCTTCAGGAACTTTCTGCAGGTCTTAGGTGAGCCCCCAGTTTATGGAAGCACACCTGACAGCTCCAAGTCAAGCATTCTTGCTTATGAGGGGGAGGGAGGAGGGGGGAAGGAAGGGTTGGGTATGGAGGGCATGGCAGTCGGGGCAGAGGCAGGGCCATAGGAGGCTCCCAGATAGAACAGCATTGCCCAGGTCCACAGACAGCAAACATGTTTTACCCTAAGGTAGAATGCTTTCCAGGTGTGAGGGGTGCCAGGAAGACCCCCCCGAGCCCCTCACAAGGAGAAAGAGGGTCTCTGGGGACCCAGGATAGTCCCCGAGGCGAAGGTCAGGAGCCTGAATTTCACCTCAGAGTGGAGGAGGCCAGCAAGGGTGGTGTGGGAAAGCTTTGATACAATGCAGGGAGGGAGCAGAGTGGGCAGGAAGGCTTCTGTGCTCGCAGAAGGCCTAGGGCTCTGCCACAGGGCACTTGCTGATGTCCTCGCACACAGAGACACTCATCCAGGTCCACACTTCCATAGTTGGGCCTACACAGAGACACTCATCCAGGTCCACACTTCCATAGTTGGGCCTACACAGAGACACTCATCCAGGTCCACACTTCCATAGTTGGGCCTACACAGAGACACTCATCCAGGTCCACACTTCCATAGTTGGGCCTACATAAAGCACATCCTTGTGTGTTTGGGGTCCTTCCAGGCCATGAGAGCGCAATTTCCTGATCAGGCAGGCATGATTGCAGGTGGACCTAACCAAGGAAAAGGAATGAGTGGATGGACACACTCATATGCACGTGCTTTTCCACAGAGGCCAGATACTTTCCAAAGTGAGGACTGATTAGCTGTGACCACCCTTGCGAGGGGAAGCAGGGTTCATGGCAACCTTGGTGAGGTATGTTCCTCCAGGTGAGTGATCAGGTATTAGGACTCAGCATACTTTCCTGAGGTGTCAGGGCACAGAATACTTTCCTGCAGTGACAAGGCACAGGATGCTTTCCTGAGGTAACAGGACCCAGGATACTTTCCTGTGGAGATCTCTGGCACCCGAATGCCACACACACAGTGGCCTAGGCCACAGGACAGTCCAGGAGCATTTTCAGAGGGACTCAGGTAGGGAGAGGAGGGGACCAGGCAGCCAGTGTTGCTTGGTGAAATGGTTGGGACAATGTACAGGGCCCACTCTGAGGTCTTTGGGCATGCCAGATGTTCTCTCGGTCCACATGTCTGAAAGGGGATGAGAGGCCTGTGGGGTTTTTTCTGTCCCTTGCTAGTCTTAACAGGGCTGGGCTGTTTCCTGCTGAGGCATGCCCAACCCCAACCCCCTAGACACACATGCATGATTGCCAGGTGGCCCTCAGCATGGAACAAGGAGTGGCCAGTCTCTGGCATACACATGCATTTTCCACCCTGTTGTAACACTCCCGCAAGTGCCTTCTCACTAGCTGTGACCACCCTCCGGGGTAAAAGGAGTTTTGGAGTCATGCTGTAATACGGGGTTCCTAGGCTTAAAGACAAAGTCTCACGAGACCCAGGGTATTACACTTCCGGAAGTGACATCTGGCTAGCTGTCAGCACCCTCGAGGGTAAGGGGTTGCGGTGAGATTGCTGTGAGGTACATGCCCCTCCTGTAGTGACTGATGTCCTGACCCACTGTAGTACACTTCCGGAAGTGACTTCTCACTAGCAGTGACCACCCTCCAGGATAAGAGGAGTTTTGGGGTCTTGCTGTGATGATGTGGGGTTTCCAGGCTGGAGGACAAAGTCTCGCGAGACCCTGGGCAGTTCACCTAGAAGTGACTCCAAGGTACAAGAACCGTCCAGAGTAAGAGGAGTTGGGGTGGAGATTGCTGTGAGGTACATGTCCCTAGTGGAGTGACTGATGTCCAGACCCACTGTAGTACACTTCCTGAAGTGACTTCTCAGCAGCTGTGACCCCTCTCCCGGGTAAGAAGAGTTTGTGCGCTTGCAGTGACAGGCAACGGCGGGGGGGGGGGGGGCGTGGTGAGTCCCAGGCTGGAGGACAGACTCTCGCCAGATCCAGGGTAGTTCACTTCCGGAAGTGACATCAGCTAGCTGTGAGCACCCTCCAGGGTAAGAAGGTTCAGCGGGAGAGTGCTGTGACATACATGTTTCTAGGGCAGTAATTGGTGTCCAGACCCACTGTAGTACACTTCTGGAAGTGACTTCTCAGCACTGACCACGCACCAGGGTAAGAGGAGTTTTGAGATCTTGCTGTGATGGGGGTTCCGGGATAAAGACAAAGTCTCGCGAGACTCAGATACTACACTTCTGGAAGTGACATCTAGCTAGCTGTGCGCACCCTCCAGGGTAAGAGTGGTTGCCGGGAGATTTCTGTGAGGCACATGTCCCTAGGGGACTAATTCATGTCCCGACCCACTGTAGTACACTTCCGGAAGTGACTTCTCACCAGCAGTGACCACGCTCCAGGGTAAGAGGAGTTTTGAGATCTCGCTGAGATGGGGGGTCCCGGGCTAAAGACAAAGTCTCGCGAGACCCAGGTACTAAACTCCCGGAAGTGACATCTAGCTAGCAGCGTGCACCCTCGAGGGTAAGAAGCTTTGGCGGGGAAGATTGCTGTGAGGACATGTCCCTAGTGGAGTGACTGATGTCCTGACCTACGTAGTTCACTTCCTGAAGTGACTTCTCAGGAGCTGTGATCCTTCTCCAGGGCAAGAAGAGTCTGTGTGCTTGCTGTGACAGGCAAGGGCACGGAGGCAGGGGAAGGGGGGCGATGGGAGGGCGTGGTGGGGCCCAGGCTGGAGGACAAACTCTCGCCAGACCCAAGGTAGCTCACTTCCAGAAGTAATATCTAGCTAGCTGTCAGCACCTTCCAAGGTAAGAGTGGTTTCGGGGAGATTGCTGTGAGGTACATGTCCCTAGGGGACTAATTCATGTCCCGACCCACTGTAGTACACTTCTGGAAGTGACTTCTCAGTAGCTGAACACCCTCCAGGGTAAGAGGAGTTTCTGGGTCTTGCTGTGATTTGGCGTTCCCAGCTTGAAGACCAGGTCTCGCGAGACCCAAGGTACTACACTTCCGGAAGTGACATCTAACTAGCTGTGAGCACCCTCCAGGGTAAGAAGGTTCAGCAGGAGAGTGCTGTGACATACATGTCCCTAGGGCAGTAGTTGATGTCCAGACTCACTGTAGTACACTTCCGGAAGTGACTACTCACTAGCAGTGACCACCCTCCAGGGTAAGACGAGTTTTGAGATCTTGCTTTGACAGGGGGGGGAGGGGCGGAAGGGGAGGCGGCGACGGGGGGGTGGTCCCAGGCTAAAGTCAAGGACTCGCGAGACTCAGGTTCTTACACTTCCAGAAGTCACATCTAGTTAGCTGTGAGCACCCTCCAGGGTAAGAGGGGTTGTGGGGAGATTGCTGTGAGGTACATGTCCATAGTGGAGTGACTGATGTCCAGACCCACTGTAGTACACTTCCTGAAGTGACTTCTCAGCAGCTGTGACCCCTCTCCCGGGTAAGAAGAGTTTGTGCGCTTGCAGTGACAGGCAACGGCGGGGGAGGGGGCGACGGGGGGGCGCGTGGTGGGTCCCAGGCTGGAGGACAAACTCGCCAGACCCAGGGTAGTTCACTTCTGGAAGTGACATCAGCTAGGTGTGAGCACCCTCCAGGGTAAGAAGGTTCAGCGGGAGAGTGCTGTGACATACATGTTCCTAGGGCAGTAATTGATGATGTCCAGACCCACTGTAGTACACTTCCTGAAGTGACTTCTCAGCAGCTGTGACCCCTCTCCCGGGTAAGAAGAGTTTGTGAGCTTGCAGTGACAGGCAACGGCGGGGAGGGGGGGGCGTGGTGAGTCCCAGGCTGGAGGACAGACTCTCGCCAGACCCAGGGTAGTTCACTTCCAGAAGTGACATCTAACTAGCTGTGAGCACCCTCCAGGGTAAGAAGGTTCAGCGGGAGAGTGCTGTGACATACATGTTTCTAGGGCAGTAATTGATGTCCAGACCCACTGTAGTACACTTCCGGAAGTGACTTCTCAGCACTGACCACGCACCAGGGTAAGAGGAGTTTTGAGATCTTGCTGTGATGGGGGTTCCAGGATAAAGACAAAGTCTCGCGAGACTCAGATACTACACTTCCGGAAGTGACATCTAGCTAGCTGTGCGCACCCTCCAGGGTAAGAGTGGTTGCGGGGAGATTTCTGTGAGGCACATGTCCCTAGGGGACTAATTCATGTCCCGACCCACTGTAGTACACTTCCGGAAGTGACTTCTCACCAGCAGTGACCACGCTCCAAGGTAAGAGGAGTTTTGAGATCTCGCTGAGATGGGGGGGGGGGGCGGGGGTCCTGGGCTAAAGACAAAGTCTCGCGAGACCCAGGTACTAAACTCCCGGAAGTGACATCTAGCTAGCAGCGTGCACCCTCGAGGGTAAGAAGCGTTGGCGGGGAAGATTGCTGTGAGGACATGTCCCTAGTGGAGTGACTGATGTCCTGACCTACGTAGTTCACTTCCTGAAGTGACTTCTCAGGAGCTGTGATCCTTCTCCAGGGCAAGAAGAGTCTGTGTGCTTGCTGTGACAGGCAAGGGCACGGAGGCGGGGGAAGGGGGGCGATGGGAGGGCGTGGTGGGGCCCAGGCTGGAGGACAAACTCTCGCCAGACCCAAGGTAGCTCACTTCCAGAAGTAATATCTAGCTAGCTGTCAGCACCTTCCAAGGTAAGAGTGGTTTCGGGGAGATTGCTGTGAGGTACATGTCCCTAGGGGACTAATTCATGTCCCGACCCACTGTAGTACACTTCTGGAAGTGACTTCTCAGTAGCTGAACACCCTCCAGGGTAAGAGGAGTTTCTGGGTCTTGCTGTGATTTGGCGTTCCCAGCTTAAAGACCAGGTCTCGCGAGACCCAAGGTACTACACTTCCGGAAGTGACATCTAACTAGCTGTGAGCACCCTCCAGGGTAAGAAGGTTCAGCAGGAGAGTGCTATGACATACATGTCCCTAGGGCAGTAGTTGATGTCCAGACTCACTGTAGTACACTTCCGGAAGTGACTACTCACTAGCAGTGACCACCCTCCAGGGTAAGACGAGTTTTGAGATCTTGCTTTGACGGGGGTGTGGGGGGAGGCGGGGGCGGGGGCGTGGTCCCAGGCTAAAGTCAAGGTCTCGCGAGACTCAGGTTCCTACACTTCCGGAAGTCACATCTAGATAGCTGTGAGCACCCGCCAGGGTAAGAGGGGTTGCGGGGAGATTGCTGTGAGGTACATGTCCCTAGTGGAGTGACTGATGTCCAGACCCACTGTAGTACACTTCCTGAAGTGACTTCTCAGCAGCTGTGACCCCTCTCCCGGGTAAGAAGAGTTTGTGAGCTTGCAGTGACAGGCAACGGCGGGGAGGGGGGGGGCGTGGTGGGTCCCAGGCTGGAGGACAGACTCTCGCCAGACCCAGGGTAGTTCACTTCCAGAAGTGACATCTAACTAGCTGTGAGCACCCTCCAGGGTAAGAAGGTTCAGCGGGAGAGTGCTGTGACATACATGTTTCTAGGGCAGTAATTGATGTCCAGACCCACTGTAGTACACTTCCGGAAGTGACTTCTCAGCACTGACCACGCACCAGGGTAAGAGGAGTTTTGAGATCTTGCTGTGATGGGGGTTCCAGGATAAAGACAAAGTCTCGCGAGACTCAGATACTACACTTCCGGAAGTGACATCTAGCTAGCTGTGCGCACCCTCCAGGGTAAGAGTGGTTGCGGGGAGATTTCTGTGAGGCACATGTCCCTAGGGGACTAATTCATGTCCCGACCCACTGTAGTACACTTCCGGAAGTGACTTCTCACCAGCAGTGACCACGCTCCAAGGTAAGAGGAGTTTTGAGATCTCGCTGAGATGGGGGGAGGGCGGGGGTCCTGGGCTAAAGACAAAGTCTCGCGAGACCCAGGTACTAAACTCCCGGAAGTGACATCTAGCTAGCAGCGTGCACCCTCGAGGGTAAGAAGCGTTGGCGGGGAAGATTGCTGTGAGGACATGTCCCTAGTGGAGTGACTGATGTCCTGACCTACGTAGTTCACTTCCTGAAGTGACTTCTCAGGAGCTGTGATCCTTCTCCAGGGCAAGAAGAGTCTGTGTGCTTGCTGTGACAGGCAAGGGCACGGAGGCGGGGGAAGGGGGGCGATGGGAGGGCGTGGTGGGGCCCAGGCTGGAGGACAAACTCTCGCCAGACCCAAGGTAGCTCACTTCCAGAAGTAATATCTAGCTAGCTGTCAGCACCTTCCAAGGTAAGAGTGGTTTCGGGGAGATTGCTGTGAGGTACATGTCCCTAGGGGACTAATTCATGTCCCGACCCACTGTAGTACACTTCTGGAAGTGACTTCTCAGTAGCTGAACACCCTCCAGGGTAAGAGGAGTTTCTGGGTCTTGCTGTGATTTGGCGTTCCCAGCTTAAAGACCAGGTCTCGCGAGACCCAAGGTACTACACTTCCGGAAGTGACATCTAACTAGCTGTGAGCACCCTCCAGGGTAAGAAGGTTCAGCAGGAGAGTGCTGTGACATACATGTCCCTAGGGCAGTAGTTGATGTCCAGACTCACTGTAGTACACTTCCGGAAGTGACTACTCACTAGCAGTGACCACCCTCCAGGGTAAGACGAGTTTTGAGATCTTGCTTTGACCGGGGGGGGGGGGGGGGGATGCGGGGGGGGGGAGGCGGCGGCGGGGCGTGGTCCCAGGTTAAAGTCAAGGTCTCGCGAGACTCAGGTTCCTACACTTCCGGAAGTCACATCTAGATAGCTGTGAGCACCCTCCAGGGTAAGAGGGGTTGCGGGGAGATTGCTGTGAGGTACATGTCCATAGTGGAGTGACTGATGTCCAGACCCACTGTAGTACACTTCCTGAAGTGACTTCTCAGCAGCTGTGACCCCTCTCCCGGGTAAGAAGAGTTTGTGAGCTTGCAGTGACAGGCAACGGCGGGGGGGGGGGGGCGTGGTGGGTCCCAGGCTGGAGGACAGACTCTTGCCAGACCCAGGGTAGTTCACTTCCAGAAGTGACATCTAACTAGCTGTGAGCACCCTCCAGGGTAAGAAGGTTCAGCGGGAGAGTGCTGTGACATACATGTTTCTAGGGCAGTAATTGATGTCCAGACCCACTGTAGTACACTTCCGGAAGTGACTTCTCAGCACTGACCACGCACCAGGGTAAGAGGAGTTTTGAGATCTTGCTGTGATGGGGGTTCCGGGATAAAGACAAAGTCTCGCGAGACTCAGATACTACACTTCCGGAAGTGACATCTAGCTAGCTGTGCGCACCCTCCAGGGTAAGAGTGGTTGCGGGGAGATTTCTGTGAGGCACATGTCCCTAGGGGACTAATTCATGTCCCGACCCACTGTAGTACACTTCCGGAAGTGACTTCTCACCAGCAGTGACCACGCTCCAAGGTAAGAGGAGTTTTGAGATCTCGCTGAGATGGGGTGGGGGGGTGGTGGTCCCGGGCTAAAGACAAAGTCTCGCGAGACCCAGGTACTAAACTCCCGGAAGTGACATCTGGCTAGCAGCGTGCACCGTCGAGGGTAAGAAGCTTTGGCGGGGAAGATTGCTGTGAGGACATGTCCCTAGTGGAGTGACTGATGTCCTGACCTACGTAGTTCACTTCCTGAAGTGACTTCTCAGGAGCTGTGATCCTTCTCCAGGGCAAGAAGAGTCTGTGTGCTTGCTGTGACAGGCAAGGGCACGGAGGCGGGGGAATGGGGGGGCGGTGAGGGGCCGTGGTGGGTCCCTTGCTGGAGGACAAACTCTCGCCAGATCCAGGGTAGTTCACTTCTGGAAGTGACATCAGCTAGCTTTCAGCACCTTCCAGGGTAAGAGTGGTTTCGGGGAGATTGCTGTGAGGTACATGTCCCTAGGGGACTAATTCATGTCCCGACCCACTGTAGTACCCTTCTGGAAGTGACTTCTCAGTAGCTGAACACCCTCCAGGGTAAGAGGAGTTTCTGGGTCTTGCTGTGATTTGGCGTTCCCAGCTTAAAGACAAAGTCAGGAGACCCTCACTGCTACATTTCCGGAAGTGACATATAGCTAGCTGTGAGCCCCCTCCAGGGTAAGAAGTGTGTGGGGAGTTTGCTGTGAGGTACATGTCCCTACGGGACTAATTCATGTCTGGACCCACTGTAGTACACTTCCGGAAGTGACTTCTCTGTAGCTGTGACTACCCTCAAGCGTAAGATGAATTTTGAGGTCTTGCTGTGAAGGAGTCCCAGGCTATAAACAAATTCTAGGGAGACCCAAGATACTACACTTCCGGAAGTGACAGCTAGCCAGCTGTGAGCACCCTCCAGGGTAAGAGGGGTTGCGGGGAGATTGCTGTGATGTACATGTCCCTATTGTAGTGACTGATGTCTGGACCCACTGTAGTACACTTCCGGAAGTGATGTCTCAGTAGCAGTGACCACTCTCCAGGGTAAGAGGAGTTTTGTGGGCTTGCTGTGATGGGCGGCGGTTGGGGGTGGGGACCAGTCCCAGGTTAGAGCACAAAGTCTTGTGAGACCCAGGGTAGTTCGCTTCTGGCAGTGACATTTAGCTAGCTGTGAGCACCCTTGATGGTAAGAGGGGTTAGGGGGAGATTTATGTGAGGTACATATCCCTAGTGTAGTGAGTAATGTCCGTACCCACTGTAGTACACTTGCGGAAGTAATTTCTCACTAGCAATGACCACCCTCCAGTATAAGGGGAGTTTTGGTGGCTTGCTGTGACCTGGGTTTCCCAGGCTGAAGGACAAAGTCTCATGGGATCCAGGGTAGTTCACTTCCGGAAGTGAAGTCACACAGGTTGTGACCCCTCTTGAGGGAGAGGGAGAGAGTAGATTAAGGAGGGGACAGTGCTGTGAGGCCTTTCTCTATAGCACAGTAACTAGGTATCCTGGGACCCATGGTTGTCCAGGAGGTGACTTCCTGAGCCCAAATTCCCCATGAAACTGGAAAAGGCCCGAGGGGTCAGCCTGGGGAAGGTTTGTCAGGGCCACATGGTCTGAAAGAAGTGACAGGAGAGCATGTGTGCAGGTTGAGGCTTTAGGGACACACACTCTCTCTCTCTCCATGGAGTGCAGGCATTCTCCCGCGGTCAGTGCAGGCATTCTCCCGCAGTCAGTCTGTAGTTCTACAGGAGGGACCATTTAAAAGAGGGTTGAGGGCATCCCAGGCCTTCCTAGGTCTTGGTCCCACAGTGCCCTGTTCAGGCAGCTTCCCTGCATGCTTGCCCAGATGCAGCCTTCACACCCTCCACTGTCCTTTCCGTGCCCTGTACCCCCCAGCACCTGACGCCCCACCCCCAGCCCATCTACCTGCCTTCACCCCAGGACAGTCACACTCTGTCAGGCATATGCTTTTGTTGTCATGCTTGCTTTAGCAGAGGCAGGGGTTGTTCTTTTCTGGGACATTTAGCTAGGTGTAGCCCACCTTCCCAGGTAAGGAGGGTCTGCAGGCAGCATCATGAGCCCTGTCCTCCTAGGTTTGTGAAGAGGTAAGTGTAAGCACACCAGCTGGGCCCACCTGCTGGGCCTTTCTCCTGCATAGATGCTATTCCAGCCTATGAGAAAGCATCACGCTTCGGGGGTTGGCTGTGGCTAGGTGTTACCTTCCTGTAAAGAGAAAGAGGTTTCTGAGTGGAGGATGTTGAGATAGGACCAGCCTGGTGGGTGGCTGGTTGCCAGAGGATGCTTTGATGAAGTCCAGTGATGGGGAAACTGTGTCAGAGTTTGGGGGATGAGATTAGGCTTGTGCGTGGTAGAGTCAAAGCTCGGCCTATGAGGTTAGGTCCAGGTGCAAATAGAAGAGACCCCTCCCTGGGCGACTGCAGTTCCCACACAGAGAGGTGTGAACCACCATCGGGGTCCCTGCAAAAGCCATGGTGTGCGCAGTAATGATCCTCGTGAGGCAAGAAGGGGATCCTGTCCCAGCATGCCTTAGTCAGCAGGTGTTGGCTCAGACATGTAGAGTGTGCCCTGGGCAGTTTTATTTTAGACTTGGCTAAGTGCAGTACAATTTTGGGGAAAAGTTCCCGGGTAACAGTCATCTCCATTCCACGTGTAGAAGGAAGACTCAGGCCTAACTGCTCAGAAACTCCTTTGCAGTGTACATGTGACCTCTACCAGGAGGATGGGTTCCCTGGAGTAGGGACTTAGGGTCGGCTGTGGTTTCAGTCATACAGACAGTGTGGAGGTCACCAGGAGATAAAGTACATTTTGACCTCTCTCCTAAGGAAGGTTCTATTGACTGAGAAACAAAACTAAGGATGAAGGTCTAGGGAGGGAGGGTGTGAAGTAAACATAATAGCCTGGGAGATTTGGGTGTGGCCTGGCCCTGCAGGTGGCACAGATCACCAGGCTATTAACCACAAGCAGGCCCAGGCTTCCAGGTGGAAAACAGGTACACACCTCCCTTCTGTTGAAGAGACAAGCCAGCATGTGTCACACTCCTGGCTTCTATAGTGCTTGTCAGGGACTGCAGAGACCTTGTGCCCTCTGCTGCCTACTTTGCCATTTTGGGTGAGCATATTGGTGAATCTCTGCGCTTACCTCAGGTGTAATTTTTTTTGTCTCTCCTGCACAACTGGTCCCCCGAGTTGCTTCTGAGGCATCCAGACTGAGAGTGGGTAGGGATTTCACCTGACTGTGCAGCAGGGCTCAAACATGAAGTGCCCAGACATGGCTCCAATGAGCTCGTTGGCCACCAGTGGGTTGGTATTTCTGACTAGATAGCAATATCGAGTCACTTGGTTTGGGGGCTAGCCCAAGCTGGTCCTATGCCAGGGACAACAACTGAGGAGAAAGGGGTGAGATTGAAAGGCTACTGGATTGTGGAGAGCTCTGTGTTCAGCTAGGGGAATGGGGCAGAATGTGATAGCTCTTGGTGGGCCCCTGATGTCCCCGTCCCGCCTCCTCCTTGCTCCAGCACTAGAGCCAGGACACATGGCTGCAGGCTGTGGAGTCCTGGTCCCTGTGTCCATTGCAGTCATGAAATTCTTCTTGGTGTCTTTACTGTTCATTCACTTCAGGAGTCCTGTCTGGCCCAGGAAGGTCCCAGCCGTGTCAACCAAGGATCTAGAAGGCCATGGAGAGAAGTACCAAGCGCCCAAGAGTAGATGGGACTCTCCCATCAGATGACTCTCAGAACTGTGACCCAGTCACCCCTGGTAACACCTGATATGGGGCATATAGGGCTGGGGACAACCGAGGGGACATCCCACTACTCCTGGGCAGGTGGAACACTGGGGCAGTGGAGTGGAGCGGAGGAAACAGGACACAGGGATATTCTGACACTGACCTCTGGTACTCAAGCATGCGCTGTGTTTCAGTCCCCACCTGACATTCTTATGCTGTGCTGTGTGGCAGAGATGCAAGGCTCACAGAGCTGTTGGTCCCAGCCCACATGTCTCTGAAGAAGCCTGTGGGTCAGAGGGAATATCCCTGTGACCCTGGTACAAATGAGTGTACCCTACACTCACACCGAGCTGAATCTCCACTGTGTCTAGTGGAGAGCCATGGGGACATGAGGTCCTGGGGGGATGCTTTAGAACCGCTGGTGGCCACAGGCAACCAGCTCTAGAGTGAAGCTGTTTCCTGTGTGGGCTGATGAGAGCAGCTCATTTCATTTACAAAGGTTTGCCCTTTCTTTCGATGCAGCAGACAACCCAGCAGATGATATCAGAGAGATGGGCGGCTGTTCCTCAGCATCAGATGTGCAAGAGGCCAGGTGATGTCTTAAAGGAACATGGGACTGTCTGTGCCATGGGGTAGTTTCAGTGTGGTCATGTGCAGGCATATAAAGAAAGATTTAGGCCTTTGTTGGAGAATGGATCCAAGTGGAGACCGTGGTTCTAAGCAACACAAGGCAGCATCAAAGAGACTGCTGTCACCTGTTCTCTGTCACTTGAGCATCCTAGACTACAGATAGGCCCATACAATGATACAACCTGAACTCAGAGGGGAGACTGGGAAAAGGCAGTCAATATGCAGTAGAGGGGAAGCCTTGGGGGCCAGGCATTAGAGGCAGACTCTAGAGTTTGCACATGGTCACATGGCATGAAAGTCGAGGAGACACTGTCTGGGTGATACAGGAGGCACAGCAGATGGGTACTGAGGAAGGACAGCGTGCAGGACTTTGGGTGGGTACACCTTTATGGAACCCGATGCCACCATAGGGTGAATGGGTTCCGGTAAACAGTCAGTATAAAAACCCCTACACTGCCCTGAACAGGACATAAAGCCACTGCCTGAGGAGAGGAGACACTCCCCTGGAGCTGTCTGCACTTGCCAGGGAACAACACCCTGGTTGAGGTTGTCACAAGTTGCCCAACACACAGCCTGGGGTGGGTTTCCTGGGGTTACAGCTGAATTTCTGTCACCCGTGCTCCACAAAGTAACCCTTACCCATGTGCCCCTAAGCATCTGCAGCGAACTCGCTGGCCCATGGTGACAGTGTGATGGAAGGAATAAAAGCAGTGACATAAAGAGAGGAAATCCCGACTTCCCTCCACATGAGCTCTTGTCTCTCCCGTACCGCATGCCTCCCCTAGCCTTCAAAGCAAGCTTGGGATGTTTGTCCGCAATCAAGGGTTCTGTGTGCGTTTTTTCCACAGGGAGTCTGCTGAGAAGAGGATACAAGATGTCAAAGGTATGCCTGAGCAGATCTTGGCGGGCCCAGGACTTTCTTTCCAACCCCACAGCCTATGTGTGCATGGTGAGAACGTGGTCACTGAGAGCCAGCGGGACTCACATAACAGTTATGTCTCTCAGAGGATGTTTTCTTTCTTTTTTTTATTAATTTATTCATATTACATCTCAATTGTTGTCCCATCCCTTGTATCCTCCCATTCCTCCCTCCCTCCCATTTCCCCCTTACTCCCCTTCCCTATGACTGTGACTGAGGGGGGCCTCCTCCCCCTGTATATGCTCATAGGGTATCAAGTCTCTTCTTGGTAGCCTTCTATCCTTCCTCTGAGTGCCACCAGGTCTCCCCCTCCAGGGGACATGGTCAAATATGGGACACCAGAGTTTGTGTGAAAGTCAGACCCCACTCTCCACTCAACTGTAAAGAATGTCCTGTCCATTTGGCTAGATCTGGGTAGGGGTTCAAAGTTTACTGCATGTATTGTCCTTGGCTGGTGCCGTAGTTTACGCCGGACCCCTGGGCCCAGATCTTCCCATCATAATGTTCTTCTTATAGGTTTCTAGGACCCTCTGGATCCTTCTATTTCCCCATTTTCCCATGCTTCTCTCACCTAGAGACCCAATAGGATGTCCTCCCCTCTGACCCACTTTCCTGGTGAGTAAATACTTTCATGGGACAGGCCCCTTGGGCAAGTGTCCAGTTATAAGTGAGTATATAGCATTTGACTCTTTCTGCTCCTGGGTTAGCTCACTCATTATGATCATTTCTAGTTCAATCCATTTGTCCACAAATTTCGGGAATTCCTTGTTTTTAATAGCTGAGTAGTATTCCATAGTGGAAATGTACCACAGTTTCTTTATCCATTCTTCTGCTGAGGGACACTTAGGCTGTTTCCATGTTCTGGCTATTATGAATAAGGCTGCTATGAACATGGTTGAGCAAATGTTCTTGTTGTATGCTGGAACATCTTCTGGGTATATTCCAAGGAGTGGAATAGCTGGGTCTTGAGGAAGCCCTATTCCCAGTTTTCAGAGGATGTTTTCAAAGGGTAAATTGTCATTTGGCCTTCAGGGGCTACCTATAACTTAACATTGAAGTAGCTGCTGTGAGTAGGGGAATGCTGTAGCTGTGGGCAAGGTGGTGGGGAGAGCTCCCTTCTTACTGCACTGCTGAGGAGTGGGTGTCAGTAGAGATGACGGGCCAGCAGGTAAAGCTCTGCTCCTTAACTTACTGCACAGGTGGCACTCTGCATTTCAACACCTGGTTTTCCAGTTGCGAATTAAGTCATATTTTTTCCTGGCTTTCCAAAGTTGTTCTCTTCCAGGAACCCCTGCCAGAGGAGGGCATGGAAAACAGCCTTTAGTCTGTATGTATTTATGAGCCTGTCAGGGGACGCTGAAGGCAGCGTACCACAGACTTGGAGGAAAAGTGTGGTCGCATGCAAACACCATACATGCCACACTGGTTTGTTTTCTGTCCTTCTCAGTAGCCAAGTCACTGGGTCACATGCCCCTCAAGCCTGGGCACCTTTGATTCACTCGTATAGGCGGCCCTAAGACAGCATTAGTAGAGAGGCATCGTCAGTTCTTAGCCAGTGTGCGCAGTGTGCGAGGTTGTCTGGCAGCACTGCTCTTTCTGATGCAGAAGAGCTGCTTGGGTGGGTGTTGAAGTTGTCTACGCAGTTCTTTGTCAGTGGTGGTCGTCAGTCAAGCATGATGCCCCATCACGATGCAATTAGGAAGTGGAGGCAGGAGAATTAGGAACTTTAGGTTGGCCTCAGTCACCTATCAAGCTTGAGACCAGCCTGGGCTACACAAGATCGTGCCAAAAAAAAAAAAAAAATGCAACCAAGAGCCAGTTGGACCACAGATCTGTACTTACTCGCATTGTCACATAGGGGACCTGTCCAGGATGAGAAAGCGCTTCTTCCTCTACATCTTTGATTTAAAGTGATAGTCATTTCCTTTCTGGTCTAGGTGACACTACCCGGTCCCTCGTGGCAAAGAGGAAGCAGTTTAAAAAGGACATAAATGCCTCTTTCAGAAGCCTGAATGAAAACCTCCAGCGTATTTTCCAAACCCAGCAGAAACCTAGGTAAAGTTGTGGCCTTCTGGAAAGGACATCCTACAACCCACACTCTTCCCAACAAGTCATTGCTGGCTGCCATCGCAATCCTACATAGAGTAGAACAGCTAATGGGATCTACATAGCACTGCAGTTTTCTTTATGACCTGGTCCCATTCATGACTGGTGTGACAGGCCCCCGCCCCAACCTCCAATGCCTTTCATGGACCAGAGATGTGTCAGCTGCAGGCCTGGCAAGAGAAAAGTTTCAACCCCATCAGATAATTTACTATGAGGAAGGCTAGTCCTCTATGTTCTAAAAAACTATATCAATTAGGAGATACCCTCAGAGCTGTCTTTTGTAAGTCATCAGGGCCGTGTGGGTAAAGGGTCCTGTGCGGTCTTAGTGTACGTCTCATATAGCCAAGGGAATGTTACTTTCACCACCAGGACTTAGTCTCTCAGACTCTATAGGTTACTCCATAGGGGAGGAAAGAGAAGTCTAATTTAAAGCCGGAAATGCAGTCTTTGGAAAAGTCCTCAGTGTCCAAGAGGGAAGGTGCATGAGATGATGTCTCTCTCTGGTAGTGGCTTCAGACAGAATTCTTCTGGAATGAGAGTCCCCTTTGTGCCTCTCATGTGTCAGTTTAGTGCATCTCCCCCTTTGTCTTTTGCCCCTAGCTCTTGTTTCAACAGGATGAGGGTGGGCCATTGCCTTACCCTCACCCAGTATGACCAGGCTCAGCCATCAGTACTGTGCTTACTACAGGCAGGAGCATCACTCCAGCTACTCCGAGATGTGTGGGCCCATCTACCAGAAATGGCTGGAGGACATGGAGAGAGCAAGGGAGCAGGAGGAACAACTTGCTGTGAGTGACCCTTTTAGCTTGGAATAGTTGCCCTGTGTCAGTGTCTGAAATGGCTGAGCTTCGGTGCTGCCAGTCAGGAGGGAAAGGGGCAGGACATGAGCCCAAAAAGACAAGCAGGGCGTTGGCTGTGGTGAGGAGACACTGGCCATCCTCCCAGGCTGGCTTCTTTTTCTGTGGAGAGATGACTGAGTGAGGAGCCAGCATGGGGGTGGATTGGGGGGGGGTGGAGTCAGGGGTCTGAGCAGTCACTGCCTGGAGAAAGTGCAGGAGAAGGTATGGGAGTGTATCCTGAGGGCGGAGCCCTTCAAGATCCAAGATGTGCAGACACCCAGGAGCAGCAGGCCCAACACAGCCTTCTGACACAGTGATCTGGGATGCAGCCTGGGAGCAGTCAGTGTGGCTGTGGCAGAGCAGGTGGACACTCAGCTTTCAGAGGCTGCATTGTAGGTCAGACCTGCCCAGTTCCAGAGGAGAAGAGGGGAAAGGCTTCAGGCCACGATGGAGAAGGAGGTGTGATGACGACTGGCTCGCCTTTAAACCGGAGATGGGACTGAGGTTTAGGGGGGCGGGGGGCAGCCACTGGATTCTGAACAATGCTGGATGGGGCTGCCCTGAAGATTCTGGCTTCCCAAAGTGGGGAACCAGAGGCCGGGATCCCGAGGGGGATTGGAGGCACCATCCAGTCCGGTGCTCAGAAGCGTGGCCTCTGAAATGCCACCTATTGCAGCGCAGTCACACAATCCAGCCCCTTGCTAGTTATGCTGACTCAGGAAAACAATTTACCTCTGGGCCTCAATTTCTTAAAAGTGAAGAATCCTTCCCTGTTCGATCCTTCTAGACTTATGTGTTAAATGGTTTCACTTTTTGACATGTTGCTATGGAATGCTTGATAATAGAGGCACATATGTGGTTGCTATTGGTCTTCCCTTCTTATCTTCTTTGGTTGCTAGTGTAGTTGATGGCATGTCACAGTGTGGGAATGAGTGATGAAGAAGCCTTAGGTCAGGACTTTCTTTGTTGTTGTTGTTGTTTTTTGGTTTTGTGTTTTTGTTGTTGTTTTAGGTTTGGGTTTTTTTTGTTTTGTTTTGTTTTGTTTTGTTTTTTGGAGAGAAATGTTTGCTTGGAAGCTACTCTTTATGTTCATTTAATTTGGCAAGAAAGTTAATAACTTTATGAAAACTGGGTTACAAATGAATGTTTTGTATTTAATTTTGGTGAGGAGGAAATCCACAGATTAGATGGATCCTATGTTAATTTCAAAATGAATAATTGTTTCATGGCAATGTTGGACAGGCTTGCTAGAGTTTCTTACCCTGAGGCCGTTCAGACATTGCTATGCTGTTTTATGTATGGAAAGTCACATCTTCAAACTTGATCATGAGTGAGAGGACATGAAACATCACGGGAAGCAGTTCCTCTAAGCAGCTTGGCTGTATGTTCAGTTTTACTGACAGTTTGTCATTGATTTCCTCTCTTTCAGCTTATAACGCAGCACCAAATGGAGATTTTGGAGAATGTTCTAGATTATCATGAATCCAAGCTTGAAAACTCTAAGGAGATATGTGACACGTTTTTGAAGGTCTGGTAGAGTGTACTTGTTAACAGAACACACCCTTACTTCACACCATGTGTCTATAAAAGCTGAAGACAGATGGTCCTTTCTCAACCTGTGGGGAAAGTAATTAGCTTTGAAATTCACAATCACATCCTCTTTGGAATATTTTCCTCATACAGGAAGAATACGAGGGTTTGTTTAACTCGGGAAACTGATGACCATTTGTGGACACTGTTCTAGCACCTACTGGAAATTTCCTTAGGAGGGAGAATGCATATTCCGCATCATATTGATGAGTTAGGGACTTCTGGTGACATTTTGGTATTCAAGTGGATGAAGGAGTTGTGTAAATTAGCATGTCTGGAGAATCTCCTTCTGGCTTTCTTTGCGTCCTTCCCATTGGACAGGCTAGTGAAGCAAGCAATAGGAGAGGGGAGCTTTTGTTTCCTTTCCTGTTGAGTGTTTCGCAGTCTTCCGGTACTAGCATTATCCTTGTTATCTGTGGGGTCCTGTATTTCAGGAGATGTGGGGGCTGAAGAAGCTGGTAGAGGATTAACTTTGAATAGAGGGTTGTCTTCTGGCAAGTGTGCCCTGTCTGTAGCTCCAGGTCCTAAGTGACCTTGGCACCCACCTATACTACCAGGAGTCAGAGCAGCCCTTCAGTGGGAAGTCTTTTTGATGCTCTCCTTAAAATGCACTCTGGAATGTCTGTCTTCTAATATGATCCAGACAGCTCCACTGAGGTGCACAGTGTATCTGGGTAAATTAACTTGTTTTTGGGAAGTTAACGAGAAGGATGCATGAGTATGCCCCAGTGAGTACCCTAGTGAATATCCCTAGCGTCAATGTGCAACCCAGGCTCTTAACACGGTGAGTACCCTAGTGAATATCCCTAGCACCCATGTGCAACCCAGGCTGATAACATGGTGAGTAGTACCCTAGTGAATATCCCTAGCGCCCATGTGCAACCCAGGCTGATAACATCCCACATGTGCTTATAATCCCAGAGGTGTGAGGGTAGAGACACAAGGATCCCTGTGGCTTGTGGGAGGGCAAGCAGAGCCAAATTGGCAAGCCCCATGCCTGATGGAGAGACCCTGCCTCCAAGAGGCAGTCCAGGAAGGCGCACAAACAGTGGATCCCGGGCATACATGGCAACTAGTACATGTGAAGGAAGTTACTTTCAGATTTTTGTGCTCTCCAGTCTCCACACTGTAGCACACATACACGTGCACAGGAAAGTAATACTTTTCAAGACCGTGAGAGCCACCTACACACACCCGGTCCTTTAGGAAGAGCTTAAGAAAGCGCGGCTCTGATGCAGCTGAATGCTGCTTGGGAACTGGCTCAAAGAACCCACCGGAAAGGCTTGCTTCTAACTGTGAGTGCTCCATGTGAGCAGCACCAGAGAGAGACCCCTGGGCCTCTCTGGCTTCCCAGGGGGTCCCTGCCCTTGTGCCCTGTGCTCTTCTGCCTCTCTCACTCTCTTGATCTCCCTCTGGCTCTTCACTCAACCTTTCTCTCTCCTTTCCTAGTCCTCAGCTCTTGAGGGATTGCTGTCCTGAAACAGGGACTTTCCCTCTTCCACATTCCCCTGTGGCCTTCCTTCTTAATTCTCCCTGCTTCCCCCGTGTCCTTGGCAAACACCCAGCCCCCAGAGCTTCCCTGGCTGCTTCTGGGATAGTCTTCCCTCCTCCCAGTGCATCAGCTTTCCCTGGAGTGACCCCTGTCCCCTGGCCATGCTTTGCTTCTGCTCTTTGCCCAGATGGCTCCCTGTGCCTTGTCCTCACTCAGGAAAACCTATGTTTTCACCAATGCAAGTCACCACCTGTGTCCTTTTCAGCCACGTGCCCAGCAAGCTCCCCTCCCATAAACCTGTTTTTGGCCAGCATGCATGTGGCCTCTTCCTAAGCTCCTCCGTCCCTGGAGATAGGGCAGAGACAGGGCAGGCATTTTGCAATTTCTGGACAGAAGGTGACAGACACAGTTCTTTCTCCTCTGGATCTGCTGCTGTGGTGTTCTTTGAGAGATCAGAGGAGATTGAGCCCTCACTCCAGCTTTTCCTAGCTTGAAAGGTCATGCAGTTGAATGCTGCGTCTTCTCTGTGAAAGCAACATCCCCACTGGCACGGTGGATGAATGGCTTCTCCCCCCGGGAAACCTTGGGGTGTCTCCAACACGGGCCTGTCTGTGCCTCTTTTCCCATGTCTGCTCCGTGTGGCCTTTAACTGCTCACCCAACCATTTTCTGAGATTTGCACCTCAGCTGTTCTAGTCCCACAGCGATTCTGTGTTCAAACGTGGCACTGGAACTTTTTGTGGGGTGGCCATGCAGATGCACACAAGGTCACGACAGTTCTTAACTTTGAACTCATCACAAGCATCTTTTGGCTCTGCAAAGTCGTTACTTTTATGATTATATGAGGTGAGGTGTCAAGTCCGGGCTTCATAGGGCTCAAGTAGGGATTGCTTGTTTTGCTTTGTTTTGTTTTTCAGAAAGCGAAGAACTTGAGTGAACATCGCCAAACTTTTATTGGTGGTCGAGAAAGTAAAGTGGAGAAGGAGATCTCCAAGGCGCAGGACAGAGTTCTCATGGAAACCGTAAGACCTGTGTCTGGAACTCTTTGCGTCTCGGGCTGGCTTCCTATTGGCAGAGATGTGATAATGCTAACCTAAATCTCCATTTTCTAACAGCAAGAGCAAGATGTGTCCCTTGTTGAAACCTGCCTTCAGTCCCTGATCCTTGACCGCTCTGAAGAAACCATCTGAAGCTCACTGTAGGATGACGGGGAGCATTAGCTGTGCTAGGAGGATGTTAGTAGTACTCAGTGCAGCCCTTTCCCCTCACTGTGTTTGTTACAAATAAGACAGGCTGTGTCAACCATTAAGTGAACCCCCAGCAGCTCTGTGAGTAGCACCAGTGAAGTGCAGAACCTCCAGCCCCATGACTGCAGGGGGGGAATACCTTTTCCCCAGGAATTGTATTTTGGAAGCAAGTGTCATTTGATTTTTTTCCTTGGCTCCTTTGGTTCTTTGTCACTTCCCCAAAGGGAATGTTACCTTGCTTATTTTAGGAAGAAGTGAATAAAGATGGGACCCGTTTCTTTCTTTGTTTCAGTTTTTTTTCTTCTGTGCATGTTCTCATTTACTCATTGGGTCACAGGGCCAGGTCTGCTGCAAAAGGGTCTTTAATGGAAATCCTACCCTACATGCTCTCTCAGACTTGCTGAACACACCTCAAGATTGTGTGTTCAGATGTGTTAAACTGTTTACACGATCCCCCCACAGCAGAGCCCAGACCTACCAGGTAGGGTTTGAGCTTGTGGGGCTCTGGTGTTTCCCAGAGACATGCAGACTCATCTCAGCGCTGTATCCAACACTGGATGAAAGATGCCTGCCCTTGCCTTTGGCTTGTCCACGCATATCTGAGTAGGCGTTTATGGCTTTGGTATTTTGGATGGGTGTTTACAGGAGCATCTTTTGTAGTGTGCTTTATTCATGTTTATTACTCAGCCTAGATGTACATCTAACTCTGAATTAAGATTTATTGTTTCTTTTCCAGTTCCTATTTCTTAAAGCCTTGTTCAATCCATTTCAAGTCATCTCATAATTTACTTATAATGTTCCCATTTTTGTGTTTGTATAGCATACTGTTAAACAGAAAACTTGTCTCAAAAGAGTGATTGTCATGTTTTTTCATACTCCCCATTTTCATGTTTTCCTATGAATGACCCTTCTCTTCTTTTTTTAATTTAATTAAAATTTGAAGTTATCATTTTACAAATAAATGACATCTGCGGTGTCATGTGAGCATAGTGTATATCCAGCCACCATCTTCAAACCTTTACTTCATCCCAAATTTGCTATCTTCCAATGAGCCCTGTGTGTGGTGTGTGTGTGTGTGTGTGTTCACACATGAAAGGTAATAGGCTTTACGTGGTTTTCTGTATCAGCTTTTTTTCTCTCTCAATGCCTTACAGCTGCCTCCATGTGACTACAAATGGCAGAATTTCATTTTTATAGACTGCTGAAGCTTTCAAATAGTGTGTGCTTTTCTTTTTCTTTTTTAAATTTTCATTAGATGTCCACTTATGCTGCCTGTTTATGTTTTTCTATATCTGCCGTACTAGGATGGTCCAATGAAATTCTTAATCTCCATTTTGGCACAGGAGGGCATGACAGTGTGGTGAGATCACAGGGAAGTGGGCAGCTAGAAGAGGTAGTGTCAGTGCTGAGAGGGATGGGACAGTGCAGAGCTACTCCAAGATGTGACCTCAGCTGAAGTTGGGAGGGGTGTCCACGCTCAGCACACGCAGCTGCCGCTCTTTGGAGCAAGAAGTAGGCCGTAGCTGTGACCTCCTTGCTCAGAGCACACGGAGAGGTCTTCAGCTCCAGGCACCAGGAGGTTGTTGCAGATTCTATCTGGCTGCCAGCCCTATATGCAGATGAGATCCTGTGGGGTGAAACCAGCTGCCAAAGAGGTATGCTGAGGGTGGGGCCCAGAGAGACATAAATCGAGGGGCAGGGTAAGCCAAGTGTCAGATGGGTACACAGAAAACCAGTATGTGGTGTGGAGTTTGAGCCTCGGGGATATGGCCTCTTAAAACCTCAAAGTCAGGGCAGCCACGGCCGTAGGTGGTGGGATGCTTCAGGTGCAGGCAGGCTAGGTTACATCTTGTTCACCTGTATTGCAGTGGAGCCTCCTTGTCAGACCTTGCTGACCGACCAAGGACTTCCTGGGTTGTGATCCTAGATGAGCCTAGGCCCGGCATGCTGCCTCTGTTCTGTCTGCATCCCTAACCTGACTGCCTCTGCTCCCTGGTCTCCTAGGCAAAGGCCATCGCTCTGACCAGCTGGCCCAGGCTGGATCAGACTGCTTCAGAAACAGGAGGTGCATCGTGTGGAGCATGCCTCATGCAGGTCCTCCTCCTCTTCCTCCAGAGAAGCCTGTCAGTCCTCCTCTGCCATCCCTGCCTGCCTTCCACACCTGGCCCCAATACCACTGTGTTCCTGCTGCTAAGCCAGCCTCACCTTCTGCCCCTACTCCCACATCATCCCCGAAGGAAAAGTTAGGGACACCAGCCTGTACGTGGGTCACCCTCACCCCACCACCTCCCCATCCCCTCCTGCCTGAATTCCACCCCTCTTTCCTCCCACTAGAGCCACCTCACACTCGGGCCCCCACTTTCCACTCCTACCTCCTGCCCCAAGGAAAAGCTAGGGAAACCAGTCTGTGGGTCACCCAGAACCATTCCCAGCGAATGTGTTTCTTCAACTAGGCCCAACCCACCCTCTGCCCCCACCTTCCAATCCCACCTCCTGCTCAGAGGAAAAGCTTGGGAAACCAGTGTGTGGGTCCCCCAGGAGTACTCCCACCCCCTGTATTCCTTCAACTGGGCCCAACTCACCCTTGCCCCCTCCTCACCCCCCCACCCCGCTTCCACTCCTAACTCCTGGCCGAAGAAAAAGCTAGGGACACCATCCAGTGGGTCACCCAGCAGGACTCCCACCCCCTGTGTTCCATCAACTAAGCCCACACTGCACCCTCTTCCCCGACTATCACCTCCTGCCCCGAGGAAAAGCTAGGGACACCAGCCTATGGGTCACCCAGCAGCTCTCCCACATCCCGTGTTTTCTACTAGGCACATCCCTCTGCCCCGACTTTCCACTCCCACCTCCTACCCAAAGGAAAAGCTAGGGAAACCAGCCTGTGGGTCCCCCAGGAGCACTCTCATCTGTGTGTTTGACAAGGCGCCCCCTCAGCCTCTGCCCCCAGAAGCACTCCTACTCCCTGTGTTTCTTCAACTGGGCCCACCTCAACCTCGGCCCCCACCTTCCACTCCCACCTTGTGCCCAAAGGAAAAGGTAGGGAAACCAGTCTGTGGGTCACCCAGGAATATTCCCACCTCCTGTGTTTTTGACTAGGCCCACCTCACCCTCAGATTCTACTTTCCATGCCCACCTCCTGCCCAAAGGAAAAGGTAGGGACACCAGCCTGTGGGCCACCCAGCAGCACTCCTACACCCTGTGTTCATTTAACTAGGCCCACCTCCCCTCTGCCCTTAATCAGCCTGTGGGTCCCCTAGCCGTACTCCCAGCCCCTGTGTCCCTTCACCTAGGCCCACCGCGGCGTCCTCCCCAAGTAGCACCCTCACACCCACCCCCGTGCCCTTCCCGTCCCCTAAGGAACAGCCAGGGAAGCAAGGCCATACTTTTCTCAAACTAAAGCTTTAATAACACAAGTGACCAGGGTGCCCAGGTACACAGGGCTGACTGTGGGAAAGGTTGGGTGGGATGAACTGATAGAGTGGGCAGGCAGATGAGCTGGTGGGGAACTCAAGAGCCAGGTGAGGGCAATGGCATCGGAGGCAGAGGCTCCTAGCTAGCGACCACTGCGGCCCCGGCGACTTCTGTGGGCCTCAGGCGGGGCCACCTGGGAGATGATTGATTGGAGCAGTTGGCCAAGCAGGGTGTTGCTGTAGACAGTGGCCTCCAGCAGCTGTGGGGTGATGAGCCTCTGGTCGCCTCTGCTTTGGGCCTCATCTCTCGCCTGCTCCAGTAGACTGCGCACCAGGAACTCCAGGATGGCGCCATTTCGCTCAGCTGTGGGCCATGGCCGCCCTCCCGAAGATGGCGCTCCACCAGGCTCACGGAAAAGGTCAGCTGGGCTCTGGAGGTGCGGGAGCGGCGAGACGAAGCCCCTCGACGGCTGGTTTGCATGGCCCTGGGCATGCTGGCCTCCGAGTGAGACCTCACAGACCTCACCTGGCTGCTGCGCTTGGCTGGCCTGCTGGGCTGTGGGCTTCGAGGGAGGGACCCGGATGGATGATGCTCCTGGTAGCACGTCCTAGTGACCTCTCTCTCATTGGTCGCAGCCCGCTCCCGCGCTCACGCTTGCGCTGATGACGTGGCATGGCTCCTGGAATGCCCTAGCTAGGGGCACCGAGGTCCCCTTGACACTCTGTCGCCAGAGGGGCCTTCCAGGAAATAAGATGCCTGCAGGGGGTGGGGGTGGGGGAAAGGGGTGCGGGGCAAGGGGGTGGGATGGGTGGTGCGGGGAAGGGGGAGGGCGGCAACTCAGTGTTGCCCTGGAGAACCAATCCTTCGCCACTCCCGGCCTCTATGATACTTTCACCGCCCCTACCCACGAAGCATGTGCTCCCTTTCCCTCTCCCCAGTACCCCTGGCACCACTGTAGACCTGAGGGCGTTCCCCCGGCTTTGCGTGTGGAAACTCAAACCCAGCGCCCCAGCAAGTGTCCCACACTAAGCAGCTTTGCGGGTCTCCGGTGCCCCGGAGCCACTAATCTGCTTTCTGCCAAGGCGGCCCGTGCCTGAGCTGGACAGGCCCTGCAGGTGGAATCACTCGGTAACGGGTAGCCTCTTTTGGGTACCCGTGTCTGCCCCTTTCACTTAGCCCCCTGGATTCAACAGCTTTCCCCCAAGGTACACAAGTTTCTTGGGGCTCCCCCACGCAGCCACTTGAACCAGGGCTCCTGCATTCCTCTCCACAGCCGAATAATAGTGCACTGTACACATGGGTCACTTTACTTACTCCCTCATCTGACAGTCTACACTGGGGTGACCTCCTCCACCTTTGGAGAACAGCACAAAGATTTATTTCCCTGTCTGCTTAGGAGAAAAGAGAGCTACATAGCTTCCGAATTGGCAAAAGAATATTTTCCAAAAAGTGTAGCAGCGGGAAAAGAAAGTGGCAGTGGTGCTGTCCGGTAGTGGACGCGTGGCATGATGTGGAGGAAGGGAACCCCTGGTGGTTGTCGCTCTCACAGAAGTTACAATTATCTGGGAGATGGCTGTGTGGGCAGTTTTCTAGATTATGCTAGCTGATGTGAGCGTGCTTCCTGCCCACTGTGGGTGACACTGTTCCCTAGGCGGGTGATTCTGTGTGGTATAAGAGTGGAGGATGGCATCCTAGTACAAGCATGAACGCATTCATCACTCTTTTCTCCTGGCCGAGAACACAGCGTCATCAGCTACTTCAAACTCCCCATACGAAGCACTTTTGCAACATGGCAGACTACAATGGTGAGCAGAAATGAATCCTTCTGAAAGTTGCCTCTGTCTGAGTATCTCGTCATAGCGACGGGGAAATCACTTAGAAGGTAACCCATGGAATTGTAGCCTTCTTACAGGCTACGTCCCACCATGAGGAGAATGCTCTGAAAATAATTTCAGAAAAGGAACACCTGCAATCATATACACATTGACTTTGACAGACTTTTCATGAAGGATTTTAGCAGGACATGCCCTACTCAAAGGTGCTTTAAATTAGGTGTTGTTCATACATGTGTTTCTTTCTCTTCTTTAGTGCTCTCTTTATTTATTTACTTTATTTTATTTTATTTTTTGAGTCAGGCTTTCTCTCTGTAGCCTTGGCTGTCCTGGACTCCCTTTGTAGACCAGGCAGGCCTTGAACTTACAGCATTCCACCTGCCTCTGCCTCCTGAGTCCTGGGATTAAAGGTGTGTGCCACCACTGCCAGGCTTAGCGCTCTTCTTAAAAACTCTACTATTTAGGGTATGTAGGCCTCAACCTCCCTTCCAACCTCCCATCACTATGGAGGAGAGAGAAGGTTACTGGGGAGAGGGGGACCCCTTACTTCTCCTGGCTGTTTAGGGTCAGAGGGTCTTTGGGGCGATATTGATCTCTGCCACAGCAGAAGCAGCCAGGCAGCAGTCTTCTCCAGGCCGCTGTGCCCCAAAGCATTTCTCTGCTTAGGGGTCTGTCTGCTCCAAACCACCACACTGTCTGCCCATCTCTGGTCTCTTCAAACTGCTACAGGCCTTAATTTTTCATAGTGTGATACACTTGGGCCCTATCTTCCAAATTCTAGAAAAGCAGCCCATTGCAGTTTAGTTATACAAAAATCAAATATGCTCAGTAGGTATAGGATGTGTAAATTTTCTACTCTCATGTTGAACAACAACAACAACATGGGATTGTATAAGGAAGGCCTACCATTTGAAAGCCTCGTTGGAGGCTTGTAAGACACCTTATTGTTTAAGGGCACTTGTCTCTCTTGCAGAGGACCTGGGTCCATTTCGAAGCAAAACACAGATACACATAAAATAAAAATTAATAATTCTTTTTAAAAGTCTCTCTCTCTCTGTCTCTCCATTGTGTGCTTCAAATTTTTCCAGTACACCAATTACTGTTTTAAATGTCATCTTTTCCTATAGAACAGTGATCTATGGTTTGGGTTTCAAATGGGTGCGTTTATTATGTACATAGCAAACAAAAGTAAAAAAATGTATATAATTGACATACAGCATATAAATAGAAGAAATAAACATCAACACATCATCAAATCAGGCACTTAGGATATTTAGTCGAAAAGACTAAGGCAGCCTGGTTAAGAGAACAGAGGCAACATCATTAAACTTGGCATTTAATACACCCACCAGTAAGGACTGGAAAAACCTGCTGAAACAGGCTGGAGTTACAGATCAAGAGGGTCCTGGGCAGAACATCTTTCCCACAGACCAGTTTCCATGTTGCAGGCACTTTTATACCGTGAGGGGGTCAAACGTGGTGTTATTATAGTAACCCTTGTTGGAAATATTTCCCCTTCTAGCTATCTTAAGGATGCATGAGTTGTTTATGTTGTTTTGGTTTTTTGTTTTTTCAAGACAGGGTTACTCTGTGTAGCCCAGGCTGTCCTGGACTCACTTTGTAGACCAGGCTGGCTATGAACTCATAGAGACCCTCCTGACTCTCTGCTTCCTAAGTGTGCACCTAAGTGATTACAAGTGTGCACCACCCCTGCACACGGTGGTCAAAGGCGCTGGATTAAGGACGCATGCTTTTAAGCACCCTCTGCTGTTCGTTGCTCTCCTTTTTCCCTGTCACAGAGGCAGGGTATCTAAATCAAGGGTCTCAGAGGACACTTGACATAAGTATGGTTGAGTCTGGCCTAAGAAGGGCTACCTGACTGTCAGTGCTGGCTCTCAACAACCACAGGCAGCCCTTGACAATTTACCAATATAGTATATATTACACACTTACAACAAGCAGTGAGCCCTGAAGGTCAAAGTCATTTCAATATCACATTAATTTAGAATACTGGCAGTATATGAATAGGCTGGAGAAGCGAGGGAAATGTATGGAACACAAATATTTCTATCTCCGTATCCTCAATAGGTTTTCTAAGCATGCTCTGTGTTAACAGACACCATAAGAACATGAGTGTTTCTTAGCCATACTTTAACACCTCATTATGAAAGTCTTAGTGAGTTTTCACTTACTTTTTGAAAATGATTTATTTATGTATGCTAGTGCTCTGTCTGCATGTACACCTGCATGCCAGATCACAGTACAAATGATGGCTGTGAGCCACCATGAGGTTGCTGGGAATTGAACTCAGGACCTAGGCAAGACCAGACAGTGCTCTTAACTACGGAGACATCTCTCCTGCCCTTCGCTTACTTTTTTTGAAAAATTAATCTTTTGCTAGTTTCATAAACTCACCCACTACCACCTAATTCTATAAACACATTTTTTTCTGCACAATCAAAAATTGTTGAAACAGATCCTGAAATACACTTGACAGATATAGAAAGAAAACTATGTGATCAAAATTCGGGGGGAATGGAGGGCTTAAGTCCTAGATAGATTAGATAGATAGATAGATACATAGATAGATAGATAGATAGATAGATAGATAGATAGATAGATAGATAGATAGATAGATAATTTAGAACTGGGAAGATGGCCCAGAGATGAAGAGTGGTTACGATGCTTGCAGGAGACCTGAGTTTGGTTTTCAGCACCCACTTCAGGTGGCTCACAGTCACCCGCAACTACAATTCCAGGGTAATGGCCATCCACAGGAATCCAAATGCACCTGCACAGACACACACACACACACACACAGACACGGACACAGACAACAAAAAATGAATACTAAAATGAACCTAGTCAGCAGTATGACCACGACTAAAACCTTGTGCTCCTCGACATTACTAAATTTAATATCAAAGTCATTTAATCTTCACATTAATTTAGGGTACTGGCAATACGAGAATAGGCTGGAGATTTTAATAGGAAGCTGTCATTTGGTAGGAAATTTTCCTTTTCACCAGTATTAGAAGCACATATATTCATTCTCGATGGTTTGAAAATCACCAGTGAGAGGCCGGCGTAGCTTGCCAATGCAGAATCACTAGCCAATAAGTATAACAGAATGAAGTGCATGCACTCTGTGCCTGGGAAAAGATTGCAAAAGTACTATACCATACTGCTGCTGTTCCTGTGTGAACAGTGGCTTGTGGCCTCAGTCAAATACAAGCTCTGAAAGTTTACCACAATAGGTAAATTTGCTTTCATTTACCACTTGGCTATGGTCCTCAGGGCTTTAAATAAAGTTGGCACTTAGTAGGGTCAGGTCCTCTAGTCATGGTCCGGAGAGAGGCCGCCTTAGGAGAGGCAATCTGTCGCCCCCACCGAAGTGCACATGCGCAGCCGACTCATACCCCCATAGCCTTGGTGCGTAGGAGAAGGCCGAGTCTGCACAGCAACAGGGTCCACCTTCTCCCCACTTTCTAAGGGCCTGTGTTTCCCCTTGTCTGTTACCCCCCACATTCAGGCTGCCCCTCTGGCCTACACAACGCCCTCACCTCTGGTTTGACATGTGACGATGAGTCTGTGCTGAGGTACGCACACTGGAAATGATATGGCTTAGAAGCCTTACCAGCTGTGGGGTTCTAGTGTATTTTGGAGGAGCCCTGAAAGAATCCGATTGTGCTTGCCTAAAAATGCAGTGAGCCCATGCATTTTTTACACCTCAGCTCACTTGCAGTGTGGATGCAGCAAAGGGCATGATTGGCACACAACAGAACAGAGTTGACACCTTCTTAACTGCTGACTCAGGCACTTTCGTTTTTTCCAGGAAGCTTCCCTTGCATTTCTGCACAAACAGGGCCATGACCCTTTTTGCAGGGCATGCCCAACTGGCACAGAAGGGAGCCCGATGAGGAGGGTTAGCTCCCCTCTGACACAGACGTTCGGCCTGTGTCCAAACATCTCCACACCTGCATCATTTCCCTGAAAACCTACTTCCTGTGCAGGAGCAAAGAACGCAGCTCTGGTCTGCGTCCTCTGCAAGGCCATGTGCTATAGCCCTTCTTCGTATGGTCCACACTGTGCAGTGTGACAGATGCACTGTCACTACCCAGGGTTGACTCTCAGCTGTGTGCCCAGCACCCTGGCCACTCACTTTCGTAACTGGGTAATTAGTTTCCTCTCACTTGTGATCTGTAAAATTCACCAACTCACATGCCCTCACCTGCTGTCTGTGATGTCACCTATGGATGTCACCTTGTTTGTATAGAAGAGAGAGCTGTACTATAGAGCAACAGTAATTAAAACAGCATGGTACTGGCACAGCAATAGGCTGGTTGATAAATGGAATCAAATCAAAGACCCAGAAATTAATCCACACACATATGGGCATTTGATTTTTGACAAAGAAGCCAAATCTATTCAATGGGGAAAGGATAGCTTATTCAACAAATGGTGCTGGTCTAACTGGATGTCTTCATGTAGAAAAATGAAATTGGGCTATATTTGTCACCATGCACAAAACTCAAATCCAAGTGGATTAAAGACCTCACCATAAAACCAGAGACACTAAATCTCCTAGAAGAAAAAGTGGGGAAGAGCATGGAACACATTGGTTTAGGACACAACTTCCTAAACAGAACAGTAATAGCCCAGGCCTTAAGGTCAACAATTAATAAACGGGACCTCATGAGGCTGAGAAGCTTCTATAAGGAAGGAGACACTGTCAAGAGAACAAAGCGACAGCCTACAGACTGGAAAAAGATCTTCACCTACCCTACATCTAACAAAGGTCTAATATCCAAAATATAGAAAGAACTCAAGAAATTAAACACCACCAAACCAAATAACCCAAGTTAGAAATGGGGCTCAGAACTAAACAGAGAATTCTCAACAGAGGAATATCAAATGGCTGAGAAACACTTAAAGAAATGCTCAACCTCCTTAATCATCAGAGAAATGCAAATCAAAACGACTCTGAGATTCCATCTTATACCCATCAGAATGGCTAAGATCAAAAATTCAAGCGACACCACATGCTGGCAAGGATGTGGAGAAAGAAGAACACTCCTTCACTGCTGGTGGGACTGTAAACTCATACAACCACTTTGGAAATCTATCTGGCGCTTTCTCACAAAACTGGAAATAGGACCCAGCTATTCCACTCCTTGAAATTTACCCAGAAGATGCACTACCACACAACAAGGACATATGCTCAACCATATTCATAGCGGCCTTATTCATAATAGCCAGAACATGGAAACAGCCTAAGTGTCCCTCAATAGAAGAATGGATAAAGAAACTGTGGTACATTTACACTATGGAATACTACTCAGCTATTAAAAACAAGGAATTTCTGAAATCTGTGGACAAATGGATTGAACTAGAAATAATCATAATGAGTGTGTTAACCCAGAAGCAGAAAGACTCAATTGGTATATACTCACTTATAACTAGACACTAGCCCAAGGGGCATGTCCCATGAAAGTCTTCACTTACCAGGAAAGTGGGACAGAGGGGAGGACATTCTTTTGGGACTCTAGGTGAGAGAAATATGGGAGAATGGGGAAATAGAAAGATCCAGAGGGCCCTAGAAACCTACAAGTAGAACATTATGATGGGCAGATCTGGGCCCAGGGGTTCTGTACAAACTATGGCACCAACCAAGGACAATACGTACAGTAAACTTTGAACCCCTACCCAGATCTAGCCAAGGGACAGGTCATCCTCTACAGATGAGTGAAGAGTGTGGACTGACTTTCACACGAACTCTGGTGCCCCATATTTAACCATGTCTCCTGGATGGGGAGACCTGGTGGCACTCAGAGGAAGGATAGCAGGCTACCAAGAAGAGACTTGATACCCTATGAGCATATACAGGGGCAGGAGGTCCCCCTCAGTCACACTCATAGGGGAGGGAATTAAGGGGAAATGGGAGGGAGGGAGGAATGGGAGGATACAAGGGAGGGGATAACCATTGAGATGTAACATGAATAAATTAATAAATAAATAAATTTAAAAAGAGAGAGAGAGAGAGAGAGAGAGAGAGAGAGAGAGATTGATTCCTGAACCCACATGGTAGAAGGAGAGAACAAAATCCTTCAGGTTGCCTTCTGACTTCCACACATGTACTGTGGTGCACTCACACATGTACACACACACACACACACACACACACACACACACACACACACACACATTTTTTAAGTCTTTTGATGTTTTTTAAAATAAGGATCAGTCATCACAGTCTGGGGTTGTCCTAGGAAATACAAGGATGATTTGAAATACATAAATGAAAAATATATTAGATTAACATGACAAAGAATAAAAGCAATATTTTAATTGGAAAAAATGAAAAATTGTGAAGTTCAATATCCTTTCACCGTTTAAAAAAATCAGCAAATTTTGTATAGAACAAACACACACAATAAAGGCTACTTATAACTTATCCAGAGGTAAGAAGATACCAAACAAAGCAAAGCAGACAGCTCTTATTTCTAAGATCCAAAACAAATGAGGATAGGTACTCTGCTCACTTATAGTCGATAGATCACAGAAGGTCCAAGACATACTAGACAAGATAAATCAAATATGTTCAAATTATAAAGTACATTAAAACATATTTATTTAGACACACTAGGATCTTGTATAAAACCCTAAAGATTCCGCCAAAAAATTAGAAGTGATAATTTTATTGAAATTGAAATATCTAAAATCAATATTTATAAATCAGTAGTATTGCTATACAGTATCACTGACTAATCAAAAACTAAAATAAAGAAAAAACAATTACATTTAAAAATTTCTATAAAGTAATATATTTAAAAATAAATTACAGTGCAGCCTACCATGTGATATCTGAAAACATGACATGACTGGATAAGATGCAGAGCAGATGCTGATGCTTTATTTCTGATTTCCCATGCTCTAGAACTACTTTGAACAATAGAACCTAGCACTAAGGGACAGCTCAATTGTCATGCCTTCCAATACACTACGTCATATAGCGATTCTGCTTTGCTTTTTTGAATTGTCTACTCTGATGGAAACCATTAAGCTGCTTTCACATCACAAGAGCACTCATATAGCTCTAACAGAGAGGTCCATTTGATGATAATTGAGGGATCATTTCAATAACAACAAATAACTAAAGTTCTACATTAGTCAAATGAAAAAAATGTTAGAATAGAATCCATCAAACTCATAAACTATTATATGAGCAAGCTAACATTTTTAGTATAACCTCATGGAGACTGATCTAAAGCCACTTATCTAAGCCTTAAACTGTGAAATAATACTTTGTTTCCTTATGCCACTACATTATGAGACTTTTAAATATAATAATGGATCACCAATAAAACATAACTTACTAAAATAAAAAACATTAACTAAGAATAAAAATGATCTATAAACCAGAAACAAGAAAATATTGGCTAAAATAAATTTGAAGAAGACACAGAGAGATGTTTATTGATCATGGATTCAAAAATTAATATTTAAAGGCCCAAACTGCCTAAAATGTTCTAATAAATTTGACAAAATCCACATTAAAATTCCAATTGTGTGAGTGACAGAAATATAAATGGAAATGGCAAAACTAAAAAACAATGAATTACAAAAATCAAACTTGAGAAGAAATAAAAAATCTGGAGGTATCATACCACCTTATCACAAAAGGTACCACAAAGGTTCATCACTCAACTTGCCAAGAGGTTCTATGTAGGCTACTGAGAGAGAATTGCCATCAACAGTCTTACTCAGCTATGACTGTTATGTGTACCAATATTGACTGCCCAGGCACAGTGATCCTCTTAGTAAGTGGCATCTCATTTATGGAGGTAACCACTTGCTTCCTTATTGATGAGGTGCCAATAATAAATAGGGAAATGTAGAAGAATAAAATTAGTGACCTGTCTCACACAATATACAAAATTCCACAGGAGGGAATTTATATCTGATATATAAACCCCATTCAAAGCTTGTGGATGAGGAGATTATAACCCCTATTAAGAAAATTACTACAAATGTTTAGCTAAATAAATGTGATGTGATGATCAAATCACCTTCTAAAAGACTATGTATATGTTCAAAGAATAGTGCTGCTCTCAGCTTTTGTGATAAAAGTTTGTCTCTTTAGTGTTTAATGATAACTGTAAACATTCATTATTGGTCAAAATACAGAAAATAATTCACTGTTAAATATCCAGACATAAATGTGCATGTATATCATATACACTCTAAATTTCAGAGAACATTATTCAGAGAAGGGGCAGAAGGGATGTTGAGGCATGAGCTTTGTTGGACACTAATTTCCAGGTGTGACATGGCTTTTGTACTCTTGAATTCATGAAAGCTATTATTATTACATGCAGAAGAGCTACATAAGATTGGTCTTGTCAACACTTTGTCATGGAATGGGAGGGGCTCATGATGCACTCACTTTTTGCAGAGAATTTAAAGAAAAATAAGTTGATGGGGAGAAAATCATTTTCTAGAGTGGTATGGCCATTTTAAGTTACACATACTCCTCCAGTCAAACTCTTATTTGTGTTCTTGTAAACAAATTTAAATAAATCCACTGGATAACACACACACACTGAGAAGAAAAGAACTAATAACATAGAGACTAGTGAAAGAGAATAGGCAACACATAAATAAGTCCACACACATCTACCTAACTGCACTTTGATAAAGGTGTCAAGAATAAATAGGAATGTGATTCCCTCTTTAATAAATTATGTCAAGTCCAGGACAGCCAGGACCACAAGAGAAACCCTGTCTTGAAAAAAACAAAAACAAAAACAAAAAAAGAAAGAAAAATGATAAATATAGAAGAATGAAATTAGGGACTTGCCTTGTATAATATACAGATATCAATTCTAAGTAAATTAAAGATAGAAGTGCAATAGCTCCAACTATGAAACTACTAGTGGCAAACGTGGATGGAAAGTTTCATAACACTGGTGTAAGTCATGATTCCTGTACAATTCTACAAATTAGATAACAAACAAAATCTATCAAAAATTAGGGAAAACAGAAACCTAAACAATGTCTATATAACAAATAAAGCAATGTACTGAAGAAGACATCCTACAAGATACAAGAAAATATTTTCAAATTATACATTCCACAAAGGATTAATAGACACAAATTATACAAAGTTCAACACAACAGAAAGAAAATTCAAACTTTAAATTGTTGAACAGGTACAGAATGCATATGTTTTAATATAGGAAAGCTAGAAGAAAAAAAACAACGTGAATGGAGAAAAAAGTAAATAACACAGGAGAGAGCTAAGTGGCGAAATACAGTGGTGAACAAGGTAAAAAGCATAAGAGCAGGCATCAAAATGCTGCAATATAATCCATTTTTTACAATTAGTGTATGCTTATTTAAGTAAGAATAATGTGCAAAGAATCTGAATGGATATTTACCAAAAGAAGCTATGCAAATGGCTACTAGAAATCTAAATGCACTCAACGTTGCTAATGACCATTAAAAGTCAAATTAAACCCACAGCAAGATACTGCCTTATAACTGGTAAAATTGCCGATACCAAAGCCACAATAGAAAAAGAAGCCATTGAAAATAGTTGATGGGAATGCAAGCCATTGTAGTCATTTTAGAAAACAGCAGGACAGTTTCTTCAAAATTTAAAAATAAAACTACCACTTATCTTCAAATTCTTTTACTAACTGTGTAAAAGAGATTAAATCAATATGTCAAAGATATATCTGAACTCTCATGTTCCTTGTACCATTTTTCATAATATCCAAAAATAGAAATAACATAAACAGCTATAAGTGGATGAATGTATAAAGCAAATATGAAAAATATTGAATAATATCCAGATATAAAAATAAGGGGAAAACCCCACCATTTGTGGCAGCAGAAAGAGCCCATAGAACATTGTGCTAATTGAAATTGGGAAAACACAGAAACAAACATACCGAAAACAAAATGGTACTACCAGGGTTTGTGAGATTAAGTCATAAGGTTAGAAGATTTCTCTCAAAGTATGCAAAATTTTAGCTAGACGTAACTAGACATAAGTTCAAGAAATCCATCATACAACTTGGAAACTGTAATAGGAGACTGTATCCTTGAAAAACACTTGGAAATGAGTGAATGATTGTCACTATAAAAAAGATACATAGATGAGGTAAGCATATGTTACTTAGTCAGAATTAGTCATTACATCATTTATTCATACTTCAAATCATGGCTTACATAGAAAATAGAATTTTATGTGTTCACTTTTAAAAGTTAAAATAAATAGGTTGTTTATATTTTTCTTTAAAAGATACTATTTGTAAATGATTCTAGTATTTTATTCATGTCTATACCAACACATTTATATGAATATGAAAAAGCTTATTAATCTAACTAACTGCTGCTTCAAATAACAACTCTCTTCAAAAGAACTTGGAAGATACTTATTCAAAAGGAAAGAATATGAGCAAATCCATACCCTTTGCAATATCCCAAAGAAAGTCCCGGGGTTGGATCCAGGTGCTATTACCAGTCAGGATATATCATTCAAATACAATGTTTACAAAGGAAACCATAACCTATAGGGATCAAGTGGAAGAATTTGCAATTTGTCATCTTAATTTTGAAGTTTGGAACCATAGTCCATCCAACCCCATTAAATGTTCCCTGTATCATACACACACAGGGATCCCAGCTTGTTGGAAACATACAACATCTGATTTTTAAATAGCTAAATTAAACATCTCCTGATTATGACATACGTAATTTTATAATAACAATTCCACCATTTCTGAGATAGCAAGATAGAGATTTTTCTCTCCTATTCTAGGAGTATGAATATGATATTAAGATTTTTATAAAAATGATTGAAGCAGTATCTGTGTGCAGCTACTCTTCTTTCATAGGCAGCAGAATTAAGTTGCATCAATTTTTTCCTGAAGAAATATCATCACAGCCTACATTATATCATTTCTGATTTTACATTGAATTTTTACTGAGCTTGTATGACTTTTGTAGTAAGAAATACAAAATTGTTTTCATTGGTCACACACCTTTGTGCATATGGGCAGTAATAATTGGGCAGGAGTTTAATAATAAAAAATAAAAAGATATGAAGTTAGGAGGAAGATTGAGTAACAAGATACTGGGGAAAGATGGAGAGGTAGTAGTGGATGGTTGTGGTCAATATAACATTTGAAACATTGAAAGAATAAAGAATATTATTTTTAATATATTTACTAATGCTATCAAAAATAAATTAAACTAAACAAAAAATTTAAAAAAGAAACAAATTAATAAAATCCCAAAAAATAAAAAACAAAAACAAAAATCAAATTATCATGTAATTTTTATTGTACTTTTAACAAACCTGATAAAAAGTGCTAAATTCACAAAAAAAGCATAAAATTTCAGGAAAAGGGTAAGAAAACCCAAGCACATGGAGACAGTAAGTGCATTTTAGCTACACATTTTTTTTTTATCTAAAAGCAAGAATGAGTGTACAGTACAGCATCTTCCAGGAAAGGAAATTGATTAGAAAAATCTGTTGATATGCTAGAGCTGCACTCAATAAATTTCGACAATGTGGCCACCTACACAAGACATGAACAACGCCAGTTGACATGCCAGTGTAGATGGCGAAAATATCACAGAGCCCCACTACTAGAAAAATAGCTGTATGCAATTAATAGATGCAGAGAGGGAGAATTAGGTTTACTTGGTTATCTAATACCTAGTGGCCATACGTGAATAAAAATATATATAAGAAACACTAAATGAACTCAGCATGTTGTATTTATGTATTTATTCATATATATATAATAAATAAAAAGATTATAAATTTTAGAAAGACTAAGGTAGCTTGTTGGATGTAGGAGCATTTAGTAAGATGAGAGGGAAGAAAAAAGTGATATCATATTGTAATTAAAAAATAATTCAAGACAACACTTGATGCACTTCTCAAACAAATCCATAACCATTTGGAAGGCAGATCATGCAGTCTACCTATGAACAACAGGCATTACTGAGGAAGAAAATATACCAAATGGATTAGAAACAACAATAAAAATTAGAGTAGAAGAAATGTTTGCTGAAAAATCATTAGAAATTATATATTGTACAGACTATGTTCCATTTTACCAATAAAATTTTAGAAGATCAATATACATCCAGATATAACCTGGTAAATTATTTCTTAAGAGATTCATATTGGGCTTGTGAAAAGGCTCAGTAGGTAAAGGTTCTTGCTACCAAACCTAATGGCCCAAGTTCAATTATAGAATCGCACATGGCCAAAGGAAGTTACCTCCCTCATGTCTTCTAACCTCCACATGTGTACCAATGCTTGTATGATTTCCTCCACAAGGACATACTCAAAATGAAACAAAAATTTAAAATGTATTACTATCAAAATTCAAGAAGGAAATGAAAACTCGACTGAAATCATCTATAATTTGTTCTTTTCACATAAAACTACTAGTATGATTTACCCCTACCAAAGGTTTGTTGAGGCTTGGTCTCCAATTCATTGATATTTAAATATGATAGAGTATTTAGGGTCATTAGGAACCAACCTTCATAAAAATATTAATGTTTTTATTGCATAAATGTGTTTTTTCTTTTGCTTTTCCTTTTTTCTTCTTCTTTTTTTACATATGTATTTATATTATTGCACATATATACAAGAAACTACCTGAAGCAAGAAGAACCACGAAACAATCAAGAATTACATAAATGTTACATTTATGGTGTTTTGGCTATTTGTATTTGGCAACCTTGAAGAAAACATCTTTCATACCTTGGTGAGTCTAAAATTCTGCATGTAAAACAATATCTATCATATCTCATCTTTGTCAACTTAAACCAACTATCTAGACCTAAAAACATCTTAACCCCTAAACAACTAAGCTTAATGGTAAAACTAAACTATCTGATCTTCAACCCCATCAGAGACTTGAAGAGGAATAAAATTAATTACATGAGTAAACTGGAAGTTAGCAGCTTCCAAGATGAGAAGATGACAGAGACAGTTTGCTTCCTGAATAGTCACCCAAAACTCTCTATAATGTTGGAGCATCATCTTCAGCCTTCTGGCCCAATATATCTGACAGACATATTTGTGAGGCAGGAGCTATTGAGAGCTTGCTTACCCTGTCTTGACAGAGTTTGGCTGTCGACTCTGACTGCATCCAAGTTGCCCATTTTTAGGCAGATTTCTGTCTGTTATCAAAATGAGGATATTTTTCCCAGTGGCTGGTTTGCCACGTTTGAAGCCATCTCCATAAAGAGGTTGTTTGATACTCATCATCTTCTTTGACATAGGCTGGCTGTTGCCAAGAGTTAGCCTGTCTTATTGTCAAAGGATCTTTAAAATAATAAAAACATCTTTAAATGTCGTATTCTGTATGTCCCTGAGGTTTTTGAAGACCTTATCTAACTATTTTACCTTATCAATCTATAAAATCAAATCTTTCTGTTAAATATAGGGTGTTAATTCTCATGCTAGAAATAGACTAGTAATTGACATGACTATGATTTGATCAACTAACACTTAATTATTCTATCAGTTAACAACTAAGTTAATTATCCTAAGCAGCCGGCAATTGCACTTTCAAAGTATTGAAGTAAACCTTGTATTATAATTGAGTCGTATGGCTAAAATACTTCATATTAGAGTATAAATATATACAGTGTGTAAAGAACAATCTTAAATTTGAATTCTATACCACTGTGTCTAAATTTAAAATTATTTTGCATCTATATACAAAGTTCTATACCAATGAATTAAAAATAACCTTGTGAGTAACAATTAAGGCATTAAGTTGAGGAGTAGATTTACTAATCTACGTTTTGTTCTATCATCCCTATATATTTTTATATTTCCCCTTCTTTCTTTTCAACCCCTATCTCCAAACTTAAGGAAGAAAGATAAAGGAAATGCAAGACATCCCTGAGTCTAACCTTGGTTTCTCTCTGAATAAGACCACTAATAACTTATAACCAACTCCCAATAAACAAATACCTATAGCCCAAGAAAGCAAAGAATATGCTTATTATATCAGGAGTTTGGACACTTTTTCCACTCTTCCGCGATACCCCCTTTCCTTACAACATATCCACAATGCACAGAATTGCATAATAATGCCAGAAAAGGCCAAGAAAATGATATCACCATGATCTTTGACCTCTAGAATATTGAGCCAAAACAAACTTCTCTTCATTATTGGATGTCATATGTAAAAATAACAGAAATGTGTCCTGAAAGAACTAAAAGATTTCAGATACTTTCCATCTAAGACATAGTGTAGACCCCTAAATTTGAAGATAACACGGTATGAGATGGGTGAAAAAAATAGTTTGACAATGAAGAAAAGTTTATCCATAGATATTTAAAGGAGGATGAGCATAGTTGGTAGGGAATACAGTAATGATTGCAGAAGAGGAGTGGGAGTACCAGACAGCAGCTACTGAGATGGTAGGTTTTTGTTTTGTTTTGTCTTGTTTTTTACATTTTTCAATTTTTCAGGCATATATGTAACAAATTAGATAGATAATTAAGCTAATTAAAGGGATTTGCAATAAAAAACTAAGGAAAGGATTTTATTACAAGAACAAAAACAGTGTAAAGGGAATGTTATGAAAACTCTAGATAGTCAGAAGCCTGGCTGTGTTTTCTCCTCTAACTTTATGATCTAACACAGTGATTGGCATGAAGCAGGTGCTTTGTAAAGATTTGTGGAATTAATAAATAAAATAACAATCACCAAAAAAGTTTGATCAATTGTATTATCACTGGATTGAATATTATTTTACAAAAGATGTTACTTTGGATGTTAATACTTATTTAGAGAGAGAAAATCTCTAGCGTATTAAAGTCATACATATATAGGCAACATTAAAATAACTCAGCAGAACTCTCTCTGTGTCTCCCTCCATATCCCTCTTAATTTAAGCTGATTGAAGGGGATATGGCAAAGTATGGAGGGAGGAGGAGGAAAGAATGCAATTGTACTTAAATTTAAAAAATAAAAGGAAAAGAAAACAGCATTTTTATTGCATAGGAACATTTTGAAGTTAATTTTAATACCAATGCACAAGGGCTGGAGAGATGGCTCACTGGTTAAGAATGCTACCTGTTCTCCCAAAGGTCCTGAGTTCACATCCCAGCAACCACATGGTGGCTCAAAATCATCTGTAACGTGATCTGATGCCCTCTTCTGGTCTACAGTTGTATAGGCAGGTAGAACACTGTATACATAATTATAAATCAATAAATGTAAAAAAAAATGTACCATATGTCATCTATTAGACACGGCAGGAAATAATAACCAAATTTGCTCAGTTTAATTAATTTACTGAGTTTTGAATATATTCTTAGTCAAAGTGCCAATCATTATTTAATTATGTCTTCCTGCTTTATGAAATGCCACCTTAAATGCAAAAAATGGGATGCACTTGCTTTTATTGCACATGCCTGATTTGTGTATATCAGATTTACCTACAAAAGACACAGCTACCATTTGCTCAGGTACTGTTTTCAGCACAGACTACTTAATCTTTATCTTTGGCAAGGATACATGTTGTCCTGAATCTTTTTAACTATTCAAATTTCATTAAAATATGTATTAAAATAAGCACTGTGTTTAATTCTATTATAGTTCCCTTTGTTCTGTGAAGTTTTATTGAGTAACCTCATATGTTAAAGAGTAAGACACCATCTCTGCCAAGAAATACACAGCGTTTTGGGGTATTACAGAAATGGGACAATGGTGCTGGGTCAGAAGAATCATCTGGTATTAGGGGTTATCCAATTTCCTAAAATATATGGCTGATGTTTCACTAAAAATTAAAAATTGGTAGTAAATTGACCATTGTACTTCATTTGTGGTTTTCATAAAAAATGCTTTCAAAAACTTTATGCAGAATTGATTATATATATATATATATATATATATATATATATATATATGCATGATCATATATGTTTAAGTATAATCTATGAAAGCCTATCAACAAAAGGTCTTGAGCCCTCCTGTGAATCAGCTCTGTTATCCAAGAACAGCATTCATTCACCATGCAATAATGAAAAGATGGGGGATTGCTTTTGCTGCTAGGCAACTAAAATCCCCTGAGAGTTAAGAATACCAGCATATCTTTTAAAGAATAGTCATTTGTCTTGCAAGGAGATTCTGCATGCATGTATGGTATTAAACTTGTACAACTGCCAATTTTTTGTCTTCTCCTAGCCATACTCAGTAACGACAGCAGTACAGACTTTGAGCCTTTCTATATATCTCTTTTCTCACATTGCTAATTATGTTTGGATATTGTGAATGGACTTTCCTCTACTAGTGTTTATTGTCTTGTACTTAGTATCTACACATGAAATATGTGATATATACAATGTGAATTTAGAATGGCAATATAAAGTAGTTCCTTTCTTGGAAGAATTAAGAATCTAGATACAAAGTTGCAAGAAAGTCTAGTGACTAAACTTGATTTTAAAGCCCAAATAGTTTTTTCTCTTTTTGCTTCTGCCTCTGAGTATATAAACTGAAGACAGAATGCAAGGGCTAGAGGAATTTGGAGTACTGAAAATACACATTGGGATCAAATATTTCCCAAGGCCAATTATCAAGTCAGAAATCAGATGTGGAATGCATATGAGACTGTAAAAGTAATCAAATGGGAAAGAGAAATGCAAGTAGACATGTGCAGCATATAGTTGTAGAAGAGAAATTGCTACTGTCAGTTTAGAAGTTAAAGAGATTCTGAGAAAATTAATGAAGTGAAAACTAAATTAGTTAATGAAGTAAGCACCACAAAATTAATGAAGCAATGACTAGAAGAGCACATTTTCAGAATATATCGTCACACACAAATTTGAAGCTTCGCCTTCATATATTTTGTGAGCCTGCCTACCCAAGACAAAAATGAATAATATATTGTCAATGACATTTCATTTCTAATAATATCAATAAGGACATATCAACAGATTTCTAAGCCATAGCTCTATTCTCATCCTTCTGGAAAGGTTAGTATGAAATTGAATTGGACCAGACATCATAGTAATAAAAGGGGAGTAGGTAAGAAAAATATCCATTTAGACAATGATCAATGTACTTTAAAAAACTCACTCCAATTGCAAACTTTTAAACACAGTAGCCTTTTTCATTTTCAAGGTTATGAAGAAAAACTCAAAATGGCACTTGAAGTCAAGATCCCAGGTAAATCAGATCTTCTGGAGGTGTAGCTGTCTTTTAGGTCTGTCTCTATACCCTGTAGAGGTGTTCACCTTCTCCCAGAACTCTATGCCTGGAGGGACCAAGGTCGCTCCTGGTCCGCAATTAGATACTGCAAGCAAGACCCACGTTTTTTCTCTTGATATTGTGAGATTGCCTGCCTTGTTTGGGCCAAGAGCCCCTGATAAGCTCTCTATTCCAGGGAGTGCAGGACCAGTGCCTTGTGACTGGGTGGGTAGGCACAATAGCAGGAAAGCTGTGCAGAGCTCTGGAGAAAGCCCGCGGGTTGGAACCAGATCTTCCCGCCGAGCTCTGATGCTCCACTAATGCTCTGGGTCAGCAATTAGACACTGCAAACACGACCCACCCAAGTCTCGACTCCCGATAATGTGAGAGTGCCTGCCTTGGTCGGGCCAGGGGCCCCGGATCGGCTCTCTAGTTCAGGGAGTGCAGGGCCAGTGCCTTGTTACTGGCTGGGTAGGCACAATCGCGGTGCAGAGCTCTGGAGGAAACCCGCGGGTCGGAACCAGGTCTTCCCGCCGGGCTCTGAAAATGATCGAACACACAACAGGGACATATGCTCAACCATGTTCATAGCTGCTTTATACACAATAGCCAGAACATGGAAACAGCCTAAGTGTCCCTCAGTAGAAGAATGGACTAAGAAACTATGGTACATTTACACTATGGAGTATTACTCAGCTATTAAAAACGAGGAATTCCCGAAATTTGTGGACAAATGGATTGACCTAGAAATTATCATAATGAGTGAGTTCACCCAGAAGCAAAAAGAGACAAACGGTATATACTCACTTATATCAAAACACTAGTCCAAGGGATACGTCCCATGAAAAACCTTACTTACCAAGAAAGTGGGTCAGAGGAGAGGACATCCTATTGAGACTTTAGGCGAGAGTAGCATGGAAGAATGGGGAAATAACAGGACCCACAGGGTCCTGGAAACCTACAAGAAGAACTTAATGACAGGCAGATCTGGGTCCTGGGGTCCTCCTCAAACTAAGGCACCAGCCAAGGAGAAATAGGCAGTAAACTTCGAACCCCTACCAAGACCTAGCCGACGAACACGATATTCTCCACTGTTGAGTGGAGAGTGAGATCTGATTCTCACGTGAACTCTGGTGCCCCTTTTCTGACCATGTCCCCTGGATGGGGAGGCCTGGTGGCACTCAGAAGAAGGATAGCAAGTTACCAAGAAGAGACTCAATAATCTTAGAGCATACATAGGGGGAAGAAGTCTCCCTCAATCACAGACATAGGGGAGGGGAGAAGGGGGGAAGTGGGAGGGAGGGAGGAATGGGAGGAAACAGGGGAAGGGCTAACAATCAAGATGTAATATGAATAAATTAATTAAAAAATAAATAAAAAAAAATGGCACTTGAGCAGTAGATCAGTTACATATTGATTATCCCTTTTAATTGTGTTCTCATTTCCTATCCATATTTTGGCTACTGAAAGGTGTCACTTCTTCCTGTTCTTTGCTTCACCTCCCTTTGAAGGTTCTTTTATCTTTTCTACCAAGCATTTTTGTCGATATTTGAGTGCTTGTTTTTACTATTGTGCTTTATTTAAGCCACGTTACATGTTGAAAGTCACTTGGCCGTCCCATAGTAACTATTCAGGGCCTTTTAAAATTTCATTTTAACATAGGATTTCTTTTTAAAAACTGATACAAATTTACAGAGAAGTTAATGAAAAGTAGCTATGTACCCCCAACCCCATACCAAGTTTCCCTACTACATTGTTAATTAAAGTAATATTTCTTTCTTTTTTACCTATTATGATGTCCCTTTCCTGTCCCAGTGGTAGTGTATCCTGAGCCTTTTCCTGGCTTTGTCAATTTCTCCAATTTTTATTTTTTAGTAACCTTGATAGATCTGAAGAGATCTTGTCAAGTATTTTGTAGGATAAAACACAGTTTTTATTTGTCTTGTACTTTTTCCAAGAGTGAACTTTGATTGTGGGTTTCATGGCAAATAGTGCAGGGTATGAACATGGATAATTATTGCTCATGTTGAACTTGATCACTGGGCTGATATAACATGTTTCTGGTTTCTGCTCTGGAAAGCCAGAATTACTTCTCTTTTCCTCTCTATGCTCCTTAGAAACAGTTCAGTATTTCAAGTAGATAGTGAAGTAGTGACTTGCTATACTACAATTCCTTGATAGCTGAGCTTCAGAAGAATTGTTATTTGTGAGATTAGTCTTTTCTACTCAATTTATGATTTAAGAATTTGTTTATATTAACATGGATTTATGAGGACTTAATTTGCCCTTTGTTTCCTTTGTAAAGTTGTCAAACTATCCCAATTTTAGGCACTTCTGGCTATTTTATTTGCTTTCTGTGCTCCTTTGAATGTTTTCATTATTATATTTTAAGATGTCTAAAACTTGTCGTGTGAATCTCCTACCCAAGTCCTAATACCAACCACTTATTAATAAAGCCCAGAAATATGGTTACATAAATAGCTTTTGAACACTAGAAATGCTAATTGCTACTGGTTGGGGGGGTCATTGCCTCTAGGCTTTCTTAGTCAACAAAGTAAAAAGGCTTATGTGCATACTAACCTAGCATACATATATATTTGAAAATATGTGCTCTACATTACCATCAATACCTATATTAAGCTCAACAATTAATGCTATACCGGTTCTTTCTCAAGCATGCCAAGCAAACTTCTTTCTCACAACTGTTGTATTTCCTGTTTCATTTTCTTTCTTTCTTTCTTCCTTTCTTTCTCTTCTTTCTTTCTTTCTTTCTTTCTTTCTTTCTTTATTAATTTATTCTTGTTACATCTCAATGGTTATCCCATCCCTTGTATTCTCCCCTTCTTCCCTCCCTCCCATTTTCCCCTTATTCCCCTCCCCTATGACTGTTCCTGAGGGGGATTACCTCCCCCTGTATATGATCATAGGGTATCAAGTCTCTTCTCGGTAACCTGCTGTCCTTCCTCTGAGTGCCACCAGGTCTCCCCATCCAGGGGACATGGTCAAATGTGAGGCACCAGAGTATGTGAGAAAGTCATATCCCACTCTCCACTCAACTGTGGAGACTGTTCTGACCATTGGCTAGATCTGGGTAGGGGTTAAAAGTTTACCGCCTGTATTGTCCTTGGCTGATGCCTTAGTTTGAGCGGGACCCCTGGGCCCAAATCTGCCTACCATAATGTTCTACTTGTAGGTTTCTAGGACCTTCTGGATCCTTCTACCTTGCCATTCCCCCATGCTTCTCTCATCCAGAGTCTCAATGGGATATTCTCCCCCCTGTCCCAGTTTCCTGGTAAGTGAAGGCTTTCATGGGATATGCCCCTTTGGCTAGTATGCAGATATAAGTGAGTGTATACCATTTGAGTCTTTCTGCTTCTGGTTTAACTACTCACTCATTATGATCATTTCTAGCTCAATCCATTTGTCCACAAATTTCGGGAATTCCTTGTTTTTAAAAGCTGAGTAGTATTCCATAGTGTATATGTACCACAGTTTCTTTATCCATTCTTCTACTGAGGGACACTTAGCTGTTTCCATGATCTGGCTATTATGAATAAGGCTGCTATGAACATGGTTGAGCAAATTTTCTTGTTGCGTGCTGGAGCATTCTTCTGGGTATATTCCAAGGAGTGTAATAGCTGGGTCTTGAGGAAGCCCTATTCCCATTTTTCTGAGATAGCACCAGATAGATTTCCAAAGTGGCTGTACTAGTTTGCATTCCCAACCGTCTGCTGAGCTCAGCTAGGGATTCTGGACCCAAAATGCACACAGGGTCCAGCCAGAATTTTTGGGCTGGGACTTCGCACCGAGCCCCACTAGGGGCTTTTGGCCTAAAGTGCGTGCTATGGTCAGCTATTGACTCAGGGCCCAAACCGTCTGCCCAGCAGATTCAAACTGCACACTTTGTCCAACCAGAGTCTTAGAGCCGGGATTGTGCCAAAGGCACCCCTAGAGTCTTTGGGCCCAATCTGTCTGCCAAGCACAGTTAGGGACTCTGGCCCCAAACTGCACGCCAAGCTCCACCCGAGTCTCCGGGGCGGAATTGTGCACTGAGCTCAGCCAGGGACTCTGGACTCACACTGCACGCTGAATTCAGCCCGGGACTCCAGGCCTATACTGCGTGGATAGTCCAGCCAGAGTGTTGGGGCCGCCGAGCCTGTGTGCATAGCTCAACTAGAGTCTCTGGACCCAATCTGCCCAGCAAGTCCAGCTAGGGCCTCTGGGCTGAATCTGCGTGCTGACCTCAGCCTGTGTCAGCGTCCCAGAACTGCCCGCTGAGCTGAGCTAGGGTCTTGGGCAGAACTGCTCATTGAGGAGAGCTAGTGCCTCCAGTGGAACTGAGTGCTCCACCCAACCTGCCTCACAGCAGGAGAACTGTGGCTGCACTGAGATATTGCTCCAGTGAAACTGAGCACTCCGCCCAGCCTGCTTCACAGCAGGAGAACTGCCACTGCACTAAGGTGGTGCCTCCGGTGAAACTGCGCACTCTGCCCAACCTGCGTCACAGCCGGAGAACTGCGGCTGCGCTGAGCTGGCGCCTAGGGTGAAACTGAGAGCCCCGCCCAGCCTGCGTCACAGCCAGAGAACTGCGGCTGCGCTGAGGTGGCGCCTCCCGTGAAACTGAGCGCTCTGCCCAGCCTATGTCACAGCCAGAGAACTGCGGCTGCGCTAAGGTCGCGCCTCCGGTGAAACTGCGCACTCTGCCCAACCTGCGTCACAGCTGGAGAACTGCGGCTGCGCTGAGGTGGCGCCTCCCGTGAAACTGAGCGCTCTGCCCAGCCTATGTCACAGCCAGAGAACTGCGGCTGCGCTAAGGTCGCGCCTCCGGTGAAACTGCTCACTCTGCCCAACCTGCGTCACAGCCGGAGAACTGCGGCTGCGCTGAGCTGGCGCCTAGGGTGAAACTGAGAGCTCCGCCAGCCTGCGTCACAGCCGGAGAACTGCGGCTGCGCTGAGCTGGTGCCTAGGGTGAAACTGAGTGCTCCATCCAGCCTATGTCACAAGAGGGGATCTGTGGCTGCATTGAGCTGGAGCCTGGGGCAGAATTGCTTGCTGCGCTGAGCCAGCATCTCCACGGCACTAGGCACTGAGCTGAACCAGGGACTCTGGGGATGAACTGTCCACCGAGTCCAGTTTGGGTCACAAGGCACCACGCGACCCAAATCCTGTCCAGACTCCCCTCTCCTGCAGCAACTCCCCCCAGCCACCACACTAATCACCTCCACCGGAAGGCTCAGAGCTGCAAACCTCAGCCACTGCCGCTGCTGCTGCCACTTCTGCTGCCTCTGCCGCTACTGTTCCAGTTTGAGAAAATCCGCTCACCTCCCATGTGCAGGGGCATGCAGGTCCTCCGCACCCTGGTCCCTCCGAACTGTGGAGGACTCCTGCTGCTGTGGTGTGGGGTCCTTGGTGTTCCTGACTCAGAAATCTGTGCAATTCCCTGAATTGTTCACTGGAGCTTCCAAACACACTGCTCGCCGCCATCTTGGATTCTCCTCCTGTTTCATTTTCTTATGATACCCTTCCTCTTGCCTCATTGTACTTCCTGTGCATCTGAGATGTCACTTTCTCTTCGAGGCTAAATTTCTAGAAATCTGGATCTGTGCTCTAACATTTTAGAGCATACCCATAACTCCTGATGGCATGTCCAGATGGGTTGAGCATTTTAGATCCTGGAGCAATTCAGAAATTGGAAGTCTGAGCTCGTATGCCCTCCTTTCTCATCTCAGGAAAAAACGTTAGGTTTCCTTTCAATCTTCTTTTTCTTAGGTACTACTGTCTGATAGTAACTTCAGTAACTAAAAGACAGTGTCAATTCTTTAACTCAAAATACAATCATTCAAAAGAATAAGTCATCAAAGTTATAGGAACTTGATTTTCTGGAGTAATACAGCAATTTTCATTCTGAATAAGAAAACATGAGGCTAATAGATATTCTTCACTGAGCAGAGCCAATGCTGACTTTCCATTAGGAAAGAAAATAAAAATCCAGAGAAAATTCTAGTTCACCACTACCACTACTACTACCACGACCACGACCACTAACACTACCACCAATTTTCCACAGGCTACCCCCTCAGCTCTTATTGCTTGGCTTCTAATTTGTTTCTTCCTTGTATCTACAACTCCATCTCATTTTTATTGTTTTATGTCCCGTTTACTTCCCTTCTTTGATACTCTGACTTCAGCCTACCTCCTTGATTTCTCTTGTCTCATATGCTCTGAAAAGGTACATCTTGCCACAAACTTCATGCCAAAAGAGGCCCATACACACAGCTAGAACCAGTCTAGGAGCGTCATTTCTGCCAGAAAACAGGCACAGTATAAAATAGGATTCTTTCATTTATATATAACAAGGCATTTATATTAGGAATATACCACAAGACTGGGGGAAAAAAGAAAATATTAAGGATAACTTTTATGGTAAAGAAATCAGAAAAGCTTGTTTTAGTGAGGATTTGTCATTTTGTCTCTCTGACCCTATGAATCTTTATACATACCTATCAGTTTCCAGATTGTTACATATTTTTTTTTTACATTAGTAGTATCTTTCATCTAAGTCTGTTTCAATTTCACCTTTTTATTTTCCTTTTTAATTTGTTCACTTTAATTCTTGATTTTATCCCCCTCCCTCATGGACTCCCAATCCCACACTCCCTCCCTCATCACCTTTCCCTCCATCTCCTAGTCCTCAGAAATGGGAGCCTAACAAATCTCATCTATACTACCTGTATACTCTTCTTCTGTGGTTTGGAAAGGTCACATTGCCCGGGGAAATGATCAAAATTGGGGGGCCAGAGTCCATGTCAGAAGTTGTCCCTACTCCTCATATTGTGGGACCCACAAGGAGAATGTGCTGCCAATCTGCTACATCTGAGCACAGGGTCTAGGTCCACATCATACTTGATTATTGGTTGGTGCATCAGTCTCTGTATTATAGTGTAGTTATCCTGTATTATGTGGCTAATATCTGCTTATAAGTGAATATATACCCTGTGTGTCTTTCTGAGTCTGGATTAATTCACTCAAGATGATCTTTTCTACTTTCCTCCATTTGCATTCAAATTTCAAGATTCCTTGTTTTTGAAAGCTGAATGATATTCCATTGTGTAAATGCACCATGGTTTCTTTATCCATTCTTCAATTGAGGGACATATAGGCTGCTTCCAAATTCTGGCTATTATGAATAAGGCTGCTATGAACATATTTGAGCAAATGTCCTTGTTGTATGGTGCAACATCTTTTGGGTATATGCCCAGGAGTGTTATGGTTTGGTATTGAGGTGGAATTATCCCCAATTTCCTGAGAAAGCACCAGGTTGATTTCCAAAGTGGTTGTACACGTTTGCACTCCTACCAGCAATGGAGGAGTGTTCCCCCTTCTCCACATCCTCACCAGGATGTTCTGTAACTTGAGTTTTTTATATTACACATTAGGATGGATGGAAGATCGCAGAGTCATTTTGATTTGCATTTCCCTGATGACTAAGGATGTTGAGCATTTCTTTAAGTGTTTCTCAGCCATGAGATATTTCTCTGTTGAGAATTCTCTGTTAAGCTCTGTGCTCCATTTTTTAATTTGGTTATTTGGTTTGGTCATGCTTAATTTCATGAGTTCTTTATATATTTTGGATATTAGCCCTTTGTCAGATATAGGGTTGGCGAAGATCTTTTCCCAGTCTGTAGACTGTCACTTTCTACTGTTGAGTGTCCTTTGCCTTACAGAAGCTTTTCAGTTTCATGAGGTCCCATTTATTAATTGTTGATCTTAGAGGCTAAGCTGTTCTGAACAGGAAGTTGTTTCTTATGCCAATGTGTTCAAGGCTCTTCCCTACTTTTTCTTCTAAAAGATTTAGTGTGTCTGGCTTCATGTTGAGTTCTTTAATCCACTTAGACTTTAGTTTTGTGTGAAGTGGTAAATATGGTTCTATTTGCATTTTCTCCATGTAGTCATCCAGTCACATCAGCACCATTTGTTGAAGATGCTATCTTTGTCAAAATTTGAGTGTTCATAGGTGTGTAGGTTTATTTCTGGTCTGTTAGAATCCTGCATTGAATCCATCTGGCCTTGAGTTAATTTATTTTTGTTTTTCGGTTGAGAGAGTTTTGATGGCTGATTCTCTTTCCTTAGGAGATATAGGACTATTTAATTTGTTTGCATGATCTTGTTTCAATTTTGGTAGTTGGTATCTATCAAGAAAATTGTCCATTTCATTTAGATTTTCAAAATTTGTGGCAATATAGGCTCTTGAAGTAGGTCCTTATGTTTCTTTGGATTTCCTCAATATCTGTCATTATGCCTCTTTTTCATTTCTGATTTTGTTGATTTGAATACTCTCTCTCTCTCTCTGCCTTTTAGTTAGTTTGGCTAAGGATTTGTCTATCTTGTTGATGTTCTTAAAGAACCAGCTCTTGGTTTCATTGATTCTTTGAATTTTTCTCTTTATTTCTAATTTATTGATTTCTGCCACAAGCTTGATGATTTCCAGCCATCTATTCCTTTGTGGTGTGTCTGCTTCTTCTTGTTCTGGAACTTTCAGGTGTGTTGTTAATTTGCTAATATGGGATCTCTCCAATCTCTTTATGAAGGCACTTAGTGTTATGAACATTCCTTTCAGCACTGCTTTCATTGTGTCCCATAAGTTTGGGTATATTGTGCCTTCATTATCATTGAATTCTAGGAAGTTTTAACTTCTTCTTTTATTTATTCCCTTATCCACAAGTCATTGAGTGAGCTTTCTGATCTTTCTGTTGTTGTTGAATTCCAGCTTTAATCCATGGTTGTCTAATAAGATGCAGGGGGTTATTTCAATCTTCTTGAATCTGTTGAGGATTTCTTTGTGACTTAGTATATGGCCAATTTTCAAGAATGTTTCATGAGGTGCTGAGAAAAAGGTGTATACTTTTGTGTTTAGGTGGAATGTTTTGTAGTTATCGGTTAAGTACCTTTGATTCATGATGTCAATTAGTTTCATTATTTCCCCATTTCGCTTATGGCTTGATGATCTGTGTATTGGGGAAGGTGGGGTACTAAAATTTCCCACTATTAATGTATGGGGTTCAATGTGTGATTTAAACTTTAGTAACATTTCTTTTAAGAATGTCGCTGCTCCTGTGTTTGGGGCATAGAAGCTCAAGATTGAGATGTTTTCTTGGTGTATTTTTCTTTTGATGTGTATGAAGTGTCCTTTTCTATCTCTTTGATTAATTCTAGTTTGAGGGATTTATTTTCCTCCTATAAGGCCTCTATCATTTTAATAACCTCAGATTTGAAATGTTTCGCATGTGTGGCAGATGTGATATTATCTCCAGGGCTTGTTGTAGTGGTGGGACTGTTGGTATCTGGTGGTATCATATTGTTGCTTATGTTCTTATGTTGACCTCTTCCCATTGTGATGTCTCTGATGTTAGCTGGTCTGGTGGTCTATGATGGTCAGCCAGAGTGGGAGACGGTATAGACAATTGGGATTCGGTCCCACACCTTACTCACTTCAGCTGGGATCACTGTCTCTTTGGCTCCCTGTTTATGATCCGGGGAGGTCAGACACCTCTGTTTAGTTCACTGTCTCTGTTGGCTCCCTGACTGTGAATCTGGTAAACTGGGGAGCAAGTGGAAAGATATCAGAGCAGAGAGCTGCTCCAGTGGGGTAGCTTGCCTCTAGGGGTCAAAGGGCAATGTGCAACCCTGGCGATTTAGCAGCCCAGAGTTCCCTCTGGGCCCTGGAGGTCAGAAATTGAACTCTTGCTAAGTGTGCTGCAGCCAGTTCCTGGCAAACTCCCATGCCTGCCAGGACCAGGAACTTTCTGTGGGTTGGCCTGGGGACCGGAGGTTAGATCTGCTTGTTTTCTAGGATTTGTGGTCTCCAGTGGGGCAGCAGCCACAGATGCTGGAGTTTCTCAGTGGCCATCAGCTCTCTCTGGGACCCAGAGGTCAGAAATTACACTCCTACCAAGTATGTGCCCATGCCTACTGGGACCAGAGAAATTTCTGTGGGTTAGCCTGAGGACCTGAGGTCAGCCCCACTTGTTTTCTAGGCTGTGTTGTCTCCAGTGGGCCAGCAGCTGCAAATGCTGGAGTTTCAGCAGTCTATAGTGCTCTCTGTGTCCTGGAGGTCAGAAGCTGCACTCCTGCCAAGCATGTTGTGGCTAGACCTTAGAGAGGGTGACCATGCCTGCCTTGTACATATTTCTTTAAAGAAGACATTTATTTCTCTAGTGAAGACAAGCAGGATGGTAACTATGGTAATACATGAAATTAACAATGAAAAGACAAGAAAGAAGTGGCTTCAAACTAATTGACCAAAAAAACTAAATCTAAATCCATTCTAAAAATATAAATAATGCTTTTTGTCAGTTTACCATATCAAGAAAGATATTTATAAGTGGTTAAGGTCCTGAGATCTTAATTGCATTGACAATGTCATTTGCAAAGTGATAAAAGATGGAAAATAAAAAGAAAAAACTATAGCTATAAGAAATTTGCAGCTGTAAGCTCAAACTCCAGATCTCCTGAGCTTTGATAAAATTGTTTTCATTCCATTGAAAATGAAAATGATCTTAGATTTCATATTATAATCACCAGTAAATGAATGGGACAAAAGAAAACACAATTCTTGAGGTATAAATCTACCTTCAAGCAGATGGGATAAATATATTTACATAAATATTAACAAAAACTCAACCAAACAACTTGGATAATCTCCTTCAAATACCAACCAATACCTAGATGACACATAGAAGAATTTCTAGAGTTTTCTTATGTTTTATAGTCAATTATGTTTAGAAACATGAAATTCATTTTCCTTTTTATAAAGTGTACAGTCATATATTAATTTCACTTATGTGTTATGAAGGCAGCTTCTTAAATGTGTCCTTAAGAAAATCACATCTCGAGGAAAGTGCCAGAGCCTCTTGGTGGTGCTAGTGGCAACCACCAACAGTCATGGTTGCCGTTTTGCTGGTGTTCAGTCTGGGGTCAGATCAGTCAATCTCTCCTATTTATTCTTTGTACAAAAATAGAAATCACTTTAACTAACATCCACAGGTGAGAGACTGGTTAACTAAAGAGGCAGGAGCAAGATTAGCTATTTGGAAAGGTTCATGACAGGCAACTCAACAACCAATTGGAAATAACTAAGTTGAGAATTTGGGGAAAATAGTCAGGAACTTATACCATAAAGACAAACATCTTAGGATTTTCAATACTTATTTACAAATGAGTGCCACTAACAGAGAGAATCAGCTTCTACTTTCATCTACTCTGAAAGAATAAAATACCTTGTTGACACAGTTCATCTTAAAACATGTGGCTTATGTGCCTTGGATATACCTAAACCGGACCCTCTAGCAAAGAGGAAGGAATCATTGTGAGTAGATAAACAAACTATTCCCTAAAGTAAATTCTAATTCTTTCACCTAATAATCCAGGCTTTACAGTGTTCAGAAATGTAAAATGGGGTGATGGAACATTAAGCCAAAATAAATGCTGTAAGTGCCAGGGAATTGAAGAAACAACCATGGAAAATTTACAAAACGAATTAGCAACACATGAGTAAGCAGAGCATAAGCCATAAAACAGTGATAAAATTTGCCCAGATCATTTCTTTCCTATTATTTCCTGTAACCATCATAGAAATTCATTGTTATCCTTTTTATTTTCATTCATCTATTTATTTTTAAGGAAAAATATCATAGAATAGCTACTATGTACCAGGTAACATTCTGGGTACTAGAAAAACTGTAGAAATAAGAGAGAAATTATCATTACCTTCATGCAGCCCATCTCTGATAATCGAAAATAAACATGAACATTGTACAAATACAAGTATTATAAATAAAATGAAAATAGACTTGTGTCATAGGGAGGATAAGAGTGCATGTGCTCCTTTCAAATGTGTCAATAGATATGAGGACTATATCTGAGTAGAGGCCTCAAGAATGAGAAGCAGCTAGTCATTCAAATAGAAGTTTGCAGATATATGAAAAATAATACTCCAAGTACAGGGACTATCCAGGAAAATGCCTTGTCTTTTGGTATTCATCTATGTCTTCACAAATGCAAGCATTTGTTCACAGGGGGCCAGAATTTATCAAGCATCAAGAATGTTACACATAAAGTCATAGAAACTGGCAGTGTCCAACTGGTAAGGATCTCATAACCACTGGATAAGAATGCAGAGTGTGGATTGCATCCCAAGCACAATGACACAAACTGCTTTTTATTTTAGAAAATTTTTACTTAGCCAAATAGATTAGAGGGGGATAAGGGTGGGTATAAAGAGAGGACCAGATACTGGCCAGTGTTTTGCTGGACAAAGGAGAGACATAAATAAAGTTTGGCTCAGCATGAAACTTGATACCAGAGTCACTGTGATTAGAGATGAAAAAAGAGACCTCAAGATTTTGAGGAATAACTGATTTAGATGTAGTGCTATTTGTCTGTAATCAGGAGCAGTAAAAGAAGTGTGTATTAGGAGTGTATTAGGAATGTTCAATAATAATGCAACAAAATGGTATAATTTTGTTTATAGATAAGAGAAGTATGTTACAAGGTCATGCAGCCAGAGTACCCACACTGTTCTGGCTAACTTCCCAGTCTGTGGAATGTCTAGGGCTAAGTAGCAAATATCTCTGCCAAGATTCTCTTCTTCCCCCACAACTTCTACTAGGGAAACAAGCTCCACTGATATTTTTCTGCTGCCAAGCTCCTTTCTTGTCTTCTCGTTGCTCAACCACTTCTGTTGTGTTTGTTTGTTTGTTTTTGTTTTGAGATAGGGCTTCTCTGTATAGCCATGGCTGTCCTGGACTCACTTTGTAGACCCAGCTTAGCTCAAACTCACAGGATTTCAAATCTCAGGGTGAGTTTAAGTGTCTTGCTTTTACCTCAAAAAAACTACACTCATACACAGAATATTAAAGCTAGAGTGGTCCTGGCTCATTTCGTGTCTGGGCTATAAACATTGTTTAAATGTCTTTCTTGTCCTCAGAATGATCATAAAAACTCTTGGATTTTTGGAAAAGCAATTTGAAAAAATATTATCTTAAGGCTATTTAAAATAACATTTTATATGTGGGTGTGTATCACAATTTAATTGAAGCTATGAAAACTGGGGTGGCAATCTTGTCTCCCCCAAACCCATAGTCTATCTAACAAAAAAAACATAGTCTCAGGTGTAGGAGACCTTTATTCAAAATTTTGGTTAGGGGAATCCAAGAGAATTCTAAAATAATATACACTAGTGCCATTGCCCTTGATTGCTTCAAAAAAATGTATGTAAGAACCTGTTGCTGAATATACCACACACTTCAGACACAAGCCTTGGAAGAACTGATCTGGATCTGAAATGAAAGCCACCTTACTGAGGACTAGCTCTCACAGTTTTTGAAAGAGCTATTCAAGCTACCATTAGAGAAAAGCAATTAAATGGTCCTATACAGCTGTAACACCAAGGAACCACAATGAGCAGTATGGCGTTTAGATCACAGAGGTAAGCAACAGTTACCCGATTAGATACGAAGGCCTATTCAATAGGAGGAAAATTGTGTCTTGTACTGTACATATAGCTAACTACCTATGAACGGTGAGGCCCCAGAACCCAGAGAATCAGCTCTGATTGCATACTAAATATTTACCCTTATAGCCATAGATAAGTATAGATCTCAGGCATTATCAAAACTTATTTTTGCAGTAGATTTATACCATTTTTTAAATGTCACAACTAGCAAAAATGTAGAACTCAACTGACAATAGGATATCTAACCTCAATATGTCTACCCTTAACTCTCAAGGAACATCTCAGAAGAGGAGGATGGAAAGATGGTGAAACCAAAAGGACCAGGACATCTGCCACAAGGCAATTTCTTTGCAAATAAAATAAAGAAATATAGAACATGAAGTGGGGGATTTGTATTTAGGAGAACTTTGGGTGACTATGGACAAGATATCTTGCGTGAAGTTCTAATAATTAATAAAAATGTTCTATCAAAAGACTAGGGTACACAGGATGACTAATACAAAAATTTAACATTAAAATTACTTATAAAAATGCTAAAAGAAACTATCATTAGCTAGTCATGAGCATACCATCATAGAAAGATTTTCACCGGAATGGGACATTTATTCTGGAAATTGAGAGTTTTAAAGCATGCATTTTGCATTACTGTAGCAAATTTGTCTTTAACGGAAAACAACACTGTCACTTGGTTACCTTTGAAACAAATGATAAAGAAGTTAATATTGAGTTGTCCTTGGAAGTGAACAGAAAGCCCCCTAAAGCCAGTTTAGCAGAGATGGAAGAGGCAGTGTTTGGTGCTTGGCTTTCCTCTGTGCCTCAGCTGATGCTTTAAAGGCCTCTCTGGAGGGCTCCCTCTAGGAGGTCGGGTCAGAAGGTTAGAATATGATGTTGTGAGAGGTCCTGGGGTCAGCTTTGGAGAAAAACAAAACACAGAGAGGAAATAGTTGTTGCCCACTACAGAGGGAACTGACATTTATAAACACATCTGTTCCCAGGGAGTTCAGTGGAAATGGGGTTCAAAGATCGTTTGTTGTCTGTAAGCTCTGACAGACACACAACACAACCCTGAGCACACCACATTCCATTCTGGGGCCATGATTCCCAGCTTCATCACTGCAGCTAATCCTTTCCAGTATCAGTAAAGATATTAGATGCCGCTCTTTTCTTAAAATTTTCAGGCTTAAGTTTGTTTCCCTCTCAAGCTCCTCAGCGCACATATTCACAGTTACTTCCCACATTCAAGATTAGCCATATCTGCCACCAATAGCCAGGCTTTATCTTTACAGTAGAACTCTCATGATCCCTTAATCACATTCATTATTGCAACATTCTGAGGTTCCCAGAGTAACTTGAAAACAATCGATAAGCTAAATAAAGCTAAACGATACACAGCATGTCAAGTCTCACACATTCAGTTTCAAAGGAAGCATCTAGGAGCTGAACTTTCTCATGTCCTTTCCCACTGCCAATGCTACAATGTTCCCACAATCAATGGAATAATATTTAGATACCTTCTGGGCAGTACTTATGATCATCTAGCACAATGGTTCTCATGTTCCTAATGCTGCATCCTTTTAGTACGGTTCTTCATGTTGTGGTGAACACCAAGCGTAAATTTATTTTCTTTTTTAATGAATTAATTAAATGACTTTACATCCTGATTGCATCCCCTTCTCCTTCTCCTCCCAGCACCACCCTCCTTCTTCCCCATGCTCGCTCCACTATTCCTCAGAAACCCCAGTGCATCAAGTCAAATCAGAACTGAGCACATCCTCAGGGCAAGGCATCCTGCCAGTGGAGAGTGCTCAAAAAACAGACAACAGAGTCCATGTCAGAGACAGCTCTTGCTCTCCTTACTAGGGGACCTGCATGAAGCCTGAGCTGCCCATCTGCTACATCTGTGTAAGACCTAGTTCTAGAGCGTGCATTGTCCTTGGTTGGTGCTTCAGTCTCTGTAAGCCACTCTGCGCCCTGGTTAGTTGGCTCTGTTGATCTTCTTGTGGAGCTCCTATCACCTCCAGGTACTTCTATCCTTCCCACCAATTTTCTACAAGACACCCTACTAAACTTAGCCCAACTTTTAGCTATGAATCTCTGCATTTGTTTGTATCTGTTGCTGAGTGTGTCCTTTCAGAGGGCCGCTATGTTAGGCTTCTGTCTGCAAGCACAGCAGACAGGAGTTGGTTCTCTCCCATGGGGTGGGTCTCAGGTTGAGCCAGGCGTTGATTGGACAGTCCCACAATTCTCTGCTCCATCTTTATCCTTGCACATCTTGTAGGCAGGGTAAATTTGGGGTCAAAGATCTGTGGGTGGGTTGGTGTTCTCCTCCCTCTACTAGGAGTCCTGTCTATTTATAGTGTGTCCTCTTCAGTCTCCATGACCCCTACTACTAGGCATCTCAGGTAGAGACACCCCCATATCCTCCCAGAAACCTACCCTGTCCTATGTCTCCAGCTGGTCACAAAGACGCCCTCTCCCACAGTTTCTCTTCTCTGTGCAGGCCCTCTGTCATACTGCCCCCACTCTTCCAATGTCTGCTCTCCACCCTCATTTCTTTCCGTGCTGACTCTCCTACTTTATTCCTTCTCTTCAACCACTACCTCTGTCTATTCTGTAATAAAGTAGCAGTGAAAATAATTTTATCATCATTAGGACTCACTGCTACTTATATCTGTAATGTTGCTACTCTTATGAATCGTAAGGTAAATATTTTCAGAGATGGAGGTTGGATTGAGGGGTGCAACCCACAGATTGAGAACTAAAGATCTAGTGCTTCTCAACACAATACTGATGCTCTTATTACCCCACAGCATGCTTCAATTAATCAATTTATTTCCAGTTTTTATCATGCTCAACCAGTTCTTACCATGTTCAATCTCTGAAGCACCCACTTGAAACTTTCACAATTGTATCTTATGGATAAACGTTGTCAAGGAATACTTATTGTCATTGGCTATTTCCAAAGGTCCATCCTAGCTCAAAAAAGGTTAAATGTGGATTTATCATCTCATTCAATAGTAATTAAAATTTTACAAACTTTTAAACTATTCCGCTAAATAGAAACAGAAGGAACATTACCAAATTCATTCATTCTATGAGGCCACTGTTACATTGGTACCTAAACCACACAAAGATCCAACAAAGAACAAGAGTTTCAGACCATTTATCCTACTGACAAGATATGCAGGTGCAAAGATGGAGCAAAGATTGAAGGAATGACCAACCAATGAATGGCCCATCCTAAGACCCACCCCATGGCAAAGAGCCAACACCTGGCACTATTAATGATACTCTTCTATGCTTTTAGACAGGAGCTTCACCCAGCATCTGATGGAAACAGATGCAGAGACCTATAGCCAAACAATTGACACAGCTAGGAGAGTCATTTGAAGAACTGAGAGAATGATTGATGAAGCTGGAGAGGTCAAAGACTCTGTAAGAAGACCTACAGGGACAAATAACCTTGGCCCATGGGATATCTCAGAGATTGAATCACCAACAAAAGAGCATACTTTGACTGGTCCTATGTTCCCTGCACATACATAGCAGATTGCAGATTGGTCTTCATGTAGGTCTCCCAGCAACTAAAGCAGGGGCCCTCTTTGACTCTGAGGCCAGCCTTTAGATCCTGTTCCCCTAACTGGATGACTTTCCTGGCCTCAGTAGGAGAGGATGTGCTCAGTACTGCAGTGACATAATGTGCTGAGGTTGGTGGGTATAAATGAGAAAGTTTCTCCTTCTGAAGAGAAGGGGAGGGAAGAATAGTGGGATGCGTGTGAGGGGGACATGGAGGAGAAGGGTGAAGCAATCAGGAAATAAAATGAATAAACAAATTAATTTTTAAAATAAAATTATTCACAACAACCCACAGTACTGAAATCCTGCTATTGGAAAAATGGAAGGAAGAAGCAATGGCATTGCCAAAAAGAATCAGGGTAAATTTAGTGCAATGAGAACTAGCTGGAACTTAATACCAGTACTCTGAATATACTGCTTCAAGGAATACACTGTTTATTTTTGTCTTATTTAGTGGAAGGTCCTCAAATCTAGTTAAAGAAATAAGTAGAGAATGAAGTGACCTGCATGCTGTTTCAACACCACACAAAAGGACAAAAAGATAGGAAACAGCATTGTGGGGCTCTGTTGTTCACATATGTCAGGAAACTCAGAATTCAACATTCTAATTTTTCTCAGAGTCTTCCTCTCACTTGTGATCTTGTACACTGAGTTTCTTGAAACTGAATATAATAATTGCCCTTTCTATGTGAGGGTTATGCTACATCTTCATTAATTGAGGAAAGATATTCTCATCCTAAAGTCTCTGAATGTATGCCTTTTCATGTGATAGCTAATTTGATTCTCAATGTGGCTGGGTTTAGAAATATCTAGATTAGTAAAGCACAAATTCAAGTATGCCTATGATAGTACTTCCAGGTAAGCTTAATTGACTGCAGTAGATATGCCATAAAGTGTGTCACAATCCAGTGATTCAGGCTTAAATGAAACAAATGCATAAAAAGGAAAAGCAATCTGACTACTGACTTTTCCTTTCTCTTTGTCTCTGGCCTACTATATGAACTACACACATAGGCACACAGACACAGACACACACACACACACACACACACACACACACACAGAGAGAGAGAGAGAGAGACCACACCACATCACATCACACCACACCACACCCAACACACCACAACTGTGCTCTCTCTGCTACAAGGGACTGACACCTCTAAAACAACACAATAAAACACATGCCTTCTCATGTTAATTGGTTTTCTAGTATTTTTCTTGCAATGATGCAAAGTAACTGCCACATTTGATAAACATCTGTTTGTGGATATGATTAAGTTAGGGACTGGAGTTGAGGACATTATTTTGTATTGTTGACAGGGGATCAAATCTCAAATAGTTGTTGTAGTAAGAGAGAAGCAGGAGTTCCAGAGACACGCAAAGAAGACCAGGCTACATGTCCACCCAAGTAGATATTAATGTGTGCACAAAGTAAGGTAACGTATCAGCTACCAGAAGCCAGAAAGAGAAAGGAAGTATTCTCCATTAGAGCTCCACAGAAAGCATGGCTATTGGTGTATCATGATTTTGGTACAATAAAGTTGATTGGACTTTCGACACCAGGCCTATGGATGAATATGTTTTTGTTATTTGAAGCCAGTCTTTTTGAAGCTGTCTTTTGGCTGGCACAGGAAGCAAATGTCAACAGAAAGTGGACAGAAATGCCCTTGCCCTCACAGCAGCCACACATTAGGGTGAAAGGAAGAGAACACTGTGTGAAAAAGGTTGTTTTCAGAAAGAAAATGTCTAAGCTCAGACAAAGGCTTTTAAAGGTCCCAGTGAAGAAATGCTGGAAGAAAGGCCAGATTGTCAGGAAAGGGGAAGTAGGGAATAAAAACATAACAGTGCTGCTAGGAAGATGACAAGAGCCTCTGGCTAGAGAGACATGTGTACTAGAGGGGATGGTAAATTGTCAGGGAACACCTGGCCTCCAATCCACATAGGGTGCTCTCACTAACTGTATTCTTCAACTTACTTCTTTGTGTACTATCATTGCAATGCATTTGCTCAGACTCTCAGTTTTAGTTACTAGCTGTGAAGCCTTGCTGTGCCATGGTTTGTAAATATGTAACTGCAATATTGTTCTAATCAAATGTGTTTTTAATAATATGGTCTCAACTTTGCATTCATACATATAATGTTCGATCAAAGTCCCTTCCTATTAACCTCCCTTATACCACCCACAGCCCTCAACTAAATCTCTTCTTCCAGAGTCCTACATTTGAGCATGCATGTGAACCCCCACTGCATTTAAATGCATGGTTGTCTTTTCTGTGTTCTCTATGACCTTTCCTCTTCTGATAAGAATACAATTATTCACCTGGGCAGACAAAGTGGCACATGTCTATAATGCCAGCACTCTGGGAGGCAGAGGCAGGTGGATCTCTGTGAGTTTGAGGCCAGGATTGTCTATAAAGTGAGTTCTAGTTCAGGACAGGCAAGACTACACAGAGAAACCCTGTCTTGAAAAACCACCACCACCACCACCACCAACAACAACAACAACAACAACAAAAACAAAACAATTATTCAATATAAAACACACCCTAAATTGAGGATTGAGTCATGGGACACTTAAGTACTTTTTCTCAAATCCTACTTCCAACTAGGTCATTTTCTGGGGTTACTGGTAGACTTGAACTTTCAAGGGAAACTATTAGATACAATCCACACAAAATTCATCATGTATAAGCCATATTTAAAGAATCTTGCTTATGCTAAACCCTACCATTATTACTACCTACATCTTCTAGATGAGGAAAGTGAGGAGTACAAGAAAGTTAAGCAAACATCCTGGAGTTACACATGGCATCAGCACTAGTTTCAACTCTAAACAATTTGGTTCCAAAAAGTCATGCTCTGAAGTATTGAAATAATCTGGTATGAACAACTTTTAAAAAGAGAAAATCATTGTTGTTTTTATGCATATCTTTCATAGGAGATCATATTCATGCAATATTACTTATTCTTACTTCTGTTTAGACAGGGCATAGTCCTTGAATTATTGGCTTGTTTGTTTCATTATAAAGAGAAGGATGACACATGAATTTGTTCAGTGATCTTCCCTGTTGCAGATGGTAGCTTTATGATATGGAAAATTCACTTATTTTTCCTGTATTGTTATGTCAATTAATTTTTATTGAGCACCTTCTATATACTGGTCAATGGAATAGGCATAAGAACCCAGTGATGCACAAGGCAAACAAAAATCCCTAGTCTTGGAGTTTCAATGCTAATGTGGAAATTCAACTAGCCATTAACCAAAGGGTCATCAAGATACAATGTTAATAAATGTCCGAAGACTTGGAAAGCATGTAGAGCATTTATTTACAGTAAAAAAGATGAAGTATGGGCCTCAAGCCATGTGAAAATCCATGGAAGAGATCTTTATAGAGGATCACTTACATTGAAATTTAATGTGAGTAAATGTAAGAAAAGCCTCCCAGAGATAAAAAGTACTCTTGAGCTGACAGAAAAACAAAGAACACTGAAGAAGCCAGACGGTGGATCAGTTGAAGGTGGAGCAGGATTTAAAGAATGAAGGAACTGAGTTTACTCAGTGCCACAGTCAACAGTAGCCTTATTTCAAAAGGTGCTCAGAATTTCAATTTATTTCATCTGCAAACTTAGATGAAGAATATTGACCTCAAGCCATGTGTTATGATGTCTAATTGAGCAAATGTATAGTTGAAATGTTTTGCATAGTGCCATGTACATCAAAGATACTAAAGAAATATTATCCTGCTCTCTATCCACTGGAAATCTCTTTTGAACTATTACCTAAGAAAGTACACATCTTAAATCCTAAACTCTCATCTGGCAAAACTCTTATTATTAACCAAAAAGGTTCAAAGACTTGACCAAATGATATTGGATGCCATTTTTTTTTTCAATTTCTCTGACAAGGTTATCTTAACAAAACCACAAAACTGCTCACACCTGAATTTCAATAGTTCTTGGCCTTGTTTCATTTGCAAGTATAATGCTTCTTATATATTAAACTGTTTGATATTAGTTACATTAAAAGCATTGATCCCTTTTTTAAATGACTGCATAATCACTGGAACTATTAAGGGCATCTTCCATCTAAAGATAGAGAAAGTAGGCTTTCTCCACACTTCAGTACTTTTGTAGCAGCCTTAAAGCTAAATTATAGTATAAATGATGTATGAATTTCAATGAACCCATTTTACTCCTACACATGGCATTTAGTAATTCCAACAAACGTGTCTTGGTGGTTTCTACCTATTGCTTTTGCAAGTTTGCCCATGGTAAGTATTTTTCTTATTTCCTGTCTAAGTTAAGTAAAAGCAATGAGTTCTCTGGGTGCAAGAACAGCTGTTTTTCTTTAAGAATTCCATTTCTTTCACTTTTATTCTCTGAAAGTTATACCACATACAGTGGATGTGTCAGGTATAGTTGATGTCCATGGGAGATAACTAAATGCATAATTTTAGCAAAAACTGTCATTTATAGTTAAACATATCTCATTCCAACATATTGTCTTTTATACATTCATCTTTCTCTCGGCACAAAAGAAAAGGTACATTGACTCTCCTGCCTAATACATCCAAGTTCAAATAATGAAACTAGTTACTGAGACTAATTAACCTTTATCAGCTCTATACTATAACCCTATACTATGGGCCTAAAGTCAGTAAAGATATTAAATTCTGTCGATCCACAGGGATGTTCTCATTTGGAGCCTTTGTTCTGTTATAAAAGGAGTTTGACTACCCCAAGTATGCCATGCAGTAAGAAAGTTAACCACAAAGAGTAGCCATCTAAAAATGTTCTAGTGGCAGGCCTGGTCTTTGACTCACCCATATGAAGCCAGCAGAGGAGTAAAGTAATATTGCCTTATCCACACAAGCTAATATATGAGATTCATGTCAGAGAGTGGCATTACTCCATGCCACAAGTAGCAAGGAATCTCATGTACTTATATTTCCAAGATGTTGAAAGCCTAATTAAATAGTTGCAAATTTTAAACAAGTAAGTTTTGAGTTCATTTGTTGTTCAGTAACAGTAATTGAAACAAAATATCACCACATTAACAACATTTCACTGAGCCAACATGAGCATGAACTGATCCTTGGCTACAAGGTTGCAGAAAAGCAGAAACAGGAACATAAGAAACAGTGAGTTCATAGAAAGGTCTTAGTCTTCATTGGCTAGTTCTCTTGGTTATTTATGTATATGAACTTCTTTAATCCTCACTATAGACCTGGGAGATAGAAGGAAATTGAGACACAGAGAGGTTATTTGATCAACTTTCCACAGGCGTCAGTTAAAACAAGCTTTGGTACAAATAATTTTATGCTATAATCTCTGCAAGTCACCAAACTATTCAGATCACTAACAAAATATACAATAGAAACCTTACAGAGTGTTTCAAATTCCTAAATCCAGTGGTTTGATGGAAGAAAAGGATTTACAGTGTGTATACAGCAGATATACTGGTCTTTCTTTTGTCCAACAAATCCATCTGAAAGACTGTTTCCAGATAGCTGAGCATAAAAGTAGCTCAGTGGTAGAGAATTTAACTGCAGATAGCATAGTGTTGGGTGTTTTAACCCTGGGTCAGTGTGACTCTGAGTCACACTCATCTGTTTCCACATGTCAAGCCCCATGCTTAGAAGGTGCATACCTTCTTTATCTAAATTACTTTTGGAGGCTCTAACCATCTGAGATTCCGTGACAGTGTATACATCACAGAGATCCCTCTTAATGTGACTTATTATAAGGCTACACCAGTAATGTTTAAGTGCTACAAATGATGGTAAGAGTTGCAAGAGCACCGAAAATCTACCAAGAATCATGTGCATGTCAGGCAAGTCTGATGCAGTGCTACTCTTCACAAAATGAATAGAGGTTGGTGGACATTAACTAAACTGACCAAGGTCTCACAGTAACACAAGAAAAAAATGTGAACCTCTATCAGTGTAATTCTAATCTCAGTCCACTTTACTGGGAAAATATGGGTGAATGCACTGATTTTCTAATGATATTCAGATGTACAACCTAGTGGCTAAACATGTACATGTACTCTTGATCTGTCTTCCTAGGATAATCGTACTTCCACCCCTTCTGCTTTTATTGTTTCACTCCTGTCTCATGAAAAACAGAAATAATTCAACACAATCTCTTTAATCCCACATTTATTTCACAGACAAATGCAAAGACAAGTAAACAAAAAGTCTTGTATAGGAATGCATATGACAGCATGTTGATAATTTCCATGAAACTTGAAACAACCTGCATATCTTTAGTACATGGACATATAAACTAATTGAAGTATATCCAATTTGTTGGATATTTATTAACCATAAAAGAATGACTACTGACCCATGTTATAATCTGGACAAGACTATAAAATATAACAAGTGAAAGAAGCTAGACAGAAAAGAGCATATACTCTAGGAATTTGTTGATAAAAATATCCAGAGCAGTTAAGTTTGTAGAGAACAAAAAACTACTTAGTGATTTTCAAGGTCTGAGAGGAGAAAGAAAGGAAACTGACTGCTAATGGATATGTAATTTATTTGGGAGGGATGAATTATTCTGAACTGGATTGTGGTGCTTTTTGCTCACACCTGAAAATACACTCAAACCCATGGAATTGTGTACATTAAATTGGTTGCTTTTATGGTACATGACTTAAACCTCAAATGTGTTTTTAAAATAGTGTTTTAGTACAAGAAGTTATTATTTGGCATAAAAGGATCAAATACTAAGACCTGTGCCTACCAAATGGACAATATTAAATACGAGGTAGCTGTCTTTATGCTTTAAAAATTATAGAATATATCAGAATAGTCTAGGAATGTTGACTTTGATTTTGTACCACAATAAATCATATTCAATTTCACTTTGATTTCATTACATGTTCCTGTTAGTTTTTAATTCCACTCTAACCTGTCATCTGTAAAACAAAGTGAGAAGTGCCAAATTGCAGTGGAGAAATAAGAGAAAAACAAAACCAAAATAAACCCATTTTATATGGAAATATCAAATACAATGGGTTAATAGCTCTTCTTATTTATACTTCTCAGATTGTCAATCACCAGGGACATAGTTTTGTGTAAACCACAAGGTTTTTCTATGTCTGCCTTTGCTCTGAATAATGACATGGAGACCTTTGTATTTGTTAGGAGCTTTGGGCACTATATCTGCGCAGATATTCAGCTATTCCAACACTAGTCTGGCATACTTCCTACCATGTGGCCCATTACCTACCATCTTAGTCTTGTTTTGGCACCTGCTTCTTCATCCATCTTCCAATGCTGATTCTTTCTCCCTCTGGTCCACACCTGGGACCCCTCACTGGGAATAGAAGTACTACTTTATCCTATCATGCCCAGTTATTGGATGCTCAGCTCTTTATTTGATCAATCAGAATATGATGAAGAACAGTATTTACAAAACACTGAGACAGGAGATGCTTCATAAAAATTATATTGCCTGGATCAAAGATAGCAGCAACAATCACACACTGTATCTAATCAGCAGGACAGCAGTGATGGCACATAGACCAAAGGACCAAACTGTGAGCTCCAAAACACCAGCACTCTAGGTAAGAGAAATACAGGAGATGGGGAAACAGAAGAATCGCAAGGGCCCTAGAAACAAGAACATAATGATAGGCGGCTCTAGACCCACGGGGGTTATGCTCAAACTCCTGAACCAACCAATGACAATATATGTGGTAAATATTGAACCCCTATTCAGATCCAGCCATGGGATAAGACATTATCCACAGTTGTGGGGAGAGCGGGGACTGACTCTGACATGAACTCTGGTGCCCCATATTTGACCACTTCCTCTTGGTGGGGGAGGCCTGGTAGCACTTAGAGAAAGAATAGGAAGGCTATCAAGATGAGACTTGATAGGCTATGCCCCTATGGTAGGGGAGGAGGTCCTCTTCTGTCACAGACCTAGGGGAGGGAAATAGGGTAAAAGAGAGAAGAAGGGAGGAATGTGAGGAGACAAGCAAAGAGATAACAATTGAGATGTAATCTGAATAAATTAATTTTAAAAAGTGAAAAAAAAAAAAGAAATTAGGGACTCCCAAAATTGAGTGAATATGAAGACACAATGAAAGCAGTGCTAAGAGGAAATTTCATAGCCCTAAGTGCCTTCATGAAGAGATTGGAAACATCTCATATAAGCAACTTAACAGCACAACTGAAAGCCCTAGGAAAAAAGCAACAAACACACCCAAAAGAAAGTAGAAGCCTGGAAATAATCAAACATATGATTGATTCCAAGACATTAGAAACAGCCCTAGTAGTCAGTCTCTTCCTGGGGATGCAGGCTATCCTGATAAGACCTTGTAGGCTGTGGCCAGACAGTGGGGTAGGAGGGCCCTATGTCAGAAGTTTAGGGGAGGAAAATAGGGCAGAAGAGGGAAGGAAGGTGGGAACAGGAAGACAAAGTGAGGGAGTTGTAATTGGGATCTAATGAATGAATAAATTATAATAAAAATATTTCTTAAAAGGAAAAGAAGGAATTAGAAAATAATAGAACAATTAAAAGAATCAATGAAACCAAGAGATGTTTCTTTGAGAAAATCAATAAGATAGACAAACACTTACTAAAACTAACTAAAAGGCAGAGAGACCGAATCCAAAATAACAAAATAAGAATTGAAGCGGGAGACATAACAACAGACACCAAGGAAATCAAAAGAATCACAAGGTCTTACTTCAAAATTTGACAATCTAAATGAAATAGACAATTTTCTTAGTAGATTCCCCTTAGCAAAATTGAATCAAATTCGGGTAAACAAATTAAATTAGCCCTATATGCCCTGTGGAAATAGTAGCAGTCATCAAATTCTCTCAATTAAAACAAACAAACAAACAAACAAACAAACAAACTCAGGGTCAGATGGTTTCAGTGCAGAATTCTACCAAAATACCCAGAATATTTTTTTAAAAATCCCCTGAAGCTATCTCTATCCCTGATCACAAGCTATAATATGGAGCAAAAGTAATAAAAATGGTGTGGTGCTGGCATAGAAAGAGGCAGGTGGATCAATGAAATCGAATCAAAGAACTAGAAATATCCTCACATACCAACTAAAAATAAGGTGCATAGCTATAGACAGTTTTCAACAGAGGAGTATCAAATAGCCAAAAAGCACTTTTAAAAAGTTCAATGTCCTTAGTCAGAGAAATGGAAATCAAAATAACTGAGACCACATTTTATGCCCATCAGAATGGAAAAAATTTTGAATAAATCCTATAAAGAACTACAGGAGAATTTAATCAAATGGGAGAAAGAAATGCATAGAAGTATTCAAGACCTAAAAAGAGAATTTGAAGTACAAAGGAAACACAATCTGAAGCAAACTTGGAGTTGGAATACCTAGGGAAGAGAACAGGAACTGCAAACACAAGAGACATCAACAAAATACAAGAGATGGAAGAGAGAATCTCAAGCGTAGAAGAAGTGGGTGAAGTTATTGAGACATCAGTCAAAGAAAATGTTAAAAATAAAAAGTTCCTGATACAATACAACCAAAAGATACTATACAACTAAAAAAAGACCAAACCTAAGAATAACATGAATAGAAGTAGGAGAATTCTCCAAGCTCCATGGCCCAGAAAATATTTTCCATAAAATCATAGAAGAAAACTTCCACAACCTGAAGGGAAAAAATGCCTATAAACATACAAGAAGCCTACAGAACTCCAAATAGATTAGACCAGAAAAGAAAATCCTTCTGCAACATAATAATAAAAATTCTCAATGTACAGAATAAAGAAAGAATATTAAAAGATGCAAGAGAAAAGGGCCAAGTCACATAAAAATGCAAAAATATTCTATTTATATCTGACTTCTCAACAGAAACTATGAAAGCCAGAATGGCCTGGACAGATGTCATACAGACAAAAGAGACCACAGATGCCAACACAGACTACCATACCCAGCAAAATTTTCAATCAACATAGATGGAGAAAAAAATATATTCCATGCCAAACCAAGTTGGAACAGTATCTAGCCACAACTCAAGCCCTACAGGAGATACTAAAAGGAAAACGCCAACCAAAGGAAGCTAACTACATCCAAGAAAACACAAGAAGTAAATAATCAACCCCACATCCTCAAAACCAAAAAAAGGAAACATACACACACTCTACCAACAACAGCATTAAAAAAATCAAGGAACTAACAACCAGTGGTCTTTAATATCTCTCAACATCAACAGCCTTAACTCCCCAATAAAAAAGACACATGATAACAGAATGGATGTGAAAACAGGATGCATCATTCTGCAGCATACAAAAAAATAAACCTCAGCAGGATACCAAGATGAGACTCGATAGCCTATGACCATATAGTGGGAGAAGAGGTCCCCTTCAGTCATAGACCTAGGGAAGGGGAATAGAGTAAAAGCGGGAGGAAGGGAGGAACAGGAAGATACAAGTGATGGGATAACAATTGAGTTGTAATCTGAATAATTTAATAAAATTAAATTTAAAAAATACATCTCAGCAATAAAGATAGAGATTACAGCAGAGTAAGGGGTTAGAAAAAGGAAGCAAACAGACCCAAGAAGCAAACTGGAGTAGCCATTCTAATATCCAATAAAAGAGACTTGCAACCAAAACTAATCAAAAGATATGGGATAAAACACTTCATATTCATCAAAGGAAAAATGCACTAAGAAAATGTTTCAATCCTGACTATCTATGCTCCAAACTCAAGAGGACCTACATTCATAAAAGAAACATTATTAAAGCTTAAATCACACATTGAATTGAACTCCACACATTAATAGTGGGAGACTTCAACACCCCATTATCACAAATGGATAGATCATCAAGACAGAAACTAAATGGAGAAATAAACTAATAGAGGTCATGAGTCAAATGGATCTAACAGATATTCACAGAATGTTCCACCCAAACAAAAAAAGAATGCACCATCTTCTCAGCATCTCATGGAACCTTCTCCAAAATTGACCATATACTTGGTCACAAAGGAAACCTCAACAGATACAAGAAAATAAAAATAACCCCTTCCATCTTATCAGACAACCATGAATTAAAACTGGAACTCAACAACAACAGAAACAACTGAAAACCTATACATTCTTGGAAAATTAACAGTTCCCTACTCAGTAAGCTCTGAGTCAGGGAGAAAAAAAACTAAAAACTTCATAGAAATAAATGAAAATGAAGGCATAATGTACCAGAACTTTTGGGACAACAGGAAAGCATTGCTAAGAGGAAAGTTTATGGCACTAAGTGCCTTCATAAAGAAATTGGAGAGATCTCATACCAGGATCTTAACAACACACCTAAAAGATCTAGAAAGAAAAGAAGCAGACACACTGAAGAGGGGTAGACACCTGAAAATCATCAAACTCGAGGCAAAAATTTAAAAAATTCAGAAACAAAGAGAAAAATTCAAAGAATCAATGAAACCAAGATAAAATTTTTATTGATAAAATCAATAAGATAGACAAGCCCATATCCAAACTAAGAGGCAGAGGGGGCGTATTCAAATCAGCAAAATCAGAAATTAAAAGGGAGACATAACGATAGACACTGAGGAAATTCAAAAAATCATTAGGTCTTACTTAAAAGCCTATACACCAAACATTTAAAAATCTGAATGAAATGGACAGTTTCTTGATAGCTACCAATTACCAAAACTAAATCAATATCAGGTAAACAAATTAAATTGTACTATATCTAGTAAGGGAATAGAAGTTGTAATCAACAATATTTAATGCTTTCTTATAGTGATTGTGATATGTAGTTGAGAACTATTGCTGCATAGCAAGTACTGTGACTCTTCCTGTGTCACCAGAAGCTCTTGTCTTGCGTTTAAAGCTATAAAGCATATTCACATTGTGAAATTATTATTATTATTATTATTATTATTATTATTATTATTATTATCATCATCATCATCATCATCATCATCATCATCATCGAAATTAATTGTGTAAAAAATGGTACATGCTGCGTTAGGTATTTAGTTTGTGTGTGAATTCTGTATGAAAAGTGGTTTTGTTCTCTGAGTTGTTTTATTTTTCAAAGATTACAATAAAGATCTAAGAGACTATATTCCTGAAAAAAAAAAGAAGTTGTCATCAAAAGTCTCCCAACAACAACAACAACAAAATCTCAGGGTCATATGGATTCAGTGCAGAATTCTACCAGACCTTCAAAGAAGAGCTAATACCAAGTCTCTCCAAACTGTTCCATAAACTAAAAACAGAAGGAATGTTACCAAACTTAATGCCACAGTCACCTGATACTTTAGCCACAAAAAGACCAAACAAAGAATTAAAATTTCAGACCACTTTCCCTTATGAACATTGACGCAAAAATACTCAATAAAATACCTGCAAACCAAATCCAAGAATGCATCAAAAATGTCAATTCACCACGAAGAAGTAAGCTTTATCCCAAGCATGCAGGCATGGATCAATGCACAGAAATTCATCCATGTAACTCACCATATAAACAAACTGTATATCTCTTCAATATAGAACTTGAAGCCTTAGCTAGAGCAATAAGACACTGAAGGCAGGAGCCAAAGTATCACTATTTGCAGACGATATCAGTATACATCAATGACCTCAAGAATTCTACAAGGAACTCCTACAGCTAAGCGAAGGTATTGGATACAAAATAATTTCAAAAATCAGTAGCCCTCCTTTATACAAAAGACAAACAGGCTGAGAAAGAACTTAGGGAAACAACATCCTTCACAATCGCCACACAAAAAAACACCATGAAGTATCTTGGTGTAACTCTAGCCAAGCAAGTGAAAGACTTGTATGAAAATAACTTCAAGTCTCTGAAGAAAGAAATTTAAGAAGATATAAGAAGATGGAGTAATATGAATAAATTAATAAAATAAAATTAAAAAAAAGAAGATGGAAAGATATCCCATGCTCAGGGATCAGGAGGATTAACACAGCAAAAATGGCCATAGTACCAAAAGTAATCTACAGTTTCAATACAATGCCCATAAAAACGCCATCACAATTCAACATAAAACCAGACACACTAAATGTGTTAGAAAATAAATTGGGGAAGATCCTTGAGCTCAGAAAATTGGGACTAGTTCTACCTCAAAACCCAGCCATACCTCTCCTGGGCATATACCTGAAGATGCTCCACCATACAAAAAGGAAATTTGCTCAACTATGTTCAAAACAACTTCATTTGTAATAGCTAGAATCTGGCAAGAACTTGATGTCCCTTAGCTGCAGAATGGATATATAAATTGTGGTATATTCTCACAATGAAATGCTACTCAGCTATTAAAAACAAACGGATGCAGGCAAATGGATGGAACTAGAAAAAATAATCCTGAGTGTGGTAACCCTGATCCAGAAAGACAGGCATAGTATATACACACTTTTAAGTGGGCATTAGCCCAACATAGATGTCCTCTGAGAGACTCCACCCAGCAAGATATCTGGGCAGATGCTAGGACTAGGATATGGATCCTCTGCAGAGCACTGAGAGTACTACAGAAGAGTAGGGAGAATGGGAGGACCAGAAGGGGACAGGAGCTCCACAAGGCTAACAGATCTGAACCCAGTGGGACACCTGCACAATCTGATGCACCAACAAAGGACAATGCATTCAGATAACTAGAACCCTGTTCAGATGTAGCCCATGGAGAGCTCATTCTTCATGTGGGACAGGGGCAGAGTGGGACTGCCTCTGACTTGAAGTCTGGTGCCCAAGATTTGATCCCTTCCCTGTGGCAGGGTGGCCTTCTGGGCACACAAAGGAAGGGGATACAGGCTATCCTGAAGAGACCCGATATGCTTTGGTCAGATGGTGGGGAGGAGACTCTTCCCTCCCTCACCCTCCCACTCACACCACCCCCCATCACAGGACTAGGGGAGGGTAATAAGGAAGATGAGGTATGGAGAGTGGGAAAGGGAAGATATGAAACACGGAGTAACAATAAGGATGCAAATAAATTATAAAAACTTAAAAATTAAAAAACGTATATTTCCAAAGTCCAACTTGAATCAGATCTGTACCTATATAGAAATCAGCACTTGAATATATAACGACCTTTTTACAGTGCACAAAGACATTATCCCAATAAATTTTCTTGTGACTTTCTTATGTTGCCCTCTCTTAAATGTCCTGCATCCTTCTCCCCTCAAAATATTCAGCTACTTCTTTAAAGATCTCTACCTTTAAAACTGCAAAGTAGGGCATTTACAAGATAGCATAAGAGGGGTGTGAAGACCTATAGCAACAATCTTTCTTAATGCTTGGTCCAAATTGAAATAATAAAGAATCTCCAAACCCCAGCTGTTGATTGGACAAGACACAGCTGAAGCCTTTGAGAATGAGAAGGACAGCTTTGGGACTGTGTTTGTCTGCACATCACTGAGCTTCTACTTCAACCATAGCTGTAAAAGGGAAAGGGAAATGTAAAAGTACCTCAAGGAGCTTGGGAATGAAGCAAATGTTTTCCACCTTTCCCAGAGGTCTCATTTAACTTTAATTATGGAAATTAGGACTGTGTTGTTTGCAGCTGTTCTCCAGTTAGCATTCCTGGGCCGTGGCTTTATATCCAAGTAGGTACGTCCCTCCAATAGCATCAGCATGTCACAGAGGGCAGGGCTTTCTGACAGTTTCTTTTCTTTGGATTTTAAAAGCAGAGATTAATTTTGAGAAAGGTTATGTATTGGTCAGGGTTCTTTAGAGTAATAATAAAACATGCAGATCTCTCTGTCTCTGTCTCTGTCTCCTTCTCTCCATCTCTCTCTTTCTCTCCATCTCTCTCTCTCTCTCTCTCTCTCTCTCTCTCTCTCTCTCTCTCTCTCTCTCTCGTGTGTGTGTGTGTGTGTGTGTGTGTGTGTGTGTGTGTGTGTGTGTGTGTGTGCCTTCTGGAGAACCCTATACCAACCTTCCAGGATGATGCTCCCTAATTGGCACCATAACTGTGTCTTCAAAAGGACATTCCATCTTACTATCAGCTGGTTTGGATGGTGAGGAACATGGTAAGACCAGTAGATCTCATGGTTGTGGGCCCACTTTCACACTTTTCTGTATATGAATTGAGTTCCTTGATCAGAAGCAATACTGTGTATAATACCATGATGGTGGATAAGTCATTCTGTCAAAAAAAATTTATTTTGGTTTTTCAAGACAGGGTTTCTCTGTGCAATAGTCCTGGATTTCCTGGACTCTCTTTGTAGACCAGGCTGGCCTTGAACTCACAGCTATCCGCCTGCCTCTGTCTCCCAAGTGCTGGGATTAAATGCGTGAGCCACTATGCTAGGCTTATTCTCTCAATTCTATAAGTCCATAGATAATGGTTTTGACAGAAGCGTTACATGGAGGAAAGGCAAATGTATAGCAAGAATAAGTATCTTCTCCAGTAAGGAAAAAGTGTTGTACTTTCCAGAGCCTAAAAATTAAGTAGTTCCAGGTAGTCAAAGTACACTGTCACCCTCCAGAAAGTTGCCACATCTGGGGTTCAGTAATGGTCACTGCTGTTGACAGATCTGGCATCCAGCAGCAGCTGTAGCTAGTTCATCCTTGGGGAGTGGAAGTCTAGATTGTTGAGTCCCATGTTGCATAACACCATCTCTGATGCAATGACCAATTTGCCCGTAGGCCTATTGGGCAATGACAGGAATGGCTGGGGAAACAGTCCAATACTCTACACAATGGGTCATCCCATCCATTTGATTACTGAACACCTCCTCAGGATCTGCTTGGACCCAGTCATGTACATACCACTTCCATTTGATAATAGATTGCTGCTGTTCAAATCCTACTTTATGATAGCACCCAGCTCATGATGGGCCACTTGGGTTCCTTGGTAACAGACATAAACATACTAACACAGAGACATCCTCTCCCAGACACCTCACTATTTAAAGGTCATGGATGACAAAATATTTTACTCCAATTCCCCTGATTGTTTATATGTCTGCATGCATATATTGTGTGTTTGTGTTTGTATGTGTCTATCTCTGTCTCTCTGTCTCTCTGTCTCTCTCTCTCTCTGAGTGTGTGTGTGTGTGTGTGTGTGTGTGTGTGTGTGTGTGTGTGTGTGTGTGTCTGTGTCTGTCTGTATGTGTGAGCTTTGGGAGCGAGGGTAAGGAGGTTGATTATTCTTATGAAATTTCATTATGGTTTAATTATTTTTTTCATGAGATAAGCCCAGAAGGCCTTTGTTTCAAATATTATTTCTAATTATTCATAGCTTATGAATGTAATCACAAATAAGGGTGAGAAGGTAGGTTTATTATTTAATCAACTGAATAAAAATGATGTACTATTCAAATTTAAAAGGAAAGAAAGTCATCTTTATAATTAAAGCCCTACTCAGATAATGAGGTCTCTTTGGCTATATCTATTCTCTGGTTGCTAGAACTTTTGAAGAGTAAAGTAAAAGAATAATGACCCTCTATAGGCATACACAGAGGCCTAATCAAATGGATCCAAGAACCCTGGCCATGAGGAAAAAACTTAGAGGTCAGTTCAAATCACTATCTTTTGCAATGAGTCCTTCAGAAATACAGGTACCACATGACCCTGTTTTATATACTCTAAATGATAGAAAGCTCACCATGTGACAAGGGACCTTTGTTTCTTTGATGAAAAACTTGATGTACTAGGAAACATCACCTTGTTAAACTGAATAGCCAAAATAAAGTTCAACTGTAGTTTCATCTTTCATACATAACTTTTATACTCTGCAAGACTCAGCTCTCAATCCACTTTTCTATGTCATCAAATATGTGAACATAGGGACCACCGCCGATGTAAGACAAAACACACATACACACACACAAAAAAAAAACACAAACATGCTTTCCTAATCTGTGCTAAGTATTTTTTATCTGTTTCTCATATGACAAGGCTTTTAGATCACCTCTGAGGCTTAGCGGACATCATGGAAAAGGAGACAGAAAGATTTCACTAGAAGATAGGCAGTAGTACTGTGAAATAATTTTTTTTATATGACAATGCTGCTTACTATCTATGCAAATATTCAGTGATGGTTACCTATACAAAACTAGGCCCATAAACATCATATATAGAGGAAAAGGGTCATATGGTCCCAGCCCTCCTGAGAAGCTGTATACAGTTAATGATTTCTGGGGAAAGGGAATCATCTCTCAGTGGAGTAGCCACTAGTAGGTTATCTTTGCTTAAGTAAATATTCCCTCAATCATGCTCATGCAAGCAAATCTAATTAAACTCAGTGAAGTCACACACAGAAGAAGCCATAAAAGTAGGAGAAGGGATTTACTAGGAAGAAATGGTCAGCAGGACAGGGATAAGAGTGGATTAATGATGGGAACAGAATATGGTCAAAGTAATTTCTATACATATACAAGTATGTTTTTTTAAATCTCCCATGTCAGGCTTCATTAGAAACAAGGATCACAACCCACAATTTTATCACACTCAATTCACACAATGTTCCCAATATTGTGGCATTGTGAGAGGCATGATGTAAGATATATGTTTAGAAGGATATCTTTCTTAGATGCTCAGTTATTGCCATTCTCATATATGGCAAGGCTTCATCTGACTCAACTATTCCAACAAAATATTGAAGCTTCTCTTGTCACACCTCCATCCACTTGGTGGTTACTGAGTCTTCCTATTTCCTGTACAGTAGATTCTGACTACTTAACTCTCCTAGGTCTTGAAAGTGAGACCTAGTGCACTCTTTTCTAAACTAAGATCTACTAGTGCAAGCAAGATGGCTAAGTTGGTAAAGCTTGACTTAAGTTCAATCACCAGAAGGAACATCAAGGAAGGAGAGAGAGAACAGATTCCACAAAGCTGTTCTCCAATCTCCATAGCTGTGCCATGGCACGCATACATATATGCAAATAATAACAATTACAACAACAACAATAATAATACTATCCATTATAATATGCTAAAGTAATAATTTTCATAATTGTCATGATCTTTAATGAATAAATGTAAATGTATGAATTTTGAAAACCACCTGGATGAATACCAATTCCCATATTGGTTTTGGTGTTTGTAGCCATACTAGTACCAATAAGAAATATTTTAATTATTTCAACCTAATGAGAAAATAACAGAGATCCTCTGTGCTGAAAAGCCAGGATTTAAATCCAGATCTGTGATTATGCAGCTTGTGCCTTTTCTTTTCTTGGAATTCGGTGCTCTGAAGCACCATGAAATAATTTGTTTCTTTTGAAGAAATAGTAACATATTTCATTTGAATTTCAGAACTCAGTGTTTCTCACAGTGTCATTAAATGGCAAATATCCAGAGATCCTGAAATCTTGTAAGAACTATTTAGTTTTTATTTGAATTCATTTTTATACTCTAAAAGAATTGCTTTCATCTTGTAGGCACCCTGTAATTGAGTACTGCTATATCCTTTTAAATCATACACTTTTATTTCTAGTACCAAAACTCTTGTACAAAAACACAAGAATGTGAAATACCATCATGGAAGATAAGGAGAAAGGAGAGTAGTTCCAAGATGTGATAAGGATGAACCCAATGAAATAATAGGTGTTCTTCATTCCATAAGGACTGAAAGTATCCCAAATCATCTTAGAAGGCAAAAGATATATCTACCATGTTGATGAAATATAGAAATTTCAGCACATAAAGATGAATTTCTATTTAAATGGCTGTAAAGAATGTAGCATGCCTATCAAAGGCTTAAAAACCAATATCTACATATAAGATAATACCTAACACAGCCTGAGTGGCCAGGAAGCAGAAAGCAGATAGCACAGATACCTAGGGTATAACCAAGTACAACTGACAAAAAAAATTCAATGAAATGATTCCTAATGATATTCTGCTATACTCATAGATCGGTGCCTAGTCAAGTTGTCATCAGAGAGGCTTCCACCAGTAGCTGATGAGAGTAGATACAGATATCCACAGCCAAACATTAGGCAGAGCTTTGGGAACCCCCAAAGAAGAAAAAGATAAGAATCAGAGGGGTGAAGGGCGTCAGAACATGGCCCACAGAATCAACTAAGGAGGGCTCATAAGGGTTCACAAATACTAAACAAGCAATCACTGAGCCTGCATGGGTCAGTGCTCGGTCCTCTGAACACTTGCTGTAGTTTTGTAGCTTGGGGTTTTAATAGGAATCCTAACAGTGAGAGTGGAGATGTTTTTTACTCTATTGCCTGTTTTGGGACACTTCCTCTTAATGGTTACCTCTTATAGGTAATATGAGAGGAGATGCCTGGTCTTACTCCAACTTGATATGCCATGTTTGGTTGATATCTCTTGGAGGACTCCTCTTCTCTTAAGAGAAACCAAAGAAACAGTGGATCTGGGGAAGAAGGGATGTAGAGGGGACTAGGGGGACTTGGGGGAGTGGAGGGAGGGGACGAAGCTGTTGTAATGTATTGTATGAAAGAAGAATAAAAAATTTTTAAAGGAAAATAATTAAGAGAATACAAACAACAGTTTTCCCTATAGTCTGGGTTACTTCACTTAGCTTGATTTTATCTAGCTCTACCATTTACATGTGAATTTTATCATTTCAGTTTTTAAACAGGTAAATAATTCCATTGTATAAATGTATCATATTTACATTATCTGCTAATCAATTGATGGACATCTAGGCTCTTTCCAGTTTCTACCTATTGTGAATACAGGAGCAATTAACGTGCATGAGCACTGTAGTAGAGCGTAGAGTCTTTTGTGTATATGCCCAACAGAGGGATACCTTGAGGTAGATCTAGTCTCAGCTTTCAGAGGAATTGCCACACTGAGTTGCGTAGTGGCTATACAAGTTTCCATTTCCACCAGCAAAGGATGAGAGCTCCCCTTACTCTACATCCTTCCCAGCATGGGTGTAAATTTTTTTATTAATCTTGGTCATTCTGGAATCTCAGCATAGTTTTGATTTACATTTCCCTGATGACTAAGGACATTAAGCATTTCGTTAAGTGTTTCTCAGGCATTTGTGTTTCATATTTTAAAAATTCTGATTAGATTTTTAATTGGTATGTTTTTCTTGATATTATTTTCTGTGTTTGTTTTATATATTAGATATTAGACCTCTATCAGATGTGTAATTGGTTTTTCCAGTTTTTCCATTTTATAGGATGTCACTTTGTCCAAATGATGGCATCCTTTTCCATCAGAAGCTTTTTAGTTTCATGAAACGTCATTTATTAATTGTTTAATTAATTGTCATATTAATTAATTGTTTCATTTATTAGTTGTTCTTAGTTCTTACACTATGGGTGTCCTGAAATAACAGGCTTACTTAAGACAGGATGTTTATAGGAAAGTGAAACACTATTCTTCAGAGAAGTTCTTTAAGACAGGAAGTAAACAACTCAAAATAGCTTTAGGAAACCTCTGAAACTGACTACATTCACCAGTGCACCGCTCAACCAAAGCATCCATAAGCTGTGAGAGCTGCCAAGAATCATTCTTAGAAAAACCATTATGCATGGAAGAGTCTAAGATAAGCCAGGCCACCTGAAAGAATCAGAGAGCAGCCAAGCTGCCTGGAAGAAGCAGAGACACACTGAACTGTCTAGAAAAAAAAATGATGACCAGCTGAGCTGCCTGGAAAAGGCTCAGACATACTGACCCACCTGGAAAGGACACTCTCCACAACCTGTTGGGCTGCCTGCAGCCTGTACAGTTTGCTCCACGTTTTCAGCATTGTGAGCTATCATTCATGCCTGGGAATGGTGGTGATGCAGCTGTCTTTGAGTCATTTCTGCTCTTGTAAGAAACTCCTCACCCATACTGTTGTTAGTAACTCTAATAAAATTTATTAGTTCACTAAATTGGACTTTGGTGGTATCTGTTCTTTGTTCTGCGTTTAGTTTCCTATCTGGAGTGAGTAATTAAATAATTGTTACATATCCCCAGGAAAAGTGCCACACAACACTATTTTAACATCATAAATTCTGGCTATTAAACTTATTGTTTATGATTGTTTAAAAGCTGATCCTTGGCAAAAAGTAACTATGACAATAAATGCCCCAATCCAAATGGTTATCTTTTAAGCTACAAAAAAAGGAAGAAGGAGGTGGGGCTGAAAATTAAATTTTAACAGAAATCTTCCACCATATTACTATCGATAATCCAGTTCTTTATTCAAGTTTTCATTTTTTTTTAAAGAGGGGAAAGGAGCATTTGAAAGGACTGTTTTTTATTTATTTTTTATTACACATGTATAAGACAAACTGTATACAGCAGGGAGAACCATGTGACAATCATGAGAATAATGAGTTCTATACATGTTACATTCATAGTGACTTGGCCATCTGCATTCGTCTTGTTTGAAGCAAATATTTTTCCTGTCTTGTTGAGTCTAAATTTCTGAATGAGATTCAATATCTATCCTATCTCAACTCTATTAGCTTAACTTCTTTATCTTGATCTAAAACATCTTGTCCCCTAACCACCTAAGCTTGGTTTTAAAACTATACTATCTTGTGTTCAATGCCCCTCAGAGACTTGAGAAGGAATAAAACTTAAATTACTGAGCGAACCAGCAGTGTGGGTTAGCAGCTTCCAAAATGTACAAATTGACTTAAGACAGTTTACTGCCTGACCAGTCCCCCAAGTTTTCTTAAAGTTTCCTGTACAGACATTCAAGTGAAGATGTATTCACAACACCTAAGAATAGAGTTGATAAAAATCATGGGAAATTTTTCAGTTATTGACACTGGAATACATAGCACATTCTATGACATACTCTGAAATAGATAAGTGGGCGCTGAATTTTCCCTCCTACTTAGTCGCTACTAGCTCAGTTATATCAGTATTCCCTAATGTGAGAAATGGATTACTGTCCATCTACTTAATGGGCTAACTTTCTAATAGAACCATAATATCGTTCTTCACACACCCCATTCATAGAATTCTCTGTGTTCACTGAAAAATAATTCAATTAGCAGGAAATACCTGGATAGGATGGAGAGATGTGGATGTGGATGGGTGAGATGATAAGTGCAAGTAGAACTTTGTGTCTCCGAAGGCTGGGTTTCACTAAAACATTGTTCCAGGTGAGTGGTTTTTTTCCAAGTAAATGTTAAAAGCCATTATAAGTATATGGAATTCATTTAGTTGTAATAACTAATTTTTTAAAATTTAAACTAGATACATCTGAAGTAAAGAACAGAAAAGGGGGCTATTAGAGAAAAGAAAGGGGTCAATAGGAAATGAGCAAGACCATAATGGACTAGACTGAAGGAAGAGAATCAATTAAATCCAGTGTATAAAAATTCCACAATGAAACTTACTATTTGGTATGCTGTTTTTTTTAAATGAATGAGCATTAAATTATAACAGAAGATGGAATTACTTTCACATATGAAAACTAAGAAGTAAAATGTAAAACTGGTGGGCATGTCTTTACTCTGTTACAATGTAGTTACATCATGCATATAAATATTGATTCTCATAATTATTTCAACCAAAAATTTGGTGAGCATATTTGTGTTGTCTATTAAGAGTATATCTGATGATTATGAGGGTAAACATTGTATGTGCTACCATTATGCTAGCCTTGTGATCCATGGAGCTTTATTTCCACTTTTAGTGTGAAATGATAATTGCTAATAGTTCTTACTCTAAAGATGTTATAAGAAGTAAATGAATAAATATGAATAAAGCAATTAGAACATTGCTTGGCTTGCAGTAAGTATTCCTAAAGTTTTAAGCATTATGAATATGGTCGTAATTTTTTACCCAAGAAAAAGGAATTGAACACAGTGGTGCATTCAAGTGCAGCAGCCCATAGTAAACTACTCAGACCTGCCCCAAAGTTTGCACTGATTCATTAATCATTTTGTATAAAGTGGATTTTTAAATTAGGAATTCACTTAGTCATCACACTTTCAACCAGTTGAATTTCTCTATTTTCAATACACCATTGCCATCCTTTCCACAGTTAATTTCAAGATAGTCACTAAATTTGAACACTCTGCTATGCCATTACTTCCATTCTTGTCAGCCTGAAGCCTTTACAGTTTTTCAAACACCAACACATATGGCTCTGGACTGTAATAGTTAATGTTCCTTTTACTTAAGATACTTTACCCAGACATCCATGTGATCCTCTCCATCTCTGCATTCTGGTCTCTGATCAAAATATTAGCAAGAACTTCACATCACATCACATCACATCTCAGGCCCAGCCCCTAGCAATAACATGGAGAAGTAATCAGTACTGGCTATTCAATTTGTTTTGTCTCTTTATTGTTAGAATATAAGCTACAAGAAACATGAATTCAGGCTGTTTTGCCTACTCTTGTTTCCTCTAGTGTCTAGAAAAGTACTTACTCTGAACCAATAGAAAATGGCCATTAAATATTTGTCAAATAAGTAAACATTCCTGTGAAAGATGCCAGAAGTTATGTATCTTGCAATAATATCTTAATCAGGTTCTAATGACAGACCTTTAAAAGTCCTTTAAAATGAATAGTTAAGTCCTTAAATTTAGTTTAGTATGACTTATTCTCAGTGCACAGAGAATTTTATACATAATAGAGCAACTCTGCCATTTGTACTACATGGCACATGAAAGCTTATTAAATACTACTATGTTGCATTTGAACATTTTGTCACTGCCTTTGGCTCTGTCACCAAAAATCAACTCTGGTCAAGTGGCCTTACACCATCATTGACAGGCATCTCAGTTCTGCCTCAGCAGCTTCTCATTGGCACTCCAAATAAAATAAAGGTAGAAATTTCCATGTCTTTGAACACAGGGTAAAGCAAGGACATATCTCAGTATAGCTTCTATTCAACTTTCACATTAATGGTGTACTTAATCTTGAAATCAGTAAAGAGTATTCCATTACCCCCATTTACTTCCAAGTTGCTGTGGTAAGCAGGTAATAAACACGTTCTAACTTGACCTTATCATTCAGTTTATTTGCTGTATTGATAAAATTGATAATACCAGTGCTTTCTTTTACATTTTCATTTATTATAATTTATTCAGATTACATTCCAATTGTTATCCCCTCCCATGTATCTTTCCATTCCTGCCTTACCTCCTTCTTCCATCATATTCCCCTCCCCTAGACCTCTGATAGAAGTGGACCTTCTCCTCCATATGACCACAGCCTATCAGGTCACATCCAGGTAGCTTGCTTCCCTTTCCTCTGTGTGTCCGCAGGGCCTTTTCAACAAGGAGAAACTCCCGAAGACCAGCTCCAGAAATCAGTGAAGAGGCAATAAGAGAAATTCTTGGTGGATCCTCCATAGGGAGAATTGAGCCAGAGGTGAACAGATGGTTAAGGAAATCTAATCATTAAGGAACTAGCCATAGGAACTAGCTATTCAGGAGAGGTTGGGGAAGGGAGGAAAAAAGAAATACTGAGACCCAGGCATAAATTGTGGTCCAAAACTGAAAAGTCTTAAAGCCCAGGAGAACTTTACTTTTCTGTCTCTTAGTCCCTGATACTCCTTGGACCAACCCCAGTATTTTATTTAAAGCGAAGTTCAATTTTTTTCATTACAGATTACATCATGATTTTTTCATCTTTTACAATCAATAGGGCATTCAAAAACAACAAAGCAAAAGAACAATCTAACAAGGAAATACAAACAGTTCTCTATAACCTACAATAAAGAATAAAGCAGAAATCAACCAATATCCAAGCAATGGTCAGCATGACCTGAGTATTATTTCTTAAACAATACTAGAGAAAGTTTAATCATACATTTCCCTGGGCTAAAGCCATTGTATTTACATGATTGTCATAGCAACATAGCTAGAGTTAAATGTACTCTAATAAAGAAAAAACTTGGCTTACCACCAATCCCAAATCAATAGGTGTGCTATCTAAGCCTAGGCTAACTGCCAAGGGGGTCCTCTATTGTAAAATATCTGTAATGCATGAAGTTCCAAGCTCACCTTCTATTGCTCTCAAAGTAGATTCTAAAGAAACTTTTCTACAGCTAAAAGTATGTAGCCATGTACTTACTTGCTCCTCTATAGGTTTCCAGTGTCCCTGGTTGGGTTTTTCTAGTATACATCTTGCTCCCAGTCCTGGGAGCCTGTTGGTGCCTTTACGGTGCCAGACTGGTGGTTGTCTTAGGCTAACTCCCTGTCTGGGACCCCTGGCACCTGACTGGAGGCTGTCTCGGGATCATCGGGGTTTTTTTTCAGGTAACATCATTCAGCTGTTCATAAGCCAAAACACTGAGTGTAGATATAGCCTCTCTCCTCTCTGCTACCTACTTACACACATTTGACACAGCAGTCACATCTGTAATGATTCTAGGAGCAGGTGGCCTTTAATTTCTCTTACCAAAATAGCAGTGAGTACTATTGGAACTTGTTATTTTATATTGGAATTCTAGAAACTTTGAAATAGATACTTGCTTATATATCAATGCAAAATCCAGAATAAACAGTAACGAGATTCTCTTTCGTAGAAAATATTTTGTAAATTATCAAGCCACATTTTTATTTTATATAATCCAAGACAATAATCTAACACCAAAATTCAGTTATTTTGTCAATTACTTTTCCTTGCTCAACTAACACTAAACATTTCTAGACTCGTGCTTGCTAATATTTTATAACAGCTTGAAACCTCTATATCCCAGAGTTTTAAACATATTTATCTAATTTTAATCTTTTTATGTATTGCCTTAGCTCATTTGTTAAACAGTGTAGTATGAATATATGTGAAAATATTAACTTATGTCAATATATATGAGTGTGTGTGTATGTTACATGGCATGATTCACTTATATAACCATAATTAAATATTAATTATCTAAAGGGTAAATTGATGGTTGGGAGAATAGAAAACTGGCAATTTGATGGTCTTTATATTATCAGTCAATCGATTAATAGTAGGTATTCAAATAGCTAGATACTTATCCTAACTAAGAATTTTCCTGGAAATGGCATGCTAGGGCAATAAATTCCATTGCTACTAAAACCATAGGAGCCAGACTAAAATGCTCTTGTACCAAATGAGATCACTTAATCAATCTTATTCTAAAAGTCTTCTGGAGGTTTGATGATTCAGTGACCAAATTGTAACCGAATATGCATAGATAAGATAATAAAGAGGACACATCTTGAAACATTATAGAAATTAATTTTAGGTTTTTTTTAGGGGGCTCAAGACAAAGTTTCTTTGTGTAGGCTTGACTGTCCTGTACTTGCTTTTGTAAACCAGGCTGGCTTCGAACTCACAGAGATCCATCTGCCTCTGCCTCCTGAGTGCTGAGGTTAAAGGCATGCAACCTCCACACTCAACCTGAAATTAATTTATTAAAAACATTATTTACCACCATTTTTCAGAACCTTTAAGGAATAAATTCAGGGCCAGGCGTGGTAGCGCACGCCTTTAATCCCAGCACTCAGGAGACAGAGGCAGGCGGATTGCTGTGAGTTCGAGGCCAGCCTGGTCGACAAAGTGAGTCCAGGACAGCCAAGGCTACACAGAGAAACCTTGTCTTGAAAAAACAAAAAAAAAGAATAAATTCAGTCATTTAAAGTATACATTTAATGAAAGCATAACAGAATACCTAAAGAATCTGTAATTTCACACTGAGAATTAGATATCAGACTGACTTTAGACATAGCCTTGTAATAGAAAGAACAAATTTTAAAGATAAATTGTGTGGTTATTTCTATTATATTCTCTCCATCTTTTACAGGATCCAGATAGAAATTTCCCTATGGTTCAATTGATTAATTAAATAAACTTAATGTATAATAGCGATGTGGGGAGAATGAATACAAGAGAAACATGGTGCCTGCTATCTACTCATCTGCTCCATCCATTCAGCCATAGTCTTTATATTCCAACTTAGAAATGTGTCTCTAGTCAATCTTCCATTCTTTCTCATTTTTAGCCATTACCACTATTATTGTTTTAAAATAAATACCTATCTTCTCTTATTGTTGGGATCCTAGGAAGATGATCTTAAATCCAGACTTGAGTCAATGGGATTTGAAGTCTTCAAAAGACATTTGAGAGCTCATTTAACAACTTGGTGCATAGGCTTGGAATAAAGGAGAAAAAAAAAAGAGTCAAGGCTGCTAAGTTGGCTCAGTGAATAAAAGCCCTTGCTATATAATCCTGAAGACCTCAGTTTGATTCCTAGACCCCGTGGTGGAAGAAAGAAATTGACTCCCAAAAGTTGTCCTCTGACATCAACATGCACACCATGGCACGTGTGTCTTCACTCAAAACCACATATCATATGCATACACACATGCACTGATGATGATGAGGAGGAGGAGGAGGAGAAGGATGATGATGACAATGACGACAACAAATTAAAACATCAAAGAAACAAAAATAGAATAAAAGGGAGTATAAGTGAATTGATCTTTTGATAAGTTGCTCTTGTGGGTACATATCTGATCAAGATTCAGATTGAACACCATTTTGACAAAGCCCTTAGTACTTTTCCAGAACTATTATTCTTTAAAGAAAACAAAGAACAACAACAGAAGGAATCACACAGAAAATCCTACCTTTAGGAAATAATAAAGAATAGCTCTTAACTTCAGCTACTCAGTGGAATCATCTCCAGATTTTTAAGAATCTCAATATGCAGCTGAGCATGGTGGCACATGCTTTTAATCCCAGCACTCAGGAGGCAGAGGCAGGTGGATATCTGTAAGTTCAAGGCCAGCCTGGTCTACAAAGTGAGTCTAGGACAGCCAAGGCTACACAGAGAAACCCTGTCAAAAAAGAAAGAAATGAAGAAAGAAAGAAAGAAGGAAAGAAAGAAAGAAAGAAGGAAAGAAAGAAAGAAAGAAAGAAAGAAAGAAAGAAAGAAAGAGAAAGAAAGCAAAAATAATCTCAACACCAAGACCACATGCTAGGTGAAATAGGCTGAATCACAGGTAATATTACCCCATCCCACAGCATTTTCTGAAGCTCCACTAAGTGTTCTAAATGTTCAGTACCCTTGCCAAAGCAAGCTCATATTACGTAAGCTGTAATCTCCTAGCCTGGAAAGCTTTGTACATGGGCGACAAGTTCATGCTTATACACATCATTAGTTTCTGAAAATAGCCCAAAAGTTTGGGGACTAATTGTTACCGTTAGTGACATTTTGCAGACATATACCTCATGTCTATTTGTATTGGATTCTCTGCTGAAACACAAGCTAATGTAGACTCTAGTTAAAGCAGTCAAAATGATTTCTTCTTTGAAATCAATATGAAAATAGAGCCAAACCTTGCACTCTGAGACTTACTCTTAGTTTTTATATTTCTAATTTCTTTTTTAAAATCACATTGTATCTACACTTTGCTCTATAAATCTTGCAATGGCCTTTGGCCCAAAGCAATAAAATTCTGACCAGAAGATATATAATAAGAAATGTTTTGCTGTTCTTTCCCCCCAGCAACATAATAAAAGCCGTATTCTCTGAGCAAAAGTCTTTATATGCTTTTATGATGTCTAATCAGTGATGTTTGCCCAGGATGATTGTATTAGGTTTTAGAGCATAGAAAATCAACAAGTGACAAGAAGTTTTCTTCTTCGCAGCTTCTCCTCAGAACCAGTTTGGCTCAGGTCCTCAATAGTGTGCAGAAGGATGAGACTGCTGAAATGTTTTCTACAAGCCTTTCCAACTCATTCACCAAATTCATTTCAATTAAGCTGTTAATCTTTTACCTCGAGGGCACCTAATTGGCATCCCTTTTGACCTTAGATAAGCTACTTTGCAATATCTTAGGACCAAAATGACCTTATAAGTTAGCAAAATCTAACCCTCATCTTACACACTGGCACATATGAGAAGCAGAGAAGAGCAAGGAGTTCCCAAGGTCAGACATGATAAGAACCCATGTGTCACGGTGATTTACCTTTCTTCTTTTGATTTGCCTCTGTTGGACCTCAGACATTCGGAGGAATAATGAGACCTAACTCTGCATAATATGCCATCCATAAAAATTCCCCGTCCTGTCATGATGGCTACTGCTGAATGTGTAGGGACGGAATCTGGAGTGCCTCCTCTATTCCTCTGCCCAATTTAAAACTGATGGAAAATCAAAACTTCATTGCGAATTAATCTACCTCCTTGATGATCCAAAGCTAACCCTGAGGTCCACTCTGATGATCACATTGAGTAACAGGCTACAGAAACCAGCCAAAAAGGAAGCTAGAGATTGTGCTCATGAGACACTAATTCTCGGAGCCCCAATTTCCCAATTTATTAAATGAAAAGAACAATCATCTCTGCTCTGAGAAGAAAGCATTAGAGCAATGAATCTCACATGGTGATGAATTTGTTCCCACTAGCAGAATCTGATCAACAAGTGTATACATTACGTTTTATGACTGGGGAAGAGATGCTATTGCTATCTAATGGGTAAAGGTCAAGGATATCATTAATTATCATAGAAGGTACACGATAGTTTCCTACAAAGTAATTTTAAGGCCTAAATGTTTATACTGCTGAGACTGAGAAAGTTTGCACTAGAGAGACAAACACTGTGCTGAGCTATGTCATTGGAGGGCTTCTCATAGAAATCAGCTGCAAGCTTTGCTCTGTAGGTACACTGTTTCTTAATTGGCCCAGAAGAATGATCAGGAAGCCTTCCTGAACATAATTAGAAATTACAACAACTAGATATTTGCCCTCAAGGCCATTTTCCCCAAAGAGAGCACAATTTCTGAGTAAAGGAAACCCTGTATTGGTCTGTAACAAGATAATGTCCAAGTGTGTCACCAACTTCTCAGTACTGATAAAGCCTTTACTCCAGAATTAGATATAAAACTCTGAAAAGCTAGTGCAAAAGAAAGAACTATCAAAGGAACAGGAAATAGGAAGAGGAAAATCTTTTTCTAGATAACATAGAGTTTATCTATGTGAAATGGTTCCAGATTAAATATTGTAGTTAAATATAGAAATGTCTGTTCAACTTCTCATGAACCACTGGCATCATTTTTATTCATTTGAGGTGAATACACACACACACACACACACACACACACACACACACACAAGCATGTGTACTAACAGCAACAAGTTTTGATAGTTTTGGTGTGAAACATATTGTTTAAAGCTAGCAAGTATGATCATCTTTACTTTCCACAACAGTCAGGATTTTTCCAAGTATGTAGGAGGCAGGCTACTTGGAGCCAGTATAATGCTCCTTCTCAGCATGATATGCTTCATTAAATAATCTTTTACTATAACATTAATCGCAATTACAAGATTTCAGTTCAAAATATTTGATAACAGCCCAGTGTGGAACTGAAGTGTTATTATTATTTCCTTTAAAGAAGTCAGTGGGAAACAGGCCTCCAGCACAGTGCCACCAATATAGTAGCCAGATGCAACAGGATGCATAAACTCTGAGGAATATGATAATACCTGGATACCAATATCTGTTCCTAAAAATATATACATTGATCTATTTAGGGGGTATTTAAATTGAAGTCAGAGAAACGAAAAAGAAGGAGTCACTTAAGTATCAATTCAAAGTAAATTAAACCTTATTTTTTCAAAAAGCTATTCCTCACCATGTTTCAACAGAAGTGGTTTTCTCTTTATGGTATTAATTTAGAAGAAATGAAGATAATTGAAGACATAAATATTGTGCTCTATGCCTTCTTTTTTAGTGGCTTGTACACATTTGAGAAAAGCTGATAAGTAGTTGACTAATTCTTAAAATGAACTGGAAAGAAGCAGCACCTTACCAGCTGCCTGTTCACTTGGTAGCTAGTGTACTAAAGCCCCAAGGTCACACTGGTGGTTGCCAAATCCTTGATTGGCCAGCTGCTTATACAGCCACCAGTGAAGTCTTCTCCTCCGAGATGTATTACATCTATCTTGACAACATATTCATTGTTGATAGGATACTAATACATCCTTTTGTTTCCCATCCTTGACTTGACAATATTCACTCCTCCAAAATCCACCCTCATTTCTCATCCAATTTTATACCCTTTTTAAAAAGTGCAATTTGTGTAGACTGTATGTGCTTGGATGTATGGACTTCCAGTGCAACCTGGTCAATCTACCAAAGGACATATTCTTAAAATAAAATTTTGTGTGTAAATCCTCTCTCCATGCCGGGATTTGATCTGGCTTGAATTGGCATAGGTCTTGTGCATGCTGTCACAATCTCTATTAATTCTCTATTGTATCCAAAAGTCACTGTTTCCTTATTGTCTTCCATGCCTCTGGCTCTTACAGTATTTCTGCCCCCTTTTCTAAAATGATCCCGATGCCTTGAAAGGAAAAGTGTGATGTAAATGTCCCATTTAGGATGTGACCATTATACAGTCTCTTAATTTCTACATGTTGACCAGTTGTGGGTCTCTGTGTTTATTACCACCTATTTCAAATAGAAGCTTCTCTGTTGAGGGTTGAGAGATTAATTAATCTGTGGCTATAATGATTACTTTAATACTATTTCTTTTAATTTACAGGAAAATGGTAGTGGGTTCTCTCCTGTGGCCTATGACCTGTCTACAAACAGGTTCTTAACCAGATAGTGCAAAGTACAAGTTTCATCTTGTGGAAGAGTCTTTAAGTCCAATCAGAATGTAGCTCGTTACTTCCATGATGTTTGTGCCACTAAACCTACTATTGTAGAAGTTTTCTATATGTATAAGTAAGAGGGAAAATAAATTGGAGTTATCATATAATGAGGAAACAATGCCCCTACTAGACACCATAGGCTAACAAATAAAAATGCCAGTGCTAGGACTTACCTCTTTTTGAGGTACGGGACATTGAGGTCCCATAGATACTTACATATTACAGGCTACTGCCCCTGCTATTGGTTGCTTTTGAGAAAATGATGTCAAGACCGAATTGCTGAAATCACAACATATCTGAGTCTTGAGACAAGGAGCTGTATATTTGATCCTGGCATAGAGACCTCATCACTAATGAGTAGCTTTCACAGTGCTGGAAGTTACTATGCATGGTAGTGAAACAGAAAATGTGAAAAATCTGAACGAAAGATGTGAAATTTATAAGCTACATAAACAGATGGTTTGAAAGAGACATTTTCTTGAACTACCACTTACGGGGTTCCAGCACCTTCACTGTAAGCATATGTATAAAAGTCTAACCTTGCTCTCATAAAATTGGGAAGTATTCAGGAAGTCCTACCCATACTGAGTGAGAGTTCAAGGACACCCAGAATATGGCATGCAACAAGAGTGCTATTCTAGTGTAAAATGATGGGTTATCCTCTATGGTTGTGGAAAAGCTGTGTAAGATGGTGAGAGATGGATTCTCACCTAGATAAAATATTTAAAAGTGTGGCTGGAAATATGGTTCATCTGGTAAAGTTGTTTGCTGCCAAGCCTGATGACCTAATCTCATTCTTTACAAATCCATTCATCATACTTTTGAGTTCAGTCTTATGATCCTTTGGTATTATATCTAGGGTCTGTAGGGCAGTGAGGGTACCAATGTTGCCATTGCCAGATATTTCCTCTATAACTATATTTATTCAATTTATATTTCAGTTTAGTAGTTAGCACTTGGAGTTTATTGTTGCACACTGTTGGTTAATTACTTATTCCACTTACTCCTTTTGTAATGCCACATGGATTTCTCATTGGGAGAGAAAAAGGTGACACAACTACATGCTTTGCTTTCTGAATAACAGATGCTCAGGGACCAATCAGTGATGAAAAACTTCAAAGAGAATAATGGAACTGGTAACTAGTTATGCTGCATATTTATTATCATAGTAAATCTGTGCACCAAAGAGCCAGAGATGAAGTTTGCCTTTCGTGCAAATATTTATGGTTAACATACTGTAATAACTAGACTTTTAAACTGTGCTGTTGGGCAACTGGTGATGTTTAACTACATATTCTAGTCATTAAAATTTTCTGCATCTTTGAATTGTACAATATAAACACTACTTGTTTAATTTATCTCATGTACTTCACACAGAGGAGGTGTTCATAGAAATTAAGTTCCCTTTTCTTTCCCCTTCACGTGGATCTGCATTCTCATACAAACACTAGAGTTGATTGAAGTTATTCATGGAGTCCTTCAGCTGCTAATAACCTCCTCATAGTCCCTCCTATCACAGTGGTTTGTCTTCCTAGTTTTGAGCTTCATTATATACAGAATCCGTTCAGATAATTTCAGCTATCTTTCCTCACAATGTCTATCATGATCCACATAGTCTGTGGGCTTCTTATACGACCTTTCTAATGATTGTTTAATATGATAATTATAAAGTTAACATTCTCACTCAAAAACCATAAACAAGAAGCATTTTGCAGGTCATTAAGCAGTGGTTCATGGAACAAAGTAGTTTTTCAATTGGAGCAGACCTAGATAGGTATCCAAGCAGAAAGCTTGCATAATGCTTTCAAACTTTACTTATAACTATGAGAGATTTGAATTATTTGCTGGTTTTATAGACTAGCTTGGATGCTGAATTCATGTGACATCTTGAAGTATGCCATTCCTTCTTTTACTAACACCTTGGTAGCAATATGCTACTGTAATGATGCTGTATCTTCCTATGTATATTTTTATTGAGCCTGTAAAATGACTCCGAAATTCTAATTTCAGGCATGCCAGCTTTAGGTCATAGCTTATCTTCTTCAGAAAGATAGAATATCATTTTGTCATTCTTCAGTATACGGCAATTGTTGTTAAGTTAAACTTGCTAGAAACAATAGTAGCTATCTGGCATGATGACATCCATGGCCATCTGTTAGAGTGGCACTGTGCCCACCCATTGGGTTGTATGCCAGTTTCAACAGGACACAGGTGCCAGCCAAACATAGGTTCAGGAGGATAGCCTGCAAGAACTCAGCAAGTAGATCCTCCAAGTGGTTAGTGATGCCAAATTAGACCCACATGCTTCATTACAAGGGATCACATCTGTTGATGCTAGGGGGCATTATATCCTCAATTAATGCTTTTTCTTGTTCTTTACTCATTCTGCTTCTAGATTGGGAATACCTAAATTCAGGAAGAAAGCTAATTCTTGGCCAGAAAAATAATCAATATTTCCCTTGTCATTTCCTGATTTCCAACTTTTACAATCTTAAACTTTATTATAAACTCTACTAAAACCAAAAGACATATAACATTAGCTTATACCACACACTTTACTTTGTGTTATTTAACAGAGTATTTAGAAAACAACAATGTCTGATGATCAGCAACATGTATAGAATATATGTATAGGGAAACAGATTGGAATCCTATTAAAGTACTGTTTTATGCATTATCTACCTGCTATTTCTTTATTAAATGATTATTTTCAACGAAGAAGGAGACACACCATATAATGAGTCACTTTATCCAGTATTCTCTTTCAAGGCTGTGCTGCAGTGCATGGCTTGACTCCAAAATATGGTTATTATTCCTTTGTGTGTTTCAAACTACATTACAAGTTAGGTACATGAGGCATAAGGGAAACTCTTTATGACATATAGGAAATTTTTATGACATATAGGAAAACAAGGAGAGTTTGAAAAATATATTTTGAAAAATCTAGGAAGAAAGGCAAGGTTGGCTGGCAAAGGTGAGAATTGTCTTTTAATTAGGAAGTAGCATTTAAAAGTTCATATCATTTTCTTTTATCTCCTCCAATTATTTATGAATTCAGATTACAGATATAGTCATAAATAATAACCAATAAGATTTTAGAATATTTCTGATTTTTGTGGTCACTAATTTGATGTGGACTATTGAAAAGGTTACTTTTCTTTGTCGACTTGACTAGATTTGAAAGCACCATGAAGCACATCTCTGAGCACACTTTTGAGAGCATTTCTAGAATAAGTTATTTACATAGAACAGCATAGGTGCCGTGAATTCATAGGCTGGAATCCCAGATTGGAGCAAGGAAGCTGCTGTCTTTTTACAACTAACATTTCTATTGAAGAGAAGGAGCAGGACAGGAGCTTACCATAGAGGTTCTCTGAAACACTCCACCCAGCAGGGAATGAATCCAAGCAGATGCTGAGACTTCAGCCAAACTTCGGGGTGGAACGCAGGGAGTTTTATGGAAGAGTTGGGGCACAGAAGATACTTGGGGGTCAGGAGCTCCAAAAAGAGACCAGTGGCATCCAGAAATTCGGGTAGAGGAAGGGGGTGCTACTACAGAGGCTGATGTACTAACCAAGAACCATGCATGGTGAGGACCTAGATCCACTGCTCAGATGTAGTATACAGGCAGCACAGTCTCCTTGTGGGTCTCATAATATGAGGAGTAGGAGTTACCTCTGACATGGACTCTGGTGCATACTCATTGATCACTTTCCCCTGGCATGGCAGCCTTGTTAAGCCCCAGAGGAAGAGGATACAGGCAATCCAGATGAGACTGGATTCCCTAGTCCCCCTTTCTAAGGACTAAGAAAGTGGGAGGAAGAAAGGAGGGAGGGAGGGTTAGACCTGGAGGAGATGAGAGAGGGGGCTAAAATCAGAATGTAAAGTGAACAAATTAAAAATAAAAATTTTCTTTAAAAACCCAAAAAAGTGTTATATTTCATAATATAAATAAAGGAAGGTATACACAAATAATTTTATATTGGGTGTACATAAAATTGTGAAAACATACATATACCTACCTACTAACTTAAGAAAACATTACAAACAACAACAAAGTCACCTGTTTCACCCTTTCTATCAACCATGTTCTTTCTATCCATATAAAGACAAAAGTATTTTATTTTTTTATTTTTCATTTTTTGGTGTAATTTTATGATTTGTTAATACTTAATGTATACTGTCAATATTTTTCAGTAGTATAGGACTTTTTGTGCAAATTTCTTTTATGGTCAACATTATATTAGTATGAGCAGTTGTTATATTTCATCTATTCTCATTAAAGTAATTTGCATAACTTGACTAACATTTGTTTTTTGGATAGCTATGTGGTTTATTTTCCCACAGCCTTCCCACCAAGAAAAAGAGTTTATTCACTGTAACTGTGGATTTTTAGGTGCTGTTTGTCTTTCACTCTGAAAGGCAGTGTGAAACTGTTAATTACTAAAAACTAAAACTATATCAATTAGTACCCCAACTAATAGTGTATAATTCTTTAATTGCCTCACTAGATTATCATTTTTGGTCAATTTGGTGAAATGGACCTACTTAGTTGGAATTTGTTTATTTTATTACTAATAAAGATGGCCCTCATTTCATATTTACTAGCTACTTGCACTTACTTTTTTGTGAAATTTCTGTTAATGTTTTGCATATTTTCCTAGTGGATTACTTGTAGTAAATCACTTTATCTTAAGAACAGCTTTTGTCTTGAAGTCAATTTTGTCTTGAGAGTAGTGAGCTACTCTAGCCTCATCTGAGTAAACCTTAACATGGCTTTTCAGGTATCTTCTGTTTAGATGCATGACTTGTAGGCAGCAGGCTGTTGGCTAATTTTCAAAATTTACATCAACAGTTTTTATCTTTTCACAGGTGTATTTAACTTATGTTTCATATAATTAATGATATATTTGGAACATAGCATTAAATCTAATATTCTTATACATTCATCTTTCTTGATTCTTTAATTTTCTCTGTATTATTTTTGTCTTTCAGAAAGTGCTTCATGCATTTTTATCCCATTCTCCATGCTTACTCAGAAACTGCAAAATTGTAGTTATAGTTGAATGTTCATATAAAACTTTGTTTATATTATTTTAGTTTATTATGTGGATACTTTATTAAAGACTGGTGGTGGTGAGTAATTTTACACTAACACAGAGGAGAAAAAAATAAGAAAATTTTCAACTTGATTCTGCCCTTCCTGATTTACATCGCTATTAAACGTTTTACTTCTGTCTTGTTTTCAAGCCCACTGGATGCTGTCATCCCAGTTTTATGTAATCAGTGCTTCTTCTATTTGCCCACACACTTACTTCTTTTAAAAATACTTCTTGTGTCTCAGACATTCCATCTGTGATCATTATCCTTCTGCTTGAAGTGCTTCCTTTTGAATTTCCTTTATTGAGCCTCTGCTGGTGGCAAATTCGGTTTTGGGTATTTTAAACATGTCTTTCTCTTTCCAGTTCCTCCTTGAAACACATTTCTTGGGAGATTGGATTTTTTTTTTTACTCTCTTCTAGCTTCCATTGTTAATCTTTTTCTGTTTCTTTAAAGCTTTCCCCTTCTTCTTATGACAGTTCTTTGTATAGATTTCTCTTTAATTTTTCATATTTAGAAGTTGTATTCTAGAAAATTCTAGTTATCCTTTCCTCAAACGTTGTTTCTCCATTCTTGCCATCAGTTTAAATTTTGGTCTACAATTTTACATATTATGTTCTTTTATTCTTAGCTTCCGATTATATTTTTTAATATTTCCCTCATATTTTTATTTTTCCTCTACATCTGTCTACACAGTTCCTTTATATTGATATTTCTCTAGCTATATTTCAGCTGTTATTGAAATCTTTCAATAGGACTTAGTGTCTGTGGTTGTATTTAAAATATGTTCTATTTTATGTTTTTTATTTTTTATTTTTATTTTTAATTTGTTTACTTTACGTTCTGATTGTAGCCTCCTCCCTCCCTCATCACCTCTCTCTCCCTTCCCAAGTCCTCAGAAATGAGAGCCCTCCTCTCCTAACATCTGACTTCACCCTATCAAGTCTCACATGTATTTACCTGTATCCTCTCTCTCTCTGTGGCCTGGCAAGGCCACCCCACCAGGGGGAAATGATCAACATCAAGAATAGGGGCAAAGTCCATGTAAGAATAATCCCTATTCCCCATATTGTGAGACCCACAAGGAGGCTGTGCTTCCAGTCTACTACATCTGAGCAGAGGGTCTAGGTCCTCACCATGCATGGTCCTTAGTTGGTGCATTAGTCTCTGTATTGTACTGTGGTTATCCTGTATTAATTGGCTAATATCCACATATGAGTGAGTATATATCATATGTGTCTTTCTATGGGTTGTGTCACTCAGGATGATCTTCTCTAGTTCCATCCATTTGCCTGCAAATTTCAAGATTTCCTTGTTTTTAATAGCTGAGTAGTATAACATTGTGTAAATGCACCACAGTTTCTTTATCCTTTCTTCAGTTGTTTCCAGATTCTGGCTATTATGAATAAATCTACTATGAACATCGTTGAGCAAATGTCCTTATTGTGTGGTGGAGCATCTTTCAGGTATGTATGTACAGGAGTGGTATGGCTGGGTCTTGAGGTAGAATTATTCCCAATTTTCTGAGAAATCACCAGATTGATTTCCAAAGTAGTACAAGTTTGCACTCCCACCAGCAATGGAGGAGTGTTCTCCTTTCCTTATATCCTTGCCAGTATGTGCTGTCAACTTGCATTTTTTATCTTAGCCTTTCTAAAAGGTATAAGATGGAATCTCAGAGTCATTTTGATTTGCATTTCCCTGATGACTAGGGACATTGAGCATTCTTTACCTATTTCCAGGACATTCAATATTCCTTTGTTGAAAAGTGTCTGTTTAGCTCTATACCCCATTTTTAATTGGATTATTTGGTTTGGTAGTGTTTAATTTCTTAAGTTCTTTATATATTTTGGATATTAACCCTCAGATGTAGGGCTGGTGAAGATCTTTTCCCACTCTGTAGGCTGTCATTTTGTTCTGTTGACAGTGTCCTTTGATTTACAGAAACATTTCAGTTTCACAAAATTTATTTTTGATTTATGATAAATAAATATTATTATTTATTAATTGTTGATCGTAGAGCTGGAGCTGTTGGTATTCTGTTCAGGAAGTTGTCTCCTATGCTAATGAGTTCAAAGCTCTTACCAACTTTTTCTTCTAGCAATTTTAGTGTATCTTTAATCCACTTGGACTTGAGTTTTGTTCAGGGTGATAAATAAGGATCTATTTGCATTTTTCCTCAAGTAGAAATCCAGTTAGACCAGCACCATACAGGTCTTATATTTTTTGTGGCTATTGTGAAGGGTGTTGTTTCCCCAATTTCTTTCTAAGTCTGTTTGTCTTTGTATAAAGAAGGGATACCAAATTTTTTCATTGAATTTGTATCCAGCCACTTTGCTGAAGGTATTTACCATCTTTAGGAGTTCCTTGGTAGAACTTTGGGTGTCACTTTTGTATACTCTCATGTCATCCATGAATAGTGATAATTTGACTTCTTCCTTTCCAGTGTGGATATCCTTGATCTCCTTTAGTTGTCTTATTGCTCTATCTAGTTCTTAAATCACTATACTGAAGAGATAGAGAGAGAGTGGACAGCCTTGTTGTGTCCCTGATTTCATTAGAATTGATTTAAGTTTCTCTCTGTTTAGTTTGAAGTTGGCTATTGGCTTGCTGTATAGTGCATTTACTATGTTTAGGTACATCCTTGTATCCCCGATCTCTCCAAGACTTTTAACATGAATGGGTGTTGAATTTTTTCAAATGCTTTTTCAGCATCAAAGGAGATGATCATGTGGGTTTTTTCTTTCATTTTGTTTATATAATGGATTACACTGATGGATTTCAGTCTATTGAACCATCCTTGCATGCATGGCATGAAGCTTACTTGGTCATAGTGAATGATATTTTAGATGTGTGTTTAGATTCCGTTTACAAGTATTTTATTCTCAGCAACTCATGGGACCTTCTCCAAAATTGATCATATACGTGGCCACAAAGCAAAACTTAACAGATACAAGATGATATAAGTAACCCCTTGCATCTTATCAGACCACCATGGATTTAAACTGGAACTTAACAACAGAAAGCCTAAAAGCTCATGGAAACTGAACATCTGCCTCTTCAATGGGCAAGAGACAAACTTAAAAAAGAAATCAGAGATTCATATAATTCAATTAAAATGAAGGCACAACATAGCAGAACTTGTGGGACACAATGAAAGCAGTGCTAACAGGAAAGTTTATAGCACAAAGCACCTTCATAAAGAAATTGGATAGATCTTGTAGTAGCAACTTAACAGTACACCTGAAAGCTCTAGAACAAAAAGAAGCAGACACACCAAAGAGGTGTAGATGGCTGGAAGTCATTAACTCCAAGCTAAAAATCAATAAATTAGAAACAAAGAAAACAATTCAAAGAATCAACAAAACCAGCAGCTTTGAGTAAGTCAACAAGATAGACAAACCCTTAGCCAAAATAACTAAAAGGCAGAGGAAGAGTATTCAGATCAACAAAATCAGAATTGAAAAGGGAGACATAACTACAGACAGTGAGGAAATCCAAAGAATCACTAGGTATTACTTCAAAAGCCTATATGCCACATAATTTGAAAATCTAAGTGAAATGGACAGCTTTCTTGATAGCTACTAATTACTGAAATTGAGTCAAGAACAGGTAAACACATTAAATAGTCCTGTATCACCTAAGGAAATAGAAGCAGTCATCAAAAGTTCCACAACCAAAAAAAAAAAAAAAAAAAAAAAAAAGCAAAGATAAATTCATCACATAATTTACCAGACCTTCATAGCAGGTTACCAAGAAGAGACTTGATACCCTATGAGCATATACAGGGGGAGGAGGTCCCCCTCAGTCACAGTCATAGGGGAGGGGAATAAGGGGAAAATGGGAGGGAGGGAAGAATGGGAGGATATGAGGGATAGGATAACATTTGAGATGTAACAAGAATAAATTAATAAAAATTTTTTAAAAATTTACCAGACCTTCAAAGAAGAGGAAATGCCAATTCTCTCCAGACTATTCTGTAAAATAGAAACAGAAGGATCACTACGAAACTCATTCTATGAAGCCACAGTCATCTTGGTATCTAAACCTCACAAATACCCAGTAAAGAAAGAAAATTTCAGACCAATTTCCCTTATGAACAGTAATGCAAAAATACTCAATAAAATTCTTGCAAAGCAAATCCAAGAGCACATCAAAGATATCATTCACTGTGACCAATCTCTTTTAATTTTAATTGTCAAATAATTGTGCTCAGTATTGATAATCTTCTTTCCTACTCATTTTCCCTCTATCTTTTATTTCTTTGAAAATTCACTTATATATTATCAGAAACATCTAAAATATTTAAATGTACAAATATATTATTATTTCTTCTTTGTTTTGCTCACATTTGACTTGTTTCCTTGAGAGCTAACTGATTATGACCACGTGCTTCTATTTGACCAAGCTCAATCTGTGAGAATTTCATAGATGTTGGCTTTGGACAGTTATTTATAGATGATTTATGTGTTACTACTTTAACTGAACAATTTTCTAAGTTTAACCTCTATCAACCATGTTGGTTGAATTAAAACCCTGGTCCTTTCTGAAGCGGATTTTTCAAAATGAATTTCTACATTGGAGGTATGACATGGATTGTTATTGTTATTATTTCTTTTAAGATTAAGAAAGTTTCTTTTTGGGATTTCTTTGATGAGTGACTCATTTAGTTATTCGGTTACCTTTTACAAATGATGTAGCACTTTTAATACCTTCAGAACTAGTATGGATACTGAGTGTAGCTTCTCCATTTACCTTGATCCACCATTAGGATTTCATTTTCAGCTAAAAAAAATGCTGAAATGCTAACATGAATATTTGCTCTCTGTGCCATCAGTAGCTTACATTTTTAATTAAAATGTAATTTCATCATTTCTCCCATCTCCTTTCTCTGCCAACCCCTCTCATTAACCCCATATTTTTTCTCATCACCACCACCAACATATGGGTTTTGGAGTCTCCATTGAGAAGTCATGTTTAATTCTAATAGGTTTGTCATCATATGTTACTGGTCTTTTTACTTAGCAACTTTCAATACTCTTTCTTTGTTCTACACATTTAGTGTTTTAACTATTATGTACCCAGAGGAATTTCTTTTCTGATCCAGTCTATTTGATATTCTGTTTACTTCTTGTACCTTGATAGGAATCTCCTCTAGGTCAAGAATTTTTCTTTATGATTTTCTTTGCTCTGGTTATATTTGCCTCTGGTCCTCCATACTTTCTCTCTACCACTTCACTCTCTTGGATTTTCTTCACTATCTTCTATTCTCAGAAGTGTATTTTGAAATACAATATTGCAATTCATTTTGCATTTAGAAGTTTTTTACTTGGAGGAACATCAGAATACCTTGTTTATAGTTAACTGAGACAGAAGTTTACATTTCTCTTAATTGCTTGTTTATTTGTTTGTTTTGAGAAAAGACTGTCTTTTTAACCCTAGTTTGACCTTACTATTATGAACCTCCTGCCTCAGCTCCAGAGTACTATAGGTATGAGCCATTACACACAGCCCCTCCTTTTAATTTCTAATTCTCAAACTTCCAGGCTATTTCTTTTCTTTAAGTCAATACTTTTTATGATTGCAGTTGTATTTCAACTTATTTCTTTCCAAATCTTGTTCTAGTATCTCTTCTACTATACCATTTTATCTGCAATAATTTCCTATCTCACATAGCTTTAGGAGTGTGTGTGTGTGTGTGTGTGTGTGTGTGTGTGTGTGTGTGTGCGTGTGTGTGTGTGCACATATACACACAATTAGTGAAAAAAGAAGGCATGAATTTGAAAAAGAGCAAGGATCGTTACATGAGAGGGTTTGGGAGGAGGAAAGTGAGGGATAAATCAATAAGTGATATTATCTTATAAATAAAAAGTTTAAATAAATCTTTAAGCCCTTTCTCTCTCTCAAAAAAAATTGCCTCAGCCAAAATACTTCTCAATTTAGAATTTGTTGTCTTCCATTTTTGAAGTAGCCATCAAGTGAGTATTAGAAATGTGCTGCATACCAGGAACAGTTCTGGTTTTTATATGCTGTCAAACATATGACATGTCCCAGGAAGAAATAGAATTTAGGCCTGTATGACTCTGAGGTTTAGAGTTATTCTATTACAGCTTACATCTGGATTCAAGAATTGTAAATGTAACTTTAATCTGGCTCAGTTGTTGTCTGTGAGGACTATTGTCTCTATCTGCTAACCTAGGCCTCTTCCTGGAAGCTCCTGGCCTGCATACAATCTAACCTAATCCTAGACTGTTTTCACCCTTGCTGGTTCTTTCTGAGCTCTGTCCTGGCTGTTTTAACTCAGCTGTTCTAGTTCAAACTCTTCTCAGCTGATTTATTTAATCTGGCTTCTCTTTCAGCCTGGAATTGTTCTGTTTGATCTCAAACTAACTCAGCCATGTAATCTAATCTTCTGGCTTCTCATTTTCTGGCCTTTTCCATCTTCACCTGAGTTCTCTCTCTGCAACCCATCTCTCTATTACTGTCCTGGTAAAAAGACTCCTCTTGCTGAAAAACTGCCTCTTAAGTAGTTAGCCTTTCTTCTCTCTTCTCATGAGAGAGGAGCATATCATATTCTGTCAATTCTTCTCTGATTCATCACCTTTTCTGCTACTCAATTAGACATCACTTTCAAATATAGGTACTTCCTTCTACAAACTAACTTTACCATCGTTTGGGATTAAAGATGTGTATCTCCATGCCTGGATCTAAGCTTTTCTTTACCTGATACTTTCTCTATACCAGGCTGGCCTTGAATTCAGATCTGTTTGCCTCTGTCTCCTGTTTTAAAGACATTTTGCATTCCAGGCAGATCACACAGATCTAAAAGATCTTTGGATGTGGTCTCTTGCCAGCCAGATCACATAGACCTAGAATGTTTTTACATGTGATCTCTTGCCAGAACATCCATGTTCTGAATCAATATTCCTCTATAAGGAATAGTAAGAGTAAGATTTGAAGGGGCAGACATCTAATAAGTATTCACTATGTACTAAATAACCTTATAGGGCAGCCACAGGATGGGAAGGTGAAATACGACCTTCATTCACATGGAGCTTGTGATGAAAAATTTAGCAGAGATCTACAAAGTGCTTTGAGAACATATAATAAAAGGATTTGCTTTAGTCCTGGAATTCTAAAAGGCTTCCCTAAAGACACAACTAGTTTCCTCATTTTGATTAGTCTACACTCTCTGCTGATACTTCCTTACTTAACTCAACTTGTTGCTAAAAAGATAGATTGAAAATTATGAATGCCCATCAAAGGACAAGTCCTATGACTTGGGATCTAGTTATTCTCTTAAATGTCTCAGTAGAAATCATCATCTTTAACATTGTATTAGAATGTTGGCACTGTGGCAAATACCTGATACAAAGTAGAAGAGGAAAGATATATTTTGGCTTTTGGTTTTGGAGGTTCCTGGTCATAGCAGGATGATTTTGTGTTTTGGGTCTTGGGGCAAAGTAGAGCACCATGCCAACACAAAGCAGAAAGAAAAATTACAAGAAGGGACCAGAACAATATGTACTGTACATAGCCATCCTTCAACCAGGCCTCACTTTTCATATTTTTCATCTCTATATAAAAACTCAGTATAAAATTAGAATCCATCATTGTATCTAATAATGTGTTTTGATGGTAGAGTTGTCTCGAGGCCATCACTTCCTTCAAAGCTCAGTGCTGAGTACTACTTACCTTTTAGGAGGGATATTTCATATGTAAAGCATAATAGACATAAACAATTTTCATTCAAAAGGTCTTGACATCATTGAATTCTCTTAGTTTACACAAACAGTTGCTTAATATTGTACCTACACTTTGTTTACCCTGGAAATATCACTATAATTATATATCACTGTTATTAGCATTAATCTACCACTGTTACTGTCCCAAGTGAGCTAGTGTGGACCTTATCATTTGTTTACCAAATTATTGCAACATTCTTCTTGCTGTCTGTACTCAGGGCCATCCTCACTAAAGGTCCTGCTGTAGTTCAAATGATATGCAACTATTATGTTTCATAAGAATCATTTGAAGGGCTTTAAAATGTGCTAATGTTCACCTATCATTCCTCAGATCTCAATGTACCCCATATGGTAGGGGTCTTGTGCATCAGGTATTTGATTTGTTTTGTTTTACACTCCCCAGGTGTTGCTCATAACAATTGAACAATGACATTTATTTTAATATTGTGCTTCTCACATTTCATAGTACATCACAATCTTTGGAGAGCATATTCAAACACAGTGCAGACTCCATCCTTGGATTTTCTAGCTCTAGGACTCTAGAACAGATCCACATGGACAGCAAGTTCTCAGGTAAATATGATGATTCAGGTTCATACACTATAGTTAGAAGTATATAGCAACATTCAATTTTCCTGAATAATTATGCATTTTATGCATATGTGTATATGTGTATATATACACATCATATATATGATATATATACACACATATATAATCATATATACATATGATATATATGTATCACTGGTCTAAAATCTTTAAGAGTTCGATATTATCTATCAAAATAACTACAAACCATTGTTTACAGCCTTCAAATCCTTGGTAACATCTCCTAGATTCTTATCCTGCTTGATTTCCCAATAATTCTCCTCACTACGAGAATAGGACTAGAGTCTTTTCTAAACACACTTAATGTTCTCTTGCCTTTCTGTATTTGCTCATATTGTTTTCTTGACTAGTACTATTGTCCTCATGTGTTTTACTTGTTGAAATTTTATCCATCCTTCAGACTTTATCTCATACACACACGTGCCATAGTGATACTTTCTTTTCCTTAGTCCCCAACTTTCAATATAAATATGCATTCACTTATTTACTCAGAAGTATGTTTTTTTCATATCTTGACTAAATATCAAACATTGTTGTTTTATCACAGCTTGCCCAACATTGTTTGCCTGATATTAACTGCCCCTCTCATTTATCTAACTAAATTGTAAATGTCTTGGTGACAGAGATTCCTTTTATTTATTTTTTAGATGCTATGTGAAATGTGGCCTAAGATCGAGCTCAATAGGGATGTAAGGTTTGAAGTGCCACCTCAGAACTGTTAAATTCTAATCTGTATTTAAAGGCTTACATGTGATTTCCATGCACATTAAAACTTGAAAAGTGGTCTGCCCGACGTAACTAAAACAGTGCTATCTAGGAATATGTATATGAGGCAAATGCTTGTTGATTTGAGTTACCTAGAAAATAACACAGAAAGATAGGACATTGGAGATGCTATTTCCACCAGGAATAGAGTACCCAAATTTATTTAAACCTTTCTGAAATGCAATAGAATCCATTGAGTTAAGATTGAGTCAGAATCTGACATGAACTCTGGTGCCTCATATTTGACTGCCTCCCCTTGGTGGGAGGCCTGATGGCACTCAAAGAAAAAACAAGCAGGCTACCAAGATGAAACTTGATAGCCTATGACCATATAGTAGGGGAGGAGATCCCACTAGGTCATAGACCTAGGGGAGGGGAGTAGGAACTCAGGACATTTGGAAGAGCAGGTGGTGCTCTTAACCACTGAGCCAACTCTCCAGCCCCAGCAGTTTAAATTCCTCACATCCCAATTTTACCCCCCTCCCTCCTCCCCTTCTTATCCCCCTCCCTCCCTCATCCCCTTTCCCTTCCTTCCCTAGTCTTTAGAAAGGGGAACTCTCCTCCCCTAACATCTGACCACAGTAGGCTGGATTTCTTTTTTTTCTTTTTTTTATTAAAAAAATAAAATTATTCATATTACATCTCAATTGCTATCTCATCCCGTGCATCCTCCCATTCTTCCCTCCCTCCCGCTTTCACCCCATTCCCCTTCCCTATGACTGTGACTGAGGGGGACCTCCTCCCCCTGAATATGATGCTAGGGTATCAAGTCTCTTCTTGGTAGGCTACTATCCTTCCTCCAAGTGCCACCAGGCCTCCCCATCAAGGGGACATGGCCAAATACGGGGCACCAGAGTTCGTGTGAAACTCAGTTCCCAGTCTCCACTTAACTGTGGAGAATGTCCTCTCCCTTGGCTAGATCTGGGTAGGGGTTTGATGATGACTGCACATATTGTCCTTGGTTGGTGCCATAGATCAAGCAGAACCCCTGGGCCCAGATCTGCCCATCATAGTGTTCTTCCTCTAGGTTTCTAGGACCCTCTGGATCCATCTATTTCCCCATTCTCCTATATTTCTCTCACCTTAGGATGTCCTCACCTCTATCCCACTTTCCTGGTAAGTGAAGACTTTCATGAGACATGCCCCTTGGGCTAGTGTCCAGTTATAAGTGAGTATATACTATTTGCGTCTCTCTGCTTCTGGGTTAGCTCACTTATTAGGATCATTTCTCGTTCAATCCATTTGTCCACAAATTTCGGGAATTCCTTCTTTTTAATAGCTGAGTAGTATTCCATAGTGCAAATGTACCACAATTTCTTTATCCATTCTTCTACTGAGGGACACTTAGGTTGTTTCCAGGTTCTGGCTATTATGAATAAGGCTGATATGAACATGGTTGAGCATATGTCCCTGTTGCATGCTGGATCATCTTCTGAGTATATTCCAAGGGAGTGGAATAGCTGGGTCTTGAGGAAGCCCTATTCCCAGTTTTCTGAGATAGCTAGGCTGGATTTCTTAAAGCTTATGTTATTATAACTTTATTGGCTAACCCTCACAAATGTGAATCTTTAATGAGTATTTCTTGCTGGTTGTGGTCTCTTGTTGAAATCTGACTGATAGAGGCATGTTACATGCATTACTCTACTCATTATTTCCAAGAATCCTAATTATAGGAACCACCATTGCCTCCCTTTACAGAGCACACTTGAAAATGCCATAGTTAAATAAGGAAAATTCATAAGTTGCACAACTCAATCATTTTAGAGGCAAGATTTGGTCCTGCTTCTGAAAAATCAAACTGTTGCTTTGAAGCACTAGGTCATACACATTGTATGGTGTATTTAGAGACTCTGAACTCTACTTGAATCCCCAAATTGTTCCCCACTTTAAAAAAAATATTGAATGTACTTACTGCCAATACTTCCCCCTTAATTAAGGTTACCATGCCATGCTGATCATTAATATGCTTCATAGGGCTCATAGCTAAATAAGAGTGTTGATTGCCTCTCTCTTTTGGAAGCTTGTATAGTGCCTTTAGGTTATAGTTAAAGATAATATATAGGTATATACATATATATATATATATCAATTATGTCATTTTTCATATTTGACCACTTTCTATTGGATAATCAAATAGGGCTCATCCCTGTGGAAGACTAATTCTCCAGCTCTAAGCATTACTTTGTTGCATGAAGTTCACTGTCCATCTAGTCTGTGAGTTAGATAGAAAATACATCTCTAAAAAAAGAGAAAATACATCTCTGGAATTATTCCTACTTTTGAAATTTCCTTTGTGTCTTACTCCTTATTTCTGACTCAATGCCAAAACACTAAGAGTGTAACATTTATATAATTCCTGATTGTTTCATGGTTCTTTTTGATGTAGGTAGTTTATTGTATATATGTGTAATAATATAAATGTATATGTAAAAAATAAAAAATATTTAATAAAAAAATGAAATTTTACCAGAGAGTCTAGGTCAGTGCTCAGTTGTAGCATCATAAGTTGTCATCCAGCAAAGTTGAGTATCATATTACTTAAATGGTATGATGATTAATCTTATGTGTTCTGCCATGACTGGATTAAGATACATCTAAGAACTCATATTTGTTAGTCTGTGAGTATTTGATGACCAGGAGTAAATATTTGCCCTCAGCAAATCTATACAATTCCATAAGAAATGGCTAGATAACAAGAATATGGATTGTGATGTACTCGTTTCTTACCTTGGAAATTTGAAATTCAGGGTTCCTGGCTCTAGGAATGTATTAGTTAATATTTTGTTGCTATGCTTTGATGCCTTGACCCAAAGTGATATATAGAAGAGTTTATTTTGCATTTGTGGGTTAAAGATGTAAGAGTACATAATACTAGAGGGGCGTGACAGCAGGTAGTAGGCATGGCAACAGGAACAGGATGCTGAAGGAGATCTGCAAGTGTGAATCAGAAATTGTGAACTAGAAGAGATAGATAATAAAGAAACGTAAATGATAGATAGGTATATAGATAGATAGACACACAAAAAGGCAGATATGGGGCCTGGGTACTATGGAACCAGGAGCTGGTTTGAAGCAAGAATGAGATCAAGTTGTGTCCAACACTAGAAATCTTATCTTGAGAGCAGTAGGAAGGAGAATATCTCTCTCTTCTGCCTCGGGCCTGAATATCCCAGCCCACATAGTCCTGTGCCCCCACCTTTGCCCACCATAGGAGGTCACTTGGTTGTAGCCATGCTAAACTTCCCTTCTCCTTATAAGGTCATGTCCAGCAAGCACCTGTAATTATTCCTAATGCAAATAAGGTATTCCTAGCACCTCCTGCCCAGCTGATGATGTATACTCTACCCACTCCCCCAGAGGTTTAAATAGCCTTTGTTCCCTGTAAAAGTATCTATTTATATTTATTTTTATATATTATATTATATTATATTATATTATATTATATTATATTATATTATATTATATTATATTATATTTATATTAAAAGCATCAGGTCCTATACCTGGGCAGATCCTGATCTATTTCAACCAGACTATGCTGACCTGGTCTACTTTTCAGCTGCGTGAGCCATTACCAGCCATCTTAGTTTCACTTTGGCTGTTCATTCCATCCATGTTCATGGTGACTCCTCCAGTCCCCACTAATACCACCACCCCCACACTGGCCTATAAGTCCTTTTCCTCTCCTGTCCAGTTATTTATTGGCTGTTCAACTATTTATCTGACCAATGAGAAAGTGATATTTACAGAATATTGAATCAGGGGATGCTTCATAACAAAGACAATACCAAAGTCCAGCCTGCTACCAGATCTCTAGGTATAGAAATCAGCATCTGAATACATAATGCACAAAGACATCCTCCAAGAGCTCTCCTCAATTAAATGAGCTGCTCAAAGCCTACATCCTGTAGAGTCTTTTCTTACATGCTGACCCTCCACCTGAGGTCTCTATAAGCTCCTATAAGTTGTGTGCTTTAATTCCTCCCCTGAGGATCCTCCAACCAAAGACATGGGCTGACAATGCTGGGAAGGGGAAGGGGAGCAGAGATAGATAGATAGATAGATACATAGATACATAGATACATACATACATACATACATACATACATACATACACACACATAGATACATAGATAGAGAAGACAGATAGATTTAGTAGGAAGGCCTCTGAAATTAACTAAGGCATGCTCTTCATACTGCAGGATATCCTAGAGATATCCTGTCAGCTACCATAATTATATGAGCTATTTATTTTATCATTTATCTATCTATCTATCTATCTATCTATCTATCTATCTATCTTTCTGGTAGAATATGAACTTCAATAAGAAAAAGATCTGAATTCAAATTATACCAACATACTAGAGCTAAAACTTCAGGTAGACGATATTCTTTTGCAAAGCCCTCGTTTTTTCATATGTAAGTAAATATAAGATACTGTGTGCCACAGTCTTATAAAATAAAAATGCTTGGCATATAATCATCAATGGTATAAATATGACTCTCTCCCTTTATTAAATCTTTTCCTAACTGCTGCTCTGTTCATCTGTCTTTTTACCTATCCTATAGGGAAAACACAGTACCTATTGATAGTTTCATTAGGATTGAAATGAATAATGCATGAGCACATTTTTATTATGGTAACTGGAACAGGGTAAATGCATAATAAATGCTATCCAAAATATTTGTATTTCTAATCTCTAAGAATCATTCTAACAATTACACTTCCAATACTTACAGAATAGCACATGATTTCAGTTGTTGGTTCAGAATAAGTCTCAGTTTTCTAATTCTAGTTGAGGGTAGAGGCATGTGCTTCAGACACCTAGCAATGAGTTTCTTATGTGGAGTAGGGACTCTGTCTGTCCAGAGGTAGTTTCCCTCCTTGTGGATTCTCTACAGAAACCTGACTTCCCCTTTAGAAGCAATTTAGAGTCTGTTCTCTTCAAATGAATAAGTTCTTAAAAATAATTCCTGGAAGTTTTATCTCATGAGAATAAGTTAAAAAATCAGGATACATTTCTTAGATAAACAAATGGCTATTTTATAGATTCATCATTGTCACCAAACTTGCAATTCCCTCCATTTCACATCTCATTAAACAAAAAAAAACTAAGTCTTGTAGACTGTACCTCTAAGGTGTTTCAAGCCAACTCTTATCCCCAGCTACAGTGTCCTGCACATCCCCAATTACTTTTGCCAAACTTCTCTTCTATCTCCACTAGTATCCCATTCCTTTTAACTTTTGAAAATTAATTAATGTTTTATTCACTTTACATCCTGATCATAGCCTCCGCCCTCTGCTTCTTCTGGTTCCACCTCCCTCCCTAAAAGATCATCCTAAGTAAAGTAAACCAGACCCAGAAAGATACACATAAGGTATGCACTCACTCATAAGCAGATTTTAGCCATATAGTACAGGATAAGCATACTACAATTCTCGTTTCTACTGAAAACAGAATTCTGCCTAAAAGAGGGCAAACTTGGATGCAGGCAGAGTTGACGGCCACATTTTAAGCCATTTCCTCCACAAGGAGGTTATTTGATGCTCATCATCCTCTTTGAGATAGGCTGGGTGTTGCTAGGAGCTAACCTGTCTCATTGTCAGTGAATCTTTAAAATAATAAAAACATTTTTAAATGCCAAAAAACATACAACAATTCACAGACCCAAAGAATATAAGTAACAAAGAGAGCCCAAGGGAGGATGCTTTTAACTTTTTTTTTGAGACAGGGTTTCCATGTGTAGCTATGGCTGTCCTAGACTTGCTTTGTAGACCAGGCTGGTCTCAGACTCACAGAGATCTGCCTGCCTATGTCTCTCTGAGTGATCAGATTATTATGGGCATGTGCTACCATGATCAGCTGCTTTTAACTTTTTTTGAAGGAGGAAAACATATTTTGATTTATGGATTAATAGTTTTTTGCCTCATCACTTTTGTACCAGTAAAAGGATATTACACACACATACACACACACACACACACACACACACACACACACACACACACATATATATATATATATATATATATGAGAGATGGTGGGAAGGAGAGAAAAAGAGAAAGAGCAGGAGCAAAATGGTTCACTTCATGGCAGCCAGAAAGCAAAAAAATAGGAGGAGGCAAGGGACTAGATACATTTTTCGAAGACTTGCCTCCAGTTATCTATGTACTCTGACTAGGTCCTACCTCCTACCTTCCATCTCCTTTCAATAGTGCTACATTATGGATCCATTAATGGGTTAATATATTGATTACTTCAGAGCCCTCAGGATTCAACATCATCCAAGTTCCTAGTGCATGGGAGTTTGAAGAGGCATTTTATACTGAAGCTACAACAGCTCACATGTGGTTGTATTTAATAGAAAAAAAGTCTTGCAGGAATATGAAAACCCGTAGTCCTTTTCTGTATATAAATTCCCATTATTATGCTAATATATTGCAACACATGTGCACCTACCCTCCCAAGTAAGCAGTGGTATTGCCCAATGCACTTTTAAAGCTGCTGGTGTCCAGTCATTAGGAAGTTGCTCCCTTTATGGACTTCAATGTAACAGAAAAGCCAGTGCTTTGTGGAAATAACCAAGACAAAATATGTTGTAGCCTCTTTTCTGAACAAATGGTGGTATAAGTGTAATTTGCTTTGGAAACCTTAATAGAAATATCTTGACATTATGTGACTGTATACTTTTAGAAGCAAGTTTAAGTAAATTTTTGTTGAATGAGATTTGAGAAGAGGATGATGTAGAGGAGAATCTCTGAATCCTCCCTACCAAGTATAGGAGGAGTCAATCAGAGCAAATGTAAGTAAACCTGTGATTGGCCCTTCTCAGACTCTGTATCATAGCCAGCACAAGTATGGAAAACACCCTAGAAGCCTTGCTACCATGAAAATGTAACCCTGTCTGTAGGATATGGCAAACTAAGGAGAGTGTACATACACACTCTGAGGGGGAAGTAGGCTTCACAATGGGAGTATATATACCATCGCTGAGCTGAGAATGTCACAATATTTGGGTGAAATAAGGCCACTTCGTAGGTGGCCTGGGGCAGGGTTGTATGTACTAAGGTTGCCATGATCTTTGAAGTGCTTCCCCATTCTTATCTAGTGTTTATAGAGCAACAAGATGGCCATTCAGAAAAGTAGACCTCATGTCAACAGCCCATCTACTTAACAGCTTCTACACTTTTCTCCTGTAATTGGGTTGTTCGTAAGCACCCATAATATGGCTTTCTATCTCTTCTAGGTCTGTTCCCTACAAAGCAATAGTGGGCATTATGGGTTTTGTAGCAGGCCTGTATTCATTATTCCTCCTCAGTTGAAGCCTACTCTTTGTTTACAAATCAGAAAAGCACTCTACTTGGCATGGTAGAAACATATCTTTAAAACAAGTCCACTGGATGTTCTAGGAATACCAGCTTAAGGATAAAGTGCCTGGAATTGGTTGAAGTTATTTCATCTAAGGGGTGGCAGACAGACCCGGTTAGACTTATTGCATGCGTCTTTCTGGACTTTCTACTTCTTGATACTGTCGATCTTCCTAATATTAAGCATTTGGAATATATCAATCACATTAATCCTGTGAGTCCCTCATAATCAACCCCTACTGTTTCTCTTCTGTCATTTATGTCACTCCAATTGACATATATTAATATTTCATAATTTTCTAAAAGATCTCTTTCATTCCTTGGAATCTTTGTGTTTGATCTGTTAGATGTTCTCATAATATTTGTCCACCATTTCAGTGAATTATTTACATGTGAGCTCTCAGCTCAAAGTAATTTCCCTTTTTTAATTTCCCAGAATTTCTAGCCTAAGCCTTTATATTGGAAGTCTCACAGAACCACGGTACTCCTCTATGTAGTAATTACCACAGCTGCTGTCAGTTTGTCTTGTAGTATGAGTTTTGTTTTGTTGTTTTGCCTCCAGAATGTTAACTCCAAGAAGTCAGGGATTATGGCCATTTTCCTAACCCATGAGCCCTTAATAAAAAAGGTACTGTAAAGAAAATGCCATATCTTCAATAAATATTTATTAAATAGATGAAGGCAAAGTTTTTATGGAAATTAAAGCAAAGTCTAATACTTCTCAATCAAGATTGTGGCCAGTGGAGGTGCAAGAAAGCATAGTTGGGTTCTTTTTTTCTTTTGTTTTGTTTTTGTTTGTCAAGACAGAGTTTCTCTGTATAGCTTTGGCTACCCTGGACTCACTTTGTAGACCAGGCTGGCTGCAAACTCACAGAGATTCACCTGCCTCTGCCTCCCAAGTGCTGGGATTACAGGCGTGTGCCACCACACCTGGGTTCACAGTTAGGGTCTTCACAGCCAGGGTTGCTTTAATGGAAATGTTCCACAGAATAAGATATTTGTGATTCACCACAGAAGACAAGTGTTTATATATTACACCTATTATACTCATAGTCCTTTATTCACTTAGATACTCATTCTTCTACAGCCTTTATTCCTTAATTTACTCAGTCTTCTATTTATGTACTAATTCGTGTAGTTAATGAAATGTACTAATAACCGAGTTAGTAAGGCTCCAAAGATGAATAAATGAGTCTATTTTCCACATATGCTTACTGTGAACATATATGAATATATGTTTTGTTATAAATACAGCAGGATAGCATATTGAAAAAAGTTAACTCATTATTTTATGTACAAATAGCTACAATTAGATGTACATATTTTCTGATCTTTTCTCCATGCTGATATTATTGGTTCATAGAGTCACCAAAACACCAACAAAATTGCTGTTTTGTTACCTTTTAAAAGATAGCTCTGTTAACTATTTTCCGTACAATATGAATCTATATCTCAATAATAAGAGATATTTTCAGCTTTTGTTGTCTGATAAACCCAGTCCCTCCAATGTCTACAAACATGATAGAATTTTTGTTTGTCATTTTCATGCTACAATACTAATTTTCAAAGGCTATGTCACCTTAAAATTTTTCTTTCAGAGAAAAAATGAGTCAAACAGTATATAAATTATAACAAGATAATTTTCTGTAGTTGAAAAACATTGGAAATTACCCATGTTATCTTTTTACAGTCAGCTTCCATCTGTGATTTTTCTAATGCTTCTCATTCTGTTTCTCTCTGCTAGATTAAAAAAAAAATCACAGCATGACCATGTTTGTAAACAATGAATATTTTACCCTAAATTTCAGGCTGGAGAGCATTATGTGATCTTTTTTTCTTTTCAATCTATTCTGTTAGATAACATATAAATACCTTTTAATGAGCTCTCATTTGCTCAGTTTTCATGCACAAAGACTTCCTCATCCATAATGGTATATATGCATATATCAAATAAATGATTTTTATTTTTTTTTTAAATTTCTGACTATTTTCCCTGTGTCTGTCTGGATGGATAAATTTTTAATATTTGGATTTTCATTGTTATCAAAGTCCTCTCTTACTTTTCATATAGTATAGAGTATGAATTTATAAGGAGATATCCAGATGGCACGAAATATTGCCATGATGGAAGTGGGTACAGGACTACAAATATGAATACTGAGTCAAGTTCAAAGTTGGCACTCTTCATATTCTAATTCATTTATATAAGTTCTATTGACACTTGATGACTTCTGGGGAAGTGATAGCCAGTTTTCTTTAAGGATATGGACTATGATAGGTCCGCCATGCCCTCATTGATGACCATGAGCAGCACAAATTAGAATCAGTGATTTATCAAGTTTTTAAAAGAGGAGGTGGATGGCCACTGGAAATTTTCTAATCTTATAAAGAGGATAAAGGCCTTTAAAGAGGAAATTAATAAATCTCTTAAAGAAATGCAGGAAAATACCATTAAATAGGAGAATGAAATGAAAACTGTTCAAGAAATAGAAACAACTAGGCCGGGCGTGGTGGCGCACGCCTTTAATCCCAGCACTCGGGAGGCAGAGGCAGGCGGATTGCTGTGAGTTCGAGGCCAACCTGGTCTACAAAGTGAGTCCAGGACAGTCAAGGCTACACAGAGAAACCCTGTCTCGAAAAACCAAAAAAAAAAAAAAAAAAAAAAAAAAAAAAAAAAAGAAAATACAAACTAAGGACATTCTGGAGATTGAAAACCTAGGTAAGAGAAAAGGAACAATATAAGCAACTATCAGCAACAGAACATAAGAGATAAAAGATAGAATCTCAGACATAGATGACACAATTGAAGAAATCAATACTTTAGTCAAAAAAAAAAAGTTAAATCTAAGACATTCCTAATTTTAAAAATCCAGGATATTTGTGATATTATGAAAAGGTCTAACCAAAGTATTCCTAGTAGTAGAAAATAAAAAGTGCCAGATCCAAGACCCAGAAAATACTTTTAATAACTTCACAGAAAATTTCTCCAATCTAAAGAAGGAGATGTCATAAACATAAAAGAAACTTATTGAACACTAATTAGAATGGACCAGAAAAGAAAAATCTTCCAGTTACATAATAATCAAAAGAGAATTTCAGACCAGTTTCCCTTATGACCATTAAGGCAAAAATACTCAATAATACATGCAAACCAAATATGAGAACACATCAAAAACATCATCCACCATGATCTCAGCATCACAGAGATACAGGGAAGGTTCAACATATAAAAATCCAACAATGCAGTACACCAAAAAAACAAACTGAAAGAAAAAACATATTATCACCTCATTAGATGCTGAAGAGCTTTGACACAATTCAACATCCCTGCATGATTAAAAAGTCCTGGAGAGATCTGGGGTACAGAGACATACTTAAACACAATAAAGGCAATAGAGCAAGCCAGATGAATAAAAACTTAAAGCAACTCCACTAAAATCATGTACAAGACAAGACTGCCACTTTCTGTATGTCTATTCCATATAGTACTTGAAGTCCTAGCTAGAAAAATAACACAACTAAAGGATATCAAAGGGATATAAATTAGAAAGGAAGAAGTCAAATTTTTGCTATCTGCAAATGATACATAACTGACAGTATATGTAACTGACCCCAAAAAGTCTTCCAGAGAACTCCTAAAGCTGATAAAACCTTCATCAACATGGCTGGATACAAAATTAATAATAATAAAAAAACAGTAGTCCTCCTGTACATAAATGGCAAAGGGGCTGGGAAAGAAATTAGAAAAATAGAACCTTCACAACAGCCACAATTGATATAAAAATACCCTGGTGTAACTCTAACCAAGCAAATGAAAGACCTGTATGACAAGAACTTCATGTCTTTGAAGAAGGAAAAGGAAGAATATAATGGAAGACAGAAAGATCTCTGATTCTCATGGATTGGTAGGATTAACATTATAAAAATGGCCATCTTACCAAAACTAATCTACAGAGTCAATGCAATTCCCATCAAAATTTTAACCCAATTCATTACTGACCTTCAAAGAACAGTTCTCAATTTCATATGGAAAGATAAAAACTCCAGGATAGCTAAAAAAAATTTGTGCAATAAAGAACTTCTGGATATATCACCATCCCTGATTTCAAGCTGTTCTACAGAACAATAGTAATAAAAAAAACCCATGGTACTGGCATAAAAACAGATAGATTGATAAATAGAATTGAATCAAAGACACATAAGAAAACCTTCACACATATGAACATTTGGTTTTTGACAAAAAAGCCAAAATTATAAAATGGAGCAAAGAAAGCATCTTCAACAAATGGTGCTGGTCTAACTGGACTTCTGATGGAAAAAAATTCAAATATATCCATATCAATCATCCTGCACAAAACTCAAGTCCAAGTGAATCAAGTACCTCAACATTAAACTAATACACTAAATCTGTTAGAAGAGAAAGTGGGGAAGAGCTGTGAATTCATTGGCACAGGAGACAACTTCCTGAACAGAATATTAATAGCTCAGGCAATTAATAAATGGGACCTAATGAAACTGCAAAGCTTCTGTAAGGCAAAGGACACTGTCAGATAGAAAAAATCGGCAGCCTACAGAATTGGAAAATATCTTTATCAATACCACATCTGAAAGAGTGCTGCTTATAAAAAATATATAAAGAACTCAAGAAACTAAGGAGCAACAAACCAAACAACCCAATTTTTAAAAATGAGGTACAGAACTAAACCATAAATTCTTAGAGAAATCTTGAATGCCCAAGAAGCACTTAAAGAAATGTTCAGCATCCTCCGTCATCATGAACATGCAAATCAAAATGACTTTGAGATTCCATATTATACTTGTCAGAATGGCTAAGATCAAAACCTCAAGTGACCACACATGCTGGCACTCCTGTTGGGAATGACAGTGTGTACAACCACTTTAGAAATCAATGTGTTAGGTTCTCAGTAAATTGGTAATAGTTCTATCTCAAGATCCAGCTATACCACTCCTGGCCAAGTGATGTTCCATCATACAACTATGTTCATAGTGGCTTTATTCATAACAGCAAAAAACTGCAAGCAACCTAGATGCCTCTTAAGCAAATAATGGATAAAGAAACTGTGGTACAACTACACAATGGAATACTACTCAGCTGAATGAGGTAACCCAGACCCAGAAAGACAAACATGGTATGCACTCACTCATAAGTGGATGTTAGCCATAAAATACAGGATAAGCATTGTAAAATCCATAGACCCAAAGAATGAAAATAACAAGTAAGGAACAAGGAAGGATCTTGAATCTCACTCAGAAAGGGAAATAAAATAGACATCTAGGGTCAATGGACTGAGGGAACTGGGTGGGAGAGTGAGTAGGGAGAGAAACAGGTATATTCAAGTGTGGGGAGGATGGTGGGAGAGAGAATTGGAATCAGTTGGAGGGCATCTCTGGGAAAAATAGAAATCTTGGACATGGAAAGTCTCAGGAATCTAGCAATAAGGAATATGGAACATGCAACGGTCACCTCCTATAAGCAGGCAAGACTTCCAAGATAGGGATGGAAATACCAACCCAGCCACAAGATTTTCAACCCACAATGTTTCCTGCCTATAAGAGGTGCAGGGATAAAGAGGGAGCAAAAATTGAAAGAATGGTCAAACAATGACTGGCCCAACTTGAGATTCATACCCTGAAAATATTCCGTTATACTTGCAGACAAGAGGCTATCATAAGTGTGATATGAGAGGCTTCACCCAGAAGATGATGAAGACAGATGCAGAGGCCCAGAGCCAAATATTAGGAGGAGCTCAGGGAATTTTGTGGAAGAGATGGAGGACAGATTGAAGTAGCCAGAGAGGTCAAGGACACCACAAGAAAACCTACAGAATCTCCTAACCTTGGTCCATAGAGGCTCACAGAGACTGGACCTTCAACCAGAGAGCATGCATTGGATGGACTTAGGCTCCAAACACATATGTAACATATGTACCACGTGTCCTCATGTGGGACAGCAGGAGCAGGGGCTGTGTCTGACTCTGTTGCCTGCCTTTGGATCCCTTTCCCTAACTGGACTGTAGTGGATGTAAACATGTTTGTGTTTTGATCCCAAGTGCGGGATGTGAAACAGACTTGTGTAAGGGTGTGCGGTGGTATTTTTTGTTGTTGTTGAAAACAGACTTGTAAGAGAAGAGGTGATGTTTGTCCACAGGAACAGGAACCACCTCTTGTGGGGGCATGGTCTTTGCCAATTGATAAACATCCTAGTATGGACTCTGAGTCCAAATCAAGAGGCAGGCCATTTGGTCTTGGCTCTTCATCATTCCAATTCAAGACGCTGTTAGAGAGAACCACTCCAGTGAACACTTTGAGGCTCCAGGATCCAGCTGCCGCTCCAGGTTCAATCAGCTGTGGTTGCAGTCACCTTTGCAGATATGCTGGTATGCTGTTGCAATCCTGCCAACTACACCACTGGAATCACTCCTAAAAAAGGTCTAATTCTTTCGTTCCTATTAACCTCTTTTCTCTTCTATCTAGGATAGGTGGGTTGGAAGGGAGGTATAACCGTTAAAGAACCCTCAAATAAAATAGGTTTGAAAAAAGTTCAAAGCCTACACTTAGACTTGTCTAACCTCAATAGAAGAAGATGGGCTCAGTCCTACTACAACTTGAAGTGCCAGGGAAGGTTGATATCCAGGGGAGGCCTCCCCTTCTCTGAGGAGGAAGAGAGGGAGCATAAGGGAAGGGGGAGTGTGACAGACTGGAAGGAAAGGAGAGAAGGGAAGCTCCAATTTGGATAAAAAGTAAATAAATAAATTGAGTAACAAAAAAAGCAAACAACAACAAAGGAACAAAGCAGGTAAGGGATTGTGGTATGAACAAGGTGAGCTGTAAGAAGCCACAGAAGAAAGACTCATCAGCACTTAGTGTATTACTCTGAGGTATGTCACCCATTTTTATGCAGCACTCTACATCTTTTACAGTGGTCCCAGAAGTATGCCATCCTTCCTCTAAAGCTGACTTACTTTGAAGAAAGAACTGATAGAAATCTTCTAAGTTCTGGCGATTGAACTGATAAAAATCTGCTCCATTACTACTTTACAAATTTATTTATTTCTCTTGAGTTAGCATACATACATGTGTATGTACATATTATGTACATAAGCATATTATGTCCAGAAATTGACAAATAATTGGTTTAAATAATTTTGTTCCATTTTGAATATTTTCCATTTCTTGTTCATTTGTCAAGCCAGTCCTGGTGTTTCATAATCATTGAGTTTAGTATTACATATAGTATTTAAAGTTAGGGGCAATAACAAGGGCTTCATTTGTTCCCTGAACCACCTTTGTCTAAGTCATTTATCTAAGAAAAGACAATTCCTGAGCACTGATCCTGATGGAATACATTCAGTTTATTTTTTTTTCATTTCCACCTTTACTGTACTTTCTCCTATATGTTGTCTTGTGGTTTCTATTTTACATTAGTGTAATTTACTTAATAAGTAACACAATGTCAGTCACTCCAAAGGCAAGTTTCTGGGCATGGCAATTATCTATATGGACATAGAATGCTATAATACTTATTAGAAAATTATGCTTACTTAATCTTTACATCAAAAGTTTTATAAAACTTAGAACCTTGGTTTCAGGAAAGTCTATACTCTTTACTTCCTGCTTCTTTATCCAGGGACGGATGTTTAAACACATTGTTTAGCTTCTCTGAGCCTTGATGCGCTTCAGTTATAAAAATTAGTTATATGCCTCTCTATCTATTCTATTAATACCATATGAATATATTTTGAATGCAGTATACAAATATAAGATCTCGTTTATTATTGAGATATAATATTTTGCCACATAAACATAAAGCAGAGGAATAATCCATAGAAATCGAGTATCTGTTTTTCTTTCAGGTTAAGCGGTACAAAAAAATCTTCTGTGAGACCTTTGATTACTACCAGTTTCTAAAGCATCCTTATATATAATAACAGCAAGCAAAAACCTGTATTCCAATTCTGCCTTTACCTTCATATAGAAGTCAGGATATTCATCCTCTCTGTATTGTGGGAGAGACCTATAGCTACTTGATAGAGGTGAGAGGCAAAGGCTTACGAGGGAGGTTTTGTACTGCCTGGTAGTAAGCATGTGAGAACTTAAGTTGAGGGGAAAACTGAAAGCTATAGGTTTATTTGCACCCTAAACTAGTGTAACTTTTCACATACCTTGAATATCATGTAAAAACAGTTCTCCTCTGGGCCTTTGTATTTTTTTAAAGAAAATAAATTATCTTCTTTAATGAGGGTAAAAAAGAAAATCTCCACACCATTGAATAAATCATATCAAGTTTCCACAATGAAACATACACATTTTTATCATTTTCAGCATTTTTTAAAAAAAGGCTAGTATCTGAGATATAAGATGGAATAACATTAGACTTACTTGATAATTCTTTATGGTAACTTCAATATTATAAAATATGAAATTCAATCTGCTTTAAAAAATGAACTCTTTTTTTTTTATATAGAAAAGAGCATTGAAAATGCAGGCAATACGAGGACAAAATGTACAACCAAATTTGCCTTGTAACAGATGAGAGTAAAGCTGAGTTCTTCTTCATTTAACTCAGACATGTTTATTTAATTACATGCATATCTATTTTAACACACTAGTGTATTACTATATCATAACATTTTCAATTCATAGTGAGACTTGCTGGGAGCGTGGCTTAGCACTACAAAACAACTGCACATCAACCCATGCCGGCAAACTCAAACCCATGCTACTAGTTTCAATGTAATGCAGACTTCAACACCAGAAGCTGCCAGGAAATAAAGCAATCTAAGTTAAGAACTCCAAGGGAAGCAAGAAGATGAGTGCCAAAAATGAAACCATATGTTTCTCAAGAGCCACTGAGTTTAAGACGAGAGGAACACTTATCCTTGGGTATAATTCCTTTGCAATAAATAGCCCTGTAATACGAAGTATCCTTGTATGTAATTGGACTCTCTTCCTATCTGTAAACTTGCTGCTATAAAATTTTGACTACCTTGTATAACCTTTTATTAATGTTCTTTAGCCTTTAAAAATAATTGTCTTCTCCTAACAAGGGCCTGTTATAAGGCAATCAGGCTATATAGCGCATTCACATTTCACTGAAACCCAGAATAATTGTCCTTCATATAATGCACACATTGTGGGAGCAAGGTTCTGAGCCAGTGCCTTTCCTACACTTAGTCAGATGAGTATTGCTCTCTAATGGCATTGAACATGCAAACAGAGAAACACGTTCTACCCAGTATGGACACATTTGAAACCCTGTGCATCTAAAAGAAATAACTACTGAGAAAACTATAGAACAAGAGCACAGATTGTTGCATGTTTTCTTCCCTTCCTTTTATCTTCAAAAATTAGCTAATTAATTTTCATATTGATTAACAGAAGTAATGTATATTGGCTGGTGTTTTAAAATCTGTATATCTTCCACTGTTTCTCTAATCATTGATCTTAAAGATTTTTTCAATAATCCAAAGTAACACAATTCATCAATGAAATGAGAAAAAAGGACTCTATAGCTTAGGCTACATCTTTCCAAAATCCAGACTAGAAACATATTAGGTGATGAAGATTAATACCATGTTCGTTCTGTACTTCAAATTACCATGATGTTCTTTTATTAGGCTAGAAAGCATCAACATAAATCAAACAAGAATGTAATCCTTCCCCCGAATAATAAGTAAAGAAATATGATAGGGTAGGAAAGTACGAGATTAGCTAAAATTTTCCATCTCATTGTTTTCTGTAAAATAAAATTTTATAATTAACATGTTCCATACAAGCTGTGCTGCTAGGTCTTGCTTCCAAAAGCACTCGCAGAGCAGTAATAAAAAGCAAGCATGAACTCTAGGACATCTGCTATAGCATTGTTATCAAATGCAATAATTTTGGTCACAAATCTATACCCGTTTCAACTTTTTGTTGAAATATTAGTTTGTCTGCAGCATCTCCAATCTGGCACACGAGGGCTGACAGATGCTCCGGTTTTACCTCATCTTCAACTTACACAGCTTCTCATTATACTAGCTAGAGCTCAGCAAACTATTCCTCTGTTTTGGAAGAGGGACAAAATGCCATCTGTCTCTGCATGGTTATCAAAACGAATACTGCAGAGTGAAGAAATTCGTTTCCAAAATGAGAGTGTGAGAAGTTATACCCCATCTTTATCTTATTACAAAGTATATATGTATACATATATAGTATGTAAGGACTCGCCACTCAAGTTTTCCAGTAATTCCATGGTGTGAACACTTCCAACCAAAAGGCATATCTCACTTTTCCTAGGTCTGTTTGGAACTCATGTAGTTTATATCATCTGACACTAATTACTAGCTATAAGGCAAAATAGCTCTGTTTCCCTAGCAAGATTCCAAGGTCATTCTGCAACAGAAAGCAGGTGGGAGTCTTACTACAAAAGATCAGGCTATATTAAGAGACAATAGAGAGAAGAAGCAAATCGCAGCGGGATCTATAGAAGCTGACGCCACATAGAAAGTAAGACTCATGTTGTTGGCTGTTGGCTTTGTTACCTCTTACAGTGAAGCTAGGAGAGTGACTAGGAAAGGTAACTGCAAAGAAGCACTGTCAGCTGTTCTACACATAGCTGCAGCAAAGTGTGAGTACTGGAATTTTGGGTATGACAGCAGCCTTAACTTTGATTTGATATCAGCCTTAGATTTGAAAACACAAAAATGTAGATGAACTTTCACCCTGCAGAGAATCCTATACTTTACTCTTTAAAGCCACCATGTTGAATGATTATTAATATTTAATACTGATTTATAATTTTAGTACAATCAGCAGTTACTCATTAACCAGATATATATACAAATAACCACAGAGGGAAATTAGGATATATTTAATTAGCCTAGAGCACAATACTGAGCAATAATTACTCTATCCTAAACCTCCAGTATAGTTTCCTCTCATTCAGATTTCCCACATTATACTTGCTTTTTACTCATATTTTAGGTCTGGCTCATTTTTCCTGGTGTTTCCCGGTCCTCTTCCTGTCCTTCCTGCTCTTTCTTCTCCCCTCACTGGACTAAGATGTCTCACCATATTCTCTGTATTGCTCAGCATTGCCTAGTTGGCTTTTATTGACTGTACAGAGAACAAATAGTGACGTGTTTACACAAACTTGAGAAAGGAGGTACTTAGAATAAACATCGCAATACAATATCTGAATTGAAACCAGAGTGTGGGGTAGAGAAATCAGTATTCAAATGAACAAGGGTAAACTGTACACAATCCAAAAGAACATTATATCAACACCACCATTTTTTCAGTGGAACCATTAGAAATGAAGATCAATTATATTGAGGAAACTGAGATTTAGAGACTGACTTCTGGGATATTTATTCCTTTTCTCCTTCATTGGCAGGTAAAGTTGCCTGCTCAGGGCCAACATTACAGTCTTGCTAGCAACTGCTAGCAACCAAAGTCTTCTTGGCATCTATATAAAGTCATATCTTTTAAGAACTAAATCTTCATCTGAACTCCTCATCTGAGACATCTGTATAAAAAATTGGTTAGAATTAGAAATATAAGTGGTGTGAAAAGAAGCTTCTTTGATGAGGGGGAGAGCTATAGTTATGTTTGAATATGATGGTAAGTAATGAAGCAAGAAATTATACTGCTCATTGTTGTGTTTCATAGACATCAAAGGTGAGTAGAACTTTTGAGTGCCCTTCCCCCTTGGCAAATTAAACAGACTTTTCTAGTACTATGAAAGCTAATCCTCAGGGAGGAGACAGTTCCAGCTCAATTTCTCAGAGACCTGTGTCCAAAGTACATATTGTGCTCAGCAGTAGCAACTTACCTTCAAATTCTGGGAGGCAATCAAGAGCAACAGCAATAGCCTGTACTGTTTAGAGAGTTGCTTGAAATCCCCTGAAACAATCTGAAAGGAGGTTTCTCACTCTTGGTACTAGGGGTTTCATTACTTAGTTTATAGCTCTTAGAAGGAGCATTATAATTCAAGTGATAGAGCTTTGCAGGTACGTGTGTGTGTGTGTGTGTGTGTGTGTGTGTGTGTGTGTGTGCACGTGCTCGAGTGCACATGTGCACAAGTACATGCTCACCTTTATATATGTAGTTTTAGGTAAATATACGACATGATTCCGACTCTTTCAAAAATCTTTAGTGTTATTTATCACTCCTTTTCCCTCTCTTTTTGTATTATACCTCTGTCTCTTTCCACTCCCTAGTTAAAGCCCTCCATCCCCATTTTCCCATTTACTTCTTTACAGGAAGTACACAGTGACCATTAAGGAGAGCTATAGCTGGTAAAAATGCAGAGAAGTGCTGACAATATGGCACCCAATTAAAATACAACTCCTACACCTAAGACTCAGGGAACATTGAGGAAGAAGGGGAAGAAAGCTTGTAAGAAACAGAAGACTAGGAAGTCTGTTGTAGGGTTATATCTTCTGTGTGTGACAAGGAAGCTATACCAACTAATATTAGCAGTATAGTTGTCTAAACAATAGCTCAACAATGTCAATGCCAGTTGACATACCAATGTGGATGGAAGAAATCTCACAAAGCTCCACCCATAGATGAAGAACTATAGACATTTAAGGACTGCTAATATGGACAAATAGTCTTCTTCAGAAATGACCCAGTATCAGGTGGTCAGCATTAAAGTCAACCCTAAAAAGGTAAAATGTGTAAAGCCCTAAAATAGGAACAACACTAAATGGATTTAGCAGGTTGTATTTACATATTTCTACATGTGTATCAGTAATTTACTAAATAAAAGAAAATCATGAACTTTAGAGAGGTCAAGAAATACATGAGTCAAAATAATTGGAAGAAAGGGGGGTGATGTAAAAGCAATCATACATAAAAATTTAAAGTGAACTTAATTAAGCCAAATACAAATGGATGTTATACTCTTACTCAAAAGTCTCTTTGTTTGGATGTCTTATGTAACTTTGGATTTAATTCTATACTTTTTGTGAAATGAAGTTCTGAAACCCTCATATGAGCAAACTATCTGTTCAATTCTCATTTGTATCAGTTAATTTTATTGTGTCACATGTCACAGAAACATGCTACCTTTTCTCATACAGAACAATCTGGCAAATGGTGCTCTTGGTCACAAGTATGAGTAAGGAGAAAAATGGAGGCAACTTAATGCATATTCATCCTGTGGCTGGTAAAGAATGATTAAGAGTCAGGAGAGTATCTTGGTATATACAGGAAGACCACTCAAACCATTCAGACCATCTGGAAGAGTCCTTGGCTACACCTTTCTCTGCACTTTATTGGCTTTCTGACACGTCTCTACTCTATAGTCTGGGTTTCTGGGTCTCCCTTAGTTGTTGCTGCTTCCTAATATTCTTGTTTCAATCAGTTCCATTTTGCAGCACTTAATAAACAGTACCCAAAACTAATTTATCAAGATAGCAGTAAATGGAATTTTACAATCAAAATATCTGGGCTCAAAATTTGCCTCATCTAATAAAAAGAAACATAACAGGAGGGGATTTACTTTAAAATTCTTGGAAGAAATCAAGGACAACAGCAAAAGCCAGTGATTTGGGAGTTGCTTATAGTCACCTCTCCTTACACATTTTTTTCTTCCTTTTTCAAATGGAAATAATTAGAAGCTTGAAGTATAATTTGGGATTAGAACACTTAACTAGCATTCACTAGGTCCTTGATTTGATGTCCAGCAAAGAATGAATGAAAGAATAAGCAAGTGGAGACTATTATGCTGAGATTAAATTTTTCTTGAAAAAAAAAACAGTATCTGCCACAAAACAGGTGCTCAGTAAATATTTATTAACACATTAAAAGAATTAGAAACTTAAACGTCATCAAAGTATAACATGGCATTAAAGTATTGCCATTGCCACAATTATTTGAAATGTCTCTGAGACTTTCAATATTTTCACCAAATATCAAGATGTTAGCAACTTTTAACTGACAAGATTTTATATAGATACAAGAATGCAATATTAGGTACATTCAATTTATTTTAAAAGAAATAATGGGATTCTAATATGATGATAATAAGGATGGTGAAAATGATGATGGCTATCTGTTGACACAATTTCCTGTATACTTAGTTACTCTAAGTTTACTGTTTATGTATCCTGTTTTATCTCACAATAATATTGCAGTGCATATACAATTATAATGACTTTACAGATATGCAGCTATGGCTCAAAGAAGTTAAATTGCTCTCCAGTGTTCTACAGCTAGAATTTTGACCACCAGGCTTTGAAGCTCCAACAGCTTTTGGTCACACAACATTGTTTATTGTGTATCCAATATCTAATCCAATACCTAGACTAAGTAGTTGCCTAATTCAATCAATGTTTACTGAATGAAGGACTAACTCCAAGTTTACTATTCTCAGCATTCTGCATGATGTCATTTACAACCTAATGCTTTTTTTTTTTTGGATCCTGATGCTATCCTAGAAAATGTATGTAGACTCTTTATATTTGTTTCATATTCAGAACAAGTGTAGGTGTCCCAGTTTTATAATGATGAAACAAATTTGTAGCATGTATGTAATCCACCCAAATATACAAATAAACATAACCAGGAAGTGGTAGAATCTTTGAATTCTGATAAGGATAGTTCCAAATCCTGAAATTCTTATTAAAAATTTAAAGTTATCTCTTAATTATAGATAATTAAGGAAAACAAAACTAAAAATAATCAGCATAGAACATTATACATAAGTGACAGAGCTATGTATCTAGAGTTCATGACCACTTCACTATCACCACCTTCTTCCACCATTATAAATGCAGACATGTATACCAAAACAACTAGCTTCTTAGATCATAGATTTAGTATCATTTGAATTCTATAGTTGAATCATAGGTCAGACATCACTCATAGCACTGCCATTATAACTACCTTGTCAAAACACAAAGTCACACAAGAAACTTGCTTGATAATCTGTGTTCTGTATCAAGTTCATAGTTTCATAGTATTATAAAAGCAAACAAAGTCATGCTAGAAAACATGGAATATTACAAACAGAAAATGAGGACTTCTCTTAGTCTTCGTTGGGTAAGAAATGAAGAAATAAAAAGGTTTTTTTTTTAATTTCACACAGTTATTTTTAAAAATCTGTTAATATTGGTTATTTAGGAGTGAACAAATTCATAATGTCTACTGAACTAGAGAAAAAAGAAAGGCAGCATTAGGAGTGCCATAGGTTTTCGGTGATTAACTTTATAGGAGAAAGGCCTAGACATGAAATACCTTCCACAGAGGGCTCCTTTAATGTGATGTGTGGCATACTACTGACTTTAGCAAACAAAGTTACAGAGGCATATGAGCGAAGACTATGTCCCATCATCTTCCTCTTTGATTGAAGTGCCTGTGAGTGAAGCCACCTGCCACATAGCCTCAGTGCCAAACAGCCAGTGTAAAAATCTCCTCTCAGTTGTTATGTGTCCCTGGTTCCAAAAATACCACCTCACTCATTCACCTAAGCTTTTCTGCCCTACAAAATAACCCTATGTTTTACCCTTTGAGTCTTTCATACTATCCAAATATCAGTTACTTCAGATCTCTATTTCATTTTACATGCTGTCTCCCTCTATTAGCATCAACTTTCTTCTCTCGTATTTTCTCAACATAATTTCCACAAATTATCACTCCCAATCCACCCCTACCATGATTCTTCAAATAACCCACAGCTTTCTGTTCCTCAACTTATAAATCTATTTACTAAATTATAAACACTTAGATGTTAGACCCCCTCTTCTGTCCATCTTTGGGCCTTTGGGCCTAGGCTCTGTGGGGTTGGGCACCTATTAGATGCTCTATAGCTCAGTGAATGGGGCTAGGGAAATGGTTCAATCAGTTAAGTTCTTGCCTTGTGCATGAATACCCAAGTTTAATCTCTGTATCTTACGTAAAAAGAGCCAGATGTGGTGGCACACCTGGCGAAGTGAAAACATGTGGAATTTTGGGGACGCCCAGTCCAGCTTCTTCAGTGAGCTCCAGGCAAACAAGAGACTCTGTCTCAACAACAACAACAACAAGAACAACAACAACAATAAAATAGATGGATCCTGATAAATTACTTCTAAGGTTGGCCTCTAGCCTCTACAAGCATGAGCCTATATGTCGACCTGTATACATACCCACACAAATATGCACAAGTAAGAAAATGAAATTTGGTGACGAAATACATCTTAACTCTTGAGACATGGTATGTCCCTTTCCTCTAGTTTTCAAAGCAGAAAATGCAAAGGGGCATTTCAGTGGCATGTGTTTAATGCAGCTGTCACATTAAATCTGTTCAGTTCCTATAGAAGGCCATCCTTTTTTCCTCAGGAAGGCACAGAAATGACAACATGAGTTTGCCTTAAAATGCAGTGTCTGTTCCAAATGACAAAGTGAAATGATCAAAAAGAGCACAAAATTCAAAAGTAAACTATGATCCAACATGTGATGTGAGGGTTAGCTTTTAGAGCTGTTTCCCTGTTCCACATGTTTCCAGCTCCCAATGACTAAGGTTACAAGTGTGTGCCACCACACTTGACATTTTTTGTATGGGATCTGTGAATCAAACTCAGGTCTTCATGCACAAGGCAAGCACTTAACTGATTGAACCATCTCCCTCTCTCAATCCACTGAACTATGAAGCATCTAGTAGGTGCCAAAGAGATCATATGCAAGATCCATTAACTCCTGTGACTTGTGTTTTCAAGCACGACATTGTTTGTCCTTTCATTCATACATTCTTTCACTTAGGAGTTAATACTTCTTTGCATTTATCTAATTACAGTATCTCAAAATTATAGCAGACTTTGCTCCTTATCAACCAACCAAAGTAGTTAAATGTAAAACTGGGATGATCTTTGACACAATGTAAAGATAAATTTTAAGATGATTTCCATGATACAAACCTTTAACATCTTTCACCTAAATGTGGATAGTAATCTACTTCTGGCCAAGAAAATATGTCAAAGGAATTGCAGTCCTATCACTGTGATATATTATACAGCAAAGGTTAAAAAAGTTTTCAGAACAATTAAGGGCACTGATCAGTTGAGTTTTAGTTACTCAAAAGGGATATTCTCTTGTGCGTGTTTTATCAGTAAGTTGAACCTTTTAAAAGAGAGTCTAGACCTTCCTGGCAGAGACTTTGAAGGAGCAGACATTCTGTCTCTTTCTATTGACTGCTTTGAAGACATGTACTACCTCAAATTCTATGCCCTTGAGAGAAATTATGCCAACATGAAGATCAGAAAAGACATCGCTGCCCCTGGAAAAAAGAGCCAAGCATGGCAGAATATGCTTATAATCCCAACAGTGGAGATTCTGAGACAGGAGAATTGTAAGTTGGAGGACAACTTGGACTACAAACCAAGACCTTGTATCACAAAATAGCCATATAAATAGTGGGTAAATGGTCCACATATGAGCACATAAATGGTCAGTCACATGAATCACCATGAAAAAATCTTATCTAAACTACAATAAGATTTTAAATTTCCTGATTACAATATCTAGCACCACAAAAGATGAAAACTAATAAATGTTGGTAAGGATTTGGAGGAATAGAAACCCTCAGATCTTACTGACAAATGTAAACTAGTATACTGCCCTTTTAAAAATGAGATTTTATTTATTCATTCATTTTACTCCATTTGCCTTCTAAAGTTCTTTTTAAACATGTATTATTTATTTATTTAGTGTGTGTGTGTGTGTGTGTGTGTGTGTGTGTGTGTGTGTGTGTGTGTATGCACGTGTAGATATGTGGTTTTGCTCAACAGCATGCAAGTGAATGTCAGAGGAAAAATGTGTAAAACTCAGTCTCTCTACTCACCATTTGTGTAACAGGAAATCATATTAGGCAGCAAGTGCCTTTACTCACTGAGTAATTTTAGTGGCCCCAGTAAAGCCATTTTGTAAAATAGTATGAATATTCCTTAGCAAATAAACAATAGGACTACAATATGGCCCAGCAATTCTTCTACTGAGTACATATCATCAAAAGAAGATGGGATAATTATACTACAAGACACCTGCACTCTCATGCAAATATTGCCTCACAATTCACAATAGCTAAAATATGGATGTAATCTAAATGATATTAGCGGATGAGTTAAAAATGTGCTATGTGTCTATTTTTCTGTGGGAGTTGCAATTATTTTCCTCTTTCTGATCAATTTAAATCTCCTCCTGCCTGAACTAAAACAACACCCTCTTTTGTAACTTAACTCTGAAACATACAAGCACCAAATAGCAATGGGGTTAGATTGTAACAATATAACAAAGATTAGTAAGCTGGGACCAAACCCTACACTGCAACATAAATAAAAAGTAAATATGATGAAATATTATATGCATCTGATGGAATATTATTTAGAACAGAATTCTTTCATTTATGGCAACATGGTAGGGACTATGGACTTTATGTTAATCAATCTAAGTCAGACACAAAAAGATGAATTCTGTGTTTTCACTCATTTCTAGTAGGTAAAAGTCAGTCTTGTACAAGAAAATAGTAGAATAGAAGTCGCTTTAGTCTAGGAAGTTTAGGAAAGCTATGAGTGCTGCTCAGAGTTATGAAGTGTGTGGTATTTGTTAGACAACAATAGAAAACTCGTATGGGAGCATGGCAAGTGGTGCAGTCGGCCTTCAATGTTCCTTGGAATGGTGGAGGCGGGAGGCCCATACAGCTCATAGGACTCAGAGGCTCGCTCCTGGCCCACTTCTCCACACACTTGTTTGGAGGATTTAAGTGCCTGGTATGCTCAAAATTTGTACCCTCAAATAAAATGGATTTGTATCCTGTGATGTGTTTAACAAAGCCAAGAATATCCTATAATGGGGCCATGGCAGGTCGAGCTTGTGATGGAGCCAGAGACTCTAGCGGCAGGAATCAACAGGGCCACAAATCCCCTGAGTAAGGAGCTGAACTGGGCCAGCATCAATGGTTTCTGTAAGCAACTGAATGAAGACTTTGAGAGTCCTCCACTTTCCACCTGCTTGCTAGCCCACAAGATCCAGTCCCCACAGGAGTGGAAGACCATCCAGGCATTGACAGCCAGCAACAAACTGGTGAATTGAACAGGAGCAAAAGAACTGGCCCTGAGGACACAGTAGCAGGAGAGCCAGCCCTGGGGACACAGGAGCAGGTGCGCCAGCCCTGAGGACATGCGAGTGGGAGAGCTGGCCCTGCCCTGAGGACATGGAAGCAGAAGAGCTGGCAGGCTAACTAACTCAGCTACTTACAGGCCCTGATCCAGGGCTCTGAGTCAGCCTCTCCCCAACATCTACCCCATGTATGATCTGCTGGAACACGTGAAGAGGCCGGACTTGCAGATTCAAAACTTAAGAATATCCATGATACACAGTAACAATGGGATATTTGAGATCAGTCCAAGTGAGGATCCAGTATTGATGGTGTAGGCCTGAAACCAGACCCGTGACTTGTCAGAATGAACATTTGAAAGTAAACATGTGTGGACAAAAGGCTATACAGCACAATACGCTACAGCTTCTGTTTTGTTTCTTTGTTTGTTTTATTTTAATAGAGGGAAGTTGCAAGGGCAGAGGGTGGATATGAGGGGAAGGGGAGATGAGTGGGATTGTGGTGCATGATGTGTAAATCATAGACAATTAATAAAATTAAAAAAAAGAAAACTCATATAGGAACACACAGAGTTGAGTTCTACCCTAAGAACATGCATTCCTACAGGTGTCACTGTGTACATTAATTTCTTCATCTATGTTAAGAGGATGCTACTTATATGATACAGTTATTGTAGTATATGGTAAATGAATATGTCTGTAAACATAGTAGTGAATTTTAAGTACTTAAAAGTTCTAGCTATCACTAGAAGTCATAAAATATCAACACAAAAATATTTATAGAATCCTATTTGACAACAGATTGACTGTAGTTGCTGAAGTTCTATGAATGAATGAGGCAGAAAAGATTGCTGTTTTTATGGAAGAAGAAAGGCAACTAAATATGTGAATAAACAAAAACAAAAAATATAATGGAAATTAATGAAGATAACACTGTTGAATATGACTGCGGCATACCCAGTTATGAGAAAAGGAGAGAAATCTCCAAAGAAGGAATATATCACTTGAAATCTGAATGGCAGGGTGACAAGGAAAGACTTTGTTATGCAATATTGATGGGAAGCATATTCCAGAAAGAAGAACAGGTAAGAAACACTGCTGTTTGGAGGAAACAATAAAATATCAATGAGGCTGAAGAAGATGAAGCAGAAGTCAGAGGAGTGAGGTGTGGCTGAGAGGCAGACAAGGAACAAAGCACACAGAACCTGAAAGCCTCTCTCAGGGTTTACTTTTTTCTAATTTTTCAGTGAAGGATATCTGTGTTACGTTGTTAGAACATCACCCCTGTTACTAATTAATGCTTATACATTGGAGAACAGAGTTAAGGTACAGAAGGAGGTATTAGTATAGTTCAGACAGAAGGAGGTTTACATGGGCTAGAAAGAGGTATAGATAGAATCACTGGTCATTTTACTCAGAATTTTAGCAAAATATTAAATGTAAATATAATGGTAAATCTTTCCTTATTCTGACCATTTATTCACCTTGTTTCCTTACTCTTGGAAGTAAATGTACATTCATTCCCAGAATTACATTCAAAACACAAGATTAGAGCTGGATGGTATGATGAATGGTTTTGTTTTGGATGGGATGACGGAGCTTTTTATTTATTTGTTTTGTTTGTAAGAGTTTTTCTTTTTTTTTATTTCATTTGACTTTGGATTTTAGTAAAACAGCAGAAATGTAGAAACATAGAGAAGATGTTTAATTTAAAACATTGTGTGTAAACTTTGCTACAACAACATGAAGTAGACTTCGGTCTGACTGTACATTTCTTTGATCTAAACACTCACTCCAGAGGCATAGACAGGCTCAGCAACTTTGAGGCCAGCCTTATCAACATACCTGGCAAGTTCCAGGCCAGCTAGAACCATAGAGTGAGACTCTTTTAATTAATCAATCAAAACAAGGTAAAGAAGATGCTAAGATATCAAGTCTTTTGTTGGTGGCCTGCTATCCTTCCCGAGTGCCACCAGGTCTCCCCATCAAGGGGACATGGTCAAATATTGGGCACCAGAGTTCGTGTGAAAGTCAGTCCCCACTCTCCACCCAACTGTGGAGAATGTCCTGTCCATTGGCTAGATCTGAGTAGGGGTTCGAAGTTTACTGCCTATATTGTCCTTGGCTGGTGCCATAGTTTGAGCAGGACCCCTGGGCCCAGATCCACTCATCATAATGAACATATACAGGGGGAGGAGGTCCCCTTCAGTCACAGACATAGGGGAGGGGAGTAGAGGGAAAGCAGAAGGGAGGGAGGAATGGGAGGCTACAAGGGATGAGATAACAATTTAGATATAATATGAATAAATTAATAAAATATTTTAATAATAATAATAATGAAGATGCTAAGAGCAAAATGACAAAACAAAAGGTAAATAGAGACACATATGGAAAAAAGAGCCATAGAATAGTAAAGATTAAGACAAATGGAGAGGAAGATGGTCTAACTATCATTAGAAAGTTTAGGCTCTTTTAAACTTTTCTGCAATTTTATATCCTGAATGTGAGCTCAAAACAAAGAATTGCACATATATGCTTACACATGAACATATAAATAATGCACATACTCATGTGCATGTTAGCAAGCATAAACATATTAGTTCACATATTAGCAAGTATAAACATATTAATTCACCCTTCATCTTACCCTTCATGAATTAAAACAACAAAAAAATTAAGGTCCAAATACAAATTGACAAAAATGAATTCTAGAAAAGAATCAGATTCCCTGGGAAGACTATTATTAAATGCTGCTTGCCAAGGTGCTCCATTAATTAAAGGTACTCTTGTGATTTCAGACTTTACTTGGTTTTGTAACTGCACTTTGTGGAAAATAAAATGATCTGTGACTTAAAACATCTCAATAACACATCTGACACCCAGCAGGGAAGAACTGACTTGGACAGAAAAAATATGCCAAACGAATACATAGTAACAGAGATAACCATATCCTTCAGAGGATCAAGAGTCCAAATGGCAGCTTTGCTCTTTCAAAAAGACACTTGTTCAAGTGTGTTCATAGAAGCTTTATTTGTAATAGCCAGAAACTGGAAATAACCTAGATGTCCCTCAACTGAAGAATGGATACAGAAACTGTGACACGTTTACACTATGGAATACTACTCAGCTATTAAAAACAAGAAAATCATGAAATTTGCAAGCAAATAGATGTAACTGGAAAAGATCGTCCTGAGGGAGGTAACTCAGACCCACTTATAAGTGGATAATAGCCATAAAGTACAGGATAGCCATCTTACAATCCATAGACCCAGAGGCTATGTAATAAGAAGGGCTCAAAGGAGGATGCTTAAATATCACTCAGAAAGGAAAAGAAAATATGTATCTGAAGTAGATAGAAAAAGGGAACTGGGAAGGAGAGAGGGCATGGAGGGAATCACAAGTTGGGATTAGGAGTAGGGAGAGCAGGGGAAAGAGGGCCAGGGAGAGGGCATCTCTGGAATTTACCAGAGACCTGGGATAGGGAAAGCCCTAGGAAGTCTATAGGGGTCTCCTTACCTGAGACTGCTACCAGTTGGGTATACGGAGCCTGAAGTGGCCACCTCTTATAGGCAGGCTAGAAAAACTTTTAGTGGAGGGATAAGGACACCAACCTACTCACACAACCTTTGATCCAAAATTTGTATTGCCTACAAATGTGTAGGGACAAAGCTGAAGCAAAGATTGAGAGAATGACCAACCAAACACTGGCTGGCCCTACTTGAGACCCATCCCATGGAGAGTACGTATCCATGAAACTGCTAGTGTAGTTCTCTGAGAGGCTTCACCCAGCAACAGATGAAAAAAGATGCAGAGACCCACATCCAAACATTAGACAGACCTCACGGAGTCATAGGAAAGAGTTGGGGGATGACTGAAGGAGCCTGAGGGGTTAAGGACTCAACAAGAAGACCTAAAGAGTCAACTAACCTCAGCCCATGGGGGCTCACAGAGTCTGAACCACCAACCAAAGAGCACACATGGACTGATCCTAGGCCCCTGCACATATGTAGCAGATTCGCAGCTTGGTCTTTATAGGGGTTGCCAAGCAATTGCAGTGGACCCTCTCTGACTCTGATGCCTGCCTTTAGATCCCATTCTCCTAAATGAGTTGCCTTGTCTGGCTTCAGTGGGAGAGGATGCAGTGACTTAATGTCCCAGGGCAAGTTGGTACACATGGTGGACCTCTCCCCTCTCTGAGAAGGAGAAGGGAGAATGAGGGGAGGGGTATATGAGGCAGGTGGACTGGGAGGAGAGGGAGGTGGTGATCAGGATGTAAAGTTAATTAATTCAAAAACAAAAAAGAAAAAAAAAGGACAATACCCAAGAGCACTATACCTTGTGCTCTTCAGTAACAAGGGCTGCTATACACCACACGTATCTTGTTACTTGTAATTTATTATCAACTTTTCATCACTTACAATAAAGTGATAGATCTGAATTAGAAAACCTTGTATCTTACATGTATGTTCAATGGGACTATTTCCTCAGCTCTAAGAATGGCTGCATGAAAATTTGTTGTGTTACAGAAATAATTGAAATTTCATTGTAAACTTTTAACATCCTGGATTTTCTCTTTGCAACACTATCATGAATCAACTGCATTTATGTGTGCGTATTTTAATTTTACCAGTGCACGTCCTCCCATACAAAGCCAATGAAGTACTATATTGATTTTTCATAGTTACAAATGAGTATAATTATATGTTGAAAAGAAAACACTATTAAATAAGTCAACACAAATTCACAGCCATCTATTAGTGTGTAAGAAAAACCACTTCAATTATTCAGATATAATTATTCTTCAATTCAAAAGGTTTATTGAATATTGAAAAGGAATTATTGGGTCTCATATAAGTTTAGAAATGTTAATTAAATTATCCAATGTTAGTTATGTGAAGTTTGTTTCTGGTTTTAGCTCAAAATTTCTGTTATTCTTAGCTAACAATTTTTGATTTTATGAAAACATATAATCAACAATCAAATAAATTAGATTGTGACCATTCTGTCACAGTTAAATGGCATGTTTGAAGTAAAATTTATAAGGGTAAATTCAAGTGAATCTACTTTTTAAGGGTGTAAAATACTATATTTTTTCTACAATCTCCATGAAGGCAAAAATCACCTTTCACTCTTATAAATGACAGAATATTTTGAGGAATAAATGACATCTGGTATGTACTAAAATATTCCTAAATTAAGAAATATAAGCCTAGGCTTTGTAATCCTTTTAGTCTAATGGTGCCTACATAGACCATTCACCCTTATGTTCTAGCATAATTGGTATAGAAAGATACTCTGAAGGTTACCAAGAAAGAAATATAAACACAACCCCAGCCAGAAACACTTTGATCTACAATTCTATGCTACTTATAAGATATGCTGGTGCAATGGTATAACAAAGTTTGTGGGAGTAACCAACCAATATTTGATTTGACTTAAGGGCCATTCCATGATAAGTGACCCATACCCAACACTGCTCAGGTAAGAAAGAACCTGAGGCTAGATATCCCAGGGATTTAGAGGGAAACTAAACACTACTGGTCTAAAAATGACTGCTAATGTTATTCTGCTCTACTCATAGATCAGTGGGGACAAAGACAGAGAGCCACAGCCAGACATTATGCAGAATGAGAGACCTTGGAACACTCAGCCCTGAGTGGGGTATCTCCTTCAAGTCACTTCCCTCAGGGCTCAGGGACCTCTAGGGAAGAGGAGGCAGAAAGAGTCTGAGAGCCAGAAGGGATGGAGGACACTAAGAAAGCCTCTAAATCAACTGAGCAAAACTCATATGAACTCAAATAGACTGAGGCAGCTTGCCTGTGACCGGCATGTGTCTGAAGCAGGTCCTCTGATTATACAGTGTGCCTTCCAGTTTAGTGTTTTCTGGGGACTCCTGAGTGTGTGAACAAGTGGGTCTCTGATTCTTGTGCCTTCTCTTGGGATTTTTTTCTTCTGTTTGCTTGGTTTGTCCAACTCTTATGTGTTAGTATTCTTATCTTATTTTTTATTTTATTTGATATGCTTTGGCATTATTCTTTAGAAGCTTGGTCTTTTCTATGACAGAAAGAAAGGAAGTACATCCATATGGGAGAAGAGGAGGGAAGGAAATTGGAGGAGTTGAAGGAAAGGAAAGCCATCATCTGTGTAAAGTGTGAGAAAAAAAATATATTTTCAATAAAAGGTGGCAAGAGAATCAAGGGTCTACTTCATCAGCCTATTTCTTCCTTCTTTGTCTCTCTTTCTAAGCTTCCACACCCTTTTAGAATAGTGTGACCATCTTGTGAGCAAGTTTTCTAAGTTTTGAGGGCCATTGTATATTCAACTGAGAACATCCACCAGTTGTTATGATATTGCAAGTATCTGGAAATGTTGTTTTTCTTAGCTGAGCATGGTGCAGGAAAGAAGGAGACAGTGTTGTTCTCTGTTAGAGCAGTTGAATCAATGCTGGTGACATTTGAGATTTCTAGACTAGAATATTTGCCAGTGTTTGGTTAACTCAATGAAGAAAGCAAGAATATTTAAGCATTTCTCAGCCATTCAATATTCCTCCGTTGAGAATTCTCTGCTGGATTGTTTGGTTTGTTGGTGTTTAATTTATTGAGTTTTTTATATATTTTGGATATTAGCCATTTGTTGGATGTAGGGTTGGTGAAGATCTTTTCCTAGTCTGTAGGCTGTTGTTTTGTTCAATTGAAAGTGTCCTTTCCCTTGCAGAGAAGCTTTTCAGTTACATGAGGTCCCATTAATTAATTGTTGATCTTAGAGCTTAAGCTGTTGGTGTTCTGTTCAGGACGTTGTCTCCTGTGCCAATGAGTTCCAAGCTCTTCCCCACTTTTTCTTCTAACAGATTTAGTGTCTCTGGTTTTATGTTGAGGTCTTTAATACACTTGGACTTCAGTTTTGTGCAGGGTGACAAATATGGGTCTATTTTCATTTTTTACACGTAGACATCCAGTTAGACCAGCACCATTTGTTGAAGATGCTATCTTTTTTCCATTGCATGGTTTTGGTTACTTTGCCAAAATTCAAGTGTTCAATGGCCAAGAAACACTTAAAGAAATATTCAACATCCTTAGTTATCAGAGAAATGCAAATCAAAACAACTCAGAGATTCCATCTTACACCTACAAGAAAGCTAAGAGCAAAAACTCAAGTGACAATACATACTGGTAAGGATGTGGAGAAAGGGAACACACCTCCATTGCTGGTGAGAGTGCAAACTTTTACATCCACTTTGCAAATCAATCTTGTGCTTTCACAGAAAACTGAGAATAGTCCTACCTCAAGACATAACTATCCCACTCTTGGGCATAAACATGAAAAATGCTCTACCATACAACAAGGACACTTGCTCAACTGTATTCATAGCATCTTTTATCCATAATAGTCAGAATCTGGAAACAACTTAGATGTCCCTTAACCAAAGAATTGATTTTTTAAAAAACTGTTGGATGTTTACACAGTGGAATACTACTCAACTGTTAAAAACAAGGAAATCTTTAAATTTTCAGGCAAATGGGTGGAACTAGAAATGATGATGCTAAGTGAAGTAGTCCAGACTGAGAAAGACATGCATGCTATATATTCACTTATAAATGGATATTAGCCCAACATATATGTCCTCTGAGAGACTCCGCCCAGCGGGTGATGGGGCAGATGCTAGGAGCCCAAAAAGGTCTCAAGGCAGAGCCCTGAGAGTTGTATGGAAGAGTGGGGGAAGGATGGAAGGACCCAGAGGGGTCAGAACCCCCACAAGGAGATCACCATGGCTGGTGGATCTGGACTCTAGGGGGACCTGCACAAACTGAGTACCAACCAAAGACAATGCGTACAAAGAACCTAAACCCCCTTTGCAGATCTAGCAGATGGATAGCTCACTCTTCATGGTTGTGGGAGAGCAGGGACTGCCTGTGACATGAACTCTGGTGCCTGAGATTTGATCAATTCTCCTTGGCAGGGGAGGGCCTGTGGCACAAAGAGGAAGGGGATGCAGACTGTCAGGATGAGACCTGGTATGCTGTGGTCAGCTGGTCGGGGAGGAGGTCCCCTTCTGTCAGAAGTCTAGGGGAGGGGATTACGGAGGGAGAGGGAGAGAGGGTGGGAATGAAAAGATATGAGGGAGGGGATAGTAATTGAGATGTAATGTGAAAAATATAACTTTAAAAGTAAAGAATAAAATAAAAGCCAAAAATAAAAGAAGAATATGTTGATGTAAGTTCCTGTAAGGCAGTAACCGATCTTAGGAAACACTGTTGAAAAAACTGTCCAGTTGTTGTAATAGGCTATAAAATTTTACAGAATTTCCCATTTCTAACGAATAATCATCTATCAAATAGAGTCTAAGAAGATGTCCTAAGAGTAAAAAGTTTGCTCAGTGACCTCAAATAATTATATAAAGTTCTGAGATCACAAGAAAAATGAGGATACTTCCAGGTAGTTGTATATTTAGAAGGAATAATATCTCAATTTGGTTTCACTTTCATTATAGTGGATATTTTTGAGATATTGAAAAGAAATTGAGGCAATAGCTACATAAGATAAGATCTGTAAAACCAATTAATCCCTTCAATTATTTTAAATGGATATTTCTAACTTGGAATAATCCCAGAAGAAGCTTTGTACCCAAAGGTGAGAGACTTCATATCCAAAGATAGAGAAGGTCAAATATTGGCTAATGGCCAAATTACATATCCAAGGACAATAGTATTCACTTAATTGGAGGTCACTATATCCAATCTCCTAACCAGAGTTAGTGCAAGCCCAGAAGAGCTGAGGGAGATCATAAAACATATTAACACTGAAATAAATAATTGGAAAATTCCTAGAACTATATCGGGTCCAACTTCAAGGTTATATCCAAGGAGAATCAGCAGTCTCTCAATCTGCACCTCCTCAAGTGAAAACAACTCGATCGCATATTAGCACAAAAGAGAGTAGAAACAAACTGTGTTACTGGAAGCTGCTAACCTGCACCCCCTGTATACTCAGGTAATTAATTGTATTCCTTCTCAAGCCTCTGATGGGATTGAAGTCCAGATAGTTTAGCTTTATAATTAAGCTTAGTTGTTTAGGGGTTAAGATGTTTTTAGGTCTAAATAGGTGTTTGAAGTTGATAATGAGGAGATATGATAGATATTGATTTTCATTCAGAATTTTAGACTCACCAAGATAGGAAAGATGTTTTCTTCAAGGCTGCTAAATACGAATAGCCAAAACACTAATACAGTGACATTTATATAATTCCTGGTTGTTTCATGGTTCATCTTACTGTAGGTAGTTTTATTGTACATATGTGTAATAATATAAATACATACGTAAAAACTAAAAAATTTAATAAGAAAACATGAAAATGATTGTTAAAAAAAAGTGTGTTACTGGCTACCAAGAAAAATGTTGCAATAATGTAAGACAAAGGGGCAAAGAAAGGTTTTCTGATACACTCAAGAGGAAAATAAGAATATTTCTATTTATAACTGCGGCCTCTTTATTCTGATTATAACTGTTCAACCCAATGCAAAAAGTATATTACAATTAAATATAAATTTGATTCCTTATTGTTGTTAGTAGTAACGACAATTTCCAAAACTCTGAATGATACTGGCTACAGTCAGAAGCAAATGACTATAATTTCCATCAATTTCTTACATTAAAATGCAAATTAGGTAGTTTGTCCATAGTATTGAAAGAAAAGCTGATTAGTTTCCCTTGGGGGAAATTCCAAGAATGGAACAAATACACATGAACCTAGCTGCTCAGTCCACTCAGGACTGCCAATTTTGAGGTAAGGATGACAAATCAGTCCTTCTTGGGAGCAATGGCTCACCAAAGAGGTATTTTCTTTCCTGTCTTTGGCTTTCCTAGTTTGTCAACACAACTTGCCCCTGCAGTTGTTTTTCTGTAGCAGTGGCAGAGTCCTACATGTCTACATGAGACAAAGAGGTAGAATGACCTGCTTAGAGTTACACAGCTTATAATGATCAAGGCTAGAAGTCAAAAACATCTGTGACTCTAGAGTCAGTGTTTCTGTCATGAAGCATAATCTCCTCAAATGAGCAGAAAATCATGAACACGATGTGGGGAAGCACACAGGGATATGCATAGCTCATAATGGATTCATTCACAAAGGCCCCTGGTTGGATAGAAAGAACAGAAATGAGTATAATGTTACTAGAAGCCATACAATAAAAATATGGAAATACTGGCGTTCAAGAATACAAGTGAGATAAGAGAAATTAAGCCATACCACGTATAAATGGTGAGTAGCAAAGGCAGGTCAGTGTAACTTGTTGCAATGGCTTTTTTCTTTCTTTTCTTTTTTTATGAAGTTCGAAGCACTTTAATGTAGTATCTTCCCATATGCTACCTAACAGGGTCAGTCCTCCAAGCAGTTAAAGGTGGTTTAAAATGTGCGTGACACAAAAGTAGAAAGCAGCCTTCACAGCTAGTCCTTTACATTAAAGGCCATAGTCAGGGGCTAGGGAGGTGGGTCAGTGGGTAAAGTGCTTATTATACAAGAATGGGAACCTGTATTCACATCCTTAGCTCTCGTGTAAAAGTCAAGCATACAACATGTGACTATAACCCCAGCTCAAGTAGGATGAGAGAGCTAAGACAGGCCAATTCTTGGAGCCAGCACAGCCCAAAGGGCACAATGCAGTTCTGTGGCGGGACCTTATCTCAACAACTGAGGTGGAGAAGTGATTGAGAAAGACATCTTCATGTCAACTTCTGGCTTAAATATGTGCCCATGCAAGCATGTGCTGGTGCGCGCATGCACGCGTGCACACACACACACACACACACACACACACACACACACACACACACACACCCTGTACATATGTGTTCACACATGCATAAAACAATAATAACAACAAAAATGAAAAGTAGAACCATTTTAAAAGTCAGTGTTCCTCCCACTGATTAAGTTCACCATTCTCTGAAAATTTCGGAGTCAGGATAACACAAACACTTGCAACAGAAATGCCTTTATAGGAAATACAGTTTCCTAAAAAAGAAAAAAAAAAGAAGGAACATTAAGAACAGTATATTCTTGAAAATGGGATAGATGAGCAGAAGGAACAGTGGACCCTGGGGAAAGAGAGCTATGAGTGCCATATATGACATGATCTGACTCTCTGAAGTCCATGGCTATGAGGGTAAAGGGAGGAGACCATCTGCTCCACCTTCAAAACATCTGTTATAAAATAAGACTGATGGCATGTGTCATGTCAGGAGGATCTTGTGAAAGAAACTGCTGAGGCGTACATGATCTGAGCTAATGGAGAAGTCCCTAAGGTTTGAAGACCTAGATTCTAATCCCAATTCAACTACCAATTTACTATGGAACAATGGGAAACTGCCTAACCCTGTTCCGCCTTAAGTTCTCCATTGGCAAAGGGGCAGTAAAATAAACACTCTTGGGAATATTTTTAAAATCACATTTTTGTATTCCTGATAGGTACAATATATCTATAAAATCCTATTAAGACAGTTCATCTTTTCCATTTCAAATGTGTCCATTTTAGTCCAGAGAACACAAACCTGTGTTAACTTTTAGAGAAAATGTAACAGATTAGTTTTCTGACAAAAGGGACTTTCTTTTCATTTGCCTAAGTATCTGTGCAGCCTTTATTAAAATGTTGACTAAACAAAATAAAACCAGAGTAGAGGTAGAGTATCAGCATGCATGTTTGGCATTATCATTGATTTTTTTTTTGTTTCAGAATTTTATTTTTATTTTTTAAATAATTTATTCAGATTACATCCCTATTGTTATCCCCTCATTTGTATCTTACCCCTTCCCCCTCCCTCTTTCACCCTATTCCCCTCCCCTAGATCTCTAGAGACTTTTGAGTACTAAGAGAAAGTCACATACATAATTGCATTGTGCATTTTCCCTCACAATTGGAGAAACAATCTCCATGAACTGTATTTGTGATCATATAATAAACATTCCATTATAAAATACAAAGCAAGAATATATACCTTAGATTATATACTTATAACCAATCCTTGGATATTCCAGCTATAAATTCCCTTGGAAAGAGTAAAGTGGTTGCCCCTGAATTTCTCACACTAACAAACTGGAAGATATTTCAGGAGCTGGTAGGAGAACATAAGAGACAGAGGATCCACAGGGTCCTGGAAACCTACAAGAAGAACTTTATGACACGCAGATCTGGGTCCTGGGGTCCTCCTCAAACTAAGGCACCAGCCAGGGAGAATATAGGCAGTAAACTTCGAACCCCTACCCAGACCTAGCCGATGAACAGGATATTCTCCACCGTTGAGTAGAGAGTGAGATCTGACTGTCACAGGAACTCTGGTGCCCCTTTTCTGACCACGTCCCCTAGATGGGGAGGCCTGGCGGCACTCAGAGGAAGGATAGCAAGTTACCAAGAAGAGACTCGATAATCTTAGAGCATATATAGGGGGAGGAGGTCTCCCTCAATCACAGACATAGGGGAGAGGAGAAGGGGGAAGTGGGAGGGAGAGAGGAATGGGAGGAAACAGGGGAAGGGTTAACAATCAAGATGTAATATGAATAAATTAATAAAAAATGATAAAAGAGAGATAGATATGATGTTGTGTCATAATATACAAAATGAAAATTTCAGAAATAAAGAAAATCATATAAAATAATGTAAATATCCTACAGGAAAGCTTCTTAAGTTGGTGCCATTTTAGTATGCATCTTTCTACCACATAGCCTTATCACTTGAGTAAAGATTAGAAGTAGACATGATTTGAAGTATTGATCTCAAAAAATGGGCAAATGTAGACATTTTATGTGAAACCCACTTCTATTTCTTTTAGAATTATTCACAATAACAAAGATATAAAGTCTACCTAATCTAAATCCAACCTACTCATTAGATGAATAAACAAAGAAAATAACCCACACATACAGGGTGAGGGGTGGGGAAGAATACTCAGGTTTTCCAAAGCATGAAATCCTAATATTTGTGACAACACAAATAAACCTGGAGAATGTTATAGTAAGTGAAACAATCCAGGCACAGGAAGACAAAAACACATGTTCTCATGTAGGATCTAAAAATGTTGAACTGAGAAGTAGAGATGGTTATCAGGGGCTGAGGCAGATGTTGGAAAATAGTGAAATATACATCAAAAGGTATAAAATTTATGTTAGCAGGACTAAGGTATGGAAATCTGTTGTACAAAATAGTAATTATAGTTAATTATAATCAATTGCATACTTAAATGGTTTTAGATAATATAAATCAAATATTCTTACCAGAAGAGTAAAAAGAAAATTATATGAGGTGATGTATATGTTAATTTGATTAATCATTTCTCAATATGTACCTATCTTGAAATATATTGTACATCACAAAAAATTTGATTTTTCAATTATATTTCAATGAAGCTTTAGGGAAAGATTCATGTTCAGAACAAAGAATATGATGATCTAACTCAAATAGTCTTTTACATACTCCTATTAAAGCAAATGTGCCTTGAGCCTGGAACACAGTAAGCATCTGAAAAAAGGGGGGATATAACACCCAGAAAGTAGATAAGGAGAGGACACTAAAGGTAGATAGATATACATGTATAGTATTCAAACAGTGTCTCCTGCATCATCAGGCCTTCACCAACCACTGGTAGTATATGATATTTCATGTGTGTACTTCTGGTGTAGCACTATAAGGCAGCATTTATACCAAAACAAGAAGTATATGCACTGAGATTGCTACAATGTTTTTAAAGGAAAATAATAATTGTTTGCAATGTTGGAACTCACTTACATTTCAAGATGGCTGTGGGAAAGACAGTGGCGTCTCTGCTATAAATTTAATATGAAATGATTTCTCCTACTATATTTTGGCCAGGTATCGGGGTATCTTAGAAACTATCCAAATTGACATATAAAACTCATCATCACAAATGCTCATAGCATCATACTCACAGTACCCAAGGTGTAAGAACAACCCAATGTGTAAAAACAGTATACAATAAATCCATACAATCCTTAAAAATAAATGAAGTTCTGAGTGTTCATACATGTATCAACATGAATAAATATCAAATACAATATCCTAAGTTAAAGAAGTCAGTAACAAAAATACATATTGTATAATTTCATTTATATTAATTATTTACAGCAAATTAGTTGTTTCCATGGACTACTTGGAGACCTCAAAGAGATAGGAAAAAAAAACACTCAATTTCTACAGAGTCAGGCAAATATTCTCAGAGCACAAAGTAGTGATTGTTGTACCACATTCCTAATGTGCCAAAGTGTATGTTTTCAAGTTATTTAAGAGAGTTCTGGACATATAGTTTAGTGTTTATGAGCACCAATATGTTTCCAGCACCCCTGTCGTAGCTCACAGTGGTCTGTAACTTCAGGGGATCCAGAATTCTCTTCTGGCTCCATGAGCTCTACATGCACATGGTACACAGACACACATGCAGAGCAAAATACCCATATGCATAAAATAAAAGTCAACTAATCTTTTTAACTTAAAAATGATTTAAGTGGTAAAAGTTACATGCACTTTATCAGAATTTTAAAAGTTCTAATTGCTGAAGATTTAGCTCACTGATTTCAAAGCAATACATTTTATTCTTGGTGCTACAAAAAAAGTCAAACAATAATAATTACAAGGAATTATATTTGTTTTATCCTAAAATTAATGCATAGACACTAAAGGCAAAAAGCAAAAAATAATATAATATGGAAGTTAGTGTTTTCATTTTGAAAGATATACTTAATTTATTACAAAATGAATATTTCCTGATATGTTGTGCTTTCTGATATTCAGAATGATGCAATCACTTTTTCAAACACTAATTTTAAATGGACTTCAAAAATGAAGTGAACATAAATGTTACTCTATAAATGTCAAAGATAGAGCAAATAGTATGTACAACTGCAAGGGGTAACAGACAAGACCATTCCATATATTTCTAGATGTGTTTTTTTCTCTGTATTTCTTGCTATATAATATACTGCTATGCCACCCTTGGGATAGAGCCATGAGCCTGCTTGGTAATAGTGAATCTATGATTCACCAAAGTGTTTCTAGTACTGCCAGTGATTGAACACATTGGCCTTGTTCCAGAGTGTTTAATGCCAAGTTCCTTGCTATGTACTGTTTAAAGAGGGTTGTGTGACGTTTGGAGGCCCATATGGCATGTTCTTGTTCCAGCCCTTCTATTATTGTGTAATACAAGATCTTTCCAACAAAAAAATACATTGAATTGATTTAAGAATCATCTATTCCTCCTGACACCCCGAAGCTAAAAGCTGTATGTTAAGAGGATAAGGCCCAATGATTTTTTGAAGCGCTATGTTTTGTAACACAGGAACTGCAAATCAGGAAATACTGAAAAATATAAATAGAAAGATACTGGGGAAAGAGACTGATTTGTAAAAAGAGCAAAAATTATATTTAAAAAATGAAAGTTCCTAAGATCTGAGAGTCTTGCTTAGAGATAGAAGTTGTTGATTAATTTCTCTGTTCATGCTTTATATTGGTCATTCATAATTAGTCATAGTAGTATGAAGAGGTGATAATGAGTCAAATATAAAACAAAAGTAAAAGCAAGTTTTGGACCACTAAACAAAAAGAAATGGGAGTTACAAAGGGCTGGAAAGCAAGCTCTTCACAATTTGACTGATCAGTTCACTTGCACTGCAACCCTTGACTTCAGCAATTGTCAAATGCATGCAGATTGTCAGTCCCAAATAGTAGATTAAATTATGTAAGATTAAGATGGTTAGCATCTTTGCACTGTTTAAAATTCAGTGTCTTCACTCCCTCACTTGTGCAAGCCATGTAGCAAGCACACAGGCTAGCTAAGCTCTGTTTGTGACAGGAAGTCTACCTAATGGCATCCCACAAACAGAGACCTTGATGTGACTGTTTTCAGAATGGGACTCATCTAACATGTGACTGCTTACAGTATCTCACTTGGGCAAATGAGTAATGTGGGTTAAGAGAAAACAGCTGTTTTTCAAAGAGAGTGACAGAAGTCTTCTTTCCATTCCCTGAGCAGAGGGTAATGTACAGAGCCTTTTAAAACACCATTTTTAAGAAACTTGAATTATGAAACAAATAGATGAGAGAACACACATTTCTTAGTAGATAGGGGAGATTTGTTCAAACGTTAAAGCTGTCCCACAACCTTGACCTCTGTTTTCATTTGAGATGTCTGCAGCTTCTCCTCTTCCCGGATATAAAGCAAAGCTTCTCCCCTGTGTTCATGATTATGCTCTCAGCAAAATGATCAATCATGTTATCACCAATGTTGCATCCTGACTCTGCAGCAGGGTGAAATCAGAGCATAAAATGACTGTGATGGGAAGAATTTGTTTAAACACAGCTAGTTTGTAAAACCAGCAAAATAGTAAGAAAATGATGGAAAACATATGATGTGTAAATGCATCTATCTTTAAGGCAGATCCATTTCAAAGCTTTCCACAGCATGAAAGCCATTGTGTGATGCATGTGGGTGTTTAGACTGGTAAAATACTGTAATCAGGTTGCAACTAAATGCCAATATTTCACTATATCAGTTGTGGGCACTGATTTGTATTTACTGCATGTTTCTCAAGTATCTAAATACACTGATGGCTACTTAGGAAATGAAGTTTGATTTTATATTTACAACCAGGAAAATGGTTTAAGGAAATCCAACTGCCACAAATTCCAAGACCAAAACGGAGAATCAGAAAGAAGCTTAGTAATGTGTAGAGAAATGGTAGCTGCACTCTTATGTTTAGAGACTGACATAGGTACATGAATGAGAAATGAGAACGAGCTCTGTGCTGGGAATACTCACTCCAGCAGAGGTTTAGAAGCAAGGCACCTAAGGAAGAGGAAAACAAGCCTAGGTTCTCATGCAGAACTGAGCCACTTCAATTTCACTTCAGAAAGCAATGCCTACTTCCTTTTAATTTAGATATTTCATTAAAATGTAGGTTTTGAACAACTGCTCTAAAAAGATTCAACTGTTGGAAATGATCTAGTATTACAAGGCTTTCTCATGCTTGTTTAAAGTCAATCATTTTAACTGTGTCTTTGTAGTAAAATCATGCTACAATCCTTTCTTCCTGAAATGCCTTCTATTAATTCTAGAGTTATAGTGCTCTCTACTGGTAACAAATGATGTGAAAATTCCTTAGCTAGGAAAAGGTCTAATTAACTTATTTTCCTGGGGTTACAATCAAGTTTATTACATCTCTCCAATGCACCGCTCAGCAACAGCAAGCTGAGGTACACCAAGAACCACATTCTTCTAAGGGGGTCTTAACATTTCCCTTTGCCATGAACACTCAGAGAAAAGGCCCGTAGTTTCACAACAGGAGTGGTTAGGCTAGCTTTAAGATGACCTTTAAAAAATGTATATTACATAAACAATAAAGAGTCAGAATAAAATCTTAGCTTTCAGTTTAATCTTGTGAATCTGAATAAGATATTGTGCTTTACTGAACTTCTCTCTCTCTCTCTCTCTCTCTCTCTCTCTCTCTCTCTCTCTCTCTCTCTCTCTCTCTCTCTCTTTTTTTCTTCTTTCTTTTTCCATCAGTAAAAAAGGAACAACAGTCCCTACCTTGCCTATACCATTTGGACTCTTGTAAGAAATGAAAATTACAGAGAGATTTGCCCTGAACTCTGAGGAAGATGGACACATGAAACTGAGGAAAGGTAACTAGCCACGTGGCACACACAGAATAGAATAAACAGGTAATATATATAAGTTATGAGCTCATTGGGGAATGAGCCAAAGCTTATGGCCTAGGCATTTATTCATAAATAATAAGTCTAAGATTGTTATTTCAGAAGGAAAACCCGCGGTCACAGAGCTTTACAGTACTCTGTGACCTGCTGTCCTCTATACCACTGGTCAGAGACCACACTAGAGTCTAGGCCTTTTAGCTGTAGAACCCACCCTCATGGTCACATGGACTTTGTAAAAAAGTTCCTATGTAGTCACACCTTAAGCACCTGGAATTAGCTGATTAAATTGATTGCTGCCTGGGTAAAAAAGAAATGAATATATAGACAGGGTAAAAATTTATAAAAATTACATTATCTTAAGGGCTTGTTTGGTAGTTCTAACAGGGTGGAGTGAGGGGTAATTATGATCAAGATAATAGAGCACATGCACCAATTTTCCAAATAAAAATTATAATTATTACTGCTCTAAGAAACATACAATTTTCATTACACTAACAAGCTTAAAAGATTTTCAAATTATTACTGGAATGTGCCTTTTAAAATGGAGTCCAAGCTAGGGGTATGAGTCAGCAAAGACCACTTGCCTAATATGCACAACGCCCTGTTCAATACCCATTGCCCCAAAACAAAACCTCAGTCTCATAAAAACTCTTAATATATGTGTGAGTGTAACACTATTTTTTAATTGTAATATAATTATTTTATTTTTTCCTTTCCTCATTCCAGCCCTACCAGTGTAGCCACCCCAGCCCCCAGCCTTCTCACAAATTCAGGCCTTTGACATTTCATTAATGTTTAACTATACATGTGTATATAATATAAATTAAGAATTTGTGTGAGAGTAAGGTGTATATATATTTATATACCCATAAATATACCACAGATAAATATGGCTATCATCCCTCAACAATATATGTGTATATATATATATATATATATATATATATATATATATATATATAACTTTTTGAAGTAAAATACACTTATATTTTTCCTTTTTCCTTTCTTCCCTCCAACTATACCTATGTTGCCACCCAACTGTCTCACAAATTCATTGCTGTTGACCACCTTAAAGGTTTAATCGTATAATTTAGAAAATTAGGAATATATATGTATATATAGGAATATATATTTCTACATGTAAGTGAAGTTTACAATTTGCCTCATATCTAATTTTTAGGCTTGTTTATTTAGTATCAGAAAAATCATGATTCATAGGACAATTACCTAGAAATATATTTTTTGAGTAGCCACAAGTCACAGCATTTTTGCCAACCAAAATGACCTGTAACCTTTTTTTGTAAATGATAAAAATAATCATGGCTCATAAATATTCTGTAAGTACTAGTCATTTCTCTAAGGACTTCATGTATGTTAATTCACTTTTCAGAAGAACCCAATAAGGAAATTATATTTGAGATAAGAAATTTTAGATAAGAGGAAATTAAGTAGTTTACTCAGTGTGGTACAACGAAACCTGATGCCAGACACTATGGTCCTAATTATTTTGATCTGTTGCCTTATAGAGGAAAAGTGTTTCCTTGGAGATTGAATTATCAATGTTAATAACTGAGAGAAACCAAGAATAGTAGAATATGTCAAATTTAGAATTCAACAATAAATAATGTTGTCACAAATTCTTACTACTTAGAAAATTACTTTCCTAATATATCTTTCTCTGACAATATCAGTTTCCAAATATGAGGGATACCCAAATGCCTACTTGTCAAATAATATCTGAAAATTTCAAAACAACCATGTTTATTTTATTTTCCTTAATGATTCCAATTGTAGGTTTCCAATTCACTGCCAAAACCACATTCATTATCCTAGTAATATTAGAAACACATATTTTAAGATTGCATTCCTTCTGAATAATAAAATTCAGACAAAAATATTACAAAATTGCCTTAGCTCCAAACAAAATTGTATTTTATGACCGTACAATAAATGCAACATTCTCTGTTCTTATTGTACAACTGCCTTGCACCTGGAGACAAGTGTACAGCTGAGCACAACCTGGTATTTAATTACTGGTCTGAGTACATATATGCTACTCTAACAACCTCAAGGGTATAATTTTGTGTTCCAAAACATGTGTTCTCATAGATTAATTTGCTTTGCTGCCTTTCTACTTGGCAATCCCTCATTGAAACAAACATGGCAGCTTTGAAAGGTATATCCCTTCCCACAATCAGGTATTAAGAAACTGGAGCTAAGTCCCATTAGGAGATTTTGGCAATTATTGGTAAAAAAAAAAAAAAGATATTAATCTGGAAAAAGAATACATACACAGTATTTTAACACCGACGCTGTACTAAGTATGTTTTGTTGGATGAACACCAACAAAGTAAATCTATAGTCACATGCATAAAACTGTATTTACAGATTAGGAAACAGAGAAACTGTGGGGAAATGCATTATCTGATAATAAAGTAACCATTACAATTAAGCCTTTACTCCTTTGTTGTTTCCCTTTGTTTCTCCTTTGTTGTTTCTTTACTTCTGAAAACCAACTCAGAAACACATTAAAAATCTAAGCTTTTATTTTAGACTAGTTTGTTTCCTACCTGCCCTATTTAATTATAACTATGAATAAAAATATATACCTCATTTTTTAGTATTTGTGAAAATTACTATGTAAGAACATTGCAGTAAACAAATCACAGGAGACACCCTGTGAGAACATAGAGGAAGGGAAATCAGGTTACCCAGATAAGACCTGATAGGCTGTGGCCAGATGGTGGAGGAGGAGGTCCTCTTCTGTCAGAGGTCTAGGGAAGGGGAATAGGGTGAAAGAGGGAGGGAAGGCGGGAACAGGAAGCTAAAATCAAGGTGATTACAATTGGGAAGCAATGTGAATAAATTATAATAAAGTAAAAATTTTAAAAAGAACATTGTAGTACATTTAAAATGGGAAATTGATACTGTGTGGCTTTTTTTTTTCCTGTATGGGATCCTTAATCACCAAATTAGAGTGATTACTACTCATTAGGCTAGTGATTCACTGATTTTAAACACACACACATATATATACATATATTTAATATTAGTGTATATTGATATCATTAGCATAATATATATTATATAAATACTTTATTTAGATATACTTTGTATACTAGTATAAGTACATATTTTATATAATTTTTATATTACTAGTTAATTTTTTTCATTTTGACATCCTAAAATTCTTCAAAAGAATCTTTTGCCAAAAAGAAATGTTTGCATAGTAGTTGTCATTAAGTAGAAAAAACTCTTAGGTGAATATTCTGTGGAAGCTTCTTAAGTATGCTCAAATGAGGAGGGAAACCAAGAGGACATTAGGACAAATCAGGGAGAGATAAGTCCCTTTGTTACAGCACCAGGATGCTCAAGGTCCTAAGTTTAAAGGTCATTTGTGTTGTAAGAACTAAGAATATTGCTTCTAAGAACAAAGACAAGTGAAGACATATTTAAAAACAAATTCTTGTAAGAAACCCCAAAACGTTTATTTCTTTCTTCAGAGACTTGAAGTGTTTTTTATATAAGTCTTTCACTTGTTTGGTTAGAGTTACACCAAGATACTTTATATTATTTGTGGCTATTGTGAAGTGTGTAGTTTTCCTAATTTCTTTCCCAGTCCATTTGTCATTTGTATACAGCAGGACTACTGATTTTTCTTTAATTTTGTATACAGCCAATTTGCTAATGATGTTTATCAGCTGTAGGAGTTCTCTGGTGGAATTTTGGGGATCACTTATGTATTCTATCATATCATCTGCAAATAGTTATACTTTGACTTCTTCCTTTCCATTGTGGATCCCCTTGAACTCCTTTTGTTGTCCTGTTGCTCTAACTAGAACTTCACGTACTATATTGAAGAGATATGGAGTGAGTGGGCAGGCTTGCCTAGTCCCTTATTTTAGTGGAATTTGTTTGAGTTTCTCTCCATTTAATTTGATGTTGGCTACTGGCTTGGTATACATAGCCTTTTTTATGTTTTGGTATGGGCCTTGTGTCTCTGATCTTTCCAAGACTTTAAACATGAATGGGTGATGGATTTTGTCAAATGCTTTTTTGGCATCTAAGGATATGGTCATTTTTATTCCTTTCAGTTTATTTATCTGGTGGATTACATTGATGTATCTCCATATATTACACCATCTCTGCATGCCTGGGATGAAGAAGATATCAGAAGATGGAAAGATACCCATGTTCCTGAATCAGGAGGATTAACATAGTAAAAATGGATGTCTCAACAAAAGCAATCTACACAGTCAATGCAATCACTATCAAGATGCCTACACAATTCTTTATAAGATTGAAAGATCAATTCCCAACTTCATATGGAAAAAACAGAATGGCCAAAACAATCCTGTATAAATAAAAGATCTTCTGGAGGAATTTCCATCCCTGATATCAAGATGTACTATAGAGCAATAGTAATAAAAAAAAACAGCATAGTACTAGCATAGAAACAGGCAGTTTGGTGAATGGAAACAAATAGAAGACTCAAAAATAAACCCACACATCTATGGACACTTGATTTTCGACAAAGAAGCCAAATACATACAATGGAGAAAAGAGCATCTTCAACAAATGATGCTGGGCTAACTGGAGATAGAAAAATGCAAATATATCTATGTTTATCGCCCTACACAAAACTTAAGTCCAAGTGGATTGAAGATCTCAACATACAAACCAGACACACTAAATCTGTTAGAAGAAAAAGTGGGGAAGAGATTTGAACTCATTGGCACAGGAGACAACTTCTGGAACAGAACACCAACATGTCAGGCTCTAAAATCAACACTTAATAAATGGGATCTCATGAAACGGAAAAGCTTCTATACTGTCAACAGAACAAAATGACAGCCTACAGACTGGGAAAATATCTTCACCAACCCTACATCTGACAAAGGGCTAATATCCAAAATATACAAAGAATTCAAGAAATTAAACACCACCAAAACAAATTATCCAATTAAAAAACTGCATACTAGCCCAAGGGGCATGTCCCATGAAAGTCTTCACTTACCAGGAAACTGGGACAGAAGGGAGGACATCCTATTGGGACTCTAGATGGGAGAATCATGGGAGAATGGCAAAGTAGAAGGATCCAGAGGGACCTAGAAACCTATAAGTAGAACATTATGATAGGCAGATTTGGGCCCAGGGGTCCCGCTCAAACTAAGGCACCAGCCAAGGACAATACAGGCAGTAAACCTTAAACCCCTACCCAGATCTAGCCAATGGACAGAACACTCTCCACAGTAGAGTGGAGAGTGGGATATGACTTTCTCACATACTCTGGTGCCTCACCTTTGACCATGTCCCCTGGAGGGGGAGACCTGGTGGCACTCAGAGGAAGGACAGCAGGTTACCAAGAAGAGACTTGATACCCTATGAGCATATATAGGGTGAGGAAATCCCCCTCAGTCACAGTCATAGGGGAGGGGAATAAGGGGAAATGGGAGGGAGGGATAACCATTGAGATATAACAAGAATAAATTAATAAAAAATATTTTGAAAAAAATTGGATACAGAGCTGAACAGAGAACTCTCAACAGAGGAACATCGAATAGCTGAGAAACACTTAAAGAAATAGTCATCAGGGAAATGCAAACTAAAGTGACTCTGAGATTCCATCTCACACATACTAGAATGTCTAAGATAAAAAATTCAAGTGACAGCACATGCTGGTGGGGATGTGGAGAAAGGGGAACACTCCTCCATTGCTGGTAGGAGTACAAACTTGTACAACAACTTTGGATATCAATCTTGTGCTTTCGTAGAGAGCTGGGAATAGTGCTTCTTCAAGACCCAGCTATACCACTCCTGGGCATATACCCGAAAGATGCTCCACCATACAACAAGGACATTTGCTCAACTATGTTCATAGCAGCCTTATTCATAAATAGCCAGAATCTGGAAACAATCTAGATGTCTGTCACCTGAAGAATGGATAAAGAAACTGTGGTACATTTCCACAATGGAATACTACTCAGCCATTAAAAACAAGGAAATCTTGGAATTTGTACACAGACAAATGGATGGAACTAGAACTGATCATCCTGAGTGAGGTCACCCAGACCCAGAAAGACACACATGGTATGTACTCACTTTTAAGTGGATATTAACCCAGCATAGATGTCCTTCTGAGATACTCCACCCAGCAGGGGATCAGCACAGATCCCAGGACTCCCTGCTGGACTCCAGATTGAACAGTGAAAATGGTATGGAAGAATGGAGGAATGGAAGGACCCAAGTGGTTCAGAAGCCCTCCAAGGCCAGTGGATCTGGACTCAAGTGGGATGCACAAACTATTGCATCAACCAAGGACAATGCAGAGAACCTAGACCTCCTGCTCAGATCTAGCCAATGGACAGCTCATTCTTAATGGTTTTGGGGAGACTGAGACGTCCTCTGACATGAACTCTGATGCCCCTGATTTGATCGCTTCCCTTGGCAGGGAGACAGTGTGGGCAAAAAGAAGAAGGGGGTGCAGGTTATCCTGATGAAACCTAATAGGTTGTAGTCAGATGGTGAGGAGGCAGGGTCCCCTGTCAGAAGTCTAGAAGAGCAGAATAAGCCAGAAGAGGGAAGAAGGGTGGGAACCAGAGCTGGAAGATATACATGAGGCAATAACAATCAGGATGTAATGAATAAATTATAATACACTTTTTTAAAAAGAGAAAAAAGAAAAAGAAATTCTAAACCCAGACAGGAACTCAGGCATACACAATGAACCAATATGGTGGAAGTGGAAAAGCCCACTTGGGAGCAATGAGAGAATGAAGAATACTTATGATCTACTACTAACTCAAGGTCAATGGAAATGAGAGTAATTCCAAAATCCAGCAGACACAAGGATAATTTGGCAGTGTTCAGATTGGAACATCTCAGAAAGTCAACTTTACTGACCTTTGAAACTTCTGTAGACAACTGCAAAAGGATTTCTCTCCAAAAAGATGATGCCAAGAAGACATCAGGATGCTTCATATGCACAAATAGCCAGCATACATGTGTACACATTCTGGCACATGTGATTTGGAAACTTTTCAAATAATTTTCTGTTCTCATTCTCACTATTCAAATATCATGGATCACAGAGCATCTGGACACCCTCTATCAGATAAATACTCCTGTAGTATTGTGCCATTATTTCTCAAATACTCTGTTGGCAGTGTTGTAGTTACTCTCTTACCTGTGCTAGTCCTCAAATCCCTTAAAATAGAACCTATTCTCTTAATTAGTAATTATGGAAGGAGAGATCCAAACCCTCTGGGCCAATATGAAGATAAAGTAAGTCTTTATTTCCGTTACTGTCCTCTCTCTGCTTTGGAACTGGCAGAATGCCCTTGTTTGGAAAAGCCCACACTTCTGGCAACAACTTTGACACAACAATTGATGACAAATATTAAGGCAAATTATTATCAGGATTTTTCATTTCACATATTTCTCTGCCAGCCATATACCTAAGTTGTTCAACCCAAAAGCCTTATTTCAAAAATATTCTCCATAAACCCCAAACTTAGGTTCAGATATTCCATGGGGGCAATGAAGTGACTAAATGAATATAGGGAGACATGGTAATTTCCAATTTCATCAATTCCAGTCTTTTGGCACAAAACTGTGCAGCAGATGTGTATGTCTGGATCTTGCTAAATCAAGGGATACTGGAAAGTTGACAATATGCTGCTGTGAAAATGTTTCCCATCCCTTAGTGTCAGCTCTACTTCTTTATTTTCGTATTTTGTTCCTCATATAGGAAACAAATATATGAATAATTAAATGTGAAAATCACTTGAATCTGTTCATAGGTTAAATGAGTGGTTTGGCAAAGTATCTGAGATTATCTCACTCCCTTCAGTCTTGAGAATAGCACCCTTTGTCATCTGCCAGCCTATTTTTTCTCAAATGGTTCTATCTGAAATAACAACAGTTCATTTTGATCTTGATACCAGAAAGAGGACAAAGAGCAGTGAATGTATTTATAAGGAGAGGTTTCCCAAGGGTTCCAGCTCCTCTGGAAAGTCGTGAATCGTTCCTCCCTGGATTGCAATAGGAAATTAGCCTGCTGAGAGTTCATAGGTCAGATGGTTCTAAGTGAGACTTACAAGCTAAGCTCCAAGTATGTGGCCAGCCTGCTTTGTCCATTATTACTTATGAGGAAATAAAATACTTCTTTTAATTTTGCTTTTATTAGATTTCTGAGAAAGGAAAGATTATTTAAATGTATAATAAATATTTCTCATTATTTATTTATATGAGTGTTAAATTTCATAAATTCCAGTTGCCAAAATTTAACCTGCTGATGTGGGTGAGTCCTCATTTAAACCATTTGCTCTATAGTGTCAACAGAATATCAGAGATTAGCCTGCATTTCTACATTTACAAACCCTGAGACCAAATACATCTATACATTCCTAGTTATGCTATAGTACTCACTTTCCTTACATGATACAATGAAACTGGAAGAGATTTGCTTCAAACACAACCAACTAATAATCAGTACAAAGATCTCCACCCAAACTATGCTTGCCATAGATTAGAATTGTGCCTTTCTAGCCAAACAGGAAGCTAATTGATTGTTTTCAAGTTCCAGCTGCCTTAATGTGTGGTGGGGGGCTTCTTTTCATATATATATATATATATATATATATATATATATATATATATATTCCATATTGGAAAAAAAGGTCAGTATGTACAAAAGTATATGCAGAATGAAAATTGTCACAGGCTTAAGCATATCGTCTAGGACAGATTAATTGATTTGAAGAGAGCATTAAGGTGGTAATGCAAACAGGAGATGTAAAGAGAACTTGAGTTATGTGTTAAACTAATGCAATTTGCATTAGGTACAGAAAAAAATTCCAAAATTGTCTATTAGTTGGAGCAGCTTTTAAATCATTGAATCAAGCCACAGATGCAAAGGTCATCCACTACAGAATTATGAGAATAAAACTATGGTGAAAGAGCCTGTTATGCATCGAGAGCAGGCAACAATTTTGCATTTTAAAAATGTATCATCACAACTAAAGTCAGACAAAATAAAAGATAATAATTAAATTCAAAGCAACTTGCTATTTCTATTCTGAATCATATAATTTGATACAAAAGTTATGACATGATATGGCCATCAAGTAAGTAATTTACAGAATTAGCAAATGCATACATTTTAATTGTATTTACTTTTTGTATGCAGTTCTTGTCAATGTTACTAATGATGCATAAAAGAAAGGGTTAGGAAAATTTCAGTTTCTTTCTACCTGCTATCTCCTAGCAAAAGCAAGCTGTTCCATAGACAAGCTGACACTGTGTATGGATATTAATGTTTTAGGATTATATCAAATATCCTATACTTCTCATATATCTTTTTATGATACTACTCACAGAAATACAATTCCCAATTTGTTTGCTTCTACTACTTACAGGCACTGTGTGAAGTGCCTTTCGTCTATCTGAATTTTAAAAATCTGTACAGTAGATATCCATACACTTGTATAGACTACATATGCATGAACATGTATACAGGCACATGCACACACACACACACACACACACACACACACACACACACACACACCCCACAGTTTTGTGTAGCCACAATTTAAATTCTGGTTTGGCTGAATCTGGGCTCTAATTCTCAACGTTCTATTGGTCTTGAACATAGCAACAGAGCACAGCAAAGCTACCCCATAAGAGAGAGATGAGATCAGACAAAGGGACATGCTCTTTTGTAATTTCTATGCTTTACACATATTTGGGGATAGGATTATTGTTTCATTCAAATCCACTGTTAAACCCACAAATACCGATGGTATTTATCTATTGAATAGTTTTAACATTGATGACACATTGAGAACCTTTTGATATATGTGATGCAATGATAAACTAATGATTATGTTTCTCTCTCAAATTCCTATGTCAAACAGCATGTGTCTGTCATCTTTCTGAACCCCTATTGGAAGCTTCAGTCCATTTCTCTACTCCTTTATTGCTGCTCTACAAAGAATGATAAATGGCTCATCATATTGCTAGGTATAAGACAAAAGCTACTGTCCAATCAAGGGATATTCTTTGACTCCATCTTTCTTAAATCACCCTAAAAACAGAAGTCTCTTGTTCCCTCCCATAAGGTGGTGGTTTTTTAAAAGTATTTTTAAATAAATGATCAGCATTTAAGTCAACATAACAAAAAAGTCAGACTCCCCTCTTGAACAATGTGGACTGGCCTTATAAATCAGTTTTAGCAATTAGTAGAAAAAGGCCAACCTTATCTTAGGGAACAGAGCATTCTGCCAGTACTGTGATGGTTCATCTTCATTGTCAACCTGACTTGATTAAAGCCACCCAGGGAACTCATCTCTGGTTGTATTAGCTGGGATTGCTAGAGGAATAGAATCAATAGTGTGTGTGTGTGTGTGTGTGTGTGTGTGTGTGTGTGTGTGTGTGTGTGTGTGTGTGTGTGTGTGTGTATTTAAAAGAAGCTATGGACTGTCTTACATGATAAGGGTCTTCTTCATACTGGATGGTAGGAGAATGTGATGGTCAGTCCTCTATCCATAAAGATGGATGTTTCAGCAACTGTAAGCAAGTTCTGGAAGTTTGGAGTACCCAGTAGAGCTGTTAATGTTCAACCCAAGGTGAAAGGCCCAAGAAACTGAAACCTAACGTTAGCAGAGAAATGTCATTAGCAGTTACTGGTGCCTGCATTCACAAAGAAAAACAAGTATGCAGCCAAATGAAATTGCTTTTATCTTAGACTTCCAGCTAAAACACACTGTCCACTTTAAAGTAGAGCTTTCTCTTCAGTTAATCCTTCCTGGAAATCCTTTTATAGCCACACCCAGAAGAAGTTGACAACCCTCCCTGAGAATGACACTAGATATTGTCCTCTGGCCTCTGCATGCATACATACATATGCATGTGAACACACACAATAAGTGAATTAATTAATTAATACATTTCTAAAGAGTTAACCACTTGTGTATAATTACATATGTTTGAAACATAAATATGAGGACTGGTAAGATAGCTCAGCAAGTAAAGGTGCTTGCTGCCAAGTATAACAACCTGAGTTCCATCCTGGGAACCCGCAGAGTTCCCTCCCTATATGCACTGTGACATACACATACATACACTAGATAGATGATAGATGATAGATAGATAGATAGATAGATAGATAGATAGATAGAATAATTTTTAAAATAAGTAATCATGAAACCTGAAAACTTTAAAATTTTAAGGCTAGAAGAATGAAGAATCTTAGAGATGATCTACTTGCTCAAACCCATCAATTTGCAGATGAGCACAAGTGAGAAGTATAAGTTTCTCTGACACTTGATTTCTACAGCCAAAGTTCCATCTCAGAGTTCCAACAGATCAAGTTCTGCTACCTGTCCCAAAACACTAATCAAAAAGACTGGGGGACTGGAAGATAACTCAGCAGTTAGAAGGACCCACCACTCTTGTAGAAGACCTGACTTCAGTGATCAGCATCCTTATTAGGAAGCACATGATCACCATAACTCCAGGTCCAGGAAATCTGTCATCCTCTTCTCAGGCCTCCATAGAAGAGCATAAATGTGTGTAAGTATACAGATACAGATGCATAAATACACAGATGCAGGGAGAGCAAGGGGAAGGGGGGGCGGGCGGAATGAGAATAAGAATGAATCCTTTAGGGGGAAAAGAGAGAAATTGAAGTGTTAGGACAAAAAAAGTTTTAATTATCATGACCATGTTTATAAGAACAGATAAATCTTCAATGGGTTGACAAGAACTTTGAGATATCATGGAAAAGGAAGATAATATAAAAGAGGAACTTGATGGTCTACATAGTGATGGTAACTTGATAACTTCAGGTCTGGGGTCAAGGGTCATCATGGGTAATTGACCTCAATTGAGAGAGCATGATCTTTCCTATAAGATTCACTGTTGATTGGGTAATTTCAGCCTCTCATTATATAGATATTTACTGATAAGTACTATCATTTCTGATTCCAAGATAAATGAAGAAGAAAGTGACTCAAAAGAAAAGTTGAAGAGGCAAATAAATCCTGAAAAGGACAAACCACTAACCTTTATGATTTCATGATCTTGTGAATGCTATCATCTAGAAATAAGGAGGCTCTTTTCTTTTCTTTTTTTTTCCTGCATCTGTCCATTCTCCTACTTCCAGGAAGATAACATTGCTTCCACCATATTAGCAATTTACTGTAAGACATTATCATTTTATTATTATCATTTTAAATATCTGCTATTTCCTCAACACCAGAGACCAAGTAATGTATTCTATACATTCCTACCTATAGAATCTTATATAAATATTGCATGAATATATTGTGTGTTGGTTTCTTGTTTAGTAAATGGGTTATCATGCAGATAGATAGATAGATAGATAGATAGATAGATAGATAGATAGACAGATAGATACATGGTTGGTTGGTTGGTTATTTCCATGATTGATTGATTGGTATGTTTCCCTAAAAGAGTCTTACCTTCCTCCCATAAAGTACAATTAAATAAGGCATTTTTTTGCTTATTATTCAATTGAAAATCACAGTTGATACACCTCAGGAAAAATTAATCTAAGTTCAAACACTGATCTTATTCTGTGCCACCAAAAATGTGCTCTTAAAAATAGAGTGTCAGCAAACTCTGGTGCCCCATATTTGACCATGTCCCCTGGATGGGGAGGCCTGATGGCACTCAGAGGAAGGATAGCAGGCTACCAAGAAGAGACTTGATACCCTATAAGCATATACAGAGGGAGGAGGTTCCCCCTCAGTCACAGTCATAGGGGAGGGGAGTAAGGGGAAAGTGGGAGGGAGGGAGGAATGGGAGGATACAAGGGATGGGATAACAATTTAGATGTAATATGAATAAATTAATAAAATATTTAAAAAGTAGAGTGTCAGTTAAAAAGCTGTTGAGAACTCTAAGTTCAGGCATAATCTATAGTTTGTTTAGAAACTGAATAAGTGTGGCCATGAATGTACAGACATACGTGTTCTGTGGTATACTTTAGTGCTTAGAAGCACTTGAAGTGTGTCTTTGGAAGCACAGTTACATTCCCACATTTACGGGGTGGTTGCTCATTGGAATTTTTGGCAAGTAACACATATAATTGTAGTAAGCTATCTATTCAGTCACATTCAGAATGCTGAGTGACTCACTAGTATTTCCATTCAGTTCCATGATGAAAATTCCAAAATGATTCTACTTGTCAACAGTCTACTGAATAAAACAAATGGTTGCATATTGGTATATTTTGCAAACATAAAGGCCTTGTATGTCTGAAAAAAATTTTGGAATACTTTCTACTATTTATCATGAAAGTGTATATAAGTCCATGCCATTATTACTTTTCATGTTACTAAAAATAAAATTTGGTCCGACCTTGACTGCTCAAGTTCACACACTGAGATCAATAAAGACCTAAGCCCCTGTTGTGCTCTTTTCCTTCACCAGCAGAAGGAGCTTTGGAAAAGAATCTGCTTCCTTGACGGCTCATGACTTCACTACAGTTTGTAGGGATTAGATAAATATATGAGAGTCACTGTGCCAGCACCAGGAAGAGGAAGTCATTCAGTTCAGCTATTGTCCTCTCTGTGCCTTTGTTTCTGCCTTCAATCTGATAGGTACTCCATACCTCACAGAGTTATGAAAGTTAAACACTTTATTTCCTTTCATATTAGTTGGATATATGAAAGTATTTAGATCTGAAGTCTTTATATATGGGTCTTGTTCAACATTGTAATGAAGCTGTTTTGTAGCTTTTAGTATTTTTATTAATTATAGCAAATGTTACTACATGTGCTATCTGTTTGATGTATATAGATTGGTAATTGTTAATTAATTATGGAAGTTCCCCCAGCATTACCACAAGCTATCATGGTACATATTAAGCAGTTTATGATGGTGATTGCTTAGTAAATTTATTGCTAGTAAGGGAGTCATCAAAGTGATCTATCATTAGTATAGCACTTAAAATATGGATTAACAATTTTTAAAATATCAGTGAAAGTATTTTGAGGTAAAATGTATTGAAAGTATTTTAACTAATAGCTATACCCAGCTTTCATATTGCTCTTTTAGAGCTTACAAATGCTTAGCAATATGAATGATGGAGAAAATAAAAATGTTATATAAGGATTTTCATCATAGATATTAGTTGTTAGAATACCTGAATTAGGTTGTGGTATAAGGTTCTGGAAAAGCTGACATTTGAAAAAAACAAAACAAATCCCAGTGCAGACTGTGAGTTTCTCCATCCAGGCTCTCTGAGTGCAAAAGGCCATGGACAGTGCATGGAAATATACTTGAATAAAATAGAAAGTCAGAAAGGAATTTTCTGGTTAACTGAACCCTAGAGAACATTGAGAATATTTTGTTTCCAAAAATTATTTTAGTGCATATCCCAGAAGATTCTGAAAGGCAATTAAACTTGTGAATGACCACTGTATCTCTTACATAAGGGGATCCTCAGGTTGTTAAGAATTAAAAATAAATGCCTATCATTGGTACTACATCAAATGTCAATTAATTTTATTTTGATGATTTGTAAGATAAAGCAAAATCTTGTTAGTAGGTTTTATCATTTCTTTATTCAGTATTTTGGGTAGAAAGACTGTAAGGGGAAAAATTAACTCCTGTTACTAATGTCAAAAAAAAAACTCTACAAAATAGCTTCCTTACAAATATTGTTCACTGCATACCCAATATCTAGCTTAAGGGAAGATAGTGGAACTGGCTTAAAGGACAGATAAAAGGGTACGATAATGACCTCTCTACATCCATGATGAAACAAAAAAAAAGCAGCCCCTCATTGAGATCCCTTAGAGGCTGAGGGCAAGAGAGACTGCCTATGTTCCAGTAAAAGAGCACACCATAAAAATTCTATGTTCATAAATCCATCATTCATATAATCAAAACAGATATTGAGGGCTGGTAGAAAAAGTGATAAGGCAAATCAACAAATGTCCATGTGTAAGATTAACCATGTTCCTTAAAACATATATCTTTTTTTGAAAATTAGAAAACTTTTCATATTTAAAAAATTTTACAAATACATTTATATTATTACACATATGTACAATAAACTACCTACAGGAAGAAGAGTGATGAAACAATTAGGAATTATATAAACTAAAACATATATCTTGAATTTGGATATAGTTCATGGCAACTGGACTTTCAAAGAAAAAATATTAATATTGCCACCCATCCTCTTTCATTTCTCGTGTAGTTTATAGTCTCAAATAAAGACAGTAGAAACATACAAACTACAGTGCTTTGTATATGTGTTATCTTCAACTTTAAATTTCAAATACTTGAGAATCTGATCCTAAAATCTGATCTAGCCTAAATTCAGATGGTGCAATTACTTGATACAACAAATTTTAGTTCTAGTTAGGTGGCACCACAAAGTGGGTATGTTCAAAAAGCCAAGGCCAGCAGCATAAACACAGGAAAAGGAATAGTGACAGAGCCAGTGCAGAGCCTTAGACAGAAGCTGGGTATCCAGGCTGTATACCAATAGATGAAAACTATCCAGCAGAAAGAATGGAACCAGATAATCCAGGAAAGGCCTAATTGGCAGAAGTCCTTTGTGTACTTCCAGTTTAATGTCAACTGGTTTAAAGCCATGGAGCAATAGTGAGGAAACAAAGCCACAGCCAGGAGGCAGAGATTAGTGAGATACCCAGAAAGTGGTGAGAAATATTTGCACATCTACTTCCAGATACTGTATTGAGATCTGCCTGAGCTAGTGAATATGTGTGCTACTTTAGCTTGCTTCATACTCCACTTGTCATTTATTAGCCTATTCTGACATCATCTCAAATCATGGGCTCTGTTGAAAACTGTTAAACTAATGAAAATATGCCACAAACTAAGAGAAAATAGTTGTAAATCACATATCTGGAAAATATAACTACTGTCTTTTTGTTTTCCTTGCATCTGCATCTTCTTTTTTTAACATTTTTTTATTTTTTACATATACATTAATATTATTACACATACATACAATAAGCTACCTATAGCAAGAAGAACCATGACACAATCAGGAATTATATAAATGTTACATTCATAGTGATTTGGCTATTTATTTTTGAAAGCCTTGAGGAAAACATCTTTCCTATCTTGGTGAGTCAAAGCCTTGAGGAAAACATCTTTCCTATCTTGGTGAGTCTAAAATTCTGAATGTAAATCAATCTCCATCACATCTTGTCATTAACTACTTAAAACATGTATCTAGACCTAAAAACATCTTAACTTTTAAACAGCTAGGCTTAATTGTAAAACTAAATTATCTGGTCTTCAACCTCATCAGAGACTTGAGAAGGAATAAAATTAATTACCTGAGTGAACCGGAAGTGAAGGTTAGCAGCCTCTAAAGTGGAAAAAAAAATGACAGAGACAATTGGCTCCCTGAACAGTCACCCAAAACTCTCTATTATGTTGGAGAATCTTCTTCAGTCTTCTGCCTCAATATATCTGACAGACACATTTGTGAGGTAGGAACTATTGAGGACTTGCTTACCCTGTCTTGGCAGAGTTTGGCTGTCGATTCTGCCTGCATCCAAGCTTGCCCTTTTTTGGGCAGAATTTTGTCTGTGGTCAAAGCAAGGATATTTTTTCCAGTGGCTTGTTTGCCACATTTGAAGCCATCTCCATAAGGAGGTTCTTTGATGCTCATCACTCTCTTTGAGGTAGGCTGGGTGTTGCCAGGAGTTAACCTGTCTCATTGTCAGTGGATCTTTAAAATAATAAAAACATTTTAAATGGCATATTATACATGTCTCTGAGATTTTTGAAGAACTTACCTAACTACCCTACCTTATCTTTCTATAGAATCATATCTATCTGCCACACATAAGATGTATATTCTTGTGATAAAAGTAGACCAGCAATTGACATGACCAATATATATATATATATATAGTGTGTGTGTGTGTGTGTGTGTGTGTGTGTGTGTGTGTGAAGAATAAACTTACATTTGAATTCTATATCACTGTATCTAGAGTTAAACTTATTTTGTATCTATATACAAAATTCTATACTAGTGAATTAAAAATAACCTTGTGAGTGACAATTGAGGCATTAAATTGAGGAGTAGATTCACTAATCTACTTTTCGTTCTATCTTCCCTATACATTTCTATATTCCCCCCTTCCTTCTTTTCAACCCCTATCTCCAAACCTAAGAATGTAAGATAAGGGGCTGGAGAGATGGCTCAGAGGTTAAGAGCACTGACTGTTCTTCCAGAGGTCCTGAGTTCAATTCCCAGAAACCATACGGTGGTTCAAAACCATCTATAATGAGATTGGATGCCCTCTTCTGGCCTGCAAGTGTACATGCAGGCAGAGCACTGTATACAAAATAATAAATAATTTTTTAAAAAAGAATGTAAGATAAGGGAAAAGAGAGACATCGCTGAGTCTAACCTTGTTTTCTTTCTAAATAAGACCAACAATAACTTGTAACCAACTCCCATTGATAATAACCCTTAATAGCCCAAGAAAGCAACCAAAAATCTACCTGACCCACCTTAAAGGAAATAGGGTCTCCTTCTCTTAATGTTTCTTCTGGCTGATTAGGGACACATACTACCTAGTAGGGGCCCAAATAAAATTGGGTAAATGGGTAAACAAGATAGGAATTGCGTTTGTGGTCTAGTTTATAAATGTTGAGAAACCCCAGGCTTAATTAGAGTCCTGTGTAGGACAGTCTGAAATGCTTTACCAATTGGGATTGGAAGCTTTCTTTGAAAGTGTCCTAGGAGCTATCTTCTTCTGACGAGGAACAGCAATTGAATCACTTGGTGCTAGAACATGAAGGATACAGGATGTCAGTGTCCAGCATACTGATAACCACTGTCTTAATAGAGTCCCTTGAGCCCTTTATGCAGACTCTACCAGTGATGCATCTTGTGTAACTTTGCTGCAAGATCAAAGCCAAAAGACTGACATTGGTACAACACTGCTTTCTAGTGTTGTAGACTTCAAACCTTAAATAGTATATATAAGAGAGTTTCAAAATTCAATGAGAAACAATCCAACAAATGACATAGACATATCACCGAGGGGAAGCTATAGGTGGAAAACATCTTGTGAAAAGACTCAACAATATCAGCTACTATGAAAATGTATGTTAAACAAAAACAGTGACAATACCAAATTGTGCAAGATATGTGGTCATCCATTATAGTTGCTAGTGAACTATAAAATTATAACGTCACTCTAGAGAATCGTTTGGTTCTTTCTTATAAAACTCTGTATTCAGCTACCTCAGAAGCCAGAGAGATGAAAAAACTGACACATGAATATTCATATCACTCTTATTCATAGTAAATGAAAATTAAATGTGACCAAACTGTCCTTAGCACAAATCCCGGATAAAGAAATGTTGCACAGCCACAAAAATGAATTAAATACTGTATATGCTATGCACCATCCTAAGTGTATCACCAAGGCATCATTCTAAATGGGTAATAGGAAACTGTAAAACATTGATTTCTATATTGTTGCTAATATATAATATATTTTAAATAGTAGAATCACAAAGAGAAACTGGAGAGATGACTAAGTGGTTTAGAGCATTTGTTCCTCTTGAAGAAAAATTGAGTTCAATTCTCTGCATCTAAGGGGTTGCTCATAACCATCCATAACTCTAGTTCCAGTAGGTCTAAACCCCTGCTTCTGACTTTCTTAGGCACAAGGAATACCTGCAGTGCACATATATGTATACAGACAAAACATTCATATTCATAAAATAAAGTTTAAAATGTAAAAGTATCTTATATTCACCTGATGTAATTGTCATCTTCAAGGTTTACTGCCTCAATCTGCTAAACTAGGCCTATTCCTCGAATCTTCTAACCTCCATACAATCTAATCTAGACCTAGAATGTTTTCAGTATCTAAAACTTACTGCTGAATAAGCTCACCATTTCTAGCTCTTTCCAAACTCTGGCTGGCTGGTTCAACATAGCTATTCTGACTCAAACTCTTCTCCAAGATGACTGATTCAGACTGGCTTCTCTCAGCTTCTGGCTCAATTGCTCCACTTGACCTCAAACTAATTCTAGCAATCTGTTCAATCTTCTGGTTCCTTCTCATTCTGTGGCTCATTCTGTCTTCACCTGTAGCTTGTTCTCTCTTCAACTTGTCTTTGTAAAACTGTTCCAGAAGAAAATCTTAGAAAATGAAACCTCTTCTCTCTCCCTGCACTGGTCTTAAGTAGCTGCACTTTCCGGTCCTGTTCTTGTCAGAACTGGGTGTATCCCATCTCTCACTCATTCTGTCAAATATTTTTATGAGTCATCACTTTGTCTGTGACTCAATTAGATGTCACTTTCAGACGAGTGCTTCCTCCTGTAACCTAACATTACCTCCACTGTTTGGGAATAAAGGTGTGTATTAAGGGCATGTATGTGTTCCAGCCAGATCACACAGACCTAGAATGTCTTTGGATATGATAAGAATAGCCATGTTGCTGGTTTAAAATTCCTCTACACTAAAATTTTAAAATAAAACAAAATTATAAAGATGGAAAAGAGAATAATGATTTCCAGGGGTGGAGACTGTGAGTATAAAGGAGTAGGAGATAGAAGTTGTTTTCTAGTAATATAATAGTTCTGCGTCATAATTATTACAGTCCTACACAAGTATAAATAGTATATATATATATGTAATAATTGAAATTATATTTTATACGCATGTATGTGTATTTCTGTGTCACGTCTCTAGTCCAACACTACTGTACTAATATAATTACCTGTACCTTAGCATTTGCTGATAAATATGGGGAATAGGAAAGAATTTCTGATGAAATGAGCAAAAATACTGTGTCTAGCATAACCATGTCTATTGTCTAACATTGTTATATTAATAACAAATTCTTGGATTTGAAATTGCAGTGCAGTTATACATGATCTCAGCATTAAAAAAATTCGTTCAATCAACCATAGTGGCAGCAGCAGTGGTGGCTGAGGTAAGGCAGCTGGAAACAGTTAGGAACCACCGGAAGAGGTGATTGGAATGGTGTCCAGTGAGAACTGCTGTGGAAAGTGGCACTCAACAGGGTCTGAAAGGGGCTGCTAGCAGCTGTGAGTAACAGTGAGCGGTTTTAATGAGTACTCTTTTAAAGATAAGTTTAAGATTAGTTTGTTCAGAACTCTTATCATGGAAGAGTATCTACTTTTATCAAATGGTGTATCTCCACCTACAGAGACGGCCACACCAATTTTACCTTTTATTCTTTACTGTACAAAGGTGACCTTGTATTCTTGGAATGTATCCTACTTGGTTTGCATGCATGGACTTTGGTGTTGAAATGTAATTGCAACTATAACGATGGTAGGAAGTGGGACCTTTAGAATCCCTGCCTTTATAAATAAATAAGCACATTATTAAAAGAGTGCGTTTATTACAAAAGAGTGATCCAAAGATTTTATTTTACTGTCATTTACCTTTCTGTCTTCTCCATACAGGAGGACACATTAAGAAGTCTTGAGCTAGACATTAACATTTTTATCTTGTGTTTCTTGTACAAATAATGGTGTGAAATTTATTTTCTGGTTTTTTTTTTTATATAAATTACCATATTGGGGGTATTCTTGTATAGAAGCAAAAATAACTTGAGTAGTTTTGACTATACTGTTTTGTAAGTTATTGAGTTTATTTGTTTACATTTTTGGCTAGACCTTTGGCATCCATGAAGATGAATGAGCCTGACTTCTATCTTTCCTTCCTTCCAATGTTTTTTCCCAAGCAGCATTAAAACTGTGTCTGGTTCCTAAAACAGATCAGCGAGTGTTCACTCATTTTCTGTTGTAAGAGAAACTGGAATGATTTCTTGATTGAGTGTTTGTTAGAACTTGCCAGTAAAGCCATCTGGTCCTGGAGTTTTTAATGTGAGTAGACTGCTGCTTACAGACTTAATTCATTTAATTGTTCTAGAACCATGTGGGATTCAATTTCTTATTGAATGAGTTTTGGGATATTAGACTTCTAAATTTTTATCTGTTTTATCTAAATATTCACATTTGTTGAAAGGAAATTCTTCATAATTTCTTATCTCTCTAACTTGAAGCATCTGTAGTAACCTATTTTTTCATTGTGAAACATTTACAGGAAAAATATAAAATACATGATTTTTCTCTGCTTAGAAGTTTTGAGCCTAACAACTAGTTTTTTCAAATATATTTTCTTTTTCTTTCTTTCGTTCCTTTTTTTTCTTTTTTTCCCCCGCACAGTCTATTTTCACTGGTGAATATAGCTGGACTTATTGCTTTAAGGTGTTCCTTATCAGATAATGCATAAAGAGCAAAGTTTATAAAACAGTCCTTATTAGTAAAAGATTGCTTAAGAAAAATGTTTTTGAATTCTCATCTTCGTAGTCACTAGTTTTTCCTCAGCTTTCCCAGTATTCTTCACAGCCATCATCTCCTCTTTACAAAGTTTACATCTTGGACTCCATATTCTCTTTCATTGCTCTATACAACTGTGGTGGTTTTTTTTTTTTCCAACCAACTCATGCTTTCTTGATGATCATTGTTTTCCAGGCACTTTAATGACTGGATAATATGAAACCTCTAACAGTACTCCTGGAGTTGTGTTGCTTGCTATACATTCTTTCCTTTACATTTGAGTTACCCAGCCAATTTGTCAATGTCTCAAAGTGATAGCTAGTTAGGAGTTTGCGTACTTATGATATATATATATATGTATATATATATTTCCATAATTTCTGATTTATACCTTCTTTCTCATCTCAGGAACTACAGTTTCTCTTCTCCAAGGTGTGTCACAGAAACTCCATTATTTCTTTGCTTTTATGGCTTTGGGGTTGGCTGTAAAAGAGATTCTGACATTTCCCTAGTCTAATTGAAAGATGTAAAGCCTTCCTCATCCTAAAGGATGGCACCCATTAGAGGGGAGGACACTATACACACAGTGTTGAAAAGTTAAAAATAAATTTGAAAAAATACCCAGTATGCTGGCTTTCTGGTCTACTGATGCTCAACAGTTAAGGCTACGAATACCCCCAAAGGACAAGGTAGTTAGAGGTTGTGAATAGCTGGTACCTGGAGAATGGTCTGACCACATTCTGAACAGGTTCAATTATTATATCTGGAAACACACACACTTTTCTCCGCCTTCTATCCCTAATCTGTTCTTAATGTCATCTACTGTATTCCTCAAGCCATGAAGAATTTGCGTAATTTTTATTCTAACTCTTCACAATGTTGGCGGTATGTATGGTGGGAAACAAACTACTGGTCCAAAGGAAGTGAATACACACACATGGAACCCCAGAAACTCCACCAAGGGAAAAGTCTGTGGGCCCAGGTGAAGACCTCAGGCAGGCTGAACTTGCCTGCTCTTTAGTAATAGAGTGCCTGTAGCAAACCCATCTTTGCTGGGACAAAAAGGTAAATGGGAGACACTGCACAATGGGTGGTTGGTACATGAATAAGAAATGAATATACTGCTCCTCATGCAGAAAAATACGTACACTTTCTAGAGGCACTTACTTACACAAATAAACTCCACTAATGTCTCAGTTGTGAGATAGGCTCTAAGGGAAGTAAGATCCAACAGGAACAGCAATGACAGAGCCATAAAAATATCTGGTTCCTAATGGCACATATGGAGAGCAGTGTTACCCCTGCGGCTCATGCGCTTTTCATTAAGGAAACATTCTTCCCATGAGTGCACATTAGTCTTAGCTCATGGCTCCTTGCATGGACAACTTCTGGCAGTTCAATATTTGCCTCAGTTCACTACCATCACCTTCCTAACCACAGTATAAATCCCAAATCTAGCAGGACACTTAGAGAGATGAACAGGACCCTCAGACTTGAACTAAGACTAGGTTTACCCAATGCAGAGTGTACCCATAGTGACACGCTTACGGCAATGATTTCTCACTGGACAACAAAAGCCAAGGGAACATGAGTGGATTCTAGGGAAAAGCAGTGGGATGGAACATAGTGGTAAAGCAAGAAATCGTGCACAAGAGAAAATGTCAAGGAACACATGGAAGCATATCTCTACAGACAGTTAAATATAGCCACTTTACCAAGCTAACAGAGTGGGGGAGGGGAGGGAAGGGGAGGGGAGGGGAGGGGAGGGGAGGGGAGGGGAGAGGATTGGAGGGGGGAGGGGAGGGGAGAAAAGGAAGATTGTGGTAGGAGAACACAGGCTATACCACTGAATCTCATGTGTATGGGAAATGTACAAGGGAACACGCTCTCTTTGCCATGTCGCCATCATAAACTGATGTGAAGAAGTGAGAGTGGGTGAACATGCCAGGATGGAAGACCCCAGAATGCTAAAGAAATGCTTCTTTTCTTGAACCAGACCTCCTAGCTGGCCTGCACCCTAGGTGGGCACCCAAATGGTGCTCTGTCCCTTTTAATCCCTTCCCCCCCCCCAGGGCTACACTGGAGGGGGCGGGGCTTCTGACCAAACAATGCAAAGGCTTGGCTACTCCTTAACCAGCAAGAGGAGGCTTCAGTGTGAGGTGTGGAGGCCCTGGCTAAGTTCCCTGAATCACCAAAATGGGGGTGGTAGCTACAAAGTTACAAGAAGCGAAAATGGCCAAGTCAACAAGCACCACTACCCAAGTTGTGAAGAAATCCAACTGTAAAATCAAGGTGAGCTGAGTCTCCTCTGGTCCTTGTTTTGTTTGCCCAGGCTGTCCTCACTGGCTCATGCACCCCACCCCCAGACCTCACCCCCTCCCACGAATTCCTGTTTCCTCCCCATCTCCACCTTCTTTCTCCAAACCAATGCCTTCCTCTGATGACTTTCCAGGTGAAGAAACCACAGGCAACCCAGCAATGTTACCAAGGATATGTGAAAAGGCTGTTCCCCATAAGACCTCAGAAGCCCTTGGATAAGGTGAAGAAGGGAAGAAATCCACTAACATTCAGCCATTTCCATTGGCTAAATGAGAACATTAAGAAAGATGTGCAGGAGCAAGATGAAAAAAGCGAGGACAGTACCACCAGCACCTCAAGTGATGACATGGAGTGAGGCCAGATAAAAGCAAGAGAGAGACCTCAGAATCATCTGTCTCGTGTCCAGACATCTCCACCCTGAGCAGTGGTCAACTCTGAAGTAACTCAGCAGCCACTCATGGTCTTGAAGATGAAAATAAAAACAAACTCTAAGGAGTGAATGCCCTTGTCTGTGTGTTCTCTGATGGGAGCCAGAGGAGTGGAGATTATGGGGGGGGGGGTGAGGAGTGAGGAGGGTGAGAGACTGGGAAGAGAAGGGCAGGAAGGAGGGGGAGGAGAAAGGGGGAGGGATGGGAGAGGGAAGGTTGTGGGAAATGGGGAGGGGAGGGAAGGTGGATAATTGGGAAGGGGAGGGTATTTGCAGAGGGTGGAGCAGGAGGCAAATGTGTAGGAAGAGGAGGTGGGGCCTCTGAGATTAGGGGTCTACAGTGAATGGTTCGATCACAACATGGCACTACACAGAAACTTACCCATACAGGTTTGACAATAGGAGGTAGAGAGAGCCAGAGGCTGAGTGGTGTGGTAATGTGGTTGGACAATCACAACTCTTGTGCAAGAGGTAGACAGTGACCCAAACTGCCAGCCACCCCCACCCTGCGATGCAAGAAAATAACTGCCCTCAAGACCAGCCACCCCCTCATCCCATTGAAGTCTGTGGCAGAGACAAAAGAATGTGTCTCTGTGGCCACATCCCACTTTGTCATCAAGAAGCTCTGGGTGCAGCATGGCTTGCTGAGGTTGGGGACAGTGAACATGGTCTGTGCTTGACAGATGCTGTCTGTAGGATTTTATGATGTGAACAGAGCAGGAAAAAGTGGTCCTGTTTTACTATGTCCAATGTCCTCTACAAGGTTTAATGACAAAGCACGCTGGTGGTTAAATCCCAGCCCCAGCCTTTCCGTGTCTCAATTCTGAATGTGCGCTGTGATTTGTGTCATTTCATATACGAATAAGTATGTTTTGCCTTAGCACATTGTTCAGTGATTTTCCTTCTAAAAACTGCTTGGATTCAGGAAGGGAGATCATGTGCAGAGTGCCCTCTAGTGCAGTGGGCCAGCCCCAGCTGACAGTCCCCACTGCCTCCTTCCCTTATTGTTTCTCTTGCTGGGAATCAACAGTGGTGGCTGCTGCATGCACCCTTTTACCCAACAGGTCTTCTGCTGGGGTAGGCCACAGAGGCTTCCCACATGGAAACCAGTTTCTAAACAATGGCGGGACTAGGACAACTCAAAGAAGGACAGCCCTGGCTGGATCCATTTTTTCCTATATTGCTGTCCCTGTGCTGGTATGCCCTCTTTCCCCAATTAAGAACCCTTCAGTGAGGGCCCATTGCTGAAGACAACACCTACACAACTCAATGAATATGAAAAACTAGACCAGGTACCTATGTTTTTGCCCTTATATTCTAGCATTTTTGGTATAGGAATAAACTCTGCATGCTGCCAAAACACAAATGTAAACCCCAAACCTAGTCAAGCCTCAAAACCTTTGACCTTCAATGTTGTGGAACAACCAAACATTATCTAACTTGACATAAAACGCACAGCAGTCAGTGGAGCCCATACCTGACACTGCTTGGGTGACTAAGAACATGAGACTAGATAGCCCAAAGATGTAGGGTAAAACAAAGTACTACTCTTCTAAAACATAGCAGTAAAATGGCTCCTAATGATATTCTGCTATACTTATAAATCAGTGCTTGCTCAGACATGATCAGAGAAACTTCCTCCTCCAGCCGATTGAAGCAAAAATAAATAAGTAAAAGCCTACAAATACATGGAAACTGGACAATGTTCTACTCAATGACAATAGGGTCAGGGATGAAATAAAGGGACATAGTGCCTGTAGCTAACCATTTTCTGAATAAGTTGTAACAAAAGAAAGAAAAGAAAACAAACAAGTAACTGACCTATAAGACAAAAATATCATGACAAAAAGTACAAAAATAAAGCATAGAGTTTAGTTTGTTTTGCCCAGCTGCTCCTAGCAAAGGTCTTCCCTGCTGTGTAATTGATACAGCCCATGACACTCCATTGGATAAAATTGATTTTCCAGTTCTGTTCAGGTATCAGTTGCAAATAGCTTCTTGTTTAGGGTTGGAAATTTGATTCTACTTCCCCTTCTCAGTTTTGGAAGACATCTGGATTTAATCTTTGCATATTTTATACATGCTGCCAGGCTCTGCTTTCATATGTACATCAGTCCTATTGTGTCTGGAAAATACTGATTCCTTGGAGTCATCCATCACCTTGGCTCTATGATGGTTTGAATGAGAATGGGTGCTATAGGCTCATATAATTGAGTGCTTTGTCCCTAGGGAGAAAACTGTTTGGGAAGGGTTAGTAGGTGTCACTGGGAACAGCTAGTTCTCAAGCACCATGCTATGTGCTGCCATGCTCCTCCATGATGACAGTGACTTGAAGCTGTAAGCAAGCCCTCAATTAAATGTTTTCTCCTCCACGTTGCCTTCACAGCAATAGAACAGCAACTAAGATAAGCTCTTAGTTATTTCTACCACATCTTCTACAGAGATCCCTGAGCCTTACTGGGAGGGGTTTAATGAAGACATCCTCATTTGGAGTAAATGATCCAAAGTTTCTCACTTTGCACATTGTTAAGCCCTGTTGCTCTATGTAAATTCCCATCTCCTTCTCCTGTATTGTCCCCCACTGTAGGGCAGCTTTACTAAAACTTTGTTTATATACATATATGCATATGTATCTGTATTTATATCTGTATCTATATATAGTTTAAATGATTCTATGGTAGTAGGGCTCCAAATGACTTTTTAAAAAGTCCTTGTCTTACTTATTCCTCCTTACATTCCTTCCTCTTGTGTGGTCTTCCATCACCCACTCCACTTTAACTGCAAGAAGAAGCTTCATTCATGAGGACTGAGCAACACACTGCTCTATGGATATAGCAGTATATCATTAAGAGTCGTTTTATTATTATGTTCCTTTAACAGAATAATAGTAGTTGGTTTATCTCTTGGCTCAGGACATATCTAATTTCAGGTTCTTGGTCACTTTAACCAGGTCAGAAGCTGTCATGTTGTTATGCAGTCTGACTTGACTCATGTATGGAAACTCTCTACCCAAAACAGTTTCTTGCTCTCCTAGTTAATACTCAAGTACATGCTAGAAGGGAGACATTACAGTGAATAAAATGGTGTTTATAAATGTGTAACTTAAAAAAAAAAGATTTAACTGTATAGAAATTAATGGAAAAAATCAGAATTTTCAAAAGGAAAAATAATTCACAAAGAACTTTTCTTTCTCTTTGGTAAGAAACTATTATTATTTAAGAGAAAACTTTCTAAAATATTAGAATATAAGAACTTGCAACAAAGCTAGGAGATAATTGGAAATAAATGAGAATATGAACATGGAGGAAAACAGGACTCAGCCATGTTAGTGCTACAATGTTTGTTGTAATAAATTTAATGGATAGGTAGGGAGAATAATGAGAACAAAGTATAACTCATGTATACAAATAACACAATACTACTAATTTCTTTGTATGTGAAGAAAGAAACCTTTTATAAAATTTAATTAAATTCTCCCTACCTCTTGGATAAAATGCAGAAAACAATAGAATAAAATGGTAGCCTACATACTGAGAAAGGATCTTCCCCAACTCTACATCCAACGGAGGGCTAATATTTGAAATATATAAATAACTCAAGAAATCAATCACCTAAAAAACAAATAATCCAATTTAAAAAATGGCCACAGAGCTAAACAGAATTCTCAACAGAGGAATATCGGATGACTGAGAAGCACTTAAAGAAATATTCAACATCCTTGGTCCTCAGGAAAAATGCAAATCAAATGACTCTCAGAGTCCATCTTATACTTCTGAGAATGGCTAAGATCAAAAAACCCAAGCGACACCACATGCTGGCAAGGATGTAGAGAAAGGGGAATACTTCTCCATTGCTGGTGGGAGTGCAAACTTGTACAACCACTTTGGAAATCAATCTGGCACTTTCTCAGAAATTTGGGAATAGTGATACCTCAAGACCCAACTATACCACTCCTGGGTATATACCTGAAATATGCTCCACCATACAACAAAGACATTTGCTCAACTATGTTCATAACAGTTTTATTCATTATAGCCAGTATCTGGAAACAACCTAGATGTCCCTCAACCAAAAAGATGGATAAAGAAATTGTGATACATTAACACAATGGAACACTACTCAGCTATTAAAAACAAGGAAATCATGTGATTTGCAGGCAAATGGATGGAACTTAGAAAGATCATCCTGAGTGAGGAAACCCAGACCCAGAAAGACACACATGGTATGTACTCACTTATATGCGGGTATTAGCCACATAATACAGGATAACCACACTATAATACATAGATCTAAAGAAGCTAAATACAAGGAAGATATTCTAGGGAGGATACTTAATTCTCACTCAGTAGCAGTTGAAGAGAGGGAACAGAGCAGGGGACTACCATAGAGGTCCTCTGAAAGACTCCACCCAGCAGGGAATCGAAGCAGATGCTGAGACTCACAGGGAAACATTGGGCAGAGATCAGGGAGTCTTATGGAAGGATAGAAGGATCTCTAGAGGGCAGGAGTTCCACAAGGAGAGCAAAGGAGCCAAGAAATCTAGGCCCAGGGGAGCCTGATGCACCAACCAAGGCCTATGCATTGAGAGGACCTAGACCCTCTGTTCAGATGTAGTCAATATGGAGCGCAGTCTCTATGTGAGTCCCCTAGTATGGGGAGTAGGGGCTGCCTCTGACAAGGACTCTGGTGCCCACTGCTTGATCACTTCTCCCTGGGGCGGAGACCTTGCCAGGCAACAGAGGAAGAGGATGCAGGCAATCTCAATGAGACTTGATAGGCTGAGGTCACAAGTTAGGAGAGAAGGGCTCCCTCTTTCTGAGTACCAGGGGAAGTGCTTTGGGAGGAAGAGGGAGGGAGTATGGGACTTGGAGGGGATGAAGAAAGGGGCTCCAATAAGGATGTAAAGTGAATAAACTAAAAATAAATTATAAAACAATAAGGAATATGAGTAAATAAGTTGATTGATGTGTGTAAATCAGATAATATAAAGTGATAGAAGCTTCATCTAATTTATTACTGAAAAGTGTTCCAGAAGGAAACTATTGCATAATACTACAGCATTATTGAACTAACGAGTTTGAATGAGTCCTTGACCCCTTCAGTTTATTTCCTTACTAGCACAGAGGATATTGTTGCTGTTTGGAGAAATCATAGGAAACAGGAGTCCCTCATAAAACTTGCTGCCTTTTGAATACTGGATATAACTCCAAGCTGGGAAGCTCTTCATATGCTGCAGTGAGTCTATCCTTGCAGTCTATTCCTCAGGCTAAACAAAAGAATAGATAGTAGATTGGCCGTATGGAAGTCTCTGCCACAGCTATGTACCCACATCTGTTTTCTTCAAGTTGTAGCTAGTGACGATGCATCTCAGAGAAAGCTCAAGGTCATTAGCTGAAAACAGTGATCTCAGCCCTCTTTTTGTTTTTTCTGTTTATTATTATAATTTATTCACATTACATCCCAGTTGTCATCCCTTTGATCTTATCTTCCTGTTCCTTCCCTCCCTCCCTCTTCTGCCCTATTCCTCTCCCCTAAATCTCCTGACAGACTGGGTCCTCTTCCCTCATTGTCTGACCACAGCCTATCAAGTCTCATCTGGATAGCCTGCATCCCCTTCCTCTGTGTTCCTACAGGGCCTCTCCATCAAGGGGTAGTGATCAAATCATCAGCACCAGAGCTCGTGTCAGAGGTAATCTCTTGCTCGCCCCACCTCTTCCCAATGTGGAGAATGAGCTGTCTATTAGCTCCATCTGAACAGGTGATCTAGGTTCTCAGCTTTCTGCACCCTTGGTTGGTCCATTAGTTTGTGCAAGAACCCTTGGGTCCAGATCCACCAGCCTTCATAGTCTCCTTGTAGAGCTCCTGAGAGCTCTGCCCCCTTCCACCCCTCAGCTCTTCCATACAACTTGTAGCTCAGTCCTCTTTCAACATCAAGAAAGAACATTTGTGATAAAGATTTAAAAGAGATTATGCTGAATCTAAAACCAGCTGTAGTGGTACACACCCACATTCTAGGTACTTGAGAGAAGAAGGGAGGGCCATCAGAATTTGAAGGTTATTTTCAGCTATGTAATAAGCTTGTAGCCAGCCTGGGGTATGAAAACTTGTTAAAATGAAAAGAAAAAAAGAGAAAGGAAAACAAATTTGCTCCCAAACAATATGATGGCGATGATGGTCTTATAGTTGTAGGTTCTTTGTTGATAAATTTAATTAATGTAAGAATTGTTCACATTTAGATAGCTTATTTTAAGAATTTTGGTGGTTTTTCCAAATGTTTATTTTTGTGTACCTATAGAAATGACCATGTGTGTTTTTCTACTTGATTGTTAAATGTTTAGTTCATAGTTTAGATCTTTCTAGATTTCTGTTCTGGTGCCTTTTCCAAGTATCAGGTGATCTCTTTGCTTTTGGAACAAAGTTACTTTACCTTCAATACTTCTCTTTGGTTAGAGTAATGGATCACTCTGCCAGTTGATCCTTGTCTACAGCCATGCCAAAGACAATTAACTACTGATAATCTCAGCATATTAAGCAGTAGGATATTTTATCTTCATGACTTTAAATCTCATCTGAAGGAATCTTTTTAAGACCTAGAAACTACTTTCCTTGTGCTCAGGAGGCATTTCTAAGTCCACACTCAGTTGTGTGTCAAGAGGCTTGTCTTACTTTGGAGTGTATTTAATTTTCTAAAGGAAATACTTTTAATTTTATGGGCCTTCTTGGTTGAACTCAATTGTTTAATGTATCAGAATAGAGGTAAATTTCTGGATAGTCTTGAAATTATTTTTGTACCAATTTTTAAAAATTATTTTTGTTTCTAGTAATGGGAACAGGGGCCGTCTCTGACATGGACCTTATGTGACTTGATGAGATAGGGTGTGTGGGAGGGGGAGATCATCTTCTCTGTGGAATAAAGGAGGGGGATTTGGGAGAGGGAGGGAGGGGGGACTGGGAAGATAGGAGGGATGGGGCTCTGACCAGGATGTAAAATGAATAAACAAATAAAGAAAAAACTAAGAATTCTTTTTGAGATTATAATATAGTCACAACTGAAAGATCCCAGAAGGGAGACCCTCACTCAAGCCTCGGGATGGCGCGCACCCAAAGACACACAAACGACCGTCTTGCTGTAAACACATGAGGCAGTTTATTGGCGGAGCTCTGGGTCAACACGTATCTCACGCAGGAGACAGAGGGGTCGACCCAGAAGCCCAGGGGTTAGGGGTTTATATGGGCAAGGGTCGGGGGGAGTGGGAAGTTTTGGCGCGGCCACACACGATTGGTTGTTTCAAACATTTGAATATCAGCAAATTGCGTAGGCAGATCTGGGGTAAGCTCAGAGTTAATCACCTGGGTACAGTCCTTAGTTCCTGTCTTTCTTGGAACCTGAGGGTAGATGCTTATCTGAGCTAACGACACATCTGGTTAAACTCAAACCTGGAACATTGTGTGCGGGCCTCAAGGGGGGATTAAGCAGACACCATAAGATTGGATGAGGGGTCTTGGCTCATTACTCATTCGACCATGTCTGGTACCTGTCTTTCTCAGGAATTTGTCCTTGTGTATCCTCCCTATCTTTTATGGCCAGCCGGTCCCTGGAACACTCAATAGGCCTTTGTCTCCTATCTCCGCATTCTTTGTGATTTATCATCTGGGACCTTGGGCTAGCATACCTGTCGACCTGCACTTATGAGTTAGAGAGCTCTGCTGTTCTGGTTGCTTTAATGCTAATTAAAAAATTTCCCTTTCAACAACATTTCTTTCTTCCCTTTTCTTCCCTCCAAGTCATCCCTTATACATCTATCCACTCCTTCAAATTCATGGCTTCTTATGTCACTAATGTTGTTGCACGCCTATATGTATGCATACATATACCTATTTTTCTAAACATAACCAATTCAGTCTGTTTAATGCTACTTGTGTGTATGTATCCAGGGATGGCCATGTGATATTGTATAATCAATTGGTGTATTCCTGAAAATTTTAAAAGGTCAGTTGACATTTGATAGAAAGTATATTGTCTTAGATGGTCAAAATGTTATGGAGAGTATGGCCATTCTTCCAATAGTTAACTGTTTTGAGGAATAAAAGATGGCTGTGGAATGTAGAAGCAGGCCACATGTGTACTTATTTTTTGTAATCTCAGGAAAGGGATTCTCTAAAATACTGGGACTATTATGGCTGGTACACCCTGACCATAAAAACTTGGCTAGCATCTTTGCATTTGACAGTAGCTGCTTGGAAGGAAAGAAAGGTATCCCCAAAGAGCTTGAGATTCTTTTTAAAAATATATTTTATTAATTTATTCATATTACATCTAAATTGTTATCCCATCTCTCGTATCCTCCCATTCCTCCCTCCTTCCCTCCCATTTTCCCCTTACTTCCCTCCCCTATGACTGTGAATGATTCTTATAAAAAGATTTATTTATACCACTCCACTAGGTATGCTTATGTGACTAGGCATTTTTACTTAAAGTAGGGCTATGAAGAGTAAGAATGCTGACAGGTAGATCATTTTCCTCACATGCACAATACCACAAAACCCTGGATTCAATATCCAATACTGCAAAAGAATTAAACAGATGTTACTTACTGTATTAAAGCATTGTCTGCTGATTTTCTATCCTTATATTTTTAATCTCAGTTTAAATGATGCATTTCATAGAAAACCTTATGAAAATTGCATGTTTATGAAGAGTTGTGACTTTTTTGTGTGCCACCACCATGCCTGCATAGAATACTATGGTATAATTTCCTGTTTATTTGTGTACCTTTATCCTCAGGGTCCTGCTTCTGGCAAATAACAAACTTCAGTGGTTATTAATTAAATGGTAGAATGAATTGCCTGTAATTAAATGTTTTTCAAGGGTTTCTAGAAAAAATTTATATCGAATTGTGTGGCATATTGAATATTTCATAAGTTATATATCATTACAGATGTTTGAAATACATTTAGAATTTTGTGATGGAGACAAAAACAAGGGAAAGTGAGATAAAGAAAACATCAAAGATTAATCACAGAGGCAGAAGAGGTTGACTATAAGTCTATAATTATTAGATCAGTGACTCTTATCCTTGAGTATGTATCAAGATTAACTCAAAGACTTATTAAACCAAGTGGCTGGGCCATACCCAAACCAGAGTTTCTGGCTATGTATACTACTACTAATAAACTAGAAAACAGTGTTTTTCTGGGGATTTTGGGAAAAAAATAGCCAAGGAATAATGTATTTTAACTGCATGTACATAATGCTGAAAATATAGATTAGAACCATTTTTAGAAGGTCTTTGGTGAATATGCTTAGTATTTTGTTTTAGTGGTAGGCTAAGAAGATCTGTTGATGATTCAAGAACATGGAAGTAATTTGATAAAAATAACTGCTTTAGAACAATTATTCTAAAAGTATGGAAAAGGATGACTTGATGGAAGAGAGACATTGGAGGCAGAAAGGTGACCAGTTAGGAAGTAACTCCAATCATGTAGTTTTCAAGGAACCCTTCAATACTGCTGAGCACTACCTTTTAAAATGTAAATCATTTTGGATGAAAATCTTCCTAAAATATATTACACAGTCTCTGCCTTCCTACAGAGAGATTTCCTACACATAATGCATCCCCTTGGCAACACTAGCTTATCATCCTGAACATCAGTGATTGCACTGGCTTGTAACACAGTGTGCTCTCATGGGTATGGAAGTGTAAAGAGCATTTTGCCCAATCCTAAGTGCACCAGAACTCCTGTGAATTTTAAGTTTTATGCCTCCAATTGATAACATTTCTGACTCCTTTGGCAGCTCCACTCTTCATTCTAATTGGCTGATTCTAATCTGCAATGGGCTGGAAAACTAGATATAATTGTGTGTAATGTGAGAGTAAATGGAGTATGGGCAAAGCACACTTCTATGAATAAAGTCTATAAGCTTTGGAGACATGGATTCTTTCCCATTTATTTGGGCTGCTTGCGGGTCTTTCAATGGACCTCGTATTTTATGGCTTCATTCCAGGTGAGATTGCTAAGTAGATTAGAAACTACATGTTGTCAGAGGGACTTTCCTGGGTTTTCTTTCTAAATTAGAATACCTGGAAGATTTTATAAACCCAGTAATCCTAAGTAAATTTCCTTCAAGAAAATGGAGAATGTATTTTCAAAGGTAAATTGATTGTTTTCAAATCATATCACCTCTCCTACCCTGGCAGTCACTAAAACTATACTTTGGACCACCAGTCATTTATACGATTCCTTCTGAGAAGCCACTTACTTTAAAAGATGCAGAAAAAGTTCTAAAGGTTGAGATGATAGTGTTTTTTAAAGTACTAAGATAGACTGTGAGAAGTGCTAGGAAGGTAGGGGAAATCACATTTGGTAGCAGATTGAGTTTCTAAACAGCCTGTTTCTTTTGAAAGGGAGCTGAGCCCCACAAAAAGTCTTCAGGCAACCGCATATGGGCCCTGTGGAGTTTATTAACTTGTTTTTCAACAAAGTGTAAATGTTGCAGATCCAAGTAGAATTGGGGGATGGGGGAAGAGAGGACAAAAAGACAAAATATTTATCACCATAGTGACATTGTGAGCCAGTTAGAGAACATTGACTCATAAATTTGTACATATATAATGTATATATATATAATGAGGGTGTATATTTATATGCCATCAACTTATGAAGTCATCAAAATTTTATCCTTAAAAGAAAAAGCCAGAAAACAAGACCACAAATGACAAAACATGCTAGTTAGAGCCCAGATGGCTGCATAAAATAAATAGCCATTTCCTTGATGGAAGCATAGGCAATTTGGCTGTGTGAAACTGCAATTCCAGCAGAGATCCTTGAAACAGATGTTGATATTGCTTGCATCAAAACTGTCTCAAAAAGCAAAATGTTCAGGTAGCACAGAAACAAATAGCTGATATCTTCAGATTCTTATGTCAGTTACACAGAAAGACCATGCTCTCCCAAAAGGAGATTGCCTCTGGATACCTAAAGCAAGCACGTTGACACAAAAATTTGAAAAGATAGAATTTCTTTGTGGTTCAGTTATAGACTGTAGATTTTCCCAGACCTCCATATAACTTGTGTTCGTTTTGGCTTCCCCATTTCATCTCACTATGTAGCTCTGCTGTTTTGAAGTCATGTCAGAGAATACGCCATCTGCTGTTCCTCTGGGGACAACAAAAGCAGTGTAGGAAGAGAGTGAAATCCTCTAGTCTCTGGGGGAAGACAGGGGATGTTCAGAAATTTGATAAATGAATAAGTGAGAAAATGCTTCACAGGCAGATGGAGTAACAGAGGCACCGAACAGAATTGAATAAAAGTATGCAATAGGCTTAGTATGTGTGCCACCCAAAGAGTCATAGATTGAAACTTCAATGCCTAAAGAGAAGATTCTGAAGTGATTAGGTTAAGAGGGTAGGCCTCTCCTGAGTAGGGTTAAAGTCCTTTTGTTAGAGGACCAACAAGATCACTTACCCCTTCTGTCATGTGAGGGTACAGATGAAAGCTACTCTTTATGGACCAGAAGACACGATATATACTCACCCACAAATTTTACCCTGCCTATAAGATGTGCAGCTGTAAAAATAAAGCAGACATTGAGGGATTGTCCAACCAATGCATGGTCTAGTGTGAGACCTACTCCATGGGAGAAAGCTAAGACTTCTTTAGTCTGACAAGAAAATAAATGTGACTTTCATAAACAATTGCCAATTTGAAATATAGACAATCTTTGCTTTTATAATTGTGATTTTTCTTTTATTTTAAAATGTTTACTACATTATATTTTGATCATGTTTTTTCCTCTCCCCATATCTTCCTCACCTCTCTACTTACGTGACTTTGTATTCTTTATCTCTCTCCAAAAAGAACCAACAAAACAAAACAAAATAAAACCTAAAATGAAAGTTAAACCAAATAAACAATAGATAAAAAAAATGCCATGACATAACAAAGCAAAATGTCTACAAACATACAGAATCTGTTTTGTGTGGGTCATGTATGGTTGATATATGCAATAACACTCCGTTGGAGAACATGAAGAAATTGAGCTGGTGCCCAACTAGAAGATTAATCCCTACTGACTTGCATTGCCATGTCACTGAAATGTACTATACATTCTACGGGGTAAGAAAAAGAAATCATAAATATCACCTATCTATAAACCCAATGGTCTACACCAGTGACCTGCCTGCAAGATCTATTGGTACCACAGTGGCAGAAATGTTAGGAGAGTAACCAAGTACTCTTTAAAAATTAGATTAAAGGCTTAAAGGCTAAAGTGTCCAAGAACATGAGACTAGATAGGTCACAGGCATAGGGAAAAACCTATTACTATTTTTCTGCTAAACGAATGTTGCAACAAAATAACTCTTAATGACCCATTCCTATAACCATAGATCATGGCATCACTTAGCCGTCATGAGAGAAACTTCTTGCAGTATATGATAATTGATATAGACTCAAAACTTGACAATATGGGCAGAAAATGAGATATTTTTGATCACTCAATCCTAAATGGGATGTCTTTAACATACCCCTCCCCTTAAGACCTAGGGATCTATATTTAAGAGGAGGTAGAAAAAATTTTTAACAAAAATTTTAATATTTTATTAATTTATTCATATTACATCTCAATTGCTATCCCACCCCTTGTATCCCTCCCATTTTCCCCTTACTCCCCTCTGCTATGATTGTTCCTGAGGGGGACCTCCTCCCCCTGTATATGCTAATAAGATATCTAGCCGAAAAATTTTAAGAGCTAAAGATGGTGGGTGACTATAAACAGTGTCTCCTTGATAGGACAAAGATGACACAAATAAGCATTTACAGAAAACATGACAGCATGCACAAGACTAGCACAGGTTCAAACCAGACAAAATTCCAGCTCTGACATGGGGAGAGGGGAACAAATTCCCTTCCCTACCCAAGAAGCAATTTGCAAGTGATACCTGATAAGAAAAGGAAAATCACATTTCTCAAATATATAAGACATTTTAAGAACTGGATACACCTGTCAAAGGTACAGTTAAAAATCACATAGATGCACACACACACACACACTTGAAATAAATGCTTTTTGTTGTTTTGTCTCTTTTGTGGAAAAAGAATAAATGTAACTTTAAAAGGCTTTGTTGAGATGTGTAAAATATGTTCAAATTGAGTAAAATCTTGGGCTTCTCAAATAACACATTGCATGTCAAAGGCACACCAGCACAGGGACAGCAATACAGGAAAAAATGGATCCAGCCAGGGCTGTCCTTCTTTGAGTTGTCCTAGTCCCGCCATTGTTTAGAAACTGGTTTCCATGTGGGAAGCCTCTGTGGCCTACCCCAGCAGAAGACCTGTTGGGTAAAAGGGTGCATGCAGCAGCCACCACTGTTGATTCCCAGCAAGAGAAACAATAAGGGAAGGAGGCAGTGGGGACTGTCAGCTGGGGCTGGCCCACTGCACTAGAGGGCACTCTGCACATGATCTCCCTTCCTGAATCCAAGCAGTTTTTAGAAGGAAAATCACTGAACAATGTGCTAAGGCAAAACATACTTATTCGTATATGAAATGACACAAATCACAGCGCACATTCAGAATTGAGACACGGAAAGGCTGGGGCTGGGATTTAACCACCAGCGTGCTTTGTCATTAAACCTTGTAGAGGACATTGGACATAGTAAAACAGGACCACTTTTTCCTGCTCTGTTCACATCATAAAATCCTACAGACAGCATCTGTCAAGCACAGACCATGTTCACTGTCCCCAACCTCAGCAAGCCATGCTGCACCCAGAGCTTCTTGATGACAAAGTGGGATGTGGCCACAGAGACACATTCTTTTGTCTCTGCCACAGACTTCAATGGGATGAGGGGGTGGCTGGTCTTGAGGGCAGTTATTTTCTTGCATCGCAGGGTGGGGGTGGCTGGCAGCTTGGGTCACTGTCTACCTCTTGCACAAGAGTTGTGATTGTCCAACCACATTACCACACCACTCAGCCTCTGGCTCTCTCTACCTTCTATTGTCAAACGTGTAGGGGTAAGTTTCTGTGTAGTGCCATGTTGTGATCGAACCATTCACTGTAGACCCCTAATCTCAGAGGCCCCACCTCCTCTTCCTACACATTCGCCTCCTGCTCCACCCTCTGCAAATACCCTCCCCTTCCCAATTATCCACCTTCCCTCCCCTCCCCATTTCCCACAACCTTCCCTCTCCCATCCCTCCCCCTTTCTCCTCCCCCTCCTTCCTGCCCTTCTCTTCCCAGTCTCTCACCCTCCTCACTCCTCACCCCCCCCCCATAATCTCCACTCCTCTGGCTCCCATCAGAGAACACACAGACAAGGGCATTCACTCCTTAGAGTTTGTTTTTATTTTCATCTTCAAGACCATGAGTGGCTGCTGAGTTACTTCAGAGTTGACCACTGCTCAGGGTGGAGATGTCTGGACACGAGACAGATGATTCTGAGGTCTCTCTCTTGCTTTTATCTGGCCTCACTCCATGTCATCACTTGAGGTGCTGGTGGTACTGTCCTCGCTTTTTTCATCTTGCTCCTGCACATCTTTCTTAATGTTCTCATTTAGCCAATGGAAATGGCTGAATGTTAGTGGATTTCTTCCCTTCTTCACCTTATCCAAGGGCTTCTGAGGTCTTATGGGGAACAGCCTTTTCACATATCCTTGGTAACATTGCTGGGTTGCCTGTGGTTTCTTCACCTGGAAAGTCATCAGAGGAAGGCATTGGTTTGGAGAAAGAAGGTGGAGATGGGGAGGAAACAGGAATTCGTGGGAGGGGGTGAGGTCTGGGGGTGGGGTGCATGAGCCAGTGAGGACAGCCTGGGCAAACAAAACAAGGACCAGAGGAGACTCAGCTCACCTTGATTTTACAGTTGGATTTCTTCACAACTTGGGTAGTGGTGCTTGTTGACTTGGCCATTTTCGCTTCTTGTAACTTTGTAGCTACCACCCCCATTTTGGTGATTCAGGGAACTTAGCCAGGGCCTCCACACCTCACACTGAAGCCTCCTCTTGCTGGTTAAGGAGTAGCCAAGCCTTTGCATTGTTTGGTCAGAAGCCCCGCCCCCTCCAGTGTAGCCCTGGGGGGGGGGAAGGGATTAAAAGGGACAGAGCACCATTTGGGTGCCCACCTAGGGTGCAGGCCAGCTAGGAGGTCTGGTTCAAGAAAAGAAGCATTTCTTTAGCATTCTGGGGTCTTCCATCCTGGCATGTTCACCCACTCTCACTTCTTCACATCAGTTTATGATGGCGACATGGCAAAGAGAGCGTGTTCCCTTGTACATTTCCCATACACATGAGATTCAGTGGTATAGCCTGTGTTCTCCTACCACAATCTTCCTTTTCTCCCCTCCCCTCCCCCCTCCAATCCTCTCCCCTCCCCTCCCCTCCCCTCCCCTCCCCTCCCCTTCCCTCCCCTCCCCCACTCTGTTAGCTTGGTAAAGTGGCTATATTTAACTGTCTGTAGAGATATGCTTCCATGTGTTCCTTGACATTTTCTCTTGTGCACGATTTCTTGCTTTACCACTATGTTCCATCCCACTGCTTTTCCCTAGAATCCACTCATGTTCCCTTGGCTTTTGTTGTCCAGTGAGAAATCATTGCCGTAAGCGTGTCACTATGGGTACACTCTGCATTGGGTAAACCTAGTCTTAGTTCAAGTCTGAGGGTCCTGTTCATCTCTCTAAGTGTCCTGCTAGATTTGGGATTTATACTGTGGTTAGGAAGGTGATGGTAGTGAACTGAGGCAAATATTGAACTGCCAGAAGTTGTCCATGCAAGGAGCCATGAGCTAAGACTAATGTGCACTCATGGGAAGAATGTTTCCTTAATGAAAAGCGCATGAGCCGCAGGGGTAACACTGCTCTCCATATGTGCCATTAGGAACCAGATATTTTTATGGCTCTGTCATTGCTGTTCCTGTTGGATCTTACTTCCCTTAGAGCCTATCTCACAACTGAGACATTAGTGGAGTTTATTTGTGTAAGTAAGTGCCTCTAGAAAGTGTACGTATTTTTCTGCATGAGGAGCAGTATATTCATTTCTTATTCATGTACCAACCACCCATTGTGCAGTGTCTCCCATTTACCTTTTTGTCCCAGCAAAGATGGGTTTGCTACAGGCACTCTATTACTAAAGAGCAGGCAAGTTCAGCCTGCCTGAGGTCTTCACCTGGGCCCACAGACTTTTCCCTTGGTGGAGTTTCTGGGGTTCCATGTGTGTGTATTCACTTCCTTTGGACCAGTAGTTTGTTTCCCACCATACATACCGCCAACATTGTGAAGAGTTAGAATAAAAATTACGCAAATTCTTCATGGCTTGAGGAATACAGTAGATGACATTAAGAACAGATTAGGGATAGAAGGCGGAGAAAAGTGTGTGTGTTTCCAGATATAATAATTGAACCTGTTCAGAATGTGGTCAGACCATTCTCCAGGTACCAGCTATTCACAACCTCTAACTACCTTGTCCTTTGGGGGTATACGTAGCCTTAACTGTTGAGCATCAGTAGACCAGAAAGCCAGCATACTGGGTATTTTTTCAAATTTATTTTTAACTTTTCAACACTGTGTGTATAGTGTCCTCCCCTCTAATGGGTGCCATCCTTTAGGATGAGGAAGGCTTTACATCTTTCAATTAGACTAGGGAAATGTCAGAATCTCTTTTACAGCCAACCCCAAAGCCATAAAAGCAAAGAAATAATGGAGTTTCTGTGACACACCTTGGAGAAGAGAAACTGTAGTTCCTGAGATGAGAAAGAAGGTATAAATCAGAAATTATGGAAATATATATATACATATATATATATATATCATAAGTACGCAAACTCCTAACTAGCTATCACTTTGAGACATTGACAAATTGGCTGGGTAACTCAAATGTAAAGGAAAGAATGTATAGCAAGCAACACAACTCCAGGAGTACTGTTAGAGGTTTCATATTATCCAGTCATTAAAGTGCCTGGAAAACAATGATCATCAAGAAAGCATGAGTTGGTTGGAAAAAAAAAAAAACCACCACAGTTGTATAGAGCAATGAAAGAGAATATGGAGTCCAAGATGTAAACTTTGTAAAGAGGAGATGATGGCTGTGAAGAATACTGGGAAAGCTGAGGAAAAACTAGTGACTACGAAGATGAGAATTCAAAAACATTTTTCTTAAGCAATCTTTTACTAATAAGGACTGTTTTATAAACTTTGCTCTTTATGCATTATCTGATAAGGAACACCTTAAAGCAATAAGTCCAGCTATATTCACCAGTGGAAATAGACTGTGCGGGGAAAAAAAGAAAAAAAAGGAACGAAAGAAAGAAAAAGAAAATATATTTGAAAAAACTAGTTGTTAGGCTCAAAACTTCTAAGCAGAGAAAAATCATGTATTTTATATTTTTCCTGTAAATGTTTCACAATGAAAAAATAGGTTACTACAGATGCTTCAAGTTAGAGAGATAAGAAATTATGAAGAATTTCCTTTCAACAAATGTGAATATTTAGATAAAACAGATAAAAATTTAGAAGTCTAATATCCCAAAACTCATTCAATAAGAAATTGAATCCCACATGGTTCTAGAACAATTAAATGAATTAAGTCTGTAAGCAGCAGTCTTCTCACATTAAAAACTCCAGGACCAGATGGCTTTACTGGCAAGTTCTAACAAACACTCAAACAAGAAATCATTCCAGTTTCTCTTACAACAGAAAATGAGTGAACACTCGCTGATCTGTTTTAGGAACCAGACACAGTTTTAATGCTGCTTGGGAAAAAACATTGGAAGGAAGGAAAGATAGAAGTCAGGCTCATTCATCTTCATGGATGCCAAAGGTCTAGCCAAAAATGTAAACAAATAAACTCAATAACTTACAAAACAGTATAGTCAAAACTACTCAAGTTATTTTTGCTTCTATACAAGAATACCCCCAATATGGTAATTTATATAAAAAAAATCAGAAAATAAATTTCACACCATTATTTGTACAAGAAACACAAGATAAAAATGTTAATGTCTAGCTCAAGACTTCTTAATGTGTCCTTCTGTATGGAGAAGACAGAAAGGTAAATGACAGTAAAATAAAATCTTTGGATCACTCTTTTGTAATAAACGCACTCTTTTAATAATGCGCTTATTTATTTATAAAGGCAGGGATTCTAAAGGTCCCACTTCCTACCATCGTTATAGTTGCAATTACATTTCAACACCAAAGTCCATGCATGCAAACCAAGTAGGATACATTCCAAGAATACAAGGTCACCTTTGTACAGTAAAGAATAAAAGGTAAAATTGGTGTGGCCGTCTCTGTAGGTGGAGATACACCATTTGATAAAAGTAGATACTCTTCCATGATAAGAGTTCTGAACAAACTAATCTTAAACTTATCTTTAAAAGAGTACTCATTAAAACCATGCAATTTTGTCATGGTTCTTCTTGCTATAGGTAGTTTATTGTATATAAGTGTAATAATATAAATGTATATGTAAAAAGTAAAAAATGCTTAATTAAAAAAAGACTAGAAACATGCAGTAGAATTGTAGATGTTTAGAATGATAGACTGAGGACCGTAATAATCCTACCTGTACATAAAAGCACTGAAAATTCTGGTCAAAATCTCATAACCAACCAATTCAGAACTCTGGAAATTCACCAGAGACCAGCAACAACTTGAAGAATATTTAATCAAGGACAACTGATAAATCTCAGTATGCTTAATGGGCGTGGGGTTTGGGAATGGCAAACTTCTTATGTACCCATGCCACCCTACAGATCCAGAAGACAGCAGTTCACAGCACATCTCTACTCCTTAAACTCTTACATTATTTCTGTTTCCTCTTTCATGATATTCTCTAGAGCCTTGGTGGTCACAGGGTTAATATAGATGTTCCATTTATGGTTGGACACAGAGTCTCCTACTTTGAGCACTTTGACCAGTTATGCATCATACCATTGGCTGCTATATACTTAAAAAGGAGCTTCAGGGCTGGAGAAATGGCTCAGTGGTTGAGGGCACTTAACTGTTATCTCAGAGCACCCAAATTTCATTCCTAGCACCCACATGGTGGCTCACAGCTGTCCAGAATACCAGTCCAAGAAGATCGGACACCCTACTCTGGTATCTGTGAGTACCAAGCATGTATGGGTTATACAGACATACATGTGGGGAAATGCTCATAAAATACATATTGAAAGAAAGAAAGAAAGAAAGAAAGAAAGAAAGAAAGAAAGAAAGAAGGAAGGAAGGAAGGAAAGAAAAACAAGAAGCCTCTTTGACCATAGTTGAGAACAGCCCAGGTCGATGGGTACAAACATAGGTACTTTGAAGACAAGTTGAGAGCGTAACCGCCTAGCAAAAGAGCAATAGAACAATTAACCTTCTATCCTAGGAACTGTGATTGAGTTTTAACTAGGTTCTTAGTACTAGGAGTCAAACACCTCCCTGTGGAGCAGATCTCAAATCTAGTCAGAAAGCAGTTACTGACACTGTAGCATGCAAGTTCTAGTACCGGATGTCTTTCTAGTACATTGATGTCTTTTCTCTCTTCCAGTACTATGAACCCTTGCCACTAGGGAATGAAAATCCTGGTTGGCTTGAAATTGAATTCTCCGTGTGCTATAGGCAAAGTGTATCTTGTGTTCAACAATAGTGTATTAGTAATAACGAGTAATCCAGGAAAATGGCAACAGATTGTATTGTTTGTGAGACTTCTGGGGCTTCCCTAACCAGTAAGTTGTAGGGCAGTATCCCATATCTTGGATTTTGTTTTTACTTAATAACTCACGTCTTTCTGTAGCAAAATTTTCTACATATGCAATGCAAGTCTATGTGATCTCTTTTCATTTAAAGTTGTGTTTTGAAATTAGTTTACTAAATAGTGGATTTCCATAAGGCTGTTTCATAATTCTGAGTTTTGGTTAATGCACTCCATGCCCCTCCTGTCTCCTGCTCCTCCATCCTGGTTTAATCTTTTAACCCTCAGTGTTCACCTCTCATCTTTATTTTCAAATATGTTACACTATCCCTCCACTTACTGGTGTTTATAAGTTGGCTTGTATGATAGATTGTATGCTTCCCTAAGCCTATTCATACCCCCTTTTCTAGGGTTAGCCTTTGGTTTTCACCATACTCTCGTACTATCCTTGAACTGACACTATGATATGTGAATTTTACAGATTTTTCAGGAATTAATTAATATGCCCAAGTGTCTGTAGTGTGTGGCAAAGAAAGGATGCCACTTTGTCAGCCCTGACAAAGAGAAACTAAAAATTTTAAAACAATGCTATCATTGTGAAAAATACATTTTTCTCTCAATATAGGAACAATTATGCTCAATTGCTCAACAGTCCTTAGTTTTCTTACCATATGGATATAAGCAAATCTATAATCTGAAGTCAGTTACAGCTTAAGAAAGATGATCAAGTGATTCTTGTCTTATAGGCTTTTGATTGAGTAATGAGCAACATTTTGCTCACCTTTTTTACTTTTCCTGCCTTTACTGAGTGAGGGATGTCTAGGAATGATAAAGAAAAGCCTAGAACATGGCAATCTGTAGTAGTGTATGTTGAAAGCCATTCACATGCCAGTTCCGTTATCTGTCCAACAGAACTCACAGTACTTCTTGCATCATATGGCTGCCTAATAGTATGAATGATAATATATAGCAAGTGCCTGTCATCAGTAAGAGTAGCACTATTCAATGGAACTTTCTATAGGGATGGACACTCACTTGAACAGTGGTTCTCAACCTTCCTAATGCAGTGACCCTTTAATACAGTTCCCCATGTTGTGGTGACCCCAACCATAACATTATTTTCATTGCTACTTCATAACTGTAATTTTGTTACTGTTTTGAATAGTAATGTAAATATGTGTTTTCCAATGGTCTCAGGTGACCCCTGTAGATAGATTCTTTTGATCTCCCAAGGGGTGTGGTCCACAAGTTGAGGAGAAATGGTCTAGAGATATTCTTTCAATATGTAGCTCCTAATAACATGATACTGTCAAGCACTTGTAGTATGACTTGTGTAACAATTGAACTTATTTGTTAATTTAACAAAATATAGCTACCAAATACCAAATTGTCGTTATCAGTCTAGATATATAGAGTTAAACCCTAAAGATGGAACTTTTATTATTGGGCATATATTTCATGAAGATAACTGAACTTATAGCTTATGCTCCTTACTTCCTTGGTCTGTAGACGTCTTCCAACATTAACTATGTGGTAAAGAAAAAGTTTTCACTTCATCATCCACGGGATAATGGAAAAAGGGGTCCAGAGTCCTCTGTGAGGGTGTCCCCACAATGATACGTACTCTGAACAAGGCCCACTTCTTCATCATTGCTAGTGAATGTTAACTGTATAAAATATTAGGATGTGTTGTGCATATATGAGCATAACATATTTTTATTTTACTTATATGTTTACCACTATCTCTTACATACTATATCTCTGAATCCCAATTATCTCTTACATACTATATCTCCTAATCCCAATACTTTTCTCTAATGGTTCCTTATTGTTTTCACATATGAGTGGGACCATGTCTTTCTGAGTCTGGCTAAAATTTTTGACAATGCTGGGCTTTGTTTTGCTTTTGGTTTTTGATTTTGGCTTTTGGGTTTTTTTCATTAATTAATTAATTAATTTACTATATACCCCAATTAGAGCTTCTCCTTCCTTCTCTTCTCCCAGTCCCTCCCTATCACTAGCCCTCCCTTATTTCTCCTCCTTTTCTCCTCAGAGATGGAGAGGCCTCCTATGGATGTCAATCTACCTTAATATATGTTGTAGTACGACTGGGTGCATCTTCTATTGATTGCAGACAAGGCCATTCAGTTAGAGGGAAACGATCCAAAGGCAGGCAACAGAGTCAGAGAGATCCCCTGCTCCTGATCTTAGAGATACCACAAGAGGACCAAGCTGTACATATGTTGCATGTGTATGGGGGTTAGGTCCATCCCATGCATGTTTTCTGTTTGGTAGTTCAGTCTCTATGAGCTCAGGAAGACAGAGTTTCTCTGTGTAGCACTCACTGTATTGGAACTCACTCTGTAGACCAGGCTGGCCTCCACCTCACAGAGATCTGCCTGCTTCTGCCTCCTGAGCCCTGGGATTAAATGTGTGCACCACCACCACCCACCTAAAATATTTGATATTGCTGTATATGTATGCAATGCATTATGATAATTTTCATCTCCTTCATTTCCCTCTCCTCTGCCCCTTCTTCTTTCCAACTACTTCCCATCTTTTTAAAGTCCCTACATTTTAATTTTTAATTTGATGTGTGTTTTGGCTGTATGTGTGTCTATGCACCATATGTGTACCTGGTTCTTAGTGAGGCTAAGAAAGTGCGAGATCCTGTGGAACTGGAGCTACAGATTGTTGTCAGCTGGAAATCGAACCTGAATCTTCCATAAGAGCAGCCAGTGCTCTTAACTATTAAGCTGTCTGTCTACCCTTATGCAATCAACTTTCATGACCTTTATTTGGCAAGTCTTAGGCAGGTGGTAACAGCTTTTCTGTATTTGTGTTTGCAATTCATATTCAAAAGAAAGCATTGCATAGCCTTCTTTTCCATCATGGAGCTCTTACATTGTTTTATCCCTCTCTTCCATGATGTTCTTTTTGCCTTGGAAGGGATGGATTAGGTTTTCTGTTCAGGGCTGAGCACTGACCTGTGTAGCCTCAGTACTTTGAATAGTTATTAGTCTGCACTCACTATTGTCCATTTTTAAAAGAAGCTTTGCTGATCTAGGCTGAGAGTATCACTGATTTATGGACATAGATATTAAAAGACAACTTGACTCTCTGTCCATTTAACAAAATTTCACTATATGGTCCCTCTTATGGCATGTGACTCTTCAGCCACAGGCTTTTGATCAGACATGTGTTCTTTTCTGTAGAGTTGGCCTTAAATTCAATTAAAAAGTACTTAGATACACCCCCCCAAACAATAATGCTGCTACTGTGTCAGTGATCCCATCTTATTTAACAGGTTAGAATCATAGCATGCAGTCCACAACTAGTTAAGACCTTTGATGATTCTTCTGTCTTAGCAACCTGTATAGAACCTTCTATGACTATGAATGTTAGCCAACATAAAGGGAAAGTTTCACTTCATTCCAGCTTAAATTCTCTGTCTCCTATATCAAAAATGTTTGGTGCTATTGGCAGTAGGGTCTTCCACCTACTTCTAGTGGGTAACCAAGTACAAGGGAAATAGCCTGCATTGTTTGGCAAGCCTCTGGGCACTTTCTGACCATCTCAAGGAAACAGTGGCACCTGATACTGAGAATTGAATTTTATTTAAAAACATATGGCTTCTGGGAACAACAGCACCCATTCAAACTCTAGTATTTCCTTCCTATTTAAATAAAGAAGATTCTATTAATTAATTAATTATTCTTGTTTGAGAGTTATGCAATGTTTTAGTAAATTTATTGATTTTTAATTTATTCAGTTCACATCCGGATTGCAGCCCCCTCCCTCATTGACTCCCTATACCACCCTCCATCTTCCTCCCCCTCCCCCTCCCCCCTCCCCTAGCTTTCAGAAAGGGAAGACCTCTTCTTCTCCCATCTGACCTCAGCCTATCAAATGTTATCAGGACTGCCTGCATCCTCTTCCTTTGTGTCCTGGCAAGGATGCTCAACCAGGAAGTGATCAACAAATGGACAAAAGTGTCTATGTCAGAGACAGTTCCTGCTCCCTATATTATGGGACCAACAAGGAGATCATGCAGCCTATGGACTACATCTGAACAGGGACTCTAGGTCCTTGGTTGAGGCATCAGTCTCTGCAGACCTCACTGGACCCAGATTTGCTGGCTTTGTTGGTCTCCTTGTGGAACTCCCTTCCCCTTGAGTGCTTTCTATCCCCCCAACTCTTCCATAAGACACCTTGCTCTCCACCCTGTGAGTCTCAGCATCTGCTTCAATCCCGTACTGAGTGGAATCTTCCAAAGGGCACCTATGGTAGGCTCCTTTCCTGTTCCTTCTCTTCAACTGCTACCAGTGTCTGTTCTGTTTGCCCTTCTGAATAAGAATTAGCTTTCTCAGGTCTGTGTATTATACTATGGTTATCCTGTACTATGTGGCCAATATCCACCTATAAGTGAATATATACCTAGAGTGTATGTGTTTCTGGATCTGGGTTACTTCACTCAGGATGCTCTTTTCTAGTTCCTTCCATTTGCCTGCAAATATCAAGACTTCCTTGTTTTTTATAGCTGTGTACTATTCCATTTTGTAAATGTACCACAATTTCTTCATCCATTCTTAGGTTGAGGGACATCTAGGCTGTTTCCAGATTCTGGCTTTTATGAATAAGGCTGCTATGAACATAGTTGAACAAATGTCTTTGTTGTATGGTGGCACATCATTCAGGTATATGCCCAGGAGTGATATAGCTTGGTCTTGAGGTAACACTATTCCCAATTTACTGAGAAAGCGCTATATTGATTTTTCAAGATAATTGTATATGTTTATACTCCCACCAGCAATGGAGGAGTTGTTCCCTTTCTCCACATCCTGGCCAGCATGTGCTGTCATTTGAGTTTTAATCTTAGCCATTCTGAAGGGTGTAAGATGGAATCTCAGAGTTGTTTTGATTTGCACTTCCCTGAATACTGAGGGCATTGAGTATTTCTTTGTTTTTTGGCCATTCAATATTCCTCCATTAAGAATTCTCTTTAGCTGTGCCCATTTTGATTAGATAATTTGGCTTGTTGGTGTTTAATTTCTTGGGTTCTTTATATATTCTGGATATTAGCCCTTTGTCGGATGTAGGGTTTAGAAGATCTTTTCCCAGCCTGTAGGCTGTTGTTTTGATCTATTGACAGTGTCATTTGCCTTACAGACACTTTTCAGTTTCCTTAGGTCCCATTTACTAATTACTGATCTTAGAACCTGAGCTGTTGCAGTTCTGTTCAGCAAGTTGTCTCCTGTGCCAATGAGTCCAAGGTTCTCCCCACTTTTTCTTCTAACAGATTTGGTGTGTCTGTTTTTATGCTGAGGTCTTTAATCCACTTGGACTTGAATTTTGTACAGAGTGATAAATATGGATCTCTTTTCATTTTCTACATGTAGATATCCAGTTAAACCAGCACCATTTGCCAAAGATGCTATCTTTTTTCCATTGTATGATTTTGGCTTCTTTGTCAAAAATCAAGTGTCCATAGGTGTGTGGGTTTATTTCTGAGTCTTTGATTCTATTACATTGATATACCAATCTGTTTCTATGCCAGTACCATGTAGCTTATATTACTATAGCTCTATTGTACAGCTTGATATGAGGAATGGAGATACCTCCAGAAGTTCATTTGTTTGTTTGTTTTTTGTTTTCCAAGACAAAGTTTCTCTGTGTAGCTCTGGGCTGTCTTGGACTCAAATTTTAGGCCAGACGAGCTTCAAATTTACAGAGATCTGCCTGACTCTGCCTCCTGAGTACTGGGATTAAAGGAGTGCACTACCACACCAGGCAAAGACAAGTACAGGATTGTCTTAATATTCAGGGTTTTTGTTTTGTTTTGTTTTTTCATATGAAATTGAAAATTGTTCTTTCAAGGTCTGTAAAGAATTTTGTTGGCTTTTTTTTCTACCTGTAAAACATTTTTTATTTTTATACATTTATTTTATTATACATGTATAAAACAAAATACATACAGCAGGGAGAACCATATGACATTCATGAGAATAATTTGATGGGAATTGCATTGAATCTCTAGAATGCTTTTGGTAAGATGGGCATTTTTACTATGCTAATCCTACCAATCCATGAGCATGGGAGATCTTGCCATCTTCTGATATCTTCTTCAATTTCTTTCTTCAGAGGCTTGAAATTTTTTTTTCATATAAGACTTTCACTTGCTTGGTTAGAGTCACACCAAGATCCTTGAATTTTTTTGATGGCTGTTGTGAACTGTGTGGTTTCCCTAATTACTTTCTCAGCCATTTTGTCTTTTGTTTTTTATTTTTTATTAATTTATTCATATTACATCTCAATGGTTATCCCCTCCCTTGTATCCTCCCATTCCTCCCTCCCTCTCATTTTCCCCTTACTCTCCTCCCCTATGACTGTGACTGAGGGGGACCTCCTCCCCCTGTATATGTTCATAGGGTATCAAGTCTCTTCTTGGTAGCCTGCTATCCTTCCTCTGAGTGCCACCAGGTCTCCCCCTCCAGGGGACATGGTCAAATATGAGGCCATGTGAAAGTCATACCCCACTCTCCACTCAACTTTGGAGAATGTCCTGTCCATAGGCTAGATCTGGGTAGGGGTTTGAAGTTTACAGCCTGTATTGTCCTTGGCTGGTGCCTTAGTTTGAGAGGGACCCCTGGACCCAAATCTGCCTATCATAATGTTCTTCTTGTAGGTTTCTAGGACCCTCTGGATCCTTCTACTTTGCTATTCTCCCATGCTTCTCTCATCTAGAGTCACAATAGGATATCCTCCCCTCTGTCCCAGTTTCCTGGTAAGTGAGGACTTTCACGGGACATATCCCTTGGGCTAGTGTCCAGATATAAGTGAGTATATAAAATTTGACTCTTTCGGCTTCTGGGTTAACTCACTCATTATGATCATTTCTAGTTCAATCCATCTGTCCACAAATTTCAGGAATTCCTTGTTTTTAATAGCTCAGTAGTATTCCATAGTGTAAGTGTACCACAGTTTCTTTATCCATTCTTCTACAAACTATGGCACCAGCCAAGGACAATACGTTCAGTAAACTTCAAACCCCTACCCAGATCTAGCCAATGGACAGGACATTCTCCACAGTTTAGTGGAAAGTGGGGTCCGATTTTCACACTAACTCTGGTGCCCCATATTTGACTACATCCCCTGGATGAGGAGGCCTGGTGGCACTCAGAGGAAGGATAGCAGGCTACCAAGAAGAGACTTGATACTCTATGTGCATATACAGGGGAAGAGTGCCCCTCAGTCAGTCATAGGGGAGGGGAGTAGGGTGAACATGGGAGGGAGGGAGGAATGGGAGAATACAAGGGATGGGATAACAATTTAGATGTAATATGAATAAATTAAAAAATATATTTTTTTAAAAAAGAAAATAATTAGAAGTTTAAAATGTTTCCTTTTAAAATAATTTGCTTTTACATTCAAAGTATAACTTGAAAGATTATCAAGGAATGTCTCTCAGAAAATAAACAAGTTAAAATATTTTACATACAAATATCTAGACCTAGAAAGCTTATATAGCACATTAAATTGACCATCTTGAAGTTGGACTCAATCCATGCCATATTCCATGCTTTAGAAAGCACTTTCACAGGTTGAAGATACAGCTCAGTGGTAGAGTACTTGCTTTAAATGGCAAAGCTGTGGGTTCCTTTCTTAGCATTGGCAAGGTAAAGCATTTTCATCTTAATTATCTCTGTCCTCTTTGCCAGTCCTTAGTTGGGTAGGGATTGTTATTGTCCCATAATTGGATTAGCTAAACATTAATGAGGCAAATATGTTTTCTTATACCTATGTTTTTTTATTTTAAATTATTTGTTTGCTAATTCTAAAAGAGTCTCCAAACAGTATGAAGGTAGTCCCTACAAAATTAGATATGAGTCTATCCTGATAACTTGCATTTTACAGTAAGAAACTGAGGATTGATAAAATTAAGTAACTTTATTGGAACATCAGAATTTTCAAAAAGTTTACAATTCAATTCCACATAGTTGGTAATTAATCTAGATGACTTTGTGTTGTAATATTCTAAAGTAGCCATGCCCTTGTACATCAAATGCAAATAGTAACTTATGTACACGTGTACACACACAAGTACATGCACATGTATGTGCGCATACAGAGTACCTTTACCTGACATTAAGAAATAGAGAAGTGCTACCATAGCACAGGCACATTAAAGATTGATGCTGGAGGTGATGAAGGTACTATGGGACACAAAAAATAGGCCCAAACGGTACAGGAAGCAAGGAAGATTTTTGACTACTACTTAGAGAAGTCACTGGATTTAGCCTAAAGATTCATGATATTGTGAGAAAAGGATAATGCCAATTAAAGTAGTATGGTCAAGTAACATGAAGCCAGGTAGGTAAACAACTATGTGACAGGATGCTATGTGGAAAGTAATAGTGGGCAAATGCTATAAAATATGGTGTATACCACATCAAAGGCTGGCATCACCTTTCCTTGCCTATTCTACCATATTAGATAAGCCTGCTAGCTTACATTATGATTTGGGTAAGTGAATGGGAAGAAGAATGTAGATATAAACTAATGTTTCAAATGAAAAACAACCAAAATTTTACTTTGAACTATCTAGGAGACTCAGGCATTAAGAAGCTACACTCATCTCTATCAACTTAAAACATCTATCTAGACCTAAAAACAACTTAACCCCTACACAACTAAGCTTAATTGTAAAACTAACCTATCTGGTCTTCAACATCATCAGAGGCCTGAGAAGGAATAAAATATGAGAGATATTGATTTATATCAGAATTTTAGACGCATCAAGATAGGAAAGATGTTTTCTTCAAGGTTGCCAACTACAAATAGCCAAAACACTATAAATGTAACATAAATATAATTCCTGAGTTTTTGTGGTTCTTCTGGCTGTAAATGTATACATAAAAAAATAAAAAGAAAATAAAAGAAAACCTACACTCACAGAAACTGTGGACTAATTTAAGCAACCCTATTTTATCAGCTATATAATTTGTACCTACCATATAAACATTTTCAAATAAATTATTTACTAGAAAAGTTGCTTCAGTAAGAAGGATTTCTATTTAGAATTAGAACTTCCATTTTCAAGTCCCAGGTCTACCCCTTATTAACCTTGTAAAAATTAAAAATATTTTTGTTCTTGATGGCATTTTGGCTGCCTTTTTTTTTTATTGTTTTCTTTTGACGTGTTGAGAGGGGGGTTGAAGCTAGGGCCTTCACACATTCTAAGCAAGTGCTGTACTACTGAGATACATTCTCGGTTTCTATGTACTTTCTTCACTTAATTTTTGTTTTAATTAGTCTCACTAAATTGCTCAAGCTGGCCATGAACTCACTATGTAACCCAGGCAAGCACTGAATCTGCAGTCTGTTTGCCTCAGCCACTCAAATAGCTGGGATTGTTCTAGGTAGTCATCTGACACTTGAACTGACTTGACCAAATAATTTAATGTCTGTGAAATGCAAATGTTATATCCCGGAGATATGTTCACTGTCATGTCTTAATGCCTACTCCTTTGTAAAAGTTGAACTAAAATCATTAGGAAAAACAATTTTGTGAAATGTAAAGCTCTCTGTAAGTATTAGGTATTAGTAAGAATACTACATTTATTTTCATTCATTTTGTTGGTTTTAAAGATTTATTTTTAATTATGTTGGAGGGATATCTGTGTTAGTATATATGTGTGAGTGCAATTAACATTGGAGCCAGAGATGATGGTGCATTCTCTGCAGCAACAGGCAGTTACGAGCTGCTTGGCATGGGTACCCAGGAACTGAACTCGGGTCCTCTAGAAGAACATTGCTGTTAGTTACTAAACCACTTCTCTGGCCCCTTATTTTCTTTTATATTTTGTACTATGTCTTACAATGTATTATTTTGTTACTATCAAAGGATCTAATTTGGAAACATTTTTATGCTATTTTACAAAATGTATTACATTTCCATGGCTGAGATCAAATTTTTGCTTGCCCTTGCTACATTCCTTCACTGATATCATAACCCAGTTTCTTTAAGGCTGCAATATGAACTAAGACCAGTGTCTCTCCATAAACCTCGTGGGCCTCCACTGTCACAATGGTACTACAGAGACACCCAGCTTTAGGTGCAGAGCAGCTATTGGGTTCTCAGGCTTTCCGCTGTGAGGCAGTCATTGTTGGATTACTCAGATTGTGTTGTGTAAGCTATTCTAATAATTCTCATTTTAATGTACAGTTCTTCTATTTGTTCTCTCCCTCTGGAGAACCATGACTAACAGGTAGCATTACCAAGTCTGTCTGACTCCATACCTCTTTTCTCCCTCTTTTAGAGTTTGTTTGATTATACTGAGCTTACTCTGATAAACCATAAACCAGGAAATTTTCCCTGTCAAAGGTTTTTGGTTTTTTTTTTTAACCTTGAGTCACATAAGCAAAAGCTTTTTTTTTTAATCATGTGTATTCCTTTCAATTAGTATTAAGAAGACATTTTGAAATAACAGTAATTTATTCTTCCACAATTATAGAGGCTAGTTATAGGGCTGTGCTTTGCTCAAAGGCTCTACAAGATGAGCTACGTCCCAAGCTTTTAGTATGTTATTGGTATGTTAGACTCTCACAGACTAGCATCATGGAATCTGGAAAGCTAGGCTTAGGAAGTTAATAATAGTCAAGAATCATATTATATAGATGAGCCTCAAAGAAGGAAAGTGAGTTTCTTGATGCTTGCCACAGCTTCAAGAAACAGAGGCCGATAATATTCCAGATCTTCCTAAAAGGTTAGAGGCAAATTCCTTCCTACTGTGTTTCTTGCTAGAGCCCTTGTCTCTGTTCAGTGGCCCTGAAAGGCAACATGATATGCTGAGTGGAATCATTGAGGAACACAGACATGTATGGCCAAACAATTCCACTACCACAGATATCTACACCCTAGCCCAAGACTCTGTATGTATTCTACGTTTCATGATGTTATAGGCTGAACTGAGCCATCCCCGCAGATACTTTGTTAGAGAAAATCAAATGTGCCTGCATGGCTTGCAATTCTTCCAAGACAGAAGAAGTTCAATTAATAGAGAAGTGGGACTCTGACAACAGCCTGTGTGGGGACGTCGCCAACTACCTACTGGTCCCCTCTGTGTTTCTCTCTCCTCTGTATGCCTTGCCTAGACTTTGTACTCGGAGAGAATTCTAAAGCCTGGGAGTCCTTGAAGTGAAGCTACAGGAGAACTTTGAATGTTTCTAAGCTTCATACTGAATACTTTCTTAGTTTCATTTGTCTTATTTCTTTAATTTTACACAGCTTTCTTTAGAAAAAAAATGACAAATAAGATAGTGTTGTGGTTTGAGAATGAGAAATGTTCCCAATAGGCTTCAGTAATTGAACACTTGGTTCCAAGTCAGTGGCACTTTTGGGGGCAATTTAATTGTAACCCTGCAACAGGAAGCACATTACTGGGGTAGGCTTTAAGATTATACAGCTTCATGCCACTTCCAGGTCCTTCTGCTTGGTGCTTGAACTTAAAGATGCAATCTTTCAGCTTCCTGCTTCAGCAGCCATGCCTGATACTTGCTGCCATGACTCTGACGCCAGTCACTCACTGTTGTTGTTTTTATAAGACAGGGTTTCTCTCTGTAGCCTTGGCTGTCCAGGACCGACAATGTACAGGAGGCTGGCCTCAAACTCACAGCGATCTGCCTGCCTCTGCCTCCCAGAGGGCTGGGATTACAGGTGTGTGCCACCATGCTCGGCTACATGTTTAACTCTAACACTCTGTAACCATAAGCCAAAGTACACCCTTTTCTTATAAGTTGCCTTGGTCATGGTATTTTATTCCAGCAACAGAAATGTAACTAGTACATATGATATACATGTAAAGTGTATAAAATGTTGTTTCAAAAATGTCTATGTTGTGAAATATATAATCATACTAGTTCACATGCCCATCCCTTCACATAGGTTTCAGTATGCTTGTGTATGGTAAAAACACATGAGTTCTATCTTAGCACAAATTTCATGTATAAAATGCAATATTATTTACTGTCATCACCAAGTTGTACTTTTACCACAGTTAATCTGTGTTGTTCAGTAAACATTTCCCATTTTACCCTCTAGTTTCCAGCATTATGCTCTTTCCTTCCACAAGTTAAATGGTTTTGGATTACATATATAAGTCTTGTCATGATATATCTGTCTTTTTATGTCAGTTTATTTGTCTTAGCATAGCCCTGAAGACACTTACAAATACTCATAGATGATAGAATTTTCTTCGTTTATGTGACTGAATACTATGCTACTGCTCACATATCTCATGTTTTATTTGTTCATTTATCTGTTAATGAACACTTAGGTTGTTTCTATTTCTTGTTTATAGTTTTAACAACTTGCAACGAATATAGAAGTGCAGATATCTATTAAGTGTAGTGATTTTAGTTCTTTTGCTTGTATACCTAGAAGTAAGATTAAAATATACAAGAATCTCATTTAATACTTTCTTATAAAAACATCTCAAGCATCACTAATTCTCATGAAATTGTATATCAATATCACAATGGAATATCACCTTACTCCATCCATAATGATGGCTCCTAACAAAAGACATCAGATTAGTGAGAAGTTGGAGAAAGCCTACCAAACTGCTAATGGGAATGTAAGGTGATGTAGTCATTATGGGGAAAAAACACAGAATTTACTTAGAAAACTAAACATAGAGCTACCATATAATTCTGACATAAATTTTTTAAAAAAAAGAAATTTTAAAATGTCAATGGTCTCTTTCAATACCTTTCTATCTTTCCTTTTCTCTTTGTCTTTTGAACCTTCGAAGGACAACTTATAAGAGTTCTCTCTTTCCACCATGTAGGTCCAGTAAATTGAACTCAAGTTGTCAGGCTTGATAACAAGTGTCGTTTCCCACAAAATCATATCACTGAGCCCCTCATCCGTCTTTATCAGGAATAGAAGCTAAAAGAAAAGAAACATCCAAAGCATTTCAGATTCCAACATTGCTACTGTTTGAATCCAAAGTAAAAGATAGTGAATGAGTGTGTACTTTTTGTATATTAATGAAGGATGCTTTCTCCACTGTTCCTCCATTCTGGTCTTGGTAAAAGAATGAAAGAAGATGCAAAAGAGGAAAAGAAAATAGGAATGTACAATCTATAAGATTGTGCTGGGTCTGCAACCTTTAATGGAAGACTGACTCACAGAAATAGCCCATTTGAGGGAATAATTTACTTAAAGAGAGAGGAAGAAACTGGTTCAGTCTGGAGCTGGCTAGCAGCGCCCCCCCCCCCATTGCTCCAGAGAGTCAAGTACTATGTATCAGTATGCTAATCCTAACAACCACCTCATTGCCTATCTTTGATTAGCAAAGAGGTTGCTCTAGTTTGTTTAGATGACAAGAACAAAGTATCACCAACTAGTCAGCTTAAACAACAGGAATGTCTTGTCTACTAGTTCTAGGGGCTCAACATACAAAACCAAGTGTTTTTGTCCTATACTTTCTCTTAGCATGTCCTTGTTTTGATTTGTTATGTTTTTTGTCACCTGAAGCATTTGATATAATCTGCCTCTGTCATCACATGGCATTCTTCCTGCAAGTGCTCACATAAGTATCTTCTTATAAAAACACTAGTCAAACAACCTTGTCTTAGGTCCTGATATTGACAAAGGCATCACTTCAAAATAAGGTCACATACTGAAAGATTGAAGACTAGAAGCTCAGCATATCTTCATGGGAAATCACAATTTACCTGTAATAGAGTGTAATTAAGATCATTTGGTACCAAAAATCCTAAATGCAGCATGCTAAAATGTCTATCATGTGTCCTATTGGTGATTCTCAATGGGGCTAAATTTATAGGTCCTAGATACCCTAGGGACACTCAACAATGTGTGGAGATAATTTTGTTGTATAACCTGTAGGGTTTTGTTACTGTTAATCTTGATTGTCAGTCAAGGTTGATGAAATTTAGAATCACTATAGACAAAATCCTCTGAGCATGTGCATGAGGAAATGTCCAGAGTAGGTTAATTAAGGTGGGAAGATATTGCCATTCCATAGGCTGTAGTTCTAGATTTAATTGGAGAGGAGATAAAAAGAGAAAGAGATCTGAGAACCAGCATTCAACTCTCTCTGATTCTAAAGGCAAGTCATCAGCCACTTAATGCTCTTGGTGACATCACCCAAGCCCCTGCACCTATCTTCCCATGCCACGATGGATCTTATCCTCTAAATGAGCCAAGACAATCTCTTTCTTCCTTTAGCTGTCTTTGTACTGCATCTTATTGTAGCAACAAGAAAAATAACCGACACAGGTTTGTTATGCCATTTAATGGTAAAAATCCAGAGGTGCTGTTAAACCCCTACAGTGCATAGAACCCTGAAACAAAGAATCATCCTGCCCAAAATGTCCATTTGTCCACACCCAAACTTCTGCCTCCTACACTGTTCCATAGGAAGAGTGTCTCTCTCAATGCAACTAATCCCAGAGAATGCTCTTTCTCCTTCTGAGGAACCCTTTGAATTTGAGCCTGACTTACACCCTTCCATTTCAGATTTGCCTATTCAAGGCAGGGTGTTCAATCTGATGATTTTAAAAGTTTCTCTCTCACTGCTTGGCTCCTGCCTGCCTGCTGAGCCAACATATGAAGTTGCAAGGCTACTGATCTCTCTGCATCTAATCCTGAGCCCCTGCAGCAGCAGTAGGGAAAATGGCAAATGTTCAATAGCAGTTGTTGGCAAAGAAGCACAGGAGTGGCCAGACCCAATGATATCACTGCATGCACAAAAGCCACTTTATCCAATTGTTCCTAAGTGTTCGATTTGCAACCAACACGAAGGTCTCTGCTGTGTGTAGGTTCTGAAGACATGGGGATGCAAAGTTCCATTTTTCATTCTTTGTTGATTAGTTTGAATAGCTGATTGGGATCTTTTTTAAATTTTAACTTCTCTTATTAATATTGGTAGATTAATCTGATCCATGAGGTGCAATAGGGGGTGTGAATCTATGTGACAAAAGAATACAAAGCAGAATGTTTCCACAAGTAAAATGGTTTCTGCATTCATTAGGCTCTGGCCAGCAAACAATCATAAAGGGCTATCCAGTTTGCTGAATTACATTAATTAATTAGTGATTGGATAACAATCCGAAACTATCAAATGCTGGGTAATCCAAAGCCTTCTGTTTTGGAACAAAATGTGGTTTCTATTTGCCTACAATCTTGAGTTTGTCACCAATTGTGATTATTATTCTTTAGTCAGATAGCTATGCTTTAAGATTTAGTACTTCATCCCCCAATTCCTGGTTGGTGACATTAAATTGTTAAGACAAACTTTCATTTCATTCCAGAAGGAATCTCTACTCTAACAATGTATCACTGTGCATTTCTCCTTCATTTTGGAATGGGTATGTGTTTGGAACTAGATAATTGGCAGGAAATTCTTGTCACCATCTTATCTTCAGGTCTACTGAATAACTGTGAGGAGGCATTTGCCCTGCTTACATACCAAAGGGCCTAACAATCATAGTTTGTCAGGACTTTCAGCCACTTGGAAACTGACAGGGCAAAATAATCTTCCCCAGCAGCCTTTTTAGTGACTTAAGCTAGAGGTAATGGGTTGCCCTAAGGCTGGAGCTTAGCATTAGAGCCCATCCCTAGTTCCACTTCCTCCAGCTAAAGGATCCATGATCTCCTAAAAGAGAACTACAATTGGGGGACAAATGTGCAAGCACATGAACTGGTGGGGAACATTTCACAATCAAACCCTAATATAGTTCAAACTCTCAAATGCAGGGTTGCATGAGCAAGACAAGTTGTACAACAGAACTGAAAGTTTAAATGAGGTAAATATTTAGAGATTCTATATAACTTCATTTGGTCAAGTTTGTATAATTACCATTGAAATTTATAAAACAAATATAAAAATGGCTTTATATGTGCAGTGGTCAGTCTAGACTAAATAATCACAACAATGGCTAGACCAGCAAGATATTTACGATGGTGTAATAGTAACATTTTTATCTTGGTAGTAATCAACAATTGTTTAATTGTGTTTAAGGCTGCTCAGTGGAAAGAATCTGTGTCTGGAACTATAAATTTAGCTAACACCCATAGCTGGAAAGGTCATATACCTGAAAGAAAAACATACTCCTGCCACTTCCCCAAACCATTATGATTTCTAATTGTATTCTAAATACTTGTGGCTTAACTCTTCATCAAAGAAGACTATTATGAAGAGCTGCAACTCATGTAAATGCAAAGAATAACTGACTGTCCAGTTTCCAGCCCCAACTGGTGTATCTGCAATGAAACTCCTAATTCTAAGGCCCATAGAGGAGGTGGTAGGAAGATTTTAAAAGAAAGAGGACCAGAATGCCTGCTACTAGACAATGCCCCATACACACGATAGGAAATATACACTCATGTGATCTCAACAATATGGTTTCTTGAACAAAAATGGCATAATGACAGCACTAGTTAACATGGCAATGTGAACCAAGGGAATTATTCAAGGCCCTACTCTTTTAAAAAAAAAAAAGGTGGTCAGTAGCTGATGAGAAGGGGAGAATCAGCCTCTTCTAAGGTTGAGCTCCCACATAGTTTGTCCAATCCCAAGTAGCCAACACTGATAAATTACATACTAGCAACATTAAATTGACCAAGTAGATTTTGTTAGAGTTTTTTTGTGTGGCTGAGTGTGTGTGTGTGTGTGTGTGTGTGTGTGTGTGTGTGTGTGTGTGTGTGTATGTGTGTGTGTATGTGTGCGTGTAATTTAAAAGGAGATTATTAAGTTGGGAAGGAAGCAAGGGAATGGGAAATGGGAGGCAATGTGAAGGGAAGGGTGGGAGTGATGTAGACATAATGTTCATATATGAAGTTCTAATAAACAATTTTAACTGAAAAGAAAGAAATTACAACCTTTGCAAAGAAAGGATACATAAATCATTATTATGATAGCAAAGACAATAGTATGTGTGGTATAATTAGTAAGTTTATTTCATTTCAATGCAAATACATTGGCTACTCACAAAAAAGTACCTTTTGAATGCGAAGTCCCTAAATTTCTTATTTGTAAAATTATATGGTTTACTTAAGAGAGCTACTTAGATGCTGTATATTCTTTTTTTTTTTTTTTTTTGGTTCTTTAATTTTTTAATATATTTTTATTTTTTATTTTTATTTTTTTAAATATTTTTTATTAATTTGTTCATAGTACATCTTGATTGTTAACCCTTCCCCTGTTTCCTCCCATTCTTCCCTCCCTCCCACTTCCCCCCTTCTCCCCTCCCCTATGTCTGTGATTGAGGGAGACCTCCTCCCCCTATATATGCTCTAAGATTATCAAGTCTCTTCTTGGTAACTTGCTATCCTTCCTCTGGGTGCCACCAGGCCTCCCCATCCAGGGGACGTGGTCAGAAAAGGGGCACCAGATGAACTCAGATGCTGTATATTCTTATCTCTTGGGTCATCCTAATTAATATTAAAACCAATTACCTGAAATAAGTATTTACTTAGTTGAAACTTATAATCAGGCCCCCATGAACCCATAAAGAGGTGAAAACAGAATTGAAATCCACTGAGAGGCTCTCAGAACTAGCTCACAAACTTCTCTCTCTATGAAGGTACTGGACAGTTCTAGAGGACTCCTCAAAAGAAACTGTAGCAAGCCCTTTGTCAAATTCCTCTAGAAGGTAAGCTGATTCAGGTTTTAAATATATTTTTTGTTTTTGAGATTATAATATAATTATGTAATTTCCCCTTCCCTTTCCTCTTCCAAAGTCAGCCATGTACCTTCCTTGCTCTCTAAGGACACAGAAAATCCTCAAAACGATACTGCTAATCTATTTTCTGTTATAGAAAATGCAAATCACTTAAATGCAGAAAATACAGCAACTACATATTTTTCCGTTTGCATTCTCTCAGACATATTTTCAAGAATGTAGACTGCCCAGAAAGTGTGCAAGGCAACACAGAGTAGTAAGAAGCATACAGGCCCTAAAGTAATACTAAGCGGTTCTGGCTACAAGTTATTAATCTATCATAAGCAATTCTACCTGCTAATATTGAACTAGAGCTCACTGATTAGTTCTCAGATTTAACAAATGTAAAACTAAGATGCCCAGCAAAATTTTAGATAAAATGCTTACACACAAAGAATGTTCATTATTTATCAGAAGTTAACATTCAGGCATGCACCCTGTAGTTTCATCTGGTGATACTCATTGAACAACTTACTTGCTTGAGGTGTAGACACCTTTTGAATGGAGAAATATGGCAGAGAAAAGTAGCATCTCCTACTCAGTCATGCCAAAGATGGAGTAGCACCCTTGCCTTTCCTGCTTCTCCAGATAATACTAAATGTCTTGAACATACTGATACGAAATGTCTTGCACTTGATCAAGCAGCCTCAACTAGCCCTTCACAAAGAACTGTCCTTTCCAAACATTAAGGGTGCTTTGCTTACAAAGCTCTACCAAAGACTTAAGACATAAGATAGCCATGTTCATCTTATTGTTCAGTTGGCTATTTAATATAAAGTGGAAATTGTGCTTTTCTGCGCTTGCTTTGACTATATATAGCCCTATCCCACCTATAAAGTGGAATTATGAAATCAGGGGGTGACAATTTAACAAATGAACAGTACTCACGCCAACTCAGATTCCATTATTCAAATGCCAGGCAAATAATTCTCATAATTTCATCTTCTTTGTTTTCTTTTTTATAATCTATTTATTCATTTGTTCATGGGCTGAAGAGATGGCTCAGCCATTAAAGGCGAGGCTCACAACCATAAATATTTGTTCACTTTACATCCCAATCGTAGGCCCCCTCCCTCCTGTACTCTGAGTCACACCCTCCTTCCCTCTTCTCCCTATCTCTCCTCCCCCACTCTTCAGAAAAAGGGAGCTACCCCCACAACCAACCCACCCTAGCTCATCAAGGACTGAATGCATCCTCTTTGCCTGTGACCTGGTGAGGCAGCACCACTAGGGGGAAGTGCTTAAAGGAAGCAGACAACAGAGTCCATGTCAGAGACAGCCCGCCCCTTGCCCACCCCCGCCCCCTTCCCCCTCCCCTTACATGAAACCTGAGCTGGCAATCAGCTACATCTCTGTAGGGGCCCTAGGTCCAGTGTATGCATGGTCCTTGAGTTTCAGCAAGCCCCTCTGGACTCTTATTAGTTGGCTCTGTTGGTCTTTTTGTGGAGCTCCTGTCCCCTCCAGGTTCTTCCATGCTTCCCCTGAGTTTTCCACAAGACTCCCTACTCTTTTCCCAGTGTTTGGCTGTGAGTCTCAGCATCTGTTTTGATCTGCTGTTGGGTGGAGCTTCTCAGAGGACAGCTATGCTAGGCACCTGTGTGCAAGCATATCAGAGTATGACACTGACAATGTCATGGTTGACTCTCTCCCATGGGGTGGGTCTCAGATTGGGCCAGGCATTGGTTGGATATTCCCTCAATCTCTGCTCTATCTTTATCCTGCATATCTTCTAGGCAAGGAAATTTTGGGTCAAGTTTTTGTAGGTGTGTTGGTGTTGTCATCCCTCCACTAGGAGTCCCGTCTAGTTAGAGGATGGCCTCTTCAGCCTCCATGACCCCTGGTACTAGGAGTCTCAGCTAGAGTCACCCCTATATCCTCCCAGGAGCCTACCCTGTTTTAGAGCTCCAGCTTATCACAGAGATGCCACCTCCCACAGTTCCTCTTCTCTGCAGGCCCTCTGTCCTCCTGACCGTGCTCTCCACTCTCATTTCTCTCTGTGCTCCCTCTCCTACATAGTTCCCTCTCTCTTCAACTGCTTCCACTGTCTGTTTTATTTCCCATTCTGAGTGAGATTTAAGTATCACCAACAAATCAAATAATCCAATTCAAATGGGGTACAGAGCTAAATGGAGAATTCTCAACAGAAGAATATCGAATGGTGGAGAAACATTTAAATAAATGCTCAATGTCCTTAGTCATCAGGGAAACGCAAATCAAAAGGACTCTGAGATTCCATCTTACACCCATCAGAATGGCTAAGATAAAAAAAAAACTCAAGTGACAGACAGCACATGCTGGCAAGGATGTGGAGAAAGGGGAACACTCCTCCATTGTTGGGTGGGAGTGCAAATTTGTACAACCTTTTTGGAAATAAATCTAATGCTTTCTCAGAAAATTGGGAATAGCTCTACCTCAAGAGCCAGGTATATCTTTCCTGGGTATATACTCAAAAGATGTTCTACCATACAACAAGGATATTTGCTCAACTATGTTCATAGCAGATCTATTTGTAATAGCCAGGATCTGGAAACAACCTAGATTTCCCTCAGTCGAAGAATAGATAAAGAAACTGTGGTACATTTACACTATGGAATACTATTTAAAACAAGGAAATATTGAAATTTGCAGGCAAATGGCAGGAACTAAAAAAGATCATCCTGAGTGAGGTAACCCAGACCCAGAATAACACACATGGTATATGCTTACTTATAAGTGGATATTAGCCATATAGTACAGGATAAACATACTACAATCCACACACCCACAGAAGAATAACACAGAGGACCTGAGGGGATACTTGAATTTTCTTGGTTTTCTAAGAAGCTTTGTCTTTAACCCTAAAATGTCATGTGAAGCCAAGGTGAAGCTATATTCCAAGAAATGTAAGGAACTGGAAAAGCTAATGAACCTCAAGAAATTTGCAGCATGAGTGAGAGAAAACTGATATACTTAAAGATGGAACTTCATTTTAAGAGTCCATGTTTTCATTTGGGAGAAGAATTGCTGCAAGGCTTATTTATTTCAGAGCTATGAATTGTTGTCCTTTTCCCAGTTCTCAGAAGGCCTTCTTGCTGCAACCCTGTGATGTCAGGTGGCATCTGACCTATTACTAACAGATGTGACAGACACCATTCACCTGCAGTTTCACAGAGTTCAGACATGGGCCCTGGCCACTCCAAGAGAATTATTTCTATCTTCCTGTTACTAGCCTGTGTTTTCCTATCCCTGGAAAAGAAATTGCTATCCTGTGCCCTGAATGTGTCAAATGGAATAAGATCATAAAACAACTAACTGTAACAAGAAGAGAAAACATTGCAGAAAACCACAATATGCTTCTCTCAAATATGCAACCTTAATCAATGTCAATGTATTATTCTAATCTGAAGGAAAATGAGAGAAAGCAACAAGAAACTTTCTGTATTCCCTGTAGTGCCTAAAATCCAAGGACACATATCTATAGGAGGTGCGCACCTCTTCCTATCTTTACCAGGACAAATGTTTGAGCCTGCCCAAACACATCAGCATGTACCTGCTAGCTACTGTGCAGCTTCCTCACCATCTTCAGCTTCTTCTGCTTCCCCCAGATGGCCTTGTTCAATACTTATCCCTACAGGAAATGGAAATTTCATTTTAATTGGTTTATTTTATTGTGCTTTATCTTTATAGATTTTTGTTAGCAGTTAGGGTTTTAGAACAGTTAAGCAGAAAGGAGAATTTCATATACCCCAGTTTCTCATGTTAAAATTTTTTTGGAATGAAAGTTTCACAATTAAGATTAGTTGTTTGGAGGTTAAGATGTTTTTATGTCTAGATGTTTTAAGTTGATAGAGATGAGAAATGAAAGATATTGGTTTACATTCAGAATTTTAGACTCACCAAGATAAGAAAGATGTTTTCTTCAAGGCTGACAAATACAAATAGCCAAAATACTATGAATATAACATTAATATAATTCCTGATTCTTCCTGGTTCTTCTTGTAGTATGTAGTTTATTTTATATATGCATAATAATGTAAATATATATGTAAAAAAATAAGCCAGGCATGGTAGTACATACCTTTAACCCCAGCACTGTGGAGGCAGAGGCAGGCAGATCTCTGTGAGTTCCAGGCCAGCCTGGTCTACAAAATGAGTCCAACACAGCCAAGGTTACACAGAGAAACCCTGTTTCAAAGAACCAAAAATAAAATAAATTAAATTAAAAGCAAAGATAAAAATATTATTAATTCAAAAAATCTTATTCTTGTACCAAAATTAAATTCCAAGGACTACAAAAACAAACATAAGGTACTATAAACACACTTCACTGTTTAGTATTGATGAGTCATAATGAAGAGAGGAAGAGTCAGGGGGGTTTGAGCTTGTTTTTTGTTTTTGTTATATTTTGAAACAAGAGGTTGTGTAAATTCATGCTTGGCTCAAAATTATTATGTATCAGAGCCTTGAGCCCCTGATCCTCCTCCCTCTGAGATACCTCCTGAGTTCGGAGATACATTCCTGTACCACCACATCCAGGTTTGAAAAGTTCTGTTCTTAGGCCCTTCTCTAGAATGTTCAATGATCTAAATTTAGGGTCTACTTGCTAAATTGTGATTCACAAACTCCTACTTGAAAATATTTGGTTTGGATGTCAGTGCCAATAATAAGTGCCATTTGGGGTATGACTTTTATGAAAGGAGTTCAGTTCATTTCTATCTGAACATGCCATGTCCAGCATAGCTCCAGGGACTGGCCTAAGGTAGGAAAGACAGAAACACAGACCCAGGCACATAAAAACTGGGATCAGGTGAACTCTGCTCTCTAATGTAGAAGCTGAAGCACACCAGAAGTTCAGCATGTTTATTGTATAAAGTTGAACATGGAGGTGGCATTGCATACAACAAACAAGGGAGTAGAGTTTATTGTCTAAGTATTGAGTCAAGAACACTGGTTTAGCTAATCTCCATTATACTGGTTTCTGTAGGGGAGTTTTCAGGCTGTAAATATCTGAGAGAAGAAACTAAGGTAGACATTTTTGCACACAAGTAAACATTCTCACTCTGACCACTGGCAAAGGCTTTGCTGTCATTCTCAGCCTCACTTGGGGAAGGCTTTCCCACTTTTGATGGGGTCTTTAACATGACAGTGCCCATGTCAACAATATACATTCACTTGCCGGGTGTGGTGGCGCACGCCTTTAATCCCAGCACTCGGGAGGCAGAGGCAGGCGGATCGCTGTGAGTTCGAGGCCAGCCTGGTCTACAAAGTCAGTCCAGGGTGGCCAAGGCTACACAGAGAAACCCTGTCTCGAAAAACCAAAAAAAAAAAAAAAAAAAAAAAAAAAAAACAATATACATTCACTCAAGACTTGATTTGTTCAGCGCTTCCTCTACTCCCCACATGAATTTACGTCTAGAAAGAGTACTTCACTCATCCTTTTAAGTAGATGGTGTCATCTCAATGCTTGGTGAGTCTCAGTGCCTTTCTTAGGCAGTTCCATTGTCCTGCTTAGCACTTTGGATTCACTACAATGCTTGATAAAATTATTGGTCCCTCAGTATCCCCTACTCTTCTCCCATATAAAGGAAAAGGCCTTCTTTGGGCTATCCTACAGCTAGGATTCTAAATATTAATTCTATTTGGCCTTTGAGATGCCATTGAACAAGTGTGGAAAGGACTGGAGGAAAAGGCCAAAATCTTGCTGCTGCTGACTGTTAGTCAAGTGTTGCAGTCTGCTGTGAGGTCTGTGAAGGTGAGAGGTAACAGCAGCAACAGCTGTAGTGGGAGAGGTTCAATTACAATTATGGTTTCAGCCTACCAAACTTATCACCTTTCCAAGGGCTTTATAAGCACTGAACCCTGAATACTACATTTCCCTAGGTACTATAAAATCCTTTCAGGAAAATCTCTTAACAGCAGTGAGACATAAAGGCTATCTCCTTAAAGTCTAGGAATTTAGACCCAAATGAACTCCTGCATACATTAACTTTCTAAAGCTCATATTTTTATTACATTTACATACTGTGGGTTGGAGAGTGTATGTGCCACCCATAGGGCAGGTGGAGGTCATAGGACAACTTGGAAGAGTCATTCTTTCCTTCCATCATGTGGGCTCCAGGGACTGAACTCAGGTCTTCAGTATTGGAAGCAAGTGCTTTATCACACTGAGCCATGTCAGCATCCTTAAGCCTGATATTTTATTTCAGAATTTAATGCAAAATAAAACACAATTCATAATTCATGGATTTATTAAAATATCCAGAAACATATGCTATAAAAGGCTATGCTTATGGTTTATCATAGGTCAGTTGCACATAAACATACATGGAACATTAGTAACTAAGTTCTCCAGCTCCGTGCTGGAGATGCATTGTGATGCATAAAATCTAAATTTCTTTTTTTATTGAAAATAATTTTTTCAAAAAAAGAAGAAAATAAATTCTTCTATCATACAGTATATCCCAACCTCAGTTTCTCCTACCGCTATTCTTCCCAGCCCCACCCCCACCTCCCTTTTCCCTAGATCTAGTCCCTGTCTCTCTTCAGAAAAGAGCAGGCCCCCAAGAAACAACACCCAAACATGATAAAACAAAATAAAATAATACAAGTCAAAAGCCCTCACACATTAAGGCAGCACAAGGAAACTCACCAAGAGGAAAACAGTACCAAGAGCAGGCAAATGAGTCAAACACACATCTGTTTCCACAGTTAGGAGTCCCATAAAACACTGAGCTAACGGTCACAGCATAGACACAGAGGACCTGGTACAGGGCCCATGCTTGCCACTTCTGTCCCTATGAGCCCATATACCCCCTGCTGAACTGATTCAGTTGGTCAAATTTTTCTGTTGTCCTTCATCCCCCTGTCTTTCCTCCCCCTCTTCCACTGGATTCCCCAAATTCCAAGAGGAAGGTCCAAATGGAGACCTTCCATTTAGATTCTCTCTCTGCATAATGTCTGGCTGTGATTCTCTGCATCCTATCACATCTGCTGCAAGAGAGAGCCTCTCTGGTGATAACTGGACAAGGCAGTTATCTATGAGTATAGCAGAATATCATCAGAAACCATTAATTGATTATTTTTAGACCATACATATTTGGTTCTACCCTAGATATCTAGGCTGTTCAGTATCTGGTTCCTGGGCATCTAAACAGTGTCGGGCATGAGGCTCCCTCTTGTGGTTGGTCATTACTACAAGTTCAACACCATTGCCCACCACGCCCCCACTCCCACCCCACCCCCCACCCCCGCACATCCTGCAGGCAGAACAAATTGTAGGTCAAAGGTTTTGTGGCTGGGCTGGTATCCACATTTCTCTTCCGGTAGCCCATGAAGTACCTTCCTGCACCAAAGAGACTAGAACATAGGGGTGAAGGCTCTATGCAAGCACCAGCTCAACAGTGAGGTCTTGCTGGCCATCTGCAGAGAACAACCCTCTGTCCTAGCTTCAGCCTGGCTTGTTTAGGGATCTCTTTGGGATCCCTTTGCCCAACAACTCAACAGAATGAAACCCAGTCCCACCAGCTGAAGACTTGCCTGGCTACAAAAGTTGGCCAGTTCAGACTCCATATCCTCCAATACTAAGAGTCTTCACTAGGGTTACACCATGATAGATTCCAGGAAGTTTCCACACCACCCGCCTAATGCCCTGCCCCTGATTCGAGCCATCACTCCTAGTACTCTCTCACTCCATCCTATATCCTCCCCATTCCTCCTGCTCCTGTCCCCATTTGCCCCCAGTCCACACACAAAATGTATTTCCCCTTCTTTTCCATGCATCTTCCCTACAGTCCTCCTCTTTATCTAATTTCTCTGGATTTGTGGACTGTAGCTTGATTATCATTTACTTAACATCAACTATCAACTTTGAAGTGAATACATACTATATTTTTCTTTCTGGGTCTCGGTTAGCTCACTCAGGAATACTTTTTCAATTTGTGTTTATATGCCTGAAATTTTCATGCTGTCAGTTTTAAACATCTGAGTAGTATTCCATTGTGTAAATGTATCACAATTTTTTTTATCCATTCTTAAGCTGAGGAACAACTAGGTTGCTTCTGATTTCTGGATATTATGAAATATGAGCATAATATGAGCAAGTGTCCTTGTTGTACGGTGGAGCATCTTCTAGGTATGTGCCCAGGAGTAGCATAGCTGGGTCTTTAGATAGAACTATTCCCAATTGTCTGAGAAAGAGCCAGATTGATTTCTAAAGTGACTGTACAAATTTGCACTCCCACCAGCAGAGGAAGAGTGTTCCCCTTTCTCCACATCCTAGCCAGCAGGTGCTGTTACTTGAGTTATCTTTGCCATTCTGATAGGCGTAAGATGGAATCTCAGAGTCATTTTGATTTGTATTTTCCTCATGACTAAGGATGTTAAACATTTCATTGTACACTTCTTCATCATTAGAGATTCATCTTTTGAGAATTCTCTCTGTGGCTTAGAACTCTATTTTTTAATTGTGTTAATTGGCTTGATGGTGTCTATTTTCCTGAGTTCCTTATATATTTTTTTGATACTAGTCCTCTGTCAGATAAAAAGTTGATAAAGATCTTTTCCCATTTGGAAGTCTGCTGTTTTGTCCTACTGGCAGTGCCCTTTCCTCCAGAAGCTTTTCAGTTTCATGAGGTCCTATTTATTAATTGCTGATGTTAGTGCCTGAGTTGTTGGCGTTCTATTCAGGAACTTGTCTCCTGGGCCGATGAGTTCAAGGTTGTTCCTCACTTTCTTTTCTATTAGATTTAGTGTATCTGGTTTAATGTTGAGGTCTTTGATCCACTTGGATTTGAGTTCTGTGCAGGATGATAGATATGGGCCTGTTGCATTCTTCTACATGTAGACATCCAGTTAGACCAACACCATTCATTGAAGATGCTTTCTTTTTTCTGTGTATGATTTTGGAGTCTTTGACAAAAATTAGGTGTCCATAGATATGTGATATTATTTCTTAGTCTTCAATTTAATTCCATTAATTACCGTATCTGTTTTTAAGCAAATACCATGTGGATTTTATTACTATAACTCTTTAGTATAGCTTGAAATCAGGAATGGTGATACATCCATCAGTTCTTTTATTGTTCAGGATTGTTTTAGCTATCTTGGGTTATCTGTTTTTCCATATGAAATTGAGAATTGTTCTTTTGAAGTCTTTAAAGAATTGTGTTGGCATTTTGATGGGAATTGCATTGAATCTGTAGATTGCTTTTGGTAAGATGGCCATTATTACTGTGTTGATCCTACTGATGCATGAGCATGGGAGATCTTTCCATCTTCTAATATCTTCCTCAATTTCTTTCTTCAAAGACTTGAAGTTCAGGTCTTTCACTAACTTACTTAGAATTGTCCCCAAGATATTTTATATTATTTATGGCTATTGTGAAGGTTGTTGGTTCCATAATTTCTCTCTCAGCCCATTTGTCATTTGTATACAAGACTTCTGATTTTTGGGTTAATCTTCTTTCTAATCACTCCACTGAAAGTGTTTATCAGCTGTAGGAGTTCACTGGTGTAATTTTGGGGTCACATATATACTGTTATCTAAAAATAATGATACTTTGACTTCTTCCTTCCCAATTTGTATCTTTTAATATCCTTTAGTTGCCTTATTGTTTTAAGTAAAACTTCAAGTACCACACTGAATAAATATGGAGAGAATGGACAGCTTTGCCTTTTTCCTAGTTTTAGTGCAATTGTTTGAACTTCTCTGCATTAATTTAATGCTTGCTGTAAATTGCCTTTACTATGTTTAGGTATGTCCCTTGTATCCCAGAATGAGATGATGATGTGGGTTTTTGTTTTATTTTATCTTATTTCAATTTGTTTATATTGTGGATTGCACGTACAGATTTTCATATATTAACCCATCCATGTATCTCTGGAAGGAAGCCTATTTGATCATGAAGGATGCGTTTTTCATGTGTTCTTGGATTTGGCTTGCAAGTATTTTGCTGAATATTTTTGCATCTATTTTCATAGGGAAATTGGTCTGTAGTTCTCTTTCTTTGTTGAATCTTTATGTAGTGTGGGTGTCAGGGTAACTGTGGCCTCATAACATGAAATGGTCAATGTTTCCTCTGTTTCTGTTTTCTGGAATAATTTGAAGAGTATGGGTATTAATTCTGCTTTGAAAATTTGAAAATCTGATATAACTCTGTACAAAAGCAATCTGGCCCTGCACCTTTTTTGGGGGGGGGGGGGAAGGACTTTTAATGAGTGATTCTATTTCACTGGGGCCTCTATTTAAATTTCTTATCAAAATTTGATTTGACTTTCATAAATAGTATCAAATTTGGTAGAGTACAAGTTTTTAAAGTATGTCTGTATAATTCTCTGCATCTCCTCTGTGTCGGTTGTTTTTATCTCCCTTTCATTTCTGATTTTATTACAAAGAGAATGTTCAATCATGACATTCTATATATTTCATAAAATATATAATTTATTTTATTTTTGTTATGTTTCTTTTTTAATGTATACATTTATATTATTAAACACGAATACAATAAACTATATACATCAGGAAGAACCACGAAAAAATCAGGAATTATATAAATGCTACATTCATAGTGATTTCACTATTTGTATTTCTCAAACTTGAAGTAAACATCTTTCCTATCTTGTTGGGTCTAAATTTCTGAATGATGATCAATATTTACCATACTTCATCTCTATTAACTTAAAACATCTATCTTGATCTAAAAACATCTTAACTCCTAACCTACTAAGCTTAATAATTTTTAAATGTCCTATGTGTCGCTTCATGTCAGATATGCAAAAGATAATACAGTAATAGTCTTAACAGTGTTGTGCCTTTAATGGAAATACAGAAGACAGAGTTAGCATATTTAATTTCCTATTAGGTACCAGAAAGCTAAGAGCTGAACTACTCAGTAACAGAGTCATTCCATATTCCCAGTGCTGTTATCTTATGCCTTCGGAACAATCTGTCATTTTATTTATATACTTATTTTTGTTGTTCCATTTCAAGTCTTAATATTGTAAACAGCATTGCGTGTACAAGGGATGAAATTCATAAGTTAATTAATCTGCTCTATTTTGGCCTTTGTCTTTGCAAGATGAATGACAGAAATGATTGTACTGAGCAACAATTCTATTCTGCATATGAGGATCTTGGAAGAAATTCTGTTTTATCATTATTTATTCAGACTATGTTCTCATTTAAAAAATCCAGACAGCATAAAAAATATATAAAGGAGGAAAATATAAGTCTCCTTATACTACAATGCTTTCCCACAACATAAATAAACCACTTTAAGCAAATTCCTTTATGGTTTCACAGATCTTATTTTCTGAACATATAATAGCAAATATATGTTTTGAAAATAAGATTGTACTTCACTTATTGTTCTGCAACTGACTTTCTTATACGTCAACATGGATAGCTTTCTATGTCAATATTTATAAATCTATGTCACTTACAATAGCCACAAATGATCCTATTACATGACAGTCATAACTTATGACTTCTCTACTAAATATAAACTCTTTTAGTGAAAAATACAACACACTTTATGTCAAGAAAGGTTTATTTCATTAGAGGTGGTAGCTATACTTTTCTGTGGGTATAAAAGTAAGATTTAGAATGTAGTAAGAAATTATGTTGGTTGAGGATAGTTGTAAATTTTGTAACTTTTTTTTTACAGTAAGACGTGCTTTGTGCAGCATTCTTTTTATTTAATTAATTTATTCAGATTACATCTCAATTGTTTTCCCCTCACTTGTATCCATCTGGTCCTCCCTCTCTCCTGCTTTCATCCTATTCCTCTCCCCTTGGTCTGTGACCAAGGGGGACTTCCTCCCCCACATGACCTCACTAGCCACAGGAGGCTGGTTTTCCAGTACCAGGAATAGTCTTTACCTGGTTAGTGAACCTCAAGACCAATTAGACAACTATTGGCTGCCATAGACATGTGAAAGCTACTTACTCCGTCTTTATGCATGTCTTGCCATGCTGATCATTGTTCTGGTTTATAGGTATTGAAGCTGGGTATTATTATTTAATTGGTTTCTTCCTTTGGCATCTTTCATAGTATTTTCTGGGCCCGTAGAAGTTAGACTGCAGGAAGGAGGCTTTCAGGACAAATCCAGCTCATATTATCTGAGTATTGTGTCCTAAATAGTGTCTTCAGCAATAGGGCATGTTCATCACAGCTCCTGCATCTACTCTTCAGGAAAGATGTCAGAAGAGGAGATAAAAAGATTGGAAGACTCTGCCAATCTGCTCTGTTTCCCAGAAGGGAGAGGCAAGTAAGCAGCTGGCGGGCAGAAAGAGATCCGAGCCTAAAGTTGCTCAGGTGCTCAATAGTCTTTCTCAAGATAAAGATGAGATATGATAAATATTGATTGACATTTAGAATTTTAGACTCACCAAGATAGGAAAGATGTTTTCTTCAAGGTTGCCAAATACAAATACCCAAAACACTGTGAATGAAACATATATATAATTCCTGATTGTTTCATGGTTCTTCTTGCTGTAGGTAGTTTATTGTATATATGTGTAATAATATGAATGGATATGTAATAAAAGAAAAATCATAAAAATAAAATAAATAAAAATAAAACAATAAAGACTGCAAGAACTAGAATACCTAGAAGTCTGTTGAAAAACAGTTTGGTTTAGACACGGTTGTATAAACAAAATGAGATCAATGGCCGTTTTGATGGGCATGCTAATATAAAAGATGAAATATTTTGCCACGTCTCACTGATAGACAAGAACTATGGGCTTATGACTATCTTAAGATAATTAGCCTCTCCCAAGGATGACCCTTATTGGTTGTCCAATGCAGAGTGGTCAATCCAGAAGCTATATACAAACATTAAAAAAACAGACTCAGTGATATATACATATATATACATATATATATGCACATATGTATACATACATTTGTGTATATGTATGACAATAATAATCAAAGAAAAGACTTTCAGCTTAGGAAGGCAGGAGAGAGGCTTGAAGGAGGTAGTTGAGAGAGACTTGAGGAAGGCAGAGAGGAGTGAAAATGTTATAATTCTATTTAAATTAAAATCATTTAAATGCTAAATTTGCAAGAATTGAAAAATATGGCAGTGCATGTTTTCATTGGGAATGAAAAGAGAGAAGTTCCTTTCTTTTTGAAAAATTTAAAATGTATCTATTTGATTACTTTATGTGTATGAGTGTTTTGCCTATATGCCTGACCCCCACAAAGGTCAGAACAGAGCTTTGCATCCCCTAGTACAGGAGATAGAGATGGGTAGGAGTTACCACGTAGGTGCTGGCAATCAAACCCAGGTCTTCTGCAAGAACAACAAGTGCTCTTAATCTCTGGTCCCTCTCTCCAGCCCAAGAGAAGTTCCTTTCTAAAGTTTTTTTTTTTTTTCACTTCAATTTCTCAGTTCAAATCACAGTATTTATTGCATGGAGTCCATGGTCCATAATAACAAAATTTTTAGTCTGGTGAAGATGAGAGAACAAACTTGGTGAGAAATTAGTAAATGGTACTTCAAACAAATCACAATGATAACTCATCTTAAATGGACTTTTTCTCTTTCGTTGATTCTAATTTTATAATGCAAGCCATGCATTATAAAATCCCTTATTCTCAGTTAATCAGATTAAGATGTTTAGAAATTCTTTCTTTACAACCATGTCAATAGGCAAATTGATAACAGCTACCTGCTGAGTTGTTTCAAGTTCCATAGTAAACAAATTATCTCCATGGCAGGTGAATTAATAACAGTATATAGAGGACAGAGAGTCATCTCAGAAGTCAAGAGCACTTGGCATTTTGCAGAGAACACAGATGACACACATCCCAGCCACCACATGGTAGCTCACAACCATCTGTAATTCCATTACAGGAGATCTGAAGTTCTCCTCTGGTTTCCATGGCACCAGGTACACAAATGTTGCATAGGCATACATAAAATCTCATATACATAAAACCAAAACTAAAATTTCTTTTTAAAGGCTGTTAGATCATTTGGCTCTTTCTCTGATCATCAAGCTGAGTAAGTTGTGACTTGTGAAAACCTAGTCCTGGTTCAAACCAAGACTTTTATGGGTGGGAGTAAGGGCACACATTATGCTTAAGAAGCATCCTATAAGCACAAGCATGGTTTATATTACCGTAAAAATCATCTGGATGTTTTTATTTTTTATTTACAGCTATGTAACGAAATGTATTATAACAAATTGGGTTACACAACTATGGAAGCTGAGAGGTCATACAGTATGCTATCTGCAAGATGTGTGGGCCCCAGGGGAAAAAGTATGACACGCTAATAGAAACCCAAAGTCCAAGAGCACAGACAGCCAATAGTATGAGTTTCATTCTGAGTGTGAAGGCATTGCTTGTTTTGGGCTATGAAGTCAGCTTGACTTCAGTCTGCTGCTTTAGATGTCTGTCTTCTCCTGGGAGATCTTCATAAACATACCCCAATCACATTTGAGCAGCTATCTGGACATCTCCTTGCCCAGACAACACATAAAATGAACCATCATAATTCATTTCCCTTTATTCTCACAAACATCTCATGTCTACATGATGTTAGATGCTTCTTGAAGATCCCTGTCCAAAAAAACCAAGAAAATAAAAAGAAATAAAAAAATTAAAAAGATCCCTGTCACTGCCCTAGAATGGACTACTTTTCCTTCTTTATTTTATATTTCATAATATGTTTCATTTTTTAAAACTATACTCCTCTGGCAAATATTTATAAAGAGAAACTTTTACATGGCTCCCATATGTAATGAACTAAACAAACTGTTTCCATTAGAGAGTAAAAATATAAATACAGGGAGACCACTGATTCGGTCTGGTATGGAATTGTCTTATGCAACAATAAATCCACAGCTAAATACTTTTTATTTTATCTTGGGGTGTGTGGGTGGGTGGTTTCTTTAGAGAAAGGTTAAAAGAGTGATGGCAGAACTATAATTTCACATCCATTTTTTATTATTTTGATCCATTTAGCAAGTTATCATTGCCAGAATGCTTCAGTGATTTCAACCACTTTCAAGAAAACTACATGGGGGCTGGAGAGATGGCTCAGCGATTAAGGGCACTGACTGCCTTTCCAGAGGTCCTGAGTTCAATTCCCAGCAACCACATGGTGGCTCACAACCATCTATAATGAGATCTAGTTCCTTCTTCTGGCCTGCAGGTATGCATGCAGATAGAGCGCTCATATACATAAACTAAATAAATCTTAAGAAAGAAAGAAAGAAAGAAAGAAAGAAAGAAAGAAAGAAAGAAAGGAAACCACACGGAAGTCTTACTTGTTCTCCTCAAACATACCAGTTTGCATTATGACAGATAATCTTAACATGTATAGAATCTGTGGGTGCTTTTCATAGGAAAATGTTCAGAAGTATATTTTGGACCTGCTGCTGGATAGACAAAATTGATCAAAACGATACTTATTTCAACAAAAGCAATTCATGGAATCATATGACTGAATGGCAGTTGCATGTTTATATAGCTGCTTACTAGTCACAGAAATGTATTCAGAGAGTAAACACAATCCTTTGTTGGATTTCACATTTCCTTTCCAAATCAGAAAATAAGGTCACTTTATAAAAAGGCCACGCAGAAACCCATTCAAAGAATGTGCCTCTACTGCCACCTTGTGGATTTTGGGGGGAAATTAGTAATCAAAGGCCATAAAGGATTTTTTGTTTCTTTTTTCTTTTTTCTTTTATTTTTAATACATATTTATTTTATTACACATGAATAAGAGAAACTATCTACATCAGGAAGAACCATGAGACAATCATGAGTTATATAAATGTTACGTTCTTAGTGATTTGTCTATTTGTATTTATCAAACTAAAGTAAACATCTTTCCTGTCTTGTTGGATCTAAATTTCAGAATAAAATTCAATATCTATCATATCTCATCTCTATTAACTTAAATATTTTATCTTTATATTAAAAAATATTATCCCCTAACCAACTAAACTTGATTGAAAAACTAAACTATCTGGTCTTCAACCCCCTCAGAGACTTGAGAATGTCAAATATTATTCTGATTTAGCACAAGAATATATATCCTAAGTCTAACAGATAGATATAATTCCAAAGACATTTAAGTTAAAGAGTTAAATAAGGTCTTCAAAAGCGTCAGAGACCCACAGAATATGGCATTTACAGATGTTCTTATTATTCTAAAGATTCTTTGACAACAAAACAAGTTTACTCCTGACAACCCCCAGCCAACATCAAAGATGATGAGCACCAAGTGTTTCTATATCCTTTCAATAAATGGACAGAGGTAAAGGGGAGACAGACATACAATTTCATCCTAAATTAACAAATTTTCTCCTATCATTGAGTGGCTTGATTCAGGTGAATATTCTACTATGAAAAAAATAGAAATTGGGAGTTTTCATAAATGACTTCTGACATAATCAGAGTACTACTAAAGCACCTAACACTTGAGGTCTGGAAAGAAAATCTTATTTTGGGACATTTCTTTTCTACTAGGATAATTTTTAATATAAAGTTGGAAATATGAAAGGCTAGCACAAAAATTTTGGTCACTTCAAGGGGTTGAAAAGATTAAAAATCTGGAGTTGACAAGACAGGTAGCTGGATGTTGAGGGACAAACTTTCCAAAAAGATTAGACCCATACAGAAACAAGCCTGACCCTTGAAGCCAGCTTTCTTCTAGAGGCATTTATATCTATGTTTAAGTTGTGCAGAAAATGAGGCTGAGAAGCCAAGCCAAAAGTATCAGTAAAGCAAAGAAAGTTTGTGGCAGACTAGGAGTCTTAGATGCAAAAACTTTATAGAGTTCATTCATGATGAATCCAGTAGGAGGATTGCTACCAAACAACCATGATTCTTCTTTACAAGTCCTAGGGGGGTGTATGCTAGAAGTGGAAATAGACCAAAAGCAAGCTAGTGCATCACTGAAGAATTCACATTAGCCTTGAGTCAACAATATTCCTAGTCAAACTGAGGTGATCCAATCCTCTGCTGTCTGATAAGAAATGGAAAATCTCCTCTGAAGAAAAACATCATGATTTTGAGCCTACATTTTTCCACACAAAATATTGAACATTAAATCAAAATTTATGGTCATGTAAACTAATGAAGACTAATAATAAAACTCAGGTGAAAACCTGAGACCTGAAAGATACTGAAGAAATCAGATACAAGATTTTTTTAATGTAATGAATAGGTCAAATAAAATGCGACTGTCACTGGAACTGAAATCTATAATAAAATGCCATGTGGAACAGCTGGAAAAGAAAAAGTAGCTAAAATAAAGACCTCAACCAATAAACATAACAACTTATTGGGTAAAGTCAAAAATGGGAATAATATACCAAAATAGAAGCTGCCAGATTTTTTTCTATGGAGTGGGAGAGGAGAAAGAATGAGTATACCAGAAAGCATAGAACAGGTATATGAAAATGGTGGGGAAGTCAAAGGTAACTATAGGAAGAGACTCCGAAAACAAAAGAACAAGATAATAGGAGTTGAGCAGCGCTAGGGGTAACAGATAAAGTCTTTGAGGAATGCAACTCTATAATATTGACATAAATATTCTGATACCTATGTGAAAGTGAAATCAATTATTTAAAACCTACATGGAAAAGCTAGGTCAAAATGGCTTTATATAACACCCAGAAAAAAATAATGAAAAAAATAGATCTACACTCACAAAGTGAAAAGAATGTGCTTCAAAAGATACTACTGTGACACAGGCCCATAATCCTAGCACTCAGAGAAGCAGAGGCAGGTTCACTGTGAGTTCGAGGCCAGTCTAGTCTACAAAGCAAACCCAGGATAGCCAAGGCTGCACAGAGAAACCCTGTTTCAAACAAACAAACAAACAAACAAAAATGTTGAAATTGGGGCTGGAGAAATGGTCTAGTGGTTAGGGTTAGGTGTTAAGGTTAGCGTTAGGCTTAAGGTTAGGGTATTGATTTAGTGTTGCTTTTGGAGGGGGTATAGGTTTGGTTCCCAGAGTCCATGTGGTAGTTCCCAATTATCCACAAATTCAGTTCCAGAGGATTTGATGCCCTCTTCTGACCTCTGTGACCACCAGACACACATGTGCTATACATACAGACAAGCAGGCAGAATACTCATACACAACAAATAACATTTTAAATGCATATATATTTAAGGGAGTAGAGAGAGGGAAAGTAAGATATATACTCCCTTTGACTTTACTCATCCTCTCTACTCTTTCTTTCTCTCCTTACTCTTCCTGTCTCTGTCACTCTCTGGGGTACCCGTCCCCCCTTTTCCTTCTTCCCCCATGCTCACATAATAAACTTCATATAACATAATATCTGAAAAATATATATATAAAGATTTTGAAACAACAACCCATATAAAAGATCAAAACTTTGGCACATACTATATCTGATATTTTGATTTTCATCAAAAATATATAAATAATTCTTACAACAAGGCTTGGTGGCATATATCTCTAATTCCAGAGTTTGAATAGCTCAGACAGGAAGATCACAAGTTTGGGATGAGCTTGGTCTAAGCAGCAATCTGTGTCTTACAAAACAATAATTCTTATAACTCAATAATGAGAAAATAAATAACTCAGTTATGAACCAGAGGATTTTAATCTCCTCCAGCCCACTCACTTAACATGTTCAAAATCAGTAACCATTAGGGAGATGCAAATAAAAAACAAAATGTAATGACACTCTGTACTCATTATAATAGTAAAATCAAAAGGAGAAAGCAAGTGTAGGTGGAAATTTGGAGAAATTGCTAATTTTTCAGATCTTCAAAATGTTAGGCATAGCAGTTCCACAAGTCAACAACTCCATTCCTATTTATGTATACCCAAGAATTATGAAAACATGTACATAAAAATATTTTGCACATGAATGTTCATAGAAGTTATATTCATAATAGTTTCAGAGTAGAACAAACACAAATAACTATCAAATTAATGAACTAACAAAAATGTGTAATATGGGGAATGTTACTAAACTTTTAAAAGAAGAAGTGATATGTACTACAATGTGTAAAAGTTGGGCAGCAATGGGGGTGATTCAAGACAGGGTTTCTCTGTGTAGCCTTGGGTGTCCTGGACTCGCTTTGTAGAGGAGGCTGGCCTTAAACTAATTCACAAAGATCCACCTGCCTCTGCCTCCCTGACTGCTGGGATTACAGGAATGCACCACCTCACCTGGAATACTTTTATTTGCCTGATGCAATTGTCATCTCTGAGGCTTATTGCCTCCATCGGCTAATGTAGCCCTAGTCCCAGAAGCTTCTAGCCTCCATATAATCAAGACCTAGAATGTTTTCAGCCTCTGAGACTTAGTTCTAAAAACTTTCACCCTTTCTAGATCTTTCTGAACCCTGGCTGGCTGGTTCAACTCAGCTGTTTTGGCTGAAGTGCCTCTCTAAGCTGATTCAAACTATGTTCTCTCAGTTTCTGACTGAATTTCTCTGCTTGGCCTCATACTAACTTTGGCAATATGTTTTGATATTCTGGCTCCTCATTCTCTGCCTTGTTTTATCTTAACCTGTATCTACCTTGTTCTTTCTTTAACCTCTCACAGTAAAACTGCCTCTGAATTCCAGGAACTGAAATGTCAGGAACTCAACTCCTCTGCACTACCTCTCAACTCAAAAACTCAACCAAACTGCTTGAACAGAACTGACTAGAACTCAGAGATCTGCATGCCTCTGTCTGCTGAGTGTTGCTATTAAAGGCATGTACCACCATGCCTGGACCTACGCTTTCTTTTACCCAAAACTTGCTCTATATCAGGTTGGCCTTGAATTCAGAGCTCTTTGCCTCTGTCTCCTGGGATTAAAGGCATGTCTGTATTCCAGCCAAATCACACAGACCTAGGTCTTCGGATGTGATCTCTTGCCAGAGCAGCCATGTTCTGAGTTAAAATTCCTCTACATTATGTGAATGACTTTTGAACTTTGTGTTAAGAGAAAGAAGCCAGGCACAAAAGGCTGTATGTCATATGGCTGCAAGAATATGGAATGTTGATGAATTCATAGAGGAAGCAGATTAGAGGTTACCAGGGCCTTAAGGAGAGAAATAGGATAAAGCAAGTATCAGTGGAGTTTGACTGCTAATGATTGTGGGATTTCTTCACAGAGCATTAAAATCCTGGAATTAGATAACTATACTGTGCTTAATAGTCAGCTTGACTGGGTTGAGAGATGTCTGAGAGGTAGGTAAAGAACACTTGTGGATGAGTCTGTGAGGACATTTCCATAGAGAATTAACTAAAAAGGATTAGCCACCTCTGGATGTCAGTGAAAGCATTCACCAGGGAGAAGAGTCCAGATGGGATAAAAGGAGAAAAATGAGAATGCCTTACTGACACAGGCATTTTTTCTCTCTGATTCTCACCCACCATGATGTGAGCTGCCATGAGTGACTAAAACCTATGCACTACTGAGCCCAAATAAAAATTTCCACACTTTTAAGTTATTTCTGTCAAACTTTTGTCACAGTGATAGAAAAGTGTAACTAACACAATTGTGGTCCTCAATGCAAAACTGAAAATTCTAAAAAGCATTGTACAGAATTGTGTTCTCTTTAAATGGTCATATTTTGATGAAGCACAGCAACTGAAGCACTCGATGCTGGAACATGAAGGCTGCAAGATATCAGTGTCCAGCATACTGTGAGGAATGAATCTTGTCAGGTCTGGTACAGCTTCGGTGTCCAGTCTTTTGTTCTGAAAACATATAATTTCTCACAAGCATTATACAGTCTTAGAATTATAAATGTATAAGGTATGCGTGATGCTCAGAACAACTAAGGCTGGTTCTCTGCTCTTTGTATGCACAGAAAAAAAATCTTCATGCCATACAAAGAATGGCATCTAATAATAATTCATAGGGGTTCTGTAGACAACAAGAAGCACTGTCTATACATAGACATTCATATCTCAGCCAGTCTCAAAGCTATTCACATATAGTGGGATTAGCAATGTAAGTTACCTGCTTGTTCTGTGGTTTGAATGCTTCAGATCCTGATTGTACTTCCCTCCCTCATCCCTTCCCAATCCCCCTCTCTCCTTCATCTCCTCTTATCCCCTCCCATAGTCCTCAGAAAGGGGAGCCCTTTTCCTCTAACATCTGACCCATACCTATAGGATAGCTTCAAAGAAAGATTCCAATTCCAATTGATCCAGCATTTTAGACTGTTCTACACAGAAGTCTAATTAAGCCTGGAATTTCTTAACATTTAGAAATTGGACCACAAATGCTATTCCTAGCTATTTTAACCATTTTCCCCAATTTTATTTGGGCCCCTACAAAGGTATTATTTTCCCAAATCAGCTGGAAGAAACCTTAAGAGAATGATGTTCCATTTCCCTTAAGGGGGGGTGGTAGGTAGGTTTTGGATTGCTTTCTTGTGTGTGATAGATGTTTATTTTCATTGGAAGTTGGTTATAAGTTATTATTGATCTTATTTAGAGAGAAAACAAGGCTGAACTCAGGGATGTCTCTGCTGTCCTTTTATCTTTCATTCTTAGGTTTGGAGATAGGGGTTGAAAAGAAAGAAAGGGGAATATAGAAATATAAAGGGATGATAGGACAAAAAGTAGATTAATGAGTCTACTCCACAACTCAATGCCTTAATTGTTACTCACAAGGTTATTTTTAATTCACTGGTATAGAATTTTGTATATAGATGCAAAATAAGTTTAATTTTAGATAGATTGGTACAGAACTAAAATTAAGATTATTCTTTACACACATTATATATATTTCTACTCTAATATGACATATTGTACCCATACAACTCAATTATAATACAAGGTTTACTTCCAATGCTTTGAAAGTGCTATTGCAGGCTGTTTAGGATAGTTATACAATTGTTAGTTCATCAAATCATGGTCATATCAATTACTCGTATATTTTTATCACAAGAATATACATCCTAGGTGTAACAGATATGATTCTACAGAAAGATAAGGTAAAATAGTTATATAAGGTCTTCAAAATACTCAGAGACATATAGAATATGGCATTTAAAGATGTTCTTATTATTTCAAAGATAGATTTGCAATGAGACAAGTTAACTCTTGGCAACATCCAGCATACCTCAAAGAAGATAATAAGCACCAAAAACCTCCTTATGGAGATGGCTTCAAATGTGGCAAAGAAACCACTGGGGAAAACGTCCTCACTTCTACAATAGACAGAATTCTGCCTAAAAATGGGCAAGCTTGGATGCAGGCAGAGTCAATGGCCAAAACTCTACCAAGACAGGGAAAGCAAGACCTCAATAGTTCCTGACTCACAAATATGTCTGTCGGATATATTGGGCCAGAAGGCTGAAGATGATGCTCCACTGTTATAGAGAATTTAGGGTGACTGTTCAGGCAGCAAACTGTCTCTGTCATCTTCTCATTTGGGAAGATGCTAACCAGCAATTCCTGTATACTCAGGTAAGCAAGTTTATTCCTTCTCAAGTTTCTGATGGGGTTGAGTACCAGATAGTTTAGTTTTGCAATTAAGCGTAGTTGTTTAGGCGTTAAGATATTTTTAGGTCCAGATAGATATTTTAAGCTGATAATGATGAGATATGATAGATAATTGATTTGCATTCAGAATTTTAGACTCACCTAGATAGGAAAGATATTTTATTTAAGGTTGCCAAATATAAATAACCAAAACGCTATGAATGTAACATATATATAAAACCTGATTGTTTCATTATTCTTCTTGCTGTAGGTAGTTTAGTATACATATGTGAAATAATATAAATATGTACATTAAAATACTTAACAAAAAACTTAAATTGCCATATTTTGGACAGCAAAATGGCTCAGGGAGTAAAATCGCCTGCCACTAACCCTGACAATCTGAGTTCAAGTCCCAGAATCTATGTTGAAGGAGAAAACTGACTCCAGCAAATTGTCTTCTGACCACTAGAGCACTATGCTGCATGTGCACTCATACATACACAAACTAAATAATAAAAGACTTTTCCAAATAAAATGCTCAACTTAATGTATTGAAGTCTATAAGGCTCTTTACAAAAACTATAGTAGAAGAGCTACTCAGGGAAGTTAGAAACCCATCCCTATTCCCATACACTATTCCTATCCACCTCCATTATTTAATCATTTTCCTTCAATTCCAGTTTATTCTTCCTATATCTTTTTTCTAAAAATATGCATATACCCTGATACCTTTTTTATACATAAAAAGATAGATAAAATACCACACAAGCTCCCATTTTTCATCTATTAATACATCCAGGAGATTACTCTCCATCAGGACCCAGAGACCATATTTACTCTGTGTAAGACCGCATAGCATCCCGTCAACTAGTCCCATATAAATGTTCATTTAAATTATTTGCAATACTATATATACTGCTGCAGTAAACAAATTTGATGCACATGTTGCTTCTTTATTTGTGGAGAGCTATGCTCTGGCTAATTTAATAGGCATATTGCTCTGTCAAAGTACAAAATATTAAAAAAATAAAGTACAAAATATTGCTAAGTATCTCTCCTTAACAATCATTATTAATTTCAAGCTCCCAATAGCAATGTACCAGACTCGTCTTGTCCTATGGGCAATAAAACTTGGCCCAGAGAATATGTTCCAAAGCTTATGAAATCTCCCCCACTCTCACTCTCAGCTAAATTTTGCTTCCTACCTACCTGAATATTGATATAATAAGAACCTTTCTTAGAAATCCACTGATATTCATTACTGCAATATTTTTATGCTCATCCTTCCTTTCTATATTTTTATATTTTGGCTTACTATTTGATTTCATCTATTAGTATACGAGTAGAAAGTGAGCCTTAACCTTAAGGAGATTCCTGAACTGGAGGCTGAGAGAGGCATACTCTCTGTTCTGAAATAAGAGATGGAGCTGTTCTCTGACAATGATTTGGAATTTACCTGATAAGGGTGTTCTGCATCAGTGGCTCTCAAGTCTTAGTGTGCATGAGTACCCTGTGAAGAGCTTGTTAAAACACAGCTTCTAATTCAGATTTGGAGTAGGCTCCCTCGAATTTGCATTTCTAATATAACCCCAGGTGATACTGATATAGCACTTCTGAGAACCTTATTTGAAAACCACTGCTTTTTATATTTAACATATCAAGTCTGAACATAATCTGCATTAAGAACACACTTGTCAATCAATTTTAAAGGTGGAAATGATTTTCTTTCTAAAATTATAAAATACATTACCTTAACACACACACACACACACACACACACACACACACACACACACACTTTTGATCTCACTCTATCCACCAGCTACTGCTTGGTTTCTTTGTTCCCTTTGAAAGAAAATTTCTCAAAAGAGTTCCTATCTCAGCAGTCTCCAATTCCTCTGGTCTTACTTAGCCACACTACAATCAAGCTTTCACTCTGACTACTCCATCATAACTGCTCTCAACGAAGTTACAGTGACCTCCATATTGACAGATCTACCTTCAAGTCTCCACTCTCATCTAATTGACCCATCAGCAGCATTTGACAGTGAATCACACCCTTTTCCTTTCTTCTCCTGGCTTTCAGAACACCCTGCATTTCTGGTTTTCCTCCCATTTCATTTGAGTCTGTCTTCTTTGTTGGCTCTCCTTTGTTCTCACCTCAACACTGGTCCTTGCTTCTATAACTTTCCCAGTCATTCAACTGCATGACTTGAAATACATTTTTAAGCAGATAATCGTCAAGTTTATGACATACAGCCTGACCCAATGCATATGCCTAATTACTACCAAACATATGTACTCGCATATCTAATAGCACCTCAAAGCCAACATCACCGATTCATTTTAAAACTATATGGAGCCAGTGAGATGGCTTATTGGACACAGGTGCTTGCCACTAAGCTTGATGATCTGAGTTTAATCTCTGGGTCCTACATGGTGAAGACAGAGGCCAATGCTCCCCAAGTTGTCCTGTGACCTTCACACATGTGCTGACATGCACAGGTACACATGGATGCATGCACATGTGAGCACATGCACGTCTTCACACACAATAAATAAGTCATTTTAAATCATAATTATTAATTTGTATTGTTTATAATACAGATTTTTGGTTTAATAGTTCCACACATGTATCTAGAGTGCTCCTTTTGCCCTGCATTTTCAACCTCCTATTCCCTTTTTCTTTCTTTCTTTCTTTCTTTCTTTTCTTTTCTTTCTTTCCCTTTTCTTTTTTACTACTTTCAGAAACCTTTACTGTAAAAAACATTTAGATTCTACATATGACAGAAAACTTATGTGACCTTCTGTGTCACTTATTTTACTTAACATGATGATGTTAGTTTGATTTATAATTAAATTAATTCATTTTATTATGGTTGGAAATATCCTGGGCATATACCCAAAGGATGCTCCACCACACCCCAAGAACAGTTGCTCAAATATATTCACAGCAGCTTTATTCATAATATCTAGAAACTGGATACAAGCTAGATGTCCCTCAACCAAAAAATGGATAAAGAAACTGTGGTACATTTACACAACAGAATATTACTCATCTGTTAAAAAGCAATGACATCATGAAATTCCCTACAAAGTGGATGGAATTAGAAGAGATCATCCTGACTGAGGTAACCCAGGCCCAGAAAGACAAATATGATGTGTTCTCACTTATAAGTCAATAGTAACTATAAAGGATAGCAATACTACAATCCACAGACCCAGAGAAGCTAAATAACAAGGACGGCTCAATGGGGGGTGTGAGTCGGGGGAAACACAAGAATCTCACTGTAAAGGGGAAATAGAATGAACATCATGGGTAGATAGGGAGAGGGGTCTGGATAGGGGTGTGGGGATAGGAACAGGAGGGATCAGGTACAGGAGAGGATAGAGGGAGAGAGTACAGGAAGAGACAACAGGAATCAGGGGACACCCCTGGGATGAGCTAGAAACTTACTGCATTGGATACTTCTAGGAATCTATGAGGGTGACCTTAGCTAAGACTCCTAGCAAAGGGGGATACAATATGGAGCCTGAACCAGACATCTCTTGTAACCAGGTAAAACTTCCAGTGGAAGGATTGGGACATCAACCCAGCCACAAAACCTTAAGCTTATTGTTTGTCTGCCTACAAGATGTGCCTAAGTAAAGGTGGCTCAGAAATTGTGGCAGTGGCCAGCCAGTGTCTGGTTTAACTTGAGACCAATGCAGGAGAGGGAGGACATATCCTACACTGCTTAGAGGGCCAAGAACTGTAGACTGGATAGCCCAGATACCAGGATAGAACCAAATATGAATGAGAAAAAAGAAAAGGCAATGAAATTATTCCTAATGATATCCCCCTGCACATAGATTGGTGCCTAGCCCAATTGTCATCAGAGAGGTTTCACACAGCAGTTGACGGAAACAGATACAGAGATCCACAGCTAAACATTAGGCAGTGCTTGGTGAATCTTATGGAATAGGAAGAGGAAGGATTGTAGGAGCCAGAGGGATCAAGAACACCATAAGAAAACTCACAGAATCAACTAACCTCAGCTCATAGGGACTTACAGAGACTGAACTGCCAACCTGTAAGTATACATGGGCCTGACCTAAACCCTCTTCACATATGTTACAGCTTATACAGCTTGGCCTTCTTGTGGAACTCATAACATAACAGTGGGAGCAGGGCTCTTTCTGACTCTGTTGCCTGCCTTTGGGACCTTTTCCTTCTACTGGGCAGCTTCATTTAGGGTTAATAGGAGAGAAAGTACCTAGTCTTACTGCAACCATGGCTCGTTGATATCCATGGGAGTCCTGCCCTTTTCTGAAGAGAAACAGAGTGGGTGAAGGGGAAAGAGGGAATATTGGAGGGACTGGGAGGGGAGGAGGGAGGTAAAACTGTGGTCAGGACATTAAAAAAAAGTAATTATGCATCCTGTTGTTTTGTTGCGAAACCTATATAGTGATTTCAATAGTGGTTATTTAACTTTACATTCCCACCACAGTGAATGGCTCTTCTCCACTCCCCTAACATTTAATAATGTGTGTGTATGTGTGCATCATTGTGTCAGTTACAAGACGGAAACTCAAGCCAGGAACAGTCAATAAGCCTTCTAGTGCCCACGCTTGAGGGGATGAACCTATGGAAATATACACCCACATACATCTGAATCTTAGGTTTTACTTAGACATTTTATTACTGTATATTAATAACACATAAGTTCTATTGTGACATTATAGACCTATTCTACCACTAAAAAATTATCTTCTCCTTCACCCTCTGCACACAAACTATTCTGGACTCTGGTGCCTCAAAGGCTTTCCTATTATGACAAAAATATACCTAAAACCTTCAGTAACTCTCCTACAACATTTTCACAGGCACGTAATTCCTGACAACTTGTTAGACCTATGTTTTGAGCCTGGGCTCCCAGCTATCTGTTTGTTTTAGTGCCATATTAAGAAGAAAAGAAACAAGATGTAGAAGACCCTTTTACAAAAATCTATCATTCAAATGTTTTAGTTAATTTGTTCTATTTTTGGTTGAAGTATGTATTTTTTTAACCTCCTTAGTAAGCTTGTTCCAATGGCCTAGTTACATGCTCTGTAAGAAAACGTGGTCTGGATTTAGAGCTCTGAGGAATATATTTGATGGTTTTCTCTCTCCAGTTTGTAAGAGTTATGGGGTCTTTCCTGAGTGTTTAATTCATATCTGCTCATTATTTTGAAAACATTTACCATGTTATCTCTTCTAACGTGATTTTTCTTCTTCCACTCTTTCATCATTCTGTTTTCCATCTGCTCTTCTTATGCTAAGATTTGTTCCCCATGCCTATTCATAACTGAGCACTCCCAGAGATATTAAGACAGTTGTAGAAGTTTGACTAGCTATCCTACAATTTTAAGGATATGAATACGAGATTCATTTTTACACAAAACTGAACACAAGTATATATAGTTTTATAATCTGTTATTTTCTCCCCGTCTATGGGGTATTATTCTGTGTCATTAAGCAATTCACTATTTTTTAAGTACAGAAAAGAAGAATGCTGGCAAGAGAACAGAATGAAGTAATGTCAGTCTAAATTTCATGGTAAAACATCTAGAATTATTGATAAAATATTAATACTCAAAAAATTTAATACACAACCTAGCTTGAAAGCAAAGAAAAATTTCAGAGACTGTGAAGTAAGGAAGAAATCACCAGAATTGAGGTAGCCATCTGTTTCACATGGAAAAATCTCATACCAGAGCAACTTATCCACTCTAAGCACCTACACTGACCAGCAATCTTTGTCCAAAGCACTAAGGACAAGCTGATATGAAATAGATTTGTGGCTGAGAACTGTACACAAATTGACTCATTTGTACCCCACTTCACTACAAAGCGTATTGTACCTTTCCTTCATCTTTATGTTTTTTTTTTTTTTTTTACTTTGAGGTGTTTATTCACAATTATTTGAAGAGATAGTGCAGAGTATCTACAAACCCTACACCTGATTTTCCCTCAATGGTTACTTACATGTTACATACTACACTATAAATCTGTGATGATTAATCGTGTCAAGTTTATAGGACCTAGAATTACCGTGTAAATAATACATCTCTCGCATGTCTTGTAAAGAGGCTATCTACGCTAATTAGAGTGAGAAGACCCATGCTAAATATGGGCAGTAGGGTCCTGGGCTGAATGAAAAGGAAAAAGTGGGCTGAGCGTAAGTATTCATCACTTTCTACCTTCTGGCTATGGACATGTGGGACCAGATGCCCAATATTCCTGACATTATACTTTCTCTTCTAAGATGGACTATGAGCTAAAATAAACTCAGTCTTCCTAAAGTTGCTTTTGTCAGATAGTTTGTTGTAACAGCAAGAGAAGTAACTAATAGAGACCCCACAAACACTAGTCTTGGTCCTACTACAGTGTGTCTGTGCGTGAGAGATTGTTTCACCTCCGTAGGCTCACATAAGCTCCATAATAATGAATGTACAAAATATTCTCTCACAGATATTGGATTACATTTATTTCTTATCAAATATCTTTGGATACACTCTCTAGCATTCTGCTAAAAAATAAGTATAATACAAGCATTATTTCCTTGTTATTGACCTTAAAAGGAATGCTTCCAAAGTTCTTCCATTGTTTGTTTTTTTAATTTAGTTTACTTTGTTATGTTTAGGGAAGTTTCTTTTTCTAATTTATTAAAATGTCATTATATTAAGAGAGTGAAATGAGGTAACCACTAGAGTGGCCAAAGTACCGCTTCAGAATCTGAAGCTAAAATGAAGGATATAAGTAAAAGAAAATTACTCTCCTCCACCATCATTGCCCGGGGGAATCCAGAAGTCTTCTATAGAACCCAGTGCAGCATCCTAAGGGCACACAGACACTACTGAGCAGGAATTCCACAGTCCTTTGGATCCTCAGTCACAGAAAGCCCTGTGCAGAAAGTTGAGTCCTTCCCGGGCAGCCAAGACTCACCCCTAGAGAATTACAGCAGAAAGTGGTGTTAGTTTACAGAAACACTTCTCATGTGGAAGAACACACTGACTTCATTTGCCTGAATTACTGAAGTATGTAACACTTCAAGAGGAGAAAAACCTTATACTGATGAATAAATTCAAAGCATATAATGCCTTCTGTTTTATGTTATTTATATTTTATTATGTTTTGGTTTTATTCTTTGTTATCATTATGACAATATTTACTATCTTACTCATCTTATGCTTTTTATGTTGAGTTTTTACATGCATCTTACTAGAAAGGTTTTCTATCTGTGGCCCTCCTTTCCTACACCTGCATTTCTACATCTAAGATTATTTCTTTAATACCACTAATGCCTATAACACACACACACACACACACACACACACACACTTGCATTCTTGTTCTCATTTTACCCTTCTTCCCTCCTTTTGCAATTCTTTGTTTTAAAAACACTATTCATCTACAAACTGCGGTTGAACAATTTGTTCAGCAGTTAAGAGCACTTACTGTTCTTGCAGAAGACCTGAGTTCTGCTCACACCATCCATGTTGACAGTTCACAACTGCCTGTACCTCTTATTCCAAGGGATCTCATATCTGATATCTCTTCTCCTGGCCTCCAAAAGCACCAGGCATATATGTATACATATATGCAGACAAACACTCATACACATAAAATTAAATTTTAAATCTGCAAACTACATTTTCTCCAATCAGTATCTAATACCACAGTCTCAGAAACACAAAGCAACAAGAGGATGAGTGGTAAATTTTTTATGACTACTACAGCTGGTTTTACCATAAATAGAAATAGGGAATATAATTCCAAGTGAAGACAATTCATCAAAAGGGCTCATACAAATTAAAACACACAAAAAGATTGGGTAAGGGGCAAAAACAAATACCAAGAGATGTATCCACCCCAAATATGTCAAACACAGATGTATAAAACACAACTAAAAAAACCAAATATCTGAGATAAGAATCCACTGCAACACCTCCAGAAGCACACAGCTCCTCAATAATTGGAGCCAAAGGCACTGGAATTGCTGAAATGACAAAGAAAGTATTCATAGAATCCTAATATTTAAAGGATTAATAATCATATAGAGAATTCAAATAAACAGATGGAGGAAGTAAGGGAAACAATCAGAGATCTAGAAAATGATGATCAGTAAATGGAAGTAGAAACTCAGAAACAGAAAAAAATAACAAGAAATTCAATACTTTGAAAAAAACTTCAAATTAACAAGAAATTCAATACTTTGAAAAAGATTTCAAGTGACAGGCGGTTGATATTTCCCAGTCTTCTGTACCTTTTTTGGAAAACTCACACAAAATTTCCACATCAATCTATATGTTTTATACATTCTAGCATTAAAATATTTTGTATGCCCAGAAAAATGTCTATTTTTATTTGTTGGACAACTTCATGCACTTATATAATAAATTTTAGTAATTTCCACACCTATCTTACTCCACTCCTGTTCAGAACACTTCTTAATAAATCCACCTCCTCCTTTCATGTATTATTTTTATTTGTGGCTTTGCAATCAGTTTCTTATGCCAGCATTGTTGGGGGGTTATTTATGGGTCAAGAGAAACCTAACAAATGGTGCACATACACTGTTAATTGTCAATAGACACCCAGAGGGATATAGGTAAAGGCATGATAGATGGATGATAGATAGACAGATCTTATTTTTTTCTGGCAGTATCATTGGGTGATTATGCTATTTACAGTACATTAGCTTCACAATGATGGAGCTAAACATTACATTTACCCAGAATTAGCCATGCATGGTGGCACACAGCTGTAATCCTAGCACTCAGGGGGACAGAGGCAGGTGGATCTCGGTGAATTTGAGGCCAGCCTGGTCTACAAAGCAAGCTCAGGACAGCCAAGGCTACACAGAGAAACCCTATCTCAAAAAAAAAAAAAAAACTACCCAAATTTTCTAGTAAAGTTTGTTGTCCAGGGCACAAGTAGAAGATCTTTTGTTTTTTCACCATTTTGTAATTTTTGGTTTCAAGTCTCAATTTGTGCTGTTAGGGAGACTGTTAATTCTCAATGTAATGCAATTGCGCTAATCAGGCTAACTTCAGCATCACAGCTACTTCTCATTTAGCTAATGTCTTTTCACTTGGAATAGATACAGTAACAGCATGAGCTAAATGAATGTTAATGTTTGTGCATTAATGACATACTTTTGATTTCTCCATCTATCTCTTGCAAGACTTAATCATATGCAAGACAGGATTTGGTACTGCATTAGACATCAGGGTTGGAGATAGCAGTCTGAACAACCTTGCTCCATTCCCAATTTTCTGGGAATCTCTTTGGCTTTTAATGTTTAATAAGAACTGAACCCTCAATGGCTAAACTTTTCATCTCTGGTCTGGCATTTATTAGATGTCATTAAATGTTAAACTTCAATCTAAGACTACATTCTTTACCCACTGGTTGGTTATCTTTGACAAAAATAACCAGAAACTTAGCTTTTAATTCATCAGAGAACAGAAGTAAATGTTCATGTTTCTGTCTACAAGGTTTTCAGCCCTTTCATACCATCTTCAGATCACATTGTGGTTACAATTTAAGTCCTATAAAGTACTTTTCCTTAAGTACTTGGTTCACTTCTATCTGCCAAAGAACATTTCTGTTACTATTTTCATTTAGCTTCCCATAAATGTTGTTAAAAATTACAGCAGCAGTGTCAGCATCTTGATAGACAAGTTTACAAGCAGTCACATTTACTGAAGTCATTTTGTCATTTGCTATGCCTGACACTTTTATTGTTGTTGTTAAAAACTGTGTGCCTCTATCAACAGAACAAAGCGACAGGCTACAGACTGGGAAAAGATCTTCACCAATCCTACATCTGACAAAGGGATAATATCCAAAATACATAAAGAATTCAAGAAAGTAAATACCACCAAACCAAATTATCCAATTAAAAATGGTGTACAGAGCTAAACAGCGAATTCTCAACAGAGGAACACTGAATGGCCAAGAAACATTTGAAGAAATGCTCAAAGTCCTTAGTTATCAGGGAAATGCAAATAAAACTACTCTGAGAGTCCATCTTACATATAGCAGAATGGCTAACATCAAAAATTCAAGAGACAGTACATGTTGGCAAGAATGAGGAGAAAGGGGGAAAGTACTCCATTGCTGGTGAAAGTGCAGACTTTTCTCAGAAACTTGGGAATCGTGCTACCTCAAGACTCAGCTATACCACACTTAGGCATATACTCAAAAGATGCTCCACCATACAACAAGGACATTTGCTCAGCTTTGTTCATAGCAGCCTTACTCATTAATAGCCAGAATTTGGAAATAACCTAGATGTCCCTCAACCAAAAAATGGATAAAGAAACTGTGGTACATTTACACAATGGAATACTACTCCTCAGCTATTAAAAACAAGGAAATCTTGAAATGTGCAGGCAAATGGATGGAACTAGAAAAGATCATCCTGCGTGTGGTAACGAGATCCAGAAAGACATGCATGGTATATACTCACTTATAATGCCCATCATAGATGTCTTCTGAGAGACTCCACACAGCAGGGGATTGGGACAGATGCTTGGACTAGCAGCTGGACTCTAGGCAGAATGGTGAGAGTAGTGTGGACAAGTGGGGTAGGGCGTGGGGGTGGAAAGACCAGGAACATTCAGGAATTCCACAAGGAGACCATCAAGTTCAGTGGATCTGAACCCATTGGGCCCTGCAAACTGATGCACCAACCAAGGACAATGCATGCAAAGTACCTAGAACCCCTGTTCAGATGCAGCAGCTGGACTGCTAAGTCTCTATGTGAGGGGTTGGGGATGAGAAGAGGGGAGACTGCCTCTGACCCTCTGACATGCACTCCTGTGCCCACGAGTTGATCACCGCCCCCTGGCAGGATGGCCTTGAGGGCACACAAAGGAAGGGGACGTAGGCTATTTTGTTAAGTCTTGATAGGCTTTGGCCAGAAGGTGGGGGAAGAGTCCCTCCTCCACGTCAGAGGACTAGGGGAGGGGAATAGGGCAGAAGATGAAAGGAGGGTGGGAACTGGAAGATAAGAGCAAGGGGATAACAATTGAGATGTAATGTGAATAATTTTTAATTTTAAAGAGAAAAAGAAAATAAACCTGTCCATAAGCATCATTTGATACTTTCTCACAGCAATGAAAAAAAGCAACTATTGTTTGTTGCTTCTTTTGCTTGCTTCTTTGTTGTCTTTCTTCATAGTTTCGAGAATGTACTGTTGCCTAAATGGAGTTTAATTTCATTTGTATCCAAGTAAGCCACTGAAACATAGACTAAAGTTTTCGTTCTATGAAATACTACAGAAACTTCTTCACCTTATGAAATTTTACAGTACATACGTATAGATCTTACCTTCAACAATTTTTCAACTGTGTTTTATCGGGCAGTTCATCCAGCAGAATCAATCTACACAGTAAGTGCACATTTCCCAGGTACTGCGTCTTTATCAACCTTCACTTTATAAAAACTCTTACATACACTTTATAAGCAGCCTCTGGACCTATATGGGATTTACTCTAGTTTCTATAGTTAAACCTTTTTTTTTCTTTGTGATTAACAAAATTCAGTATCTTCTGGAGAAACGCAATCTATTCAGATTATAATGAATCTTGGTAAACTTGATTTTCTACCCCTTTCAGTTGTTGTCATTGTCCAGATAACGCCTAGTCTAAGCTGTATCTCTGTAAAGAGCTTGCTAAGAACTTATTTTTTTTTTTCAGAATATGAAAGTTTATTCCTGTGTTTGCACTGTCAAAATTTATGACCTTGGTCTTTCCTTCTTGCCTTTGTACAAGGCCAAAAGAGACACATTGGCTACTTTAGCAACCTTAAATCAGACTCCAGGAATATCACCTACAGCCTGACCTTTTCGACCAAATCAAGCACCCAGAACTTCATCGTTTTCCTCAATGAAGTTCAAGCAGCCATCATTGGGCACGAATGCCATGATCTTCTTGCCGTTCTTGATGAGCTGCACCCTCACACACTTCCAGAGAGCAGAATTTGGCTGCTTGGCTTCAACCCCTACTTTTTCCAGCACAATTCCCTTAGCACAAGAGGCACCTCCAAAAGGATTGGCCTTCAGGGCTTGCCCAAGTGGGCTTTCTTGTATTGCTTATCATGCCACTTCTGGTCACGACGGTGACTGCGGAGCTTCCCGGAAGTATGGAGACCACGACACTTGCCCATCTTGCCAGCAACATGGGCCCGAAAGAAAGAGAGAGGCACTGCCAGAACTTGCTATTTCATAGTCCTGACAATACCTCTTTAGCTGCCTTACTTTCCAGATGACTGCCAACCCAGGAAAGACACAGCTAAGGCTATCCCATGACTATATCTTCAACACACACACACACACACACACACAGAGAGAGAGAGAGAGAGAGAGAGAGAGAGAGAGAGAGAGAGAGAGAGAGAGAGAGAGAGAGAAGGGGAGAGGGAGGGAGGGAGGGAGGAAGTATAACACAGCAGGGCTCATAAACATCTATAGACTAAGTAAGTAATAAACCCAGATGAACTTGGCTATCATAAAGAGAAGTGATTGCTAAGAAAATTTTAGAGTTGAGGAGCTGCCCCCATTGCATGGTGCTTGCTTAGCATGAGCAAAGACTGATTTTAATCAATAATGCCAAAAAAGCTAATTTTTAGAAAACATCATCAATCTTGTATATTAGAGAATAACCAGGTCTAGTGTGGTGATGCACACCTTTAATCCCAGCACCTGGGAGGTAAGGGCAGATTGACCTCTGTGACTTCAAGGCCAACCTGGTCTACATAGTTACATGGTGAGTTTCAGGAGAGCCAGAGCTAGGTAAAAGGACCTGTGTACAAACAAACAAAAAACCCCACACCATTTAAAGAGTATTTAACTCTGGGTAGTTATAGCTAATTTTATGAAGAAAAAAAGAGATCTCTTGAAGTTTTATTTTGTGTATGTGTGCATGTGTGATATATGTGTTGGTGGTGTGTGGATGAACACACCCTATGCATGTGTGCAGGCCAGCAAAAGATTTTCAGGTGTCCTGTTCTATCACTTTTGGCCTTATTCCCATGAAATAGGGTCTCTCACTGAACTTGGAGCTAGGCTGACAGCCAGCAGGATCTAGTGAGTGTCTCCAATCTCCCCTCTCCAACGGTGCTTAAGTTAGCATATGCAGCCAATCCATATTTGTGAGTGTTGGAGATTCAAACTCAGATTGTCATTTTTGTCCAGTAAGTACTTTAACCATTGAACCATTTCTCTGGTCTGGGTAGAATCTTTTTTCTTTTTTAACACAAAGAATACAGATTCGGATGTGATGCATACAATAAAGCTTTAATTCGATTTAAAACAAGGACAAAAAATTATCTTTTAAAAGTTATTTGGATTTCGATGATGAGGAAAGTGTCCTCTCTTCTGGTAGGTCTGCATTGTCAGTTGGAAAGCAATGCTATGAAAGAAAAATAAATAAGAGTTAAGTGACTTGAAAGGACTAATATAAATATTATATATATCATTCTATTATAAAAGTAAATGACAGCAACAAAATTTTCAAACTACAAGCTGGATATGCTGATCAACATATACTTTAGGAGTCTGATAGACACATGGATCATATCTTGGACTTTTAGCTATTTGTTACACTACCTGCTCCTTAAATATGCACAGTAGAATATTAGAAGAGGATGCAAGAAAGGATCTCATACTCATATACCATGAGTCACTTAAAGGCTTAAAGATGTGTCAGTCTTTCTTGAATAAATGTCATGCTCAAGACACATTGGTTACTGTGGCCATGAGTATCACATAGCTCCTAGCCTTAGAGTCAGAAGAGGAAGATTCCATTTCTTTATTTACTATGAATGGATGAATGATTCTTTAGCAGACAAAGCAGCACCCAAGCAATTTGTTACTTTTCTTCACTACTTTATTGTCATCCAAATATTCCTAGCTGTAATACAGCTTCAGATGATAAACTTTCTGAAGTATTTGCCTGTAAAAATAAGTGTCAGTCAAATGGGTTAATCATAGACATATAAAGTAAATAATAGCAATGAAACAGTGAGCACTGTTGTAGAAGAATAATTGGGGAACATTCTTTATCATCACATGGTTACAGGAGGCAGTTCAACATTCAATAACGATAATGCCCAGGGCAGAGTGGTGATCAGGTCTCAAGGCACTGAAATTAGCATTTGGAAACACAGCTGGACCTTCCTCCAACAATATCCTACTGTCAATTACCTCTGGTCTTTCTAGCACCTTCCGCTGCTCTCCTTGCTTTAGGTTCCTTTTTCAGCTTTGATCTTTGTTTCTTCAAAACCTTAAGGATTCTCTTCATCTTCCTTCTTAAAGGATTAAACAATATGATATAATATGAAAAGTTCAAATAAAGTTTATTTTTCAACAGTAGTGAGATAGCAACATTATTTACCCAGATTACTAAATTTGCTGTCCAATTTTTTTACCTCATTCTAAAAATATGTACTTCATTTGTCTCCTCCAAATTTATCCTTATCAACTAACATTCTTTATAGTCATTGTCATCTTATGATCTGCCACAATCAGAATGTGGCATCAAATTCCTCTGCAGCATGAATGGTACCTACTCAACAACTACCTTACATATTTTCTAATCTAGGACATCTTCCCTTTCACCCCTACTCCAGGGAGAATTCTCTGTCCTCTGACCTTCCAAATCAATAATAATGGTTTATATTGCATTGCTATTTACAACTCTCAAAGCATTTTAAATTTACTTCTGCTGTCACGTGGTAGCCAATCCACTACTCCCATGTGTCTGTGTAGTGATCAAGTGGAAGAGCACCTATGAGGACATTATGTGCCAAAATCTTGCCCAGTTACCTCATAGTTTATTTCATTTAGTTATCCCAAAAATACAAGAAGGTACTGTATTTTCTATTTTGAAATGATTAAACTATCACTCATATCATGTATTACCATACTGCAGCACTAGCTAATACATGCTAACCACAGGAATGTTACAGATTGTATTACTAATGCCTTAATGTGTAAGAATGACCTTATAGAATTTTTATAAATTTTCTTTTTAATGAAAATATAATTACATCATTTCCTCTTTCCTTCTTCCAAATTCTCCCACATACACCCTCTCTCTCAAATTCACTGTTTAACCATTACTATTACATGTATAGATATGTGTGTATATATATACATAGATATATAAATAAATCAAATCTGTATAGTCCATATAATAGTACTTGTATCCAAGATCATTTAATTTTCCTGAAGACAAACACAGGCACTAGTTCTATCCTTTTCGTCTTTCAGATAAAAAACAAAACAAAGCAAAACTGGGACACCATTAAGAAAAGTAACTGGCTTGAGGTTGCCAAATTACTTAATGAGCCAGGATTCAAATGCAGACCTAGAAAGTTTAAAGTACAGTTTTCCTACCTCTGTGATAATTTATTCCTTTCTCCCCTCTGAACATGCAACTCCTTTAGGGTAGAACATTACCTTATCATTGATTGATCTTTATCAAGAACTGTTGACTATTGTTTATAGGGCTTTCACACTTCCTAAAGAACTAAACACACATGAAGGGGGGGGTATGGCAGAGGTTATATAGGGAAATCCAAAGAAGATAGAGCTGAGTTCTGCCTACAAGATTATAAAGAGAAAAACAGAATCACCACCTTATACTAAGCAACATAAGGAAGAGAGCACCAAGTGACCCAACACTTTCCAAAGCAACTAGATTCCTAGCTTGTGGGACCCAGAGATAAATAAGGCTGCCTTTGAAAAGATGGCTTTGAAGGTAATACTCACTTTTCTCCCCTAAAACTACATTACTGTGTTGTCAGTGAGCTCCAATTGTTAAGACAAATGTGAAGGAAAGAAATACCTTTTTCTCAATTAATCATAAAAATGTCTCCAGGAATAAAGTGAAATAGTGAGTAAGGGCCAAAAATATATTTATATGATTTACCTATTACCTTGTTATGTTGCTTTGTTCTTAACTGCAGTCTGGGGGAAGAGGGGAAGAACTAAAACTATATAGTTCTCAGTCTATTGAGGCCAGATATGTATTAAAATATAAAGAGTTTTGTTTTGCTTTGTTTTTATTTCACAAAGGTTACAATGTGATTTACTGATTGCTATTTGACAGTTCCAAGGAGCCTGGGACATCATTTCATAATAAAATACATTAACATTTCTGTTACAAAATATATACATGTTCGCTCTAAGCAGTAAATAAGAATAAAAATTAAAAAATAAAAATAAAAAACAACCCTCAGATCAGATTAGATCAACATTTGTTGCTTAAATGACTTAGAAAAAATTAGGTTTATAGAATTTTTAAACATCTAGAGTTATAGACAAGAAATTAAGGAAATTAAGGCTTAAATAAGCATCTTGATCCTGTAACCTTAATATATCTTACTTTTTATCATAAAATGACCAGATGTTCTTTATCCATGGGGTTTATTTTAAATTTGAGGGTAATATATTTCACTTTTACTACCAAAGAAATATATGGCATAATTATATTGCTTTGAAACCTACTGTGGGCTGAGTAGATTGTGTGTGTGTGTGTGTATGTGTCTGTGTGTGTGTGTGTGTGTGTGTCTGTGTGTGTGTCTGTGCGTAAGTCATAACAATAAGAAGTCATAATGTTGAGTGGGAATGGGTAAACAAGGGTAAGATTAGAAGGGAGTGAAGGGTAGAAATGATATAATAACAATACTCATGTATGAAATTTTCAAACAATAACAAACAAATATTTTTAAGGCCAAACATGGTCTCTTGTATCTGTAACACTACTGGGGAAAGGGAAAACAAGTAGATTTCCAAAGACTACCACATTCAAGGAGACACTGTATCAAAAGATAAGCTGGTGAGGGATCAAAACATTGATCTATGGCTTCACAAATATGCACTCATATACACACGTGTATACATACATGAACATCTATACATACACAGAAACAGGGAGGGAGAGAGAGAGAGAACACTAACTCACCTAGTTTTCAAAGGACTTGGTTTTCATTTTATCTTTATCACTAACTTGTCATACATACTATCGCTGAATAAGTAACAGGAAATAATTAGAGCCCCACATCCTAGAGACTGCTTCGGGTCTCTTGCCAGCTAAGAAGAAAGAATCCCAACAGAATTACCATCTGCTGTAAAGGCTGCTGGCATAAAGTTAATATTCTTTCCATATATAGGTATTTTATGTCAAAGTAAAATGGACCCACCCAAGCTTAAGGTCTGAATGTATAACAGGCTTGCATTATCTGAGACTCTGAAAAGAAAACTTTAACTTTAACTTCCTGTACCTTATTAACTTTTATCTTATCAAATGTCCCTTAGGAACTATCCAGTGATATGATAGTAACTTTAAACCCTCAAAACAATATTATATAGGACCATTGTAAAAATTTGCCTTCTTGGTGCATCATGTGTTTCCATACCTTTAATCCCAACATTCTAGGGGCAGAGACAAATGGATCTTTGTGATTTCGAGGCTAGAGTGGTCTACAAAGCTATCAAGCTCCAGGTAAGCCAAGGTTACATATTAAGGCCTTGTCTCAAAAAAAGAGAAACACAACAACAACAAAATCTCACAAACTTAGCTTTAAGAAATCCACACCCATGCTGTTAGGTCTTTTTCTCCTTGTCCTGGTGCTTAAACTTGTAATAAAGCATCTTTAATAATACCTATAATTCTGATTCATAAGCTGTCTAATTCTAAAATTATTTTCAGCATTGGAGTCAGATATCCTGGTTTAGCCTGAGTTATGGTCCCAAAATATTAAGGCAAACTCTTCAGGCTGCTGAGGGTAGTATGGAGTGTGCCTCCTGCACCTACACCCCAGAAAACTGACAATACAACTTACATTACTTCTGATGTAAAAAGTTAGATATTCTTGTATTTACTGAAAATACCCAACAAAGATATTAGGGGTAAAATGATTTGTCCCATATGTTAAAGGTGGTTTTATTTTTATATATAATGTCTAACTTCATGGCTAGCATACTTAGAAAGCACAGGTCAATTTTTTCACATTCATTTACTTAAGAGTATACTTTCTGTTATGAAATAAACACTTCTAAATATTAGAGAACTAAAAACAAGTAAGATATAGGATCTGTACTAAAGGAGACCTATTAGAAAGAAGGACAGATTCATAAGCTGATAATTACAACAAATTGAAGTCACGGACTGGTATGTTAGAGGTTGGTCTAATGTATTTTGATGCTAATTACTGCTTGCTGTCTCTGTGTCCCACAATTGTTTGTAATCTTGCCTAAGAACGTTTTCCTGTTTGACTAAAAAAAGAAAAAAGCCATCACACCTGGGCAGAGCAAATGGAATAGGTGTGGCTAAGGTTCCTGGGCCTTTGGGAAAGCAACCAGAGGGAAGAGCAGCACCATGGGTTAGTGCAGAATGAAGCACATGGAGGGCATGGATAGAGATTTGGCCCAGATGATGATAATTAGCAAGTATTTGGGATAATGGATAGAAGGTACCTCAATAGAAATTTTTAGAAGCAGATGGCATGGGATTGGGGCAGAGTATGGGATACCTGCCCCAGTATGAGATGTAGTTTAGAGGATTAATATTTGCCCTGCCCCAGGTTAACTAAGGCTATTTTAAAATATAACTGCTGTTTGTGTCTTGATTGACTGCTAGCAAGTTAGAAAATACCGCTGTAATAAAAATTATAGAAGGTCATACTGCTAAATTAACCACAACACAGGTAGGCAGACAGTGGTGGAAAATAAGCAAAAAGATGTCGGACCCAGAATGGACAAAAGATTTGGAATAACCTTCCTAAAACAGGTGACATCTAATCTGAGATCTACTGTTTGACTGGAAATAAGCTAGATAAGAATAGTGGAAGTGAGGAAATACATAACAATAAGTCACTCAGTGATGGAATGGTGACATGCAATATAGTCTATAAACATTCAAGTAGAGTGGTGTGACTGGGATCACTAAGTAGGACCACAAGTCTTAGGTAGTGTGATGGTTTAATACCTTGGTTGACAACTTAATTGGATCAAAGTTGTTGGCTAAGAGCCAAGCCTCAGAACAAGTCTGTGAAAAGATTCCCTGGAAGAATTAACAAAGCAAGTAGAGACTGTCTCCTAATGTAAACAGTGCCTTCTGGAACTGATCAAGATATAAAAAGGTCTGAGGAATATACAGTGCTGATTTTCCATGCTTGCCTTTGCTCTTTGTTGGTTGAATTGTGGCTGCCATTAATGCTGTCCTCACTCTTTAATGACATCAGAACTCTTTTTATTATATTCACATTATATCCCAATGGGATTGTTATCCCCTCACTCTTCCTTCTTCTGCCCTATGCCCCACTGATAGACCTCTAATGGGGGCTGGGGGGCTCCTTCCCAATTGTCTGGCCACAGCCTGTCAGGTCTCATCAGGATAGCTTGCATCCTGTTCCTCTGTGTGCCCACAAGGCTGTCCTGCAAAGGAGAAGTGGTCAGATCTTGGGCACTGGAGTGCATGTCAGAGGTTCAGAGACAGTCTCCCCACCCCCATGCGGAGAATTAGCTGTACTTCAGCTACATCTGAAGGGGGGGTCTAGGTTCTCTGCATGCATTGTCCTTGGTTGGTGCATCAGTTTGGCAAGGGACCCTGTGTCCAGCTCTGCTGGCCTTGATGCTTTCCTATGGAGCACCTGACCCTTCTGGGTCCTTCCAGCTCTCCACACTTCTGTACAACTCTCAGTGCTCCGCCCAGAGTAAGGCTAAGAGTTCATATATGTCCAGATCCCCCGCTGTGTGGAATCTCTCAGAGGACATCTATGTCAGGCTGATATCCACTTATAAGTGAATATATACCATGCATGTCTTTCTGTGTCTGAGTTACCTCACTCAGGATGACTTTTTCTAGTTCCTTCCATTTGCCTGTACATTTCAAGAGTTTCTTGTTTTTAATAGCTAAGTAGTATTCCACTGTGTAAATGTACCACAGTTTCTTTATCCATTCTTCGGTTGAGAGACATCTAGGTTGTTTCCAGGTTCTGGCTATTTATGAATAAAGCTGCTATGAACATAGTTGAGCAAATGTCCTTATTGTATGGTGGAGCCTCTTTCTGGTATATGCCTAGGAGTGGTATAGCTGAGTCTTGAGGTACAGTTATTCCCAAGTTTCTGAGAAAGCATGGGAATGATTTCCAAAGTGCTTGTACAAGTTTGCACTCCCATCAGCAATGAAGTACTGTTCCCCTTTCTCCACATCCTCAACAGCATGTGCTGGTGTTTTCTATCTTAGCCATTCAGATAGGTATAAAATGGAATCTCAGAGTCATTTGATTTGTATTTCCCTTATAGCTAATGAAATTGAACATTTATTTAAGTGTTTTTCAGCCATTTGATATAGAAAAATGCAAACAGATCCATATTCTATCACCCTGCACAAAATGCAAGTCCAAATGGATCAAAGGCCTCAAAATAAAACCAGACACACTAAATCCTTTAGAAGAAAAAGTGGGGAAGAGCCTTGAATTCAATGGCACAGGAGACAACTTCCTAAACAGAACACCAACAGCTCAGGCTTTAAGATCAACAATTAATAAATGGGACCTCATGAAACTAAAAAGCTTCTGTAAGGCAAAGGACACTGTCAACAGAAAAAAACGACAGCCTACAGACTGGGAGGAGATCTTCCCCAAGCTTATATCCAACTAAGGGCTGATATCCAAATTATATAAGAACTCAGGAAATTAAACATCACCAAACCAAATAATCCAATTAAAAATGAGGACTAAAAGAAAATTCTTAACAAAGGAGCATCAAATGGCTGAGAAACACCTAAAGAAATAGTCAGTGTCCTTAGTTATCAGGGAAATGCAAATCAAAACCCATCTTACAACCATCAGAATGGCTAAGATCAAAAACTCAAGTGACAGCACATACTGACAAGGATGTGAAGGAAGAGAAACACTTCCCCATTGCTGATGGGAATGCAGACTTATACAACCACTTTGGAATCAATCTGGCACCTTCTCAAAAACTGAGAATAGTGCTACCTTAGGACCCAGCTATACCACTCCTGGGTATATACCAGAAAAATGCTCCAACATACAACAAGGACATTTGCTCAACTATGTTCATAGCAGCTTTATTCATAATAGCAATATTTGTAATACCAACTTAGATGTCCCTCAACGGAAGAATGGATAAAGAAACTGTGGTACATTTACACAATGGAATACTATTCAGCTATTAAAAACAAGGAAATCTTGGAATGTGCAGGCAAATGAAATGAACTAGAAAAGATCATCCTGAGTAAGGTAACCCAGACTCAGAAACGCACGGTATATACTCACTTATAAGTGGATTATTAGCCCAACATAGATGTCCTCTGAGAGACTCCACACAGCGAGGGATCAGCACAGATCCTAGGACTCCCTGCTGAACTCCAGATGGAACACTAAGAGTGGTATGGAAGAATGGAGGGATAGAAGGTCCCAGAGAGTCCAGGAGCTTCACAAGGAGACCATCAAGGCTGATGGACCTGGACCCAGGAGGGCCAGCACAAACTGTTGGACCAACCTAGAACCTTGAGACAGACAACCTAGACCCCTTGTTCCGATCTAGCCAACGGACAGTTCATTCTCCTTGGTGGTGGGGGTATGGGAACTGCTTCTGACATGAACTCTGGTGTCCCCAATTTAATCACTTCCCTATGGTAGGGAGGCCTGGTGGGCACACAAAGGAAGAGGAAGCAGGCTATCTGGATGAGACATGATAGGCTGTAGTCATATGGTGGGGGAGGAGGCCCACTTCTGTCAGAGGTCTAGGGAAGGGGAATAGGGTAAAAGAAGGAGGGAAGGGGGGAAGATACAGAGAGTGGATAACAATCAGGATATAATATGAATGAATAGAACAAATTAAAATTTTAAAAAATATGGCTGATGTCCTCAACATCTCAGTACACTCTACATTAAATAGCAAAGCAAGTACTGAATGGATATGCTCAGCTGCACAAATCACGAAACACCAAAAAATAGAGGACTTCTAGTTGGTTCTGGGGAGTGACGATAATCTTCACCAACACTGCTTTCACTTCCAACCTCTTCTCATTTTTCATTGCTCCAATAACTGCCAGTTGTTAGCTCTCTAGGTGATATATAAATAAAGGATAGTGTCCAAACTTAAGAGGCAAAAGAATATCAAAATCTCATTTGTTTTTGTTTGAAACTGAAGACAAACTGGTGTTAAAACAAATTTCTCCCTAGGGTACACTCTAATGGCTCATGTTTAAGACCGAATGTGATTAAGAAGAGCACATGGTGGGGCTGGAGAGATGGCTCAGTGGTTAAGAGCAACACTTGCTCATCCAAACATCCTGAGTTCAATTCTCAGAAACAATATCGTGGCTCACAACCATCTATAATGTAATCTGATGCCCTCTTCCGGAGTGTGGGTGCACATGCAGGCTGAGCACTGTATACATAATAAATAAATAAATAAATAAATAAATAAATAAATAAATAAATAAATAATAAATAAATAATTCTTTTTAAAAAAAGAAGAAGAAGAAGAAGAGCACATGAGTACTTCCCAATGATAAAATGGCAAAAGGATTCTTTCAACAGAAGCATACATCATGTTACTGTGGATCGGTACTTGGCTTTTAGTTCCTGTGATTTAAAAAAACAATTGTATCTGGCTTCTTTTCTTTTTTAACAATCTACCTTTAAAACTTAACTGTATGTAAATATGTGTTAGAAGGGAGTTTGTGCATGTGACTACAGGTGCCGTTGGAAGCCAGAGGCCTCAAAAATCTCTAGAGCTGGAAATACAGGTGGTTGTGAGCAGGTCTTTGAAAGAACACTACACATTTTTAATTGCTGAGCCCTCTCTCCACTCCCTCGTTTCATTTTTAAATAGGTATATATAGATTTTACAGCTATACCTATTTCATTTTATAGGATTATTTATTTTGACTAATTTACTATCTTATATCCTTTATTGTTTGAAGGGGAAAGAGGATGTGAGCTAAGAGGATTAGTCTAAGGAAGTATCTTACCCCTCAAAGGGAGTTTTGAAACCTTTGGTCTCCAGTCATCTCCTTATCTGGTGTTTGCTTCTAAAAACAGCCTACCAAAAAAACCCAGCCTACCAGGAGAAGCTGACTGTCCCATCTGCCCTCAACCACTGCACCTAGAAACTGAGCGGAATACTGACTGAGGTTACAGTGCCACCTGTCCAGGGGCCATAATCAGCAGCTCAGAATGACAGAAGGAACATACTGCTCTTATACAAATTACTGCTGTAACAGCAGAGGAAACCAAAACATATGGACTTCACCTTCTTATTCACAGAGGCTGAGTCTCTCAAATAGTTTGTATTTTGTAAAAACATAAAATATGTTTTCAGGGGATAAACTGTGGGATTCATTTTAAAGAGAAGAATACAGTGGATATGAATGTCCTCCTAAAACGTGTTGGTAAATGTGTAATGGAAGATTCAAGAGAAATTATACCAATCTTATTATCCATATACTTTCTAAATTGTAAGGCATAACTCTAGCCATTGAATCCTAACAAAGATTTTGCATTTATTCATAAGTTATTTTTATAAAAAGCAAGTTTTGAAGGGAATCAAAAACTCCACTCTTACCCCCAATCACCTAGAAAAAGGAAAAAAATTAGAAAAGCAAACAAAGGGCAGGAAAGATTGCCCATTGGTTAAAAGCATTGGATTCTTTTCCGAAGGACATAGGTTTGATTCTGAGGCCACACATGTGACTTACAACCATTTGTAACTATAGTTCTAGCACATTTGATGCTCTCCTCTGGCCCCCTCAGGCACCAGCAAAGTATGTGGTACAGGTATGCACACAAATGAAGCAACCACACAAATAAATATATAACTAATTAAAAGATGACATGGCTTTGCTTCAAACAGAGAAAAAGAGACAGAGACAGGGTGAGGGTAGAGAAAGGCTACAGAATAGAAACCATGCATTCAAGTAAGAATACTTGGTACATGACCATGAGGACTTGGGTTTGGTTATCAGCAGGGAAAAAAAGCCAGACATGGCCTTGTGTGCCTGTAACCTAAGCCTGTCTCAAATGAATAAGGTGAAGCGTGATGGGCCAGAACATCTGGCATCCTCTGGCTTCCTCACAAGCATAGGCACGTGTACCCTCATACACATGAGCATATGCCAGACAGAGAATATTATCCACGCAAAATTTAAATCCAAAGGAATTCTAAGAAAAGGAATTGGCTTGAATGCAAGCAGAAACAGGCAAAATGCTGTAGTTAATAGAAAAATTTTCAATGATCAGTTAAATTTGCACCTTGTGAAAGAAAACCAGAAGTACAAGGCCAACCTGAACTATGCAGTAACTTCAAAGTCATGTTGCACAACTGAATGAGTCCCTGACTGGAAATAGAAAGTGAAAAGGCTGGGCAAATAGGCTTGTGATATAGCACTTACCTTAGCAACAAAGTGTTCCGTTCAATCCTTAGTACTATACACACGCACGCATGTACGCATGCACACAGACACACACACACATACAATCTGTTGAAGTAATAAACAAAACCTTGAGATCCTTATGGAAAGTAAAATAAGGTGTATAAACATCAGAAATGCTTAATCTGCAACCAACAACTTTCCCCAGAAAACTGAAGGAGGTACTTGCTCTCAGTCATGCCTATGGTGAGCCTGTACTGGAATCTGAATGTGGAATTTCCTTAATACTATGTTTCTAATTCCCTGGCAATTTTTTCAGCTCTGGGAGTTGAACCTTTGAGCCTCATGCAAAGGAAGCACTATGTCATTAAGCTATATTCCTTGCCTCACACTTTCACGCTCATTCTGGCTCTGCTGTGTACTTTCATACCCGCTCTGTTTCAGTCAATAGAGAGCTACAAAAAAAAATGAGTAAATTTGGAATCAGCAAGTGCTAGGTTTCCTTTCAGATTTTGTATAAATCCCTAAGAAAAAGATCAGATATAATTTATTTTAAAGACAGCCCAATATGTATGCTCTAAGACCAAGGGTAGAAGACCAATGGCAGCCTAACATTTCCAGAGATCCATTTCATTTGCAGTTAATAACTACCTAACTGCACACATCGCCAACTTGTGGAGTTGTTTTTCCTTCCTGTTGGGATTTTTATGATGAAATATACAAAGCATATCAAACAGGGCATCTTTTAGTTGTGAAAAAAAAGCATGTCTTAAAAAGAAAAATGTAGTAATTTTATTGTGTTTTTCCCAAAAAACAAAAGGCACGCAAACATCATCTGATCATATTTAAAGCACTAGAATCAATGTGTCTACATACAAATATCCATGTATAGTTAGCACTTAACAAAGAAAGGATTATGTTTACCTACCTCCTGCGACAAAGAGAGCAACAATACATAGGCAGAAGTCCCACGATTATCATGAAGATCACAGAGCACCCAAACACCCGGAGCATCTGTAGAGGCTCTGTTGGTTTAATTATGACCTGTTACTTTTAGGACTAGGCAAGAGAAGCAAATCTGAACTATTTTACAAAGTCTTTATTTTTAAAAATATGAGTTAATAAAGTGAAATAAAGATAAACTTCCTTATTATGTTTCAAGTACTTTCGAAATGTGGCCTCCAACAGTATCTTAAACAAAATAACCAGACTTTCCATTGGCAGATTATGATTCATAATACTGGATTCTTTATATGGCCCTAAATGTTCTTATTCTATGGCCATATGTTCTGCATCGTAGAGAATCTGAAAAACAAATCAATCTATGAACAGTTAACTTGGGAAAGAAAGGGCTTTTTCTGTGATTACTTCCAAATTACAAAGTACTCAATTAAACACAGAATCAAAAATTTACAGGTGAATAAGCATACTTTAGCTTCATATGCACTGATAAACTCACTATAATGTGATTAGGGAATTGTAAGTCATGGCTCAATTTTTCCACTAAAAGAATCAAATGTTTCCTCATACATAATAAAAACAGTAAATTGATTAATGAATTCCAAGTACCATATGACAGCATTAAAACTGCAATACTATATTCATGATCAGGCTTTAGTTTTCATCATTAATACTAGATATACAACAATAAGCTCTAAATTGAATAAGGACTTATATAAACCTAAGATACTGTTCTGCATGGATCCTATTATTATTACTTCTTAGTGCTCTATCACATCAAATCCATTCCTCATGGAACTGGAAGATAGTATGTCCCCACTAGCAAATGCAGGTAAGAAAAAAAAAGCAGATGGTATATTGCTTTAACTTCAGAAGGAAATAAGAATCTTAAAAGGGTAATTTTACATTGGATCATTTTTAGAGATAGAACAAAGGAGAGCTAATAAAGACACCTAACAGGAACCAGCCACATCTACTGCTACATGAAAGTTGTTGAAGACAAGGTAAATGGGAAGACAGTTACATAGGAGCAGAAATGGAGAATAAAATGTTAAGTCATATCATAGCGTTTTAAGACATGTCTAACTGGTATTATTAGGACTAAGCAGAAACTGATACCCAATAGGGAAAGGCCTCCCATGTAGCCTTAGAAGCCCAGAAGCTGGTAGAGTGCTTGCTTAGTGTACATGAAGCCCAAGGTTTGACCTTTAGCATCACATAAATTAGGTGTGATAGTGCATGTCTATAATCTCACCGCAAATTTTAAGTCATCATCTGCTACAAAGGAAGTTCAGAATCAGACTAAAAGACTAGACGTGTCTCAGAAAATAAAAGTAAAATTTCTTTCTGATTTTTTTCCTGGCTTCCTATTTCCTATTCTTCCCTCCTCCAGAGGAAAAGCCAGAGAAATTTTTACTTACCCCACGACAGGTCACAGAAAGCAGAAGTTTTTTCCCAAAGCTAGCCAAAAGCTCAAAACTGTTATTATGACCCTCCACTGCCTTTCAGTTCTCTGACCAGCTGCGTGCTGTGGCACATGACTGAAATCTGAACATCTGAGGTTGCGATAGAAAAATGAGAAGTTCAACTACAAAGCAAATTTGAATTAAGTCTGAGCTTCATAAGATTACACTTATTAGTAAAAAACAAAAAACAAGCAAACAAACAAAAAACAAAACAAGTGACAGAAGGGAAGAGAGAGAAAACAAAAAGAAAGAAATCTCTAACTTAGTATGTCATAAGATCTCAGTTTCATAAAGGGCCCTGAGGCAAATACTGAGAAGGAAAGAACGTGATACAGAGATGCCACTAAGACTCTGGAGAGCCCTTCTCAGATTTTTCCATTTAAATCAGTCTTTTGTCCAATCATTTATACATGTGTCCATATTTCATAGAATCTTAAGTATATTCTTGTATCATCACCTCTTAATTCAAAAGCCTGAATGTAACATAAAAATATAATCAAATCAATTTGTGATGTTTTTCTCCTGCTAATCTCTCTTTGGGTATAAGCTTATCATCTAAGACTGTTTCCAGTGAGTGAGAAGGGATTACTCTCTATGATAGTAAATGTTGATTGGGAACTGACTAGATTCAGAAAAGCCTAGAAGGTTAGTAAAGCACACCTCTGAGCTTAGCTGTAAGTCATTAGCTGTGACCCTTGCCCCACAGATTATGTCAAAAGAAAGCTGACAATCCTGCCAAGCTCTGAAGCTCCTGTGCCCTGACCCAAACCTTGGAAATAAAGACTATGCCTTGTAGGACAACTTTGCACAAGCTATAATAAATCAGTGCCTAAGTTTTACCTTTCAATAGGAGGTGGTAGTAATTTGACAAAGAGAACATTGCTGGACACCATTCAACTACCTTCTCTTAGGAAGATGACCATGCCTCATACAGTAGCTTAGATGTTATGAAAAGAAGGAAGTGACTGAACCAAATGAACAGCTTAGACTAATTCTAAATGGTTAGTCATCATCTAAGGGCTAAACAGAAACCACTAGAAAACTACTCAAAATTTCTATTGATACTATTGGTCTTGGTTTGGGAGTCCCTTCAAAATGTTAATCTAAGAAGCCTAAAGATGTACTTAAAACCTTGCAACCTATTTATTTAAACATTTTTTTTCAGGATTTAAAGTAAATAAATGGATGAGACTTACTGTCTCTCAGTGGGGCATAGCACTTCATTTTGGTCCCAGATGATGAAAAGCAACACTTGGATCTGAAACATTCAGTCTTGTTGAGATACGCCTTCTTATTACATGCCACCACTTCCTGGTTCTCTCTTATGATGCATGCTTTCAGAGGTAGGAATCCAAGAAAGAATTGTTAGCATGATTAATAAGCACTTTTCATAGTCAAAAAATACAAAGCAAGAGAAAAATGAAAAACTTAACACAGTAAATTCTAAAATATAAATAATGATGAATGCTAAAGTTAAAATGAGAAAATAATTAACAATATACTTTTCATATTGGATTAACTGCAGAAATATACAAGTTGTTAACTAACAGGGTATCTTTTTGATAGTAGGTCTTCAGTATACTAGGCCAACCTATATATCAAGTCCTCTATACAAACACAAATGGCCTTGAACTTGAGACAGAGCCTCCTGAACACTAAGATTACAGATGACCACTGTGCCCAGTTTCATGCAGTGCTAGAACTCAAACTCAGAGCTTTGTGTATGTTGGGTAAACACTTTGTGAATAATCCCATCCTGGTAAAATAGTCTTAAAAGAACTATAAGCCATGAGGGAAATAGTAGTGACACAAAGACAACAGAAAGGATACTTTTTGTGATTTTGAAATCATGACATTACGGAAAAATAGAAGGTAGTAGCAATTATTCTATTAAGTAACTCAAAAAAAGCAAATGCTACATACATGTCCTCTCTCATGCATACATCCCATATCGTATATTTTAATTTTTATATCTGTGTGAGTATGTGGTAGGTATGAAACTAGAAAGGAAACTTATGACAGGGTAAAAAGAGGTCTTAAGGAAGTTGGCAAAAGAAGAAAAAAAGTAAGCTGAATATGTTGGGGAGGGTGGTTAAGATGGCTCAGAGATTAAGAGCATCTATGCTTGCAGCCAGGAGCCTAGCAGATTTGTCCTGGGAGGCTCCACCCAGCAGTGTCTCAAAACAGATGCTGAAACTCATAGCCAAACATTGTGCAATGCACAGGGAACCTTCTAGAAAAGTGGAGGGTAAAGATAGAAGGACCTGGAGGTGACAGGAGCTCCACAAGGAGACCAACAGAGCCAACTAACCAGGGCCCAGAGCGGCTGGCTGAGACTGAAGCACCACCTAAGGACCGTGTATGGACTGGACCTAGGCTCCGTACTACAAAGATATAGCTGATGAGCAGCTCAGGTTCATGTGGGTTCTCTAGTAAGGGGAGCAGGACCTGGTTCTGATATGGATTCTGATGCCAGGTTTTCAATAGAGTCCCCCTGGTGGGACTGCTGTGCCAGGCAACAGGAGAAGAGGACATACTCAGTTCTGATATTACTTGATGAGCTGGGGTGGATGGGAAGTGGGGTTCCCCTTTTCTGAGGAATAGGGAAGGAGAGGGGGAAGAGGGAAGAAGGGTGAGGCTGGGAAGTGAGGAGGGATGGGGCTATGACCAGGATGTAAAGTGAATAAATAAATACATAGATAAATAAATGAAAATGTTACCCTAAAACCTATTCCTTTGTATGCTATTTTTAAAAAGCTAATTAAAAAACACAAATTTGTACTTAAAAAAACAACTTTCAGAGCCACAAAAAATGTATCCTTAACTGGCATACAATAATTGTATACATTTATGGGACACAGTGGCCTTGCAATAAATATATAATTATATATGTATATCATGTGTGTAATGATTATTTTGGAGTAATTAGTACATGTATCACCTTAAACCTCAAAATCTTTTCCATTATGTAGTTCACAATTATTGTTTTTAAAGATCACACATACAACTGATAAATATTAATCTTGTTCTTTTAAATATGTGAATCAATACACATCAAATGTTTCTTTAAAAAAGAAAGCAGGGATGGGAATGTGGCTTAGTTGATAAAACGTTTGCCTGATGTACATGGCATCCTGGGGTGGGTCCCTAGCACCGTATAAAAGCAGGCTTGGTGGAATGTGGCTGGAATTCTAGCATTTCAGAGATGGAAGCAGAAAGAACAAAAGATCAATATCATCCTGACTATATAGGTTACCCTTGGCTATGTCCCTGTCAACAATAATAAAAGAAAGGAATGGAGCAAGGAAGAGTAAAGAGGAGGGAGGGATAAGAAACGATTTGATTTGAGGAAGAAGTTTTATACAAGTGATTTTGCTTTTATTTCTTGTGTTAGGAAAATTAAAATATAAAAACAAAATAGCCTGTGATCCAAACACTCAGGGAGACAAAGGCAGGGGGAATCTCTGTCAGTTTGAGGCCACCCTGGTGTACAAAAAGATTACAGGACAGCTAAGACTACATAGAGATTCCCTATCTTGAAAAATAATAATAATAATAATAATAATAATAATAACAAACAACCATTTTAAAGGCCACTTCAGTGTTTGTACTACTGTAATTATCCTCAGCAAGTGCTGGACAGTTCATTTCTGCTTGTTTTCAAAGCTCTAACGTTTAACCTTCATTTATTTTTGTCATACTCAGTAAGCCCTTCTTTTAGCCTATTCTTAGACATATTTTTTTGTTCATTCAACTTGATTATGGCAATAGTTTTAATTTGTTTTAAGAACTCATTTATTTTGCTACCTATGAGGATAGCTACTTTATACTTGATGAAATCACTAGAGAAGCATAAAGAGATTTTCCACAGAAGTGTTGAGTGATGTAATCTAGAATTAAACAATGGATTTAATTTTGTGTTTAGATAAGTATATCAGATCTTCTTAGAATGAATTCTATATAGTTTTTAGTAAAATCTTTATCATGACAATTTATGAGAAACTTTGCTTTGAAAGGGGACCACATGCTGTGCAAAATAAAATGTGTTTGTGGTTAATGATCCTCAAGGGCCATCATGTGCTTGATTAAAAAAAAAAACAAACAAACACACATATACACATCACAAAATGATACAACTTGAAACCTGGACATTTATGATTAACACAGATGGGAAAACATCTGGTACATTCTGTAACAACAGAGCCACTGCTTAATGTCACAGAAGACATCAATTTAACAGTACTGGTTCAGTTACTAAATTAGGCCATGCCTCTCAGGTAAGTTATAAAGGCTTTAAGTATTTCTAAGAGAAAAATATTTTATGAAAAATTATAAGCTTAAGCCTTAATATGCCACATTTGCCTTACAATTATTATCCCAGATCATCTTCACAATTTCTGGGGTCTCTTCATTATAAGATGAAAATGCTGATGTCCAGAGTCAAGGCTCCAAAGGCAGTTGAGAAAACACACTACTTTCTAAGTACTTAACTATTGTTTTTAAAACAAGGGCATTAAGTAAAAAAAAAAAAAATCAACAACTTACTTGTTGGAAAGAAAAAATTCAGCAAAATTTCCCCGTGGGAACCCTGTTCAAGAGTTTCACCATGCCATGGCAATTTCTCTCTTGGAGACACAGAATCTGAAAAGTGTTAAGTGAGATTATTAATCCCAGTATATATAATAAACATTTGTCATTTTAAATGAAGCTTTCATAGTAATTAACCTTTGCTTAACTAATTATGGAACTATAACAGATGTTGCATTTTAATATTCTAAAAGCATAGACACTGATAATCAGATTGTGATTCTGCTACAAAACTGCAAATGTATTCAAATTAACAAATAGTTAACTTACTAGCTCACACATTCCATTGGCCTTCTGGGCAATGTTTTAAATAACAAGTTTGGCTAACAAAAGCTTAGTGTTTAAAATTTTACCAATGGAAAATTCAGGAACAAAAAAGAATAGAAAAATAAAAATGGTACGCATTCCAACTAAATCAGAACCTAGGAAATAAAGTCTTGATAACGGTGCCGATGTCCTCACACAGGGATACAGGTCTTTCTTAGACCTCTTTCATTCTACTACAAAGATATCCTGACACAAACATGTGTATATACACCGAAACACACACAAGTAAAAATGAAACAAGTCTGTAAAAACTTTGAGATACTGAAAAACTGATTATGTGCATGCAAAAGGTAAAATAAGTTAACTCATATATATCATATATAAAAATTAACATAAATGGATCAACAATCCTGATATAAGAGCTAAATCTTTAAAATTCTTAGAAGAAAACAGAAACAGTATTTATGAACTTGGATTTGCCAATGGCTGCTTAAACATGACACTGAAGGAACAAATGACCAAAGAAAAAAACATAAATTAGCGTTCCCAAGAGTTTAAATGTTTCGTACATCAAAGGGCATTATGTTGAGCATGACTTCACATGCCTGTAACCTCAGCATGTGGGAGGCATCACAAGTATCTTGACAAGTTGCAACATAACCTAGGCGAGGCAGGCCTAAGCCAAGTAACAAGGCGACTTTAAACAAAATAAAGGCATTATGGACATTATGAAGATAATAAAAGACAATGTACACAACTGGAGGGAATAGTTACAAATCATCTTATTAGATAATGGTCTAATATATAGAACACATAAAGAATTCTGAAATGCATTAAAATTTTAGAAATACATTTAAAATGGGCAAAGGTTAGAAAGAACAGTTTTCCAAAGTTAAAAAATGTCAACAATCACATGAAAACATGTTCAGCATCACAAGTTATTCAAGAAATGCAAATCAAAACCAAAGCATGATACATTTTACATCTATCAGGAAGCTATCGTTACAAAGGGAGAGGAACAACAAATGTTGAATACTGCTGCCAGACATTAATGAGTAAGTCATGACAAATCTGTCTATGGCCTCCTCAGAAAAGTCAATATGTAGTTCCTATATGACCCTTAATTCCACCTTGCAAAAGTTGAAAATATATCCACACAAAAATTTATATACAAATGCTCATAGACGCATTACAACAGTCAATGTAGGAAACAACACAAATTTGGCATACTTGATTAAAAATATAAATATATGTATATGTATATATGTATTATATATGTGTATATATATGATGCATGGGTGTGTGTGTGTGTGTAAAAAATCCTTACAATGGAATATTATTTAGCCCTAAATAAGGACTGACATTTTATAAAAGGAAGTGTGTGAGGTAGAGTTTGTGAGGAAGAATTCACACACGCCCCAATCCTGCCTTAATCGGCCATACTTGCCTCTCCCTCAATCCCCTTTACCCCGAACCGCAATCCTGCCTTACCCTCTCAAAAACTCCCTCACACATTTCTTTCTTTCCTTTTTTTTTTTTTTTTTTTTTTTTTTTTTTTTTTGGTTATTTGAGACAGGGTTTCTCTGTGTAGCCTTGGCTGTCCTGGACTCGCTTTGTAGACCAGGCTGGCCTCGAACTCACATTGATCCGCCTGCCTCTGCCTCCCGAGTGCTGGGATTAAAGGCTTGCGCCACCACGCCCGGCTTCCCTCACACATTTCAATACCAGACTCAAATCCTAATTTCTTAATACACTTTTAATCACCTCAATCCATGCCTCACCTCTGAATCCCCACTCTAGGCCGCCACGCACTGCTTTACAGGCCCCTGCAATCCCTACCCCTCCCCCACCCGCATTCCCGTCCCATCCCCGCAATCCATGCCTCACTAACCGCCTTGGTCTCTATCAATTCCCCTGGACCTCGGTCCCCCTCACCCTGCCACCTTCGGCCCCAAGCACGCCCTTTTCGCACCAATCCCTTCCCGGGCACTACCCATCATTCTGCCCCACCCTTATCCTCACCTCACTCAACACTTCCCAAGGCCCTGCCCCACCTTGTCTACGCTCCAATACTTACTGGTGTTCACAACGTAGCACAGGATCACCAAAGTCCAGATTAAAAGCAGAAACAGACCCAAGTGCCTCCGGTACCACATATTTCGCAGACACTGGCGAACTGCAGCCCAGAAGCCAAACTGAGGGACGGCCGCCATGTTGATCATCGGACCAGATCTCTGTGGTCCTTGAAACATCCTGGGAGCAGGATTCTCGCCTCGGTGGCCGCTATCAGCAGTTGCTATCCTTGAGCGTACTCCACGGAGAGCCGCGCTCTTCGATCTATTCCTTCCCTGCCTTGGCCTGATATCCGAAGGCATGATTCAGGACGCCAGCCGGCCTAAGGCGACACCTCACAGCCTGTGGGCTGCCCAGAACCTCTGCACCTTAAGCTCTCGTGGGACTTGAAACTCCTGAACTCCGAACTCTCGTACCCCTTGCAACAATAGCAGGTCTCGCGAGATGTCAGGCACATTCCTTCCCAATGACGACTTTCTGTAGCCTTCCGCACACCTACCCATTTTAACCCTTTGCATGGATCGTGTTTTATATCCTCCCGTTCCCGTGGCACACGCCTTGAATCCCAGCACTCGGGAGGCAGAGGCAGGCAGATCGCTGTGAGTTCGATCCATTAATCCCAGCACTCGGGAGGCAGAGGCAGGCGGATCGCTGTGAGTTCGATCCTTGAATCCCAGCACTCGGGAGGCAGAGGCAGGCGGATTGCTGTGAGTTCGATGCCAGCCTGGTCTACAAAGTGAGCGAAGGCTACACAGAGAAACCCTGTCTCGAAAAACATAAATAAATAAATGTTCATAGATGATTACTGACTAAGTTAAGGTGCTTTGTAATATGTATTCTAGTAGTATTGCTGCTTATTGTGTATCAAAAATAAGTAACTGAAATTTAGATTTTAAGATAGGCTTGAGCCCGGCGGTGGTGGCGCATGCCTTTAATCCTAGCACTTGGGAGGCAGAGGCAGGCAGATCCCTGTGAGTTCACTGCCAGCCTGGTCTACAAAGTGAGTCTAGGACAGCCAAGGCTACACAGAGAGACCCTGTCTCGAAAAACCAAAAAAAAAAAAAAAGATAGGCTTGTAATTCCACTTAACATTCCTGTTACTCACTTCTAGTGGCCATTATCCAAAAGTGGCTTTTTAAACATAAATTTTAATTATTTTAAGTTCAACAAACCTAAGGAATCAATTATTCAATCACAGTCACCATCAAGTGTTCAATAATCTGCTTGTGTGCCTTAGGACTATCGTCTTGGATATGGGGACGATTTCTGTAGTGGCAGAAATTTGTGTGGTGCTAGATCTAACATGTCTAAAGTCAATAAAGTAGATATTGAACAGATAATCATATAGTAGGACTGTATAAGTGGAATAAAATGCTATTTTCCTTCTGGAGTCCCTAAAATTGAGTTATAAATAAGCAAAAATAATGAGAAATATTGCAAAATGATTAAGAATGCTTGCATTTTATTACCACATTTGGAATCAGTGAAATTGACACCTTTCTTCTTACTAGACTTGATGTGTCATATTTAAAATGGGATGCTTCACATGGCCTATACCCTTTTTTCTTTCTTTCTTTTTAATATTTGCTGTAGTGGCTAAGGTTATATTCACTCATTCATTCAATTTTTATTGTTTTGTTTTTTTCTTCATTTCCACTTTACATCATGGTCATACCTCCTCTCCCTTCTTTTCCAAGTCCCACGCTCACTCCCTGTTTCATCTATGTCCCCTCCTACACTTCATAGAAAAGGAACTCCACTCACCCACTCCAAAGTATCGAGTTGCATCAGGACTGAGGGCACCCTCTTCCCCTGTGGCCTGTCAAGGTAGCCACACCAAGAAAAAGAGATTTTAAAAAACAGGCAACAGAGTCACCTCCTCTCTCCTTACTAGCTACATGAAGCCTGAGCTGCCCATCTGCTACATTTGTATAAGGGGCCTAGGTCCAGTCCATGCATGGTCCTTGCTTGGAGCTTCAGTCTCCCCAGGCTACCCTGGGCCGTCGTTAATTGGCTCTGTTGCTTTTCTTGTGGAGCTCCTGTCCCTTCCAAGTATTTCCATCCTTCCCCACACTTTTCCACAAGACTCCCTGAGCTCCACCCAATGTTTGGCTAACGGTCTCTGCATCTGTTTCCATCAGCTACTGGATAGAGCGACTCAGGACAGCTATGCTAGGCTCCCCCGTCTGCAAGCATAGCAGAGTCGTTAATAGTGTCATGAGTTGGCTATCTCCCATAGAATCTCAAGCTAGAGTCCAGCCATTGGATTGGATATTTCCTCAATCTCTGCTTTATTTTTGTCCTGCATATCATGTAGGTATGGTAAGTTTTGGGTTGAAATTTTTGTGGGTATGTTGGTGTTCCCCTCCTTCCACTAGGAGTCATATCTGGATAGACAGTGGCCTTTTTAGACTCCATGACCCCTGCTAGTAGGAATTTCAGCTAAAGTCACCCATATATACTAACTGTCATAGTACACCAACTTGTCACAGAAAAGCCCCCATCCAAGATTTCTTTTCTCTCTGCAAGCCCATTGTCCTTCAGCCCCAGCTCTCCCCAGGTCTGATATTGACCCCTCATTTCTCTCAGTCCTCCCTCTCTTACCATATTCCCTCTCTTTAACCACTTCCTCTATTCTATTTAGACTTGTGAGTGATATTTAAGCATTCTTCTTTGGATCTTCCTTGTTACATATCTTCTTTGGGTCTGTGAATTAGAGTATGGTTATCCTGTATTATATGACTAAAATCCACTTATAAGTGAGTATATACCATATGTGTTTTTCTGGGTCTGGGTTACCTCACTCAGGATGATCTTTTCTAGTTCCATCCATTTGCCTACAAATTTCATTATTTCCTTGTTTTTAATAGCTGAGTAGTATTCCATTGTATGGATGTACCACAGTTTCTTTACCCATTTTTTGGTTGAGGAACATCTAGGTTGTTTTCAGATTCTGGCTATTATGAATAAAGGTGCTATGAACATAGTTGAGCAAATGTCTTTGTTGTGTGGTAGAGCATCCTTTGGGTATATGCCCAGGAGTGGTATAGCTGGGTCTTGAGGTGGAGCTATTCCCAATTTCCTGAGAAAGCACCAGATTGATTTTTGCTGTACTTGTACAAGTTTACACTCCCACCAGCAATGGAGGAGTGTTCCCCTTTCTCTACATCCTCACCAGCTTGTGCTGTTACTTGTGCTTTCGATCTTAGCTATTCTGATGGGTATAAGATGGAATCTCAGAGTCATTTTAATTGACATTTCCCTGATGACTAAAGATGTTAAGCATTTCTTTAAGTGCTTATTGGCTATTCAATATTCCACTTTTGAGATTTCTCTGTTTAACTTTGTACCCCAGTTTTTAATTGCTTTATGTGGTTTGGTGGTGTTTAATTTCTTGAGTTCTTTAGTGTATCTGGTTTTATGTTAAGGTCTTTGATCCACTTGGACTTTAGTTTTGTACAGGGTGATAGATATGGATCTATTTGTAATTTTCTACATAAAGACATCCAAGTAAACCCACACAATTTGTTGGATATCTGTTTTCCATTGTATGGCTTTGGCTCCTTTGTTAAAAATCAAATGTCTGTAAGTGTGTGGACTTATTTCTGGATCTTTGCCTCTATCCCATTGGTGACCCAGTCTATTTCTATTTCTATGCCAGTAACATGTAGCTTTTATTACTATTGCTATTGGCTATACCTCTTATTCTTTTTTAAGATGATTTATAACATTTATTTCTGACCTACACACACATACACACACACACACAGGACAAGAAAAAGAGAAAACTCACATTAGAGGAGATATTTTTTTAATTCCAATATTTTTTTATTTTATTAATTTATTCACATTACATCTCAATTGTTAGCCCATCCCTTGTATCTTCCTACTCTTCCCTCCCTCCCGCTTCCCTCCTACTCCCCTCCCCTATGTCTGTGACTGAGGGGGACCTCCTCCCCCTCTATATGCTCTTAGGGTATCGAGTCTCTTGTTGGTAACTTGCTATCCTTCCTTTGAGTGCCACCAGGCCTCCCCATCCAGGGGACGTGGTCAAATACGGGGCACCAGAGTTTGTGTCAAAGTCAGATCCCACTCTCCACTCAACTGTGAAGAATGTCCTTTTCATTGGCTAGATCTGGGTAGGGGTTCCAAGTTTACTGACCGTATTGTCCTTGGCTGGTGCCATAGTTTGACCCCAGGACCTAGATCCGCCTGTCATAAAGTTCCTCTTGTAGGTTTCCAGGACCCTCTGGATCCTTCTGTTCCCCCATTCTCCCATGCTTCTCTCACCTAAAGTCCCAATAGGATGTAGAGGAGATATTTTTTAAAGTGGCACACAAATAAAATGTGGAATCCAGACAGAATCAAAATAAGAGAATGCTATAACCCTTTTTCTAGCAACTCCCATTAACTGGTTTGCTTTCAGTCAAAGAAAGCTTCAAATGGTATTACCTTAATGCATTTAGGTTTAGAAGGGATGTGAAAAATAATCTCCTCATTTGCATTTGCATCTTTATCCCTATGGTATATATTCACTTTCTACTAATTTTCTTCTGTCATTCTTTGGAAAATTAGTAGATGTTGCATTATAGGAATAATGGAAAAGGTTTCCTATTCAAATAATAATTGAAATCTATCATGCACTGCTCCCCATCCCATTGCCTGGGAATATTTCACAATAATCATTAATTACAGGATCTGACAAGATAATAACATGCTTTCCATTTCTTTTATTTTTGTTTTGTTGTTTTCTTTTGCATCTCCAAAACTAATTTAAATAGAACACAATTATCCCAAAATGCTTATTAACATTTCTGAAACTACTGTTTGCAAATGGAGAATCAGGAATTGTCTGAGATTTTTCTCACTACTTTCAAGTATCAGGAGAGCTGGTGTTTCATAGATGTCAGAATAAGATGCAGGATTCTTGAGTAGGTGACAAAGAGCAAAAAGTTCTTCTTATACATGCTAAAATTCAAAAGACCCATGAAAAACTGCCTCACAACAACCACCTTATTCATGTTATAGCACATAGGAAAAATAAAATTAAATATATGGATCTGTACCACCACACTACTCTAAGGGCTCAGAACATCAACCTAGAGGGTGACAACTCAGTTCTGACTACTTCCCTTCTTAAGCTCTTTTAGGCTTCTTTTCTGTTTGTACCAATTGTGGGCTATATAAAGCCTGACTGTGAAGATACCTTCCACTACTGGCATTCTATGACTCACTAAATATAGCATCTGCGAGATTTTGTAAGCGGGTAAGGCCTGGTTCTTATACAATGAAATCTGCCCAAGCAATCTGCATTACACTGCTAGAAACTCAGACTTGAGCATTTCCAGGTATTCACAACACTAATGTAAAATTATTGCCACAAAAGTCTAGGCTTGACATGAACTCTGAAACCTCAATGTCCACCTCCAGTGACACATTTCCTCCAGCAAGGCCAAATCTCCTAATCCTTCTAAGACTTTCAAATAATGCTACACCCAAGCAGTGGTGGCTCACTTCTTTAATCCCATCACTCAGGAAGCAGAGGCCCTTGTTCACAGTATATACTACATCCTTCAAGACAGCATCTCAAAGTCTCAAACTCAGAGTGTGTTACAGGACAACTGATTCCATTGTGACCCCGAGATTGTGAACTGTAAAAACATGTTTATTCTTTAGCATGGTTCAGCCCTAACACACATCTTTTTTTAATTAATTTATTCAGATTACATCTCAGTTTTTATCCCCTTGCTTGTCTCCTCCCATTCCTCCCTAACACATCTTTAATCTAAGAACTTTTTTTATTGTAAACAGGTGATTATGGTATGTCTCAGCCAGCCCAAACACACACCTTTATTCCCAGAACATTCTGTTTATTGTAAACAGCTGATTATGGTATGGCTCAGCCCTAGCACACACCTTTAATCCAAGAGCTTTCTGTACACAGAATTTAATAAATTTAACAGTAGATCAAGAGGCAGAGCAAGAGAACAGCTGACAGGGCATAAGTAGATAGGAGGGACTTTGGAGAAAAAGAAGGAGGTCTTTAGCTTTTAGCTCTTTATTGGTTTTGGCATTTAGCTTTTGGCTTTTTTCTTCTGGGCTGTCAGGTGAGCTAGCAGGTCTTTTCCTCCTTGGCTATCAACTGAGCTAGTGAGCTTTTTATCTGACTGGCTGTCCTTAAACCTAAACCTGGTGTGCAAGAAAATCTGAAAATTTTAGTTTTTAGTTTTCTAGATTCTATAATATATGAACAGGTGTGTGAAGAGACTGGTTAGAGGCTATGAAAGACAGTGATACCTACAATGAATATACACCCACCCAATTCAGAGCTGTGTACATGAAAGCATATTCTATTTCTAGCTCTTTATACTTTGTTCCTTAACTTTGGAGAAGCCTATCTAAATCCCCATGTTCCCTGCCTCCCTTGAATCCCCAAGATTCCCTTTCTACGTCCAGAGGAAGAGTATCATTAATCTTAGAGTCTTTTGCTCCCCCAGACCATGTTTCTAGTATTGTCAGTCTCTTTCCTACTGGAGCTTATAGTATCTGATTGCACTTTAAGGGTCTACTAAAGACCCAAGTTCTCAACTTACATATCATAATACCTGAATATGAACTCCTTTTGATGAAAAATCTTTCTCATTTTGCTTTTTTTAAAGACATGGTCTCACTAAGTAGCCCAGTGGTCTGGAATTTAGTAGGTGAGACAAGATGGCTTTGAATTTTTGATCCATTACTCTGCCTCCTGATTGCTGTGATTATGGATGTGAGCCACCATGTCTGCCCCTAGGCTTTTATTCTTATGTTTAGAATCAAAGTGGCCACATCCCTTCCAATATCTTTCCAACTTCTTTTTCTTTCTTTCTTTCTTTCTTTCTTTCTTTCTTTCTTTCTACCTGTCTATCTGTCTATATGTGTGGGTGTGGGTTCCATAGCACAAGTGGAGGGTAGAGGACAACTTGCATGAAAAGCAGACTTGGGATGCACCAAACCAGAACTTCTCAAGATGTGATGCGTTGCTGTGGAGGGCAGTGGGAGCACATACTTCTAATCCCAGCACTATATACGGCTCAAGAAATCCTATTCACATCATCTGTCATGGCAGCAAGAGCCTTTATATTCTAAGCCTTCTCATTGGATTACCTTCCAATGTTCAAATAGAAAAGCTGATAAATTATTTATTGTAGGGAAAATTTAATCCAGCAACATGGCTACCCTGGCAAGGGATCATATCCAAAGATTGAGGGCTATGTGTTCTGGCTGGAATAAAGGAACATCCTTTAGTATATACCTTTAATCCCTCTGACTGGAATACAGACCTGCCTTTAGTAAACACCCCTAATCTCAAACAATGATGTCTAATTGAGGGGCAAAGTGAAAAATCTGAGAGAGATATACAGAATGATTCAAATTCAAATTCAGAATATTCCCAACTCTCACGAGGTCAGGGAAGAGAGGCTACTTAAGAGCAATGCAGGGAGAGAAATTTGAGTTCAGTTTGGTGCAGGTCAGTTAAGTGCAGTTGCGTTCAGATGAGCTTGTGCAGTTTCCATCCATAAAGTGTGCTCAGTCAATGTAGTCAGTGCAGTTCAGTGGCAGTTTTTCCAAGCAGAGCAATTCAGTGAGAAGATTAGAGAAGCTAGCTTGAATCAGTCATTTTGGAGAAGAGTTTTAAGCCAGAACAGCTGAGTTGAACCAGTCAGAGTTCAGAAAGAGCTAGAAAGGGAGAGCTAATTCATCAGTAAGTCTTGTAGGAGGGACAAGACCTGCCTTGGGCAAGAACAGAACCAGCCTGGCAACACATGAGCAGAAGGGGGCCTGTAGAGTCAGCCTGAGACCTGCCTGGACATGCCCACGCATGCCCAGAGACTGATAATGCCATGATGGGAACCAAGGAGGAGAAGCCACAGCAGCAGCTCACAGTTTAGGAGCCAATGGGACACTGGGAGGGGGTATAAAGACATGCCCTATTTCAGCAATAAACGAGTCTGCTTTGGCCACTTGCCTGACTCTAGGAGTCTGTGTCTTGATTTTGCACCAGCTCACCTGTCACCAAGGGTCTTGGGCCTGGGTTCCAGTTACAAAGTCTCAGAGGCTAAAAACATTTAGGCCTAGATTAGCAGACAGAGATTGGTAGCTGAAGCTGTCAAGGTCCGGGATTGCAGAAGTTTAGACTGTACAGAGGATAGAAGCTTCCAGGCCTGTCACTTGGGAGGCAGAGGTAGGTGGATCACTGTGAGTTTGAGGCCAGCCTGGTCTTCAAAGCAAGTCTAGGACAACCAAGGCTGCAGAGAAACCCTGTCTCAAAAAAAAAAAAAAAAGAAAGAAAGAAAGAAAGAAAGAAAAGAAAGAAAGAAAGAAAAGAAAATCTCTGGGCCCAAGCCATGAATTCATAAAGTTTTGGTATGGCTCTCATCTCATTCCCTCATCTGAGGAAATATCAACAACATTTGGGGCATCTCTGGGACAAGCTGGAAATCCATGACAGGGTAGGCTTCTAGAGGATATTGGTGTGACTCCAGCTGAGACGCCTAGCAGCAGGGGATGTGGAGACTGAAGTAGCCACCTCCTATAGGCAGGCAGGACTTTCAGTGGAGGGAGTAAGACATCAACTCACCCACAAAACCTTCAACTGAAAACTTACCCTGCCAACTAAGTATGCAGGGATATAGATGGAGCAGTGATGAGGGAATAGCCAAATTGAGACCCACCTCATGGGAGAGATTCAACTCTGACACGATTAATGGTAATCTGCTGTGCTTGCAGACAGGCACCTTAGAATAGCTGTCCTCTGAGAGGCTCCATCTAGTAGCTGATGGAAACAGATACAGAGACCCACAGCCAAACATTAGGCAGAGCCCAGGAAGTCTTGTGGAAGAGTGAGGGGAAGGATAGACAGACCTGGAGGGAATAAGAACTCCACAAGTAAACCCACAGAATGAACTAACCTAGGACCATAAGGGCTTAAAGAGACTGAATCACCAAACAAGGACCATGCATGTACTGGACCTAGGCCCCCTACACAGATGTAGCCAATCAGCAGCTCAGGCTTCATTTGAGTCCCCTAGTAAGGGAAGCAGGGAATGTATCTGGTATGGACTCTGTTGCCTGCTTTTGGATCACTTTCAGTGGAAGAGGGTGTGCTGGGGCAGGGTGGGGGCATCTCCCCTTTTCTAAGGAGAAGGGGATAGGGAAAAGGGAGAATAGGGTGGGAGGGTGGTATCAGGAGGAAAGGAGGGAAGGGGCTGTGATAGGGATGAAAGTAAAATTTAAAAGAGAAAAATATGCCAGGTGTTATGGTGCACACCTTTAATCCCAGTACTTGGGAGGCAGAGGCAGATGGATCCCTGTGAGTTCAAGGCCAGCCTGGTCTACAAAGTGAGTCTAAGATAGCGGAGGCTACACAGAGAAAACCTGTGTCAGAAAAAACCCTTTCCTTTCCTGATGTTTCATGACACTGCCTCTCTGTGCCCTCCCATTAGCTTCTCCTTGAAGGGAACACACCCTGAGTGGATCCATGGGATGGAACATCTGCCAAGTGCCTTTAATTGCAGTAAAGAACAAATGACCTTTACTAGAGAGAAAGAGAGATAGCCCTGCTGCTTTGCCCTGAGTCTGTATAAGCATTCCGCTACCATCTCCCTGATTGGGACCTTTACTCATGAAGGGATCTGTCACTTCAAAGAATGACTGAACATTCACTTCAAAGAATGATTTATGCTGACTTTATCTTCCCCTGAACACCTGGTTATGGTTTTTCTGCTTTAAAAGAAACTCACTTCCTTCCCTCGCCACAGCTCCTGAGACTGACGGCGGTCCTAATTGGCTAGAAGCTCATCCTGTGGTAAATAAAGTTGCCTTTTAATATATCTAGACTATGGTGCTTCTCTCCTATTTATTGCACATCCCTCACACCCAAAAAGTAAATCAGTGGTTATACTCCTTAACCAGTTATATACCCAAATAACCACACAGAGAGATTAGGACATATTTAATTAGCCTAGAGCAATAATTACTCCATTCTAAACCTTCAAGCTAATATAGTTTTCTCCAATTCAGATTTACTTTCTCATATCCTAAGTTGGATTCATTTCTTCTAGTGTTTCCCAGTCCTTTCCATACGGATCTCTCCTGTCCTTCCTCCTCTTTCTGTTCCCCTCACTGAACCAGGATGTCCCATCCTATTCTCTCTTATTGTTCAGCATTGGCTAATTTGTTTTCATTGGTAATACAGAGAACAAATGATGACATGTTTACACACCTTGAGACAGGAGATACTTAGAATAAACAACATAACAATGCAATATCCAGAATCCAGAGAGTGGGGTGTAGAAATCAGCATTTGAATGAATAAGGGTAAATTGGACCCATCCACAAGAACATTATGCCAAAGATGGTGTCTCTTCACGACAGTAAAACCTTAAAATACATTTACACTCCCAAAATACTAAATTTAATAAAAAAATAATTTTTAAAAAATCACAATACCAGAAAGAAATAGTTACTTGTTTTGAAGTTGCTGGGCAGTGGGATTCTGTAGACTCCTAAACATCATAGACTGCTTCAAGTAGTCTTGGTTATCCTCCAGAAGTTTAGAGTAAAACCTTATTGCTGAAGACACCACATGCTTGAATCATAGAACATGGGGAAATCAAGATGGAAGTTTCTTCCTGCTTACTAGCTTTCAAAGTGCTAGACAGTGTTATGCATACTACAAGAGAAGAGGAATCATTAGTTTTACCCAACTGTAAACTCAACAAGCAATAATGACTAGCCTGGCAACCAGTCTAAGTGTGACACACATATATAATAGGAATAACCAACCACTTTCTGATTGGATTTAAGGCTCTCTCCACAAGAGGAAACTCATATCTGGTACCATTATCAGGCTAAGAACCTAGGGCTAGATGGGTCCTAGCCACTAAGAGAGAACCTAGTACTAATAGTCTACTGAATTGATATGGTATTAAACTGCCCCTTAATGATTCACCATTATGTGCATAAATTAATGCATTTCTCAACTCTCATCAGAGAAGCTTCATTACATGTAGTTAGTGATTAACGTAGAGACATACAACTGGCCAAGGGACAGAAAGTAAAACTAAGAGACTTCAGAATGATCAGCCCTTATTTTATTCATTGTATATATTGCATACACACACACACACACACACACACACACACACACACATACACACACACACACACACACAGAGTTTAGGGAGTATTGTGGAGAAACATCAGAAAGAGCTGTAAGGAGGCAGAGGTAGTGGATAGCTATAAGGAAATGTCTTCTGAATACAGCAGGCCACAGCAGGGCAGATACAAGCATAAACTCACAACCTCATACAAGCCCAAGCTAGTCGAAATCCTAACGCGGAGAGGGAAGATAGATCTAAAGTCCCACTTCTAGCTGATTAGCTATTGGCAACTTTCAGCTGCTGAGAGAAGGAGGGTTGGTTTTTCATAAATTGAACATATGCCAGTGAAGGCCACACATCTAAGACTTTGTAGGCAGCACAAATTGGACTTGATGAAAAAAGAGGACACAGAGTTGACTAGGTTGGAAAAGTTGGGTCGGTGGAGGGTGAAATAACCAAAACATATATAAAATGCTCAAAAGACTAATAAAAATAAATAAAATTGAAAAAATTTTAAACCTAGCATGATGGTCGAAGCCTATAATCTGAGCACTTGGAAGATGAAAACAGAAGAATCATAAATTAAAGGTCATCATTCCAATTAACCAAAATACCTTGAATGTAACATTCATATGACCCCTGATTGTTCTGTGGCTCTTGCTGTATGCAATTTTTCTACTTATGTGTAATAATATCACACACACCCCAAAAAAACACAAAAAATTTTTTAAAAGGTCATCATCCATCCAAGCAAGTAGAGGACAGACTGGGATATATAAGAGGTTACCTCAAATAAATAAATAAATAAATAAATAAATAAGAAAAAAAAAGAAAGAAAATTGAGGTCTGGGACTATGGTTCAATGACAACATTTGTGTAACAGATACAATGTTCTGAATTCAATCCCCAGCAACACCAAAAGAGAGAAAAGTGTCTAGGCAAAGAAAATGAGAACAGTGAACAGTGCTTGTCATGGATGAAGCGAAAAAGACACCAGAAGGAACTAAAAAAGTATGATCAATGAAAGAATTTGTGTTTTGGGGCTCAAGGTGAACATGGGTTTGGGTGATTGTTTTATGAGAGATTTATTAGAAGAGTTGTTAATTAAAAGGACAGCAGCATGGCAAGGGCACTGAGGAGAGATAGGCTCGCAGAGTTAGGGTCCCTTAGAGTTTTGGAGGAAGGGGAAAGTGATATGGATTGAAAAGTTTTCTCCACTTGGCTGTTGCTGGAGTAACAAGTAAACAGTGAATTGAAGAATGCTCACTGGTGGTAAACATCTTTGCTGGCTGGCCATTACTGTCAGTTCAAAGGGCAAGAATCTACACAAACAAGTTACGTTTGTTGTAGAAACCAAATGCCTTGTACTTGCAGGAATTGTCACAATTCAACAAAAATGGAAGAAATTTACAAGAATGCATAGCTCTGGCTAACAGCATTATAGCTTTACAAACTGGTTTGGTCCTGTCTAACATCAGGTATGGGCTCTTTAAACAAATAAGCAGATATTATGTCACACTTAAAAGGATTGCTAAATTAAACTGATCCTTTTTTTTTTTTTTTTAACTAAACCATGTCTTCTTTTCCTTTGTGATATCTTCAACTCAACTTCCAGGTTATTTTTGATTCTTTATTCTCATACTTAATCAGTCTTCACCTGTTAAATTTGCTTCAAAAATTCTTCCTAAGCCTATCTTTCTCTCATGTTCCTATATCAGCAGCCCTAGATTGGACCTTTGTTACTTCTCTGGTATAGAAAACTTTCTTAAATAATTTCGCAGCCAATTTATGCAAATACTAATAATAACTTAAGTCTCTCTTCTCACCCTGACATAAGCATCTCTACTTGAATTACTCCTGTGGCAATGTAAAAACCAAACTAACGCCATGTTCTGTCTGTCCTGTAACTAATGCCACGGTCGGTATTTTCTGTGAGAACTCGTCTTCTAGGTGACCCTTCTCCCTGCATTCCAGGAATGACCAAATTCTGCTGTGAACTGCACCTGCCAGCACTCCCCAGAAACTCCACCCAACCTGCCTAAAGGTTGACATTCCTGTGACCCACAACTTCCCTTGAGATTCAGCCCCCCCCCCAAATCTGCGTAAAGGCCGACATTCATGTTACCCACCACATCCACTTATGGGTTTTTTTCCCTTTAAAAACCCATTACCTTTGAAGCTCTGGTGCCACTCTCCTATGCTGTTGCATCAGGAAGGATTGTGTTCTGAGCTCGAGCCCATGATACAGTACCCTGTATATGTGGCATTGGCATCAAGTTCTGGTGGTCTTTTTTTGGGTTCTCGTGATCTGGGCATTCTGGGTATTTATTGCAGTAACAGCCATACTTTGATGATTATTCACCAAAAATACACACTTTCTCCACTGCCCTTTATCTCTGTCAATATCTCTAAAACAGTTTGCTCGAGTAAAAAATCTGACTCTTCTTTAATTAAGCTAAATTTTTCAAACCCCACTACTGAATCAATAGAACTTCTCTGTCTTTGAAGCTATCCAAAGTGATTAATTTCAGGTACTAACTTGGCTAAAACATGGAGCCTTGTTATTTTTTTTTTTCAGACATTAGTCTCAGTGTTGATTGAAGCTATTTTCTAGATGTTTTTAACATCTACAATCAATTGACTTTAAAGAAAACCACCCGACTTGTCTAATTTCTTAGAAAACCTTAAGAGTAAAACTCATGTTTCATTTATTTAAAAAACATAAAAACAAAACCCATCACATTAAAAAATGAAAGAGTAGATGGGCATGGAGGTGCATGCCTGTAATCCCAGCACTTGGGAGGCAGAGGCAGGGGGATTTCTATGAGTTTGAGGGCAATCTGGTCAACAAAGTGAGTCCAGGACAGCCAAGGCTACAGAGAGAAACCCTGTCTTAAACACACACACACACACACACACACACATACACACACACACACACACACACACACACACACAGTATGATTTCTTTTTTAAAAATCTATTTATTTATTGTATATGAGTACTTTATCTGCAGAAGAGAGTATCAGATCACATTACAGATGGTTGTAAGCCACCATGTGGTTGCTGGGAATTGAACTCAGGACCTCTGGAAGAGCAGGCAGCACTCTTAACCACTGAGCCATCTCTCTAGCCCCTGAAAAAGTACGATTTCTTAATCAATCCTAATCTGATTTTAAATTGCACATTAGACTTGATATTGCAGTGTGAAAATACTCTTACTGGGTTTGCTGTGGAGAAAACTGACTGTTAAATGATGTCTGCCATTGAAGAATTCAGATCAGCCAGAGTTAGCCAGAATGCAGCCGTGCTAAACCTTTATTAAAGGTCTATGCCAAGGTGAAATAAGAAAAATTTCTACTGCTGCACCCCATTGCTTCTACCCCACCCTACTCAGAACCCACTGGCTCAAGATAATCCCTGGAATAACCACACTTTCATGCCCACCCCTATCTCACCCTAACATATGCTAAGGCCAATGGCCTCCAGGCTGCCCCTCTCCCCTCTGGGCTGCTCCCTCACTCCTTCCCACACTCCATTCAATTTACCCAATCCCCTCAGAGGTTAATTTTGTTAGCCAGTTAGGTTTGTACTAATTGCTGTTGCAGAATCATGCTTCTGTAAAGGGTATGTAAACCCACTGCTTTGGCTACCTGAGATCCCTCAACTCTTCTGAGTTTGATGGACCCCAACATGTCGGCTTAATTAAAATTCCTTTGCTTTGGCACCAACTCTGGACTCTGACTCTCAGTGGGCTTCCAGGAATAGACTCTGACGACCTGAGTCTAGCAACATCTATCTAGCACAGGGTTTAAAGCAAATCTGATTGCATTAGGCTCTTGCTTAGTGCTTCTCCATAGGAGGGAATCACCCCCACTGTGTGGCTTCTCCAGGGAAGACAAAGAAATACTTACTAACCTCAGACAGAGTACCAATAGACCAGAGAAAGGAATCCACCAAACCCACCCTGGCATACAAATGAGTTTCCTAGGATTATTTTGAGGAACACGGGGGACTCAAAAACAGCTCCAACATGGGTTGTAGGCGTGAGTGTTCCCCAGCATTGCTTACTCTTACAGCTACTGAGGATTCTGAACTTGCAGTCAGCCTTCCAACTCCCATATAAGCTAGCTCTCACAAGACTACCTGCAGCTGTGACAGGATCACTTAAGTGACCAGAATCTTCCAACAAAGACTTTTAGCAGCCTCATTAGCATTACTACAGGCCTATCTTTCACTAGTATTGTTCTGCTTAATTTGTTGACAGAGAGCCTGGGAGTTCTCTTAGCTCACCACAATACCCCTACTTCCTGATGGCAAGCTGGGAAAATGTAGCTACAATACAACTCTGATGATTCATATACCTTCCCTTTGTTTATAAGAGCTCAGCATTTGCTACCTTCTTATTCCTTCTCATGTTCAGACCAAACTTTCCCAGACCCTGGCTCCACCTTTCCACACACTCTTCCCTCCTTTTGATTTAGCTAAATTTGCCTCTTTGAGACTGAAATATCCTTCTTTAACTCTGAGAATAGGATCAATGCCCCTCACATACTTTCCCCTAAGATCTGGCTTCTAATTATTAATATCATTAATCTTATAGTACTTGACTATGAAAAACAGAAGAATCATTTTAGAGAAAACTATGTTCAATGGTTACCAACTTTTCACTTAACTTGGAGCTTTTTCAAGACAGTACATCTTTTTTTTTCTTTTGAGTTTTCAAGACATCTTAAAGTAGGCATAATCTAGCTGTTAGCTTTTGTGTACATTCCGTTGAAATTCCCTTTTTCAATTATTGCAATTAGAGTAATCATTGCTGCACCTTATGGAATTACAATCTGATAAAATAAAAACAGAAGGCACGAGGTTGCCTTCATCAGTTTGGTCATGTGTTTTTGTGGTAAGTGAAATTCCTAGTGTGAGTCCTAAAATATTTCAGATTTATAATTGAAGGGGGAATGGCCATAAATGAATGTTAATTGTGTTAAGAATTTTGACTCTCAAAGGTCCTCCCAGACTTTGCTGTGACGTTCCACTCCCTTTCCATACCTCCTTAATTTTCTCTCCTTTATGCATTCCCATTGGGTCTCCTTTGTAGGTTTTAGTCTCTTGGACATGGCTGACATACCTTGCCTTCTACCTCGAACTTTTAGGGCAGAGCTTTCCCTTCACTATGTAACCTGGATATTTTGTTGTTCTTACATTTTTTTTCTCTTTCTCCCTTTCCCCTTACCTACATTTATATACTTTAACTTAAACCTTATATGAAAAACAATCCAGAGTCCTCATTTTTAATTCTAGGAAAAGGAATGTTAGGATTCTGCTTCAGTCTGCCCACCTGTGATGTCATGGCATACCTGCCAGGGAGGGGGTGTGTGGCCCTGCCCAGCGCTATAAATGGGCAGACCCACCTTACCCTTCCCTCTCTCCCTCTTCTCTCTTCCTCTGTCTCTCTCTCTCTCTCTCTCTCTCTCTCTCTCTCTCTCTCTCTCTCACACACACACACACACACACACACTCTCTCTCTCTCTCTCTCTCACTCTCTCTCTCTCTCTCTCTCTCTCTCTCTCTCTCTCTTCTCTCTGTGGTACCCCTCTGTGAAAGGGAAAAATTTTAATTAGCATTAAAGCAACCAGAACAGCAGAGCTCTCTAACTCATAAGTGCAGGTCGACAGGTATGCTAGCCCAAGGTCCCGATGATAAGTCACAAAGAATGCGGAGCTAGGAGACAAAGGCCTATTGAGTGTTCCAGGGACTGGCTGGCCGTAAAAGATAGGGAGGATACACAAGGACAAATTCCTGAGAGAAACAGGTACCAGACATGGTCGAGTGAGTAATGAGCCAAGACCCCTCATCCAATCTTATGGTGTCTGCTTAATCCCCCCTTGAGGCCCGCACACAATGTTCCAGGTTTGAGTTTAACCAGATGTGTTGTTAGCTCAGATAAACATCTACCCTCGGGTTCCAAGAAAAACAGGAACCGAGGACGGTTCCCATGTGATTAAGTCTGAGCTTACCCCAGATCTGCCTACGCAATTTGCTGATGTTCAAATGTTTGAAACAACCAATTGTGTGTGGCTGCACCAAAACTTCCCACTCCCCCCGACCCTTGCCTATATAACCCCCAAACCCCTGGGCTTCTGGGTCGACCCCTCTGTCTCCTGCGTGAGATACGTGTTGACCCGGAGCTCCGCCAATAAACTGCCTCATGTGTTTACAGCAAGACGGTTGTTTGTGTGTCTTTGGGTGCACGCCATCCCGAGGCTTGAGTGAGGGTCTCCCTTCGGGGATCTTTCATCTGAAAGAGAGATAAACCTGTTTTTTATGATCCCAAGTGTGGGATCGGAAGGTCTTATGAAGGAACAGGTGAGGTTAATCCACTAGAAGACCAACCATTGCTCCACTTCGAGATGCTGCTAGAGAGAACTGCTCGAGGAAAGGCTTCAGGGCTCTGGGCTCCTGCTGAGGTTCCTGGTTCTGGTTACTCCAGGTTCCAGCAGAAGAAATCCTGCTGGCAATGCCAGGAGAATTATTCCTCAGAACTGATACCCTTACGGTTTTGTTATTGTCTTCCTTAATCCTCTTTTCCTATTGTTTTGGTTAGTCAGGTTATAAGTGATGCATGCTCGGTTAATAAGTTGTAATAAAAAATATCCTGGTAAAGAAAACTGAGACTACATTCCCCCACACTTTCTTTCTCTCCCCATGCTCATTTAGTAAACCTCATATAATCTAATATCTGTTGCCTGACATCTTATTATCTTATTTCTTATTTTAAATTATTAAAACAACTAATTGTCTTTCACCAAGTATAGACCATGTGCTAGGCACTATGCCAGCATTATGTTTATCCTCCACAAGCCTTGAGATAAATGTTAACCTATTTTTCTGAGGAAACTGAGGTTCAGCAAGTTTGCATGACTTGTGTTATGCTAAAATTGATACTTTAAGTGAAATTTGAAGTTGTGTGAAGTGGCAGATAATGATTCTCCCAATGTACACTGAAGGCATTGAGTCTGACCCTCTCAACAGGACACCACTAATGCATTGCTTAAGCTATAAAGTACTCAATTGCCTTCTAAAACTCCATGTTTTGAACATTTATGAAGAAAATACATTTCTAATAACACTCTGTTGACCAGCTATGTTTTGAGAATTTTCTTCAAACCACATGTGGGAGGAGTCTTGAAGGGAGGGAATGGGGGACCTATCACATCTTTATAAGGTCCCAAAGAAAAATTAGCATTCAATTTCATAACGCTCTCCTTAGGGATCCAATGAGTTTACTGGACTTATAGAGGAAGGGTGAGAAATTATAGGAAGGAGCTTGGGTGATCCAATAGCAATTCTACTATAAGATGTATAGCCATCATGGATGATAGCTTCCCCATGATGGTGCAAATGGAATCCCCTTTCCTAGTTTGTCCCAGCCTGTATACTCTAGCCCCTCCCTGAGACCCTGAGGATATTTGCAGTTAGGGCAATTGCACACAGCTGGCTGGGAGGGGTGGCTGTATACTCAAGTGAGGGTTCAATGACCCTCCCTACATCCTTCTTCTTTAAGGGAATGTCAGTAGTCAACAAGACCAGTTATGATGATCTTTCACATCCAGATACAGCTGAATTCATGAAAATGATGGCTCATTTGGTAGCAGATATGTTGGACAACATCTTGTGATCCAAAATTACAAACTCTTCCAGAACCCTCTCTTGACACAATCCTGCAGAGTTTATTACTCCAGCCTTGAGTCACACTTCAAATATCCAGCAGGACATCTGTTACATGGTTTCATACTTTTCTATTACTGTTGTGGCTACTTATAGTAGACTGGCTCCTAAAAAAAGAGGCAAAGTGTACTCTAATCCCTTTTTCTCTATTTCTAGGACAGATGCTGACTAGTTGAAATATAGTCAAACTTGTTATAAATATCCCAGGCACCAGAATAAATGCTTTACATTTGCTCACCAATTTCATGCTCATATCACCTGTATGAAGGATAAGATACTATTGATATCCAGTTTACTGGTGAACAATATTAACTTTACAACATTTATATAACTGTCTAAAGCTTCATGAATAGAAAATAGTAGTTTTTAATTAGAACACAGGTAGGTTCATTGTAGAATTTAAGAATGTTTAATTTCAATGCTATTGTTTATAACATCTTCCAGTTCCTTTCTTTAAGAACCATTTATATGTATGTTTTTGGTTGCATTTCTGTATGTACACCATGTGTATATCTGGTGCCCTTTATGGTATCCCCTGGAACTGGAGTTATGGATAGTTGTGAGCTGCCTTTTGAGTACGGGGAACTGAACCCAAGTCTTCTTCAAAAACAATACATGTTCTTAGCCTCTGAGCCATCTCTCCAGCCTCTTACTGTTTTTAGCCTTTTGCCTCAAAATACATAGACTCTGCATATGCTCCTAGATATTGTGTTGAGCCATTTCCCCATGAAACCATTAAGTGTTTTAATATAATAATCCCAAAAGACTTTAATATACTTAACCTACAGACATCTTCATTTAACAACAGAATACATTTTAAAATACAGGTTGCTTACCCCAATCACTACATAGCTGGTTGGAAACTGTGTCCCAGTCTTCTGAACAATATTAGAAGAAAATATTGTACTACTACATACTACTAGCCTGGGAAAGGAGAAATACTGAAAAAATTTAAATGTTGTTTCTACTGAATATGTCTCACTTTTATATGATTCTAATTTTAAAAATTGGACAAACCATCTCTAAATCAGGGACCAATGATCACAATAGGAAGTTAGCACTGTCATCTTATGTAAACTAGCGACCTTATTCTATTAGCTAATTGTTCCAAAAATCCTTCATAAAGAAAGATAACCTTTTCTTGTTCAAGGTTCAGTATAGGATCATAAATTGTATTTAGTGGCATTGCTTTACTATCCTATGATCAGAATAAGTTCCTCAATACTTCTCTGATCGCTGTGAGTTCGAGGCCAGCCTGATCTACAAAGTGAGTCCAGGACAGCCAAGGCTACAAGAGAAACCCCATTTTGAAAAAAAACAAAAATAAAAATAAAAATAAAATATCCATCAGCCTAGGTTTTCCCAGCACTTCCAAAGGATTCGATTGAGCTTATTTAACTTGTAGCATGAACAATATAGATGTGATGGTGCATCTCAACCATGTACCCTACAAAGGGGGCACATATCTATTTGTCCTTATAACTCTTAAATTTTATGTTGAAGTTTGTCTACCAATGTCATTCTCTTTTGTATCTACAACATGAATCACTGTCTGATTTGTGGTATAGGTGCAATACATATTGAGTGAATTTATCTCCATTTCTTTAAAGGCAAGTAACTACCCAAGCTCAAAATCTATACATCAGAAACCATACTTTTTTCCCTTAGTCACATGGCAATCATCAAATGCCACATGTTTTGTCTCCTAAATATCAAGAGATAAGCTTCTTACTCCATCCCACTTTGAAATATGCTCTCAGTCTGTAGCTATGGTTGGCCTTAAACTTTCCGTGTAGATCAGACTACCCCCAAACTTACAGAAATCCATTTTCCTTTGCCTCAGGAGTGTTGGGATTAAAACCATGGACCTTTGGAAGAGCACACAGTGCTCTTAAGTCCTGTCTTTCTTTCTTTCTTTCTTTCTTTTTCTTTTCTTTTTTTTTTTGGGGGGGGTTGTTTTTTGTTTTTGTTTTTGTTTGTCTGTGTAGCCTTGGCTGTCCTGGACTCACTTTGTAGACCAGGCTGGCCTCGAACTCACAGCGATCAGCCTGCCTCTGCCTCCTGAGTGCTGGGATTAAAGACGTGCGCCACCACCTATCAACCTCTGTCTTTCTCTTTTTAATCTATGTCCAGAAACTGCATAAGAGAAAATATCAAAGGCACCAACGCAGATGTAGTGGCTGCTCTAGAGCTGGCGCTGGGGCCACCATTGAGGCTTGGGCCGCATGCAAACTTGGGTTTGAGCTTCCAGGCTCAGTGCTGAGCACCTGGCACTGAGCACCTGGTGCCCGAAGAGGCCCCGCCATATCGCCATGCAACCAGCAGAAAGAATGCAAGTGGGGGAACCTGGTGCTAGTGAAAAATGAAGGGATACCCACATTGGCCAGCTCAGCTTGATGAGATGCCTGAGGCTGCAGTGAAATCAACAGCTAACAAATACCAAGTCTTTTTTTTTTTTGCAGGGGTGGGGAGTGGGGGTTGCGGGGTTGGGGGGATACGGGGGACCCATGAGATGGCATTCCCAGGCATTCTTCTTCCTTTATGAGGAATCCAAGAAGAAGTTTGGTAAGCCCAAGAAGAGAAAAGTGTTCAGCGAGGCCCTGTGGGAGATCAAGAACCCTACAGTCAAGGCCTCTGGCTACCAGTCCTCCCAGAAAAAGAGCTGCGTGGAAGAGCCTGAGTTGGAGCGTGAAGCCCATGAAGGTGATGGTGATAAAAAAGGGCAATGCAGAGGGTAGCAATGATGAGGAAGGGAACCTGGTCATTGATGAGCCAAGCAAGGAGAAGAATGAAAAGAGGATGCTGAAGATGAGAGCAGGGGGAATGCTGGAGGACTCCCCTAAACGTCCCAAGGAGTCAGGAGACCATAAAGAGAAGGACAAGGAGATGGCTGCCTTGGAGGGTGAGAGGTGGAGAAGAACAGCACCCCATCTGAGACAGGCTCTGGCAGGGGACCTCCTCCAGAGGAAGAGGAGGAGGAGGAGGAAGAGGCTGCCAAGGAAGAGGATGAAGCCCAGGGTGTCAGAGATCATGAGAGCCTGTAGCCACCAATGTTTCAAGAGGAGCCCCTGCCCAGTTCCTGCTGCTGTCTGGCTGCTACTAGGGAAACTGGCCATGGCCTGCAAACTGGGACCTTTTTCCCCACCCAATCCACTTCCCTCCTTTACTCACTTATGCTCATTTTCTTGGCCCTCATCTCCAGGTCCTTCCCTATATACCCTATGACCTAAGTTGGGGCCATATGCCCTGGGATGAGATGAGGCCATTGCATCTCCTAAGATTTGTTTCCTAGAGTTTCTTTTGGGGTCTGGGCTGCTGTTTCCACAAAACTCTTGACACCTCTGTGCTCCTGCAGGCATTCTAGACCTTTGAGCTGAGCTGGGGCAGGAGTGGAGGTGATGGAATATAAACTTGAGTGAGAGTTCCTGGGTGGCATCTCCCGAGCTCCTGTCTCCTGCCCCCACACCTGTTTTTCCATCTGCCTACATTCAAGAAAGGGGACACTGGAAGAAAGGCTCCCATCCATAAATCCTTGGTGATTTTGAGAACACTGTCTTTCCCGGATCCCAGGGTTCAAGAAATTGTAGTTTAACATCAGGACTTTGGGTTTTCCAAGTTGTTAGGGCCAAGGACCCAGAGAGAGAGCTGAGACCGGAAAAATTGACTCCTCATTTGCATTGAGCAAATGTCTCTTTAGCTCTCAGGCCAGAGGGTAACATGGGGAGACCCCACTGCCTTTTTCACACTTCCTACAATTCTCAAGGCCAGCCAGTAGTAAGATACTTCACCCAGACATAAAGGTAAAGACACATTTTAAAGGAAATGTTTTTAATAAAAGAAAATTACAAAAAAAAAAGCAAGTCTATTACTCCTAGCCCTTTGTGCTCATCATTCTGGCCCGTCCCCACTGCTGATGGATTTCTGAGGTGCACCGGGAGGCTTACCTTCTGTTCAGGGTTGATGCTTTCTCTTTGGAGCTGGCCCTTTAATATTCTTCCAGAGTTGGTACTCTGGTGTTACCACACACCCAGTTTGTAGCCCACTGAGAACACAGGGAAAAGCCCCTTCTCCCCAGCCTCTTCTTAGTGGTTTCTTATACCCCTCTTTCTTCTCTTGTCTTTTACTCCTATCCCTTCTTTGGGCTCTGAAGAAAAATTACTGACTATAGCTTTGGAAGTGTAGCTCTGAGAACCATAGACAATCTGAGTTCTAGGAAAATAAAGCAGTTGATTACTAAAAACAAAACAAAACAAAACAAAAACCCATCTCTTATAGAATGGGCCTCTGAATAGATTTAATTGTATGTTGACAACAGAGGTTACTTTGATTTTTTTAAATATATTTTATTAATTTATTCATATTACATCTCAATTGTTATCCCATCCCTTGTATCCTCCCATTCCTCCCTCCCTCCCATTTTCCCCTTACTCCCCTCCCCTATGACTGTGACTGAGGGGGACCTCCTTCCGCTGTATATGCTGATAGGGTATCAAGTCTCTTCTTGGTAGCCTGCTATCCTTCCTCTGAGTGCCACCAGGCCTCCCCATCCAGGGGACGTGGTCAAATATGGGGCACCAGAGTTTATGTAAAAGTCAGTCCCCACTCTCCACTCAATGGTGGACTTAAAGAAACGCTCAGCCTCCTTAGTCATCAGGGAAATACAAATCAAAACAACTCTGATATTCCATCTTACATGCATCAGAATGGCTAAGGTCAAAAATTCAAGTGACACTACATGCTGGCAAGGATATATAGAGAGAGGAACTGGGAATGCAAACTACAGCCACTTTGGAAATCTATCTAGTGCTATATCAGAAAACTGGGAATAGGGCTTCCTCAAGACCCAGCTATTCCACTCCTTGGAATATACCCAGAAGATGCTCCAGCACACAACAAGAACATTTGCTCAACCATGTACATACCAGCCTTATTCATAATAGCCAGATCATGGAAACAGCCTCAGTGTCCCTCAGTAGAAGAATGGATAAAGAAACTGTGGTACATTTACACTATGGAATACTACTCAGCTATTAAAAACAAGGGATTTCCTAAATTTGTGGATGATTGAATTGAACTAGAAATGATCATAATGAGTGAGTTAACCCAGAAGCAGAAAGAGTCAAATGGTATATACTCACGTATATCTGGACACTAGCCCAAGGGGCATGTCCCATGAAAGTCTTCACTTACCAGGACAGTGGGACAGAGGGGAGGATATCCTGTTGGGACTCTAGGTGAGAGAAGCATGGGAGAATGGGGAAATAGAAGGATCCAGTGGGTCATAGAAACCTACAAGAAGAGCATTATGATGGGCAGATCTGGGCCCAGGGGTCCTGCTCAAACTATGGCACCAGCCAAAAACAATACATGCAGTATACTTTGATTTTTTAAAATAGTTCTGTAAGTTGCTTTTTCACTGTGTCAAAATACAACAGAGAAATCAATTGAAGGCAGGAAGGTTTATTGTAGAGGTGTAAGTCTATGGCTACTTGGCTTTGTTGCTTTTCTGGGATGCATATAGTAATTCAGCTCATGCAGGGGAGAGAGAGGGGAGAGCACGAAGAAGAGAAAAAAGCTTACTTCGTATTGTTTAAGAGACAGAGAGACACAGGAAAGCACCAAGGACAAAAAATATCCTTCAGTCTCCACAGTTAAGTGGAGAGTGGAAACTGACTTTCACACAAACTCTGGTGCCCCATATTTGGCTATGTCCCCTTGATGGGGAGGCCCGGTGGCACTCAGAGGAAGGATAGCAGGTTACCAAGAAGAGACTTGATACCCTATGAGCATATACAGGGGGAGGAGGTCCCCCTTAGTCACAGTCATAAAGGAGGGGAATGGGGTGAAAGTGGGAGGGAGGGAGGAATGGGAGGATGCACGGGATGGGATAGCAATTGAGATGTAATATGAATGATTTTATTTTTCAATAAAAAAGAAAAAATATCCTTCAAAGGCATATTCCTAGTGAATTATTTCTTTTACTCAGGCCACACCTCCTTATAATCCATTCAGTATGAACTCATTAAGGAATTAAATCATTGGTGAAATTAATGCCCACATGATCCAGTTACCTTGAAAAAGAACTACTAGCTAGGAACTGAGCCCCCAACACGTGAGCCTTTTTGTTATCTTACATCTAGCCCATAACATTTCATTCTTGCCTCACAATACTTGCCAATCTCACAATGAACACAAGGAAAGCTCTTAGTTGTGACTCCCTGTAAAACTGAAAATAGAATTAGATGTTTTAGCAACATACGACTGTAGAATAGAGTACACAATCTCATTTCAAGGATGAATTTGGAACTGAGGAAATGAGATTTGGGACTAAGACAAGACTGGAGTTCAGTCAGGAAAGCAATAAATTCTGTAGCATTGTGTCTGGCATCCATGGCATATAACGATACAGTGTGAAATCTCAAGAACTTGGACTATAACATCCATACAGCCTGTAGCCTAATTGGCTTTTCTATTGAGGTGGTTCTGTTCACTTCCTGAAGATTTCTGGGTAGATATTTCATGTTTCTGGTATCTCCACCTTTCTGTGGAATCTCTGTTTCAATTTAGGCATCATACAACTTCAGTCATCACTCTCTCAGGAGTTGTGCAAGAGGGGCCCAATACTGCCAAACTGCCTGGCATGCAAGCCTTTCCTTTATTTTATGTTTTAGATATACTTTATTAATTTATTTGTATTACATCTCGATGGTTATCTCATCCCTTATATCCTCCCATTCCTCCCTCCCTCCCACTTTCCCCTTACTCCCCTGCCCTATGACTGTGACTAAGGGGGATCTCCTCCCCCTGTATATGCTCATAGGGTATCAAGTCTCTTCTTGGTAGCCTGCTATCCTTCCTCTGAGTGCCACCAGGTCTCCCCCTCCAGGGGACATGGTCAAATATGGGGCACCAGAGTTTGTGTGAAAGTCAGACCCCACTATCCACTCAACTGTGAAGAACGTCCTGTCCATTGGCTAGATCTGGGTAGGGGTTTGAGGTTTACTGCATGTATTGTCCTTGGCTGGTACCATAGTTTGAGCAGATTCGCCCATCCTAATGTTCTTTTTGTAGGTTTCTAGGACCCTCAGGATTTGTGGACAAACGGATTGAGCTAGAAATGATCTTAATGAGTGAGTAAACCCAGAAGCAGAAAGAGTCAAATGGTATATATTCACTTATATCTGGACACTAGCCCAAGGGGCATGTCCCATGGAAGTCTTCACTTATCAGGAAAGTGGAACAGAGGGGAGAATATCCTGTTGAGACTCTAGGTGAGAGAAACATGGGAGAATGGCAAGCCTTTCCTTTAAAATCTGGCCATAGGCTTTCATTTCTCTAATACTACTGAATTCTGCATATCTTGAAAATCAGCATCATTTAGAATACACATGACTATCTTGAGCAGTAGCAAAAGTCATGTGGAAAAAAGATTGCAGTGGCCTCTGAGTACCTGAATGGCTGAGTATTGAGAACTACCCTCCTCATGTGTTTCTGTGTAAGCTCTGCGATGCTCTCGGCTTAAAATTAAAAAGTTTCAAATAAGCTTGCATCTTTATATTCTTGACTTTCAACTAGTTTGTGGGATGCCATTAGGGTGTGTTTTTTGTTGTCACAGTCTTAAGTAATGGCTTGATTTTTATGGCACTAATATCTTCAGCAACAACATCTTCCATGTTCCTATCATTAAACACGCTTCTTTTTGAGCAAACTCCAAGATTCTCTTTGTTCCTTCTCCAAGATTTTCACTTTATATATAGATCAAAGTAATCATCAATGCCTATTCAGGAGCCTGAATGCTAGGCTTCCTAAATTTTGTTCACCATATTTGTCTGTCACCTTTAAATTAAGCCTCACACAAAATTTCAAGGCATGGCCAAAATATAAACACATTTTTTGTTTATATTTTTTGGCCCAAAACACAAACAATGACCTCTAGCTCATTTCTCAACAGAGCCTCTTTTACGTTCTGAAACTTTATAAACAGTTTTGTCTTTTCATGTTCCCATCACCATTCTGGTCTATTGAACTGAAAATAGAATCACCCATTAAGTTCTGTTTTGCTTTCTGCATTTGAAAATTGGGACTTTTTCTTAGCCATTTCTTGAAAATTGTCTAAATTTCTCTGACAAATCATATCCAAAGGCTTCTGAGCACATAGTTAGGTGTTGTTATAGTAACAGCCTTACTTCTTAGTGCCAATTTTCTCTGTTAATTACGTTGTATTACCAAGACAAAACACCTGCTGTCAACAACATAAAGAGAGGAATGATTTATTTTGATTCACTGTTTTAGAGGTGCCAATCTCCTATTCTAGCTCTGTTTCTGTAATGTAACAGAGCAACACATTGAAGACAATGTAGTGGGGGAAAGAGTGGAGCAGAGTTGTTCATTTTACCATATTCAAGAAGCAAAGAAAGGAGGATGAACTGGGGATAGTTAAACTCTTTAAATGTGTATTCCCAGTGATCTGTTTCCCCTAATTAAGTCACATTTACTAGTTTCTATGACTTAACAAAAATGACATCAAATTATATAAATTCAGAATGGATTCTGCCACTTAGTAGGTCACGATCTAATCAATACCCTCATACCCCACCTGCTAATATTGAATTGGGAAGCAGTTATTCAACACATGAGGTTCAGAGAACATTTCATAGTCAAATCATAATAATGATGTTTACAGGATTCATCAGTATGCCAAAGAATGTGCTGTCAAGTGGGGAAAATAATAAATAGTAGCACACATTTCATTACGTAATTTTCCATGTTGCTTAAGATCTCATTCCATGGAGCACAGGTCAAGCGATGAGAAAGGCAGCCCACAGCTTTATTTGTGGTAGTTTGGAGCCCTCTAACGAGCTGCAACAGTTTCTAAAGGGTAGCTCTTTTTGTGCTGAAGTATTGACCCAGAATCAGGTAAGCTATAACAGACATTGCATAGTTAGAAATAGTAGTCCTCCTTTGTCCAAGATTTCATTTTCTATTTTTCAGTGACCTATGTTTAACCTTAAGCTAAAATATTTAATTTCAGTATTCTGAGGAAAAGAGAAAACATTCCAGAAGTTGTGTGTTGTCATAATTTGTTTGCTTTGTTTTATACATGGTTTATAAATGAAACTATATCATAGATAAGTGTATGAAAGAAGTATAATACATAATTGAGTTTAGTATTACCTGTAGTTTCAGGTATGTGCATGGGAGTGCTGTGATGTATCCCCTATAGTTGATAAGGGCCTACTAGAATTCAAAGTCATACAGATAGCCAAAATAATCTGAAGTAGGTATCAAGATTACTTAGTCAATATGACTCCTGGGCACTTCAGACAGATAAGTATATCAATCTAAAATACAAAAAAAACAATTATTTGTGCTTTGATCCCCCTAGCTGCTTCCAATGCTTGGAAATTTCTATGCACAACCAGTTGGGATCTGTCAGCTGTCCTTAAAAGACAAAAACCCCTTTATTAGAGATATATTTTAAAACTGGGTTTCACTACATACCCATGGCTGACCTAGAACTCACTAGGTAGACAAAGAAGGACTCAAATTTACAGCAATTTGGTAGGATTAAAGGTATATACCACCATGGCTGGACTGATATCTTTATACCTTTTAAAGATTTATTTTATTATTTTTAATTGTGAGTATAGGCATGTGTCTGAGTGCAGGTATGTACATGTGGATGCAGGTGCTCATGGAAGCCAGAGGTGTTGGATCCACATTTCTCTGACTCATGCAGGAAAAATATTCCAGGTATTCACTATGGTCAGTAGGGATTAAAAAAGAAGGTAATTATTGCGTAGTGTGAGGCACTATGAAAGTTTGCTACGCTTATCTGTGGAGGAGAATATAACTGATTTACATATAGTGCTAGATACTGTACTTCTACATCCACCGCTGTATCTGAAACAAGATGATTCTTCCTATATGATACTTCCAGTAGACTATTGAACACGATCATGGTACTCATATAATATATAGGCTTAGATTTTTTTTTTTTAAAAAACCTACTTTATTTGGGGGTTCTTACATGCTTCTACCTCCCTTCCACCCCACTGGCCAGAGTTAGGGGGTAAAGGTTATTAGGAAAAGCGGGTTGTGGATCTTTTTGTTTCTAGTTCCTTGGGGCAATTCTACTCTTTGTTGTCAGGATACCAGCAGTCCAGTTAAATAGCAAACACCAAACAGCAACATGAATCAGCAACAGTGGCACCACTCAGCAGAAACAGCAAGAATCTGCTGAATTGGCAATAGTCAGCAGAAGTAACAAGACTCTGCTGGAGTGCTACAAGTTGTTCTCTGGAGTGTTTCTCTCTCTGAAGAGTAAAATAGATGGAGACCAGTGAAGCACTGTGAACTGTTGCAAAGTGTAGCAATGCAAAAGCATTTTCTCACTGTATGTGGGCTTCTATTTATCCCTTCTCAGAATCCATACAAAGATATTTTTCCAGATGGCAAAACCCATGCTCCTCACATGGGACAGCTTCCAGCAAAACATCATGCAGCCTCTCACATGTCTGTTTTCAGCTAACAAATAGCATATGCCTCTCCTGAATTTGTTTTCAGCTGACCAAGATCATGTGACCTCTCACAAGTTTGTTTTCAACTGAGGATGAACTAAAAACAGTTTCACATCCCACATCTTGGACCAAAACAAAGAAACAAAACACATAAAAGAAACCAAAACTTTCACTACACTCACGTACAGTCATTGCTATGAACTTAGCTCTTTCAAAAGTTGACTTTCCTTAAGAACTCATTAGTTTTGATGAAATTTACTTGGAACTGCTTGACTGCTCTATGTTGAGGCTCTCCTTTCTGGTTCTCTTTTATCTATAGCATGGTCTGAAGTCTCTTTAGACATTCTGACATTTAATACTTTATGCCTTATGGGTATTTTTACCCTTGAATCTTACACATCTGCTTATGTTTTGGAATCTACTTCTCAGAGAACCTGAACATACAAAGTAGCACTTGTTGGGAGCTTGCTGGAGTTTGTTGACCTGGTTGATTGTGTAGTATTGAGGATTGAACATGGCATCTTAGAAAAGTGCTTTATCACTTAGCTGCATCCTTAGCCACAGAACTTGTTTAAGTGGCCAGTGCAGTTGTCGCTTGAACTTATTGCATATACCATCATCCCTTAGTTGCACCTGCTGAGTGACAGTGGAAAGGAGCATGGCAATAGCAGTGAATTTTATGCGGGCACACATATTGCTGAATTCCACTGACATGTTGTACCATGTAAGGAAATCACAATTCATGTCAAAAGTAATCAGAGTCTTAAATCTATGTGTATGCTGATCAGGAGAGGTGGTGATTGCAACACCTAAGTAGAGAGGAGTTCCAAAGCAGACAGACAGAATTTATCATATGTCCCTATGTAGGGAGGAGTAGTCTCTGAATTAATCTACCAACACAAGCCTGTAATGAATTTTCTGCTTTGTGATATTCACTCTGAGGTACGTGCTCCTGAACTTTCCAAGGAGCACAGGCTCTGGGACTATCCAAGGCTTATTTTTATGTTTGAAAAAAAAGCAGCTTTTGTGATGATCTTCTTACTATGGCAGATCTGAACATGTATCTACTGGGTGGGCCATCATGAATAGGATGGCATACAGGTACACTTAACTTACTAATTACAGATGTTTTGCTGTTTTCAGAATGTAATCTTTGCTAGGTGATTAGTATATATGCGTTTATTGTTTTAGCTTGTATAAGAGGTTACCAGAGAGAGTATGGAATGCATTTGATTAATGGTCTCATCTTGGGTGGCCTGATCAAAGAATGATTGCAATAATTAAAAAGCACACTGCTTCATTGCCCAAAGCACTACCTGAAGTTCCATATATTGTGCTGAGTAGGTTATGCTATATATTTCCAACACCTACTATCATTATGACAGCTGCCTTATTATTCCATTGAAGTATTTTTTTTTATCATGGAGGAAGGCCATCTCATATGGTTAGCAGACTTCTTCATGTGGTATCAAGTCTCAAAATTGGGACAGTAAAACTCAATTTTACACAGTAAAACTAACATAGTATCCGTTGCAGGGGCCATTGCTTGTCCTTGTAGTTAGCTTGGATGCTAGCTGGATCTCACATATCATCTGGTCACCTTACTTCATTTCTCAGTTACAAACTGTTCTAATTTATTTCTATTGCTGCAATAAATATCATGACCAAAAGCAACTTGGGAAGGAGAGGGTTAATATATTGTACATATTCAAGTCATACTCTATTATGAAAGAAATTCAGGCCAGGAACCTGAAGTCAGGAACTAAAACAGTGCTCAACCAGGACCACCGGCCAATAAATGGTACTTCCCACAGTGGGTTGGGCACATGCATATCAACTGTCATTTTAGTAAATGCCCCACAGGTTTGTGTATAGGCAAATCTCATGGTGGCATTTTCTCAATTGAGGTTTTCTTTGCCCAGATGGTCAAGTTGAGAGAAAATGAACCAGTACACAAACCTTCTTCTACAGCCTGATCTTTGATACTAGGGCTGGGGCTCTGACTCTCACATTTCTCTTTCACCAGTGTTCTGTTAGATTCTGTAAAAATATTCTAGGATAAGAGACACGAGAAGGTTTAAAAGACACTGATCTCCACTCTGGTAGAAGTATTGAATCCAGTTTCTGCATGTTTACTTTATCATTTCCTCACACTCTTTGAACCAGCCTCATGATACCTCTTAACACACCAGCATCAGCCCCACTGGCTGTCACCTCCACCTTAGTGCTCAAAGTCCCAGCGTCATAGACTTCTATCTTCACCTTCAAAGGTACCTTTAATGCCAACCAATGCCTGCTTTCCTTCCTTTATTGCTTCATTGCTTCCTTTCTTCTTTTCTTTCCTCTCTCCCTTTTTCCTTTTTCCCTCTCTCCCTCCCTCCCTCTCTCCCTCCCACCCACTCTCTCCTCTTCCATCCCTCCCTGCTTCCCTCCTTCCCTCCCTTCCTTCCTGAGACAGGGCCCCATTATGTATTCCTGACTGGCCTGGAACTCACTATGTAGACCAGGCTAATCTTGAACTCCCAAAATCTACTTTTCATTGCTTCTGGAATTAAAAGCATGTGCCACCACACCCAGTACATGCTAATTTCTTAAAGATATGGGTCATAACTCTCTGCGGACTTTCTTTGAGCTTTGAGTCCTCATAATCAGGTCCACATCTCTTTATTCTTTTATGCCTAGAATTGATAGAAACTTCTTGTACATCTCTATTTTATGTTATCTCAATGTTCCTGGTCTGCATTTTTTATCATTTTAACATATTTCAGCTAATATCTATTTATCCTCCTTTTAATTTAATGGTATTGTTTGCTTTCTTGTCTGAGTAGGAAAATATTTGGGATATTAATCTCTTATCAGATATATAGTTGTCAAGCATTTTTCTCATTCTATAGTATGTCTCATTATTGAATTATTTGTTTCCTTTGCTTTAAAATTTTTATTTTTCTGCATAATTCCATTTGTCCATTTTAAATTTTGTAAACTGAACTCTTGTAAAAAGAAATTGGTGATACTCTGATTCAATCCAGGTCTTTCCACCTGCTAGGAAATTATTACTAAGATATATCCCCAGATGTTGTGTATATTTTTAAAGATCTATGTAAAAATGGCATGATAGATTTCTCGTAAGTTCATAGTTTTGAGTCTTATATTAAAAATGATCTATTTTATACATATTTGTATTTACAGAGAGATGAAAGTCTGATCTGGTTTATTTCTTTGGCACATGGAATTCCAGTTTTAAAAAATTCCCCAAATACCATGTACTGAAAAGACTATACTTAGGGTGTGAAACAGTAGCCTATGTTTGTACTTTGAACACTTAGGTGGGATTAAAGGTGTGTATTCCAGCCAGAGAGGTTGAAGACGTGTGTCTGTATACCAGTGGGACCCCACACACCTAGGTCTTTCCATGTGACCTCTTGACAGAGTATCCATGTTGCTAGATTAAAATTCCTATATATCTGAATGTGGAGAAACACTATAAGTATGATTAGTAGAGGCAGGAGAGAGCAGGAAAAAAGGCAAATAGAGAAAGGTAGTCCAAAACATATAGTTAGTTATGTAGATAAGAGGAATTTATTTCAAGAAATGTATGTATGGAACAGCAATGTTATTATATATTGTGTCCTTTTTCTTTTATTTGTTTATTTGTTTATTTATTTATTTATACAGTACTCTGCCTACATGTGAGCCAGCAGGCCAGAAGAGGGCACCAGATCTCGTTATAGATGGTTGTGGGCCACCATGTGGTTTCTGGAAATTGAACTCAGGACCTTTGGAAGAACGGGCAGTGCTCTTAACCTCTGAGCCATCTCTCCAGCCCCAATATATATTATGTCCTTAAATGTAGAGTAGATGTTAATATGCTGTTAGCCTCTCAAAAAAGTTAAAAATGAGGTAATATGTTTGTGAATCACACAGACTTGGCCCTTCCATAAGAGGCATATATTTCAAATTATCTTATACATAAAAAATTATCTAACAACTTGATAAAACATGAACATTGGGCTAGTGTGATAACTAAGGAAAAGGCTTTACTACCAAGCCTAATGACCTGCGTTTGATCCCTGGGTCCCACATAGTGGAAGGAGAAAACTGAGTCACACAGGTTGTCTATTGATCTCCATTCACATGCTGTGGTGTATGTGAGCACATACATACATACATACATACATACATACATACATACATACATATTTTTAAAAAAAAACAAACATTACTAATGTGATTTATCTTCCTGATCAGATTTGATCAGGTCCCCATGATCCTTCTTGATCACTACCTTACAGAATTAGACTTAGTAATCCCATTGCTGACTGTAATGTTGGATAAAGTATTCACATATACAAAAACATCAAGGGATCAGAATGGTTGGGGATAGTAGGTAATATTTTATAGTATTGACTGTGAGGCTTTAAGGCACAGGATTCTCTGCCCAAATTTGGATACCAGTGTGGTGAATTGCTTCACATGTTTGAATAACATATCTAGATATGGATATACTGTTTCTGATACCTAAGGAGAACAAAAAGGCCACAAGCCACCTTTTGCAGCTACTATCGTTAAAGCCAGTAGTTTTCCTTTATTGGGCTATAAAATATTCATTTGGCTTGCTGTTCTTACAGTGCCCAAATTTGTACTCCAGTGGCCTTGATTAAGGCTCTACCCTCATTCAGGGCCCAGCCACATGTTTATAGCCTTTACACTAAGAAGACTTATAGTGAGAATACGTTCCTCACTGAAGGTGATTATTAAACTGTCATCAATGTAATAGAATGTGCACATGCAAGCCATTCCTGGGGTACTAGCATTAAGTATTGGGGGATATATTTGAGCAGGTCCTTTCAACAGTGAGTGTCAAAGCAAGGCTAGCTGTCAGCTTAGATCTCTCTTCCAGACCTTAAGTAAACAAGCTTGGGTTTATTTCATTTCTGGGCTATTTTCAGTGGTTTTACATTAGACTTGTGAGTATAGTTATTGTTTCTCTGTTGAGGCTTCATTCCTTTCTGCCATACATCCAAAACTGTCATTGATGTATCATATGCAATTCTGTTTTTTGGACTTTGGGGAACCTCCCAACTGTTCTGCAGTTCCTCTACTCATCCATCAATAGTTTATAATAGTCCCTTTACTCTGGCCAACACTGGATAGCTCTTGTTTTTTAGGGTGTGTGTCATGTGCATATGTGTAGAGATGTGAACACCTGTGTGTGTGTGTGTGTGTGTGTGTGTGTGTGTGTGTGTGTATGAAGAGGCCTGAGGAAGAAACCAATACCTTGCTCTATCACTCTTCACCTTAAGACACGGTCTCTCACTGAAACTACAACTGGCTTGGTGTAATCCTTCTGTCTCCAGTTACATTCTGCCTGGATTTTTTTTGCCAGTGCTTAGGTTTTGGACTCAACTTTTCATGCTTGGGATCATGCTTCATGCTGCTATGGATGTTGGGAACTGAACCAAAATCCTCCATAAGAGTAATAAGTGTTTTTAACAAATGAACCATTTCTCCAGCTCCCACAAAATACTATTTAGAAAGCTCAATATGCCTACATTCTTTATGAAAAAAAAAGAGGAAGGCTAGTCATGATGGTGCACCCCTTTAATCCCAGCACTTGGGAGCTAGAGGGGCCATCCTGGTCTACATAGTGAGTTCCCAGATAGTCACAGCTACATAGAGAGACTCTGTCTCAAAAAAGGATGAAAGAAATAAAAAAGTAATCTTCAGACTCGGGCCTGCCACTGTAAATCGTATCAAAAGCCCACATGCTTAGATCAGAGGCTAATATAAAACCACTGAAAATAGCCCAGAAACAATATGTTGTTAAAATGCTTTCTAAATATTTATTGTTTATACCTACATATTTGTGCTGTGCTCAACCTTGATCAGAGATGCTTTTTTCCCCCAGAGAGTAGCAGTTAATTCAGAGACTCATAATTGGTCAAATTCCTGAGAATAAGTAAACTTTGGTGTTTAGCTATACAAGGGGGAAATCTATATCAACCCTCCCTTATCCCAAGGTTTTGGAAACATTGTGGAAGAGGAGTGTGCTGGCTAGTTTTATGTTAACACAAATTAAAGTTACTGGAGAGAAGGGAGCCTCAATTGAGAAAATGTCTCCATAATATTGGACCATAAGCAAGCCTGCAGGCATTTTCTTAATTAATGCTTGATGTGGGAGGCTCAGCCCACTGAGGATGGGGCTATCCCTGTGGTGATAGTCCTGGGTTCTATAAGAAAGCAGGCTGAACAGGCCATGGGGAGCAAGCCAGTAAGCAGCTCTCCTCCATGATGTGCATGGGCGCGTGTATATGTGTGTGTGTATAGAATCAGCTCTTGCCTCCAAGTTTCTGCACTGTTTGAATTCCTGTTCTTACATCTTTAAGTTATGGACTACAAATAAATCCTTTCTTTCTCAACTTGCTTTGGTCATGATGTTTTATTACAGCAATAGCAACCATAACTAGGACAAGGAGGCAAAACGAATGTAGGACTTAGAGAATGGGTAACAGTACTATGAAATGCTGTATTTAGGACATGGAATAGACATTGCTCATATAAGCTCATAGCAGCTATGGTTGCCATGGATGGGGGAAAAGCTCCCAAGAACCCACACCAACTAAGGTACTATTGTCAATTGGTGAATGCCGAGGGAGTAAAAGTCACTTTCTTTTGAGGGTATTGCCACTGGTAGGTTCCCCATGCCCCAGTGGATGACCCTATTATCATGCACATATAGGTAGCATTAGTTAGACTTAGTGGATTTTAAAACATAAATTAATTTAAAAGATGAGGCCTTGAAGTAGGAAAGGTGATGCAATGGGAGAGTCCAGGAAAAGTTGGAGGGTGAGTGAGTGGTGGATATAACTAAGATATAGTATATATTAGGATATAAATAGAGAGATGCACCAGATGTGATATGAAGAGATTTACTTTAGAAGGGGAGAAGGGAGAAAGAGAAGAAAGGACTCCTCCCCGGGGGGGAGAGGAGGAGGAGGAGGAGGAGGGGAGAGAGAGAGAGAGAGAGAGAGAGAGAGAGAGAGAGAGAGAGAGAGAGAGAGAGAGAGAGAGAGACAAAGTAAGAGAAAGACAACGTGGTAGTCAGACCCTTTATAGTCTGGCACACCTGGTGACAGCAAGCGTTGATGGCATAGGTTGCTAAGCAACCCAGAGGCAGCTGCTTATATGCCAACATTCCTTCCTTTTCCAATAATTAAAAAAATGAGGATATTGTATGCTTTTCATGCAACGTAAGTTAAAGTTTATAAATTTTGGTTAATTGGAAGCAGCTCTTGGCTGCTATGCAAGGGAGAGGGGGGAAAAAAAAGCAAGAGCAACAAAATGTCTGGATTATATGGTAAAGGAGAAGGAAAAGTCCCTGCCCTGGAAGGTTCAGGGCGGAGGGCAGGGCATGCCAGCTATGTTCTGCAGCAGATAGGGATTGAGGAGTCCTGGGTCTCAAGCACATCATTCAAGCCTTTTGTTGATAATAAATGGATAAGGGCTGAAGAAATCATCTTTGATTGCGTCCTGCTGACACTGGGATGGTGGTGGTGATGGGGGAGGTTTCAAAGGCTAAAATATTGGCCAAGTCCAGGAAGAACTGACCAGGATCTGAGAATATCTGTGGCTAGGAGGTACAATGCTGGTCCAGCTGACACAATCTGTGAGGTTGGACTGGAGCACCTGTGGGTAGCTGCTTTGGCACTGTCCTAGATGTAGGGAATTTGGCAGGATACTGGAACATATATATGGGCAGATATCAAAGTAAATTAGGGAGAAAATTTCTTTTGGGTGTACATCTGAAACTTTTGGGAGAACAAGCAGAGATGGAAAGTTTTGGAGTGAAGAGACAATGTTTGAACATGGGGAACCTCCTTCCATTTTACCCAATTGCTGGCAGTAATTATAAAGGTCTCATTTTGGATATGTCATAGTTGTTTCAGAGGCATGGACGTTTAGCAGCCCTTAATTTGGGTATAGGGATTTTAAATTCTCAAGAAGGCATCCCAGAGGAACCTGGAGGCATGGTGAATGGACTATTCCCATAGGGAGGTGGAGTCAGTGATCCGTTCGGGTATTCACAGGAACAGATTTTGACTCAAAAATTGGTGCAATCTGTTCCAGCAACTCATCACAGGTCAGAGACAAAGAGCACAGCCCAAATAGGAATGAGCTGAGCCTGGAGATACAGTCTAAGAGCTAGGTTTTTAGCAGCAGCAAAAAACCAACCAACTAACCAAAAACCCCAAAAATACTGAGCCAAAACAGCAGCTCACCCTAAGGGAAAGGTCCTGAGTAACTGAAGGTTCAGCCAGTTGTGAAGATCAAGGTTGAGGTGCCTCCGCTCTAGTAAACCAGAGGTGTCCACAGTCTCTCGGACAAAGGGAAGCATCTATGCCAACTAAGAAGGGAGGAACTCATCAATCAGCCAGTGTTGGGTAAAGAAAGGTGGCAATCAGGTAGCCAGAAAAGAAATCTCAAAACCAGGGAAAGGGTGTGGAATACCACCATCCAAGATAGGCAGTATGTGGGAAACTTAGGCTGTTGATTGCTATTACTTATCTGGATTCCATTCGACCTGAGAGGTGGATTTCCTTTAGCTTACAAGAATCCTTTTAAGTTTACAAAATGAGATAAATTTTAGACATGTTAGCATTATCACTGTTTGCAATCTGCAGTGAAATACACATTGCAGAAAAACGCAGCAGACATAACATTTTGTATTGTAGTATATCAGAGGCTTAGGAAAAAACTTTGAGTTAAAAGCATGAGTATTGTTTGAGGTGAACTTAGGAAAGGCCGAACCTTTATGGATTTTTCAGCCCTAATGGGAACATCTGTATCACACCTCCACCCCAAGGCAAAAGACTGTAGGCGCTAGAGGTAGGGAAGGACTTTCTATGGAGTGTTTTCTGGATATGACAGGGCTTTGCACACATGATTGCGCAGTGACTCTGATTCTATGCAAGAGACCAGCCACAGTATCAAACCAGCCAAACACCAGCATTGGTGTAAGATCTACCCCTATCTGAAGACTTTGCAGTTGATGGCTGCACAAAGAGGAAGAGGGAGAGTAAGTTTTCTTTGAGGATTCAGTCCCTGACAGGCTCAGTAGATGACCCTTTAACAATGAACATACTGGTAACAATAAATGGTTCAGTCAATGAGCTTAAAAAATACACGGCCTGTGGAGGGGAAAGTAGTAGTAAAGCATAGGAGTCGGAGGGAAGGAAATCAGGGGTGATTATATTCATGCCAAAAGTTTTCAAAGAATAAATTATTACTTTCTTGTTTTGAATTCAGCAGGTAAGGTGCTTCCCTCCAAGCCTGAGTACTTGAGTTTGATTCCCCAGGACTCATGGAAATAATCAACTTTAAAAAATTGTTCTCTGACCTCCACATTCATACCATGGCACGTATGTATACACACAATGAAATTTTAAAAATGTATAAATCACCTTTTTAAACTACGAAGGCCTGCTTTCCCCACCCCACAATGGAAGGGTGTTCTAATGTATGCACAGACATGAATGAATGCTTAATATAATTTACTGGAATTCTATGTCTTAAAATACTGAATTTTATAACTGGAACATGTAGTAGAATTTAAGTATTTCCTTTTTTTGTTAAAACAAAATAGCTTTTTATTCAATATATTTTGATCATGGTTTTCCCTCTTCCTATTCATCCCAGGCCCTTCCCAGCTCTTATCCATCTACCCACCTTCCCCCTCCCCCCTTCAGAAAGCACACAAACTTCCACTTTTGTTTTTAGAGAACATATAAAAACCAGGCTCCAACCCATATCAAATCTCAACATTCAGGAGGTAAAGCAAAAGGACTGCCAGAGTTTGAGGTAACCCTGGTCTATATAATAAATTCCAAGCCAGCTCTGGTTACAGTGTGAGACTCTGCCACACTGATAAATAGGGCTGGAGAGATGGCTTAGCAGTTACAAGCTTACTCCTCGTCTATAAGACCTGGGTTCAATTTACAGCACCTATATGGAGGCACACAACAACCTGTAACTCTTTAATTTCAGAAGCTCTGATTCTCTCTTCTAATGTTGGTGGATACCTACATACACATCACATACACATTACATATTTTACACACACACACACACACACACACACACACACACACACACCATGTAAAGTGATCATTTGCTTTGAATGATAAGTATCTCCTCTAGCCCCAACACGTTATTTTTGCCATTTGTGTCGAAATTTAAAACCAGAGCAAACATCTGTCAGACTAATATTTTGCTTTTTCATAAGTGCAACTTTTTAATAAAAATTTACATCTAGATAAGATAAACAATCTTCAGATTTTTGAAACTTTAATAAGATTTTAAAAACATGACTTTGAACTGAAAAACATACACATTTTGCACACAAATATTGAAATATGAATCAACTCCAACTCCATTTGAAAACATGTGAATCAAATTACAGTTTTAGAAGTTAGTAATTCACATTTAAGCAAGTTAGCGCCTTGCTGAATTCAGCCTTTGTAAAAAAGAGACTTAGTGCATATTTTAACAGTACACTGTGACTGTGTACCATTTGTTGATTTTTCACCTTATTTATTAAACAAGATTACGTTCTTGAAAGTTGGTAAATAACGGCTAACCTCCTATGACATGTGAAATTTCCAATGGTAACAGTTACATTTTGTAACAGAACACTTTCTATAGATTTCTTTCCTATCTTAAAATTTTAAAAGCAATCATTGTAAGGATTGCATCAACATCAATTTAGCAGAGGAAGATCAAACTTTATTGAAACTGCTTGCATACAAAATATATTGCACTATAACCAAACAAATGTCAACATAAAATCCAATCTGTTGTCGCTAATATGTACAGAGAATATTGCCCAAGAGCAGTTACATTACAAGGTCATTCTACCTTGGTTAATTATCTACAGTATTTTAAACTGAACAGCTTACAGATGATGTGTGCAAGGTACCAATTTGTTTTCAAATACTATACATTTCCAGAATAAATAACTAGAAATCAACATTAATGTTTGGCAATACTTTTTAAAAGACTTTTTAATAGTTGTGAAATCATGTGCAGTTTGTTGCCATTTTATATGCTTATTTGTATGCAAGGAAAAGAAAATGGAAAATGAAAATTCAAAGAAAAATTCACAAAGTACATCAGAGGCAGAACTTCGGTTTGTACGGCTCTGTACAGATTCAGTGGTACCCCTACTCGGAGTTATTTTTTAAGAAAAATATAACATCTCAGAGTGAAGGTTCTTCACATATTTTTCTTCAGTAAATTTTATTCATTAAAAAAGAGAAAAACCTCAAAAATAAGACTCAACACATTAAAAAACCAAAACAAAAGAAAAACCAAAACAAAAACCAAAACCAAAATCAAAAATGAAAGAAAAAGTATTATTTGTTAACCAATCCTAGATCTGCTTTTCAGTTCTGCTTATACATTAGACTTCGTATTTCAAAGTTACAAAGCATTTAACCTGCTTTCAATGTTTCTCAAAGTACCTGTACTTCTGAGGGTTATTATGTGTTCATGAAAATGACCTTCATATCTCCCCAAAATAAGCTTTAACATAAAATATGAATGAAAAACTTGACAAAATTTGGGGAGGACAAAAAAAAAAGTCTCTTAAGTTGAAATATATCATCAGGCCAAAGAGCAGGCATATCCTACTAACTTTCGACCAGGAAGATTTGCAAGTAGCTGAAAACATTTTTAGCCTCTCCCAAATGAAAAGATAGTAATTTCTTCTCCTGTCTATACAGAAAAATTACACATCCCTTCCAATAACACTATTTGTCATACTTCAGTGCAACAAAATAAAAACAAAAAACAAGTCTTATTCTTTATACTGCCTAAGCTGATGTTTATGTAAGGAAAAAAATATGGAAAGCATGCATTCTTCTATAAAGTACTAATGTTTGACAGGGTTTGCTACATCTTTAACATTTAGTGTTTCCAACTTATCTTCCCTGAACTCTGCATCCAAATATAATATTCCTACCTGCCAAGATATAAAAAAGGCACAGATCATACAACTTTTTTTTTTTGCTAATGAAAATGACAAATGTCACATCACACACATTTCAGGGTCCACTAAAATACTGGAAAAGTGGACCAAAACATAAACTGACACAGGACATGAAATGGCACAGCATTTCATGGAGACTTTATATGAGACTGAAGACAGAGATCTAGTATTATTACCACAAATGTGATTTACTCAGAAAGACTGAAACGTACTGCTGAGTTATATAGCCCAATGCAGAAAAAATGGTCCTAGTTAATAAAGATCACTGCTTAGTATTTTTAAAAAATAAAAGTAAATCCTGCCCTGAAGTGTTAAGTGTACTTAAAAGTTATGCTTCAAATTTCAAGATCTTTTTGTGCAAATCTAGAAGATTGTTGTTTATGGCCAATATCAAAAAAATTCTTTGCAGAATTTTTGTTCATTTCATGCCCTGTGCCATCTTGCCTACTATTTGTCTTTGGCCTAACAAAGTTTTCTAAAATGGAGTAAGAATTACGGAAATGGTAGAGGAAATATAACTTCAGAATTATGCAGTTTAGGGTACTCCATTCACGAGTGGTTGCTGCCCATCCACGCTGTCTGGCTTTTCCTTCTTCTGGTTACGATCTTTACCCGTGCGCAGCCGGTTACCTTCACTGGAGGTATTCTGTAATGGATTAGTGTGGACACCCCTGTCATTATTGCAGTCAACTTTGATCTAAAACAAATTATAGTTGTTATATATAGTCACACCAGATCCTATGTAAATGGCCTGATGAAAAAATATAAGCCTGAAATGTGAATTTCACATGTTAAAGGGAGAAATGGAAACAGATGGATCTGTGAGCGCCAGGCTATCCAGAGCTACATAAGTGAGATCCTGTCTCAAAAATAGAAGTGGAATGCAAGAGATGGCTCAGTAGTTAAGAGCATTGAGGTTCAATTCCCAGCACCTAAATGGCAGCTCACAAATGCCTTTAACTCCACTTCCATAGGATTGGACATATATGCAGAAAAAACACCAATGCACTTAAATGTAAGAAATTAAAGCATAGTAGGCTCTTCATTGTTCTTTAGCTGGAAAACAGGGGCCATCTCACTGAGTCCAATCTAAGAGAAAAAAAAATCTAACTTTGTATTCTCCTACTTTATATTCTAAGTAGAATAAAATAGTGAGACCATTTAAAACAAATTACTATTATTGGCTAATAGAAGATACATATGCTATATGCAGAGCATATGGCATACCATATGGATACACATGCACGCACACACACAAAGCACAACTCACAATAACATCATATTTCAAAAAGAATGACTTATTCTGCAACAACTGTGAAATTCAAGAGACACAAAATAATGTCTTTCTATTACAGCTTCACCACAATGAAAATTCAACTAGCCCTTTCATGAACTAACCTTTAGCTCCCACATTTACATTTATCATAGTTATCAGTAAGTTTTTTATACTGAAATCTCCACCTGATCCTTTAGAAACTTCCTTTATAGCTGCTTTAAAGTCTAAATGGGTAGCTGGCTCAGCAGTTGTGGCTCACAAGCACCTGTAATTCCACTTTCAGTCCATGCCTGAATCACCTACATACTCACACACATAAAATAAATACATTAAAAAAAAATAAAAAGACATTTAAAAATTCTAAATAATGTTCTAGCTTAAATTTTTGGTCTTAGTTTGTATCAGTCTAGAATAAACTGTAAAAAACTAGAATTGTTGCTTCCTAGGAACTTGATGGCCTTATTACTTGAATGCTGAAGAATAACATGACAAGGGGAATCTAGAAACTATGATTTGTAGAACTAGAATCCTAGGAAGGTATGAAGATTAGTGTAATTTAAAAATAACATTCTAAGGGGTATAAACTATTTTAAGTGTCAAGGCTGACCACTACTAGCCTTTTTTTTACCTGTTCCTTCAGAAACTGCCATGAAGTTAGGATTCCCTTAGAGTTGGCACGGATTATAAAGATTCTACTATAAAAATTTTGAGTTAAAATTAACTATTAATGTGTATTTTTTTCTAGACAGAAAGGAACTCATTACTTGGTTTATAGATATAGAGTTAATAGTTATAGATAAAGTGAAAGAGAACATGAGTTCTGAGAATCAGATACCAAAATTTGACTGTACATCACATCTTATGTTAGCTAAGTAACTATGGGCACTTAACTGCAGCTTCTCTTTACTTACCTATAAATTGAACAATTAAAACTTACATCAATGGATTACTGTAAGATTAGGTGAGATAAAACACATAAGAGGCACTTAGTAAAGGTACTTGGATGTGTTCAGGGAGTAAATCTGAAATTACTTAACAACTGGTTAAGCACTGACAATAGCTACTTGAGAAGGAATCCTCAGACTAGACTGTACATGTAAATGAACAGCTGACCCACAGGGTATGGGAACTAGCTGGATTATCATAAAACCTATCTTATCATGACTACAAGACAGATAAAGGCAAAGGGGTATCTCTGCAGTTAAAGGGAGAGGGTACCTGACTCAGGTCAGTTAGTACACTTCATTCAGAATATTTGTTTCAGAGGGTTGGAAAACCACCAATGGGGTCTGAAAATTATTTGGCTGCCAAAGTATTAAAAAATACTTAAGACAACACATTCCCTGGAGAAATCCTCATACTTGTGTATTTGTCACAAAGGCCTAAGATTTCCACAATTGTAATGCTGAAGCAAAATATTTCATATATCGGGGAGTTATTATCATCTTTGGACATATTTTAAAATAAAGTAAAATAACCTTTCAACTCTCAAATGGCCACATTCAAACTACTTAGATGGAAAGAATTTACTAACTTTTACCTGCAGGGATCCATCAGCTGTTCTTCCTTTAGCCTCTCTGGGATTACGTGGACGATTATCTGTTCGGGAATGGTCGTCATTTCCTGTATTAATATTTTTAAAAAGATTAACAGTTACTGACTCTAAAACATTTGCTCAAACTTTTGTATTTTCAGATCCCCCATTTAGACCAACAATAGAAGCTAAAATGTAATGAAGAACCTATCAGTTTCAATTATACAACAGTAAATAATCTGTTCTGCTAACAAGAAACAAAACATTCTGAAGGTATTTTATGAATCAACAGATCAACCTGGATTAATGATCAGATGCTGATTAGAAACCCCAAAGGGGAATTAGTTCTCATTATTTATTCAGTTTCCATAAATCATAAGGAAGGCTATCTGATATTCTGTTACTACACAAATGAAAAAGTAATCATTATAATGATAAACACAAAGAATCTATCACTAAGATTTTTACTCAGCTTCAAACAGCTAACAGTTTACTTTTCATCTTTACTTCCCTCTCTTTTAAAAATTATTACATTTTTATTCATTTGTTTTTAGGTGTGTATGTGTAGGGCACATACACCCCAGCTCATGTGTATAGGCCAGAAGATAAGTAGCAGAAGTTGTTTCACATTCCTTTCATCATGTGAGCCCTGGGGATTGAACTAGAGTTTCATACTTGGCAGCAAGTACCTCTATTCACTGAGCCATCTCATTGGCCTTTACTCTTTACTCCTCAGTCAGGTAAACCACTATACCTTTGAAGCCTCCTCCTCTTCCTCTTCCTCCTTGTCCTCTTCCTCCTCCTCCACGCCTCCGTCCGTCTCCTCTGCGCAGGAAGCTCTCCCTCTCTTCCTCTGTTGGAGCTAATGACCAATCACTGAGTTCGTCTCTGTGGTCAGATTCTGTTTCAGAAGCATTTGATGCTTCAGAATTAGTTCCTATCGAGAGTTAAAAGTTATATACCATTGTCTGACTTTTAAAAAAGGTAATAGACGCTTCCAGAGATGAAGTTTCAGGGGTGACTCTATATTTTTCCCAATTTAGAAGCCTACCAAAGAATATACCCATCTTCTGTGTTTTAAAACAAGAAATTTTAAATTCAAAATCAAGGGCTTGCCATATTTCAAGTAATTTTGCTTATACAATTAAAAAAAGGGTGTTGTTAGCTACCTATGTTCATATCTGAAGGTGCCATATTTTTAAATAGCTGTGATCAATGGAGGAAAAATGTCTATAACAATTTAATACTTTCATAATCAAAATTTCTATGAGAGCTTGTAATATTAGGCATTGGGGCAGAAGGATGTACGCATTTTAGCCAACTCTAAAAGCAGCCAATAAGGACCACCATGATATTTGTGTTGCAGGGGAGGGTCTCTTGTGGGATTATCCCCAATGATAGGGGACATATGCATTCCTGATGCATGGCCCACAATCTCCCTCCCACTCCCCACTCAGTGGAATGAGTGAACAAAGGATCCCTGTAAAACAACTCTTTAAGTCTGAGGGAAGTTAGTGACATAGGGGATGGGAGTAGGGAAAAAGAGTCCCATCACCACAGTGAGGTGGAAATTCAGTTGTAAAAAGAACAAACTGTTGGGAGGAGGGTTATGGGTTAGGTTCAATGCTGGCCTTATGAGTGGGTATCTCTCCCCACTCTGGAATCACCTGTTCTACCTCTCTCTCTTCCTCTGTTGGAGCTAAAGACCAATTTTAGCTTCATCATTATAGCGTCAGTCCTGTGGATCTCGAAGGTTTTCCATCTTAAAGAGTTCCCTTTTGAAATGCAAATATTTGTGAGATGGATTATATTTTATACCATCATTAGCAAGTTACATAGTAGATATACAGTTGAGCAAGAAAGACAGAGGAACTCGTAGGTAGGTACTGGGTTTACTAAAAGTTACTGGGAGAAAAGAAAGAAGCATGGATAGAAGAGCTGGGAAGGCAAAGAGACACTTTGCCTACTTCTTGACTATGCCTATGGCTGACTTTGGCCATGCTACTCAAAATCACCTTATAAGCCAGAGGACGCAGACCTCTGATTTACATAGTCCATCCAGCAAGTATGACTAGCACATGTCTGACAAAAAATGAGCTACAATACAGAAATGAAAAAAGTTTTGGCTACACAGTAAAAAAAATCAGGAGAGGTCTTAGGTCATCAACACACAAGGGCTTAAGAAGATTTATCCCCAATTAGAATATAAACAGAAATCACAAATGCCCTGTGAACTGTGTGTGTCATTAGCAGGCTTTTAGTCTACATGTGTCTTGAAACACAATTTGACCCATTGTGAGTTGGAAACCATGTAGTGAGAAATTGTTATAATGGAGTTCTAATGAGATTAGAGATTACGAGTTATTAAATCTAGGAACAGATAAAGGTACTGAGGAAAATGCTTAGTTTGTACCTGAAGTATATCCAGGACCGCGTCTGCCGTGCCCCCTATTTCTGTAAGGTCTACTACCTCGACCCATTCCTTGACCATCATCAGTCACATAGCCTTTTTCCTTATCTGTACGATTTGGTGGTGGTCTAGAACTAGCTCCAATTTGTCGCAACTGCTCATCAATTTGTAATCTCTCCAAACGCAACTGGTCTACTTCCTATTTAAAATATACAAGATAACAGTAAAAATAATTTACCGAAAATATTTCAAGTTCAGTTAAAAATTTATAGTAAACACTATCAACACAGAATTATCAGGAAATTGAACGTCTTCTTAAAAAAAAGATTACTATAGATATACTTACTGATGTCAAGACTTAGAGATATAACAAAAACACTCAGTCTTAAAGTTATATTGAATAAATTCAAGATTGAGTGATTTGGCACTATTATTCAATTAGTCTGTGGATAAGGCAGAGATATGTTAGTTTGGGGACTTTTGGATGTAAAATTGACTAAAAACAATTACTAAGAAGTATAAAAATACAAATAAATGACAGACATTTAAGGTTTAATCAACTAACCTTAAATAATCACACATTATAAATGAGCTCAATGAAATTATTTTGTCAGTTAATATTTTAATATGCAAAGCATTACGCTTGGGGTATTTTTAAAAAAGAAAATATATTATTTTTAGATATAATTATACAATTAAGGATCACTTATTTCCAATGAACTAAAAATGCTAATATACCTTTTTATGAGGAGGGGGAAAATCCCTAGGTGTCACATCAAAACACCTAGGTCTTACATCATGCCTTGAAAAAAACTTTTTAAAATACTAAAACTCTGTTTAAACAAGTATAGCAAACAACATAATTTGAGTTAAACAGAATTTATAAACTCCAAAATTCACTGATAGACCCTTATACGTAGTATGTGCAATAACTTGGGTTCTGTCAAATCCAGACAAAACTTTCATTTTAATCTTTGCCTTTCTAACATATCCATGAGCATCTCACTTTTTAAATTTTTATTTTTCTTGTTTTGGTTTTTCAAGACAGGGTTTTTCTGTGCAGCCTTGGCTGTCCTGGACTCGGTTTTGTAGACCAGGCTGGTCTCGAACTCACATCAATGCACCTGCCTCTGCCTCCCAAGTGCTGGGATTTAAAGGTGTGTGCTACCATGCCTGGCTGGGCATCTTACTTATTAGCTACAGGAAGTAAGATATGTAACGACAGCAAATATTCAGTGCATCAATCAAGAAGAGGTCATCGAAACTAACTTGTCAAAATCTTGGTTCTGACATCTGGTGAAAAAAAAAGTCAGAATGAGAATCTACAGTGAATTTTACTTGTTCTCTAAACCAGGATCTGTAATAAACTGAGTAGAATAAAGGAAAAACTGAAGCTGAGTGAGCAGCTTCCTGTAAAGGTATATTTCTAGCTCATGGAATATGTTATTTAGGTCTTGCATAACAAAATGGTATTCCACAGTTATTCTACTTAGGCAAAGCAGTCAGTCTTGGTGAGATGCCAGAGTCAACCAAAAGATGATTTGGTGATGGAAAGAATGGCCATGGAACAGCTGCCAATTACTAGACAAGATGTTCAATAGAGAAAAATAAAATTATCTTTGAAAGAGCATTAATTCAAACAACAAGGGACATGACACAATGTAGCCCTACATATCTAGGTCATGATAATTATTTTAGCTAAGATTATAAAGGAAAACACATACAACAGATTATACATAAAACACTGTCCAACAAAAAATAAATAGGCATATTAAAGTGGCATACTACCCAAGCCAACCTTGCTGGATGAAAGCTTCCCCTGTTTACTTAGTAAATGAATGAACAGAATGACCAGATACTGCACCTTTTCTCCTTTCACTCTTACTAGCAGACTCATTCACATTTTATTCTTTAAGTCAGCAAATATATCTTAACATACTATCATAAATAAAACGTATCATTTTGTGGACTTTTTAAAAAAACTATATAAATATCCCCCCCCACATACAAATAAAACATTATAAAAATAAAACAATTAGAATTTCATTAAATTTTATGACATTTGGGCCAAAGGGAAATTGAAAAGCATTTAGTCTAGGGCAGTGACTTGCCTAAAGTCACACAGTTCATAGCTGTATTGCCAATGCCGTGCTCTTTCTACTAATAGCTTCCAGGTTCCTACTTCCCAGCTTGCAAGCTAAAGGAGGCATACTTACTGTAAAAACAGTAAGATGGACATACATTTAAACAGAGGACTTCACAAAATGCTAGGATTTCTATGATAAATAACATAAGAGGGACAACAAAGGCAAGTGCTATACAAAATTTAGATTGGAAAACATTCATGAAATCTAGAAGGATCAACTATATTAAGATTGTGTGTATACATATATAAAAATCATTACCTAAATTGAGTCTAAGGGATTAACAGAAGAATAATCATAAATATAGGAATGCATTGAGAACCCTAAAATTTACAATGAAAAATTAACATGTTTTTAGAAGAAATAAACTAAAACAATGAGAGTACTTTATTATTTTTACAAAGTCACACACTGTTGTGTATAGTTTAGAAGGATCCTAGTTTTGGAAAGATTTACTATACAGTTTTTAATAATTCAGCACAAGAAGATTAGAAATTAAAGTCATCCTGTCCTCACCTTTAAATAGTTCAGGTGATAATCCAAAAGAACAGTGGCATTAGCGATGCTGTCTTTTGTTCCCACAAAAACAAATGGAACCATACCCTGAAAAAGAAATAATAACAGTGAACTGAAAGAACTAGTGATGGTTAATTAAAAAAACAAACAAACAAACAAAAAAACCAAAAATAACTAATGACTAAATCTCTAGCAAACAGTCTGGTAAGCAGTAAGCACACAAACATCCATTTAAGATATAAAGAAATATGTAAAACCAAGTTCCATATCTCAGTAAGGGCAGATCAATAGAGCGATTCCTTAGATATCACATTGTTTTTAAAGACCACCATTTAAAGTCAGGAAAATAACATATATAACTAAAAATTATTCAAGCTTTATTGTGAGATGTGCAGTATAAATGAGATGAATACTTATGCTTTAATTCATTTATTGTAAGTTTTACCTATATTAAATTCAGCTTAAAATCAGACACAAGGGATATAAATGTAAAAACACAAAAAACAAAAAACAAAACAAAAACAACAAAAAACAAACTCAATTTTGCTAACCAAACCAACAGAATTCAAATCATGAACAAAAATCAGAATAAATGAAAATACACTGAGCTATCTGTAAAACAACAACAACAACAACAACAAAATCAAGGCAAAATCATAAGCATAATGTTTAACAAGTCCATACAAATTTCAAAAATATATTATGAAAATCTTACAAAGTTCAATCAGAAGAAAAACTTTGATTTTTCTCTCTATGTATACCACTTTAATATAAGGGTTGTTTTAAAGGTACAATCTAAATATGTATACTTTTCATTAGGATAAGAAAAAACCCAAGCCATTCCATATCACAACCAGTAGGGAAGCCTAGTCACAGCTGTACAAAGAGGGGACAATTAAGACACAGTCTAAGTTGAGAACAGTTTAATTAGTTTGCTACTGAAAAAATATACATGGTTATTGGTATTCACACATAACTAATGAAAAATAATACAGTTATAAGTGTTTGGCAGTTAAAAGGTATAGAAGACCAAAAAGCTGTCTCTTGAGCAAAGTACCACTCTTTCCTAAAGAACATTTTCTTGGTACATGGAGTGATTGTTGGGATGCTTTTGCCTGCTTGCAGTCATTATAGAGTAGGTTCAGGAGAAGGAAGGGAAGGACACAGGATTTTCTTTATCTTGTACAAGAATGTTACTATTGATGAAGAACACAATTGAACCATCAGAAAATATTCCTTATAGCTTTGTTATCATCTGGTAAACATGGTACTGCTTCCTAGCAGCAGTGACTATCTGAACTATCAGGTGGCCAAGAAAAACGTGTAAGGATTTTCTTTTTTTGTACAACAATATATAACCCTCCCCCAATATTATTCCTTTTTTCACTAGCATAGATAGTCACAAAGGTATTAACTGTATTATTGTCAAGTGCCAAATGTCAAGTGAGGAAATACTACATGCTTTCCAAATAATCACCAAAATAAGCTTTAAATTCTGTGTTGTAGATTTAATTAGGCTGAATTTGAAGAACATCATTTAAAAGTATTTTCTCTTGTAACAAGTTACAAACTGTTAGAGTACCCAAGGACAACTCTAATTTAAGTGTTTAATGAGAAAATCTGAATAAATTGAAAATAAAGAACAGTAATTATTAGGACAAAGTGACTCTCTGTTCTAAGATGAGAAATGTAATGCTCAGCAGAAAGGAATATTCAGTCTACTTGCAGTTTTACTTCTTTGAATAAATGACATTTTTCTTTTAGTCTCTCTGACTTATACTATCCTTATTATAAGCAGTTCTCATAGGCCAGATAAGGGACCCTGATATCAAGGAGTTTACAATGTGGTTGAGGAGACCAACAAGAAAACATAAAAAACATTATGCTCTGGATGAGCACACAGGAGCATGGGGCAGGTGAGAGACCTGTGGTAGGGTACATAAGGAAAGCTTCACTCACAACACGGTCAAAGAGATATAGAAAACGCAGGATAAAAAACAGTCTGGGTAGAATAAAACCATACTTGGGTTTCTAGTGTACATATCTAGAAGCAGCAATTATAATAAACTGCAGAGAATTTCAAGAATTTCAGTAGGGCTCAAATATCCCTAAAAGACATAGGGGAAAGGCTGGTAGAAAATGACATTGGACATGGAAGAACTACTAAGTGAAATGAAGTTGTTTGAGATTTAGTGCAGGGCCGTGGATCCAAATACCCACAAACACTCCTCCACCAGCCCCCAACCATGAGGCTCATTTGTAGTCTTTCTTAACAAGGGGAATAAACATTAAAATATCAACTTAAAATGTATTTTTCAAGGAATGGTTTCCTACCTGCCAAGCCTTGGGTTCAGGTTTCTGGGGTTCCCCTGCTACAATTGATGAAACCACTAACACCTAAAGTAGTATAAGGAATGCAAGTGATGTGATTAACTATAATGAACGATACACAGAAGCCTGAACGCAGGACTTTCACTGCAGGACTTCTAAATGCATTTCTAAATAGTTAGGTTAGTTCAAATAGTGAAAATCAGTTTCTAAAATATTGCTTTAAGAAGTAACTAACATATCTAATTGAAGGTACACTGTGACTTACAACACCTGCAAAATTTAAGGAGTTACAGCATGGAAAAAAAAAGTCCACCCTCAACTGAAAAAAGTGACCCCATTAGGTTTACAGTTTAAGATCTGTCATTGTGAATAAATGGAAAAATATGAATTACTGTTTTGTAATCTCATATGGTATCAATCATATGTGAAAACATAGAATAAGAGTAGCCTGCAAATCTAACCAGAGAAAACAGCCCAAATACCAAATGTGGAATCTGTGTCAAAGAAGTTACTTTTAGTGTGGTTAGAGGTGACAAATTAATTCTTACCCTCTGAACTTTTGTACTGTTAGGCTGAGAGAAATGGGTGCTGTTTTCCTTTGTATCTAAATGTTTCTTTTCTTCAGAGGAATTAGGTCCAACCCTTGAATTACTGGAAGGTAGGGAATTTGGTGGCATAATTTCCTTGATAAAAAACATAAAACACAAAAGATAAAAAGTACCAATTTTATGATTATTTAGTTCCATTACTGTATCAATGACTTTTTTTGTTAAGCATAGCCATTTAATTATGTATAAAGCCATCTTAGAATTCAACAAATTAAGGACAAAATGTTTAAAGTTCACTTTTTCTCATTAACAATGATGTTTAAGAGCACAGATTACTATTAAAGGGTTTTAATATATAAAATTATAGGGAGTAAAAAATTATACAATTAAAAACCAAATCAGGGGTTAGAGACAGATGGCCTAGAGGTTTAAGAACATGTACTGTTCTGGCAGAGGAACCGAGTTTGGTTTCAGCAACCAAGTCAGGCAGCTCACAACTGCCTGCAACTCCATCTCAAAGGGATCCATTCTCTCTTATGTTCTTCCTCTGTTGCGCTCTCGCTCTCTCGCTCTCTCTCTCGCTCTCTCTCTCTCTCTCTCTCTCTCTCTCTCTCTCTCTCTCTCTCTCACACACACACACACACACACACACACACACACACACACACACACACACTTTAATGAATAAAAAAATAAATGTTAAAAAACACTAAATGGGCCAGGCATTGGTGGCGCACCCTTTTAATCTCAGCACTGGGGAGGCAGAGGCAGGCAGATCGCTGTGAGTTCGGGGCCAGCCTGGTCTACAAAGTGAGGATAAGACAGCCAAGGCTACACAGAGAAACCCTGTCCAAAAAAACCAAAACCAAACCAAACCAAACCAAACCAAACCAAACCAAACAAACAAACAAACAAAAAACCCCAAAACCACCCCACTAAATGGATTTAACTTAAATTAAAATAATCTTTTGTAAAAGACAGCTAATTAACATAAAAATTCTGACCTTGTGTTTAGACAGCATCCTGAGAATACAATTGCATCTCGGACCTTGTTGTTCTTTCCCACATCCATACAGCTACTTAAAAGGTTACTACCAATAAGCTTATGTTCAGGTAGATAAGATTGAGAATTAATTGCCACTTATGGTAGAACCTATAATCTACACTTTGTACAAGCAAACTCGTGGCTATCTATTATAAGATCACAAAATAAGATAAATAGTGGTGAAAATTACTTAACTAAACTCCAGCATTAGAAAACTGGGTGGTTGGTGGTGGTGACTTTATTCCCAGTACTCATGAGGCAGAGGCAGGCAGATAGAAGGTCAAGGCCAGCTTGTTCTACACAGAGAGAGTTGTAAGACAGCAAAAAAAAACCAACAACAACAACAAAAAAAAAACCACAGAGAAACCCTGTGTTGAACAGCCAAAAGCCAAACCAAACCAAACTCAAGCAGATAGTCCGTCTAAAAACTGCTTTATATTCATGCTCAATAGTAGAGCACATACCCAGCAGGCACAAAAGTACTGGATTTGATTCCCAGAATCAGAAAAAGAAAAAAAAAAACCTTACATGCATATAATACAGGAGCCTCTACATTATTAAGTAAAACACAAAGACACACACACACAAAAACTTACTTTTCTAAGCAAACAAGAAACATTAGCACTATTACATACCTCTTCTTGTGGCACATTTTTCTCACTTTCAGCCTCAATCCTCACCCTCACAACTCCTGACTTGTCCACGATCTCTTGAATCAGTTTTCCATTTTTTCCTATTACTTTGCCTAAGAAATAAATAATTCATGCTTGGCTTTAAGAAGGCACCACTCAAATCCTACAAGCACACTTCACTATAAACTATCTTACACATTCACATATACATACTGGATTATAAAATTTAAAACAGAAGCTTCTTAAGAAGAAGAAGATAGTTTAATTATAAATTAGTCTCTTTGATTAGGTCATTATTTAAACTCCTTTGGTCAGGTACTACAGTTGATTAGTACTTGTAAACTGATTGGGGAATTTAAAAATTTTAAAGCTTACTCAAAGAGAACCTCTTAACTATAGAAGAGTGTATACTTTAAGCTTACTGGGACTGTTGTATTTAGCACTCTGTAAAGCTCTACAAAAAGAATTAAGAAAAAGAAAGACAATAGATGTATTTGTTCACTTGACAACTTCAATTTTTATCTAGCTCTGATTTACATTTCCTAATTTATATATAGTAACTATTTTTAGAATTGTGTATGGAATACTGGCAAATGTTGTTAAGTTTAAAGGGAGCTCAGGGAGCTACCTAAATACTAAAAGGAACAAATTCTTCAGGCTAATGTAACTAACAGAATATTATTTCTATGCACTAGTCACAATTAGTCACAATTTAGAGAAGCATATTCATAGGCAAAGCACACTTTCAGATAACTCAAAATGACAATAAAAAAGTTTAGAAATATTCTTCAGTAATATATGTTGAAACTCAGAAGAATCAAGTACTAGTAATAAATAGCATTTGGTTGCATCTCTGTGTAAAATTCAATTATATATAAAACTGGGTCATGACTGCTTTCATGGCCACCATCATACATGAGTGTATAGCAATAATTTATAAGTTAGGCACTACTAATTCTAGAAACCCATATATGAGCTATATCAAATTTCAAGGGCTCAGCCATGGAACCTAAACCACTTACATAAGACATGACTAAAATGCTGTTATATGCTTGTTCTACCACCTCATCTGAGGCAAAATTGGTGAAAAAGGAAGTCAAAAGTTGCTTTCAGCTATTCTAAATAAGAAACTGGCAAAATATCTTACAGAAGGATTCATGGTTCTTGCAATCAGAGCCACAGCTTTGACATTCTTGCTGTGTGTGGCTCTTTGGACTGGCCAGTGGTTAGAGGACAAAACTCATGCTACTAAACCAGGATTCCTAATTTAAAATCTGTTATAATTTCTGCTCTAACTCCTCTTCAAATGTAAAGCAAGTAAATATAGATATACATATATAAACATACACTTTTTTTCTGTAAAATCCTTATTTATTCATGAAGGCTGACTTTAATAAAGGTATAAATTAGCATAAAGAAAAGTGGTGTTTTAGCACGTTTCTATTAAGATAGTATCTTGACTACTGAAATTCATTGTTAAACTGCATAAAGAACAAGCAACTTTTTTGTTTGTTTGTGCGAGAAAGGGTTTCTCTGTGTAACCTTAGCTATCCTGGAACTCACTCTGTAGACCAGGCTGGCCTTAAACTCACAGAAATCCACCGCTTCTGCCTCCCCAAGTGCTGGGATATAGATAGGTGTGTGTGACCATGCCCAGCCACAAGCAACTTTTTAAGAAAGATAAATTGGTATGCATACTGAAAGTTTGTGAAAAAGAGAAAATAAGTAAGTAGGTGAGACTCTACAGAACTCATGAAATTCTAACTACGACATCTCCCTGAACTTTTGCCCAGCAAACCTTAGGAAAAAATGCTTTCTGAATTCCAGCATTCCCAGTATTACAGCATGACTTCCCCAAACAGAATTCTCTCATATTACTAAGTATAAACACAATGAAAACTCAAGTTACACTGAATTACAACAGGCTTTTTGGTGAAAAGTAACTTCAAACATTCTCTACATCCAATGCAAGACTACAGGTATAATGTCACTTTCATCTTTGGTAATCTAATCTAATCTAGTCTAGTCCTATTACTGCAGTTGCTTCCAAACTCCAAAGGAACCATTTGCTATAAATCTGTTGTAATAAAATGGAGTAGCTATGAATAAACAAAATAAAACATAATTTTCTACTGTGCACAGAACTGTGTTAGGTACTACACATACCTACATTTCAACGCTACCAAATATGTCTAAGCATGGTTCTAACATAATCACTTCATCTTATGCTATGTATGCATCTTCTATACAACTGCTATGTGTATTGGTAACACTCCATTCACATACTTGTGTTGTAGCATACATGTAAACTAATTTCACTGGTATTTATACCTTACCTTCAAGCTGTTTTTATTAATGAGAAAAAAATTCCATGACTCTTGGGCTTTTTTGGAGTCAGGGCCTTGCTATGTGTACCTCTGTTATCCTTGAATTTGTGATCCCATCTCCTGAATGCTAGAGTATTACTAGTGCTTTTTAAATGACACTGAAAGATGATTACAATTCTATTTTCATGAAATGTAGCCCATGAATCTTGTAAACTATGTATATAAAACACATAAAGTTTATTCATTTTAAACTTCTACAAGAGAACTAAGAGACAATATACCCCAAATTAACTTATAAATTAAAAACACATTTTGTATTTTCTCTTATAAAGCTATACCAGGTTTTGGTTTGTTCTACTAAAGCTAGCTGAATAATTTGGGAACGCAAGTAAAAAGTTCCTAATGCTAACACCCACCATAGTGGTGATTAACAAACATTGTTCAACTTAAAAGGAGGAGCTACCAATGACTCCATAAAATCTCAGGACATTTGGAGTTTAATTTACCTTTCAAACTTACTACATCTAAGTAAGATATATCCTGATCTTGAACTCAGCAATAACTGACATGAATGCAATCATTTTATCAAATATCACCAAATTATAAAACTATTTCATCAAATATCACCAACTATAAAAAAAACTAATACTATTATACCAAAAATACGCTATGAGACTAGGTAAAATTTATCCTTTCAGCCATTTATAGGTCTGAACTACCAAAGTACTTCTTGTATATCTTCTGAAAATATAATCTTTAAGTATATGTCTTCTATACACTATAGGAACAGGTTACATTTCAAAGATTGCTTCAATCTGCAATTAGATTACACTTTTCAGTGATGGAAAGAGATTCAACTGGTATAGAACCTGTCTGTGTACTAGAGTTTTGTTTTTCTACTGTCTCTTAAGTTTTTTTTTAACTTACCTACTAAGTTACGTGGAACTTGTATGACATCTTCAGCAAATTCCAGAAAGCTTCTAGCCTTTTTCACTGCATCCTGATCCTAGTAAAGAAGGGTGGAGGGGTGTAGTATCAAAAGAAAAGATTTAGCATTTGAAATGCTATCTGTTTGCTTCTTTGAGGGGGGAAATGGATTATATGGTGAAATATTTACCTCTCCATAAATATGAAATGTGCAGGTATCCTCATCTAAATCAATAGCAGTAACCCCAGGTACTTTTCTAGCTTGCTGAATATTAGCACCATGAGTACCAATTGCTAGACCCATCAGATCTTCTCGTACGATAAACTGTTCATGAAATCTTGAGGCAAGCTGCCTTGAACTCTGAAGAGAAATGCACAACTGGTGAACATGTTTTATCAGTTATTAAGACAATTTCATTTAGGTCAGCCATGTAAATTATCTTGACCCTATATATCAGGGTCCTATAAATTGCTTTCATTGAAAACTAATTTTAGAATCACACACAAGTTTGTTTTAGGCTGCTAAAGGTCTGTGCCATTTAAAACATTTTTTTTGTTAACAGGAAAGAGCTTATTGACAGTTTTTCTAAGTTACTTTTGAAAACCTATTTGCAAGGCTGCCTTTGTTATTCAATGATATCCACAATATAATAATTAAGAAGCAGACAAAATATTCCCACTTGAAAAATAGCTCACTTGGTCTGACAGACTCAATTAAATTTAAATAAAAAAATTAAAAATGCCATCTTTAAGGAAAAAATTATTCACTGTACTTTTTATTATAGATCTATTAGTAAAATTTAAAAGAAATGGTGCCATTTTGATCATATATCATGAGGTATGGGGGATCTAAACTCCTTCTGTTTAAATGTGGCACTAAAACAACACACTCTCCAGTCCCAAAATCTAAGGAAAAGTTTCCTAAAAGTTTGTGTTTTGGCACTTAAGTGATGAGCACTTACAAAATACAGAAATATCAAAATTGTATTAGTTATACATTCAGAGTCTGCAAGACTTTGTGATATGGATCCATAAGCTTGATGAACTCTTTAAAATAGTCAGCAATGACAAAACTAAGTTCCAATGATACCCCACACATGTGGATAATCACTGCTTTTAAGTAGCATATCAAAACTGAATGTTTAGTTCTAGCATGCCATTAATGAAAACCATACAGATTAGTGGCTCATGTTAAAAAATGGGTATTTCTTAAAAGGATTTATGGACCTCTTTAATATTAGTAGTGAAGAAAATAGGCATGCATACTAGTTTATCATTATTCAACACACCTCATAATTTGAATGATGGATATATCTAACGTAAGCAATTTTAAAGAACAATAGTTTTTCTAAAGATAGTAGTAAAGTGTACAAAGTTTTCTAGGATTTTCCAAGAAGTCATGGTTTTGCATTTTGATTCATTAGCTTGGTTCCTTCTTCCCATTGATAATTTATGGATACATGTAAACCAAAGGTATGGTAAAGACATTCAAGAAGAATTAGATGCTTAAGAAGAGGTATATGAGTACATTTTCATAATACTCACAATGAAATTACGAAGGCTGCTGTGGCCTAAAAGTTATGAGAAAGTCACTAAACAAACCACAAAAGTGTGAACATGGGGGACATCAAGAAAGAATGAGAGCAAAAAACAGTCAAATGGACCTCAATGGCCACTTAGCAAACAAAAGTAAAAACTTCCTTTCCTGTTAAAAGGTTATCGATCACACATCAAGTTGGAAAGTGACAATTTTCACAGCCTCGACTACCTTTTTTCTTAACTGCATATTGAAACTCCCTTCTTCTTTTACTATATCAACTGATGATTCCCCCATTAACAAAATGAATAATGATGAGGGAACTCTTCAATTTGATAGCAATCTACTTGAGTTGGCACATTAAAATAAAATCCATTTAGTTTCTATGGTAATGGATGGAAGTACTAGATAGTTATCAATGAAAATAAATGCATGGTAATGGCAATTACTGGAGGATTAATAAAAGTAGATAAAATGCACCTTAAGAGACGAAATAGTAAGTTAGGGAAATAGCCTCTGGCAGGAATCTGAGGACAGGAGTTTTAAAGAGTGACAACCAATTAGAATGAAGAAGTTCTATACCCCTTTAAACAGAGATAAACATATATAATGAAAGGAATAAGATATTTAAATACTTTCTAATACTTTAATGATAACATGTTACATAGAAGAAGTATTGTCTCACTTTATAGCAGTGTTGACAAACTTGGGGTAAACATGAAATGTCCAAAATTTCCTTGAAATATATGAATGCTATGTAATTTCAAAATAACAGGCATGAAAGCTTTAGCATGGTTATATTTTATACAATTTATGTTTTCAAACTATTGGGAAATAGTAAATAAACAAGCTGCCCATATTTGAATTTGAGAACCATACAGTTATTTCTGGACAGCCTTACCAACAGTGCTATGGAAAGGAACATACCTCCAGTTGTTTACTGGCTTCTTCATTTCTCAGTATAAGAGACAACTTAGTGCGCAGACTTCGAAAGTGCATGTCAATCAACATGTGTGCTCGCTTTGAGGTGACTTCATTGATGGACTGAGTGATTCAAAGTTAACAATATTGTTACCAAAGCAAATGCCCCAAATGAAATAAACAAAATTGGATAATTAAAAACACTCACCAAAATGACCAGCTGATAATTTTCTGGATCATACGTTACAGAGAAGGCACCAACTGCCTTTTTAAAATCTTTATGTGCTGATTCTTTGGCACACCTAGAAATAAAAAAATTACTCATCATTCATGAATGATCACCAATCACTAGCACAAATATATAGACAGAATTACACTAAGAAGCACATGTGGTGGTACATGCCTGTAATGCCAGCACTCAGGGAGGCAGAAAGATGTGGGGATCTCTCTGAGTTTGAGGTCAGCCTGGTCTACAATGCAAGTCCAAGACAGCAAAGGCTACACAGAGAAACCCTGTCTTGAAAAAACAAACCAAAACAAACCTCCAGAAAAAGAATTACACCAAAACCCAAGGATTTATATTTAACTTTTATTGGAAAATACTAGAGCTATTTACAAGTTATATTCTTTTTTTATACATCTTTGAAATAGTCAAAGCAACCTTTTTTTTTTTTTTTTTTTTTTGGTGTTTTCGAGACAGGGTTTCTTACTGTAGCCTTGGCTGTCCTGGACTCACTTTGTAGACCAGGCTGTCTTCAAACTTACAGAGATCTGCCTGCCTCTACCTCCTGAGTGCTGGGATTAAAGCATGTGCTACCACATCCCAGCCAAAGCAAACATTTGATACAATAAATAAAGGATAAAAAAGCAGCTAAGTAAATTTTTTTTGAAAATTTCATACACAGGAACTGTATCTATGCCACCTCCATCTTTTTTGTCCTTCTACCTATTTTTTAAGCACTTATTTGCCTGTGTTTCTGTGTGAGTACATGTATGGTATGTGTGAACATACACATGGTGTGTGTGCATACATGTGGGCCACAGCATGCATGTGAAGGTAAAGGGACAACTTACTGGAGTTTGTTTTCCACTTCCGCTGTGTGATGCCAACTCAAGCTGCCAGGTGTGGCAGCAAGTTATACCTATGGTCATTTCATCAGCCCTAACTTTGCATTTTCCCCCTCTTTTGAGATATGGTCTTATGTTAACCTTAAACTCAATTATGTAACTGAGGGTGGTCTCTACATGAGTGTTGAGATTACAGGCTTTGAGTCATGCTCTTAAGGAATTGCTGGTAGGGTTAGAATGCTGAATAAGCCACATATAAGGGTATCACTCACTTCTATATAATTCCTGATTTTGCTTATAGATAACTCAGTATTTTAGTGGGCCAAACTGAAACTTAAACTACAGTGTCTCTAAATTTCTTTTGTTCTTTTTTTCTTTTAAAGAAAAATAGCTATGTCTGTTAAAACAAAGAATACATATAAACATGCATATGTCATCTCTAGAATTAAAAAAATTTTTTTCTATGTATTCTGAATTATAATATGGCATTTGTCTAGGGTAGAAGTTCACATCAGACTTATTGGACCTTTAAAAGTCAATCTCTTATCTGAAGTATTTAACACCCATTCCAGATAAAAGACTACAGACAGGACTTTTCCAAGCCTCTTCAGAATTAAACTTAGTATATACTTTTCTGGAAGCATTTTATCTAAAAAGGAAAGTGTTAGGAAAAAAATTTTGTAGTCTACAATGTGACTTTTAATAGAATTATTATTTTGTTATTTTCAAAATTTTAAAAGCTTATGAAAAAAATTGGTTTAGAGAACTTGAGGAACATTACACACTTTAGCCATATATCAAGTAAGTTTAAACAAATACAAGACTTACTTGATTATATAACTAGGGAAATACTCATCTTTTCCCCTTCACTACTGTAACTAAACTACTTTTGCCAAAGTTCACTGAATGCAAAAACATACTATTTTAAAATTTACATTTGAATGAGTAACCTGTATACCTATATATGCATCTATATATGCATATGTATGTTAAAATGTCTATTTGTAAAAATATACACCCTTGCACATTCTCAGCATTTTTTAAATATAGCCTTCTTTTTTTTTTAAGATTTGTTTATTTTATTTATTGCATGTGAGTGCTTTACAGAAGAGGGCAGCAGATAGTATTATAGATGGTTGTGAGCCACCATGTGGTTGCTGGGAATTGAACTCAGGACCTCTTAAAGAGCAGATGGCACTCTTAACCACTGAGCCATCTCTCCAGCCCCTAGCCTTCTTTTTTATTCTGTATATCAACTTACATTTGTCGTAAATCTTCTGGCACCTCCAGTTTGATCTTATGGAAAGTATCTTTTGTAGCAGGTTTGTTTGGATTAACAGACCGTAGACGCTCAATTGTAACAATTTCATTGTATGTAGCATCACATGCTGCATATTCTATCACATAAAACTGAGAGAAAGAAACAAGTCATTCTTAGTCATATTTAAAAGAACAGGAACCTATACAACTTTTCCTCTTTTTTTGAGACAGGACCTTATTAATAGCTCAGCCTAACCTACAACTTACTAGATAACCAAGGATGTCCTTGAATCCCTGATCCTTCAAACTTGATCACTTAGTGCTGGGATTAAAGCTCTGTTCCTACTATCATTTTAAAATATAAACTCTCAGGGAAGAGGGGAACTTTATTCAATGGAAACACATAGTATTTATATAGTAAACTTATAATGAAACTTATAATGAAAACATTTTCGTAAAATGACTTAAAACTAGGCAGTAATTCAAATGACACCAAAATTAAAATGTAGTACCTGGGTTTTTAAAAAGGTAAACAGTATAAACAAATGTGCATTTTCCTACCTCACCCTTTATCATCCTCACTTTAGCTAACCACCAACAGCAAGGCTCTTTTTCATTTGCTCTGGAATAAACCTACATAAAAATGACAAAAACAGAATATTTGTGATTAACATAATTCAGAACCAGCAGACATCACACATTGAGGGAAACCTCTTTAAAAGCCCCTACATATCTTTGAAATTGTATGTCATATGTCTTTAACCAAACTGTACCTATATACTGACCTAGACAAAGATACATAGTTGGAAACAACCTGAAAACTCATTGTTAAAAGCTCTTTGCTTACTTCTCTGTTCTATGTCAGTAATACTTAGTACACTTAACATGGACACTTGACAAAAGCTGACATCCGTAACATGGGTAGGTTTTCTTCTGTAGGTGCTTAATGAGCTACAAAATGTATCTGAAATCATTTCAACATCATTTTGCTTTATTATGATAAGTAAAACTAGTCCAAAGTTACAGACAATGGCTACAACTACCTGTTTACTAAGCACTTAAGTTCACTGAGCACTCAGCCAACTAGGTTCCTGGCCTTCATCTCTTCTGAAGGCTACACTGTTGTTCAGGCTCTTCCTCTCCATGACAAAGAATAAATCTATTCAGGCAATATTTTGAATACCATTTTTTCTGGCTCATATACACAGTTCTAATAATAATCTCTTAGGAAACCACCCTAAAGTTCATTTGCAATGTGTAGCATGGAATTTTTTGTGACAATACTAGCAAATAAGTGTTAATAGAATGTAAGTGCCTACATTCTAGCTCCTCAGGTAAGTTCTATGATGCATCTCATTGGGCCTTACCCGTTATTCAACTAAGTTGAAAAAACAAAATGGTTTTCTTTACCCCTCCAAATTCTTGCCATGGAAACAAACAAACAAACAAACAAACAAACACATAAACTGGCCTTTGCCTTTACACAGTCTGCAACCTACAGGAAAGTAGTTACCAGAGGGTTTTTGAAAAACAACAAACATTTATTTACTTGTTAACTTAAGTGTATGGTTGCACATGTGGAGGTCAGAGGACACCCCCTCACACACACCCCTCCTTTTTTCTTTCTACTATGTACGTTCTGGGGATCTAACTCAGATCATCAGCCTAAAGGCCTTTAGAGGTTTAGATAATATCTCTATTTACAACTAAGATCTCTTGCAAAGCGAAACCCCAGAAGACACTAAATACATTTTTAGGCAAATAAATAACACGTTATCCCTTATTTAAATTATATAGAGAAGAACAGTTTTGGACACTCAGAAACCTCCGACTAGACTCTGAAATATCATTGCTGCGCCTGTATTATCTTCCATGTAGCCTTTTCTTCTCTCATATGACTTTCACTTGTCATGACATTAGCTATTTCAAGTAGAATGTAAATTCATCAAAGCGAGAAGACTGTCCTGTTTTGATGTATCTCGACATTTAGAAGAAAATTAGCATTCAAGGACCAAACCTAATTTTGCTTACCTCTAACAAGTCTATTTATTTGCTTTTTTCATACTACAAATATGCATAAAATTACAAAGAATAAAGCATTATAATAAATCCTGCAGAGTTTTTTTTAAAAGAGCTCAAAATGAGGCTTGTGAAGTAGGAAATAAAAGAGACTACAAAATTTATAAGTGAGTATAAGGGCAAAGTATAATGGAAAACCACTTTTCAACAAGTAGAGAATCACAAGGACAATGATTTTGATGAAGTCTCAATAGCACCTTTAATTCCAAGAGCTCAATGGTAAATGAATGCCCTGTAAAAGGGTATTTGAGCTATACATGTGATATAAAAGATACAGGTTTTAAATACACACACACACACACACACACACACACACACATACACTTATACCAGGTAGCTGGGTATAATGGCATACACCTTTAATCCTGGCACTCAGGGAGGCAGAGGCAGGTGGACCAGCCTGGTCTACAAAGTGAGTCGAGGACAGCCAAAGCTACACAGAGAAACTGTCTCGAAAAACAAAAACAAACAAAAACCCCAGAAATATGCAGTACTACGAAAATAAATTTTAGGCTACTAGCCTATTAAATATTATTACTTAATTTTATTTATTTGTTTTCTGAAACAGGGTCTCTGCATGTAGACTTGGCTATACTAGAACCCACTATATAAGACCTAGTAGGCCTCCAACTAGTGGAGGTCCACCTGCCTCAGTCCCCTAAGTGCTGGAATTAAAGGCATGTGCTACCCATCCTGGTTCTAAAATTATTTTGTCTTCTCCTTTTATTTGAAGATTTATTTATTATTTGTATAAGTATTTTGCCCACATGTGTGCCTGCACACCAGAAGAGGGCATCAGAGCACATTATAGATGGTGAGCCACCATGTGGTTACTGGGAATTGAACTCACGACCTTTGGAAGAACAGACAAGTGTTCTTAACCCCTGAGTCATCTCTCGAGCCCCTAGAATTATTTCTTAAATTAGTTTTAGGAGGTCAAGATCTCATGCAGAACTGGCACACTCTAACTTGTTATGTAGCCATTGATGAACTATGAACTCCTGATTCTCCAGCCTCTACCTTGTAAATACTGGGATCATAGGCATTCTTCATCATGCCTTGTTAAAATTATTACTTATTTTTCTTTGTAAAACTATTTTTCAAATTCATTTTGCTTAAAAAATGATAGTTGTTAGTATATAGTCATATTTAACAATAGTAACAAGTGAAAAAAGTATTATCTAAACAAAGATTTAGAGATGGGGCAAAGGTATACTAATGGGTAAAGAAACTTGGGACAATGACAAGATATTCTGAGTGTTGTTTAAATGGACAATTATAAGCACCATTTAACATCTCATATCACTAACTAAAAGGGATACTCAAAAAAATATGCCCACTTCAACTCTAACACTCAAAGTGGGTTAAATACTGTTAAAAAGCAAGGTATATGTTAAAACTCCAAGAGCATTAAATACACAGATGCTTTGAGTCCTTAGCTATTTCATGGCTAGAGGAACTCACCTCAACTTCATCACTTTCGTTTATATCTTTATTATAACCTACAGGTGGTGGGAATCTCACATCATGGAATGGAATCTGTCTCTCTGGTTGCCAGCTACAAAAAACCAAAATATCATTATTTGGTTATGTTCCCAGTGTATAATGCAAACAGTGAACATGCTGTAATCAACTCTGGGTAAATGTGACTTTTCTTTGTTTAAAGAAGCAAATGCCTTCAAATGGCCAGTTTTTGCTGAGTAGTGCATAATGGCAATGCACCGACATTTTAATAGTCTACATGCAGCATAGCAGCTTGTGCTTCCACACATAATTTTTCTAAACACAACAGATCAAAAGTATTATTGAAAGGGTTTTCTTCTAATAATTTCAACTCTAAGACTTTTAAAACCTAAGTCCACAACAGAAATTAAATTAGTACTGATAATTGTTAGTAATATTATCAACATAGTTTTACTTGCAAAATAATTCAGATGACATTTCACCAACCACAGAAACTGTCTGTCCTCTACTTCCCAAGCAAAAAGGCAGTCAGCACATTAGCAATTCTCAACTCACTTTTACCCCTTTAAATTTTAGATCCCACGCAGTGGTCAATTCTTGCCATGGGTAGCTGGATGCTGATTGGTATGATGTATCAGCATGGACTGGGTTGGTGTGTGTGTGGGGTGTCTCCTAAACCACAGAAACCCAATGGAGACAGCCTACAGGAGTTCAATTAAATTGTCTATATTTTTACATTTAAAATAATATAGAATAGCTTTAAGACACCATTTTTTAACGTATAAAGACATAAAATACTAAGTAACAAATTGTATAGATACTGGATGATTCAATAATGGGAGCAATCACTTTTTTCATAAGAAAACACTGAGATCTGTTTTGTGCAAAACACCTATTTTTTTTACATTTATTTAAAATTTATGTGCTTATATGTATGCCTGGTGCCTGTGCATGTGCATGTGCATGTGCAGAGCCCAGAAAAGAGTATCAGATATCCTAGAAGTAGAGTTTCAGGTGCTAAGAACTGATTTACAATTTTCTGTAAGAGCAGCAAGCATCCTTAACTGCTAAGTAATCTTCCTAGCCTCATAAAATGCCTCTATTTTAATTCAGGACATTTTAGTCAATTTGTCCTTTTTTCCTGTTTATAAAGAACTATTGTATAAGAGGACAAATGAGTCAGAATTTATAACATGTTAAAAAGTCACTAGTTATCAATAGGTATATAAAAAAGCTGTTTTTGTTTTTGTGTTTTTTGAGACAGGGTTTTTCTGTGTAGCCTTGGCTGTCCTGGACTCACTTTGTACACCAGGCCAGCCTTGAACTCCGCCTGCCCCTGCCTCCTGAATGCTATGATGAAAAAAAAAAAAACTGTTGTTTTAATTTTACTCTTTTCAAGTGTATTCATAAGTCAACAGATATCCACAAATCCTGACTTGAGATAGATATAATTTATAAATCACATAATCCACCAACTTAAATGTACAATTCAAGGGTGTGTAGTATGTTCTCAGATATATACAATCATTATTAGAGAACTGTACGTTTATAACACGATATTTGATTTTTTCACATACCCCATATTCCTAGATTTTTAAGTATTGTTTTATGATCTAGAAACAAAAAGCAGTAAGGATTACCTGCCATTATTACTGATTAAAATATATAAAAAATAAAAGTACCCTAATGAGGAAACAAATTTTTCAATATATAATTAAAAAATACTGTAAAACCTACAAGCATAATTTTGTTGTAAACATCCATGAATTCCCATATTTTCAACTTTTAATAAAATTACAAATAATCCTATTTAAACTGTCATCTAATAATAGAGAAGAATGTGCCTTTTGTTTTCATAATCAAATGGACTTAAGGGATGATCAAGATTCTACATTAAGGACCTATGAAGTCATTAGCAAGAGGGTCTTCCACTGACTTAATACTGAGCTCACTGAGAACTTCTTGTTTGGTAATAGGATAACACACTCAAACCAGATTTCACTTTTAAAAGTGTGAAGAAAAGGAATGGGTACAAAACATTAAAAGTCCTCAATATTAAGTTTATATAGTGAGAGACTTACTTGTTTTCAAAAGCAACTGTTATAGAATCTTCATGGACATCTTTTACAAATGCCTGCAAGAAAAATACAAAAAATTAACTTTTAAGCTTGAAGAGCATTTAAAGTAAATTTTAGAGATATATAAGAATAAAACAGATCTCTGATTGGAAATCAGGTTCTGATGTTCACTTAGTTACCACATCTATTTTGTCAGGTACTATATATTAGGCTTTAGGAATACAAATAGTTACAACACTAAACTAAAAAGAAATTGTCTCAAGAGTTTAGCATCTCAAAGAAATAGCTAGACTGCCCATTACATTCGGTATTGAATATGAATTTAGAGGTACACTTTAGGCTACATTATTAAAAGTTAAGAAACTTGTTCTAGAACCACCTGCCTAGCAGTAAACATAAGCTGTAACTTCTCCATAAATGCTCTATTATCCTTCCCCAGTTTTCACTTGTCTATCTTCTATTTGCTTTTTGGGTTTTAATTCAGATGGAAACTACCACTAAGTTAGATTTAGTTTATGTACTGTTATCTTTGAAATACTTAAAATGAATGCGATGAATATCTACTAAGTGGACTGCTGTCTAAGATGTTCCTCTCCCAGCCCTGGTGAGTCTGTTTATTGGCGGCACTGTTAGATACTGGAAAGGTAAGGTTTCTACTGACTCTTCAAAGTCTAAGGAAGAATTAGCCGAAGGCATGGGAAGATGGAGAAGAATAAAAATGTAGACAATGAAAAGCAGCTTGAGATTGGAAAAAAAAAACCATCAATAAGAAAGCTGAGGCTATGAAGGAAGAATAGTGTTTTTAACCCATGGTGTGGGTGTAAATAGGGGTGGGATGGCTATCTATAAGTCAAGCAATAAATGTTCCTTTGAGAACACAGCAGCACCAGGGAACCTGCTCAAACTAGGTGACAGAGAAAGTTATTTCTCCAGGATTCATTTCAACAATATGGCACAGGTATAATAAGGATTACAAAAATTTCCATCCAACTTGCAAAAGAAATATTCGAGGATAGGTGAGAAATATGTGTATCAGGGATAAAAGTCTCTTAAGAGAGCCTCTGCATGATTATGTGAAGCTAATGATACAATGGAGACTCCAGCTGGAAATTCCAGCAATGTAGAATATGAGGTAAAAAACTGCAGGGAACAAGCACGTGCGCGCGCGCGCGCGCGCACACACACACACACACACACACACACACACACACACACACTTATAGTTACAGGTTTAAATGATGATGAATCCAAATTTTCTTCCCATCCATCTGATGTTGCTTATTTCCCAGATATATTTAAATTATTAAAATTTCTACAGCAGCAACAACAAATTCTATAGCATATTTTAACATCTCTGGTTTAATATAATTCATAATACTTTAGAATATACCCTACTTCATAAGCAAGCATGCTTCCAGTGTGCTAAGGGATTGTTTGCCCCATTCAACAACAAACATGCCTGATTCAGAATTAAAAGTTGTGAGAAATGTTCACTCAGGATACTGATTTTATATACTGTGCAATAAAATTATGGAGAAGGGGAAGAATATCCATTTCATCCCCAGGTGTTCTTTGTCCCCACACAATAGCTAATACTAAGTTAATAATATATTTCTGGAGGAGATTTAGATTCCCAACTAAAATTAAGACTTTCATTTCTTTCATTTACAAAGGAAAGGAAACTGTTTCTGTCCCGTCCTTGCTGAAAGCTGTATGATGTTTGCATGCCTTGGCAACAACACAACATCGCTAGTTCTTTACAGTGCATTATATACTTAAAATGTAAACTCTTTTGTCAGCAAACTGAACCTTGGTACAGTCAGGCAGAGAATTGTCTTTTGTAAACCAAAGTCTTTCAAAACTGGTCTTTGCCATTTTATACTGTCTATGTTAACCAGAAGTGTAACCTGTGGCTATTTATATTAAAATTCATTACGATTAAATTCAATCACCTTTTCATCTGCCCCATTCAAGAGCTATGGATGGCCCAGTGGCTACTGTAGCACATCCTACTGATTTCTCCCTTCTTAAATTATCCAGTTTAACTATATGCATTCAGTACATTTGCCTATTTCCTACAGACTACATGTCTATAGATTATATGGCTATATTCTTATTTCTCCCTTCTTGCCTAAATTATTATCCAGTTTAATCATATGCATTCAGTACATTTGCCTATTTCCTAAAAATGTTTTCGTTTTCACAGTCCTTGAATGTAATTCTGGATGAAAACTGTCAGAAATAGTTTGAGCAATCATCCTATCCCAACAGGGCCACTGCCTCTGAGTTGATGAGGCTTATCTATGCATAGATATTTGCATGACTGTTTCAAAATCAGTCATTTTAGTCATATTAGCTGAATATAGAAAGCATTTAATACCTTCTGGTTGCTGCATTACTAAGTAGAATAAAGGAATCTCATCAGTGGACTCTCGTCTGCACACACACTGAAGACAATACATCCTGTCAGTTCTAAAGTCTTTTAGCAAACCTTCCTTCCACAGGTTCCATATCATTCTATGTGCTCTCATCATCCTTCTTCTAAGGATACTTTTAAAATCTCTGCCTCTCTCAACTCATTCACTACATTCCTCTGGAGAACTATTGCCTAATGTACTAACATGGAAAACATTTTGCTGTGATTCTTTCCTATCATGCTAAATTGGTGTTTGTAAAAAGAACGATATGCTAACTGGGAATAGGGCTACCTCAAGACCCAGCTATTCCACTCCTTGGAATATACCTAAAAAATGCTCCACCACACAAGGACATATGCTCAACCATGTTCATAGCAGCCTTATTCGTAATAACCAGAACCTGGAAACAGCCTAAGTGTCCCTCAACTGAAGAGTGGATAAAGAAACTGTGGTACATTTACATTATGGAATACTACTCAGCTATTAAAAACAACAAACTCCTGAAATTTGCAGGCAAATGGATGGAATTAGAAATGATCATCCTGAGTGAGTTAACCCAGACCCAGAAAATGCACATGGCATATACTCACTTATAATTGGACACGAGCCCAACAGAGATGTCCCCTGAAAGCCTTCACTTAGCTGGAGATTGGGATAGATACTAGGGCTTCCTATTGGGACTCTAGGTGAGAGAGGTTAAGGGAGAATGGGCAAATAGAACGATTCAGAGGGTCTTAAAAACCTACAAGAAGACCAGTAAGGCTGATGGATCTTGACCCGGCGGGGGAGGGGGGGTCTGTACAAAGTGCTGTACCAACCAAGGACAGTGCATGCAGTAAACCTAGAACCACTATTCATATCTAGCCAGTGGACAGTACATTCTCCACAGCTGTGTGGAGAGCAGGGACTGACTCTGACATGAACTCTGGTACTCCCTATTTGACCACTTCCCCTTGGTGGGGAGAACTGCTAACACTCAGAGGAAGCAGCCTATCTGGAAGAGACCTGATAGGCTGTGATCTTATAGCAGGGGACAAGGTCCCCTTCTGTCACAGACCTAGGGGAGGAGAATAGGATGAAAGAGGGAAGGAGGGGGAGCAGGAAGATACACATGAGGGGATAACAAATTAGATGTAATCCGAATTACTCAAATAAAAATTAAAAAACAAAAACAAGCAAACAAAACAACAACAACAACAACAACAACAACAACAACAATAACAACAAAAAGATAGGCTGAGAAGATTTCTGTGATATATTCAAAGGCATATTAGATGAATGCCCAAAGAGAGCTTCACTGCATCTGACAGGTAGGTCTATTACTGGGATCAGAGAACTTAGAGGTTGAGTTTTGCTGTGAATTAAATATAGGCTCAAAATCTTGGCTCTATCACATAATAGCTGCAGAATCTGAGAATCTCAGATTCCTCATTTTTAAAAGTAAGGACATGGATTAGCCTCTTAAAGTTGTAATAAAACTATACACATATGTAATTTCCATAAAAGATACAGAACCATAAATGTTACATTCTCCCTCTACACTTTTAAAAAGGCTTTAATGGGACTATCAAACCAGAAACTCTTTAGGACTTGACTAAAAAGATTCAAGTTCTCCATAGAATGGATGTCAACCACTCAATATTGCTCATGTTTTCCTAAGGAGAGATGAGATTTGGCCACTCATAATCATGACAGAATCCACAGACTGCTATTTGGAAAACTAGATGAAAGCCTTAAAGGTCAAATAAAGGCTTAAAAAAGAAAAAGGAATATTTCTACAAAATTACTAAATACTAAATGGTTACTTTGATTCTGTGGAGAAAAAGATTTTAGAGTTTGAAAAAGGACGATAAAAAATAAATAAAGTAGTGACCAAACACATGAAGGTTGTTCACAGAAAATTTTATGGCATTATAGTATGTTCCAATTAATGGCAATTGGCCAAATCATACTCCTGAGGATATACAATAACCAGAACTATCTAATCAAACATAATTTTATTAAATCGATGCACAAAATACAGAAAGTCGAATCCTATTTGGGTAAACTTTTATTCCTCTATTATGACTTCTTCACATAGCTTAGGTTTTAAGATAGCAAACTAGGGATTAGAAAACAGCTCCATGCTTAAGAGCACTGGCTATTCTTCCGAAGGATCCTGTTTTAATTCCTAGCAGCCACATTCTAGTCCACAACAACCTGCACATCTATCCCTAGGGGACCTGATGTCCGCTTCTAGCTTCCTTAGTGCATAGATATAAAGTAGGCAAAGCACTCATACATGTAAAATAAATTAGAACTTAAAAAGTTAACAAACTATGTTAGAAACAGAAATGAACTGATCACTTTTTATTTTATAAAAAGTTTCAATGTAGCCTCCTAAACTGCCACTGAAATATTACATTATCAGTAGAGACCTATGACAGAATATGTACTGCAGAAAAAGCTTAAAAGCATTTTAATATATTCCTCCTAGAGATAAATTACAGGGGCATATAAAAGGTATGTTTCAAACCTAAGGCTTCATACATACAATGAGTTTTTATTCTAAGAAAAACAGGATTCACCCTAACCAAAGACAACACAAGTACAAAGAAAATAGTACCCACTGACTTATTTTCCTGATGTTTATATACTGTTCATGTAAGTTATATAGCTTTTCAGGTTTAGTGGGTTCCTAGGGTAAGTAACAAAGGCAGTGTCAGAGCAGGGTCAAAGATTTCTAACTTTATTTTTCCTTATTAGGAATATATAGAAAAATATTACAGGACACTATCTCAAATTAGGAGGGTTAATAAAGAAGATCACTGATACAAAAACTGGAGATTAATGACATCTGTGTGTTCACAGTTAAAAATGGTTGTATGATAACTGGAGTTATAGGATGCTAATTAGGACAATGTCATAGTAACAAATAAGAGCAAAGAGTATAATAAAATTGAAAAGTGGACAGCAAATAGAATCCACTTTATTTCTTCAAGCTAAATTTCATAATTTCGTTGTCAAAAGTCTGATTTCCAATCCCAGATCAAAAGACACTAAATCTTAGAAAGGGTATGTAGATTTGGGAGGATAAAATATGGTGATTTACATCATTTCTTTCTTCAACATGTAAATTAACACCCATACTTGAAGTTTGCTGGATTTCAGAGAAAGCCATGAATATGCATTTCTTTGAATTTACCTAGGCATATACATTTCTAAAGCTTGTGAAAGTTTACTTGTGGCAAAATATTTATTTCTACTAGTCAGTGTAGCTAAAATGATATGCTGGGCACTAAAGATTTTGTTAAAACTTTTTTTTTAAAGACAGGGTCTCCTATGTAGCCCTGGCTGGCATGAAACTCAGAGATCTACCAGTCTCTGACTCCCAGGGGCTAGAATTACAGGTGTGAGCCACCATTTAGAATTTTAAAAGTCTTGACTATATATTGTATATTAATTAACTACTGCATATGGTAACAATACTCAGCTAATGGGAGTCTTTTCTCAAATGGCAAACTTAAAACTAAAATATTTAAGTATATTTGTGAATTTGCAGAATTATAGAAAAGTATGAATTAGATATTAGCTGTAGTAGTTTGAAATGAAAAAGTCTTGTATCATGTCTCCAACGTGATTTACTAATTTCCATACTAGAATACAAAACCTAGACATCTTCGCATTCACATCTGAATGGCACACATTCTACTTCTCAAGAGAAGTTAATTCTTTATTATTCTCAACATACCCAAACTGCAACACACACACACACACACACACACACACACCCTCTACATAGGGGCAGATACCCCTAGAATATATTGCAATGTACTGCAACATTATTAGTTTAAGCAATGCTTTGTAAAATCATGAGATACAAATCAAAGTATTTTCATATTTTAAATAACATGCCTGAAGGGCTCAAAAACTAGTACATGTGACCAACTTTTTCTAGGTTAAATAAGTATCAAAGCTTGAAAGTAAAGGCTCTTGTGATCACTAAGTCTAACTTTCAATTTTAAAAATAAACACCAAAAAAGGGTCTCGTCTTGAGATGGTTGATCAGGTAAAGGCTTGCAGAAATGAGTTCCAGCCCCAGTAGCCACATGGTGGAGACAGCCAACCCCTGCAAGTTGTCCTCTGACAAGTGTGACAAGGGATGCACAAAGGCTCCCACTCACCCTTCTCACAGTCACAAGTAAATCTAATAGTCTTAAAAATTAAACACCAAAACAAACCCCTCCCAAAACATAGACTTGGTTGGCCTTTAGCACACTAGATGCATGATCTGTGAATTTTAAATCTTGGCTTTAGTGATCTTTTAAAGAATCAAATCATTCCTAGCATATGTTCTATCTACATAGTTATTTTGCAAACTTAATATGGATAACTATTTGACTTACTTGGCTTTAAATTTTTATTTCTATCAATTTAACAAACAAGGTCTCCAGTTTTTCCATAATGGTCTTTATTTTTTCATCTTTGTCATCTATTTCACCAGAAAATAGCTCAGCATGCTCCTACTTTATTTTTCCTGTTCACAGCCAATGCTCTCAGTGATGTAAAATTTAAACCTATTTCAGTATAGACAAAGCCCTTCCCTTAATATAGACTAGTTGAAACAAACAAACAAACAAAACAAAAAAAACTTAAATATATTAGCAATTTTAAAAGTACTACATGCCCATCCAAGGAATAAAAGAATAATCCACAACCCATTTATTTTTGTTCACCTTCAAATTAAGAAGTCACTGAAAAACAAAGCAAAGGAAAAAAACAAGGTGATTAATATAGAAAAGAGAGAACTTAAAAAAATATTCCAGTCAGTTTGTAAGCAAAATTAGTGGAGCCAATAAATCCCCTAGAGTAGGATGTGCTACTTGCCCTCGATGGAAAGCCAACTTCACTAAAAGCCACTAACAGTGGACTCAAATCTAAGCTGGTATTAGAGATGAACAAAAATACTACTTAACTATTATCCCTTGGTCATCTGTGTCTTGGTGCCCCAACTCTAGCAACTAAAACTGTCATTCTAGAACCTAGAAACCTTCTAATGTAAACTAACCAAAAGTAAATGGAATATTTTTTTTTATTACAGCAAATTGAAAAAATGCACTGGTAAAATTAATAACATAAATGCTGTGTTATTTATGTCTCATTCTATACTACAACAAAAGAATTTTTACTATAAATTAGTATTTTACAAATTTCCCTCATTCATGAAATTTATCTTCCTCTAAATGTGTCTATAAACTTGGTAAAAGTATAATTTATTAAGGTCATTTTCCTGAGTTTAGCCAAGTATGTCCCGTTTGAAATGTCCAAGTTAGTCTACAATAAACTTAAAACTGTTGGACAATGGTAATAGCTTTTTTCCATGCTTCCTTCCACGTGCAGCTTCTGTTACTAAAATATTCTAGTGAAGTGAGGCCTTACAGAGGTTATAAACATTTAAAAAGGAGAATTTATTATATTGCTAGATCTGCATTTATGCAGACTCAACAAGCACATTACAGTAGATATATTTTAAGGTTTCTTTAAAAATATGCAATGTTACCTGATATTCAGTGGCATAAAAAGCCTCAGTAATTCCATGAATGTCTTTTTAAAACCCCAAGAATACAGTCCACTGCGACAGTGCAAAAGTCAAAGCGAATATACCCAAGTTGATGCACTTCAGAACACAGGAAAAATATTCCAAACAGTCCTGGTAAAATTAACTAGCAATTATATAGTCCCAGCTAATTTTCCGAAGTTCGGTGGCATATATTCGGGTGCTTGAGAACTTAAACACAAAGAACAATTTTAAATAAGCAGACCTGCTAATATTTTTAAGAGGCCAAGGCATGCATTTTCCCTGAAATTCTCCCAGTTAGAAAGAGGTTAGGGGGGCCGTGGATAGTCCCTTTGGCCAGCATCTATAATGACTCTCTTTAGATGCCATGGTCTTTCGGAAACTTTTAGGTCTAAAAACCTCCTTCGAAATTCACAAAGAGAGGCCACTAAAAATCAGCTTGCCTTTGTGATTCCGGGCTGAGTACCGCTTCTTACTACTCCCTCCACACCCCTAGCCCGGGGGAGCTCTCCAAAGTCTGGATTGCGGACCAAAAACCAGGGGCCAAGGACTGCCAAGGGCCGACCCGGCCGCCCGGGCAAGGCGAGCGGCGGCCAGGCTGAGGCGGCCCCAGTTCCTTCACGGCTCCCCGCGTGTCAGGCCCGGAACCCACTGGGAGCGGATTATTTGGGAAAGGAGGACTAAGCCTCCGCCGCCGCCGCCGCGGCCGCCGCCACAGCCGCCACCTCACGCGGCACCGGCCCTCCGGCCGGATTCCTGGCCCCTGCATTCCAGCTCCGCTCGCCGAACTTGGCCATTCAACCTCCCTCAAGCTCCCCCGCGCTCCCTTCACGTTCCGCCCCGCGCGCCGGGGCCTCGGGCGAGGGTCGGAGCGTTAAGGTTGCCTACAGGCCGCGAGTCCGCCGCTACCCTCACAACCCCCAGCCCGCCGCGCCCGCGGGGCCTGCCCGCCTCCCGGGACACAAGGGAGGGAAAGGAGGCCGACGACCGGGCCTGTCCGGTAGCCGGTTACCTTGTAGAAAGCGCCATTGGAGCCCCGCACTTCTACCACCAGCTCCTCCATCTTCTCGTCCGTCCTCGCGCCAGGAGCCCGCCTCCGAGAGGTGGGCTGCAGGCGCTCGAGGCCCAGCCGCCGTCGCCGCCGCCGCGTTACCGCACGCCCCCCGGCAGCGGCGCCGCCGTCACTGCCACCGCCCGCGCTCGCCGTCCGTTGGCTTCACTGCCCGCCCTCTCAGGCGCGGCCCCTCACCGGAAGTGAAACCGAAACGCTGCCGAGCGCCTGACTGACTGAGGCGGTCGGCTCAGCCCGCGCCTCCTGTAAACAGTCAAACGACGTCACGTGACACGCACTGCCCCCTCCCCCGTGGGCCCCGCCCCTTCGGCTCCGCCCTCACCTCCTCGGGACTAGGGAGCTCACGCATGCGCCCTCCTGGGAACCTGCCTAGGGTAAAAGGGTGGGCCCTGAGGCGCGCGTTTGCTGAAAGGCGGGAAAGCACGGAGGGTGGTGACAAGTCGCGCTGGCCCTGGTTAGCTGGCTGGATCTAGAGGCCTTTTTTTTGTAGAGGAGGAAGCAAGGACACGCGAAAAGGCCTCCGGTTGTCGAAAATGCGGCCCCTATCAGACCTGCCGGGGCTTTGAGTAGATTTTTTTTTTTCTCAGCCTGGACGTCAGGATGGGAGGGGCGGTCAAAAAAGTAATAAATTCAACACTTTGATCTAGGAACAATAGTGACCATATTGACCCTGACTTGTGTGACCCATACAGCCAGAAAGCAAAGTAAATCGCTGTACTACCATGCTATTTGGGAAAGAACTGTGGGAACATCCAGTATTTTCTGAGGGCCAATGGGGTGTGCCAGGACTCCAGGAAATGTTATCCCTTTCTCTCTATTTTTCTTTCTTTCTTTTCTCTTTTCTTTCTTTCTTTCTTTTTTTTTGTTTTTTGTTTTGTTTTTTGTTTTTTGTTTTGTTTTTTTTTGGTTTTTCAAGACAGGGTTTCTCTGTGTAGCTTTGATTGTTCTGAACTCCCTCTGTAGGCTAGGCTGGCCTCGAACTCACAGAGCTCTATCTGCCTCTGCCTCCCTAGTGTTGGGATTACAGACATGCCTGCCACCACACCTGGTCAGGCCTGCCCTACACACTTTCCTTTCATACTTTACTTACAATTCTGTTGTGGGGGAGCGGGGAGAGAAACGCGTGTTTATTTCCTTGCCTCTCCTATGAGCACCCTGTACCGGAAGCTGGACATCGGTAAAGCATCACGGAACCTGTCTATGTACATCGTTGTGCCCTGTCCCTGGAGCTCTGTTCTTTTGCCTTCCACAGTAGAGCCAAGGCTAACTTTTTTTCTTTTGGCCTCTGTATTGGTTTGTGTCCAGCCTGACCCATGCTCCCTTAATCTAGAAGGCTTGCATCCAACTGAGAAGTTCGTTGAATGTCTACCATGTGCCAAGCACTGTACTAAGGGCTGGTGAGTTATTGGCAAGGCAAAACAAACAAACAAACAACCCCCCCAAACCTGCCATTGGTGACATTCGAATTGCAGGAGTAGATGGGCCAAATTCAACTTCTCAAAACTGTAAACGTGAAGCTGGAGATGTAGCCTGAGTGGGCAAAGGCTTTGCTATGAAAGCCTGAAATTCTGAATTTTTGAATCCCCAGAATCCATAGAAAGCTGGGTTTCCATGCCTAAGTAAGTGCTCTCACGGAGCTGCTTGTCCAGAAGCTCACAGGTCAGTGTGCCTTACCCAGCTGCAAGCAACAAAAAGAGAGACTCTGTCTCTAGGTAGAGAGCAAGGACTGCATAGAAAGAGCTTGTCCTCCGACCTCCACGCATGTCCTGGGGCATATGTGTGCCCATATGAGTGCATACAAATACATACACACATTAAAAAACTGTAAATACGGCATTGCAACTGCGGTGAGGTCTATTAAGGGTGGATATGCCTTTTACATTTGGCTATGAACCTGACTACAGAAGCAGCTGGAACGGGACACGGAATACTTACTTGGGAATGTGCACTTGGGAGAGGAAGGGTGAATCGCCCCAGGCAGATGTCATATGACTAGGATAAAAGGCATGGTTGGGCTTCCCCTTCCCAGCTGTCCCCAGCCAGAACAGTGGTAATGCTATTGGAACTCCAGCTTTAAGGCAGTGACCAATTGAACCGAATGAAGCCTTTGGAGTAGCCACAATATATTAGGAACCCAGTAGGGCTGAAAATAAATCTCACCATAGGCTGGATGGGAGCATAACATTAGTTTTAACTCCATGGTACTAAAAGGGGGTAGTAAAAAGGGTAGTAAAAGGGGGTAAGATACGCAATTTGAAATCCCAGAGCTTTAACACATGTCAATCCTTCACAAAGGTCACTGTCCTAAGACATGATTTCATAATTTCACGTCACTGTGCACATTTTTCTTTCTCATTAAAGTTATTAGGTAGAGTCCACATGTGTAGATATTTCATTTCAAATGCAAATATTTGAGTGAACTTTGCTTTCAATTCTCAGCGTGCTTTCATCATTAGTTCTTACATGGCCTCTCTGTTGCTCCTATTATTGTGTAGGTTACTTGTCACTCTTCTAGAAACGAATGGTTATATCATTGTTAGTTTAAGATAGTTTTTTATTTTTCGCAGCATTGAAGTTTTTATTCATGGGAATTTAAAAAAATGAACATCTGTGCTAGTGGTAAATGAGGGTGAGAGAGCAAGGCAGGGCGGGGCAAGCCGGAGGAATTCCCCTGTGTTGGAACAAAAACTCCAGGTTCATCCCACTGTAGACTTTATCATTTTAAAATTTGTGTACCACTTTTTAAGAAGGATCTTATTAGCTGGGCAGTGGTGGCGCACGCCTTTAATCTCAGCACTTGAGAGGCAGAGGCAGGAGGATCTCTGTGAGTTCGAGGCAAGCCTGGTCTACAGTGAGAGTTCCAGGACAGCTAGAGCTGTTACACTGGGAAACCTTGTCTCACAAAACAAAACAAAGCAAACAAAACAAAATAAAACAACAACAACAACAACAACAACAACAACAACAACAACAACAGAACGATCTGATTTCAATGGGTGCCAATTTGGGCCACTATCATTTTCTTCACATGCCTAATAGTGTCACTGGGGTCCCATTTGATGCCGGACTTTCTTTCCTAGATGGTTGTTGCAAAGTTGCAAATCACCATAATAATTGTGGCTGGAGAGAGGTTTTGCCTCCCACAACCCTTATGCACTCCAGTCTCCACAGCTTCCTGTGATCCAGGACCTCTCTGTTTACCTTCCCTCCTTCTAATTTCCTCGAACCTATCTAAGACAGTGTTTTTTTTTTCCACTTTTATTTATTTTTTTTTGCATTACAACTTTTAAATTAATTCATTCATATTATGTCTCAAATGTTATTCCATCCCTTGTATCCTCCCATTCCTCCCTCCCTCCCGCTTTCTCCCTACTCCCCTCCCCTATGACTGTGACTGAGGGGGATCTCCTCCCCCTGTATATGATCCTAAGGTATCAAGTCTCTTCTTGGTAGTCTGCTATACTTCTTCTGAGTGCCATCAGGCCTCCCCATCCAGGGGACGCGGTCAAAAATGGGGCACCCTAGCCGGGCGTGGTGGCGCACGCCTTTAATCCCAGCACTCGGGAGGCAGAGGCAGGCGGATCGCTGTGAGTTCGAGGCCAGCCTGGTCTACAAAGTGAGTCCAGGACAGCCAAGGCTCCACGGAGAAACTCTGTCTCAAAAAACCAAAAAAAAAAAAAAAAAAAAAAAAAAATGGGGCACCAGAGTTCATGTGAAAGTCAGACCCCACTCTCCACTCAACGGAGAAGAATGTCCTATCCATCAGCTAGATCTGGGTAGGGGCTCGAAGTTTACTGCATGTATTGTCCTTGGCTGGTGTCATAGTTTGAGCAGGACCCCTGGGCCCAGATCTGCCCATCATAATGTTCTTCTTGTAGGTTTCTAGGACCCTCTGGATCCTTCTATTTCCCCATTTTCCCATGCTTCTTTCACCTAGAGTCCCAACAGGATGTCCTCCCCTCTGTCCCACTTTCCTGGTAAGTGGAGACTTTCATGGGACATATCCCTTGGGCTAGTGTCCAGATATACGTGAGTATATACCGTTTGACTCTTTCTGCTTCTGGGTTAACTCACTCATTATGATCATTTCTAGTTCAATCCATTTGTCCACAGATTTCGGGAATTCCTTGTTTTTAATAGCTGAGTAGCATACCATAGTGTAAATGTACCACAGTTTCTTTATCCATTCTTCTACTAAGGGACACTTTGGCTGTTTCCATGATCTGGCTATTATGAATAAGGCTGCTATGAACATGACTGAGCATATATCTCTGTTGTGTGGTAGGGCATTTTCTGTGTATATTCCAAGGAGTGGGATAGCTGGGTCTTGAAGAAGCCCTATTCCCAGTTTTCTGAGAAAGCACCAGATAGATTTCCAAAGTGGTTGTAGAAGTTTGCATTCCCACCAGCAGTGAAGGAGTGTTCCTCTTTCTCCACATCCTTGCCAGCATGTGGTGTTGCTTGAATTTTTGATCTTAGCCATTCTGATGGGTGTAAGATGGAATCTCAAAGTTGTTTTGATTTGCATTTCTCTGATGACTAAGGAGGTTGAGCATTTCTTTAAGTGTTTCTCAGCCATTTGGTATTCCTCTGTTGAGAATTCTCTGTTTAGTTCCAAGCCCCATTTCTCAATTGTGTTATTTGGTTGTTGGTGTTTAATTTCTTGAGTTCTTTATATAGTTTGGATATTAGACCTTTGTCAGATGTAGGGTTGGTGAAGATCTTTTCCCAGTCTGTAGGCTGTCACTTTGTTCTGTTGCCAGTGTCTCCTGCCTTACAGAAGCTTCTCAGCCTCATGAGGTCCCATTTATTAATTGTTGACCTTAAGGCCTGGGCTGTTGGTGTTCTGTTCAGGAAGTTGTCTCCTGTGCCTATGTGTTCCAGGCTCTTCCCCACTTTTTCTTCTAACAGATTTAGTGTCTCTGGTTTTATGTTGAGGTCTTTAATCCACTTGGACTTGAGTTTTGTGCATGGTGACAAATATAGGTCCAATTGAATTTTTCTACATGTAGAAATCCAGTTAGACCACCACCATTTGTTGAATAAGCTATCCTTTTTCCATTGAATAGATTTGGCTTCTTTGTCAAAAATCAAATGACCGTATGTGTGTGGATTCATTTCTGGATCTTCGATTCGATTCCATTGATCAACCAGCCTATTGATGTGCCAGTACCATGCTGTTTTAATTACTGTGGCTCTATAGTACAACTTGAGTTAGGGTATGGAAATTCCTTCGGAGGATCTTTTATTGTATAGGATTGTTTTTGCTATTCCAAGATTTTTGGTTTTCCATATGAAGTTGAGAATTGATCTTTCAATGTCTTTAAAATAGACCAATTTCTCTTAGGAACATTGACACAAAAATACTCAATAAAATACTTGCAAAATGAATACAAGAACATATTAAAAATATCATTCACCATGACCAGGTAGGCTTCATTCCTGCCATGTAGGCATGGTTTAATGTACAGTAATCCATCAATGTAATCCACCATATAAACAAACTGAAAGAAAAAAATCCACAGGATCATCTCCTTAGATGCAGAAAAAGCATGTGACGAAATCCAACACCCTTTCATGTTTAAAGTTTTGGAGAGATCGGGAATACACGGCACATACCTAAACATACAGCAAGCCAATAGCCAACATCAAATTAAATGGAGAGATACTCAAGGAAATTCTTCTAAAATTGGGGACCAGACAAGGCTGCCCATGTTCTCCATATATCTTCAATATAGTTCTTGAAGTTCTAGCCTGAGCAATAAGACAACAAAAGGAGATCAAGGGGATCCAAATGGGAAAGGAGGAAGTCAAATTATCCCTGTTTGACGATGATATGCTAGTGTACATAAGTGACTCCCAAAATTCTACCAGAAAACTCCTACAGCTGATAAATACCTTCAACAAATTGGCTGGATACAAAATTAACTTAAAAAAAATCAGTAACCTTCTTATATACAAATGACAATTATGCAGAGGAAGGAATTAGAAAAAGTACACCCTTTGCAATAGCCACAAGCAATATAAAACATCTAGGAGTAACATCTAGGAGACTTGTTTGAAAAAAAAAAAAAACTTTAAATCTCTGAAAAAAAGAGATTAAACATGACATCAGAAGATGGAGGGATCTTGTTCATGGATTGGGAGAATTAACATAGAAAAATGGCCATCTTACCAAAAGCAATTTACAGATTCAATGCAATCCCTATCAAGACAGTGCTTTTAAAGGCCAGGTTTTCTTGTAGGGAAGGCTGGCCAGGACTCAGTGTTAGTAGAGGCTATCCTTGAACTCTGTAGCCTTCTTTCACTAGTTCTAGAGTGCTGGGATAAAAGGCATGTGCCTCCAAGCCTGCCACAAGATATATAGTATTTGTGTATGGTATTTGTATTTACAGAAATGCTTCTGGACTGTAAATCTGTTCCTCACTGTTACCCTTACATTTTTATTAACATTTCTTTTGAGACAGGGTTGGCCTTGAGCACACAGTGATCTGTTTGCTTCTACCACCAGAGTGTTGGGAATAAAGGCATGTCACACCATTCCCAGGGTCATGAAAACTTGTGATTTTCTTCATGCACCTTGGCAAGAATTTTGCGTGCGTGTGTGTGTGTGTGTGTGTGTGTGTGTGTGTGTGTGTGTGTGTGTACTCATACAGAGTTGTGTATATACTTCCTGGTGTTTTTTTCTTTTTTTGCACTGCTTACACAGCAGGAACTGAATGCTAAATTTTTTGCTGTTATATACAACACAGTAGAATTTATTTATATTTATTTTCCTCATTGGACTGTTAGTATTATCTAGGCAGAAAAAAAATGTGTTATTCAACCCTGTAGATTTAAACTGGTGTTTTTCCTCTCTACTTTATCTTTCCTCTTTTTACTTCTGAGTGGAGCTGTACTCTATAGCTCATGCTGGGGTCTTTCCTTCTTGATTCAAGTCTCAGTCTCACCCTGATGCTTCAATTTTGAAATTCCCCCTTGCAGGAAAGTTATCCTTCCTATCGTGTCCTAGAAAACTGATTTGCCCAAACTGTGTTGTTTTGTCTCAGATTTGTCTCAGACCTAATGTCATACAAAATCTTTTCAGAGTCCAGAATCTTCTTCTTACCATTCACGCATTATCCAAGTTTCTGTTCTTTCACCTGGTTTCTCTTAGCCACTTTTGTCTTCTTTTTTTCTCAAGGCTCAACACAAAACAACACCCTGCTTATGTACCATACCCGTCATACTGCCATCCAAAACATCCCTGGGAAATTTCTCAGGTGAAACCTAAAGTCATTATTTATTCAAGCCCCAATGTTCTACACATTTTGACCTTTTTATCTCATCTACATTACATTGTAATTTTCACAATCATGATTCTTTCTTTGATATATTGATAATATGAGGCAAGTTGTTAGTCTTTTTCACTAGACTGTAAACTTAGTTTAAAAAAAGAGTTCTCTTTTGTTTATTGTTTGTGTGACCAATGTCTGAAACATAGCAGATGGTTTTTAAATATTTCCTGAATGAATGAGTGCGTGAACGAATACGTATTGAAGACTCAGCACATATGAAATCTGCTCCCATGCCTGTGCTTCAACACATCTAGCCCACTTTGGCCCCTACCTTCCACTAAATAACCGCCTGTTGCCTCTGCATTGATTTCTTCATGGTTTTGTAACTTGAGTCCTCTAAGTCTTTTTCATTACACAATCCCAGCTGAAATGCCGTCTGTCTTTCCATATATGGAAACCTTACTTGTCCTCCAAGACACTGCTAATGTCTGACTTCTTTCATCATTTGCTTTGACCTCTCCTTTGAAACAGATACACGAAAAAATATAATGCAATGTTTTGTATTTACAGAAAGTTGAGCAAATAGTTCAGAATTCTGCTCTTCTTGTGCCCTGCCCATGTACAATCTGCTCCATTGTCAATATCTTGCACTAGTATGAGAATATTAATAATAACTGATACATCATTAGTGAAAGTCTATTACTTACAATGACATTCACTATATGTGTTAGATAGTTCTATGGGTTTGACAAATCCAGAAATTATCCACAATGACATTATCACACAAAATAGTTACACTACCAAAAAGCTCCCATGTTCTGTTTATTGTACTACACCTAACCATTAACTCCTTACACTTTTACTGTCTGTTTAGTTTCACCTTTTCCAAAAGATCATGTCATTAGAGTTATACATAGCCTTTTCATGACATTATTTACATTAATAATACGGATTTAACATTCCTCAATGTATTAGAGGGTTTTTTAATTAAACATTTTTATATTAGAGTTTTTAAACCTATTTACCTATTGGTTATTATTACATATAAAGCTTCTTTAAACTTTTTTGTACTGTTGTTGTTGTCATCGTCGTTGTTGCTGTTTTGGTTTGCTTTGTTTTTGTTTTGGTGTGGAGACATAAGCTTTCACCTCATCTGGGTAGACAGGAATATATGCGGTTACTCATTCATACAGCAATACAATGTTTGAGTTTGTACCAATTGCTGAAAGCTGTTTCAAAATGGATGCATTATTTTGCTTTCTCATCAGTTAATAGGTGAGAATTCCTATTCCTATTGCTCCTTTTCCTTGTTTAATAATGTATGGTGTTGACATCTTTCATATCTTTAGTTGCCACCTGTATACCTATTTTAATAAGGTCACAAAATGTTTTACAGTTTTTATTAGGTGATCTTCTTTTATATGTTTTAAAAACAGGTATTTTTGTTATGTGTATGTCTGTGTGTGTGTATGTGCCTGTGAATGCAGGTGTCCACAGAGGCCAGTGGCATCAGATCCCCCTGGAGCTGGAGTTACAGGCTGTTGTGAGTCACTGAACATGGGTGCCGGGACTGAACTCAGGCCCTATGCAAGAGGAAAATCCACTTCTAACCCCTGAGCCATCTCTCCTGCTCCTCATGTTTCTTAGTTGCTACAATTGTTAAATGTTAAATACAAAGTTAGCATTGGTGGAAATCAGGTTGAGGTAAATGGAAACGGTACTGTGTCTTTATTGTTGTTGTTTTCAGTTGATTTTTTCCAAGTAAAAGGTTTACTACTTGTTGGAGCTGGTCTGAGGTAGTTTGATGATAATTACTGCCTTCAGTCTCTGGGCCCCACCTGTACCTTGCCTAAGAGCCTAACCTGTTTGACCAATAAAAGGCCATCACACCTGGACAGGGCAAATGGGATAGGCATGGCTAAAGTTCCAGGCTAGGGGAGACAAAGAGAGTCTTGGGAGGAAGAGACTGGTGGAGAAGAGAGGAGAAAGAAGGTTGGCAATGGGTTAGGTGGAGGAGAAGCACATGGCTGGCGTGGATGGAGATTTGGCTCAGATGAAGAACATTAGCAAGTATATGGGATTATGGATGGGAGGTAGCTTGATAGAAATTATTAGAACAAGATGGCATGGGATTGGGACAGGTATGGGATACCTGCCCCACTATGGGAAATAATTTAGGGGGTTAATATCTGCCCTGCCCTAGGTTAACTAAGGCTATTTCAAAACATAACAAATGTCTGTTTCTTGATTAATTTCTAAGGGGTTAGAAAATACTGCTGTAATAATAATCATAGGCCTAATAATAAACATTATTAGGCCATACTGGTAAAACAACTGGAACAACTACTAATTAATATAAAGCTGTTGGTGTATAGCAGTTAATGGAGTCCTTGCTTAGTATGCACGAAGCCCAGAATTTGATCCCCATTACTAAAAATCCAGGCTTTATGATGCATGCCTCTAAAGCCAGCCCAGCATAGCGGTGGAAGGAAGATGATCAGAAGTTCAAGGGCATCCTCAGCTGCATGAAGAGTTCCTGTCGTGCAGGAGTAGACCCCATTTTAAAAAAAGATAATGCTCACTGTTGAAAAATACTAAATGATAGTATGTTTGCATTTAAATGATAACAACTGTAGTTAAAATGAATGGTATCTAAACCTTCTGCTATATTCCTAAGATATTTTTACAACTGATACTTAGGCATGTCCAGAAGACTCAAGTAAGAAAAAGATTGCCATAAGTTTATTATTCCTGAGAGATGAGAAGCCTATTATGGAAGAACATATCTGGAATAGATAGGTCAGGAAAGTGTGGTTTAGAACTAGAGGGCAGCTTAGGACGATGACACTGATTCAAAACTTGATGTAGTAATTATCATTCAGTGCTCCTGACCCCTAACCATGCCCTCATGATGGAATTAAAGATCTAAGAAGATCATCTAAAGATTCTCTGTAAGGCATCACTTGTTTGTACTTGGCCTAAGTGGAGCTGACGCCAACTGTTGTTACCAATTAGTGAGAGTGTGCATCCTCAATTCCTTCATAGCATTGACATTGTACATCCATACAGGAATTCCTGGATACAGGTAGCACCAGTGGTATAATTGGAAGACTTAGGTATTAGCAGCCATGTTTCATCTGGAAGTGGTAATAGAGCTTTAGAGATAGGAGCTGTCTGAATAGGAACAGGGAAATAGAAACTGCCATCAAAGGAGAACACAGTAAGCATTACTAGGTGATTTAGTTTTAAGAAACAAAAGAAACTGCTATATCTTCTGAATTACGTGGGAGGGAGCAGGGTCAGAGAAACACAATTGTAGTACTGCTATTATGACTCTTATTTTTACATCTAGGTTGATATGACTGAAAATAAATATATACAAGGATGTATTTCACCAGGCCTTGCAGTAGAGCTGACTGATATTTGATGGGTTCCTTTAGTGCTGAGACCTGACTTATGAATGTTGACTAAAGTACACTATATTGAAGAACAGAAGGAAACAAAAGTCAGTTTCGCTTGAAAGATTTATGTGTAATAATGCTTTCACCTGGTAAATGGTAGTTTTGTCACATAAATAAGAAAATAGTAATGCACACTTTGATCAGACTATTATTCATTGAAACTGACCAATTAATTATTTCAAAGAAATGAATTCTTCAAAATTAAAGCTGGGAGCTGGTTTTAATCTGATCACTGACAGTTTGGTTGTCTGAGAAAGCTATGTAAATACTAAAAATGGAACAGATCCTGTAGTTTTTAAAAATCAGGATATTCTTTATGGTAATAAACTGTGAAAATGTGTCTAATAAAACTGGAGGGAAACGGGCAGAGTTTTAAATTTGAAGTCAATTTATGGTTTAATGTTTTATGTTTAATGTTTACAAAGTCTTGCAAGTGAAAAGAGATACCAATTCCAGTCTCTCTGCCTCTCTTGGGGAAAGCAGATATTGGAACCTCCAACTGTTGGGAACACATCAAGCCTTGAATTCTTCAGGACTAGGCTGATAGGGAATTTTCTCCTTCGTGAGCTGAAAGACCACATGGAAAACAGCATCCCACACCATGGGCTGAGGAAGAGACTACTGTACAGGTTTTTCCTGGAAAAAAGCTGCCATTTTCAAAATAAGAGTAATGTGTATTGGTTAGTTTTTGTTAACTTGAAACAGCTGGGAAATCACCTAGGAAAAAGGACCCTCGGTTGAGGTATTGCCTTTGTCAGGCTGCCTGTAACTAAGTGTTGGATGATTGGAATGACTGATGTGGGACTGTCCAGCCTACTGTCGGGAGTATCACCTTCTCCAGGTAGTGCTGGCTTGTTTAAGGACACTGAACAAACTAAGAGGGAAGCAAATCACTAAGCATCATTCGTCCACAGCCTCTGCTTCTGTTCCTGTCTCCAAGTTCCTGCCTTGGATTTCTATCCTGACTTCCTTCAATGGTGAGCTGGCCTGCCAGCTTAAGCCAAAGAAATCAGTTCTTCCCCCAAGTAGCTTTTGGTTGGAATCTTTTGTTACAGCAATAGACATCAAACTAAGACAGAAGGTATGTCTAGTTTTTGCTTATCTATCATGCCGGGGTCCATGCAAGAGGGACAGCAAAACAGCTCTAGAACTCATGGAATGCCGCCCCACCAGTTAGCAAACCCATGGTGGATGTGTCTCAGCAAGGCATAACCCTAAGAACCACGTGTCCTGAGGACTTTATGCTGTTACGGAGCATAGCTCTGCTTGTTACCTTTGCAGTCCTTATAATCCCCCTAATATGTGAATGGTGTGAGTACTCTAAAGGGGGCTTCCAGCCCCTCACTGGGCAGTATCATTGGCATACTCAATAACAATGCTTGATCTCTTTCAGGCATTGCTGCTGGAGCAGATTAATGATTCAACCACCATCTCTGAAAACAACCTAAGGATATAGATTGATAACAACGATCACTACCCTTAGAAAGAATTTGGAAAAATAGATTGTTCTACAAGGTTAGGTAAAGATGGTTTTGCTAGTGGCTCTGACGTAGAAAGACTTAGATTGTTTAACAAAGTAAGGTAAAGAGATTTTTGCTATTGGCCCTGATATAGGAAATCTTAGGGGACAATTGAAGCTAGGAGAAAGTACACTCTTATCAGTAAAGCTAGGGACGTTTTGAAGTTGTCAAAGCAAGAACAATGGACCATAGCAGCATTGGCTGATGTGACTCTTTCAAGCCAGGCTGGTGACTGAGATGACGATTGAATTCCTTATTCTGTTTTTCTGCCCTTGGCTTCCTGGTATGATTTAATAAAACACATTAATGAGTGGATGGAACACCTTTAGGACTTAAAGTAGAAATGGCTGGTTATTTTTATATAGGAGTTTAGATTTGTGATTCTTTTAAGATATTTCTTTATAAGATTACTTCTTAAGATAATCAATTCCTTCTTTGTAACAGCAAATCGTAGCCTGCCAGTAAAGAAAAGCTGGCTGAGAAATTACCTTGCTTGCTTATACTCTGTTAATACGTAACAAGTTGCTTATGTACAAATGTATGTGGGTTCTTATAAATAGCTTGTTATTTTTGTTTTTTCCTCACCCATAATACGTAAGACACTTGGTCATGTGAAGGTATTGGGGAACATGATTATCTTACGTATACCCATTGTAATCATTTATCTATATAGAAATAGAATGTAAACACATTGTGATTTTTGCACTGCTTGAAAGATTTTGTTGGGATATATAAACTGAAAGGATAAGGTTAACAACAGGAAAAGGATAAGGATGAAAATAAGAAGAAAATAATAAAAAGAAGCAGCAGCTTGTTGAAACTTACCTGCTGGAGTCTGTCTTTCTTTGTCATCTAGTATAAGTGTGTGTGTGTGTGTGTGTGTGTGTGTGTGTGTGTGTGTGTGTGTGTGTGTTTCTTTTCTCTACTTCTTTCACTTTCTTTTTTAGACACTTGTCACCATCAGTGGAAGGCCCTGCTAGGAGCCATCAGCCCTAGCCGCCGCTTGCCCCCATCAGTGGAAGGTCCTGCCAGTAACTATCAGTTCCGGCCTGGAAGGTTGCCCTCAGAGAAAGTCTACAGGCTCACCAGTCAGGCAGCCACAGGATTCACTTCCCACCTCAGTTTTCCCCAGTTGATGTCGAAGCTGGACTTCAATATTCTGGCACCCGAAGAGGACATCAATACTATCACTTTCTATACTGTTGTTTCACTGGGAGTCTTTTTGGTTGGTTTCTACCTGCCTCAACCTGAAGTTCCTTTACAACTATGGTTTTCTAAGATCCAGAACTGAAGCCCCCAAAGTGAAGTTACTGCAGTATAAATAATCACCTCACAGATTCTACCTACAGCCAGAAAGAAGATTCATTAGACATATTAAGGTAAGTAGGCTCTCTAAAAGGCATGGGATATTTGGAGCAGAAAGGAGCATAGGACATTTGAGAAACATGAGGGCAACTAAAAAGATAATAGCCAAAATTAAGGACAGAATGATCACTATTAAGATCACATTATAACCCAAAGCCTAACTCAAAATATAAAACACAGAGTGATGGAAATCATGAATCATTAGGATATTTGGATGAAAGATATAGGAAGTGCAATAGGAAAATTGATAAGAGTTCCAGGGAAAGAAAAAGAAATCGAGAGTAAACTGTAAAGAAATAAGAGAAGTAAATCTTCCTCTAAGGATTAAAGATCTGAGTGTATGGACTGGAGGTACATAGCAAGTTCCTGACTGGATCGGTAAGTAGAGTTATGGAGATGACCTGTGCTTTCTAAGATATGAGCAAGTTGGCGTAGAAGGAACTTACTATTTCCTGCAGTGAATTAAGTTACTTGAAAAACAAGAAAATTATTTGTAGATACCACCACAAAAGGAAACATCCAGGTTGTTAAACTTGTCCAGGTGATAATAATGCAAGACTGAGATGGGAAGGGCAGTTCTAGATATAGCAACAAGTCAGCTGTTTTCTCTGATATGCATAGAAAATAAGTACTAACAGGAGTACTCTCATAGCATTGATATTAAAGCAAGGCTAAGAAACGGTGCACCTATTCTTATGCTATCGTAAAGAATGCTTATTTTGCCAAATATTGCTAGTTCTTTCTAGTTACAGAATATAACAGTATCATATATCCTAGTTAATTTTCTCTCTCTCTCTCTCTCTCTCTCTCTCTCTCTCTCTCTCTCTCTCTCTCTCTGTGTCTGTGTGTGTGTGTGTATGTGCATGCATGTATGCATGATATGTGCACAAATGCACAAACATACATGTATGAGTGAGTGTGGAAGACAGAGCTGGGTGTCAATTTTTGATGCTCTCAATCTTATCTTCTTGAGAAAGGCTCTTTGTGTTACTCTTGAGCTCCCAGTTTTGGCTAGGGTAGCTGGGCAGGGATGTCTAGTAATTCATGTGCCTCTGATAACTACCCTGGTGATGATCTGAACTCATGGCAAGCACTTTACCAACTCAGGCATCTCCCCAGAAGCTTTAGTTTATTTATTTTTATTTTTACTTTTTTTGATTTGATATTTTAAAAAAGATTTCCTTGTGGTGCTTTGGCTGACCTGGAATTCGCTTTGTAGACCAAGCTGGCCTGGAACTCACAGATATCCACCTGCCTCTACCTCCAGAGTGATGAGATTAAAGGTGTATACCACCAGACCTGGCTTATTATTTCCATTTTTCTAAGTTTATTTTCATATGTATGTATGTATTTTTCCTGCATGTATATCTGTATACTGTGTGCATGCCTAGTGCCCATGGAAACTATAAGAGGGCATTGGATTCCCTGGAGCTGGAGTTACAGTAGGTTGTAAGCCACCATGCAGATGCTAATCCACCTCTCTAGCCTCTATTGTTTCTATATCTAACGACAGAAGGGAATTGGGGCCCTGAAGGGAAGAACAATATGCTATTTAGGCAGAGGCCTATGTAGGTCTCTTAAGTAGATACCTCATCACCTAATACCTTACAGCAATGCATGACTCCAGTGATTGAGCAATTGGTACAGTTTCAGGACAGGACTTGCTAACAGCTAGAAGCTTCAAGAACTGGGAAGGGGTGACAGCACAGATGAAAAAGCTTTGAATTCCATGGAGCTGATCCTCATAGAAATTGCATGGAACATGGAGATTACAAAGGCAGAGGATTTTTTCTATTATTTAGAACAATTTTAAATTAAATATATTTTGATCATATTCTTTCTCTCCCTCAAGTCCTTTCTGATCCACTCCCCATCCCTACTCACCCAACTTTAAGTTATTTCTCAAAAAACAAACAAAAACCAATACAATAACAGAAACCCCTAACCCAATAAAAACAAAATAAAACAAACAGAAAACAACAAAGCAAAAACCCAATCAGAAAAAAGTAATAAAAAACCCTACCAAACTTTAATCATATAAATCATCATCATCATCATCAACAACAACAACAACTACAACAAAACACACACACACACACACACACACACACACACACACACACACACACACATACTTCTTGTGGAGTCCATTATATGTTGATCAACTGCTTATGAACATGAAGCCTGGGCAGGAGTTGTTCATATACCCCGAGTCACTCCATTGTAGAATAACTGATTTTCTCTCTGAGCAGGTATAGATGACAAGTTCAGTTTTTAACCTCTACCCTAATCTCTAGGTATTCATTCATTCATATATTCATTTCTTTAACAAATAAAACAAAATAAACAAAAATGTGATAAAATGAAAGCTATTGTATTGAAGTTGGACAAGGCAAACCTACAGAAGGAAAATAACTTAACTGAAGGCACAACAATCAGAGGCCCACTTGTTTGCACACCCAGGAATCCTATAAAAACCAGAATGGAAGTATGCTGAGGACCTGGTGCAAACCCACGTAGGCCCTGTGCATGATGCTTGACTCTGTAAGTTCATATGAGCTCTACTCAGCTCATTTAGAGGGTCTTAGTCTCCTGGTTCTTATACTCATTCTGCCTCCTCTTTAATGGGGTTCCCAGAGTCCCAATGGAACGGATTTGATGGAGACATCCTATTTAGGATTGAGCGTTCCAAGGTTTCTCACGTAAAAGCAGAGAACTTAAATAGCTGTACTTCTAAATTTTGCTATAATAGAAATATGATATAATAGGAATCAGTTCTTTTACAATGGAGTGATTCTTCTAAATGGTATATTATAATAGTACTGCTAATAAAGTTTTAAAATCTTTGTTTTTATGTACTGTCACAGAAAAAGGAGGTCAAGAAGGGAATTGGGTCCAAATTAAAGATTTTTGTTGAGAGCATCTCTATTCAAATATATATTAAAGTTTTTGATTTTCAAGGCAACTGGCATCTTTGGGTGCTGATTCATAAAATGAACTGTTTTTTTTTCCAAAATCAGGAGTTCAAAAATGACTTTTTGCCTAAAACAGAACCCTTCACTTTCTGAACAGGACGCCAAAAGTTCAGGCACTAAGATCAATAATTAATATATTAATAAATGGGACCTCATGACACTGAAAAGCAAAGGACACAGCCTACAGAATGGGAAAAGATCTTCACCAACCCTATATCAGACCAAGAGCTAATATCCAAAATATATAAAGAACTCAAGAAATGAAACACCAACAAACCACATAACCAAATTAAAAATGGGGCACAGAGCCAAAAAGAGAATTTTCAACAGAGGAATCTCTAATGGCTGAGAAGCACATAAAGAAATGTTCAGCATCCTTAGTCATCAGGGAAATGCAAATCAAAATGACTCTGAGATTCCATCTTACATGCATCAAGATAAAAAACTCAAGTGACAGCAATGCTTATGAGGAAGTGGGCAAAGAGTAACACTCCTCCATTGCTGGTGGGAGTGCAACCTTGTAGAACAACCACTTTGGAAATCAATCTGGAAGTTTCTCAAAAACTTTGAATAGATCTACCTCAAGTCCCAGCTGTACTACTCCTGGGCATATATATCCAAAAGATGCTCTACCATACCACAAAGACATTTGCTCAACTGTGTTCATAGCAGCTTTATTAATAATAGAATCTGGAAACAAACCTATATGTCCCTCAGTTGAAGAATGGATAAAGAAAATATGGTACATTTATACAACGAAATACTACTCAGCTATTAAAAACAAAAACATTATGAAGTTTCCAGGCAAATGGATGGAATTAGAAAAAAATCATCCTGAGTGAGGTAACTCAGACCCAGAAAGACACAAATAATATGTACTCATAAGTGGATATTAGCCATAAAGTAATGGATAACCATGCTACAACCCATAGACCCAAAGAAGCTATGTAGCAAGGAGGGATCAAGGGAGTATGCCTGAATCTCACCCAAAAGGGAAAAATAGACATCTGAAATAGATGGAGGGAGGGAACTTGGTGGGAGAGGGAGTGGAAAGGGGAACAGAGGTGAGGGTCAGGTATGGAGAAAGGGGAGAAAGAACAGAAATTGGTGGGGGAGAATCTCTGGGAAAGGGGTGGCTCTGAGGAGTATATGGAGGTGATCCTAGCTGAATCTCCTAGCAGCAAGGAATATAAAACCTGAAGAGGCCACCTCCTGTAGCCAAGCAGGACTTCCAGTGGAGGGAGGGGAGCACCAACCCACCCACAAAACTTTTGATCCAAAAATTTCCCTGCTTATGAGAAGCCCAGGGATGAAGATGGAGCAGAGATTGAGGGAATGGCAAACCAATGACTGGCCCAACTTGAAACCCACCCCATGCGAGAGAACCAACCCCTGACACTATTAACTATACTCTGTTAGACTTGCAGACAGGAGCCTAGCATAACTGTCTTCTGAGAGGCTTCATCCAACAGCTGATGGAAACAGACGCAGAGACCCACAGCCAAACAATAGACAGAGTTTAGGTAGTCTTGTGAAAGAGTGGTAGTGGGAGGAGATTAAGGGAGGGGTCAAGGACACCACAAAAAGACCTACAGTGTAAACTAACCTGGGCCCATGGGGTGTGAAGATTGTACTGGGAGAAGAGGAGGGAGGAGGCTGTGATCAGGCTATAAAATGAATATATAAATTAATAAAAAAGAACCATCCACAATATATGCAAATGAGATGCAAAATTCCACTCCTTAATGGTACCAAAATAATTTCTGTGTGAAATTTTACTTATAAGGTGAATGGATCCATGCAAGTATCTGGGAAGACAGATCAGACAATATTTAGATTATGAGTCTGAGCAGTTGCTCACTAAGTTTCTGCATTTATAGAGTGTTCTCTGCATCCTATGTGTAATGAACTGAAATGGCTTTGAGACTTAAAGGTACTTCTTTTTTTTACAACTTTAAAAAATTCCAAATGCTTAATGGTTATATTTAAAAAATGAGCTCAGTATAACTGATATTGGTGTATGGGGAAATTCGAAGTCCAGATAATTGTTATTGAATGGCTCCTTTCCAAGCCTACATTTGGGGAAAATAATAATTTATTTTTCTCATTTTTTCTTTAAAATCTTTGCTTTAGATTGTCATTTCTGAATGGACAAATGAAGAGAATTGACTGTACCTTTAACCAAATAGAAAAAATGTTGATTGGAAATAATAGGAGTGAGGGTTAAATGGACACCAGAGAAGGGAAATCTATTGTATTGGCAGTGTGATAGTAGTTCTGGGATTTGACACTAAATTCAGCAAGGAATCTGAGATCCCCTTTCTTCCTCCCCCTGCTAGGTCACAATGTGCTGAACCAGAAGCCATAACGACAGATACTATAATTCAGGTAAATGGACATCAGATAAGAACAGCCTGAGTCTAGGAAAACCATGTTCTATACTTGAAGATTTTTATAGGCTGTGCTTACCACAGTTTGGAAAGATATTTTTTCCTTTCCTTTTTTAAAATCGAGCTCTAATTTGTTCACAGTATATTTTACTGTTTTGGTTTGTTTTTTGCACATGGTTCTTGGAATTTTGAAAATGTCCACTGTTGTGCAACCACAAGCAGTTCTTTCACACTCAGCCGTGCCAGCAACTGAGTTGTTTGCTGTATTATGCAGATTTGTATTTTTGTAAATGTGATATTAATTGAATATATAATATTTGCCTTTTTCTTCTTTTTTATTAAACATTTTGTATTTTTTACATATACATTTACATTATTACATTTATATATAATAAACTACCTATAGCAAGAAGAACTGCTACACAATCAGGAATTATATAAATGTTACATTTTTAGTGTTTTGGCTATTTTTATTTGACAGCCTTGAAGAGAACATCTTTCCTATCTTTGTGCTGGGCAAAATGTCTTCATTTCAGCTACAGACAGAATTCAGCCTAAAAAAGGGCAAGTTTGGATGAATGGACAAACTCTGCCAAGACAGGGTAAGCAAGTCCTCAATAGTTCCTGCCTCACAAATATATGCCCTTTTTGAGTATCATTTTTTTTGTTCTTAGAAAATGCATATGAATAGTGTCCATGCGTTTGTATATATCAGTCATTTTACTTTGTGTAACAAGTAAGTAGAATATTACCTACACGCATATAAATACACATACCCCATTTCACCACTCTGCTATTTGAAGAAAATTGAGGGATTTTTCCCCATTTTTGAATATTATGAATAATCCTAGAATAAGCAGTTACACAGAGTGCATATGTGAATAAATGCTTTTAAAATATTTTGTTTTTACTTGTAATTATGTGTATATGTGTATTGGGCTAGACACTTGTTCATATGAGTGTAGTGCTTGTGTAATCCAGAAGAGGACACTAGATTTCCTGGAGCTGGCATCATAGGTGGTGGTCAGTTGCTCTATTTGTGTCCTATGAACTGAACTCAGTCTTCTTTAAGTAAGAGTAGTACATGCTCTTAACTGCTGAACCATCTTTCCAGCCTCTCAAAAACAGCTTTTATTTTTCTTGAGTAAATATCTGGAAGTGAGAATGCTGGGTCATATGATAGGTGTATGTTTAACTTGATAAGAAATCACTGACTATTTTTGAAAGTGGCTGTATGTTTAGCATTTCCATAAGCAATACGATTCTCAGCATGCTTATGAGCATTGGATATTGCCATTTAAAATTGCTAATCTAATTGGCATTTTGTGTCATTATATGTAGCTTTTAGTTTGCATTTGCTTGGTGAGCAATCATATAAAATTCACAAGATTGTTACACATTTCTGTGTCATTCGTTTGTAGTACTGGGACTGCACTTTGAACATTTAAGCAACTGCTCTCCCATTCAGGTATAGATCCAGACAGACATTTTTAAAGAAAATACTAGACATGAGTACCACGGCCTCATGCATGCCAAACTTTACCACTGAGCTACATCCTTAGCTCTCTTTTAATTTTTTTTTAATTTTGAGACAAAGTCTCATTAACTTGCACAGGTCAACCTTGAAATTGTAATTCTCTCTCCTGCCTTGTTCCTTCTCTTTGACCACTGCTTCTGGCTATTCTATTTCCCCTCCTGAGTGAGATTTAAGCATTCTCCCTTTGGTTCTCCTTGTTACTTACCTTCTTCAGGTCTGTATATTGTAGTATGTTTATCCTGTACTATATGGCTAAAATCCACCTATATGTGAGTATATACCATGTGTGTCTTTCTGGGTCTAGGTTACCTCACTCAGAATGATATTTCCTAGTTCCATCCATTTGCCTGCAAATTTCATGGAGAGCTGAGAAAAATAAGGGTGGTGATTAGTCCTGCGGGGTAGGGTGGGGCTAGGACAGAAGGTCTGCAGAGAAAAGAGAAACCACGTGGAGTCATCTCTGTGACAAGCTGGAGACCTAAGTCAGATAAGCTTCTGGGAAGACACGAGGCTGACGCTAGCTAAAACTCCTAGTAGCAGAGGCCATAGAGACTGAACAGGCCACCCTCTAACTAGACAAGTCTCCTAGTGGAGGGAGGAAAACACCAATTCACCCACAAAACCTTTGACTCTAAGTTTGCCCTGCCTACGAGATGTGCAAGGATAAAGATGGAGCAGATAGAGAAAAGATTGAGGGAATGCCAACTAATTCCTGCCTCAACCTGAGACCCACCCCTATGGAAAAGAGCCAACCCCTGACACTATTAATGGTACTCTGCTATGCTTGCAGACAGGAGCCTAGCAGAACTGTCCTCTGAGAGGCTCTACCCAGCAGCAGTTTGAAACAGATGTTGAGATTCATAGCCTAACATTGGGTGATGCATAGGAAGTGTTATGGAAAGGTGGGGGAAATGATAAAAAAGGCCTGGAGGTGACAGGAGCTCCACAAAGAGACCAACACAGCCAACTCTCAGGGCCCAAAGGGGCTGGCTGAGACTGAAGCACCAACCAAGGACCGTGCATGGACTGGACCTACACCCTCTACCCAGATGTAGCCGATGTGCAGCTCGGGCTTCATGTGGGTTCTCTAGTAATGGGAGAGGGGGCTGTCTCTGACATGGACTTTGTTGCCTGCTTTTTCATCACTTCTCTTTGGTGGAACTGCCTTGCAGGCCACAGGGGAAGAGGAGAAACTCAGTCCTGATTTGACTTGATGAGCTGGGGTGCGTAGGTAGGGGGACTCCCCTTTTCTGAGGAGTAGTGGAGGGGGAAAGAAAGAGGGAGGGTGAGACTGGGAGGAGAGAAGGGACGGAGTACGACCTGGATATAAAGTGAATAAATAAATAAATAAATAAATAAATAAATAAATAAATAAATTGTAATTCTCCTGCCTCAACCTCCACAGGGGCGATGATTATATAGCTATACTACAAGACCCAGATATATTTATGAATCTCCTTTTGGTAAACAGTCTCAAATATTTTACATTTTGTTATTTCTGTTATTATTATTCTGGATACATGTCCTTGATTGCATATATATTTTACAAGTATTCTATCTTATTATGTAGTTTGCCTTTTCATTTTTGTACTTAATTTTACCTAAAAGGTAAAATTCACTTCTCAGAGTAGCTTTCAAAGAATAATACTTGTTAATTCTGTTGACGTCCAGTTTGTTTTTTCTTTGTAGATTGTGGTTTGTGTATCTTCCATAAAAATATCCACCCTTAGCCCAGGAAGAAAACTGTCCTTTCTATGTTAACTTTTAAAAGTTGTATAGTTTTATTTTTGTTTAGTTCTACTTTGCTATACTGATCTAACAGGAAGGCCTATCAATAGATGTTGCATTGTTCCAGGACCAAATGCAGATATTATGCCGAAAGACAGGCAGTGAGAGGAAACAAAATTTTTTCAAAGAATAGGTGTTGCAGTTAATTTACCAGTATGGCCTGATAATGTTTATTACTATGCCTGTAATTATTATAATGACAGTATTTTTTAACCTGCTAGCAATCAATCAAGACAGAGACACCTGTTATATTTTGAAATAGCCTTAGTTAACCTGGGGCAGGGCGGGTATTAAGCTACTAAACTACTTCCCATAGTGGGGCAGGTATCCCATACCTGCCTCAATCCCATGCTATCTGCTTCTAATAATTTCTATCAAGCCACCTCCCATCCGTAATCCTAAATACTTGCTAATTATCATCATCTGGGCCAAGTCTCCATCCATGCTGGCCATGTGCTTCTCCTCCACCTAACCCATGCGCACTCTCTTTCTACCTCTCCTCTGCTGGGGTCTCTCCACCCAAGCTTCTCTTAGTCTCCCCAACCCCAGGAACCTTAGCCATGCCTATCCCATTTGCCCTGCCCAGGTATGATGGCCTTTTATTAGTCAAGCAGGTTAGGCTCTTATGCAAGGTACAGACTGGGCAGAGACAGCAAGCAGTAATTAGCATCAAAATACACCAGACCACCTCCAACAAATAGGGAGAGGAAGGTAGACTCAAGTGAAAATACCCTATATGTTTCATTTGACTGGTATGGGGAAAAAGACAAAAGCAAGGGTATATGTTGATAGAAGTAACACTCAATATTTTACTCACATAAACAGCAAATAAATATCAGTGTCACAGGAAAGAAAAATTGCGAACAGAAATGCAAAATAAATAATGAATATAAAGCAAGATAGAAAACACAAAACCAAAGATACTAGACCTCATGTTATATTTTAGTAGGTGAATATTTTACATTAGACTAAAGAATAGTCCCCAGAGGGTGTCCTATCAAAGTTGTTTATTTACTGCCAAAATATATGATTTTTCCTGGAATCCCAGTGAACCTTGGATGATTTTTTTTCCATATGAGAAGGCAATATGCAAGTGTCACAGATGACAGAAACTATTTTTAATGATGAGGACCTTGAAGGAAGTGTGGATCCAGAGGTTCAAGGATCCTAGCCATGTCTACACTTGGCATTTTAGATTCCTCTCACTTCCCCCTGAACCCTGAAATGGGTTTAACATTGATTGGAGACACAGACTTTGTTTAGCTGTCCCACTCCAATAGGTGCCACCCATGGCTATTAACCCAAACACTGGGTATTTAATGAATCTTCATTTGTGAGACACAGATTTGTATTTATGGTTTTGTTTTAGAAAATTTCTCATAATAAACACATGTCTAAAGTAGCCTTAGAAACTAGGCATACAGTGTGTGGTTAATTTTCTTCTTAAGCTATATCCTTAAGTTTTTCAGACTCTCAAGTAAAGGCCACAGTGAATAAAGAACTGAAGCAAGTGAGTTAGGTGTCTGAGCCATGAAGGGTCAATTCAGGAATTAGAGGAAATTCAAGTTATATAAATTCCTACTTGAAGACCCCCATACCTCACTTTCCAGGATGCACAATTTCCTATGTAAATTAGCCATCTCCTCTTGGTTTCTTTATTTAACATGTTCCTCCTTCCCCAAGTATTTTTGATTGTTAGTCTATATCTTTTCTTATTTTCATATCATTCTTTTTCTTTCTGTAAAATGATTTTTTGTGTATTTTTTAAAATCTTGTGACTAGGTTGTAAAGATACAGATTTTTTTTTACCTAGTAGTTGTACCATAGGTGAACTGTGAAATTGAGAAGAGTGAATAACTAGTTTGCATTTACTTTAAAAATTAACAGTTGATAAGATTTGCTTTTTGGGGGGCTAGTCCTGGAGTATTCGACTTTTATACCATCTCCATTTTGGTTGGCCTATCTCACCACCAGGCATGTTACTTTTCATGACTGTGTAGGTGGTCATCATGAAGTACATTTTTTTCTATGTAAGAAGCTATACTGCTCTTTAAATCTTTTTATGTTTTCCATTTTCAAGGGAAATTTATGGTTTATCATCTATTGGTTAACCACATTGTAATAGGGTATATCATAAGGCATATAATTATCCATTGTGTAATCTACCCCATCTTTGCCTATCACAACTTACATGTAAAATTTCTGTATATTCACAGGTATATTTTTCTATACTATGTTTCACTTGATTTTTCTGTTCTTTGTCCCTATACCAGAAATATGACATTTATTGTTGTTGTTTTATGGCAATTTCTCACATACAACAAGGCAAATCTTAGATACTAGATATATAAATGTATTTCTTACATGATGGAAATTTAAAGAATAATAAAAAGGTGACAATCCATGGAGGCTGTGGATGTGACTCAGTTGGTAAAGTCCTCATCACTACAAAAATTTGGTATGGTAGTGCATGCTTAAAATCCAAACACTTGGAAAGTGAAAAGTATGATTAGAAGTTCAAGGCCATCCTCGAGTACTTTGTAAGTCTAGGTTACAAAAGACCCTGATTAAAAAAAAAACCAGAAAAAAGGAACCAATCTACTGAGTTCTAAAATAATATCTTTTGGGAGTTGAAGAGATGACCCAGTGAGTAAAGTAAGGACCTGTTTTCAGGTCTATAGCACCCAGACATATAAGAGCCAGGCATGGTAAGTGCATGATTGAACCCAACACTAGATCACAGAGACAGAAAACCTCCAGAGCTCACTGGCCATCTAGCATAACCAAAACAGTGAGCTCTAGGTTGAATGAGACACCTGTTGTGGCTTTAGTAGGAATTACATACTACTAGGCCACAAATCTGTTCTCTCTTTCTATTATGTGGGTCCTATGGATAGAACTTGGGTCATCATGCTTAGTGGCAAGCAATTCTACCCATTAAGCCATCTCACCAGCCCTGTGACAGCTTTTTGAATGTGGAAGGGAAAATTGTTTTCATAAATACTTGCTTATAATTAGACAGATGTTTTCCTATTCTAATAGATTTGGGATTTCTACCAATGCAATTTCATTATATTTTATAGTCTTAAAAATGGTTTGATCTGAATAGGTGTTTGCTGACTAGAAGGAATATTTATTTTATTAGGTGCCCAGAATTTCCAATTTTTATATTAAGTATGTGTGGTACTCAGGTTGAAGTCATATTTTTTTGAGAATGTATTGTTTTCAGAAAGCATTTTTTAACCACTTTTGTGAGCTCTAGGCATATGAGAAAGTCCTTCCTATTGTGGGATAATACCACTGCTGGGTCACATTTGGGCTCTTCTTACATCTCAGCAAGTTACAACAGTCTGGGTCTCAATTTTCTTTCTTTGTACTGACAGACATTAATTGTGCTTATCGCAGATGACTTTATGATGATGGAGTATGGTAAAATATGTAAGCCACTTGTTTGTCAGTTTGACTACATTTGGAGTTAACAAAAACTCAAATTGCTAGATACACCTGTGGGGTGTTTTTTTCCTGAATTAAAATATCTGAAGTGGGAAGAACCTTCTTTTTTTAAAAAATATTTTAAAAATTTATGTATTTAGTCTCTGATATATTACACCCTAACCACAGTTTCCCCTTCTTCCTCTCCTCCCAGCCCCTCCTGTCCCACTTCTCTCCTCCATATCTACTTCATGTCCCTTCAGAAAAGGGCAGGCCTCCCAAGGAATTAGACAAACACTGCATAACAAGTTACAGTAAGACTAAGCCCCTCTCCCCATTTTAAAACTGGAAGAGGCAACCAAGTAGAAGGACTAGGATCCCAAAAGCAGGCAAAAGAGTCAGAGACAGCTCCAGCTCATACTGTTAGGAGTCCCACAAAACCATGAAACTACACAATTGTAACAGATGCAGAGGGCCAAGTCAGACAGATGCAGGCTCCCTGATTGTCGCTTCAGTCTCTATGAGCCCCCATGAGTGCTAGTTAGTTGATTCTGTGACTTTTCTTGTAATGTCCTTGACCCTGCTAGTACCAACACTCCTTCTTCACCCTTTTCAGCAGGACTCCTCGAGCTCAGCCTAATGTTTGGCTATGGGTCTCTGCATCTGTTTGCATTAGTTGCTGGATGAAGCCTTTTTGATGACAATTGTGTTAAGCATCAATCTATCAGTATAACAGAATATCATTAGAAATAACTTTACTCAGTTTTTAACGGCTGATCCTGTTTAGTTCTATTCTGGGTCTCTGGACCATCCAAACAGTATCAGGTGTGGGCTCCTTCTGGTGGCATGGGTCTCAGGCTTGACCAGTCACTGACTGGCCACTCCCACAGTTTCTGCACCACCTTTACCCCAGCACATCTATCTTGTAGGCAGGATATATTATAGGTTATGTGGCTGGGCTGCTATCCCAATCCCTCCTTCACTGGAAGTTATAGGATATGGCCTGCTCAACCTCTACAGCCACCCTTACTAGGAGTCTTAGCTAGGGTCACTATTGTAGATTCCTGGTAGTTTCCAGTGCACTATGTTTCTACTCTGCCTGTGAAATGCTCCCTAATTCCAGAGTATCGCTAATAGTGTCTGGGGTTGGTTCTCTCCTATGGGGTGTGTCTCAGGTATTGACTGGTAGGCTATTCTCTCAGACATTTAAAAAGAGAATAAGAGAATTTCATCTTTAAGGCCATGTATCAGCTTCATTAAGTTGATTTTAAGGTCGCTTTCTTGTGACTCAGCTGACTTATAATGGTAAGGGCTTATCATAGTAGGGTAGGTGGGCTCTGCTGGTGCTATATTGCCCTAGCTGTTTTTAATTGTATTCTTTTTCCCATTCCTCACAGCACATTTATTTCAGCAATTCCATTATGTCAGTTCTTAGCATGAGCACAGTGTTACACAATTTTCATATATATAATCACATCCAAAACAAGTTCTAAAATCGAAATTATAAACACTCTCATCATATGTAGAAATATTTTCTGTATTAATAGTTTTGTTAACTGATAAAATTTGGAAGATAATATAAACAAGAAAGCCTATTCTAATTTGTGTAGTGAGCCTTGTTGTTAATTACATTTCTACAATGTTAAATCGACAACTTTGTCTTGTAAGCATGTCAAACTGTACATAAAATGCTACAAAGAAACAAATCTGTTCACAAAAATATGTATTGCAATAAATAACATTAGATTTAAAAAATCTATTACAATACAAAAATGGAAAGGGTAAATAGCATCTTTGTTGACAAAGTAAGAGGTAGCATGGACTTCATTGTCTGAGAAAAACAACTGGAGTAAAGAATACTTCCTTACCACAAATAATCTCCAGGCCTATATACATTTTTCTTTAGAAATACTTGTTTATACTGCACCAACCAAGGACAATACATGCAGTAAATATTGAACCCCTACTCAGATCTAGCTAAGGGACAGGACATTGTCCACACTTGTGTGGAGAGCGGGGACTGACTCTGACATGAACTCTGGTGCCCCGTATTTGACCAGTTCCCCTTGGTGAGGAGGCCTGGTATCACTCAGAGAAAGAATAGGAAGGCTACCAAGATGAGACTTGATAGCCTGTGACCATATAGAGGGGGAGGAGGTCCCCTTCTGTCACAGACCTAGGGGAGGGGAATAGGGTGAAAGAGGGAGGGAGGGAGGAATGGGAGGATACAAGTGAGGGCATAACAATTGAGATGTAATCTGAATAATTTAATAAAAAAGAAATACTTATTTAAACAAATTTCCCTCCAACTTTGTATATATATATATATATATATATATATATATATATATATATATATATATATATATATATCCTTCCATGTGATTAAAAAAAAACTTACACATCTAGATAGAATAGGACTCTGTCCTATTTGGGTGAACAGTCTCAAACTATGAAGTACATGATCTTTAATGCCCTAAGGTGAGTAAATTTAATTATACAAAACACTAATTACATACCAAGAAAATATAATATCTTATTTTCCTATGTAAGTTTGGGGAAAACCAGAGCCTTGATTGTGGTAACACTGCAGAACATCACTTTCAGCACATCAGTTTGTAAGTACCCATGTGCAACACTTCACAAGTGGCTCTCAGATGTGAGACCTTCAGCTCAGTCAGCTCAGCCAACCACATAGTGACCCTTGAGAACACATTTCCACCCTATATAAAATATAGAGGCTACTTACTGTCTTAAGGGTTCAATTTGCTCTCCTCTTACGAATCATATTCTCCCATTTTTCCTACTTTACTATTTATGGATGGATACTTTCATGTGGCTTACCAAAAAATAAAAAAATAAAAGACAAAGAATTTTAAATTTATGTCCAACTAAACTCGCTATTTAAAAGTATTCCTTGTTATATGACACTGCTTTTGCCATTAGTAAAGAAAATGAAGTTTCTGTAATAGAGGCAGGCTTTTTAAGCCATGCCAGCTCCAGTCCGTGGAAGATTAGCATTTACAATGTGTCATTGTAAGTGCTTAATCCAGTCTTCCTGAAAAGACAGTGGTCCCCTAAAGAGTAGGCCACACAACCTGCATGGAAGAATGTAAATCTGGTCAGCACCATGAGGTAATGTTAGCATTTTCTTCTTCCAGATCTTGACCTTGATTTCTTTTTCTTACTATCTATTGGTAAATTATGGCTTATTAACATCTTGATGAAAGAATAATCCCATCCAAAGTTATATCAGTTTGGTCCTGTGTGCATCTGTTCACTGTATTTTTGTTGTTGTTGTTGTTTGAGACAGGGTTTCTCTGTGTAGCCTTGACTGGACTCGCTTTGTAGACCAGGCTGGCCTCGAACTCACAGCAATCCGCCTGCCTCTTATGCTGGCTTCTAGGCATCTGGGTATGGGGTAATTATAGGTGTTGGTGCTGATTTCTGATTATCTTTGTTGGAGATTTATTTAAATGTTTTTGCCCTTGTTTCTGTTTTCTCTCTGGCCTTTTGGCAGGATAAGTGGCCTTCGTTTGGTGATTAGTGATACTTCAGGTCCAGTAGGATGTCTCCCCTGGGGTTTTGCTGGCTTGTGTGACTTCTGAGGTTCTGGGAACTGGCATAATCTCTGGGGTTCCAGGTACTGGCTTGGCCTCTGACACAGCAGGTGGCCTCCAGTAGAGCAGCTGTCTCCTTCAGGAGTTGTGGACTGACATCTGGAGCAGAGGAGGGAGGGGACAGCAAGGCAGCAAGGCGGGCTGTTAAGACATGTTATCAGGAAAAGATTCTGTAAGGCAAAGGACACAGTCAATAGGACAAAATGGAAGCCTACATAATGGAAAAATATATTCACAAACCCTAAGTCCAACACAGGGCTAGTATAAAAAAACATATAAAGAAATCAAGAAATTAAATACCAACAAACCAAATAACTCAATTAAAAGTGAGATACAGAGATAAACAGAATTCTCAACAAAGGAATCTCTAATGGCTGAGAAGCATTTAACTGTTCAGTGTTCTTAGCCATAAGGGAAAAGTAAATCAAGATGACTCTGAGATTCCACCTTTTTTTTCCTGTCCCTCCCCCCACCCCAAGACAGGGTTTCTTTGTTTAGCTTTGGCTGTCCTGGGCTTTTTAGACCAGGCTGGCCTCTAAGGAACTCACAGTGATTCACCTGCCTCTGTCTCCCAAGTGCTGGGAGTAAAGGTATGTACCTGAGATTCCATCTTATACCAGTCAGAATGGTATAAGATCAAAAACTCAAGTGATAGCACATGCTGGCGAGGATGTGGAGAAAGGGGACTACGCCTCCATTGCTGGTTGTGAAAGACTGAGGTAATTGTACAAACACAATTCCATCTTGTGAGTAGGCCAGAGTTTCTGTCTTTCAGAGTTTTGTAAACAAATACCTGTAAAAGCTGTAGCCCTTGGGCAACTTCTCAGGGACGCCTGGACACCTGGGAGGGAAGATAAGGTTGCTTAGCTACCAGTAGGAAAAGGCTTAACTCCTGACCAGAGTCATGTAGCCTCAGGAACACTTACCAGTTTGGGCCGGTTTGAACCAGTTCAGAGAGCTTCTAGCCAGGGACCAGAGCCCTTACCAATCCCAGTGTACTGGTAGCCTTGCTCCTGATCTGTGCCAGTAGAAGTAAAGATTACCTAACCCATCTTGGAACTTCCCTTGATTACTTATAAAAAAGCATGTATGGTCAACTCAAGGTCTTTCTCCATCTTGTTTTGCATAGGCGAGGACCTCAGTGCACTGGATCTCTGTAGAATAGAGGCTCTTTGCTTTTGCATACAACTTTAGGTTCCTGGTAGTCTTTGGGGGTCTTGCCAGCTGGGCATAAGAGTGGGAGTGCAAACTTGTACAACCACTTTAGAAATCAATCTGGTGCTTTCTCAGAAAATTGGGAATAGTTCTACCACAGGACCCAGTTATACCACTCCTGGCCATATACCCAAAAGATGCTCCACCATACCACAAGGATACTTGCTCAACCATGTTCATAGCAGTAGGCAAATGGATAGAACTGAAAGATAATACTGAATGAAGTAACCCAGGCCCAGAAAGACACACTTATAAATGGATATTAGACATAAGAAAAGGATAACCATGCTACAATCCATAGACTCAAAGAAGCCAAGGAGGGCTCAAGAAAGGATTCTTGAATCTCACTCAGAAGAATAAATAAAATAGGCATCTAAAGTAGATGGAAGGAGGGAACTGGGTAGGAGTGTGAATAGGGAATGGAATAGGAGTGGGAATCAGGTGTGGGGAGAGTAGTGGTGGGAAGTGTAAGGGAAGACCAAGAGAGAAACCGGAGATTGGTTAAGGGTCATCTCTGGGACAGGGGAGGCTCCTGGGAGTCTATGGGGGGGGTGATACTAGCTGATATTTCTAGCAGTAGGGGGATATGGAGCCTGAAGAGGATACCTCCTATAGCCAGGTGAAACTTCCAGTGGAGGGAAGGGCACCAACCCACCCATAAAACCTTCCACCCAAAATTTGTCTCACATACAAGAAATGTAGGGATAAAGATGGAGCAGAGATTGAGGAAATGGCAAACCAATGATAGGCCCAACTTGAGAATCACCCCATGGGAGACAGCCAACCTCTGATACTATTAATGATGCTCTGCTATGCTTGCAGACAGGAGCCTAGCATAACTGTTTTCTCAGATGCTTCATCCAGCAGATGATGCAGAGACCCACAGGCAAGCAGTGTGCCAAGCTTAGAGAGTGCTTCAGAAAAGTGGGAAGACACTACAGGAAGACCTACATGGGGGATCACAGTGGCTGAACCACAAACCAAGAGCATGGATAGACTGGACCTAGACTCCTACACATATGTGGTAAATGTGTAGCTTGGTTGTCATGTGGGTTCCCTAACAATGGGAATAGAGGCTGTCTCTGACACTGTTGCCTGTCTTTGGATCCCTTTCTTCTAGCTGGGATGATGTGTCTGGCCTCAGTGGAATGGGATGTCCTTAGACCTGCAGCAAATTGAGGTGCCAGGGTGGGTTGCTACCCCTTGAGTGCCTCCCTTTCTCTGAGGAGGATGGTAGCAGAAAGGAGGAGGAATGAGGGTAGGACTGGGAGAAGATAAGGGAGGGGGCTGAGATCAAGCAGTAAAATTATTAAAAGAAAAAGTGTTAGTAGGAGGGAGGTGGTGTCCTACGTGGGATTCTTAGGGCAAGAGTGACCTCCAGAGGATCAGGAAGGACTTTCTTTTAATCTGGTTTTTTTTTTGAGGTGGGAAGATACACCTTTAATTTGGGCCATACCTTCTGCTGGCAGCCTGTATAAAGTACAGATACTCCTGCTTGCTATCTCTGGCAAGTTATTCCTTCACTGGCATTAGAGCCTACTTCTTTGGGAGTCTGGCATATACTGAAGACCAGATGAGACATTCAGCCTCTCAGACTGAACAATTAGGACCTTCCATTGGTAGACAGACATTGTTGAGAACCTTGGTTCTATAGTAAGAGAAATATAAAAGTAAAATATCTGGAATAGGATTCCTAATTTACCAGCGCCTACAGTTACAGAAGCCTCTATGGTTATTGAAACCTCTCTTGGGAGCACAATGAGTACTGAAAGCCCATGGTGTGAACTGTTTTACAAACTTAAATTTTTTTTATTATTATGTTTCTTTTTTAACATATAAATTTATATTATTACACATGGGTAAAATAAACCCCATACAGCAGGAGACAATCAAGAATTATATAAATGTTACATTCATAGTGATTTGGATACTTGTATTTGGCAAACTTGAAGTAAACATCTTTCCTGTCTTGTTGGGTCTAAATTTCTGAATGGAGATTAATATCTATCATATCTCATGTCTATTAACTTAAAACATCTATCTTGATCTAAAAACATCTTAACCCCTAACCTACTAAGCTTAATTGAAAGACTAAACCCATCAGAGACTTGAGAAGGGATAAAACTTAAATACTTGAGTGAACCTGGAGTGCAGGTTAGCTGCTTCCAAAATGAAAAAAGGACTGAGACAATTTTCTGCCTGAACAGTGTGACCCAACACTCTCTATAATGTTGGAGCATCATCTTCAGCCTTCTGGCCCAATGTATCTGGCAAACATATTTCTGAGGAAGGAACTATTGAGGACTTGCTTACCCTGTCTTGGCAGAGTTTGGCTCTGGGCTTTGGTTTTGCATTCACACTCACCTGGACACTAGCCCCTGGGGCTTTCTCAGGACTAGCGGGTGAGTATGGGTTCAGAACCACCTGCTTTCCTGTGTTTTTCCTGAGCCAGTAGCTCCAGCCTGGAGCTACACCGCCCACAGTTCAGTCTCAGGTACAAAGCTCCTGCTTATCAATGGCGGAAGCCTGTCTTGCCGCTGGGAAGTGAGCACCCTTCCTCCAAGTTGTTAGAACAGACAAGCTGAGTGCGCAGCTTTAGCGCTGCAGCTGGAGGGTGTGTCCACAGCTGCCTGGTCCCCTGTGTGGGCCGTAGGTCTCTCTGAGGACTGGTGGGCCCAGATCCATGCTCTCCATTCCCACTGGGCCAGCAGTCCCACAGATGGTGTGAGAGGAAGAAAGAGGGCGCAGTTGATGCAAACACCCTTGGCTCTGGGATTTGGTTTTGTGTTCACGCTCACCTGGATACCGGCCCCTGGGGCTTTCTCAGGACTAGCAGGTCGGTCTGGGGTCACAATCACCTATTTTACTGTGTTTTTTCCTGGGCCAGTAGCTCCAGCCCGGAGATACACCGCCCACAGTTCAGTCTCAGGTACAAAGCTCCTGGTTATCAATGGCAGGAGCCTGTCTAGCTGCTGGGAAGTGTGCACCCTTCCTCCAAGTTCTTAGAACAGACAAGCTGAGTGCACAGCTTTAGCGCTGCAGCTGGAGGGTGTGTCCACAGCTGCCTGGTCTCCTGTGTGGGCCCTGGGTCTCTCTGTGGACTGGTGGGCCTAGCAACACGCTCTCTGTCCCCTCTGGACCTAGTATTGTCCAGATCTTCTGGACACCCCGTGCCAATCACTTCTGCAGGCGGGACCCTCCTGCATTCCCAGCTATCTGCTTCATTGGCTGGCACTGCTTCTGCAGCTGTTCTCCCGGAGGTCCGTCCTCTCTCTGCAATTTATTTCTGTCAAACAGTGGAGTTCTCCCGCTGTGGTGGAGTAGGAAGCTTGGTGTTCCTGGTTAAGAAAACAGTCCAAATCCCTGACTCGATTACTCCGGCTTCTAAACAAGGTCTACCCTGCTTGTCGCTATCTTGGAATCTCCGAGAAGTTCTCTTCTAAAGTGAAGAGTAAGTTATTGCAATGACCCCTCCCATCATCATTTAAAAGCACATTTAATGGGCCTATTTGGATTCTGGAGAAAGCCATTCCTCACTTGGGTTATTACTCAAGACATATACCAACTAATTCAGAAAGCTGCTAGCTTTGAGTGGGGCCTGGACTAGAAGGCTCTTCAACAGGTTCAGGTCACTGGGTAGGCTGCCCTCCTACTTGGACCATATGGTCTAGCACACCTGATTGTACTTGAGGTGTCAGTGGCAGACAAAGATCATGTTTGGCTAAGGCACCAGCCAAGGACAATACAGGCAGTAAACCTTAAACCCCTACCCAGATCTAGACAATGGACAGAACACTCTCCACAGTAGAGTGGAGAGTGGGATATTACTTTCTCACATACTCTGGTGCCTCACCTTTGACCATGTCCCCTGGAGGGGGAGACCTGGTGGCACTCAGAGGAAGGACAGCAGGTTACCAAGAAGAGACTTGATACCCTATGAACATATACAGGGGGAGGTAATCCCCCTCAGGAACAGTCATAGGGGAGAGGAATAAGGGGAAAATGGGAGGGAGGGAAGAATGGGAGGATACAAGGGATGGGATAACCATTGAGATGTAACAAGAATAAATTAATAAAGTAAAAAAGAAGATTTAAAAAAACAAAACAAACAAACAAACAAACAAGATCATGTTTAGAGTCTTTTTCACGCCCCTATATGTGAATCACAGAGGAGACCTTTGGGATTTTGGAGCAAGACTCTTCCATCATCTGCAGACAGTTATTGTCCATTGGAAGGACATCATATAGCCTGCTATTGGGCCTTAGGGCAAACTGAACGTTTGACAATGAACCACCAATTTACCATGTGATCTGAACTTCCCATCATGAGCTGGTTGTTAATTGTACCTACCAAGTCAAAAAGTAAGATATGCACAGCAGTAATCTATTATCAAATGGAAATAGTATATACATGATTTGTTCTAAGCAAGCCCTGAAGGCACAAGCAAATTACATAAAGAAATCTCCTAAATAGAATGGTTTCTATTCTCATTATAATGTTGTCTGCTGCAAAGAATGTACCTCTAGCCTCATGGGGACGGGTGCCCTATGGTTTGTTGACTGAAGAAGGGAAGACTAAGGCCTGGTCCACTGCTGGTTCTGCAAATTATGTGGGTATCACCTAGAAGTGGATAGCTGTAGAATTATAACTCTTTTCTGAGACAGCACTGAAAGACACTGACAAAGGGAAATCTTCACAGTGGGTAGAACTTAAACAATAAAAATGGTCACACAGTTTGTTTCAAAGGAGAAGTGGGCAGACATGTGATTGTTCACTGACTCATGGACTACAGACAATGGATGGTCAGAGACTGGAAAAAGAATGATAGGAAAATTTGTGAGAAAGACAGCTGGGGAAGAAGTATGTGGCTAGATCTCTCCAAATGGGCAAAGGATGCAAAGATATGTGTGTCCTATGTAAATGATCATCGAGAGGTGTCTTCAGCTAATGATCAAGTAGATAGGATGATCCATTCCATGGATAGTTAGCTTCTTTTCCCAGACATCTCTGTCAGTGACCAATAGGCCCATGAACAAAGTAGTCATGTTGGTAGAGGCAGGGCTTATGTATGGAATTGACAACATGTACTTCTACTCACCAAAACTTATCTGGCTACAGTTGCTGCTGATTGCCAAATCTGCAAATAGCAGATAGCATCACTTGAGCTCTAGATATGGCACCATTCTTTGACAACATTTGACCACTCCCTTTGAGGAAAGGACAATGCTTTGTCCTTACTGTAGTAGATATGTATTCTTGTTATTGGTTGGCTTTTCTGGCATGCAATACTTCTATCAAAACTTCCATCTGTGGACTTAAAGAATTATTTTTTCACTATCATGATATTTCACACAGTATTGCTTCTAATCAAGGAACTCACTTGATAGCTCGAAAATGGATCATGGAATCCATTGGTCTTACCATGTTCCCTACTATCCTGAAGCAGCTAGCCTGGTAGAAAGATAGAATGAAGTTTTGAAGACATACTTAGAGTGCAAATTAAGTAGCAACAGCCTAGAGGTTCTTCAGAAGGCAATGTACATATTGAATCAGCGGCCAATATGTGGCACAGTTTCTACCATAGCCAGCATCCATGGGTCCAGGAATGAATGAGTAGAAAATAGAAAGGTTCCACTCATACCTCTAGAGACCCACTAGGAAAAATTTTCCTTTTTGTTCCCACAAGCTTAAGTTATACTGGCCTAATTTTTTTGTTTGTTTGTTTGTTTTTTGTGCCAGAGAGGGGCGTGTCCCTGCCAAGAAGCAAATTAAATATTCCATTGAAGTAGAAGGTCAGATTTTCCTCTGGCCCTTTTGGGCTTCTAATGTGCCCTTAAGCCAACAGGATAAGAAAGGAACAAGTGTTAATAGGAGTTATTGATCCAGATTACCAAGGGAATATTGGATTGTTTCTCCATAATAGATATAAGAAAGATTATTTCTGTAGCTCAGGAGAACCTCTAGGATAGAGGTTCTTAACTTGTGGGTCACAAGCCCTTTTGGGGTTGAACAACCCTTTCACAGGGGCCATCTAAGACTATTGTAAAACACGGATATTTACGATTCATACTAATAGCAAAATTACAGTTATGAAGTAGCAACAAAAATAATTTTATGGACGGGCATGGTGCCTCATGCCTTTAATCCCAGCACTCTGGAGGCAGAGGCAGGTGGATCTTTGTGAGTTCGAGGCCAGCCTGGTCTACAAAGAGAGTCCAGGACAGCCAAGGCTACATAGGGAGACTCTGTCTCAAAAAACAAAGGCTACATAGAGAGACTCTGTCTCAAAAAACAAAAAAAATTATGTTTGGGGGTCACCATAACATGAGGAACTATATTAAAGGGTTGCAGCATTAGGAAGGTTGAGAACTACTGCCTTAGGGTTATCTCTTGGTGCTACCATTTCCTATGATTAAATTTAATGGGAAACTACAAAAACCTAATCTAGGCAAGGTGACAAAGGGCACAGACCCTAGAGGAAAAAAATCTAAGACCTATTGATATGCTTACTGAGGGTGGAGGAAATGCAGAATGGTTAATAGAGGAAGGTAGTTATAAATGCCAGCTAAGGCCACCTGGCCAGTTGCAGAAATGACAATTATAATTGATATGAGAATTTCTGTCCTATTTTGTTAAGAATTTGTCCAGATATTTGTGTTTTCTTTATTATGTAATGTAACATCAAATTGAGGGAATATCAGTGGTTATCATAGTTAAATTCAAGATAGTAAAATAATACCCTCAAGGAGCATTGACACCTATTCTAAAATTTATAATGTGTTTTCAGTTGTATGAGGGATAGTTATGTTAGGCATAATTATGACTTGGTTAGATATATAATACATTTGGGATTTTATGTGGGATAGTTATGCCATGTTAGGTGTAATTATGCATGACATAAAGAGATATGAGTGTGTGTCAAGTTGACAAAGAATTTTGGTGGCTATTCTTGGTTGTCAACTTGACTACATTTGGAATTCCTTAAAACCCAAGAAAAATGAGAAGATTTTCTTAATTCAATCATGTGAAGTGTGACGTTCCACTTTTAATTTGGAGTTTTTGAGGCGGGGGGAAAATACACCTTTCATCAGGGCCACACTTTCTACTAGCAGCCTATATAAAGGCCATGGAAGAAAGAAGCCTCTTGTCTTTGCCTGTGTGGCTCTCACTTTCACTGGCAGGTCTATTCCTTCACTGTCATTCCATCATTTCTTTGTGATTCTGGAATATACTGAAGACCAGTTGAGATACACAGCTTTGTGAACTGAACAACTACTGGATTGTTGGTCCTTCAGCTGATAGACATCAATTGTTGAACTAGCTGGACCATAGTCTGTAAGACATTCTAATAAATCATATATATATGTATATATTATTTTAATATATAGAAATTATACACATATAAATATAGTGTATTTATGTGTTAAAGGAACTTATACGTTCAATTGCCTAACTCTTAAATTTTATTTAAATTATTTAAAACTTTTATCACTTCTTGTTTCTCCACAGAACTTTGTCTAATATACCACTTAAAAAGTACTTGAAACAAAACAACTGTTAGCTTCCTGTAGATAGTAAAGAAAAGAAGTTTTTAGTGGCATCTCCATTCCTGAAGAAATAGCTACAGAAAGCAACAATTTCATTTATTTTGATTTCTAAAACAATTTGAGGATTTCAGTCTTAACAAGTAATACATGTTATATTAGATCATACGTTCTAGAAAAGTATAACTTTAAACTTCAAAGGTAAAGCTAATGGATTTTGAAAAATTTCTCTCCTTCTAAAATACTGTTTATTTTGTTGTTTATTTCTGAAATTGGATTTTAATAACATTTCTCCCTTTCTTCTCCTCTTTCAAAAGCCTCCCATGTACTTCTCTCTACTCTGCTTCAAATTCATTGAATATCTTTTCATATGGTATTTGCATATACATATATTCCCAAATATAACCTGTTGAGTGCATACAATGCAACTTGTGTGCATTGTTTTCAGGGCTGACCACTTGACACTGAACAAGCAATTGGTGTATTCCCTTCCTGGGTAGGGCCCCTTTCCTGATTCCAGTTTTCCTCAGTTGCCTGTAATTCTTCATGTAGGGTCAAGGGCTTGTGGGTTTTCTCCACTAATATATACATACTGTTGTGTTTGAGGTGGAAGATAAGAAAACTCACTTAAAACAAAAACTTTATTTTCTGAGCTCATGGAGGGCAGATGGTGGAACAGGGTGGCCTGCTCTGACTCAAGTCAATTTTGACTTTATATTTTTTTATTTGTTATTAAAGCAGATGCTTGAAAAAGTTAACCCATGGGAAAAATTTGTCCATCTTTATATGACCTGCTATAAAGGTCATTTCTTTTATGCTGATGCTCTTATTACAATTCTGCTAGAAGGGTTCAATCATCCAGAAAAAGTTTCTTTAAATTCTCTGCATATCTATAAGCAAAAGTTGATGTTCTTCATTCAGTCTAAGATTATAGATGTAACTGTTTTAGCTATGTACCTGTCATTTGATTTTTTTGCACTTTTTAAAAATACATGTATATGGGGGCTGGAGAGATGGCTCAGAGGTCAAGAGCACTGGCAACCACATGGTGGCTCACAATCATCTGTAATAAGATCTGGTGTCCTCTGTACATGCAGACAGAACACTGTATACATAATAAATAAATAAATCTTTAAAAAATACATTTATATTATTACACATATGTAAAATAAACTACATACATCACAATTAAGCTTAGTTGATTAGGGGTTAAGATGTTTTTAGGTCTAGGTACATGTTTTCAGTTGATAATGATGAGATGTGATAGATATTGATTTACATTTAGAATTTTAGACTCACTGAGATAGGAAAATGTTTTCTTCAAGGTTGCCAAATATAAATAGCCAAAACACTAAGAATGTCACATGTATAAAATTCCCAATTGTCATGTCGTTCTTCAAGTTAATTTTTATATGAATTTTTGAATGCCCTAAAAAAGCTTTCAAATATTGAAGTTTGTCTTGGAAAAACTGATAATGGATTGTTTTGCTAGATTTTTTATCATATATAATTGTTATCTGACATACATTTTAAAACATTTTAAATTATTAATTTATTCTTACTTTATGTTCATTTGGTGCTTTACTTGCATGTATGTCTGTGTGAAGATGTCAGACTCCCCTGGAACTGGAGATATAGACAGTTGAGAGCTGTCATGAAGGTGCTGGGAATTGTACCTGGATCCTATGGATGATCAGCTCGTGCTTTTAACAGCTGAGCCATCTCTCCAGCCTTTTTTAATTAGTTAGGACTCCTGGTTTTTAGTGAGAGAACTATGTCTCAAATAGGCTTAAGCAAACTAGATTATCTTGGGTGGCCAAGAGTGGCTTTAGTTCCAAACTTTAAATTAATCTCATTTCAGTTCTGATTTTGCTCTCCATCCACATTTCTTGACTGCTGGCTTTGTAGCCAAGCAGACCTCTGGCACATGGTTTCCACTAGCTGCCCTGGTTCAGAAGAGATCTTTCCTAGTCTGCCTGCCTATTAGTTCCTGAGATAGAGTTGACCGTGGCTTCATTTGTGCAATATGAGTGTCATTGACCAACTGTAGGAAAGTGTCCTCTCCTTACAGAGAGGACATAGAATTGTGTAATGATGGTTTGTTTCATCATGGGGAATTAGAAGAAAATATACAGATGAGTAAACTAACAGAAACATAGAAGACATTCACTTTGACTTATATATTCTAAAATTTCACTGTGATGTAACTTATGTGGCTCTGTTTTTATATACTAGATTGATCACTTAGTGGCTCCTTTCAAGCTGGAAACACATCCTTCAGTTCTGGCAATTATTCCTGTATTTCCTTACTGAAGGTGGAGTTTCTGTGTTGTGAATTGCATACTCAGTGTTTTTTTACTATAGGTTTGAAATTCAGGTTTTCTTCTAAGTTACCACTGAAATGCTTCATAACTTCCAAAGATTGCATGCCTGTTTTCCCCATACAATTATTTTTTCTTAAAAATTTACAAAATTAATTTTTTCTTGTGGTTTTTTTTTACTGGAGTTTCAGGAAGAAGTAAAAGGAAATGTGGGCATTCAATCCATCATCATTACTCAAAAGTCCCACACATTTATATTTTTAAATGAGCTCATGCTATACAGACTATTCTATAATCTGCTTTTATCAACTTCTAGTATGTATATATATTCATGTTAATAAATAGAAGTCCACACAAGCAGTTCTTTGGCCTGGCTGAAGAGTGGAATCAGTAGGGGTGGGGGTGAGGGGTAGCTTTAAAAAGTATTCATGTCTGAGCCCCACCTCCAGAAATCCTAATTTAAGAGATTTAAGGTATAACTGGTAGTATAAATTGCAACATCTCCTTAGGTGATTTAAAAATTCAGCTATAGATCTACCCCATGTTCATCATAATGATCCAATAGCCCTTGCATAGTTTGCACTGCAGCTCATTTAAAGCAACTCTTTTCTGGATACATGTTACTTCCTATTATTTGGTGTTAGGAAAAATGCTCTTATGAACAACTTTGGACATAAAACATTGTACTTTTTAATTACTTTATTGGCTGTATTCCTAGAAGCAGAATCAGTGTGTTTAACTACATGAATATTTACAGAACTTTTGGGTACAATTAACTATCTTTTCCTCTAAAATGGTTTGACCAATCTAGATTATCCCTCCCTCAGTGTGTGTGAAGATCTGTTTTCTTCATACTCAGAAACACTATGGACTACCGTTAACAAGTTACATTAAAAGTTTAAAATCTAGCCAGTTTTAGTTTTCTAAAAATGATTGTGGTGCTTTTCTCTTTGATTTTACTGTGCTAATATATAATACACATATATAATATATATTCATATCATAAAATGATCTTTGCCATTTTAACTGTACAGTTCAGGGCCACAGGGCCATTCATACTGTTATATAGCCATTACCATCTTATATTTCCCAACCTCTTTCTTTTTTCCTATCTGAAGATCTGTTCCATTAAACAGTGGCTCTCAGTTCACCTTAATCTCATCAGGCCCTAACTTCCACCATTCATTCCTCTATCCCTATAGTCTACAACCTGTTAGTGAGTCCATTCGCGTGGATGAGAGTGAGACAGCAGTGAAGCTGCCAGAACCTTCACTGCCACTGATAATGGAAGGGAACAGAAATGGCCCTGAGCACTGCAGAGATTGTGAGAATGAATAGGACAATAGAATTGTAGAACTGAGGTGACTTGAGTCCAGCCAATGACCCTAGAGCCAATAAGAAGAAAAAGAAACACAGCAAAACAACAACAACAACATCAGAAGAAGAAGAAGAAGAAGAAGAAGAAGAAGAAGAAGAAGAAGAAGAAGAAGAAGAAGAAGAAGAAATACAAAAGCAACGACACAGATTCAACCCAGGATCAGCCTATGAAGATGAACTCTGCCAGCAGAGAGGATCCAGGAAATACAGAAGGCCACTGAGCTGTTCTCAGTGGGCCAGGGGCCTGCCAAAACCATGGTGGAGGCCAGCAAGCAAAGATACCAGTTCTGGGAAATGCAACCAGTCCCCAAAGTTGGTGAGGTGGTCAACACCCATGGTCCAGTGGAGCCTGACAAGGACAACATTTGCCAAGAGCCCTACACCCTACCTCAGGGTTTCACTTGCGATGCCTTAGACCTGGGAGACCCTGTTGTGCTGAAGAAACTGTACACTCTCCTGAATGAGAACTCTGTGGAAGATGATGATAACGTGTTCCTATTTGATAATTCCCCAGAGTTCCTCTTGTGGGCTCTCTCGCCACTTGCCTGGCTACCACAGTGGCATTGCGGCGTTCGAGTGGTCTCAAGTCGGAAACTGGTTGGGTTCATTAGTGCCATTCCAGCACACATCCACATCTATGACACAGAGAAGAAGATGGTAGAGATCAACTTCCTGTGTGTTCTCAGATGCTCCGTCCAAGAGGGTGGCTCCAGTTTTGTTTCGAGAGATAACCCAGCGGGTTCACATGGGGGGCATTTTCCAAGCTGTTTACACTGCTGGAGTGGTATATTACCAAAGCCTGTTGGCATCTGCAGGTACTAGCACTGGTCCCTAAACCCTCCGAAGCTGATTGAGGTGAAATTCTCCCACCTGAGCAGAAATATGACCATGCAGGATACCATGAAGCTCTACCAACTGCCAGAGTCTCCCAAGATAGCTGGGCTATGACCAATGGAAAAGGACATTCCAGTAGTTAACAGCTGCTCAGCAGGTACTTGAAGCAGTTTCACCTCACACCCTTCATGAGCCTGGAGAAGGTGGAGCACTGGTTCTACCCCTAGGAAAACATCATTGACACTTTTGTGGTAGAGAATGCCACTTCCTTCCACCATCATGAACCATCAGAGTCTAAAAGCTGTTTACACATTCTACGACCTTCACACCCAGATGCTGCTTCTAGACCTTATGAGCGACACCCTTGTTCTAGCCAAAATGAAAGGGTTTGAGTTGTTCAATGCGCTGAATCTCATGAAGAACAAAATATTGCTGGAGAAGCTTTAAGTTCAGCATAGGGGACGGCAACCTGCCGTATAACCTGTACAATTGGAAGTGCCCTAGCATGAGGGCTGAGAAGGTAGTGTCGATGTTATGGTAACCAGTTGTCAGTGAGATTCTGCATAAAGCCACTGAAAATCCAAACCAGGAAACGGAACCTTGTTGGTCCAGTTTTCACAAATGTGAGATCTCTGGCAAACAGAACAGAAGTGAACTGGCTTTACCAAACTGCTAGCGAACTTGACAACTGTATTGCCACGGGGTAGGCTGCGTAATGTCACCTTAGGCCATGTTTCTTGTCTCCCTGCTTTCAATGAATTAACATGTTCATGCAGCCATGTTCAAGGAATGTAACTGCTGCATGTTATAGAGTTAACGGGTAAATAATAAAAGTATATATATTATATAAAAAAGAAAGTGAAATCATGCAGAATTTTACCTTTTCTACCTATTTCTTTCACTTTGAAGAAGAATACTTTTTTATTAAATATTTTACACATACATTTATATTATTACACGTATATACAATAAACTACCTACATCAAGAAGAACTACAAAACAATAAGGAATTATGTTACATTCATAGTGTTTTGGCAATTTATATTTAGCAGCCTTGAAGAAAACAACTTTCCTGTCTTAGTGAGTCTAAAATTCTGAATGAAAATCAGTATTGTATCTCATCATTATCAACTTAAAACATCTATCTAGACCTACAAACATCTTAACCCTAAAAAACTAAGCTTAATTGTAAAACTAAACTATCTGATCTTCAACCCCATCAGTGACTTGAGAAGGACTAAAATTAATTATCTGAGAAGACAAGAAGTGCAGGTTAGCAGTTTCCAAATGAAAAGATGAAAGAGATGGTTTGCTGGCTGAACAGTCACCGAAAATTCTCTATAACGTTGGAGCATCATCTTCAGCCTTCTGACCCAATATATCTGACATATTTGTGAGGCAGGAACTATTGAGGACTTGCTTACCTTGTCTTGGCAGAGTTTGGTTGTAGACTCTGCCTGCATCCATGCTTGCCAATTTTTAGGCGGTATTCTGTCTGTGGTAGAAATGAGGACATTTTTCCAAGTGGCTTGTTTGCCACATTTGAAGCCATCTCCATAAGGAGGTTCTTTGATGCTTATTATCTTCTTTGAGGTAGGTTGGGTGTTGGCAAGGGTTAACCTATCTCATTGTAAATGTATCTTTGAAATAAGAAAAACATCTTTAAATACAATGTTCTATATGTCTCTGAAGTTTTTGAAGACCTTATCTATTTTACTTTACCTGTCTATAGAATCATATCTATCTGTGTAGTAATTGATATGACCATGATTTGATCAACTAACAGTTAACTTGTATAACTTCCTTATGCTAAACAGCCTTCAATAGCACTTTCAAAGCATTGAACGTTAACCTTTTATTATAATTGAGTTGTGTGTGTACAAAAACCACATATTAGAGTAGAAATATATATATATATATATACTGCATGTGAAAATAATCTTAAATTTGAATTCTATATAAATGTATCTAAAATTAAACTTATTTTGCATCTACATACAAAATTCTATACCAGTAAATTAAAAATAACCTTGTGAGTAACAATTAAGGCATTAAATTGAGGAGTGTATTCACTAACCTGTGTTTTGTCCTATCTTCCCTATATATTTCTATATTACTCCTTCTTTCTTTTCAACCCCTATCTCCAAATGTAAGAAAGAAAGATAAAGGAAAGGAGAGACATTCCTGAGTCCAACATTGTTTTCTCTCAAAATAAGACTAATAATAACTTATTAAAGTCCAGCTTCGACATCAACTGGGGAAAACTGAGGTGGGACGTGAATCCTGTGGCTTGCTGACTGGTGAAACTGCAGACTTTCTCTGAGGGCAACCTTCCAAGCCAGAACTGATGGTTACTGGCAATAGCTTCCACTGATGGTGGCAAGCTGAGGCTAGGGCTGATGGCTCCTAGCGGGGGCTACAGCTGATGGTTGCAAAGCGTCTAAAAAAGAAAGGGAAATAAAAGAAACACACACACACTAGATAACAAAGTAAGACAGACTGCAGCAGGTAGATTTCAACAAGTTTCTTCTTCTTTTTATTATTATCTTCTTATTTTCATCCTTATCTTTACTCTTATCCATTTTTATACTTCCTATTTTAACAGTTTTATACCCCCCCAAAATCTTTCAAGCAGTACAAAAAGTCACAGTGTGTTTACATTCTATTTCTATATAGATAAATGATTACAATGGGTATACGTAAGATAATCATGTTCCCCAATACCTTCACATGACCAAGTGTCTTACGTATTATGGGTGAGGGAAAAACATAAATAACAAGCTATTTCTAAGAACCCACATACATTTGTACATAAGCAACTTGTTATGTATTAACAGAGTATAAGCAAGCAAGGTAATTTCTCAGCCAGCTTTTCTTCACTGGCAGGCTACATTTTGCTGTTACAAAGAAGGAATTGATTATCTTAAGAAGTAATCTTATAAAGATCTTAAAAGAATCACAAATTTAAACTCCTATATAAAAATAACCAGCCATTTCTACTTTAAGTCCTAAAGGTACTCATCCACTCAATATTTTTATTAAATCATATCAGGAAGCTGAGGGCAGAAAAATAGAATAAAGAAATCAATCGTCATCTCAGTCACCAGCCTGGCTTGAAAGAGTCACATCAGCCAATGCTGCTATGGGCCATTGTTCTTGCTTTGCCAACTTCAAAACATCCCTAGCTTTACTAATAAGAATTTGCTTTCTCCTAACTTTAATTGTCCCTTTAAGATTTCCTACATCAGGGCCAATAGCAAAAACCTCTTTACCTTACTTTGCTAAACAATCTATTTTTCCCTAAGACTTTCTACATTAGAGCCACTAGCAAAAACATCTTTACCTAACCTTGTTGAACAATCTATTCTTCCAAATTCTTTCTAAGGGTAATGCTCATTGTTAACAATCTACATCTTGATGTTGTTTTCAGAGATGGTGGTAGAATCATTAATCTGCTCCAGCAGCAATGCCTGAAAGAGATCAAGCATTGTTATTGAGTATGCCAATGATGCTGCCTTAGGGGGAGGAAGCCCCCTTATAGTATTCACACAATTCACATATTAAGGGGGTATAAGGGCCTCAAAGATAACAAGCAGAGCTGTGCTCCATAACAGCATGAAGTCCTCAGGACATGTGGTTCTCAGGGTTAAGCCTCTCTGAGACACACTCAGCATGGGTTTGCTAACCGGTGGGGCAGCATTCCATGAGTTCTAGAGCTGTTTTGCTGCTCCTTTTGCACAGACCCCAGCAATAACTTATAACCAACTCCCAATGAAAATAAGCATCTAGCACCCAAGAAAGCAACCAAAAACCTATCTAACGCTTCCCTTAAGAGATATGGGGCATCGTTCTTCTGATTGATTTGGGGCAAATAATACCTTTGTAGGAGCCCAAATAATTTTGGGGAAAATGGTTAAACAAACTAAGAATAGCATTTGTGGTACAGTTTCTAAATGTTGAGGAACTCCAGGCTTAATTAGAGTCCTGTGTAGGGCAGTCTGAAATGCTGGACCAGTTGTGATTGGAAACTTTCTTCAAAGCTTTCTTGGGAGCTGCCCTGTTCTGATGGGGAGCAGCAACTGAAGCACCTGGTGCTGGAACATGAAGGATACAGGATGTCAGTGTCCAGCATGCTGAGAGGAATGGATCCTGTTAGGTCTGATTCAATATCAGTGTTGTCTTCTTTTGTTCTGAAAGCATATAATTTCTCACAAGCACTATACAGTCCTAAAATTATAAGTGTCTGAGGTGTGTGTGATGCACAGAACAACTAAGTCTGGTTCGCTGCTTTTTGTGTGGAAAAAAGACATCTATAAATCTTTATTCATGCCATTCAAAGAATGGCATCTAATAATAATTCACAGGGATTCTGTAGCCAACATGAAGCACTGTCTCTGCATAGACATTCATGTCTCAGACAGTCTCAGAGCTATTCCCATGTAGTGGGATTAGCAATATAAGTTACCTGCTTGTTCTGCAGTTTGAATTCTTCACATCCTGACTGTAGACCTCTCCCTCATTCCTTACCAATCCCCCCCCTCGTCCCATGTCCCTCCCTCCTCTAGTCCTTAGAAAGAGGAGCCCTCCTCTCCTAATATCTGACCTCTACCTATCAAGTCACATCTGTTCTACCTGTATCCTCTTACTCTGTGGCTTGGCAAGGCCACCCTACCAGGAGGAAGTAATCAAATTTGGGGGGCCAGAGTCCTTGTCAGAAGTAGATTCTACTCCACATATGTTGGACCCACAAGGAGATAGTGCTGCCTATCTACTACATCTCAGCAGAGAGTCTAAGTCCACATCATACATGATCCATGGTTTGTGCATCAGTCTGTGTGTTATAGTGTAGTTATCCTATATTATGTGGCTAATATCTGCTTAGGAGTGAGTATATACCATGTGTGTCTTTTTGGGTCTGTGTTACCTCACTCAGGATGATCTTTTCTAGTTCCACTCATTTGCCTGCAAATTTCAAGATTTCCTTATTTTTAATAGCTGAGTGATATCCCATAGTGTAAATGTACCACAGTTTCTTCATCCATTCTTCAGTTGTGGGACATCTAGGTTGTTTCCAGATTCTAGCTATTACAAATAAGGCTGTGTGAGCGTCGTGGCACAGGCCTTTAATCCCAGCACTAGAGAGGCAGAGCAGGTGGGTTGCTGTGAGTTTGAGGTCAGTCTGGCCTACAAAGCAAGTCCAGGACAGGCAAGGCTACATAGAGAAATCTTGTCTTGAAAAACCAACCAACCAACCAACCAACCAACCAACCAAACAAACAAACAAACAAAACAAAACAAAAACCAACCAACCAACCAACCAAACAACCAAACAAAACCAAATAAGACTGCTATGAACACAATTGTGTGAATGTCTTTGTTGTATGATGGAGCATCTTTTGGGTATATGCCCAGGAGTGGTATAGCTAGGCCCTGAGGTGGAACTATTCCCAATTTCCTGTGAAAGCACCAGATTAATTTACAAAGTGGTTGTACAAGTTTACATTCCCACTAGCAATGGAGGCCTGTTACTGTTTCTCAACATCCTCACCAGCATGTACTGTTACCTGAGTTTTTGATCTTTGCCATTCAGATAGGTGTAAGATTAGATCTTAGGGTCGTTTTGAGTTGTATTTCCCTGACTACTAGTGATGTTGAGCATTTCTTTAAGTGTTTCTCTTAACTTGGATATACCTCTGTTGAGATTCTCTGTTTAGTTGTGTACCCCATTTTTTAATTTTGTTATTTGGTTTGGTGGTGTTTAATTTCTTGAATTCTTCATGTATTTTGGATATTAGCCCTTTGTTGGAAATAGGGTTGGTGGAGATCTTTTTCCAGTCTGTGAGCTGTTGTTTTGTTCTGTCGATGGTGTTCTTTGCCTTATAGACACTTTTTAGTTTCATAATGTCTCATTTATTAATTTTTGATCTTAAAGCCTGAGCTGTTGGTGTTCTGTTCAGAAAGTTGACTCCTGTGCCAATGAGTTCAAATCTCTTCCCCATTTTTTCTTCTAACAGATTAAGTGTGTCTGGTTTTATGCTGATGTCTTTAATCCACTTGGACTTTAGTTTTGTGCATGGTGATAAATATGGACCTATTTTCATTTTCCTGCATGTAATCATCCTGTTAGACATGCACCATATGTTGAAAATGTTACCTTTCCCCTCCTTTGTATGTATTTGGATTCTTTGTCAAAAATCACATGTCCATAGGAGTGTGGGCTTATTTCTAAGTTTTCGATTAGATTTCATCCATCAGCCAGCCTATTCCTATGCCAAGGACCATGCTGTTTTTGTTACTGTTGCTCTATAGTACAGCTTGACATCTGGGATGGAGATTCCTCTAGAAGATTTTTTATTATACATCATCATTCTAGCTATTCTGCATTTTCTGTTTTTCCATATGAAGTTGAGAATTGAACTTTCAAGGTCTGTAAAGAATTGTGTAGTTATTTTCATAGGGATTGTATTGAATCTGGAGATTGCTTTTGGTAAGATAGCCATTTTTACTTTATTGATTCTCCTGATCCAGGAGCATGGGAGATCTTTCCATCTTCTGAAATGTAAATTTTTTTCTTGAGAGACTTGAAGTTTTTTCATATAAGTCTTTCACTTGCTTCGTTAGAGTTATACCAAGATAGTTTATATTATTTGTGGCTATTGTGAAGGGTGTAGTTTCGATAATTTCTTTCTTTCTCAGCCCATTTGTCATTTGTATACAAGAGGGCTACAGATTTTTTCACGTTGATTTTGTGTCCAGCCTCTTTGCTGAAGGTGTTTATCAGATGTAGGAACTCCTTGATATAATTTTTGAGGTCACTTATGTATGCTATCATATCATCTGTGAGTAGTAATAGTTTGACTTCTTCCTTTCCAATTTGTATCCCCTGATCTACTTTAATTGCTTTATTGATCTAAAGAGGACTTAAGTACTATATTTGAAGAGATAAGGTGAGAGTAGACAGCATTGTCTTGTCCCTGATATCATTGGAATAGATTTAAATTTCTCTCCATTTAGTTTGATGTTGGCTATAGACTTGTATATTTCCTTTGTTACATTTTGGTATGTATCTTCTTTCCCCAATCTCTCCAGGACTTCTAATATAAATGTGTGTTGGATTTTGTCAAATGCTTTCTCACAGTCTAAGTAGATTATCATGTGTTTTTTCCTTTCAGTTTGTTTATATGATGGATTACACTGATGTATTTCCATGTCTTAAACTACCCATTCATGCCTGGGATGAAGCCTACTTGGACATGGTGAATGATATTTTTCATGTGTTCTTAAATTCAGTGTGTGAGTGTTTTATTGAGTATTTTTGCATCAATGTTCATAAGAGAAATTGGTCTAAAATTCTCTTTCTTGAGTTTTTCTGTGGTTTAGGTATCAATGGGACTGTGGCATCATAGAATGAGTTTGGTAATGTTCCTTCTGATTATATTTTATGGAATAGTTTGAAGAGAATTGGTATTAGCTCTTCTCTGAAGGTCTGGTAGAATTCTGCACTGAATCCATTTGGTCCTGGGCTTTTTTTGGCTTGGGAAACTTTTGATGACTGCTTCCATTTCCTTAGGTGTTATAGGACTATTCAATTTGTTTAACTGACAGGAAGACAAACAATCTGATAGATAAATAGGTAAAGGACTATGCATTTTTTTGTATAACACTTCAAGTTATTTTATTATTAGTTTTATTTTGTGGGTCACATATTTTAAGCAAATATTTCCCATTTTCTTGTGTGCAATTTAATTTCAACATGAAAAAGATTTATACTGTATTTGTTATGTTCATATATCCTTGATTTCATATTTTGTCTTCTATTTCTTTGTAAACATCTATTACATTCTTAGAAAATATTAATCATCTTTCATATTTCTTTCTTGATCTTTTAATTCAAGCTGGCTGGGCCCTCAAGATAGCTGAAATAGTTAATGTGCTTGCTGCCAAGACTGAGGAACAGAACTATTTCCAGGGTCACATGGTGGGAAGAGATAACAGATTTCTACTGGTTGTCCTGTAACTTCTTTATATAGCTGTGGCATGTGTATGATACACACAAAACACACACACACATTCATACAAAATAAATAATAAGGTAGTTGGAAAGATATCTTGTTTAATTTCTGAGAATGGGGAAGGAATGGTTCAAAGGAAAAGAGGAAGCAAATTTAATGTACTCCTAAACACAGGAAAAACAAAGAGAGCTTTGACAACTATGTAACAAATCATTTCTTGTTAAGTTTTCTTGGTAGTTGTGTCAGCTGGATGAAGTGGATTTAGAGGAGTCTGTTTAAAAATAGGAAAGTTTGGTGGCAAGCAAACCTCAAACACCAGTGGTGGGAAAGAATAGGAAACACTGCCTCAGGTTTACTTTCAAACATTAGAGGCGAGTATGAACATACAGATAGCAATACAACAAAGAAATCAATTTTGGGATCTGTTATGTCATGGAAAAGCCTGGTAACCTCATGCAGAGTCCACAGGTTGCTGAGGGAATAGAATGAGGGGACGATAGCTGAACTGCTTTCAGCATGTGGGGGAGAGGTAGCTTTTATGAAGGGCAAAGAAAACTGGGCTGCTTATGAAGCAGTTTTTTTAATAGTGTGTTGTTGTTTAGCAGATTAATGTAGGACTGGATAGGCTCTGTGTTCCAGATGAAATTGTTTTAAGGTGGTAGCCAAGTTACAGACTTTCCCTGTATAATAACAGGAAACTTATGCAAATATACAAGATATCTGAGACTTAGAAAAAAATCTCTCTCCATATGTTTCCATCTAATCCCATCTGTCTTTGGTAGAGAAAGATGACAAACTGAAATTTAGAATGAACTTCCCAAATTGTTTTTCTTTTCTCTTATTCAAACTATGGAGTGGCCTGGATCTCTACCCCTAGCATGTTTTTCAGTAAGCCTGGGGGCTGCAAGATCACATATGAGGAAATAATTCTCTGATGATACAAAATTATCTTCATCTTTCAAATATCGTTTCTAGATTGAGTCTATTGTTGGTCACTTGGACTCATAGATGCTTTGATAGAAATTAAAAGTTCACCTTTCAAAGGGACTTATGAGTTAAATCACTCATTTCCTTCTCTCTCTCTCTCTCTCTCTCTCTCTCTCTCTCTCTCTCTCTCTCTCTCTCTTGTTCTCTCTCTGCTTATTCAATATATGTATATATGTGTGTCTGCATGAGCACAGGTGTTTCACAGCACAAGTGTGGAAGTGAAAGGACAACTTGCCAGAGTCCTTTCTCTCTTTCTACCATGTGGGTTCTGGGGATCCAATATAGGTCATTAGGACCTTTACCCCTCAGCCATCTCACCAGCCTCCATTTGCTCACTGTGAATCACTTATGTAATCACTGTATGTCACACATAATTCTATTTCTTTAAGACTTCAGTTCACTTCAAAGATAATTATTTATCAAACTGACACAGTAAAATTTGAAATTGTACCTATGTAACTAATTTCTCTGCAACTGACCTTTTAGAACACTACTTCCTCAGGAACTAAGTTCAGCTTCTCTCCACATTTTAGCCAAATGTGTTTCTTTCTACTTTAACATCGGTTCCCTCCAGTAACATGAGAGATTTGTTCATAACGTTTGACCTTTGGATTCAAACTTCACATATTTTCACTTTGCTTTTTTTTTTTTTTTAAAGCTCAACAGTCCTTGATAATTTGACATACTGTTTAGCCAAGCTGTTGTGAGTGCTTTTCTCCCAGGATGCCATTAGTGACTGATATTACTAGTTTTGTATAATCTGCTTCTTTGTGCTTTTACCCTAGTAGTTCTTTTGATCACAGGTAGAGCCAAACAGGTGGCTTAAAGTCCTTTCCTCCCCAATACCACTTTGTTTTCATCTGTACACAGGGCTGGGGTAGGTTAGTTAACACACTTTATGAAATTATAACAGAGAAAATTGGGACTTAAGATTCACTAGGGTATTCGTAGTATTCATTAAGTCTGGCATTTATCCAACACTTCAATAACTTCTTGAGTTTTGTCTTGGTAAACTAAGCTTGATAAATTGCTCAGTGCCAATGTTGTGTAGATCTTACCTGCACCAAAATTTTCCATTGTGAAGCCAAATGGCACTTCCTCCAATGAGCGCACCTGCATAGCACAGTGGCTCTATTGAAACTCCTCAAGATCCCTCTTGCTCTCTCTTCTACTGCACCCCTCTCCATTTATTGGACCTCCAGTCTCTGGACCTATGCCATTTGCTGGCTTGAGAGTTTGAAATAAATAGTTCAATGGCTTAAAGTGACTCCCTACTATTTATTGATGCAACTAGGATCATTGGCTTTAAAAATACAACCTTTGGCTTAATATATTCTTAAACTATGAGTATCGTGCTCTAACAATGAAGATAACTATCTATTTTGTACTATGTGTGTCCTTCTACCAGCAGCATTGAAGAGGCATGCATTAACAAGGCTACAACAGTATGGCAAATCTCCTGTGAGATGACAAGGGGTTAATACTTGATTAGAAGAGAGCTGAGGCTTCTTAACTTTTCTGTTTGTATCCACAACCTTCTTTGCAAAGATGAAATTGAACTGTTTCTGTGGTATTGATTTATTCTATATAACCCTAGGAGAGACAACAGAAAGCCTCATAGTGATGGATGGGTATTTCAAGATGATGGACATTACAAGCCTGGTTTGATAGCTTTCTTCCTAATGGCTTCATTGTCTTCAGGCTTACTTGGTGATGGTTTTGAGCTCTAGGGAAAACTGGAGGGGAGGGAGTAGGAAGCTTGAGAGACAGATCCGTGTCTAAGTCTCACTAACCTCACTCTTTAAAGCTATAATGAAATCAAATAGTGCATAAATGCTGAAGTATCACATGTGTTCACAATTATATGAAAAATATGTACTGCAATACAAGGGGAAATTAATGAAATGTTAACAGTTGTTATATCGTGAGTAGAAATAAAGTGGCTGGCTTTTTCTTATCTATTTTGCATTTTCTTATATATGTATGCTGATTATTGTTATTTTATAACTGAGAAATTTTTTTCTAAACTAAAAATTTAAAGAAAAACTTTCAGATTCCAAGACAGATTCACATGTTGCCTTAATATAAGCATATTGTACTGTGAAAAAATTACTAATATGTCCTGCTGTTTAAGAGTAACCAATATCAAAATTTGTCTCACTCAGCACTGTTTAAAACAAACAAGTACAGGTACATCACTGACTCTAACTCAAAACAGAACTCCATAAAAATTTCACAAATCCAGGAGTAAAAATATTTAATGTTGAATGGCCTTTTAGATATGCTGGTTGGAGTAAAAACCACATGTTCATTTGTATCAACTTTATTGAAATGTGATTCATATCCCACATGATTCATTCGTGATAACTGTGGAATTAAATGTCTTTTACTATATTACCAATGTTGTGAAAAACATCACCACAATCACTTTTATAACACTTTCATTACCACCAAAAGAAGCCAGTGTCAAATAGCTATCATTCCCAATTTTTCTAAGCTTCAATTTCCCCAGCTATTATGTAAGATCCAAAATTTAACAGAAAACAACTTTGCCCTTTCTTGCTATTTTTTATAAAAATAAATACATTAATCCCATAATACACGGTCTATAACTGTTTGCTTCTTTTAATTCTCTTCATGTTTTTGAGGTCCATCCCCATTGTAGGAAGATTATTACCTTACCTAATCTCTTCTTTTTCTTTTTATATAAGACAGGCAGGTTTTTACTATGTAGCTCTGGCTGTCACAGAATTCATTATGTAGACCAGGTTGGCCTCAAATTCAAAGAGATCCTCCTGCCTCTGCCTCCAGAGAGCTGGAATGAAAAGAATGTGCCCTCACACCCAGCTAGTACCTACTCTTTTAGCAGTACAGTACCTGTACTATCGGGCTGTATGAATATATATTTTTTTAAATTTATTCCTCAGTTGGTAGACATTGTACTTGCTTCCACCTTGGAGAAGTATGAATAACATGCTATGAACATTAGTCTACAAGTGTTTGCAAGAATGCTTATTTTTCTTCATGTCTAGTATATACCTAGGAGTGCAATTTCCCAGGAGTGTTGGCATGTTGTTTTGATGTTTTCTACACTGGCCAGACCTTTGACAAAGCAGTTTCACCGTTTTATATTCCAAATAGCAGTATCTGAAGTTCCAGTTTTTCTACATCTTCATTCACACTTGTTAGTAACTGTCCCTTTGATTATGACTAGCTCTTTCCCAGTGCTGTGTAGAGTGAATCAACACCACAGAAGAAGTTCGATTTTATTCTTGGAAAAGAAGTCACAAATGCAATATAAATTTTAAGATATAATATCCTATCTTGGTTCATTTTTTCTCCACTTATTTATTTAATCACTTTACATCCCAATCCAAGCCTCCTGCCACCTCTCCTCCCAGTTCTCACCACACACCCACTCCTCTCACTTCCCCATCTCCTTCCTCCCAGAGAAGGGATGTCTCCTAAGTGGTACCAATCCACCCTGGCATCTCAAGTCACAGCAGGACTAAGCACATCCTCCCTCACAGGTGAGTGACACAAGGCAGGCCAGCCAGGGAAAAGTGAACAAGCAGCAGGTAACAGAGTCAGAAACCGCCCCTAATTCTGTTGTTAGGGGATCCACAGGATGACCAAACTACATATGTGAAGGGGCCTAGGTTCAGAAAATGTATGCTTTTTGGTTGGTGGTGTAATCTCTGTGAGCTCATATGAGCCCAGATTAGATTACTCTGTAGGTCTTCTTGTGGTGTCCTTGACCCCTTCCATCTCCCTCTATCCTTCCTCCTACTCTTCTGCAGCACTCCCTGAGCTTGGCCCACTGCTTGGCCTTGAGTATCTGCATCTGTCTTCATCAGCTGCTGGAGGAAGCCTCTCAGAAGACAGTTGCTATCTTGGTTCATTTTGTATATACCCTTGTGGTGACTGATAACACTGTGTCTTTTGTCAGGTCATTCTTAGGCATTTCTGAGGCTGTATTTAAGATTTTTCTTCTTGGGCTTTTAAATAATAACAAGGGTTTGGAGATGTACCGTAGTGAATTTGAAGTGAATCTCAGGCACTGACTCTCTGAGTAGAAGTACTGAGTGAGAGATGTTCTTCCTGTTTATCTTGAGCTATAGGGAACCAGGTATAGTTCATGACGCTATGGAACACTATGAATAACTGAGGGAGGATCCATGCAAGAATGGGATATTTATTCTCTGGAAAGAAATCTGTGTTTTTTGTGATTATATTTTCCCTAAGTTCAATATAATTTCCCTAAATTCCCTCATTCAATAACGTGTACACAATGCTACTTCTCTTTTCTGTGCTTTATTGAACAGTGAGTATGGAAGTTGGTTTATTGCTTAGTAATAAATGACTCTCAGAAGATTCCAGCTTGAATTGTATTTATAGTCTTGGGTATTCTCTGACATGGGTTTTTTTCAAACCTACTTCTCAGTCTTTGTTTACTTCCTCAGTATTTGTGATCCAGCTGCCACTTCAGAAAGAGAGTGAGGCTATGAGGAGAAACATGGTAAGAAAAACCAGTTGACTATCACATATAATTCAAAAGAAGAACCCTGAATTCAAAGGTCAGAGGTTAGCTTCTTCACCTGTGGCTGACTAGAGTGCACAGCTTTTGTTAGGATTGTTTCATTGAAGGTTTGAAGCCATTTTTACTGGTTTTCAAAGTCCAACTTAAACCTCTAAGGTCATACTTCCAGCCAAATGGAACATTATTCATTCTATATTTAATAAGAATTTCTGCTTTATTTTCAATAGTCTTTCAAGGTAATTGGTGAACTTTCAAAATTCAAACCCACCTAGGATTAAACATAAGTAATATTTTGTATAAAAATTTAAAACATCCATACCCATCTCACACAGAAAAATATTCTTCAACCAAAACAGATCCATAAACTCTCTATTAGATGGAAGAACCTATTTAGTTTTATATTTAATACCAAATCCCTGTATTCAAATTTACTTGTCCAAAGGTAAATCACTTTGGTCTCTCAATGGAAAATATTACCTTCCAAGTGCTTATTCAGGTGCTTGGGGCAGCTTCCAGTAATCTTTGTGAAAAGGAATACTTCTTCCATAAAACATTATTTATTCATCCTTTATCTGAGTGTAACCTGCACTGCAACAGAAAGGGTTTTAAACAGCAAAATCCCAACTGTGGACTAGATTCCTGTTCAGCCTGAAAAGGTTAATTGCACTGAATAGGGATCTCTAATCAGACCAGAGTATTTTGGGAAACTTATGCTTTGAGGGGCAAGTTGGCTTGCAGGTGTCTGGCTGTGTCAGATCCTATGCCGTAAGAGTTATCTGTTTTCTGAATAGTTTTCAATGATTATAGGATTATGTTTTTGGTCATGAGAAACTGGCTTGAAAGTTTTCTGACAGTTGTAGTAGATGTGGGGCTTACGGAGCAAGCCTATGGAATGTAAGGGAACTTAGCCTGGGAGATTTCTCAAAACAGGTGTCACATCCCTTGGGGAAAACTGTGACCTGTGGGGTCAATCACTGGCACCAGCTTGACTGGAATGAGTTTAGCTGCAGGCAGGAGTTGGCCTGAGTGACCCGACAGCTGAAATCAGGACCTACCAAAGAGGTAGCTGAGGTACGGCTAATTTAAGGGAGTCTATTGGAAAGGCATTCTCTCTGGATGGTTACTTGAAGAGTTGGCTGTCAAGAAGTTTACATCCCTATATAGCAGGCACACTATTTTAGGCCCTGTTTCTCTCTTACCTGATCCCATTGGTGTTCATTATTTCATGCCCCACAGCATCATAAAATATTGCTGTGGTAGGCTAGGTCTCAGTTTTATTTAGTTTTTTCCTCTTCCATGCATGTGCTATCTCTTTATTTTGCATTTCTTCTGGGGATCAAACCCATGGCTTCACATACAGTTGGAAAACACTCTAAAATCGACCTACATCTCCAGCCTGCTGTGCTTGTTTTGAATCTTTCACTTGTGCTTGTTACAGGAAATCTTGTACTCTTGCACTCTTTAAGCATCTTTTCAGGATCTGATGCAAAAATCACGTTTTATGTTTCACTTCCCTGCAGCTGCTATTTTACTTCTGCTGTTGCTGCTGCTTTTGTGACTCCTCTTTAAAGACTGCTGCTGTTTGCACTGTTCTCCGTGTGTGTGTGTGTGTGTGTGTGTGTGTGTGTGTGTGTGTGTGTGTGTGCGCCCGCGCGCACGCGCATCGTCTTCTAATGCTGTACTATTCTTCCAAAAGGTGAGCCTAGGTCCCATATTATTTCTGAGAAACTATATCATCAGCTATGTGCCTACAAAGCCCCACTCTCACTGGGAACACTTTTCTTCCTCAAGTCCTGCTCTGTCCAGGTGCCCCTGGCTAAGCCGTGTATACCCCTGGCGTGTCTTGCTCCCACACTGGACATCCCAGCCTTGAAAACTGCTGACTTCCATGAAGCTCTGTTTCCCACCACAATTCGCCTCTGTTTGTTGGACTCAGCTTTTCATCTTCCCCATGGTTTTAGCCAGGAAGGAACAGCAGCTTCCGGGCAGCATGCCATGAGCAAGACTATTCCCTCAGGAGCACCACTTTTTCTGTTTCTCATTTTCCAATGCTCCTGCTTTAAATCTTCCTATTGCCTGCACTGCACATAGATTTACATTTTGCTCTGCCTTCCTGCCTACAATAGTGTCTGGTGATACATATATACCTCAGAAGCGAATCTTCCAGAGAGATATCAGTATAAGCATGACACTGCATTAGGGAAAATAATGCAAATTAACAAAGGAAGGACAAAGGATTTTCTGAGAGAGAGTTTTAAGAATCTTGATCTGGAACGAGTTATACTGCAATTTATTCCTGGGAAATAACACCCAGAAATGAATGGAAGACTGTGAGTAAAATGTACCAACCTATTAAGACGAGTGCCTAAGTCTTAATACAAGAAACTCTAGAATCTTCCTGCATCCTGTTAGATGAACTTTCTGCACATAGTTACTGAAAAGAAAGCAATAGAAAGATGTTGCTTTTTTTTTTTTTACTTCTTCATTAGTGATGTTTTAGTACACATAACTGTTAAAATCAACAAGCACACAATGGCAGCTTAAAATTGGTACCAAATACAGAGGGCTTTCACTTCACAAAACATGTGCTTTCCTGAAAAGCTTTGTGTAGATACACTTTGGAAAATCCAGTCACATCTTAAGGGCATGGAGAGAGCAAGCTATTTAAAGGAACTCTGTATGCAGTGAACAGTTTTTGTAATTTGAAAGATTCTCGTCTATTTTCTGAACTACATTTTTAAACGGATGGACCCTTACTTTTGGTTTACTCCAATGCTATATCCTAGAACACTTGAATACAGAGATTTGATTTTTAACTTTTGATTGATGCAGAAGCTGACATGCATAACCATGCCTAAACAAATCAGTGTACAACCTGAAAAGAACAGCCAGCCATTTCAGAGAATCCATCAACAGCAGAGAGCGACTGGGAAACTTTCTCTTCAGTGTTTAGGCCACCCACTCAATCAACTTTCTTCAGAGCCCCAAGCCGCTTTTGACTGCTCTCAAAAATCTGAGGCTTTAATATGTGAACTTGGATTTTGTTGCTGATGAAAAAAAAAAAACACACCTCTTAACAGACTTTAAAAATGACCACAATAGTTTAACCTGAGTAAAATGAATCTAGAAAGAAATGTTTCTAACACACAAGCAAATATGTACAGGTCCGTGTAAACCCAATTCACACCTGAACTTGAACTTTTTATTATGTACTGAGTGATAGATACTGTTTACATCTGTTTTGCTCTTCTCCACATGCATTTAACACACACAAATCCTACTGAATTAGTAGATTCCTCTCTATAGGTACCTGTATATATACCTCTCCTCCCTTGTTTTTTCCCTTCAGCTCCAGATCTACACTTGTATTTCAGTCTGTCTCTCTCTATATTATACTTTGACAATATTGCATTATATGAACAGTTTCAATGTGCTGTTTTCTCAAATGCTGATATTCCATACAAAATTCCAATTCCAATGTAAAAGAGTTCAAGAAATGGTTAGTTAAGATACCTTGGTGAATAAAGTCACTTGCTCTTGAGTTTGATTATATGGATTCAACTCACATGGAGGAAAAGAAAGTCTCTTGTGAGTGTTTTTTCTGATCTGAACTAATATATGCACACACACACACACACACACACACACACACACACAGAGAGAGAGAGAGAGAGAGAGAGAGAGAGAGAGAGAGAGAGAGAGAGAGAGAGAGAGAGAGAAATTACAAAGGAGAGCTCAGAGATGAAAAATGGTAAGGAAACACAGTTTTAGACACTGTTAGAAGAGTGCATATTAGTACAGTCTCTGTACAGGTCATTTTGTTCCAAATGTCAGGACTCAGTACTCTATTAATCAGATATTTCCTTACATGTATACTTAGTAGAAAAAGAGCCTACATTCTTGTACTGGAGGCTACTTAAATAAACCATGGGGAATCTAATAAAATATTATGCAATTGAAATATAATGAAGGTTATGCTTATGCAGTGATGTCAACATCAGATTTTAGAATATTTTGCAAATGTGTAAAACAATGGACAGTACACTGAGTGCTACATGTTATAAAAGTAAGAGCTGAAGAAGAGAGGGATACATATTCCTAGGCACTTCATACAGGGAAGTTGCAAAAGAAACCAGTGCACAAAAATATAGTATGAATTGGGGAAGGAGGTAGAAAACATATGGATGGGACAGAATCATGCATGAATCAATTTTGGAAACAGGTAAATTAAACTACAGTGTTGGGGAATTAGAGAGAATATTGACAACAATTTCAATAGATATTCCTGAAAACTAATATAAAATTTTATTGATGAAAGTTTCTAATTCTTATAATTTCAGCAAATTGAATATTTAAATCTTAACAGTCTACTAGAAGCCATTAATACTTAAGCGTTCTATGGTAACATTGTTTAATAAAAGTAAAGATTAATATAAGCCTCATATATAAAGAAGGTTTATCTACCCACTTCAATAAGTAAGAACATAAGCAAAAAATTAGGGGGCTTGTTGGGTTAGGGTTTCTCTGTGTAGCCCTGGCTATCCTGAAACTTGCTTTGTAATCCAGGTTGGTCTCAAATTCACAGAGATCCATCTGACTCTCTGCCTCCAAAGTACAGGAATTAAAGGCATGCGTCGTCACTCTCTGGCTCATAAATGAAATAATTTAAAAATATTATACTTCACTTGGAGAAGCATTATAGAAATATACTGATGCATAGTTAGTTGTTAAATATTTATGAACTGGGCTTGGTGGCACACACCTCTAATGTGAGCACTTGGGAGGCAGATGCAGGCTTGGCTGAATATAGCTTGTTATGCACACCAAAGTTAAAGCCAGCTAAGGCTACACAAGAAGATCCAGTATTTAAAAACATTAATGTTCTATTCGATTTTCTTTTTTGTATTAAGTACATGAAATTTGGTATATATTTTACTAATAGCACATATCAGCCAAGCTACCAATTAAATAGAATCCATAAATGTAAACTAATTAAATAAAATGTAGTAGAATTACTTGAAAATAATATTCAAGTTCTCAAAAGCCACATATGATTATGTACATGACACTGGACTGTGCTGCCTTTCCACATATGAAGCCTGAGCTGCAAATCAAAGTTTATCTAACAGATGAGTTTGCTAAGAAGTGAGCGATGTTATTAACATAATCCCTTAAGTAAAGCAAAAAAAAAAATGCTCTTCTCACAAAATATATTTTTCCATCTAAAGTTCCCAGGCCTATAAATGCTGTCATTAAAAAAAAACTTTCCAACCATCTGTTGGAAAATCTTCAAAAACTGAAGATATTGAACAGGAGCAAACTGCAATAGTAGAAATGTACCACAAGAGGACCTGCAAAGACAAGCTGAGCTCAAATTACAGCTTTCTCTCTGTTATTAAATGGAAGTATAATTAGCAAAACCTCTCACAGTCAGTATTAATGTGCCAGTTTACTTACAATCTAAAAAGGTAATTCGTCCTAATCTAATTTGAAATTAGCCCATGGTATAGGGATATTATCAGTAATTTGAGGCTATGAGAAGTAATATTTTAGCAAGAATTAGGAGAAGCAATGCAGTGATGAAGATCATGGAGTGTGAAGTCACATAGCCCCAAATGAATAACCTCCATGAACTCAGTAAGTTCCTAGATTATACAATAAAGTCAATCATAGTACTACATCCTAAGGTTTGCTGAGTATTAACATGATGCCATATTTAAAGTGCTTATCACAGTATGTATTATAACTTGCTCAAAAGTACCAGTAATTATGATGATAATTGGTTGCCACTAACTCCATTCCCCTGCAGATTTCTAAAAGTTCTTTGGTAGGGAAGGAAGACTATTTTTAGATTTATATATTTTTTCTTCTGTATAGGTAGGGTCAGGAACATATACAGCATGGTTTATTTATTATGACAAGAAGGGACCATATGATTTATCTGAGGATCCCAGCACTGTCTAGCTATAATTTATATTTGCAGTTCCTAGAGTTAGAGCAGAATCATGTTCTTTGACTCTTTCCAATTACTTTTTTTTTGTCCTTGGCTATTACCTATACTTTATACTCACATTTACATTTGAACAGTGTACTTTTGAGTTTAAAGCTGGATACTAGTTTCTCTGCTGTGAATTTTAGGCCTTGGATTCTGCCTTGGTGTTCCTAGATTCATCTGGTATCCTGTTACTGAAGCTGATCTCCTTTAGCACTGCTCTCACCTTCCTCATTTGTGAGCAGGTGCTTCTTCTGAGATCCACAAAGATCAATGCCAATCGAATGCCTGTTGTGGTACTTAGGAAATTATTTGTTGGTGAGTAATAATATAGCTTTAAAGTTGGTTATGGGTCCATTTCGGATGTGTGCAATTTCCAATTATCTTAATATAATATATTTTGTAAATATGATTTATTCAGTTTGATATACATTGTTTATTTTTATATAAAGAGCCACAAGCACTTTTAATATTAAATTTTTATTATTCTTATCCATGTATATAATCTGCTTCCTTCTTCCCTGTCTAAATTCCTGTCAATTCACCTCCAAAACAATCTCTTCCTAACTTTGTGGCATCTTTTTTCTGTGATGATTTTTTATTTCTTTCTTTTTGTACACTATATTTTGATCATAGTATTCCCCTCCCTCGATACCTGCTAGATACTCCCCACCTCCCTATCTATCCAACTTCATCTTTTCTCTCTCTTTTAATTTTTATTGTTATTATAATTTATTCAGATTACATCCCCACTGTTTTCCCCTTACTTGTTTGTATCTTCCTGCTCCCACACTCCCTCCTTCTTTTACCCTATTCCCTTCTCTTAGATCTCTGACAGAAGTGGATCTCCTCCCTCACCATATGACCACAGCCTATCAGGTCTCATCGGATAGCCTGCTTTCACTTCCTCTGTGTACCCACTAGGCCTCCCAACCAAGGGGAAGTGATCAAATAGGGGGCACCAGAGTTCATGTCAGAGGCAGTCCCTGCTCCCTCCACAACCTTGGAGAATGAGCTGTTCATTGGCTAGATCTGAACAGAGGGTCTAGGCTTACTATATGCACGGTCCTTGGCTGGTACAAAAGTTTGTGCAGGCCCCACTAGGTCCAGTTCCATTGTCCTTCATGGTTTCCTTGTGGGGCTCCTGAACACTCTGGTTCCTTACATCTCCACATTCTTCCCTACAACTCTCTCCTGGAGTCCAACTGCAAGTCCCAGCATCTGTCCTAATCCCTTGTTGGGTGGAGTCTCTCAGAAGATATCCATGTTGAGCTAATATCCACTTATAAGTGAGCATATACCATGCGTGTCTTTCTGGGTCTATGTTACCACACTCAGGATGATCATTTCTAGTTTCATTGTTGCCTAAAAATTTCAAGATTTCCTTGCTTTTAATAGCTTTGTAGTATTCCACCGTGTAAATGTAGCACAGTTTCTTTATCCATTCTTCAGTTGAGGGACATCTAGGTTATTTCTAGATTCTGGTTATTACAAATAAGGCTGCTATATACAGGAGGAGGTGGTCCCCCTCAGTCAGAGGCATAGGAGAGGGGAGTAAGGGGAAAATGGGAGGGAGAGAGCAATGCGAGGATACAAGGGATGGGATAACAATTGAGATGTAATATGAATAAATTAATAAAATATATTAAAAAGACAAAAGGCTGCTGTGAACATAGCTGAGCAAATGTCTTTGTTGTATGGTGGAGCATCTTTGGAGTATGTGCCCAGGAATGGTATGGCTGGATGCTGAGGTAGAGTTATTCCCAGTTTTCTGAGAAAGTGCCAGATTGATTTCCATAGTATGATGTACAAGTTTGCACTTCCACAAGCAATGGAGGAGTGTACCCCTTTCCCCATATACTTCCCAACATGTGCTGTCACTTGAGTTTTTGATCTTAGCCATTCTGACAGGTGTAAGATTGAATCTTAGACTTGATTTGATTTGCATTTCTCTCATGAAAAAGGATGTTGAGCATTTGTTTAAGTGTTTCTCAGCCATTTGATATTCCTTTGTTGAGAATTCTCTGTTTAGCTCTGAACCTCATTTCTTAATTGGATTATTTGGTTTGGTGGTGTTGAACTTCTTGAATTCTTTATTTATTTTGGATATTAACCCTTTGTTAGATGTAGGGTTGGTGAAGATGCTCTCCCAGTCTGTAGGCTATTGTTTTGTTCTGTTGACAGTATCCTTTGCCTTACAGAAGCTTCTCAGTTTTATGAGGTCCCATTTATTAATTGCTGATCTTAGAGCCTGAGCTATTGGTGTTCTGGTCAGGAGTTTGTCTCTTGTGCCAATGAAGTCAAGGATATTTTCCACTTTTTCTTCTAACAGTTTTAGTGTGTTTGGTTTTATGTTGAGGTCTTTAAACCACTTGGACTTGAGTTTTGTGCAGGGTGATAAATATAGATCTATGTGCATTTTTCTACATGAAGACATCCAGTTAGACTAGCACCATTTGTTGAAGATGCTATCTTTTTACCATTGTATAAATTTGCATTCTTTGTCAAAAAGCAAGTGTCCATAGGTGTGTGGATTTATTTCTGAGTCTTCAATTCAATTCCATTGATCAACCAGCTTATATCTATGCCAGTACCATGCCATTTTAATTACTGTTGCTCTATAGTACAGCTTGAGATCAGAGATGGAAATTCCCCTAGAAGATATTTTATTGTACAGGATTGTTTTAGCTATTCTGGGTAATTTGATTTTCTATATGAAGTTGAGAATTGATCTTTGATGGTCTTTAAAAATGTATTTTGATAGGGATTGCATTCTCTCTGTAAATTGCTTTTTGAAATATGGCCATTTTTATTATCTTGATTCTTCTGATTCTCAAGCATGAGGGATCTTTCCATCTTCTGATATCTTCTTCAATTTCCTTCTTCAGAGACTTGATGTTTTGTTCCTATAAGTCTTTCACTTGCATGGTTAGAGTGACACTAAGATACTTTACATTATTTGTGGTTATTGTGAAGAATGTAGTTTTCTTAATTTCTTTCTCAGCCCATTTGTCATTTGTATACAGGAGAGCAACTGACTTTTTGAGTTGATTTTTTTTTTATTCAGTCACTTTGCTGAAGGTGTTTATCAGCTGTGGTTCTCTGATGGAATTTTGGGGGTCACTTATGCACACTATCATATCATCTGCGAATGGTGATACTTTAACCTCCTCCCATGTGATGTGGGTCCCCTTGATCTCTTTTTGTTGTCTTATTGCTCTAGCTAGAACTTCAAGCACTATATTGAAGTGATATGGAGGGAGTTCAGGTCCTGGAAGTTTCCTTCCCACTGGCCTGAGGTCAGATCCACTTGTGCTCTTCTCTGGGCTCTAAGACCCAGACACTGTCTCCTTGTGGTCCACAGTTCCATATGAAACAAAGGGCATGGATGCTGCTGGCCAGCCAGTATGTGGCTAGCTAGACTTTGGGGCCTTTGGCTGGACCTGCTTGGATCCGGGAACTCTTTGTGGATTGGTTAGGTGACCTGAGGTCAGATCCACCTGTGATCCACACCTTGACCTCTCCCCTGGGCTACCAGCCACAGACCCTGCTTCACTGTAGCCCACAGTTCAGTCTGAGACAGAATCCAAGATGTAGAGCACAGATGCAGCTCGCAGGCAGGCAGGCATGTGTCTAGACTCTGGAGACTTCGCTCCTGCCTACAGGGACCCAGGGACCCAGGGACTCCTCTGTGGGCTGAGGCCAGACCCATCTGTGCTCCACAGCGTGGGGAACCTTCTCACCCAGGGCCCTCTATCTCTGGTGCTCTATAGCTCTGTAGCTCCAACCCAGTCCCTCAGCTCAGTCCTGTCAATCAGACAGTGTGTGATTGGCACTGCCATCTTGGATTCAGGCCTATTTTCTTTTCATCTTTTCTCTCTTTTAAATCCCCTAACCCCCAACAAAACAAACCAAACATAAAGCACTAATTCAAAAATAGTGAAACAAAAATGAAACAGATGGCCCACCCCCACCCAGACAGACAAAAACCAAAAACTTCCACAGAGTTGGTTTTGTTTTAGCCAACTGCTCTTGGGCATGGGGTATGTCTTGGACTGTGGTTGATATACTCTATAGGAAAAAGGTGATTTTCCACTTGCCAGCAGGTATAAATTGCAACCGGTTTCTTGGTTAGAGAAGTGTCTGCTTCTTCTTAGGGATGGAGTTTTTGCCTGATTTAAACTTGTACAGGACATTGTGACTTCATATGCACATCAGTCTTGTTTTTTCCCCCTGTTTCCTTTGAATCATCCACATCCTTTGGCTCTTAAAACCTCTCTGTCTCCTATTCCATAGACTCCTGAACCTTGGGTGAAAGGTTTTGTGTAAGATGTCTGAATTAGAGCTAAGTGCTCCAAATTCTCCCTCTCCCTCTCTCTCTCTCTCTCTCTCTCTCTCTCTCTCTCTCTCTCTCTCTCTCTCTCTCTCCATGTTGTCCAGTTGTGGGTGTCTGTATTAGTTCCCATACACTGCAAAAGGAAGCTTCTATGATGGGGATCAAGCGGTGCACTTATCTATGGGTATAGCAACATGTCATTAGGGGGTCATTCTATTGCTTTGTCTTGTAGCAGAAAAATAGTACTAGGTATCAGGTTTTCCCCCAGGCCCACGACCTACTTAGTCTCAGGTTTTTGGCCACTTTGCCAGTATCAGCTATGTGTTCCATTTCTTGGAGTGTGCTTAAAATTCAATAAAAATGATTGATTCTTCCTATAATATTGGTGCCACCATTATACCATTGAATCTAGCAGTCTTGTCACTGTTGTGGGTACTATGGTTTGTTGTTAGTTGATATTGATGACCACCTTTCTCCTCTGATAATATTCAGGGTACCTTCCAGCACTAGGAACATGAGTCAGTAGGAGTGAAACTAGTTGGCTACTAGGTGGAATTCTGTATATTTGGTGACATAAGCTAGTATTGCCCTCAGCAATAGGGCCTTACTATTAAGTTTTAGAGAGTAATCAATATCCATGGTAATAGCCTATAATGTTTGGGGTGTCTATAGGACTCCTTTGGCTAAGAACTAGATAAAATATAATCCATTCTTGGCAATGGAGGTTTTACTTGGGGGCATAAAATGTCTAGAAGTGGCATCTCCCCCCATTATATGGTAATTCTATTTAAATTCTTTTAAAATATGTAAATATTTCAGAAAGCCTCAATAGTAGTAGGGTTTCTTTTTTTTGGATTTATTATAATTTGTTCAGATTACATACCAATTGTTATCCCCTTGCTTGCATCTTCCTGTTCTTACCTTTTCTCCCTCTTCTGCCCTATTCTCCCCTAGACCTCTGACAGAAGTGGAACTTCTCCACTACCATATGAGCACAGCCTATCAGCTCTCATCCAGATAGCCTGCTTCCCTTTCCACTGTGTGCTCACTGGGCCTCCCTACCAAGGGGAAGTGATCAAATGGGGGCACCAGAGTTCAAGTCAGAGGCAGGTCCGACTCCCTCCACAACCTAGGAGAATGAGGTATCCATTGTCTATATCTGACCAGTTGGTCTAGGTTCACTGCATGCATTATTCTTGGTTGGTGCAACAGTTCATGCAGACCCCCTGGGTCCAATTCCACTGGCCTTGATGGTCTCCTTGAGGGGCTCCTGAACTTTCTGGTTTCTTCCATCCCCACCTAATTCTTCCATACCACTCTCAGCACTCCACCCAGAGTCCAGCTGTGAATCCCAGCATCAGTCCCAAATCCCCACTGGGTGGAGTCCCTCAGAGGACATCTATGTTGGGCTAATATAGACTTATAAGTGAGTATATACGATGTGTGCCTTTCTGGCTCTAGGTTACCCCCCTCAGGATGACCATTTCTAGTTCCATTCATTTGCCTACAAATCTCAAGATTTACTTGTTTTTAATTGATCATCTCCTTAGATGCCAAAAAAGCATTTAACAAAATCCAATACCCATTCATGTTTAAAGTCTTGGAGAGATCAGGATACAAGGTACATACTTAAACATAATAAAGGCTATATACAGCAAGCCAATAGCTAACATCAAATTAAATGGAGAGATACTCAAGGAAATTCCTCTAAAATTGGGGACTAGACAAGGCTGCCCACTCTCTCCATATCTCTTCAAAATAGTACTTGAAGTTCTAGCTAGTGTAATAAGACAACAAAGGGAGATCAAGGGGGTCCAAATGGGAAAGGAGGAAGTAAAAGTACTAGGTTTTTCATACATTTTTAAAAAAGGTCTTTATTGTTAGTTGTCGCTTCTTTATGCTGTCCTTCCCTCACACTTCCCACTTCATCCTCCTCTTCTAGTTTCCCCTTTATCTCTTTATAACACTATACTCATTTCTCCTTCCTTGGGAGATGCCTTAATTCTCCCTGGTCTTGAGCACATCATACACTTATACAATAAAATGTGACCATATCTGCCCCTCATTTCACTGTCTTTCTCTCCCCAAATTCAACTTTATCCTCTCCCAATTTTGTGTTCTTTACCATTTTTAAAAATTATTTATTTATTTATTATGCATACAGCATTCTGCCTGCATGCAAGAATAGAGCACCAGATCTCATTATAGATGGTTGTGAGCCACCATGTGCTTTCGGGGAATTGAACTCATAACCTTTGGAAAAGCAGTTAGCATTCTTAATCTCTGAGCCATCTCTCCAGTGATGGGATTAAAGAAGTGTGCCACCATATCCCCTTTACCATTTTTAAAAATAACCCAGTATGTCCAAGTATCACCACCACATTGGGAGCCAAGGCAAGGAATTCAATTATGCCGATTCCATTATTTTTCTCTGCCTCTTCTTTTACCATCCATATACAACTAGGTTGCTCGGCTTTTAAAGTCTTCTTTAGATTTTGAACATCTATGTCTAGACATAATTTAATACATACTATTTCTTTAGGAGCAACTGTAGAAATGAAATTGTTTTCAAGTTTGACGTTTATATGAAATGAATTATGTGGCTAATAAGTGTTATTCTGTTATTCTGAGATCAGAATTTTATATTCATCCATAATTGATATATGTGGCTGTAGTTTGTTTCCAAAACTGCCAAGTACTCCATGGTTTGAAAATAACATTATAATCATGCATTTAATTGTTAATGAGGTAGTGGGTCGAGGATCCAAGATGTCAGCTCTGATTGCACACTGTGTCTGAATAGCAGAGCAGCAGCAATTGCAGAGGAAACCTACAGGCCATGTTGTGGACCCCAAAACTCCATTGTCTGTATTTCCTAGGTGAGAGAAGAGCCTGCACTGAAGGAAGCAAAGAAGGTTCTAACCTCAGGTCACCCAGCTAATCCCAGGAAAAGTCCTCAGGATCCTTCTGGAGCACAGTTTCAGCTTCTGGACACCCACAAACTCTGGCTATCCAGTGAGTGGAGACCTTCCAGGTACTGGCCTGCAGGGCTCCAACCTTGGTCTTCCTAAGACAACCCATTGCAGAAGAGGGACCAGAAAGATTGTACAAAGCCAGAAGTGTGTGGACATGAGGCCCCACCCCAGCTGAAGAGCTACTTGTAATAGAAAACTTCTGAGAAAGGGAGATTCAATGTTCTTTAAGAGCATGACATAAGTAAACAAAGACTATTCGGGCATGGAAACAAGAAGATGTTCAGAGATTTGCAGAAAGCAAATTTAACTTATTTTGTTTGTGCTTTGGTAAAAGTTTCGACATGCCTTTATTTTATTTCATTTTGTCATTGTCTCAGAATTACTATGTCATGTTCGTATTCTAGGAAGTTGTTTATGCTCAGCAGGAGAAAAATATACCTGAGCTATGAGTGCCACCCATCATGTCAAAAATCAGGGCTTTCTCTTTAACATTTTTCTTTTTTCATTTGTATCATAGTTTTAATTTTTATTTTATATTTCTGATTCATTTTTCATTTATAAATTTGTAGTATAGAGAATTTCATCTACATTATAAATTTGATGGTGCCACCTACAAACTTCATGAAGCCTTGTATTAACTCTCTTTCAGACATGAGCGATGCTTTTTTATTTGTCTTGATTTTAAGAATTTTATATATATGTAATGAAAATGATGATCTATAACATCCTTCAATTCCCCTATTTTTCTAATCATTCCCACTCTCAACTTCATGTCTTTTAGTTTTTATGACCCCTAGATCCTAGTTAGTGCTTCATATGTGTGCAGAGCAATCCAATGAAACATCAGGAACCTCTCCATGATGATATGCTCACAGTAAGAATGAGTTCCCTTCCCAGCAACTATGGTTCCAATAACTTCTCAGCTAGTGGTGAGGCCTTCCTATCCCCTCCCAAATGTAACTGTGGCTTTCCTTCCATGCCCCAGTTCCCAAAATAATGACTCTGAGACTTTATTTATGAATAAATGCTTAGGCCATAAGCTTTGGCTCATTGCCCAACTAGCTTATAATTTATTTTGCCTGTTTATTCTATTCTATGTATGCCCCATGGCTGGTTACCTCTCCTCAGTATCATATGTCTGTCTTCTTCAGACTCCAGGGCTAATTTTCTGCCTCTCTGTATGCCGGAATTCATCTCTTTCTCCTAGAACTCCCTATTTCCTGCCAACAGGCCATCAGATTTTTATTGACAAATGGTGCTTCCATAAAGTACACAAGAGCTTCTCTTAACACCCTGCTCCATGCTGGCATTCTTAACTAGCTTGTTCTTGTTAAAGTAACTACAACTGATGTGGGTTCCTTAGTGAGATCATCATGTTATATCTAGAAGACATTATTTTACCACAATACTTCTGATCCCTGTTTTTTGTAATGTTCCTTAATTTATTTTCAGATAGCCTGTTGTCATGTTATTATGAAAGTACATATATTTTGCCTTGTTATGTTGCAGTGAGTATAGTCCTTACATTACATTTTTGAGTTCTTAGTATGATGAAAGATGTCTATGAGTTGATGTCTCAGTCACAACAATTTGGCTGTATTCACATGAATGGAAGCTATAGACATACTACTTATAAATCACATGATACAGTTTGAAGACAACTACATTTGGTTCAAAGATTAGTAAATTGTGATAAATCATCAAAGGCATATTGGATTATTGATTACACATTTTGAATGATGCTAAAGAAATAATCTCATTGAATTAAGCAGACTCATGTCTACCTTCTATAAATTGATAGCCTAAGATAATCAATCTAGACCAAGACATATTGTCAGTAGACAATAAGAAAATAAATATTGAGATTAATTAAATATTCATATTAGAAAAATATTAAATTATAAGTAAATACAGTATCAAGAAAAGCCAGAAGTATAATTCTAACTGGCAGAAAAATAGACAAAACCTCTCTTTTTTTTCCTAATAGGAGAATGTAAGATCTCTACTAGCACTGAGCAGATACGCCAATTCAGGAGCAATGATCAGGTTCTTGGGAAGGTATCAGCAGAAATGTGGGCAATAAACAAAGAGGATGCAAGTGAATGTTGTCCTCTGTGGATAGTGGAATCTGTCCTAATGCTTCATCCCAGCAATATATGTTGGCTTAGAATTCAATGATTACCTTTAAGAAACCTAGCCTTCTTGAGTAGTCTAGCCTCCTTTTCTATTTGTATGTAGTCCCTTTAATACAAACATGACAGTGGTGTCAGAGAACATGTGGTTCTGTTTCATCAAAGCAGAGGAAGAATGGCTGTCCTATAGCATCCCCAGTAAAAAATTCAGTTGTGACTGAATTCAGAATACAGAATCTTAGAAAGGAGGTTGTTTATATCACTTTGAGGCAGGATGTATAGATATAAAGGGCCTTAGGTCTGAGAAATTCTAGGCTATGAGTTCCAGGAAGGTGATCAGATATTAGGAACTAGATGAAATTAACTTCAATAAATATAGCTTACCCACTTATAAACAAAACTGAAATTTGACTCTAAAGAAAATGAATTGATTCTTTTCTACAAGGATCTCACTATCTATTAAAATAAGTGAGGCAAGTACAAAAAATGGCTACCACACAGTTCTGTTTGATGAGACTCAGGACTGTTGACTACCAAGTGGGGACTACGCACTAAGAAGAAAACTCTGTTGGCATTCTAACAGAAGAAAATGTGTATCTTGCTGGGATAATTGGAGAAAATTTTTTACAGAATCTATTGAAGCTAAAGTATAAAATAGAAATTTAGTATCAAATAGAGCTCTGAACTCAACCATGATATCTTATTTAAGTGTGGAAGTTAAGTGAATGGAATAAAAATAGTCATATGAAAAGAGGACCAGACAGAGAATTAAACCATAATACATATAGCTATTAAAATATGGTCAAAGAAGCAGAACACCACTAAATGACAGTGAAGATGAACATTAAGAAACAGGAAAACTGGTGTCATACATGCTAAAGAATTTCAAGAATTCAAGACAGTCAATGGTATAATGCCAAACACTACATAAAAGTTCAAAAGAATGGAGGCTCAAAGGGGGCCACTGGATTTGGCAATTAGGAGTCTATGGCATGTTTAGTAAAAGGTTCATGGAAACAAATTAACATGTGAATAGCATGGCTACAATGAATAGAGCTCTCTCCTTGAAGAAGAGGTTATCTTGAACAAGAGAGAAAGGGTGGAGAAAAGTATTTTTCTTTCATGCTCATAATTGTAAAATGAAGAGGGAAATGACAGAGTTGCAAGAATAAGAAGAAGGTAGAAAAGGAGGAGAGAAGAGGAGGAGGAAGAGGAGAAAAGGAGAGGAGGAAGAGGAAGAGGAGGAAAAGAAGACAACAGATAGCAAGAAGAAATGGAATTCAAATGATAACTTGTATAAGATAACCTTTAGAAACAAAAACAGTAAGAATTAAAGGAAAGTCTAGAAGTGGAAGTAGCAGTAGATCAGGATTCATATCTTATTATATATCATAGCTATTATATATAATTATATAATGTATACATAATCCATTTCTTCTATGATATAGGAAATATGTAAAGGAATCAGCATACCTCTGGAATCTGCCATCCTGGGTTCTAGTCCTACTGTAGCCAATTGTTAACTCATTATCATATATATATAATTTACATCTTGAGTGTCTGTTTTCTCACTGCCAACTGGAGAAAACTTCTTGATTGCACCAACTTCCCATAATCATGATATATTTCATGGAAATTTACATGGATCCATTTGAAGTTGGTGCACAACATATGTTGCATATCTTTATTAACATTATATGTAGAATAATGTGAAAACTACATTGCTACTGTTGCTATTTTCTGGTATGCACAGTGGTAGGAATAATATTTATCACACAGAATTTCTGGCAGAAAAAGAGTTATTTGTGGTAAGTCATAATTAGCCTTCTCCTGTGCAAGGATCATCTTTTCTGGTAAAATCATTCTTTAGTACACAACCTAATAGCTTCTCTTTCTTGTTCTCAATTTGACTGTGGCCAACTTTTTTTTCATAACCTCTGAGAAACACTTGAATATAATCACACACTCTTTGAATACCATTCCTTGCAGCTGGGTGTCATCAAAGGTGCCAATGTAGGTGAATTTTCTTTTCTGTTCTTTCCTTCCTTGACTCTCCAATACTAGAGTCTTTACTCAGGGAATTGAGTGTTCATAATAAATTATAGTCAATGACCCTTTGTTCTCTAAATCTGAGCCCACGGAAGTACCACCAACATCTCTATCTATGGAAAAATGAAGAATATGAACTCATTGGACTAACCAGAGAGTGTTAAAAATTAAATCTAAGTATTCACCTCCTACTTTCCAAAACCCTCAAGTCACACCGAGCTGTTTAAAGTTGCTGTATAAAGTTGTATGCATGAATGCTTCTGTCTAATATGTGTAGTGTTTGCATGCATCTTCTTATCTTTACTATAGTATATTTAACCATATTGAACCATTTGAAAGATCTCAATATATTATTTCTCACATATTTGAACCTTCTTAAATACTGTTGTTTCTTACAAAATACTAATTGGAAAGAGTTTAAGGGAGAATGGAGAAAAATTTTAGAAAAGACACTGTTATGCACCATTAGAGGGATGAACAGTCGCACAGTTTCAAAGAATATTATTCCTCCCAGATTTCAGTTGTACCCACATGAATACAGAAATCATAATACCTATGCATATTTATTTAACTACCTGTGCACTTAATATCTACAAATGCATGGGCTCAAGAATCTGAATCTAATTTGAGCAGGAAGAAAATTTATCTATTTTAAGTTTCTCTAATTTAAAAAAATCTTAATTTAAATCCAGAACTGTGGGTACAAATCCATGCCCACAGTAGGAAAAAGCACTGTTAGACAAAGGAGTGAGTAGGTGAGCAGTTAGACTTAATTACCTAGCAATGGCTCCATAATTATCAAGCTTGGAAATCACCACTTTCTTGTGCTACATAATTTTTTAAAGAAGTAAAATAAAGATTTACAATGATCTCCTTGGTCAAATCCATCTTTGAATTATACATGCAAAGGGACTACTTTTTAGTGCCCTGTGCACACAAGAAATTCAGTAATTACTAGATATTATTATTGTATTGTCTACACTGCGTAAATCAAGAACCATTTAATAGAGTCACATATTAAACAGAAAATCAAAGATATGTGAAAATTATCATCAGACTAAATGATGGCTTTAGAACTCAAAAATATAAACTTAGTTTCCAATTTTCCATTTGTTGTATGGAACTCTCTTCTTAATATTTATATAATTTGGGGTCATTGAGGTTTCCATTGGGCTTTCAAAGAAACCAATTCATTTTTATTAAGTTCACATTCAGAAAAAGGTGAAAAGGAAGTAAAGTTTACTGGGGAACTGCTTCATGTTAGAGTCTCCACAAGTATTTTCACATTTAATCCTCAAAACCACCATGTAAAATAGATTGTTATAAGAACATCAATGATGAGGAAATAAACTCAGAGAGTGTAATATATTCGTGGTCACAACATTTTTAATTCATGAGCTTTAAATCCAAGCCCAAATTACAGCAAGTATTGAAAAGTTGTCTAAAATTCTGATGCTTCATTAATTCAAGCAGGTCTGTTCCCAATTAATTCAAGTGAGCTAAACTTTATTTCAAAAGCAATTGAATTTGCTTGAGATCATTTAAGTATCTACAGAAAAATACTATTCAACTGATCATTAAAATATTTATAGAACATATAATACTTGAATTTGGTTTGTTTTCTTTATGTAAAAGGTGTTTGATTCTCACTTGGTCAAGTAAATTGCTAATATTAATTAATAACTGAACTTATTCATAATTCTATACTAGGTATGACTCTCCATTCACAAAGACAAATGTGCCAAAAATGTTTTTCCTTGGAATATTGCAATATACATTTGTTTTTCCTTTGAAGTCAGGTTCACTGGCATGTGAGCAACACAATCTTAGTAAATGTGAGGTACCCTTCTTTCCTTAGAATGATATTTATACTTCAAAAATTTCCAAAATGCTTAGGCAAAGAGAAGCATGAAAACAGTTTTTGGGCAAAATGTGTGTCCTTGAGATATCTTTTGTTACTTTAAAGTCCCATGGCTTTGTAGGACAATTGCTTGTGTAACACAAATGAACCCCTGAATGTTGAAAAAATGGAGCTTCTTTATGCCAAGACAAGAAACTAGGAATGCTTAGGATGCACCAGGCATGAGAATTTGTCTCAGGTATTTGCTTTGTGATTGTACTGGATCTTGGAAAGGAGAGTCAGGTAGCAGGGCTCTGTGCTCTAGGCTCCCCATAATTTGTGCTCCAGCCAAACTCCCTCTAGTTCTCTTTTTTTTTTACAGCCTAAAGAACTCTCTGTTTCGGAAGACAAAAGATATTATTTCTTTTCTTCTGCATTTCACTCCATGAAAATATCTGAATAAGTCTATGGGCTTACACTTTTATACACACATTTATTTGACATGTTTATACAATCCTTTATTTTCAACTTCTCTTTGTCAGTTTGTTCATTTGGAAATTTTTATGTCTGCTTATTTACTTACTAAAAATGGAAAAGTATTTTCTTACTTTGCATAAATTAATAACTATTCAAACATTTCATCTGAAAAATATCTTCTTAAAAACCAAACTTGTTTTTCTCTTGACCCTATAGTGATCTGGATTTTAGCCCTAGATTTTATTTAAATAATACAATAAACTTTATTATGAGTAACTTTATATTTGGTTGGGAGCCTAACCTTTAATGGCTAAGTCATCTCTCCAGCCCAGTGAGGTTTCGTGCCTAGATTTATTGTAATTTGTTATGCTGTGCTCAGTTAAAACCTCTGGAAAATCTGCTCTTTTCCTAAAAGAAATGGTAGGTGTGGATCTGAGGAAGAGGGAGGTGTATGAGTGGGTGTGTGGTATTGCAAGGTGTGAATGGAAGGAAATATGTGGTTGGGATATAATGAATAAAAGAAGAACAAATAAAAATAATCAAAAAATGAATAAGGTTATTGTCATTCACAAAATATGACCATGACAAGAAATAGAATGTTGAGTAACAAACAATTTTCCCTAAAAACATTATTCTTTACACTTTATATATAAATCCAATCTTTGCTGATTTGGATAAAAGTTTCTAATTTTTATTCATTGTTTTGAGATAGGATGTTTCTTTGTAGTTTGTGTTGGTACAGAAATCACTACAACCCAGGCTGGACACTGGCCTCAGAGTCACTGTGCTCCAGAACTCATCACTTAGGATGGTCTCTGGCCTCAGAATCACTGTACTCAAGAACTCAGAATTAAGGCTGGCAACAGGCCTCAGAGTCACTGAGTCCAGAACTAAACATTCAGGCTGGCTTCTGACCTCAGAGTCACTGTACTCCAGAAATCATAACTCAGGCTGGTCGCTGGCCTCAGAATCACTGTGCACCAGAAGTCACAACTCAGGGTTCTTCTGGCCTCAGAGTCACCATACTTCAGAACTCATCACCCACACTGGACACTGGTCGCAGAGTCACTGTACTCCAGAAATCACAACCCAGGCTAGCCAATGGATTCAGAGTCACTGTGCTCCAGAACTCAGAACTCAAGATGGCTTCTAGCCTCAGAGTCACAGTACTTGAGAAATCACAGCACAGGCTGCCCGCTGGATACAGAGTCACTGTGCTCCACAACTCATCACCCAGGCTGGCCTGTGGCCACAGAGTCACTGAGCTCCAGAAAACACAACACAGGCTGGACACTGGCTTCAGAGTCACTGTGCTCCAGAACTCATCTCTTAGGATGGTCTCTGGCCTCAGTGTAATTGTCTTTGAGAACATACAAGCCAGGCTGGCTGCTGGCCTCTGCTGAGGCTCATTGTACTTCAGAATTCACAACTCAGGCTGGCCACAAGCCTCAGAGTCACTGTGCTCCAGAAAGATTCACTCAGGCAGGCCAGTGGTCTAAGAATCACTGTACTCTAGAAATCACAACCCAGGCTAGGTACTGTCCATAAAATCACTGTGCTCCAGAAAACATAATTCTGGCTGGCCACTGTCCTGAGAGTCACTGTACTCCAGAACTCACAACTTTGGTGGGCCTCTGGCCTGAGATTCAATTTGATCCTGAACTAACAATTCAGGATGGTCTCAGGCATCAGATTCACTCTGCTCCCGAACTCATCACTCTGGCTGTCCTCCGGCCTCACAGTTACTGAGATCCAGAACTCAGAACTCAAGCTTGCTTCTGGCCTTGGAGTCACTGTATTCCAGAAATCACAACTAATGCTGGCCACTGGCCTCACAGTCACTGTACTTCATAATGAATCACTCAGGAAGGCCAGTGGTCTAAGAGTCACTGTACTCTAGAAATCACAACCCAAGCTGGACACTGTCAATAAAATCACTGTGCTCCAGAAAACATTATTCAGACTGGCCACTGTCCTGAGAATCATAGTAGTCCACAACTCATAATCCTTGATGGCCTCTGGCCTCAGAGTCACTTTGATCCACATAAAAAGTCAGGCTCGTCTCAGGGCTTAGACTCACTCTGTTCCAGAACCCATCCCTTGGGCTGGCCTCTGGCCTCAGAGTCACTGAGCTCCAGAAATCACAATCCAGGCTAGTCACTGGACTCAGAGTCACTGTGCTCCAGAACTCAAGCTTGCTTCTGGCTTCAGAGTCACTGTACTCCATAAATCACAACACAGAGTGCCTGCTGGGTGCAGAATTGATGTGCTCCAGAACTTGTCATCCAGGTTGGCCTATGGCCACAGAGTCACTGTACTCCAGGAATCGCAACCCAGGGTGAACACTGAACTCATCAGTTAGGATGATGTCTGGCCTCAGAGTAATTGTCTTCTAGAACACACAAGCTAGGCTGGCTACTGGTCTCTAGACAAGGCTCATTGTACTCCAGAATTCACAACTGAGGCTGGCAACTGTCCTAAGAGTCACTGTGCTTCAGAATGAATCACTCAGGCAATCCAGTGGTCTCAGAGTCACAGTGCTCCAGAAATCACAGCTCAGGCTGGCCACTGGCCTATGAATCACTGTGTCTCAGAACACACAACTCAGGCTGGCCTCTGGCCTCAGAGGCACTGTGCTGCATTATGTATCACTCAGGCAGGCCAGTGGTCTAAAAGTCACTTTACTCTAGAAATCACAACCCAGGCTGGACACTGTCCGTAAAATCACTGGGCTCCAGAAAACATAATTCAAACTTGCCACTGTCCTGGGAATCACTGTACTCCTGAACTCACAACCCTGGACGGCCTCTGGCCTCAGAGACACTTTGATCCAGAACTAACAACTCAGGCTGGTCTCAGGCCTCAGACACACTCTGCTCCAGAAGTCATCACTCTGTCTGGCCTCTGATCTCCGAATCACTGGGCTCCAGAAATCACAACCCAGGCTAGTCACTGGACTCAGAGTCATTGGGCTCCAAAAATCGCAACTCAAGCTAGCTCATCACCCAGGTTGGCCTCTGACCTCAGAGTCACTGGACTCCAGATTCATAACTCAGGCTGGCCACTGAGCTCAGATTCACTGTGCCTCAGAACACACAACTCAAGCTGCCCTCTGGCCTCAGAGACACTTTGATCCAGACCTAACAAGTCAGGTTGGTCTCAGTCCTCAGACACTTTCTGCTCCAGAACTCATCACTCAAGCTGGCCTATGGCCTCAGAGTCACTTAGATGCAGTAGTAACAACCCAGGCTAGCCTCTGGCCTCAGAGTCACTGTACTCCAGAAATCAAAACCCAGCCTGGCCACTGGACACATAATCACTGTGTTCCAGATATCACAACCCAGGCTGGATGCTGAATTCATCCCTTAGGATGGTCACTGGCCTCAGAGTAATTGTCTTTGAAAACATTCATGCCAGGTTGTCTGCTGGCCTCTAGCCGAGACTCATTGTACTCCAGAATTCACAACTCAGGCTTGCCATTGGCCTCAGAGTCACTGTGCTCCAGAACGAATCTCTCAGGCAGGACAGTGGTGTCAGAATCACAGTGCTCCAGAAATCACAACTCAGGCTGGCAGCTGGCCTTAGAGTCACTGAGTCCAGAAGTAATAACACAGGCTGGCCTCTGAGCTCAGAGTCACTGGACTTCAGAAATCATGACTCAGGATGGCCACTGGCCTCAGAATCACTGTAGACCTGAACACACAACCCAGGCTGGCAACTGGCGTCAGACACACAGTGCCCCATAATGCAGCCTTCTGGCTGGCCTCTTGGCTCAGAGTCACTAAGCTCGGAAAATCACAACCCAGGCTAGCCACTGTATGCAGAAACCCTGTGCTACAGAACTCAGAACTCAAGCTTGCTTCTTGCCATAGAGTCAGTTTACTCCAAAATCACAACCCAGACTGGTCTTTGGCTTCTGGCCTCATAGTCACTGTGCTCCAGAACTCATCACTCAGGCTGGCCTCTGGCCTCATATTGACTTAGCTCCAGAATCACAACCAGGCTAGAGACTTGACACAGAATCACTGTGATCCAGAGCACATAATTCAGGCTGACCTCTGTTCCCAGAGAGACTGTACTCTAGAAGTTACAACCCAGGCTGGACACTGTCCATAAAATCAGTGTGCTCCAGCAAACATAATGCAGGCTGGCCACGGTCCTGAGAGTTAGTGTACTCCAGAACTTACAACCTAGGTTGGTCTCTGGCCTCAGAGTCACTTTGATCTAGAACTAACATGTCAGGCTGTTCTCAAGCCTCAAACACACTCTGCTCCAGAACCCTTCACTCTGGCTGGCCAAGGGACTCAGAGTCACTGTCCTCCAGAACTAGGAACTCAAGCTGGCTTCTGGCTTCAGATTCACTGGACTCCAGAATTTACAACTCAGGCTGGCTGCTGGCCTAAAAGTTACTGTGCTCCAGAAGGAATCACTCAGACAGGCCAGCAGTCTCAGAGTCACAGTGCTTCAGAAATCACAACTCAGGCAGGCAACTGGCCTCAGAGTCACTGTATCCAGAACTAATCATTCAGGCTGGTCTTTGACCTCCGAGATACTGGACTTAAGAAATTATAATTCAGGCTGGCCACTGGCCTCAGAGGCTTTGTGCTCCATAATGCAGCATTCTGGCTGGCCTCATGGCTCAGAGTCACTGTGCCCTAGAAATCAGAACCCAAGCTGGCAAATGACCTCAGAGTCACAATACTCTAGAACTCAGCAGTCAGGCTGGCCTCTGGGCTCAGAGTAATTGTACTGCAAAAAACACAACTCCAGTTGGTCACTAGCCTCAGAGTCACTGTGATCCAGAAAACATAATTCAGACTGGCCTCTGTTCCCAGAGTCTCTGTCCTCTAGAAATCACAACCTAGACTGGACCTTGTCCTCAAAATCACTGTGTTCCAGAAAACATAATTCAGGGTGGCCAATGTCCTGAGAGTCACTGTACTCCACAACACACAACCCTGGATTACCTCTGGCCTCAGAGTTACTTTGATGCAGAATTAACAAGACAGGCTGGTTTCAGGCCTCAGACATACTTTGCTCAAGAACTCATCACTCTAGCTGGCCTCTGGACTTAGAGTCGCTTAGCTCCAGAAATCAGAACCAGGGCTAGAGACTGGACACAAAATCAGTGTGCTCCAGATGTCAGAATTCAAGCTGGCTTATGGCCTCATAATCACTGCACTACAGAAATCACAACACAGGCTGCCCGCAGGACGCAGAGTCACTGTGCTCCAGAACTCATTACTCAGGCTGGCCTCTGGCCACAGCGTCACTGTCCTCCAAAAGTCACAACCCAGGCTGGACACTGAACTCATCACATAAGATGGTCTCTGGCCTCAGAGTAATTGTAATCGAGAACACACAAGACAGGTGGCTGCTGGCCTCTAGCCAAGGCTCATTGTACTCTAGAATTCAAAACTGAGGCTGCCCACTGGCTTCAGAGCCAATGTGCTCCAAAACTAATCACTCAGGCTAGGCCAGTGGTCTCAGAGTCACAGTGCTCCAGAAATTACGACACAGGCTGTCAACTGGCCTCAGAGTCACTTTTTGCAGACTAATCACTCAGGCTGGCCACTGACCTCAGAGTCACTGGACTACAGAAATCATAACTCAGGCTGGCCTCTGGCCTCAGAGTCACTGAGCTTGAGAAATCACAACCCAGGCTAGAGACTGGACACAGAGTTACTGTGCTCCAAAACTCAGAACTCAAGCTGACTTCTGGCCTCAGAGTCACTGTACTCCAGAAATCACAACAGAGGCTGCCCACAGGATGCAGAGTCACTGTGCTCCCGAACTCTTCACTCAGGCTGGCCTCTGGCCTCAGAGTCAATGTCCTCCAGAAATCACAACCCAGGCTGGACACTGAAGTCATCACTTAGGATGGTCCCTGGCCTCAGAATAATTGTCTTTGAGAACACACAAGCCAGGAAGGCTGCTGGCCTCTAGCTGAGGCTCATTGTACTCCAGAATTCACAACACAGGCTGGCCATAGGCTTCAGAGTCACTGTGCTCCAGAAAAAAATCACTGAGGCAGGGCAGTGGTCTCAGAGTCACAGTTCTCCAGAAACCACAACTGAAGCTGGCAATTGGCCTCTGAGTTACTGTGTCCAGACCTAATCACTCAGACTGCCCTCTGACCTCAGAGTCACTGGACTCCAGATATCATAACTCAGGCTGGCATCTGGCCCCTGAGGCACTGTGCTCTAGAAATCAGAACTCAGGCTAGCAACTGGCCTCAGAGTCACGTTACCATAGAACTCCTCCCTCTGCCTGGCCTCTGGCCTCTGAGTTACTGAGCTCCAGAAATCATAACACAGGCTGCCCACTGGACGCAGAGCCACAGTGCTCCAGAACACATCACCCAGCCTGGGCTCTGGCCACAGAGTCACTGAGTGCCAGAAATGACAACCAAGACTGGCCTCTGGCCGAGAGTCACTGTGCTCCAAAACTCATCACTCAGGTTTGCCTCTGGCCTCAGAGGCACTGTGCTCCATATTGCAGCATTCTGACTGGCCTCTTGGCTCAGCTTCACTGTTACTGAGAAATCAGAACCCAAGCTGGCAACTGGCCTCAGAGTCACGGTACTCTAGAACTCATCACTAAAGCTGGCCTCTGGTCTCAGAGTAACTGTACTCCAGAAATTACAACTCAGGTGAGTCACTAGGCTCAGATTCACAGTGGTCCAGAAAATATAATTCAGTCTGGCCTCTGTTTCCAGAGTCTCTGTACTGTAAAAATCACAACTTAGGCTAGACACTGTCCTCAAAATCACTGTGCTCCAGAAAACATAATTCAGGCTAGCCACTGTCCTGAGGGACAGTGTACTCAAGAACACAGAACTCAGGATAGCCTCTGGCCTCAGAGTCACTTTGATCCAGAAGTAACAAGTCACACTGGTATCAGGTCTCAGACACACTCTGCTCCAGATCTCATCACTCTGGCTAGCCTATGGTGAGAGTCACTGAGCTCTAGAAATAAGAACCAGGACTAGAGACTGGATACAGAGACACTGTGCTCCATAGCTCAGAATTCAAGCTGGCTTTTGGCGTTTGAGTCACGGTACTCCAGAAATCTCAACACGGGGCTGCTGGCAGGATGTAGAGTCAATGTGCTCCAGAACTCAACATGCAGGCTGGCCTCTGGATACAGAGTCACTATCCTCCTGTCATCACACCCAACTGAACACTGAACTAATGACTTAGGATGGTTTCAGGCCTCTGAGTAATTTTCTTCAAGAAAACACAAGCCAGGATGGCTGCTGGCCTCTAGCTGAGTCTCATTACACTCCAGATATCACAACTCAGGCAGGCAACTGGCCTTAGCGTCACTGTGATCCCGAAAACATAATTCAGGCTGCATCCATGCTGAGAGTCTCAGTACTCTAGAAATCACAACTCAGGCTGGACACTCTCCTCAAAATCTCTGGGCTCCAGAAAACATAATTCAGTCTGGCCACAGTCCTGAGAGTCATTGTACTCCAGAACCTACAAATCTGAACGTCCTCTGGCCTGTGTCTCTTTGATCCAGAAGTAACAAGTCAGGCTGGCCTCAGGCCTCAGACACACTCTGCTCCAGAACTCCTCACTCTGTCTGGCCTCTGGTGTTGGCTCAGTTTATTAACAATTAAACTTTATTATACAACCCAACTAGCATATACAAGAAGGAAAAAAAGGTTAAAGGGACAGAAGATTAAAACCTCCTGGAATCCGTTCGGCAGGACGGGTCCTTAGGTGTCTCAGTCCCACGAGCTGGTCCGGTCCTCTCCTCTCTCTCCGCGCTTTCTTCCTCTCTCCTCCTACCTCTTCCCAGTCATATGCAAAGGGCGGTCCCTTCTCCCTTCGAGGGTCAATTAGGAAAACAATAGCCACGGTGGGGTTCCTAGGTAGGCTTCCTGAATTCCAAGCCCAGGAAGGCTCCAAACAGTCTCTCACAAGGTATTCATGGTGTGCCTCAAGGGTAAAGCCCGCCAAGACTGCTTCCACCTGAGACAAAGCTTAATCTTTCCTATACCTCACCCTTCTCTTTAAAGAATTAAGAACTATATACACATATATACATATATACATATATACATACTCATCAGGAATCAAGAACATAACAAAGTCCTTTTATGCTTGTTAACCTAAGGGAAAGTATACCACTGTCCTACCAAAGAGAGTCCTTTTCTTTCATGAGAAATTGTAATTATTAATCTACTAAAGCTTCTAGTAACACTGTGGCTATCTAGTCTTCAATCCCATCAGAGACCCAAGAAGGAAAATCTATCTAATAAAGGAAGTGCTGGCAGGCAACTTCCAAGTTGCAGGGTACAGAGAGAGCAGACTGCCTGGATAGTCACTGAATTCTCTCCTTCATTAGGGCAATCAGTCTTCAGCCTTATCGGCCCAAAACATCCAATGAACTGCTTTTGCTGGCAGGCAACTTCCAAGTTGCAGAGTACAGAGAGAGCAGACTGCCTGGATAGTCACCGAATTCTCTCCTTCATTGGGGCAATCAGTCTTCAGCCTTTCGGCCCAAAACATCCAACGAACTGCTTTTTGAAGCAGGAAATCCGACGGTCTGGTCCATCTATTCTCTTTAAAGCTGGACAGTCATCTTTCCAGCATCATTGTTGATCGTTGCAGACAGTCAGCCTGTCCTCAGCCGTAGAGATAAGAGCAGTAGCAGAGCAGTTTTTTCGTCTAGTGACCATTCTGTCACCAGCGTCTCTTGAAGCCCCCATCTTCAATGATGCAAATGGAGAGGCGGCCAGGAGCGGATGTCTCTCTCTGTCAGGAAAGCCCTCATCATTAAATGCCATATTCTGTGGATCTCTGAAGAGTTTGAAGAGCAAATCTATCTATTCTTACAGTTATCAATCTATTCCTTTGAAGACATAGACAAGCTATTAAACAAACCTGCTCTATAACAAAGTGAGTATCTAATAGGATTTCTACGTAACTAAATACCAACTTTTATCCCCGATGATTCCAAACAGTTTTTTATAAGACATTAGAATAATACATCAAATAAACATTGAACAAAAAGAACGTAAATTTCTGACATACAATATACAATATTTTGTCAACATATAACATACAATACATAAGGCAAAAATGAATGGAATATACAATTTAAGTTCATATCAATGTGAAGCAAAAGTTGAAGTCTTAAATTTCCATCAATCAAAAGTCTTAAATTTCCATCAATCTACAATACCAATGTAGAATTTTTTAAGTTAGTAGATTCAATAATCTACCTTTTATTCTACAATCCTGTATCCTCCCTTCCTTCCCCCCTTTTTCTTAATATTAAAAGGGATAGAAAGTAAGAGAGAAAGAAAGATAGAAGAAAGAAATCCCCAAATGAACTTTTATTAATTGTAAATAACCCCGTTAGGCAAAGATGAGCATTGGTAACCCACCAAAAACACACATCCCACCTACTGGGAATGGGGGCGTCGTGTTCTCAAAATTACTTGATGCTGTTTAAGAGAAAAATATTTTTCGGGTACCCAAGAAAAATAATATATTGGCCAAGCGCTGGAAAAGCTAGCTGTTTTTTGTCCAGTCCTTTTGGGATCGATCCTTTCGGCTAGCCGATTTATTGTTAATATGCATGCAATTTCTGGAAGAAGCAGTAGTGCCAGAGGCAGAAGTTCGATCTTCATAATTGTCCTGTTTTTTGCTCTGAAAGTAAGCAGACTTTATAAATCATTAGTACAGGTATGTTAGTACATATATAATTTTCAAGGGAACATCATTTGAGGCATCTTGCTCGAGGTGCCAGAGGCATGCTTTTGGGGTTAAATCACCCATGCTGCCTGCTGTCTTCAGCATTGTCCTGCTTTTTGCAAATACAGGGCTCTACCTGCATATACACCAATAGGACAGAAGAGGGCATTAGTTCTCCAAGCTGTAAGGAACAATGTCAAGCTGTTAAGAACCAGGTAGCTCTTAAGATTCACTTGTTATATGGTCAGATCTAATCTTTATAAGTTTAGTTGGTAGCCATATATTTTCACTCCCTGTGGAAACATACGCATACCCACGACCCCATCTCAAAACTACTGCAGGTTTCCATTTCATACTTTCCAAGTCCTTGAAGAATATTGGTTGCCCCAATTCTTCAGTTTTTTCTATTATCCAATGTCTCTCCGCAGCTGACGTCCCTTCATCATTCACATTAAGAAAATTTAGAGTCAACAAAGCATTATTTAATCGATCCCTGGGTGTCTTTACCCTTCCCTTTTGTTTAATAAGCATTTCTTTTAAGGTACGATTAGCTCTTTCCACAACTGCTTGTCCTGTGGGATTGTGAGGTATACCAGTAACATGTTTTATATTATAATACATAAAGAAGTTTTTCATCTTAAGGGACACATATGCAGGAGCATTGTCAGTCTTAATTTGTGCAGGTATTCCCATAAATGCCATTATTTCTAGTAAATGAGTAATCACACAGTCAGCTCTTTCAGAACTTAAGGCAGTTGCCCATTGAAAACCTGAATAGGTATCAATGGTATGATGCACATATCTCATTTTTCCAAATTCTGCAAAATGAAACACATCCATCTGCCAAATTTCATTCCTTTTGTTACCTCTAGGGTTAATTCCAGCAGGTAATGGTATTTGACTATATAAGGAACATGTAGGACATTTATTAATTATTTCTCTAGCTTGTTGCCAAGTGATAGAAAATCTTTTCTTCAACCCCTTACCATTGACATGATGTTTTTCGTGAAATTTGGAGGCTTCGAATACATTACCTATCAATAATTTGTCGATCTCTTCATTTCCTTGTGCCAATGGACCTGGTAAACCTGTATGGGATCGAATATGAGTAATATACAAGGGATAATTTCTGCTTCTGATGACCTGTTGCAGTTCTATAAATAAAGTAGTCAATTCTGTGTTATCAGGAGTAAATTCAGCAGTTTCTATATGCAAAACAACCTTTTCAGCATATTGAGAGTCAGTAATTATATTAAGAGGTTCAGGAAAATCTAACAAAACCATAAGGATAGCATATAATTCTGATTTTTGAACTGATGTAAATGGGCTTTTAATCACCTTGGTCATTTTCTCAGACTTATAACCAGCCATACCTGATTTATTTGCATCAGTGAAAAAGGTGGGTGCCCCTGAGATTGGTGACCTCTTTACAATACTTGGAAGGATCCAATTAGTTCTTTTTATAAACTGTATACGTTTGCTTTTTGGGTATCTATTGTTAATGTCTCCCAAATAATTACTACAAGCTTTTTGCCAATCTTCATTAATTACCTGTAGTGACATAATCTCAGAATCAGTAAGAGGCACTACAATTTCCGCCGGGTCCATCCCTGACAGTTGACGCAACCTTATTCTTCCCTTTGTAATCAATTCAGAAATTTTCTCTATATATGTTTTCAATTTTTTGCTTTGTTTATTTGGCAGGAATATCCATTCTATAATCCGGTCTTCCCTTTGCATGAGAAGCCCAGTAGGAGAATGTTTTGAAGGCAAAATAACCAAAATGCAACCAAGTTCAGGATCAATTCTATCCACATATGCCTTTTGAAGTTTTTGTTCCACCAGAATTAACTCCTTTTCTGCTTCAGCAGTTAAACACCTAGGACTGTTTAAATCCGAATCCCCTTGTAAAATCTGAAACAAGTTACTTAACTCATAGGTAGCTAACCCGATTGTAGGCCTTAACCAGGTAATATCGCCCAATAATCTCTGAAAGTCATTAAGAGTTTGTAATTGATCTCTACGGATCTGTACCTTTTGTGGTCGAATTTTTTGTTCAGTTATTTTATAGCCTAAATAGGTAATTGAATCTCCTCTTTGTATTTTTTCCACCGCAATCTGTAATCCCCAGCATGGCAGAATTCTTTGTGCTTCCTGAAACATTTTTTCTACAATACTAGGATCAGAATCAGCTAGCAGAATATCATCCATGTAATGATATATGATAGATTGAGGAAACAGCTTACGAAGTATTTCTAAAGGTTGTTGTACAAAATACTGGCATAAAGTTGGGCTATTTAACATTCCCTGTGGAAGTACCTTCCAATGATATCTCTTCATTGGAGAATTACTGTTCAGAGTAGGTACTGAGAAAGCAAACCTTTCCCTGTCCTTCTCGTGTAGAGGTATGGTAAAAAAACAATCTTTTAAATCAATTGTAATTATATGCCAAGACCGAGGTAATAAGGAAGGCAAAGGAATTCCAGGTTGAAGCGAACCCATGGGTTGAATCACCTTGTTTATGGCCCTCAAATCTGTTATCATTCTCCAACCACCTGATTTCTTTCTTACCACAAACACAGGGGAATTCCAGGGGCTGGAAGATTCTTCGATGTGTTGAGCCTCCAGCTGCTCTTGCACTAAACCGTGAAGCGCCTGTAACTTTTCTTTTGTTAAGGGCCACTGCTCCTGCCATACAGGTCTGTTTGAAATCCATTTTAGGGGCAAGGCGGTTGGTATCTCAGCAGTGGCCCCTCTTATAAATTTTGACACTCTAAATCTGAAGAATTCTGAGGTTGGACAATGGGCATAGCTGGTGGTCGCCTCTGATCACTTACATTAATCTCTTCCCTAGAAGCGCATACCAATTCACCCATTGTTTCAACCTTCTTTATCCCAGTATTTGCAGGAATAGTAATCTGAGTACCCCATTGCTGTAAAAGGTCTCTTCCCCATAGATTTATAGGAATGTCAGCCACATAGGGTTTCAGCCTCCCTATCTGCCCATCTGGTCCCACACACTCAAGCCACTGTACACTTTGTTTTATTTGAGATAACTTGCCAATTCCTACAATTTCTGTATAAACCTTCTTAAGTGGCCAAGTTTGGTTCCAAGACTTCTGGCAAATGATGGAGACGTCAGCTCCACTGTCTACCAAGCCTTCTATTTTAATACCATTCAATTGTATAATTAACTTAGGTCTCTGATCATTAATTACTGTTTGCCAGAACACACGGGTCCCTGTGCTCCCGAACGCACCAGTCCTTTCCACTGGAGCGGCTTTGCCCTTAATGTAAGGAAACAGTAGGAGTTGAGCAATCCTATCCCCGGCATCAATTTTCATCTCCTTTTTCACACATGCCAAGATTTTTATTTCCCCTTTAGAATCTCCATCTATAATACCAGGATGCACAATAAAACCTTGAGAAGTCAGCCCGCTTCTTCCCAGAACCAATCCTACTGTGCCTGAAGGCAAAGGTCCAAAAACACCAGTATTTAATTTGTAACATTCAACCTGAGGAGTTAGGGTAAGAGACATATTTGAAGCCAGATCCAAGGCTGCACTGCCTTCAGTAGCATGCATTAGATCGCTAACACTCAGTTCCCGTTTTCCTGCGGGTTTGTCACTTCCTGACTGGCCAAAGGAATTCGGCTGGCATTGTTTACGGGGGCCCGAGCCGATGGCCCCCTCCTGCCGTTTCCCGTCGGCAAGATATTGCCTTGCACATCTCGCTTAGATTGACAATCCCGAGCCCAGTGTTTCCCTTTTCCACAGCGACTACAGTACCCTGGGAGTCTTGGTACCTCATTACCATCATAACCAGAACCCCCCTGTTCTCTTCTATAAGTTACGTTTTCTCCTGGGTTAGTGCGCCTTCTATTTCTACAGTTTCTTTGCACATGACCGATTTGACCGCAATTAAAGCACCGAGTATTATGATATCTGGGCTCTCTGACTAAAGCTTGTCCCACAATATTATTCTGATATTCCTGAGAGTTGATATTAACTGTCTCCTTTACCCAGTCATCTAATGGAGCGCCTCTTTCCTTTAACGGTCTAAGCACCTTCTTACATTCAGCATTTGCATTTTCATAAGCCATGATAAGTTTTAATGCCTTTTTGTTATCAGAATCTGGCATCGCCTTATCCATAGCAGATCCTAATCTCTGCAAAAATTCTGTAAAGGGCTCCAGAGGTCCTTGGAACACCTTAGTAAAAGAAATAGTTGTTTTCCCAGGTTCCTCTACCAGCTCCCAAGCTCTCAAGGCTGCCTTACGACATTGTTCAATCACTCTATCGTCAGCTTGAATTTGTTCTCTCATGTTAGTATATGGTCCATCACCAAGTAACTGATCTCTATTAATATTTATTCCCTGTGCGATATTTTCTTGTTCTATTTTTATAGCCTCTGTTCGCCACCATGATAACCACTGTAACTGTTGTGCTGCTTCCAATACCGCTGAAACTAAATTTTTCCAATCTTGGGGAACAAGTCTATTCTGATAGGCCCAGCTGTTTAACGTTTGTTTAATGAAGTTAGAATGCATACCATATCTGATGATGGATTCCTTAAAATGTTTTAAATCCATCATGTCTACAGGACACCAGGCTATTTCGTCATGACCCTCAGCACCATTTGGCTCGATTACATGTCTTACAGTGACTGGAAAAGCTGAAGGTGCCTGGGTGACTGTGGAAGTATCCTCCACTGGTACATTTACTTCCAAAGACCTTTTGGTTGGTCTGGCTTCCTTTGCTTCTGGTTTCTGACCTTCTCCACCCTTTTTAACCAACGGTGCCTTCTGCTTTTCCAGCCCTTCCACTTTTCTCTGTATTTTGCCCATTTGTTCAGTCAAGTCAGTAATTCTTTCCAAAAGGATAGAGCTTATTGACTCTTCCTGATTTTTCTGGCTTTCCGGTCTCTCTATTTTCTGTCCTTCATCACTACCAAATGCCAAAAATTCTATCCGTTTTCCCATCCCTTCATTTTCATACCTCAGCCTTTCTATCTGTCCAGTCAAATCTGCAATCTTTTCCAAAAGGATAGAACTTACTGACCCTTCCGGCTTTTCTATGCCATTAGCCAGTCTTCTAATCCTTCTAAGCATGAAATATTGTAATAAAAGGACAATGAGAAAACAAAGAATTCCCTCTAAGTATAATGCAGGAAAGAGTTTTGCAACAGCAGTTGCAATTTTGCCAATACCCTGAAACAACATTTCTATCCCGTGGAATACTGAATCTTCCCTCATATCATTAGGGATTGTGGAACCCATCGGGCCCCACATCGGGCGCCAGATGTTGGCTCAGTTTATTAACAATTAAACTTTATTATACAACCCAACTAGCATATACAAGAAGGAAAAAAAGGTTAAAGGGACAGAAGATTAAAACCTCCTGGAATCCGTTCGGCAGGACGGGTCCTTAGGTGTCTCAGTCCCACGAGCTGGTCCGGTCCTCTCCTCTCTCTCCGCGCTTTCTTCCTCTCTCCTCCTACCTCTTCCCAGTCATATGCAAAGGGCGGTCCCTTCTCCCTTCGAGGGTCAATTAGGAAAACAATAGCCACGGTGGGGTTCCTAGGTAGGCTTCCTGAATTCCAAGCCCAGGAAGGCTCCAAACAGTCTCTCACAAGGTATTCATGGTGTGCCTCAAGGGTAAAGCCCGCCAAGACTGCTTCCACCTGAGACAAAGCTTAATCTTTCCTATACTCTGGCCTCAGAGTCACTTAGCTGTAGTAATCACAACCCAGGCTAGAGACCGGGCACAGAATTATTGTGCTCTGGAAGTCAGAACTCAAGCTGGCTTCTGGGGTAATAATAACTGCACTACAGAAGTGACAACACAGGCTGCCCGCAGGACACAGGCAAAGTCACTGTGCTCCAGAACTCTGGCCTCAGAGTCACTGTCCTCCAGAAATCAAAACCCAGCCTGGCCACTGGACATAAATCACTGTGCTCCAGAAATCACAACCCAGGCTGGATGCTGAATTCATCCCTTAGGCTGGTCTCTGGCTTCAGCGTAATTGTCTTCAAGAACACACTAGCCAGGCTGGCTGCTGGCCTCTAGCTCAGGCACATTTTACTCCAGAATTCACAACTCAGTCTTGCCACAGGCCTCAGAGTCACTGTGCTCCAGAACTCATCTCTCAGGCTGGCCTCTGGCCACAGATTCACTGTCCTCCAGAAATCACAACCAAGGATAGACATTAAACACATCACTTAGGATGGTCACTGGCCTCAGAATAATTGTCATCAAGGACACACAGCCAGGCTGGCTGCTGGCCTTTACCCGAGGCTCATTGTACTCCAGAATTCACAACTCAGGCTAGCCAGAAGTCTCAGAGTCACTGTGCTCCAGAAATCACATCTCAGGCTGGCAACTGGCCTCAGAGTCACTGTGTCCAGAATTAAGCACTCAGGCTGGCCTCTGACCTCAGAGTTACTGGACTCCAGAAATCATAACCCAGGCTGTCCAGTGGCCCCAGAATCATTGTACCCCAGAACACACAACCCACACTAGCCTCTGCCTCCAGAGTCACAGTACTCCAGAATTCATCACTCAGGCTGGACTCTGACTTCAGGGTAACTGTACTCCAGAAATCCCAACTCAGGCTGGTCACCAGCCTCAGAGTCCTTTTGATCTAGAAAACATAATTCAGGCTGGCCTCTGTTCCCAGAGTCTCTGTACTCTAGAAATCACAACTCATGCAGGATACTTTCCTCAAAATCACTGGGCTCCAGAAACATAATTCAAGCTGGCCACAGTCCTGAGAGTCACTGTACTCCAGAACCTACAAATCTGAATGGCCTCTGGCCTTAGAATCACTTTGATTCAGAAGTAACAAATCAGGCTGGTCTCAGGCCTCAGACACACTCTGCTTCAGAACTCCTCACTCTCTTTGGCCTCTGGCCTCAGAGTCACTTAGCTGCAGTAATCATAACCCAGGCTAGAGACCGGGCACAGAATTATTGTGCTCTGGAAGTCAGAACTCAAGCTGGCTTCTGGGGTAATAATAACTGCACTACAGAAATGACAACACAGGCTGCCCGCAGGACACAGACAGAGTCACTGTGCTCCAGAACTCTGGCCTCAGAGTCACTGTCCTCCAGAAATCAAGACCCAGCCCAGCCCTGGACACAGAATCACTATGCTCCAGAAATCACAACCCAGACTGTATACCAAATTCATCCCTTAGGATAGTCTTTGGATTCAGAATGATTGTCTTTAAGAACACACTAGCCAGGCTGGCTGCTGGCTTCTAGCCCAGGCTTCTTTTACTCCAGAATTCACAACTCTGGCTGGCTACTGGCTTCAGAATCACTGTGTCCAGAACTAATTACTTAGGATGGCCTATGGCTTCTGATTCACTGGACTCCAGAAATCACAACTCAAGTTGGTCACTATCCTAAGAGTCACTGTGATTCAGAAAGCATAATTCAGGCTGGCCTTGTTCCCAGAGTCTCTGTACTCTAGAAATTACAACTCAGGCTGGACACTATCCTCAAAATCACTTGGCTCCAGAAAACATAATTCAGGTTGCCCACAGTCCTGAGAGTCACTGTAATCCACAACTTAAAAACATGGATGACCTCTGGCCTCAGAGTCAGTTTGACCCAGAACTACCATGTCATGGTGGTCTTAGGCCTCAGACACACTCTGCTCCAGGACTCATTACTCTGGCTAGCCTCTGGCATCAGAGTCATTTAGCTGCAGTAATTACAACCCAGTCTAGCGTCTGGCCTCTGAGTCACTGTCCTCTTGAAATCAAGACCCAGCCTGGCCCTGGACACAGAATCATTGTGCTCCAGATATCACAACCCAGGCTGGATGCTGAATTCATCCCTTAGGATAGTCTTTGGATTCAGAGTGATTTTATTCAAGAACACAATAGCCAGGCTGGGTGCTGTCCTCTAGCTCAGGCTCATTTTACTCCAGAATTCACAACTCATACTTGACAAAGTCCTCAGTCACTGTGCTCCAGAACGAATCACACAGGCAGGCCAGTGGTCTTAGAGTCACTGTGTTCCAGAAATTACAACTCAGTCTGGCAACTGGCCTCAGAGTCACTGTGTCCAGAACTAATCACTCAGGATGGCTTCTGACCTCAGAGTTACTCTACTCCAGAATTCATGACTCAGATTGGCCACTGGCCCCAGAATCACTGTGCTCCAGAACACACAACCCAGACCAGCCTCTGGACTCAGAGTCGTGGTACTCCCGAACTCATCACTCAGGCTGGAATCTGACTTCAGGGCAAATGCACTCCAGAAATCCCAACACAAGTTGGCCGCTAGCCTCAGAGTTACTGGAATCCAGAAAACAAAATTAGTCCGGCCTCTGTTCCTAGAGTCTCTGTACTCTAAAAATTCCAACGCAGGCTGGACACTGTCTTCAAAATCACTGTGCTCCAGAAAACATAATTCATGCTGGCTACTCTCCTGACAATCACATAACTCACAACCCAGGATGGTCTCTGGCCTCAGAGCCACTGTTATCTAGAAATAACAAGGCAGGCTGCTCTCAGGCCTCAGACACACTCTGCCCCAGATCTTATCACTCTGGCTAGCCTATGATCAGAGTTACTGAGCTCCAGAAATAATAACCCAGGCTAGAGACTGGATACAGAGACACTGTGCTCCATAGCTTAGAACTCAAGGTGGCTTCTGTCCTCTGTATCTCTGTACTGCAAAAATCAAAACAGGTTGCCCTCAGGAAAGAGTCACTGTGCGACCGAACTTATCATTCAGGCTGGCCTCTGGACACAGAATCACTATCCTCCTGTAATCATAACCCAGGCGGGACACTGTACTCATCACTTAGGATGGTCTCTGGTGTCTGAGTAATTGCCTTTGAGAACACACAAACCATGCTGACAGGGGGCCTCTAGCCAAGGCTCATTGTACTCCAGAAATCACAACTCAGGTTGGAAACAGGCATTAGAGTCACTTAGATCTCGAAAACAGGCTGGCCTCTGTTCCTAGAGTCTCTGTACTACGGAAATCACAAACCAGGCTGTACATTGTCCTCAAAATCACTGTGCTCCAGAGAACAAAATTCATGCTGGCCAATGTCCTGAGCACCACTCACTGTACTTCAGAACTCAGGACCCAGGATGGCGTCTGGCCTCAGAGTGATCCAAAACTAACAACTCAGGCTGGTCTCAGTCTTTAGACTCACTCTGCTCTAGAACACTTCAGTCTGGCTTGCCTCTAGCCTCAGAGTCACTAAGCTCCAGAAATCACAACCCAGGCTAGCCACGGGAATCAGAGTCACTGTGCTCCAGAATGCAGAACTGAAGCTGGCTTCTGGCCTCAGAGTCACTGTGCTCCAGAACTCATCACCCAGTCTGGCCTCTGTGCACAGAGTCACTCAGATCCAGAAATCACAACCCAGACTGTCCTCTGGCCTCAAGTTCACTGTGCTCCAGTACTCTTTACTCAGTCTGACCATTGTCCTCAGAGTCACTGTGCTCCAGAAAGATTCACTCAGCAAGGACAGTGTTCTAAGAGTCTCAGTGCTCCAGAAGTAACAACTCAGGCTGTCTACTGGCATCAGCATCACTGTGTTCAGAACTAATCACTCAGGCTGATCTCTGAACTTAGAGTCACTTGACTCTGAAAATCATAACACAGGCTGTACACTAGCCTCAGAATCACTGTGCCCCAGAACACACAACTCAGGCTGGCCTCTGGCCTCAGTGGCTCTGTGTTTCATAATTCAGCATTCTGTTTGGCCTCTTGGCTCAGAGTCCTGTGCCGTAGAAATCAGAACTCAGGGGGGCAACAGGCCTCAGTGTCACAGTATCCTAGAACTCATCACTCAGTCTGGATGCAGAACTCATCACTTAGGATGTTTCTGACCTCAGAGTAATTGTCTTCGAGGACATTCAAGCCAGGTTGGCTGCTGCCTCTAGCTGAGGCTCATTGTACCCCAGAATTCACAACTCAGGCTTGTCACTCACCTCAGAGTCACTGTGCTCCAGAACGAATCACTCAGTCAGGCCAGTGTTCTCAGAGTCACTGTGCTCCCAAAATCACAACTCAGGCTAGCAAGGGGCCTCCATGTTACTCTGTCCAGAACTAATCACTCAGGTTATCCTCTGACCTCACAGTTAACCATCTCCAGAAATGATAACCCAGGCTAGCCTCTGGATTCAGAGACAGTGTGCTCCAGAATTCACAACACAGAGCTGGCCACTGGCCTCAGAGTCACTGAGTTCCAGAAATCATACCCCAGGTTAGCCACTGGACTCAGAGTCAATGTGATCCAGGATTTACAACTCAGGCTGGCCACTGGCCTCAGAGTCACTGAGAATCATAACTCATCACTGAGGCTGGAAGCAGAATTCATCACTTAGGATGTTCCCTGGTCTCAGAATAATTGTCTTAGAGAACATAGAAGCAAGGCTGTCTGCTGGCCTCTAACCGAGCCTCATTGTACTCTAAAATTGATAACTCAGGATAACCCCAGAGTCACTGTGTCCAGAATTAATCACTCACGATGGCCTCTGGCCTCAGAGTCACTGTACTCCAGAAATCAGAATTCAAGCTGGTAACTAGCCTCAGAGTCACTGTGATCCTGAAAACATATTCAGGCTGGCCTGTCTTTCCAGAATCTCCATACTCTAGAAGTCACAACTCAGGCTGGAAACTGTCTTCAAAATCACTGGGCTCCAGAAAATATAATTCAGGTTGGCCACTGTCCTGAGAGCCACTGTACTCCAGAACTCAGAATGCAGGATGGCCTCTGGCCACAGAGTGATCCAAAACTAATAACTCAGGCTGGTCTCAGGCCTTAGACTCACTCTGTTCCAGAAACCATCACTGTGGCTTGCCTCTAGCCTCAGAGTCACTAAACTCTAGAAATCACAACCCAGGCTAGCCTCTAGACTCAGAGTCACTGTGCTCCAAAATTCAGAACAGGAGCTGGCTTCTGGCCCCAGAGTCACTGTATTCCAGAAATCACAACTCAAGTTGGTCACTAGCCCAAGAGTCACTGTGATGCAGAAATCATAATTCAGACTGGCCTTTGTTCCCAGAGCCTCTGTACTCTAGAAATCACAACTTAGGCTGGACAATCTCCTCAAAATCACTGGGTTCCAAATAACATCATTCAGGCTGGCCACAGTCCTGAGAATCACTGTACTCCAGAACTTACAAACCTGGATAGCCTCTCACCTCAGAGTCACTTTGACCCAGGATTAACAAGTCAGGCTGGTTTCAGGATTCAGACTCACTCTGCTCCAGAATTCATCACTCAGGCTGGCCTCTGGCCTCAGAGTCACTTAGCTGCAGTAACCGCAACCCAGGGCAGCCTCTGGCCTCAGAGTCACTGTCCTCCAGAAATCAAAACACAGCCTGGTCCCTGGACACAGAATCACTGTGCTCCAGAAAGATAAACCCAGGGTGGATGCTGAATTCATCCCTTATGATGGTCTCTGGCCTCAGAGTAATTTTGAGAACACTCAAGCCAGATTGGGTGCTGGCCTTTAGCCGAGGCTCATTTAGGTCCTGAATTCATAATTCAGGCTTGTCACAGGCCTCAAAGTCACTGTGCTCTGGAATGAATCACTCATGCATTCTAGTGTTCTCAGAGTCACAGTGCTCCAGAAATCACAACTCAGGCTGGCAACTGCCCTCAGAGTCACTGTGTCCAGGACTAATCACTCAGGCTGCAGTCTGGCCATAGAGTCACTCTAGTGTAGAAAGCACAGCACAACCTATCCACTGGATACAGAGTCATTGTGGTATAGAACCCATCACTGAGGCTGGTCTCTGAACTCAGAGTCACTTACATCCAGAAACCACAACCCAGCCTAGCCATTGGACTCAGAGTCTCTCTGCTTCAGAATTCACAACTCAGGCTGGCCAGTGGCTTCAGTGTCACTGAGCTCCAGAACTCATGACTCAGTCTGGACGCAGAACTCATCACTTAGGATGTTTCTGGCCTCAGAGTAATTGTCTTTGAGGACATTCAAGCCAGGTTGGCTGCTGGCCTCTAGCCGAGGCTCATTGTACCCCAGAATTCACAACTCTGGCTGGCTACTGGCCTCAGTATCACTGTGCTCCAGAACGAATGACTAAGGAAGGCCAGTTTTCTCAGAGTCACTGTACTGAAGAAATCACAACTGAGGCTAGCAAATGGTCTCAGGGTCACTATGTCTGGTACTAATCACTCAGGCAACCTCTGACCTCAGAGTTACTGGACTTCAGAAATCATATCTCAGGCTGGCCACTGGCATCAGAATCATTGTGCACCTGAACACACAACCCAGACTGGCCACTGGCATCAGAGGCACTGTGCTTCATAATGTGGCATTCTGGCTGGCCTCTTCATTTAAGTCACTGTCCACTAGAAATTAGAACTCAGGCAGGCAACTGGCCTCAGAGTCTTGTTACTCTAGAACTCATCACTCGGGCTGGCCTCTGGCCTCAGAGTAATTGTACTCGAGAAATCACTACACAGGCTTCCGGCAGGATACAGGGTCCCCATGCTCCAGAACTCATCACCCAGGCTGGCCACTGGCCACAGAGTCACTTAGATCCCCAAATCACAACCCAGTCTGTCCTCTGTCCTCAGAGTAATTTTGTTCCAGAACTCATCACAGAGGCGGGCCTCTGGACTCAGAGTCATTGTACTCCATAAATTACAACTCCAGTTGTTCACTAGCCTGAGAGTCAGTGTGATCCAGAAATCATAATTCAGACTGGCCTCTGTACCCAGAGTCTCTGTACCCTAGAAACCACAACTCAGGCTGGACATTGTTCTCGAAATCACTGTGCTCCAGAAAACGTAATTCAGGCTGGCCACTGTCCTGAGAGTAATTTTACTCCAGAACGCAGAATGCAGGATGGCCTCTGTCCTCAAAGTGATCCAAAATTTACAACTCAGGCTGGTCTCAGGCCTCAGACACACTCACCTCCAGAACACATCACTCTGTCTGGCCTCTGGCCTCAGAGTCACTTAGCTGCAGTAATCACAACCCAGGCTAGCCTTTGGCCTCAGAGTCATTGTCCTCCAGAAATCAAAACTCAGACTGTCCACTGGACAAAGGATCACTGTGCTCCAGAAATCAAAACCCAGGCTGGATTCTGATTTCATCCCTTAGGATGGTCTCTGGCCTCAGAATAATTGTATTCCAGGAACACACTAGCCAGGCTGGCTGCTGGCCTCTAGTCGAGGATCATATTACTCCACAATTCATAACTCATGCTTTTCACAGGCTCAGAGTCCCTGTGCTTCAGAACGAATCACTCAGGCAATCCAGTAGTCTCAGGGTCACTGTGGTCCAGAAAGCACAACTCAGGCTAGCAACTGGCCTCAGTGTCACTGTGTCCAGAGCTAATCACTCAGGTTGGCCTCTTACCTCAGAGTTACCAGCTCCAGAAATCATACCTTAGGCTGGCCCCAGGCCCCAGAGTGACTGTACCAGAGAACACACCACCCAGACTAGCCTCTGGCCTCAGAGCCATGGTACTCCAGAACTCATCACTCAGGCTGGAATCTGACCTCGGAGTAACTGTACTCCAGAAAGCACAACTCAGGTTTGTCACTAGCCTCAGTGTCTCTGTGGTCTAGAAAATATAATTCAGACAGGCCTCTGTTCCCAGAGTCTCTCTACTATAAAAATCACAACCCAAGGTGGACACTGTCCTCAAAATCACTGTGCTCCAGAAAACATAATTCAGGCTGGCCACTGTCCTGAGAGTCACTGTACTCCAGAACTAAGAATGCAGGATGGCCTCTGGCCTCAGAGTGATCCAAAACTAACAACTCAGGCTGGTCTCAGGCCTTACTCCAGAACACATCACTCTGGCTTGCCTCTAGCCTCAGAGTCACTAAGCTCCAGAAATCACAACCCAGGTTAACCCCTGGACTCAGAGTCATTGTGCTTCTGAACTCAGAACTGAAGGTGGCTTCTGGCCTCAGAGTCACTGTACTCCAGAAATCACAACAAAGGCTACCAGCTGGACGCTGTGTCACTGTGCTCCAGAACTTATCACTCAGGCTAGCCTCTGGGCACAGAGTTACTCAGATCCTGTGCTTCAGAATGAATCACTCAGGCAGGCCAGTATTCTCAGGGTCACAGTACTTCAGAAGTAACAACTCAGGCTGGCTACTGGAATCAGAGTCACTGTGCCCAGAACTAATCACTCAGGCTGACCTCTGGCCTCAGAGTCACTGGACTCCAGAAATTATAACTCAGGCTGTCCACTGGCCTCAAAATCACTGTGCCACAGAACACACAACTCAGGATGGCCTCTGGCCTCAGAGGCACTGTGCTCCATAATGCAGCATTCTGGCTGGCCTCTTGGCTCAGAGTCACTGTGTCCTAGAAATCCAGAACTCAGGGGGGCAACTAGCCTCAGAGTCACACTACCCTAGAAGTCATCAGTCTAGCTGGCATCTGGCTTCAGATTCATTGTACCTCAGAAATCACAATTCAGGTTGTTCACTAGGCTCAGAGTCACTGTGATCCAGAAAACATAATTCATGCTGGCCTCTGTTCCCAGAGTCTCTGTACTCTAGAAATAACAACCCAGGCTGGACATTTTCTTCAAAATCACTGTGCTCCAGAAAACATAAATCAGGAGGGCCACTGTCCTGAGAGACACTGTACTCCAGAAGTTACAACTCAGGCTGGCCTCTGGCCTCAGAGCCACTTTGATACAGAACTAACAACTCAGGCTGGTCTCAGGCCTTAAGCAAACTCTGCTCCAGAACTCATAACTCTGGCTAGCTTCTGTCCTCAGAGTTTCTGAGCTCCAGAAGTCACCATCCAGGCTAGCCACGGGACTCAGAGTCACTGTGCTCCAGAATTCAGAACTCAAGCAGGCTTCTTTCCTCAGATTCACTGTACTCAAGAATTCACAACTCAGACTGGCCACTGGCCTCAGAGTCACTGTCCTCAAGGAATCATAACCCAGGCCGAGCACTGAACTCATCACTTAGGGTGGTCTCTGGCCTCAGAGTAATTGTATTAGTGGACAGACAATCCAGGATGGCTACTGACCTCTAGCCAAGGCTCATTGTACTCTAGAAATCATAACTCAGGATGGCAACTGGCCTAAGAGTCACTGTGATCCTGAAAACGTAATTCAGGCTGCCCTCTGTTCCCAGAGTCTCTGTACTTTAGAAAGCACAACCCAGGCTGGGCAATGACAATAAAATTACTCTGCTCCAGAAAACATAATTCAGGCTGGCCAGTGTCTTGAGAGTCACTGTACTCCAGAACTCACAACCTTGGTGGGCCTCTGGCCTCAAAGTCACTTTGATCTAGAACTTACAAGTCAGGCTTGTCTCAGGCCTCAAACTCGTGCTGCTCCATAACTCATCACTCTGGCTGGCTTCAGAGTCACTGAGCTCCAGAAATCATAACCTACGCTAGCCACCAGACTGAGAGTCATTGTGATTCAGAATTCACAACTCAGGCTGGCCACTGGCCTCAGAGTCACTGAGGTCCAGAACTCATCACTGAGGCAGGATGCTGAATTCATCACTTAGGATGGTCCCTGGTCTCAGAGTAGTTGTCTTAGAAAACACACAGGGAAGGCTGTCTGGTGTCCTCTAACTGAGCCTCACTGTTCTCTAGAATTGATAACTCAGGCTGTCCTCTGTCCTCCAGGTCACAGTGTCCAGACCTAATCACTCAGGTTGGCCTCTGGCTACGGAGTCACTGTACTTTAGAAATCCCAACTCAAATTGGTCACTGGCCTCAGAGTCACTGTAATCCAGAAAACAGAATTCAGCCTGGACACTGTTCCCAGAGTCTTTGTACTATAGAAATCACAACCCAGGCTGGACAATGTCCATAAAATCACTGTGCTCCAGAAAACATAATTCAGCCTGGACACTGTCCAGAGAGTCACTGTACTCTAGAAATCACAACCTTGGTGGGCCTGTGGCCTCAGAGTCACTTTGATCCAGAACTAACAAGTCAGGCTGGTCTCAGGCCTCAAACTCATGCTGCTCCAGAACATATCACTCTGGTTGGCCTCTGGACTCAGAGTTTCTGATCTCGAGAAATCACAACCCAGGCTAGGAACTGAACTCAGAGTCACTGTCCTCCAGAACTCAGAACTCGATCTGGCTTCTGTCCTCAGATTCACTGTACTCTAGAATTCACAATTCAGAATGGCCACAGGCCTCAGAGTCACTGTCCTCTAGAAATCACAACCCAGATCGGACATTGAACTCATCACTTAGGGTGGTCTCTGGCCTTAGAGTAATTGTCTTAGAGAACACAGAAGCCAGGATGGCTACTGGCCTCTAGCTGAGGCTCATTGTACTCCAGAATTCACAACTCAGGCTTGTGATAGGCCTCAGAGTCACTGTGCTCCAGAATGAATCATTCAGGCATAGCAGTGGTCTCAGAGTCACAGTGCTCCAGAATTCACATCTCAGGCTGGCAACAGACATCAGAGTCACTGTGTCCAGAACTAATCACCCAAGCTGGACTCTGACCTTAGAGTTATTGGACTTCAGAAATCATAACTGAGGCTGGCCACTGCCCTCAGAGGCACTGTGTTGCATAATGCAGCATTCTGGCTGGTTCCTTGGCTCAGAGTCACTGTTCCCTAGAAATTGGAACCCAAGCTGGCAACTCGACTCAGAGTATCGGCACTCTAGAACTCATCACTGAAGCTGGATTCTGGCCTCAGAGTCACTTTACTCCCGAAATCAAACCTGAAGTTGGTCACTAACCTCAGAGTCACTCTGATCCAGAAAGAATAACTCATGCTGGCCTCTGTTCCTAGAGTCTCTGTACACTAGATATCCCAACCAAGGCTGGACACTGTCCATAAAATCACTGTACTCTAGAAAACATAATTCAGACTGGCCACTGTCCTGAGAGTCACTCTACTCCAGAACTCACAACCCAGGCCAGCCTCTGGCCTCAGAGTCACTTTGATCTAGAAATAACAGGTAAGGCTGCTCTCAGGCCTCAGACACACTCTGCTCCAGATCTCATCATACTGGCTGGCTTATGGTCAGAGTCACTGAGCTCAATAAATCATAAATTGCTCTCCACTGGACTCAGAGTCACTGTGATCCAGAATTCCAAACCTAGGCTGGCCACTGGCCTCAGGCTCACTGTGCCCAGAACTAATCATACAGGATGGCCTCTGGCCTCAGAGTCAGTATACTCCAGAAATAACAACTCAAGTTGGGCACTAGGCTCAGATTCACTGTGATCCAGAAAACATAATTCAGGCTGGCCTCTGCTCCCAGAGTCTCTGTACTCTAGAACTCACAACTCAGGCTGGACACTGTCCTCAAAATCACTGGGCTCCAGAAAATATATTTCAGGCTGGCCACAGTCCTGAGTCACTGTACTCCAGAACTTACAAACCTGAACGGCCTCTGGCCTTAGTGTCACTTTGACCCAGAATTAGCAAGTCAGGCTGGTCTCTGGCCCCAGACACAATCTGCTCCAGATCACATCACTCTGTCTGGCCTCTGGCCTCAGAGTCACTTAGCTGCAGTAATCACAACCCAGGCTAGCCTCTGGCCTCAGAGTCACTGTCCTCCAGAAATCAAAACCCAGGCTGAAAGCTGAATTCACTCCTTAGTATGGTCTCTGGCCTCAGAGTCTTTGAGAACACACTAGCCAGGCTGGCTGCTGGCCTCTAGCTGAGGCTCATATTTCTCCAGAATTCACAACTCATGATTTTCACAGGCTCAGAGTAACTGTGCTTTAGAACGAATCATTCAGATAATCCAGTGGTCTCAGGGTCACTGTGCTCCAGAAATCACAACTCAGGCTGGCAAGTGGCCTCAGTGTCACTCTGTCCTGAAGAAATCACTCAGACTGGATTCGGACCTTGGGCTTACCAACTCTAGATATCATACCTAAGGCTGGCCACAGGTCCCAGAGTCACTGTACCCCAGAACACACAGCCCAGATTAGCCTCTGGCCTCAGAGCCAGGGTACTCCAGAAATCACAACTCAGGTTGGTCACTATGCTCAGAGTCACTGTGATCCAGAAAACATAATTCAGACTGGCCACTGTCCCGAGAGTCACTGTCCTCCAGAACTCACAACTGAGGACAGCCTCTGGCCTCAGAATCACTTTGATCTAGAACTAAGAAGTCAGGCTGCTCTTGGGCCTCAGACACACTCTGCCCCAGATCTTATCACGCTGGCTAGACTATGGCCAGAGTCACTGAGCTCCAGAAATAACAACCCAGGCTAGAGACTGGATACAGAGACACTGTGCTCCACAGCTGAGAACTCAATCTGGCTTCTGGCCTCTGAGTCGTTGTACTCCAGAAATCATAACACAGCTTGCCAGAAGGACAGAGAGTCACTGTGCTCCTGAATTCATCACTCAGGTTTGCCTCTGGACACAGAGCCACTATCCTCCTGTCATCACAACCCAGGCTGGACACTGAACTCATTACTTAGGATGGTCTCTGGCCTCTGAGTAATTTTCTTCGAGAACACACAAGCCAGGCTGGCTGCTGAACTCTAGCTGAGTCTCATTGTACTCCAGAAATCACAACTCAGGCTTGCAACTGTCCTTAGAGTCACTGTGATCCCAAAAACATAATTCAGGCTGGCCTCTGTCATCAGAGTCTCTGTACTCTAGAAATAAAAACCCAGGCTGGATGTTGTGTTCAAAATCACTGTGACCCAGAAAACATAAATCAGGCAGGCCACATTCCTGAGAGAGACTTTACTCCAGAAGTTACAACTCAGTATGGCCTCTGGCCTCAGAGTCACTTTGAGCCAGAACTAACAATTCTGGCTGGTCTCAGGCCTCAAGCAAACTGCTCCAGGACTCATCACTGTGGCTGTCCTCTGGCCTCAGAGTCACTGTATTCCAGAAATCACAACTCAGATTGGTCACTAGGATCAGAGTCACTGTATTCCAGAAAACATAATTCAGGCAGGCGTCTGTTCCCAGCGTCTCTGTAATCTAGAAATCACAACCCAGGCTGGACAATGTCCATATAATCACTGTGCTCCAGAAAACATAATTCAGGACTCTGGCCTCAGAGTCACTTTAATCTACAACTTACAAGTCAGGCCTATCTCAGGCCTAAAGCTCATGCTGCTCAAGAACTCGTCACTCTGGCCGGCCTATGCCTTCAGAGTCATTGAGCTCCAGAAATAATAACTTAGGCTAGCCACCGGACTGAGAGTCATTGTGATCCAGAATTCACAATTCAGGCTGGCCACTGGCTTCAGAGTCACTGAGCTCCAAAACTCATCACTGAGGCAGGATGCTGAATTCATCACTTAAGATAGTCCCGGGTCTCAGAGTAATTGTCTTATAAAACACACAGGCAAGGCTGTCTGGTGGCCTCTAACCAAGGCTCATTGTTCTCTATAATTGATAACTCAGGCTGGCCACTGTCCTCAGGGTCACTGTGTCCAGAACTAATCACTCTGGCTGCCCTCTGGCTTCAGAGTCATTGAGCTCCAGAAATCATAATCCAGGCTAGCCTGTGGCCTTAGAGTCACTGTCTTCTAGAAATCACAACCCAGCCCAGCCACTGGACACAGAATCACTGTGCTCCAGAAATCACAACCCAGGCTGGATGCTGAATTCATTCCTTAGGAGAGTCTCTGGAATCAGAGTAATTGTCTTCAAAAATACACTAGCCAGGCTGACTGCTGGTCTCTAGCCCAGGCTAATTTTACTCCAGAATTCACAACTCATGCTTGTCACAGACCTCAGAGTCACTGTGTTCCAGAACGAATCACATGGATAGGCCAGGGGTCTCAGAGCCACAGTGCTCCCGAAACCACAACTCAGGCTGGAAGTGGCCTCAGTGTCACTGTGTGCAAACTAATCACTCAGGTTGGCTTCAGAGTTAACGACTCCAGAAATCATAACCCAGGTTAGCCACTGGATTCAGAGTCAATGTTCTCCAGAATTCACAGTTCAGGCTGGCCACTGGCCTCAGAGTCACTGAGTTTGAGAAATCATAACCCAGGCTAGCCACTGGACTCAGAGTCACTGTGATCCAGAATTCAAAACTCAGGCTGGCCACTGGCCTCAGAGTCCCTGAGCACCATAACTCATCAATGAGGCTGGATGGAGAATTCATCACCTAGCATGGTCCCTGGTCTCAGAGTAATTGTCTTAAAGAACAGACAGACAAGACAGTCTGATGGCCAATACCGAGGCTCATTGTTCCCTAGTATTGAAAACTCAGGCTGGCCAATGTCCTCAGAGTCACTGTGTCCAGAACTAATCACTCAGGATGGACTTTGGCTTCAGATTCACTGTACTCTAGAAATCGCAACTCAAGTTGGTCAGTAGATCCAGTCACTGTGATCCAGAATACTTAATTCAGGCTGGCCTCTGTTCCAGAGTCTCTGTACTCTAGAAATCACTACTCAAGCTGGACACTGTCCTCAAAATCACTGGGCTCCACAAAACATAATTCAGGCTGGCCACAGTCCTGAGAGTCATTGTACTCCAGAAGGTATAAACCTTGATGGCCTCTGGCCTCAGAGTCACTATGACACAGAACTAACAAGTCAGGCTCTTCTCAGGCCTCAGACACACTCTGCTCCAGAATGCCTCACTTTGTCTGGCCTCTGGCCTCAGAGTCACTTAGCTACAGTAATCACAACCCACGCTAGCCTCTGGTCTCAGAGTCACTGTCCTCCAGAAATCAAGACCCAGCCTGGCTACTGGACACAGAATCACTGTGCTCCAGAAATCACAACCAAGACTGGATGCTGAACTCATACTTTAGGATGTTCACTGGCCTCAGAGTAATTGTCCTCAAGAACACATCAACCAGGTGGCTGCTGGCTTCTAACCCAGGCTCATTTTACTCCAGAATTCACAACTCATGCTTGTCACAGGCCTCAGAGTCACTGTACTCCAGAATGAATCACTCAGGCAGGCCATTGTTCTCAGAGTCACAGTGCTTCAGAAATCACAACTCAGGCTGGCAACTGGTCTCAAAGTCACTTTGATCCACAGCTAACAAGTCAGGCTCATCTCAGGCCTCAGACACACTCTGTCCCAGAATACATCACTCTCTCTGGCCTTTGGCCTCAGAGCCACTTTGTTGCAGTAATCACAACCCAGGCTAGCCTCTGGCCTCAGAGTCACTCTCCTACAGAAATCAAAACCCAGCCTAGCCACTGCACACAGAATCACTGTGCTCCAGAAATCACAATCCAGGCTTTTTGCTGAATTCATCCCTCAGGATGGTCTCAGGCCTCAGAGTAATTTTCCTCAACAACATACCAGCCAGGTTGGATGCTGGCTTCCAGCCCAGGCTCATTTTACTCCAGAATTCACAACTCATGCTTGTCACAGGCCTCAGAGTCACTGTGCTCCAGAACGAATCACTCAGACAGGCCAGTGGTGTCAGAGTCACTGTGTTCCAGAAATCACAACTCAGGCTGTAAACTGGCCTCAGTGTCACTGTGCTCAGAACTAATCACTCAGGATGAATTCTGGTCCCAGAATAACTGTACTCCAGAAATCACAACTCAAGCTGGCTACTAGCCTCAAAATTACTGTGCTCCAGAAAACACAATTCAGGCTGGCCACCGCTAAGAGTCACTGTACTGCAGAACTCACAACCCAGGTAGGCCTCTGGCCTCAGATTCACTTTGATCTATAGATAACAAGGCAGATGCTCTCAGGCCTCAGACACTCTGCTCCAGATCTTATCACTCTGGCTAGCCTATGGTCAGAATCACTGAGCTCCAAAAATAACAACCCAGGCAAGAGACTGGATACAGAGACACTGTGCTCCAAAGTGCAGAACTGAAGCTGGCTTCTGGCCTCTGAGTCACTGCACTCCAGAAATCACAATACAGGTTGCCTGCAGGACATAGAGTCACTGTGTGACCAAACTTATCATTCAGGCTGGCCTCTGCACACAGAGTCACTATTCTCCTGTCATCACAACCCAGGCTGGGCATGGTACTCATCACTTAGGATGGTCTCTGGCCTCTGAGTAATTTTCTTCTAGACCATACAAGCCAGGCTGGCTGCTGGCCTCTAGCCGAGTCTCATTGTACTACAGAAATCACGACTCAGTCTAAAAATGGCCTTAGAGTCACTGTGATCCCAAAAATGTAATTCAGGCTGGCCTCTGTTCCTAGAGTGTCTCTACTATAGAAATTACAAACCAGGCTGTACACTGTCCTCAAAATCACTGTGCTCCAGAAGACATAATTCAGGCTGATCACTGTTCTGAGAGTGACTTACTCCAGAACTCAGAACGCATATGTTATATAGCCCTAGAGTGATCCAAAACTAACAACTCAGGCTGGTCTCAGGCCTTAGACTCACTCTGCTGAAGAACACATCACTCTGGTTTGTATATAGCCTCAGAGTCACTAAGCACCAGAAATCACAACCCATGCTAGCCACTGGACTCAGAGTCACTGTGCTACAGATGTCAGAAGTAAAGCTGGCTTCTGGCCTCAGAGTCACTGAAGAAATCACAATACAGGCTGACAGCTGGATGGTGTGTCACTGTGCTCCAGAACTCATCACCCAGGCTGGCGTCTGGGCATAGAGTCACTCAGATCCAGAAATCATAACCCAGACTGGTCTTTGGCCTCATAGTCACTGTGCTCCAGAACGAATCATTCAGACAGGCCATTGTTCTCAGAGTCACAGTGCTTCAGAAATCACAACAGGCTGGCAACTGGTCTCAGACTCACTGTGTTCAGAACTAATCACTCAGGCTGGCCTCTGACCTCCGAGTTCCTGGACTTCAGAAATTATCACTCAGGCTGGCCACTAGCGTCAGAATCACTCTGTACCTGAACACACAACCCAGACTGGCCACTGGCCTCAGATGCACTGTGCTCCATAATGTAGCATTCTGCCTGGCCTCTTGGTTTGAGTCACTGTCCACTAGAAATTAGAACTCAGGCAGGCAGCTTCAGAATCTTGGTACTCTAGAACTCATCACTTGGGCTGGCCTCTGGCCTCAGTGTAATAGTACTCCAGAAATCACAACACAGTCTTCAGGCAGGATGCAGAGTCACTGTGCTGCCGAACTCATCACCCAGGCTGGCCACTGGCCTCAGAGTCACTATATTCTAGAAATCACAACTGAGGCTGGACACTGTCCTCAAAATCATTGGGCTCCACAAAATATATTTCAGGCTGGCCACTGGCCTTATAGTCACTGAGCTCCAGAAATTATAACCCAGGCTAGCCACTGGACTCAGATTTACTGTGATCCAGAATTCCGAACTCAGGCTGGCCACTGGCTTCAGAGTCACTGAGTGCCATAACTCATCACTGATGCTGGATGCAGAATTCATCACTTAGGATGGTCCCTGGTTCCAGAGGAATTGTCTTAGAGAACACACAAGCAAGCCAGTCTGCTTACCTCTAACCAAGGTGCATTGTAGTCTAGAAGTGATAACTTAGGTTGGCCAATGGCCTCAGAATCATTGTGTCTAGCACTAATCACACCATCTGCCACTGGCCTCAGAGTCATTGTGATCCAGAAAACATAATTCAGGCTGGCCTCTGTTCTCAGAGTCTCTGTATTCTAGAAATCACAAATCAGTCTTGACACTGTCCTCAAAATCACTGTGCTCCAGAAAACACAATTCAGGCTGGCCACTCCTGAGAGTCACTGTACTGCAGAACTCACAACCCAGGATGGCCTCTGGTCTCAGAGTCACTTTGATCTATAAATAACAAGGCAGGATGCTCTCAACCTCAGACACACTCTGCTTCAGATCTTATCACTCTGGCTAGCCTATGGTCAGAGTCACTGAGCTCCAAAAATAACAACCCAGGCAAGAGACTGGATACAGAGACACTGTGCTCCACACCTAAGAACTGAAGCTGGCTTCTGGCTTCTGAGTCACTGCACTCCAGAAATCACAACACAGGTTGCCTGCAGGACATAGAGTTACTGTGTGACCAAACTTATCATTCAGGCTGGCCTCTGCACACAGAGTCACTATCCTCCTGTTATCACAACCCAGGCTGGGCACTGTATTCATCACTTAGGATGGTCTCTGGTCTCTGAATAATTTCCTTTAAGAACACACAAGCCAGAGTTGCTGCTGCCCATGAGCCAAGTCTCATTGTACTCCAGAAATCACATTTCAGGTTGGTCACTAGCATCATAGTGACTGTGATCCAGAAAGCATAATTCGGGCTGTCCCCTCTTCCCAGAGTCTCTGTACTATAGAAATCACAACCCAGGCTGGACACTGTCTTCAAAATCACAGTACTCCAGAAAACATAAATCAATAAATCAGGCTGGCCACTGTCCTGAGAGAAACTGTACTCCTGAAGTTACAACTCAGTATGGCCTCTGGCCTCAGAATCACTTTGATCCAGAACTAACAACTCAGGGTAGTCCCAGGCCCCAAACAAACTCAGCTCAAGAACTCATCACACTGGCTGGCAACTGGCCTCAGATTTTCTGAGCTCCACAAATCACAATACAGGCTAGCCACTGGACACAGAATCACTGTGCTCCAGAAGTCAGAACTCAAGCTGGCTTCTGTCCTCTGATTCACTGTATTCAAGAATTCACAACTCAGAATGGCCACTGGCCTCAGAGTCATTGTCCTCTAGAAATCACAACCCAGGCCGGACACTGAACTCATCACTTAGGATGGTCTCTGGCTTCAGTTTAATTGTCTTGGAGAACAAACATGCCAGGATGGCTCCTGGCCTCTATCCAAGTCTCCTTGTACTCCTGAAATCAAAACTCAGGCTGGCCACTGCTCTCAGAGGCACTGTGTTACATAATGCAGGATGCTGGCTGGCCTCTTGGCTCAGAGTCACTATGCCATAGAAATCAGAACCCAAGCTGGCCACTGGCCTCAGAGACATGGTACTCTATAACTTATCACTAAACTGGCCACTGGCCTCAGAGTAACTGTACTCCAGAAATCAAACCTCAAGTTGGTCACAAGCATCAGAGTCACTGTGTCCAGAACTAATCACTCAGGCTGGCTTCTGACCTCAGAGTTACCGAAATCCAGAAATCATAACTCAGTCTTTCCACTGGCCTGAGAATCACTGTACCCCAGAACACACAACCCAGACTAGCCTCTGGCCTCAGAGTCAGGGTACTCCGAACTCATCACTCAGGCTGGACTCTGACCTCAGAGCAACTGTAGTCCAGAAATGCAACACAGGTTCTTTATTAGCCTCAGAGTTCCTGTGATCTAGAAAACATAGTTCAGGCTGGCACTGTTCCCAGAGTCACTGTACTCTAGAAATCACAACACAGACGATACACTGTCCTCAAAATCACTGTTCTCATGAAAACATAATACAAGCTGGCCACTGTCCTGAGAGTCACTCTACTCCAGAACTTAAAACCCAGTATGGCCTTTGGCCTAAGAGTCATCTTGTCTAGAACTAACAAGTTAGGCTGCTCTCAAGCGTCAGACACTCTCTGTTCCAGATCCCATCACTCTGGCTAGCCTATGGTCAGAGTCACTGAGCTCCAGAAATAACAACGCTAGAGACTGGATACAGAGACACTGTGCTCCATAGCTCAGAACTCAAGTTGGCTTCTGGACTCTGAGTCACAGTACTCCTGAAATCACAACACAGGTTGCCCGCAGGACGCAGAGTCAATGTGCGACTGAACTTATCACTCAGGCTGGCTGCTGTACACAAAGTCACTATCCTCCTGTTATCACAACCCAGGCTGGGCACTGACCTCATACTTAGGATGGTCTCTGGCCTCTGAGTAATTGTCTTTGAGAACACACAAGCCAGGCTGCCTGGTGGCTTTTAGCCGAGTTTTATTGTACTCCAGAAATCACAACTCAGGCTGGCACTGGCCAGAGAGTCACTGTGATCCCAAAAATGAAAATTAGGCTGGCCTCTGTTCTCAAAGTCTCTGTACTATAGAAATCACAACCCAGGCTGTACACTATCCAGAAATCTCAACACAAGCTGCCAGCTGGATGCAGAATCACTGTGCTACAGAACTCATCACCCAGGCTGGCCTCTGGCCACAGAATCACTGTACTCCAGAAATCACAACCCAGTCTGAATGGTGAACTTATCACTTAGGATGGTCTCTGGCCTCTGAGTAATTGTCTTTGAGATCACACAAGCCAGGCTGGCTGCTGGCCTTTAGCTGAGGCTCATTGTACTCCAGAATTCACAACTCAGGCTGGCCACAGGCCTCAGAGTCACTGTGCTCCAGAACTTATCACTCAGGCTGGCCTCTGGCCTCAGAGTCACTGTACTCCAGAAATCACAACTCAAGTTGGTCACTAGCCTAAGAGTCACTGTGCTCCAGAACTCATATCTCAGACTGGCATATGGCCAAAGAGTCTCTGTGTTCCAAAACTCATAATTCAGGCTGGCCTCTGGCCTCAGCTTCAATGTGCTCCAGAACTCGTCACTCAGGCTCACCACTGGCCTCAAACTCACTGTGCTCCAGAACTCATTATTCATGCTGTTTCTGGCCTCAGAATCACCGTGCTCCAGATCTAATCACTCAGGTAGGCCTTGGCATCAGAGTCACTGTACCCAGAACTCATCACTCAGGTTGGTCTTTGGACTTAGAATCACTGTTCTCCATAAATCACAACTCAGGCTGGCCTCTGGCTTGAGAGTCTGTGCTCCAGAACTCATCACTTAGGCTGGCCCTGGCCTCAGGGACACTGAGCTCCTGAAATCAAAATCTAGGCTGACTTCTGTCCTCAGAATCATTGTGCTCTAGAACTCACAACTCAGGCTGACATGTGGCCTCAGTCACTGTGCACAAGAACTCACACCTCATGCTGGCCTCTGACCTCAGATTCACTGAACACCAGATATCACAACCAGGCTGGCCAGTGGCCTTAGAGTCACTGTGCTCCAGAATTCACAACTCAAGTGGGTCTCTGGCTTGAGTGACACTGTGCTTCAGAATGTGTCACTCAGGGGGCCCCTGAACTCAGACTCACTGTACTCCAGAACTCATTATTCATGCTGGCCTCTGGCCGCAGGATCACTGAGCTCCAGAAATCACAACACAGTCTGGCCTCTGGCCTCAGAGTCACTGTACTCCAGAATGTATCACTCAGGCTGGCCACTTACTTCAGAATCACTGTGCTCCAGAAAACACAATCCAGGTTGGTCTCTGCGCTCAGAGTCACTGTGCTCCCAAATTCCCAATTCACACTGGCCTTTAGCCTCAGAGTCACAGTTCTCCATAACTTACAACTCAGGCTAGCCTCGGCCAAGACTCACTGTGCTCCAGAACTCATCACTCAGGCTGGACTATGGCCTCAAGTCACTGAGGTCCAGAAACCACAACCCAGTCTGGCCAGTGGCCTCAGAGTCATGGTGCTCCAAATTCCACAACTATGGCTGACCCCTGGCCTCAGAGCCACTGTGCTCCAGAATTCATCACTCAGGTTGGACTCTGGCCTCAGAGTCACTGTACTCCAGAAATGATAACCCATGCTGGCCTCTGGCCTCAGAGTCACTGTGCTCCAGAACTCAAAACTGAGCCTGGCCAGTGGCGTCAAAGTCACTGTGCTCCAGAACACATCACTCAGGCTGGCCACTGACATCAGTGTCATTGAGTTCCAGAAAGCATCACTCAGGCTGGACTCTGGTCTCAGAATCACTCTCATCCAGAAATCATAACTCAGACTGGCCTCTGACCTGAGAGTCACTGTACTGCAGAACTCATCACTCAGGCTGGCCTCTGGCATCAGAGTCACTGTACACCAGAACTCAGAACTCAGGCTGGCCTCTGGCATCAGAGTCACTGTACACCAGAACTCAGAACTCAGGCTGGCCTCTGGCACCAGAGTCACTGTGCTCCAGAACTCATCACTCAGGCTGGCCTCTGGTCTCAGAGTCACTGTACTCCAGAAATCAAAACCTAGGCTGCCCTCTTGCCTCAGAGTCACTGTTTTACAGAACTCACAACTTAGGCAGGCCACTGTCCTCAGAGTCTCTGTACTCTGGAGTACACAACCAAGGCTGGCCTCTCACCTTAGAGTCACTGTCTCTAGAACTATCATCTCAAGGTGGCCTCTGGACTCAGAGTCACTGTGCTTCAGAAATAACAACCTGGGCTAGCCTCTGGCCTTAGAGTCATTGTACTCCAGAATCCATCACTGAGGATGGCATGTGGTCTTAGAGTCACTGTGTGACAAATCTTTTCACTCAGGCTGGCCGCTGGCCTTTGAGTAACTAACTATACTCCATAACTCACAACTCAGGCTAGCTGCTGGCCTCAGAATCACTGTGTCTAGAACTAAAAACTCTGGCTGGCCTCTGGTCTCAGAGTCACTGTGCTCCAGAATTCATCACTCAGGTTGGACGCTGGCCTCAGAGTCATTGTACTCCAGAAATGATAGCTCAAGCTGGCCTTTGGACTCAGAGTCACTATGCTCCAGAACTCAAAACTCAGCCTGGCCGCTGGCTTCAGAGTCACTCTGCTCCAGAACACATCACTCAGGATGGCCACTGGCATCTATGTTACTGAGTTCCAGAAAGCATTACTCAGGCTGGCCTCTGGTCTCAGAGTCACTATCATCCAGAATTCACAACTCAGGCTGGTCTCTGGCCTGAGTCACTGTAGTACCAAACTTATCACTCAGGCTGGCCTATGGCTTCAGAGTCACTGTTCTCCAGAACAGATCAACCATGCTGGCCTCTGGTCTCAGAGTCACTGAGCTCCATAAATCACAACCCAAGTTATCCTCTTGCCTCAGTGTCACCGTGCTCCAGAACTCACAACTCAGGCAGGCCACTGGTATCACAATCACTGTGCTCCACAACACATAACACTGGTTGGCCACTTGCCTCAGAGTCACTGTACTCCGGAATTCCCAACCCAGTCTGGCCTCTGGCTTCAGAGTCACTTTACTCAAGAACTAATACTGAAGGCTGGTCTGTGCCCTCAGATTCACTGTGCACCAGAACTTATCATTCTTGCTGGCCTCTGGCCTCAGAGTCACTGTGCTCCAGAACTCACAACTTAGGCTGGCCACTGGCCTCAGAGTCACTGTGCTCCAGAATTCATCACTGAGGTTGGAATCTGGCCTCAGAGTCATTGTCTTCCAGAACTCACAAGCCAGGCCGGCAGCAGACATCTAGCCCAGACTTATTGTACTCCTGAACTCACAAATCAGGTTGGACTCTTGCCTCAGAATCACTGAGTCCAGAATGCATTGCTCAAGCTGGCGTCTGGTCTCAGAGTCCCTGTGCTCCAGAATTCATCACTCAGGTTGGAATCTGGCCTCAGAGTAACTGTACTCAAGAAATCACAATCCAGGATGGCCTCTGGCCTAAGAGTCACTTTGCTCCAGAATTCAAAACTCAGGCTGGCCTCTGGTTTCAGGTCACTGTCCTCCTGTAGTCATCACTCAGGCAGGCATCTGGCCTCAAAGTCACTGTGCACATTTCACAACCCAGGCTGGCAATGGGCCTCAGACTCACTGTGCTGTGAACTTATCACTTAGGCTGACCTCTGGCATCAGAGTCAATTTGTGCCAGAACTCATCACTCAGTCTGGCCATTGGCCACAGTGTCACTGTTCTTCAGAACTCATCACTCAGGCTGGCCACGGGTTTCAGAGTCACTGTGCTCCAGAACTCACAACTCAGGCTGCCCTCTGGTCTCAATGTCATTGTACTCCAGAACTCATCACTCATTCTGGTTCCTGTCCCAGACTGACTGTGCTCCAGAGCTAATCACTCAGGATGACCTCTGACCTCAGAGTCACTGTGCTCCAAAACTCACAACTGAGGCTGGTCACTAGTCCAGACTGTCTGTTATTTCCCTTCCTGGTCCACTGAAGTACTGGTAAGAAAGGTATAATTCACTACTTCAAGCTGTTTCTCTTTGGATTTTTTGGAAATTTTGTCCTGGAAAGTTGAAATCTATAAAGATATGACTATATGTGGATCTTTAATATTAGTCCTTCTTATCATTGTATGATTCCTTTTATGCTCAAAATCCCTGTCATTTTCAGATTGAAAAAAAATTTATGTTTTGAAATCTCTTAAACTGACTATTCTCTATCAGTATTTACCTTGTCTCTCATTACATGGAAATAAGACTTCCAAACATGATTGATCATGTATATTTTAATTGCTTTTAGTGTCTCATTGCTTAGCTCTTGTCCAGAGCAAGTATTTGGACATAGAATTTCTTAATTTTTAATTTATTATAATTCAATTATATTACATCCCAATTGTTATTCCCTTGATTCTACCCTCCCACGCTCCCTCTCACTTTCACCCTAGTCACCTCCCCTAGACCTCTGACAGAAGGGGACCTCCTTCCCCACCATATGACCACAGCCTACCAGGTCTCAGCCAGATAGCCTGCTTCCTTTTCCTCTGTGTGCACACTGGGCCTCTCCACCAGAGTGAAGTGACCAAATTGGGGGCACCAGAGTTCATGTCAGAGTTCATCTTTACTCCACCCCCCAACCCAGGAGAATGAGATGTGCATTGACTATATATGACTAGGGGTTCTAGGTTTACTGCATGCATTGTCCTCTGTTTGTGCGGGACCCCCTGGGTCCAGATCTGTATGTTGGGCTAATATTCGCTTATAAGTGAGGATATACCATGCATGTCTTTCTGGGTCTGGGTTACCTCACTCAGGATGACCATTTCTAGTTCCATATATTTGCCTACAAATTCCAAGATTTCCTTGTTTTTAATAGCTGAGTAGTATGCCATTGTGTAAATGTAGCACAGTTTCTTTATCAATTCTTCCATTGAGGGACATGTAGGGTATTTTCAGATTCTGGTTATTATGAATAAAGCTGCTATGAACATAGTTGAGCAAATGTTCTTGTTGTATAGTGGAGCATCTTTTGGGTATATGCACAGGAGTGGTATGGCTGAGTCTTGAGGTAGCCCTATTCCCAATTTTCTGAGAAAGCACGAGATTGATTTCCAGAGTGGTTGTACAAGTTTGTACTCCCACCAACAATGGAGGAGTGTTCCCCTTTCTATTTATGTTTTTTTCTTACACTCTTATCTTGGTGAAAATAATTTGCAAAAGATTTTTGGTCTGCAGGCTTTCATTCTTCAGTGAAGCCTATTTTGTTTCATAAATCTCATTTTTCTTCCTTAAAAATTACATTTATTTATTCATTTGTTTATTTTGTTTATTTATCTAATGTGTATGCATACATACATGATGGAATGCAGAGTTCTACTTACGGAAGTCAGATCTCTCCTTTTATCATGTGAATCCTTGTGATTGAACTCAGGTCATATGGCTTGGTGGCAAGCAACTTTACCCATTGAAAAAAATTTTTTTAAATTTTTTTCTTTATTAATTTATTCTTGTTACATCTCAATGGTTATCCCATCCCTTGTATCCTCCCATTCCTCCCTCCCTCCCATTTCCCCCTTATTCCCCTCCCCTATGACTGTTCCTGAGGGGGATTACCTCCCCCTGTATATGCTCATAGGGTATCAAGTCTCTTCTTGGTAGCCTGCTGTCCTTCCTCTGAGTGCCCTTTTTGTTGGCCCAAGAAGTCATAATATTTTCAACTCTGAAGATGTTTAATTGCTGTTACTGTTTTTCTTCTTCATTCAATGCCTAAATTTTTCTATTTATTTTTTTAAAGATTCTTTTCTTTGCAGTGGTCTTTGATTTTGTGCAACTACATAGTAACACTTGGGTGTTCCTTTACATTCTGCAGCACATGTATATTTGACACGGTTTTTCTCTGAAGTTTTATATTCACAACAGGTTGTGAATAGGCATGAATCCTGTCTTCATAAAAATGTTTATCAACCCAAATAGATAATACCACTCAGCACTTGGGTTAGTTCCTTTTCTCTTGCTATGATAAAACACCATGAGTAACAGAAACTTATAGAAGAGTTTATTTCAGCTTATGGCTCCAGAACATGAGACTTCATAGTTATGGGGAAGGCATAGCATGCTGGTAAAAGCAGGAACTTGCTGATCACAATTCCATCCACATACACAGACTAAGAGGGTGAAAAGATAGTAGTGGCAAGACTATAATCTCTCAAATACCTTGCAGTTACATACTACCCCCCTGCAAGGCTGCAGCTCCTAAAAGTCCCATAATCTAAACCACACCACTAACCTAGGAGCAAGTATTCAATACATGAATGTATTGGGTGATATTTGCCCTTCAAACCACCATGGCATTTTGCACTATTGTAAAGTTGACTAAAGTCAACCTATTATAAGTCACAGAACATATGTAAAATAGAAAGGGAGCTAGGTAGTTAAGTTCGATAGTTGATTACTTTTTTCTCCAAGACATGGTTTCTCTGTATAGCCCTGGTTGTCTTGGACTCACTCTGTAGACTAGGCTGAGTTCAAACTCATAGAGGTCTGCTTACTTCAGCCTTGTGAGTACTGGAATTAAGGGAGTGTGTCACCACTGCCAGCCTTATGTGCTTACTCTTAAAAATGTATTATTTTCCCTATTCCCCTACCTCTGTGTCTATGGTTAAGTGTATGACATGCTTCAATTCAGAAAGAAGAGGAATGCTGTGAGAAGAGTTTGGGGGAAAAGATCAGCTATCCCTATAGTTACAATTCAGCTTTTTAGATAATTTCATTGGCTATTGCTCCCAGAAAGCCTTCTGCCTTTTGCATTTATTGAGTCTGAATTTGGAATGGCTTTTGCCTCTTCAGTGTTCTGCTATATATTTGAGGTTGGCAGTTTTTTTTTTATATTCCTGTTTATTTGATACTGTCTCTTGTATATCACCAAGAACTCCTCATTATTTATGGCCCTCTGCTGGTACACTTCCTTTTCATCAGCATTAGCATTCATCCACCAAATATTTATGTATCTGCTATTTTCTGTCAGTCACTATACTAGGTGCTAGAGATATATCTATGAACAAAATAGGAAAACAATCCCTGATTTCATGAAAATGGCCTTCAAGCAATAGGAGACAGGGAAGAACCTATCATTAAAGTGCTCAACTTATCAAATGGTGTTAATGCTTGAAGAAAAATTTGTATCAAAAAATGGGGTAGGATTCTACTTGGATCATGGGATATTGCAGTATCAAATCAGAAAAGCTTCAAGCCCAGATTAAAGAGGATAAAGGCAGTGACTGTGAACAAATGAATCCAAAGAGAAATCAGTAAGTAGACACTATAAAGTAGGAGCTGCCAGATGCTCTTTCCAAAACAGAGATAATGTTACTATAGCTTGGCTTGTATGTCATTATTTTAATTATTCCATGTAATTTGAAACAGATAAATGACGTAAATTGTTGTTCTCAGTTGGCCCACTTGATTCAAACTTCCATTTGCCATTTCCTGCTCTAAATTGATTGTTTTCAGTCTCCATACAACTCTCATACAATGATCAATTTCTTTTGAATTCTGACTTTGCCATATTGTTGTGCTGTGCTGTGCTGTATACAATAAGCACCAACTTACGAGAGCTGACTACTAATGTTCAAAAATGTTTGCAAGCTATGTGCTAAGCAATTAGTATTTTGAAATTTGTTATGATGGGGATTATTATTTTGTATATTTTCTCCAAAATCATCATATCATGACTTTCTCCATTACAAAACTAATTTCCCCTTTCTCTTCCTCCCTCCCTATCCAACTTTAGGTTCTTTCTCAACAAACAAACAAAACCCAGAATATAACAGAACCGCCCCCACCAAACCAAGGAAACAAAATAATACAATGTCTGAAAAGAAAAAGAAAAACACCAAAATGTAACCAAATAAAAGTTCTCTCTCTCTCTCTCTCTCTCTCTCTCTCTCTCTCTCTCTCTCTCTCTCTCTCTCTCTCTCACACACACACACACACACACACAACTATGGAACTCATTATATGTTGGCCAACTACCATCTGACATGAAGCCTGCCTTGGAGTGGTTGATATATCTAGTGTCACTCCATTTTAGAAAATTGATTTTTCCTCTCCTAGCTGGTATAAATGACAGTTCAGTTGTTAACCTTTACCATACTGGCTAAGATTTCATCCATTCATCCATTCATGTTTAAATATAACAAATGTTCATATCATGTAACTTTCATATGTACGTGTGTCATTTCTCAAAACAAGTTAATCCAAAGCTTTCTTATGAACTGTGGTTTTATACAATCAAAATATAATTATTAAGAACTATAGTAATACATTGGTGAAGCCCATCATGTTTCTGCATCTCCATTTGACTGAAATTATATATATATTTAAAGGAGAGATGGATGAAATGAAAATGTGAAACATTTCAGTAGTAAATAGTAAACAGAAATGAGATTAAATCCAGAAATATTGGACCTGTATTTGTAAAATAGACAAAGAACCCTAGCATCAGGTGTGAGTAAGGTGGGGGCCTTCTTCTGTGGTGTTTTAAGCAAAGGAGAAAAGGAAAACCTTGGAAAGCTCTCCCTCCGCAGAATAATCTTACACTATAGGAAAAATGAAGTTTAACAAAGGACTTTTGCTGTCTGTACCACAAGCTGCATAAGGAGGTTCATATACTTCTTAGTTTTCTGAATGGCATCGTGGTGAGAAATCACTTTAAAGAGGCTGTCTTAGAATCAAATCCTATAGCCAAGAGGAATATATGTCCCTACATGATATACTCAAGAACTAACAGCCTCCCCCTTTCCCTTTCCTTTTCTCTTTCCCTCTCTTACCTCCCCTATTCTTTCCCCCTCTCCCTCTCTGTTCCCTTCCTCTAGCAATATGAGAGACCACCTTGAGAGAAGAAATTAGTTGTAATATGGACACAGATTTCACGAATACAGATCTATTGCTGGTATGTGTGGTCTGGGCTGCAATGAAAAGTAGACAGTGTTTTCATTTGGGGATGGTTTGATATCTGGGAAGAGAAATTAGAGCAGCCACAAGTGGCAGTTGAATCTGAAACCTGAGTAAGTAAAGCAGGTAGGAAGACTCAGAGCCTATGCTTCAGACCACATCACAGATATCTTAGCTAGATTACCTTCTTTTCACTCAGAGCCTCAGAAACATTTAATTGAGACAAACATTTCTTGAACATTTCTGATACCCACAAGTGCACAGGCTTGTGGTATATGGGTATTGGGGACGAGGTATCTAATTGAGCATTCTATAAGTTCTATGGGCAAAAATGCTTGAGGGTTGCCATCGCATTTGTTCTTTTCCAAGATCCCTGTCCCATTACCACTGGCATGAATTTAGAAGAAGCAGGGATCATTGTTTTAATTGCCACTTAAGTGTGCAAGTTAGAATGGGGTTCCACCGCCTTAAAGCCCTCCTTGGTCTAATGTATATGGCCATGAGAGAAGTAAAAAGTTCTCATACCCTTTAGAAACACATCTGGTAAACATCAAAGTTGGGGAAATGGGCTATCTCCAGATCCAGCAAGGAGCATTGCTGACTGTGCTCTTACTTGTTTTGTTTCCTTTATTATTATTTTATACCTTTATTCTGCTATATTATTTCTACTTTTCTATTTTTGCTACCTATTTCATATTTTATTGCTAACTTATTATTAATATATTTTCTTTTGTTAATTTAGGGGAGGAGGTTTCAAGACAGGGTTTCTCTGTATAGCCCTGCCTGTCCTGGATCTCACTTTGTAGACCAGGCTGGTCTCAAACTCACAGAGATCTTCCTGCCTCTGCCTCCCAAGTGCTAAGATGAAATGCATGTGCTACCACTGCCCGGCACTTTTGTTAATTTTTAACAATCTAGTGTATAGGTTTATAGGTTATAGGGTTGAGATTCTTTCCATTCTATCTTAATCGAGGTAAGTGTTATTTCCATTTAGGTACCACAGTAGTAACGATTTAGAGGTTTTGTGTCATTTTACTGTGGTATATTTTCTCCCTATCAAGTGGTAATGGGATCTGCCACTGCAAGAGACTGAGCCAGGATGACTCAGTATGCAGACCTAAGTTCAAACAATGTTATTTCATCATTGAGGAGGCAGAAACAGATAAAACCATGGGGCTCACTCAACAGTCAACAAAAACCAACTGTTAATATGCAGGATAATGCCACCACAGCCTGCAAAGGTGGTGGATGGTACTCCTGAAAATGACACCCAAGCTTGTCCTTTGACCTCCACATCAGTATGCATATTCTGCACATACACCATGCACCAGCACATACACATGCACTTGCACTCCCATGAAAATATAGTATAAACACATTTAAGGATAGAAGACTGTCCACTAAGATGACCCTCATGTAGATATCCATGCCAAAAGATGGAAAAATTACAAGATGGAAACAAAGAATGTGTGTGTGTGTGTGTGTGTGTGTGTGTGTGTGTGTGTGTGTGCGTGTGTGTGTGTGTGTGTGTGTGTGTGTGTGTGTGTGAGAGAGAGAGAGAGAGAGAGAGAGAGAGAGAGACAGAGAGAGAGAGAGACAGAGAGAGAGACAGAGAGAGACAGAGAGAGACAGAGAGACAGAGAGAGAGAGTGACAAAGACAGAGACAGAGACAGAGAGACAGAGAGAATGAAAAATGATTCCAGCAAAATTTCACAACTTTGAAGAGCCAAACCCAAAGACATTAAATTGGTTGAAATGTTACTATAATTTTTAAATTATCAACAAGCTCAATGCAAATAAATATAAATATAAATGAAGAAGTCATCCATGATTTAGATGAGAAATTCATCAAGCAGATTATTTAAAACTTTGAATTCAATAAAATCTCAAGTGAAAAATTAAAAAAAACTCAGTGGAAAGCAATACCAATATACTAGATCTATCAGAATAAGAAATAAGGACTTAAAGATAAACATCACAAACATATAACTATAAATAAAACAAAATCACTACCATACTTTCAAGAATTCTCAGAAAATGATTAAGGAACCAAACCAATAAACCTTTGGTTTCTAAGAGATATGAAGGTGAAATGAGAAGTAGAACCATAGAAAACCTATTGGATAAAATTAGAAAAAAACCCATATCTGACTTCCATAGGCATGATTTGGCACATGAAACATCAATCCCCCCTACCTCTCAAATCCACACACATCAGAGAGGCAAAGGAGGGAGAGGGGAGAAAGTTGGAGAAGAGAGACGGAGAGAGGGATGGAGGGATGGAGAGATGGAGAGGAGAAGGGAGTGAGTAAGGGGGAGAAGTAGGAGACACATACACTAATAATAATACATACCTCTTCAGGGGGCTGGGGAAATAAGTTAGTCAGGAAAATTGCACAAAGATGAGGAGCTTAGTCCCATTCCCAGCACAAACAAAAATTATAAAAAGCCAGATGTGGTGACATGTTAATGCAATCCTAGTACTGAGGAGGTGGAAAACAGATGGATCCTTGTGTCTTGCTGCATAGCCAGCCTAGTCTACTTGGTAAGTTCCGGGTCAGTAAGTGATAGTAAGTTCTGGGTCAGTAAGAAACACTACACTAACTCAAAGAGTAAGGTGGCCTGCAATTGCTATATACACCTGAGGTGATTTCTGACCAAAATCTCTACGGCTCAATCCTACATAACACGAGAGATTCAAATCCTGCCCATATTCTTTCTTATGGCATTCCCTTTCACTTCCTTTGTGAAGCAGATGTTTTCCTGATATAGTGACTGAAATTTATAGCTCTCACTTGCATTAATGGTCTCATCAAAAGTCATCTGGCTACTTGCTTTGTATTTTTTCTTGACATTGCTTTGTCAGTGTTTTAATGTGAATTGGCACATTTTTTACAGTGTAGTTCTTTTTTTTTATCATAATAATATTTTTTCTTCAAGTAATTTTTCTCACAAATACTTTACTTATTAAGAATATCAAAGCTTCACTTTCAATACTTTATATATACTTTATATATATATTCAACACTTTATATATTGCCAGCACAACATTCAATGTCTTTGCCCGAAAGTGCTGCCATACATAAGAACTAGAACACAAGCACAAGTCAGACATGTTCTTAGGCTAGTTTCAAATCACATGTTTCTAATTTTTCTTCTGGGACATTATCAAAATGGCCTTTATTTCTAGAAACACTTTCTTCAGGATTACTAAGGTATTCTAAGAGAAGGCAGATATTTTGTTTTTCTCTTCTTTTTAAAAAAAATTTTCTCTTTTCTTTTTGGACCCTCACCAAAACTGTCATGGACAGATCATTAATGTTTATCCAAGAACCTTCTAACAGGCAATCAAAATTCTTCTGATAACGGGGGGGGGGGGGAGTGCGGAGCATTTAGGGGGCAATGTGGAAACCTAGTGCTGTGGAAACTTCCTGGTATCTATATTGGTGACACTAGTGAGGACTCCTAGCCATAGAGGATACGGAGCCTGAACTGCATCTATAACCAGGCTGGACTCCCAGCAGTGGGACTGGGACTCAAACCTAGCCCACAAAAATCTTTGACCCACAACCTGACATGCCTAAAAGATGTGCTGGGGCAATGATGGTTCATAGCTTGTGGGAGTAGCCAACCAATGACTGGTGTAAACTGAGGCCCATACCAGGTGAAGGGGCCCATGCTGACACTGTCTATATAGCCAGGATCCTGAACCTGGATGACTCAGAGACCGAGGATAGAACCAAACATAACTGACAAAAAGTCATTGAAATGATTCCTAATGATATTCTGTTGTACTCATAGAATCAGTGTCTAGTCTGACTGTCACCTGAAAGGCTTCCTCCAGCAGCTGATAGGTGCAGATGAAAAGATCCACAGACAAACATTAAGCAGAGCTCAAGGAATCCAAGAGAAGAGGTGGAGGAAGGACTGAAGGAGCTAGAAGGGTAAAGGGCAACAGGAGAACTTGGCCCACAGAATCAATTAAGTGGAGAGCATAAGGGCTCACAGAGATTCAGCTGACAATCAGGGAACCCTTATAGGTCTGTGAGAGGTTCCGTACATATACATTGTGGTTGTTTAGCTTGAGGTTTTGTGGGACTCCTTACAGTGACAATGGGGGTGTCTCTGACTCTTTTGCCTTCTCTTAGGGCCCTTTTACTCCTACTGGGTTTCCTCATCCAGTCTTGATATGAGGGTCTGTGCTTACTTTCATTGCATCTTGCTATGCTAATTTTAGTTGATATCACTGGGAGGCTTGATCTTTTCTGAGTGGAAACAGAGGAGCATTGGATCTGGAGGAAAGGGTGATGGGAGAGACTGGAAGGAGGGGAGAGAGGAAAGGATGCATTATATGAGTGAAAAAAATTTAAAAACAACCAAACAACAACAGCAACAACAAACAACTCTTTCTGATCTCTACTCAATGCCCCATTCTCAAGCTGCCTCTGCATTTTTAGGGTTTTTATTTTAACAATGGTTTCTTTTTTTAAAATGTGTGTTAAAACCTGCTGGAAAAATACTGTTTTTTCTCTATAAAATATATCTGTTCTCTATTAATCTCATTCCATTATCTAAGCATCATTTTAACAGAATTAAGATTAAAATAGCAAATACTATTTATGTACAAAATTATGATTATGTACATGTTACCTTTACAATTACATGATTATCAATATTATATAGATAATACATATATTTCATTATACTATCTACTTATAGTATATATAGTATATAAATATAGTATACTATATTATGTATATAGGATGAAACTAATAAAATTTGATAGATTAATTAAATAAGAAAAGAAGAAATACATAAATGAATAAATAAAACAAACTGTTAGGCCATGCTGGTACTCAAAATGTATATGAACTGTTAATTGCAAAAATTACCAGAATTAACACAATTAAACCAACAACATTTTTGCTTGTGAGATAAGTGAATGCTTTCCCCAAAAGATGACTTGTGCATCAGACTAAATTAAGTACTATCCTTCTACTCCATCCATCTCCAGGAGCAAGCATCAACCAACTAAAATAAATTTCCAAAGACTCTGCCTCACAATCAGTATAATTTACCTCTTAGAAATCAGTATCAATTGTGAAATCATAGAAATTGTGAGGTACTAATGCAAGAAATGCCAAGTAGGCCAATGGAATTCTATGAAGAGCACAAAAATAACTCATTGCACATGTGTAAACTTGACATATAACAGAACTGACGTTTCATGATAGCAACGGGAATAAAAAGGCTCAATGATGTGTTATCCATATGGGAAAGTAGTTAAATTGGACCTCTACCTCACACCATACAAAAATCAAGTCCAGATGCTCCAAGGACTTAAATCTGAAAGTCCTAACTTTAAAACTGGCAGAAATAATACTAAAAATATATCTCAAATGGTGATATAGTGCAATATTTGTCAAATAGGAAAGAAATAGTCAGAAGATAATAAACACTTGGCAAGTTTAAAATTAAGATATTAATAAGACAACACAGAAAAATAAAATATGTTATCAATATGTACATCTAACAAATGGATGCAATAGAGAAATTAGGGAAAAATAAAAAGGTTACTAAAATAAATACACATAAATTTCACAGGTGAAACAAAGGTTAATAGAAGTTACTAAACTACATGGGTAGTTAGAGTTGTACAAACTAAAATTACACTAATATAAATGTTTTCATATTTGAGATGACCACAATCAATGTTTACTCATATTGAGATAATGGGCACAGAATTAAGAATAATATATTAAAACGATACAATAATTCATATTTAAAACAATTTGTTCAAGTATGTGCATACTCACTAATTCTATACTTACATACAGTTGTAGGTGACACCAAATTCTTTAACAGCCAGTAAGTCAGGGGCAAAGTCATAGTGATTTTTGTGCTTTCATCACAAATTTTCACGTACTAGAACATTGTTAAGAAAGTTTATTAAGCTCATAATCCTATAGGATCAGTGCCATGACACTAGCTTTTGCTGAGCCATGGTAAGATCCTAGAAGTAATGATATCACAATGGCCAGAGTTTATGAAAGAAGACTTTAAGCAATGTTTCAAATTCTTCTATAACAACTATATCTTACAATAATTGTGGTGTGAGACTGCGCATCTACTTTGATCCTCTGTTGCGTGGACTCTTTCAGAGGACATCTATGGTAGGTTCCCTTCTTGTTCCCTCTCTTCACCCACTTCCAGTGTCTATTCTATTTTCCCTTCTGAATGTGAATAAAGCATCCTTCCTAGGGTACTTCTTGTTACCTAGCTTATTTAGGTCTGTGGATTGTAGTGTGGTTATCCTGTATTATATGGCTAATATCCACTTATAAGTGTATAGACCATGAATGTCCCTCTAGAGCTGGTCTACCTCACTCAAGATGGTGATTTTCAGTTCCATCTATTTGCCTGCAAATTACACAATGTCCTTATTTTTAATAGCTGAATAGTATTCCTTTGTGTACATATACCACAGTTTCTTTATCCATTCCTTGATTGAGGGACATTTGGGTTGTTTTGCATTTCTGGTAATTATGAATAAGGTTGCTATGAACATATTTGAGCAAATGTCCTTGTGGTAAGGTGGAGCATCTTTTCGGTATATGCCCAGGAATGGTATAGCTGAGTTTTGAGGCAGAGCTGTTTCCAATTTTCTGAGAAAGTACCAGATTGATTTCCAAAGTGCTTGCACAAGTTTGCACTCTCACCAGCAATGGAGAAGTGTTCCCCTTTCTCCACATCTTCGTCAGCATGTACTGTCACTTGAGTTGTTTGTTTGTTTTTTCCTTTTTTTTTTTTTTTTTTTTTTTTTTTTGTACAAGCTGAAGGTCTTAAAGCCCGGGAGAATTTTTCTTCTGGTTCTCTATCTGTCTCCATCTCTGTCTCATTTGCTGTCTGTCTGACGCCTTGCTCCTTGCTTGCTTACTAGCTTCTTGTCTGTCTGTCTATCTATCTATCTATCTATCTATCTATCTATCTATCTATCTATCTATCTTTTTTGTTTGCTGTTACCCATCTTTCTATCTCCTTGCTTGCTTGTTCCCCATCTATCTATCTATGTTCCTGCTGTTACCTATCTAGCTCACTCTCTCTCTCTCTCTCTCTCTCTCTCTCTCTCTCTCTCTCTCTCTCTCTCTCTCTCTCTCTCCCTCCCACATGTCTGTTGCTTGCTTGCCTTTTTTGCCATGCCCATTTATCCATCTCTCTTGTTCTTCCTCACCTCACTCTAGCTTACTCTCTCACATCTGTTACTTGTTTGCTCCTGCCTTCTAACTAATTAACTAATTAACTAATTAACTAACAACTAACTAACTCCTTGCTTGCTTGCTGTCTGTTTGTCCAACTAACCACCTAATTAACTAACTCCATGGGCCAACCCCAGTATTTTATTGAAATAATGTTCAATTTTTTTCATTATAGATTATAGATTACACCATGATTTTTTTCTTTTACAATCAATAGAGCCTTTAAAAATCAACAATGCAAGAAAACAATCTAACAAAGAAACACAGTTCTGTATAACCTACAATAAAGCATACAGCAAAAATCAATTAATTTCCAAACAATGGTCAGCATTACCTGCTTGCTATCATTTAAGCAATACACAGGAAAGTTTATGTGTTTACAAGATGGTCATAGCAACATAGCTTGAGCTAAATGTTCTCTAAAGAAAAACTTTGACCTACTTACAGTCCCAGACCAACAGGTGTGCTATGCAGGCCTAGGCTAACTGCCAAGGGGTCCTCTATTGTAAAATATTGTAAAGCATGATGCTCTAAGCCCACCTTCTATTGCTCTCATAGCAGATTCTAGAGAAACTTTTCTACAGCGAACAGTATTTAGCCAGGTACTGCTATGTCAAGGTCTTAACTTTCTTACAGTCAGAGCAAAAACCTTAATGATTGTCTCAAGCTTTGGTCAGATGCTCTCTTTCAACATTCTCTGTGAGAGTCACTTGAGTTTTTGATCTTAGCCATTCTGATAGGTTTAAGATGGAATCTCAGAATTATTTTGATTTACATTTCCCTGATAACTAAGGGTTCTGAGCATTTTAAAAGTGTTTCCCAGCCATTTGTCACTCTTCTGTAGCAAATTCTGTTTATCTATGACCCCATTGTTAATTGGATTATTTGGTCTGTTGATGTTTAATTTCTTGCGTTCTTCTATATATTGGATATTAGCCCTTTGTGGGATGTAGGGTTGGTGAAGATCGTTTCCCATTCTGTGGACTATCATTTTAGTTTATCGATAGTGTCCTTTGCGTTACTGAAAGTCTTTGGTTTCATGAGGTCCCATACATTAATTGTTGATCTTAGAGCCTGAACTCTTGGTGTTCTGTTCAGAAAGTTGTCTCATGTGCCAATGAGTTCAAGGCTCTTCCCAACTTTTTCTTCTAACAGATTTAAGTGTTTCTGGTTTTATGTTGAGTTCCTTGATGCATTTGGACTTGAGTTTTGTGAAGGGTAATAAATATGTATCTATTTGCATTTATCTACGTGTAGTCATCTAGTTTGATCAGCACCATTTGTGGAAGATGCTATCTTTTTTCCCCCATTGTATGTTTTTGGCTACTTTGTCAAAAATCAAGTATTCATAGGGGTGTGGGTTTTTTCTGGGTCTTCAATTCAATTCAACTGATCCGTCTGTTTGTTTCTATGCCACTACTATGCTGTTTTTATTATTATTCTTGCTCTATAGTAGATCTTGAGATCATGAATGGAGACTCCCCCAGAAAATCTTCTATTATAGAGGATTGTCTTAGCTATTCTAGGTTTTTCTTTTTCCATGTGAGGTTGAGAATTGTTCTTTCAAGGACTGTAGAGAACTGTTTTGATATTTTGATGGGAATTGCATTGAATCTGTAGATTGCTTTTGGAAAGACGGTAAATTTTACTGTGTTAATCCTACCTATCTATGAGCATTGGGAGATCTTTCCATCATCTGATATCTTCAATTTCTTTTTCTCAGAGACTTGACTTTTTTTCATTTAAGTCTTTCATTTTCTTGCTTAAAGTTACATCCAGATTCTTTGTCTTTGTGGCTTTTGGGAAGGGTGTTCTTTCTTTAATTTCTTTCTCATCCCATTTGTCTGTTGTATTCAGAAGGACTACTGATATATATACACACGCACACACACACATATATAATCTTAATTTTTTATTATTTATTTTTTAAATTAATTTATTCAGATTACAATTAAATTGTTTTCCCATTACTCATATCCTTCCGTTCCTCCTACCCTCCCACCCCCACCCTATTACCCTCCCTTCCCCACCCTATTACCCTCCCTTAGTTCTATGTCCGAGTGGGATCTCCTCCCCCACTTAATGGTTGCAGGCTAAAAAGTCTCATCTTAGTAGTCTGCCTAGTCTTTCTTTGAGTGCCACCAGGGCTCCTCACCAAGGGGAGGTCATCAAATATGGGGCACCAGAGCTCATGTCAGAGTTAGGCCCTGCTCTCCACATAACTGTGGAGGATGCCTTTCCATTGGCTAGATCAGAGTACAGGTTTGGTGTTTACTACTTGTATTGTCCTTGGTTGGTGCAATAGTTTGAGCAGACACCCCTGGGCCCTGATCCACCTGTTATGATGTTCTTGTAGGTTTCTAAGATCCTCTGGATCCTTCTATTTCCCCATCTCCTATATTTCTCTTACCTAGAGTCCCAGTAGGATGTCCTCACATATATCCCAATCTCTTGGTAAGTGAAGACATTCATGAGACATGCCTTTTGGTCTAGTGTCCAATTATAAGTGAGTATATACCGTGTTCTTTCCTTAATTTCTTTCTCATCACATTTGTCTTTTGTATACAGAAAGGTTACTGATATTTTTTACTTAATATTTTTTAGATTTGTTAGCAAGACATTTATTTATCTTTTGACTCTTAATTTAGGATTGAAATCAAGATAAATGAAGCAAGGAGGCCACAGTTATTGATGGGCTATTGACTGCACATTTAAATAGACTTCCTCTTCTTAGAGCCTTTTTATAAATCAAAGTTTATTTTATCATCCCTAAGTAAACTTTATTTTAGCAAGTCGGTTAACCATTTCTGCAAGTCGTTTTTTTATTTATAGTTAATTTTGTATCCAGCCACTTTGCTGAAGGTGTTTATCAGCTGTAGGCATTCTCTGGCAGAATGTTTTTGGATCATTTATGTATACTATCATATAATCTGCAAATAGTGATGCTTTGAATTCTTCTTTTCCAATGTTTTACCCCTCAATTTCCTTTAGTTGTCTTATTGCTCTGGCTAGGTCCTCAAATACTATATTGAAGAGATACGGAGATAATAGACAGCCTTGTCTTGTGCCTGATTCCAGTGGAATTGCTTTAACTTTACTATGTTTAGGTATGTACCTTGTATCCCCAATCTCTCTAAAACTTTTAAACACGAATGGGTGTTGTAAAATGCTTTTTCAGTATCTAAGAAGAAGATCATGTGTTTTTATTTTTCTTCTAGTGCTGAGGACTGAACCCAGGGCCTTGTGCTTGCTAGGCAAGCGCTCTACCACCGAGCTAAATCCCCAACCCCGATCATGTGTTTTTTATTTCAGTTTGTTTATATGGTGGATTACATTGATGGATTTCCATATATTAAACCACTGCCGCATGCCTTGGAAGAAGCCTACTTGGTCATGGTCAATGATATTTTTGATGTATTCTTGGATTCAGTTTGTGAGTATTTTATTGAGTATTTTTAATCAATGTTCATAAGGGAGATTGGTCTGAAATTTTCTTTGTTGGGTCTTTGTGTGATTTAGGTATCAAGATGATTGTGGCATCATAGAATGAATTTGGTAATGTTCCTTTTGTTTCTATTTTGTGACATAGTGATATAGTGAAGAGTGTTGTTATTATCTCTTCTTTGAAGGTCTGGTAGCATTTTGTGTTGACTCCATCTGTCCCTGGGCTTTATTTTGTTTGGAGACTTTTGATGACTGCTTCTATTTCCTTAGGATTTATAGGTCTATTTTTACTTGTGTACCTGATCTTGATTCAACTTTGGTAAGTAGAATCTTTCAAGAAAAATGTCCATTTCGTTTAGATTTTACATTTTCTGGCATATAGGTTTTTGAAGTGAGACCTAATGAGTCTTTGGATTTCCTCAGTGCTTGTTGTTATGTCTCCCTTTCCATTTCTGATTTTGTTGGTTTAGATAGTGTTTCTATGCTTTTTAGTTAATTTGGCTAATGATTTGTCCATCTCTCAAGGAACCAGCTCTCATTTTTGTTGATTCTTCGGATTGTTCTCATTGTTTCTAATTTATTTATTTCAGCCCCTAGTTTGACTATTTCCAGCCATCTACTGTTCTTGAATGTGTCTGCTTCTTTTCCCCCCTAGAACTTTCAGCTGTGCCATTACGTTGGCTGTATAAGATGTCTTCAATTTCTTTATGAAGATAATACTATGAACTTTCCTCTTAGCACTGCTTTCATTGTGTCCCATAAGTTTGGGTATGTTGTGGCTTCATTTTCATTGAATTTTAGGAAGTCTTTAGTTTATTTCTTTACTTCTCCCCTCACCCAGTTGCCATTGAGTAGAAAGTAAGTTTTCATGTGTGTGTAGGGTTTTTTTTTGTTATTTCTTTTGTTGTTGAGATCCATGATGGTCTTATAGGATACAAGGTATTATATCAATTTTCTTGTATCTGTTGAGGCTTGCTTTGTGAGTGATTGACTATATGGTCAATTTTGTAGAAGATTTCATGAGGTGCTAAGAAGAAGTTATATTCTTTTGTGTTTGCGTAAAAAGTTCTGTAGTTATCTGTTAGGTCCATTTGATTCATGACATCTGTTAGTTTTATAATTTCTCAGTTTGGTTTTTGTTTTGTTTTGATGAACTATCTCTCCATTAGTGAGAGTGGGTTGTTGAAGTCTCTCACTATTAATGAGTGGGGTTCAATGTGTGATTTAAGCTTTAATAATGTTAGTAACATTTCTTTTACGAATGTGTGTGCCCTTGTATTTGGGGCATAGATGTTTGGAATTGTTGAGATGTTGACCATCTTGGTAGAATTTTCCTTCAATGAGTATGAAGTGTCCTTCCTCATCTCTTCTGATTAATTTTAGTTAAAAGTCTGTTTATGATATATTATAATGGCTACTCCAATTTGAATATTGGGTACATTTGTTTGGAAAATATTTTTCTAGCACTTTACTCTCAGGTAATATCTTTATGGCTTAGTTGTGTTTCTTGTATGCAGGAGAGTTATGTGTCATGTTTCTCATCCATTCTGTTAACTTGTGCCTTTTTATTGAGCGTTGAGTTCATTGCTGTTGAGAGATATTAATGATCAGTGACTTTTAGAACCTTTTATTTGATGTTGGTTGTGGAAGACTGTTTTCTGTGCTTGTCTTCTTTTGGTTTTACTGTAATGAAGCTATTTATACCTTGTGTTTGTTTTTGTTTTGGGGGTGTAGTTATCCTCCCTGGATGGGATTTTTTCTTCTAGTATCTTCTATAGTGCTGGGTTTGTGCATAGATATTGTTTAAATTTGTTTCTGTTGTGGAATATCTTGTTTTCTCCATCTAGGGTGATTGAAAATTTTGCTGGGTATAGTAGTTTGGATTTACACCTATGGTCTCTTAGTGTTTTCAAGACATCTGCCCAAGCCCCTCTGGCTTTTATGGTCTCTTCTGAGAAGGCAGGTGTGATTCTGATAGGTTTGCCAACATATGTTAATTGGCCTTATTCCCTTGAAGCTTTTAATACTTTTTCTTTCTTCTATACACTTATTATTTTGATTATTATGTGGCTGGAGGATATTCTTTTCTGGTCCAATCTATTTGGTGTTCTGTAGGCCTCTTGTATGCTGATAGGTGTATCTTTCTTAACATTGGGGATATTTTCTTCTATGATTTTATTGAAAACATTTTCTATGCTGTGGAACCAGGAATCTTCTCTTTCTTTGATTCCTATTATTCTTAGGGTTCATCTTTTCATGTTGTTCTTGACTTCTTCGATGTTTTCTGTCAGGAGTTTTTTAGATTTAACATTTTCTTTGAGGAATGCATCAATTTATTCCATTGTGTTTTCTATACCTGAGAGTCTCTCCTAAGTTCTCTCTCTTCAGGCTTTTCTCAGTTTGTGCTTTTAAAAAATTGTTTCTATCTCCATCTTTAAATCTTCCTTTACCAGCTTTTTTGCTCCATTTACTTCATGTGCTTGTTTGTAGCTTCCTCAAATTCCTTCAGTGATTTATTCATTTCCTCTTTAAAGGCTTCAAGCTGTTTGCCTGTACCTTCTTGTATTTCTTGAAGGATTTTATTTGTTTTCTCCATTATCATTTTTATATGCATAGATTTTATGTCATTTTCTTGAGTTTAGGTTGTGTTAGGAGATCCATGGATGCTTGCTGTAGGATAACTGGATTTTGAAGATGCCATATTGCTCTGGTTTTTTTCCTCATTGTGTTTTTACCCTGGCCTTTAGCCATATGGTTGTCTATGATGTTGTCTAGCAGATCTTCTTACTCATTGGAGTTCTGGGGGGAAGGGAAGGGAGTGGTAAGAGCCCTGGGTAAGAAGCTGGAAGTTTCTGTAGGTGTCCTCCTCAGATTGGTGGGAATGGTCTAGGACTGGCAGTTGCTTCTTGGGGACTTGCCCAAGGTTCTCCTTAGATATATGATCCTGGGGACCAAGTGGATTCATCAGGAGCCCAGGGACCCTTCTCTTGCCAAGGGAAGTTCTGGAATTGGCTGCCTTACTACTGTATTTCTTGCTCCAATGTTAATGAAGTACAGCTGCCCAGAGACTGTGTTTGAGGTTGGAGCTGCGCATTCTGGTACCAGAAGATATCCACTCCATGGGAATGTCTGAGGTTGGAGCTTTGAGCTGCAGAAGTCTGCAGTGAGAATGGGTACCTGAAGTTGGAGCCAAGAACCCCCTGTATCCATTCCACAGGAAGATCCAACATTGGGGCCATGAACTGCAGTACCAGAAGGTATCTGCTGCAAAGTAGACTGTTGGATATAGGAGTTGAGGTTAGACCCTAAATAGATAATAAAATTATCCTAGAAACCTGTGTAACACAAAAAGAACATTTTCCTTAGATAGAAACCCCAATGTTTATCAAGATTTAAAGAGCTGATAAAAGAAAAGGACAGAAAAATGAGTAAAAGAATTTGAGTGTCATGACTTCTAGGAATTTGAAAGTTTTGATGATAAAGCTAACACAGCATTATGTGAGGTTGAGAGACTGAGTTTGCTTGGTTTGGAAATTATGAACTTTTAATGATGAGAGAGGGATAGCCATTTAAATAGAAGAACATATGTATGTTCTGATAACATGAATTTAGGTGTAAATGGAAAATAAAGTTGAGGCAGTAGGTATGAATAACTTCAGATTTAGATGAGAAGTACAGGGCCAGTTTGGAATCTATCAACATGTATGTGTGGGACAAGCATAGAGGGATAATATAAAAGTGTCTCTAGAAGTCTGTTTAGTTTACCAATATAGTCCCAGTGAGTCCATAAGTGCTTGTGACAAATGTAATATTCATTCAATCAGTGAGTTGAATGAATAAATGACAGATGACAATTGGTAGAGAATTTCCTAGGCGATATAAAAGGAGTTTGAATTGTTATTAAGCAGAAAAATTAAATGTTTTTTTTCTCTTGTTGAGTTCAGAAACATCACCCATTCAATCTTAGGGCTTTCATCTAAAGCTTCCTGGTTTGTATTGTTATCCTCATATATTTGTTTTTATGCAGTTCTTATCTTTCAATAATATCATCATGGATATTTTTTGGAAAACAAAAAATCATCCTGGCAAGTTTTGTGAATTGATTTATTTCATATTTTGATAAATGTCTTCAGTGTACTATTTAAGCAACAATTCCTATTTTTGAAACTGTCACAGTGTTGTAATTTGGCTCAGTAAAGAACTTTATGACGATCTGAATTGGCCATTAAAAGACTGGATTGCTTCAGAATGTACTGATTACTCCATTAGTGGAGTACTGTTCATGCAGAGTCTAGCCAACCTCTGACAGGATAAACTTTTTGCTTTAGTTAAATTATAAAGCATCTTTTATAAAAAATACATATTTATTTTAAGAAAAGAGTGGCTTTAACTGAGTAGTGGAATGACCAGTGATTTTTGTATCTTCCTTTAGCATTTTCTGTGGTTTTTAAAATAAATTTTATTGGTTCTCTGTAAATTTCACATCATTTCCCCCAATCCCATTTGTCTTTCTCTCCCCTCATACCTTCCACTCCTACAACTTTCCCCTCAACAAAGGGAAAAAATCTCATTGTGGGAGCTATACTGTGTCACATATTTTTTGTCCATATTTCTTTGCTTGCAAATGGTCATTTCAATGACTCCTTGGTCTGGTTTGAGGCCTCTAGTTTCTGCTACTCTATTTTATTGTTGCCCTGCCATGGAGTTTCTGTACTTTTGGATCTGTAGGACAGGCCACTTCATGCACTCCACTAGTTCATAGATGTGGTAGATGTTGGGGTGGGCCAATTCAAAGTCCTGGATCTGAGCCTCAGAGGTATCTGGGCTGGTCAGCCTTCCATCTCTTCTGCTCTCATACCCTTGGGGCTGGCTCATTAGTAACCCCTGTTCCCTCCTAGGACCATCTCTAACATGCTGCCCAGTCTAGCTCTTCTGTCTGCTATTGATGGTGAAGGACAAGGGAGGGGACAAAATTGCCTCTCCCTTGTCCAAACCACTCCCAAAAGGCAGAGCCTGCTATCCTACATTCACTTCTTTGGGGTCTGCTCACCCACAACTCCCCCACCACTAGGACCAGCTCTACTGTAATGCCCAGGCTAGGTGCAGGTCCTGTTCTCCCAAGTGCTGCAGCAGGTGAGAGGCAGGACCAGCTCTTCTGTTCTGATGACCTTGAGGCCAGCTCTCCCACCTGCCAAAGGTGGTGAGGGGCAAGTAGGGTGGGGGTGGGTAGGTGGGGAGTAAATCCCTACCTCATCCATGCCAGTACAGGATAGTATCCTGGTGGGGTGGTAGAGGGGCCAGTTTACCTATCCCTCCTCTAATGTGTGGTGTTGCTTTCCTGAGTACTGTATCTGGCTAGGGGCAGGGTCAGCCCTCCTGCTTTCATAACTCGAAGGCCAGCTTCCTCAAGATGCCAAAGTGAAGGGTGGGGCCAGTTCTGCTTAGCTCAGAGACATCAACATGTCCCTTGGTGGCAGCCTTGACCAAGGATGTCTGCCTGGCCTTTGGTAGTAACAGACACCTGATGCTTTAGGGCCACAGACCCAGAAGTGACCCTGGTGGCAGCACAGGCCAGGTCCCCACCATGGTCCCAAGTGGCATTACTGGCTATTCATATCAAGCTGTTCCTTACTATTCTCAAGTCTCCAGTTCTGCCTCTTTTCATTGTGCCCACATCCTTCTCTTTCTCTTTCTCTTCCATTTCCTCTTAGAGGTCCTCTGAGTGTCTGCGGTCATTTCAGGAGTGGTCTTAGACGTGCTATGCTCCACTCATGCATTATGGTTCCAGACAAGGGTCATCTTCGACATGGTCTGCCCCAATCACCCCTAGGTTGGCTTAGCACCAGCCTGGTGGTCTCAGGCTAGCTTTCTATCCAGGCCCCACAGCACTGAACTGGTGGTCATCTTGGGCTCACTCCACACCAAACCCCAGGAGTGGCCTTATGGGTCATTTGGCCTGGGCTCACATTTGCCAGAGGCCATCAGTCCCAGGCAGGGTTCTTTTTAAAAAATATTTTATTAATTTATTCATATTACATCTCAATGGTTATCTCATCCCTTGTATCCTCCCATTCCTCCCTCCCTCCCATTTTCCCCTTACTCCCCTCCCCTATGACTGTGACTGAGGGGGACTTTCTCCACCTTTATATGCTCATAGGGTATCAAGTCTCTTCTTGGTAGCCTGCTATCCTTCCTCTGAATGCCAAGGGGATGTGGTAAAAATGGGGCACCAGAGTTTGTGTGAAAGTCAGTCCCCACTCTCCACTCAACTACCCATCAGCTAGATCTGGGTAGGGGTTCGAAGTTTACTGTCCGTATTGTCCTTTGCTGGTGCCATAGTTTGAGCAGGACCCAGGCAGGGTTCTTTTAGTCTCAGGCTTGATCTCAGGCCTGGAAACCATCAGGGCATGTATGGTGCCTGACAGGTAGTTGTCTCAGGCTCACTTTTTTTCAGAGAATGTTAGGCTACTAATCATTTAGATGTTCATAGGTCAGAACATTGACCGTATACATAGACTTCTTCCTCTCTGACACCTACTGATTCACATGTAACACGGCAGCCACATCTGTAACAATTCTAGGGGCAGGCATAAAACAACTTTTTAAAGGTTCTTGGAGCATCTAAGACTCAAAGAATAATGGCCAAATACTATGATTTTAGATTTGAAAAAGAGTTCTGTTTCCACTGTTGTTTCATAGTTTTACGTGGCACAAGACATCTAACATTAATGAAACAAATTTAGATTTTGGCAACAATGTCATATGTAGGAAATGTATATAATTACAAGTCATATAAGTAGTCTTTCTTAAGATTAGAAAGGAGAGATAGGGATGAAGAAAGGGATGGGGGTGGAGGGAAAGAGAGAGAGGCCCCGAACTTTATTTGCTTTCTACTGACCAGTTGGAATTCCACATTAATATCCAGAAGCTTTGGAATTACAAATTTTCTTTGAAAAATAGTTTATGTCAGGAAGCTGTATAATTTTTTTCAGTGACGCATAAAACTGTGGCTGTTCTTTTGAAGTACTTCAGAGATTTGTTGTTTAGGGAGCCTGTTTTGTCAATTCCACTGGATAGTTTTAACAATATAAAGTGACCAGCTTTCCAGAAAAAAACTGTTGTCTGCTAGCTTCTAAGTGGCTAGTGATGAGAACACTGTAAAGCTGATAAGCACATGTGACCAAGGGAGGTTGGGAAAGAGCTGTATTGTGGACACTATTTTTAGTTCAAAAATTGCAGTTACCATCTAGTTTTGGATAGAAAACAGTCTTTGCCAAAAGCTATAATCTTGATCCCTGTTTAACATTCAGGGGGAAAATCTGATGGGAAATTAGAGGTATTGTGGTAGGGCTTCACTAAGCGAGTGTTGTCCTTAGCATATCCCAGAATGTACAATGACTTAATCCTCTATATACTGTACCTATTTTATACGCTCTCCTAATACTGATTGGGAAAACTTGATATTGTTATAATTTATAGTAGAATAAAGTGATATTCAGATAAATGACATACTTAAGGCCACACAGATATACCCAAAATCTAATATTTTAATCCTGGTCTATTTGTCTCTAAAGATAGGCTTTTTGCCACATTTGTTCATAAATTAATTAATTATTGTTCTAATGATGTTTTATCACTGTTCTCACTATTGTTAATTGATTATATTTTTTAGAAAACATGGTAAAATACTTAGTTTATATATGTTTATGTGTATATACATATATGTCTATGTATATATACATGTGTGCATGAATGCACACACATGTACAAACATATATGTGGGACAGAACATCATCTGATAGGAAAACCAGTTAAATGATGGTAGTTATAATATATATTAATTTGCAACTGTGCGTGATGAATTTAGGAGGCATTCATTGTACCTGAAAGTCTAACCTTTGATACTAAATTAACTTTGGAACTAGACACCAATGAAATGAGAAAAAAAGTAAATTCTCTTGGGTATTTTGTTCCTGAAAAGAGACATATTTAGTTAGGTCAGCAGCTTCTTCTTCTATTGAATGAAATGTTTTGATATTTTAACTGTACCAAAGAGACAGAGGATAAGAAAAAACTGATGAAAGAATTCTCCTTAGCCTAAATTACAAAATGATTCCAATCATTGCTTCCATACATGAGAATAAGACAATATCTAAAAGATGGCCAACTATATACATAACTATTTGTTACAACTGGACTTCTTCAGAGAAGTACTTGGATGCTCCAAAGGAACAAAGCTGTTTGTAAAAGTCAGGAAGGAGAATGCCAGTGTACAAATCAAGTAAAGAGAATAAGATGCAGACTTAAGGATATTATTGGCAGATTGTATGAACAAAGAAGTGTAGAAAGATGCCATGAATGAAGGTTATTGTGTTACTTTTGATGATAAAGGGTTTCTCTGTGATGGATACATGAGTGTCCATATTCTGAAGTCTTACACTTAGTGATTCCTTAAAATGTACTGCCAATACTCAACCCACAACAGAGACCTTATAGATTTTATGTAGCTGGCGATAAGTTCAAAACTAAAAAAAGAATTGAAGAAATAATGTATTTGGAATGTATTTGGAATTTAAATTAAAATTGTATATACTTAACCACCGAGCCTCAGATGCAGAGACCTGAGGCTAAGCAATTTTCTAAGCTTGGGGAGTACTGTGGAAAAGTGGGAGAAAGGATAGAGGGACCCATAGGGTCAAGTACAACACAAGACCTACAGAGTAAACTAACCCCGGTCCATGGGGGCTCACAGAGACTGAACCACCAATCAGAGTGTGCATGGACAGTCACAAATGTGCAGCTTGGTCATCATGTGGTTCCTCTAACAATAGGAGACGGGGCTATCTCTGATTCTGCTACCTGATGCTGGGTCACTTTCCCCTAGTTAGACTGCCTTGTAACACCCAGTGAGAGAGGATATGCTTAGTTCTGCAGTGACTTGAGGTGCCAGGGTAGATTAGTACCAATTGGGGGCCTCCACTTCTCTGGGAGGAAGGAATGAGGGGAGTGGGGGGAGGGAATGGGGCATGGGTGTGGTAATGGGAGGAGAAGAGGGTGGGTGGTGGGATCTGCATGTACAGTGGTTAAATAATGAATAAATAGATAGATAGATAGATAGATAGATAGATAGATAGATAGATAGATGGAGGGGAAATTGGTTTTTGGAAAGACATCTATGCTCAGCAAATTAGAGCATTCTATCTTGCTTTCCTGTTGCTGTTATAAAACAGTGACCAAAAGCAACATGTGAAAGGAAAGTAGTTATTTGGCTTGTACTTCCATGTCACAGTTTATCACTGAGGGGAGTCAGGGCAAGAGCTTAAAGGAGGAACTTGGGTCAGAAAACTGAAGCAGAGACCATAGAGGAATGTTTATTACTGACATCCTGCCTATGGCTTGCTCAGCTATCTTGTCCAAGGCCTACCCACCCACAAATAGCACAGTTCAAGTGGACTTGGCTCTCCTACATCAACCAACAATTGAGAAAATATTCATAGATATGCCTACTGGTCAATATGATGGTGACAATTCCTCAGATGAGGTTTTTCCTCCCAGACAAATACTAAGAAGTACGCTCTTGGAAGAGCCCAAGAGAATTTTGTGAACTCTACACATCATTTCCTCTAAATATTTAAAAAGCTATAAGCCATAGTAGCAGACTATTAAGTGAAATATGTATTACCTTCTTGCTTTGTCAAAAACACCTTCATAACAAATTTGAATGCCAAAATCCAATTCAGAAATTTTACCATGCTAAAAGGTTTGCATTAAAAAGTGGGAGTAGGCTTTCTTATTCTAACTTACCCTCACATTGGGAGGAATCTCATGAAAAAGCATGTCCACACCCTAGGCTGTATATTCAAATGGCTGTGTCTTGTTGAATCCTCATACATTGGGGTTTACATGTGTTAAGGTGTAGTTTGTCCAAGGAAGACAGATCTCAAGGAGATGCCTGAATAGGCTGTGGAATTAGGTTGAAGAATCCTTGGTATTCTTACCAAAACTGGGCTTTAAAAGAGCTGATGGTGATCTCTAGGGAAACATACTCTTTGCTTCATGTGGCCTTCATTTCTGGAAAGGATGTAATCAAAAGACTGCCAGATCAGGACTTGTTGTGTAAATCAGGATAATACAGGGGCAAGGAACAACAACAACAACAACAACAACAACAACAAAAACAACAACAACAGACCATAACTTTGCTATACTTAAGTATAAAATGTGGAATCCATGAGGCTCTGCTTTCTTAATGAACTTCATTGTCCTGAATTGAGGATGACAGATTTTTGAGAGCTTTGAATTTTTCATTATAAATATATTTAATAACTAAGCAAAACCATGGTTAAAGAAGTAAAGGGTATTTCTCATTCAGACAAACAAGTTACAGGTCTTCAGATCAAGAAATTAACTTTATAACATAATGTTCAATTGGCAAAATTATATCACATCAAAGACTAATATTGTGTCATATGCCATTCTTACAATATTGTTTTATAATGAACATTATTGCCCAAAATGGCAGGCAAGAAGAACTAGCATATATTTTCTTTTAAAATTTATTTATCTAATATTTTAAATTTATTTATTATTTCATCATTTTATAAATATATACAATATGTCTTGATCATATCCATCCCAAACTCCCCTCTCCCACAATACCTGTATTGCCCCAACACATGCTCCTCCTACCTCGATGTCCCCTTCCATCTTTTTCTTAACCAACTTGCTCTAATTAATATTGGCTGCATTAGCATGTGAAACCTCAGCAGCTATATCCCTGAAGATAAGTGACTCCCCTTTCACCAAGAAGCCATCAATTGCTAACAGTACCATAGCTGTGGGGGGTGCCTCATTTGTACTTACCCTATCCATATTGGAATTATTGACTGGCTTGATCTTGCAAGGGTCTTGCGCAGGTAACTATAGCTATAGCTATTGTGAGATTATGAGTAGAATGAGCATTTCATGTCCAAAAGAATCAATTTCATAGCAGCCTTTTCTATCTTATGGCTCTTACAATCTTTCTGCCCCTCTCTTCCATGGTGTTCTGTGAGGTTTGATATAAAATTTCCATTTAGGGTTGAGCACTCAACAGTCACTTATTCTCAGTACTTTGACCAGTTATGAGCCTCCATATTGATTGCTACCCAATGCAAAAATCCTTCTCTAAGTTTGCCAACATGATCATTTGACAAAATAGCTATGTTAGGTTCCCCTTAGGACTTATGACACCCCTAGTTTGGATGCTTTTAAAAATCAAGCTTACAGTACTGGATCATTTCACTTTGTGTACTTTTTTTTCTGTTTAGATCTATTTACTTGAAAATGTCATAATTTCATTTTTCTTAACATTTGAGTAAAAATCCATTGTGTATAGGAACCACATTTTCACTATCTATGCTGAATTCATTTCTGAGATATTTTAAGCAGAGTAGTAATGAATGTGGTTATATCAGTCTCACTGCAGTAGGATATAGAGCTTCTTGGGCAAACACTTAGGAATGGTATAGCTGAGTTATATAGTAGTTCTATTTTCAGCTTTTTAAGAAACCTTTACACTGGCTGGGCATGGGGGTGCATGCCTGTAATTCCAGCACTCAGGGAGGCCCTCACACAAGACAGTTTCCTGAAAAAAAAAAAACACATATCCTCTCACAAGACAATTTCCAGCCAAACATCACATGATACAACTGATATTTTAAACAAACCAGAAACTTCCACTTCACACAACAGGACTGATGCACATAGGAACTCACAGAGACTGTAGTAGCATACACAAAGCCTGCACAGGTTCAAGCCAGGTGTGGTCCTCGTACTGAGAGGGTAAGGTGGACACAGGTTCCCATTCCTAAGCAGGAAGATATTTGCAACTGACACTTGATTGCAAAGAATGAATTAGTTTTCTCCAATAGAGTCTCATTGGGTATATTAATCACCCTTAAGGTTAGACCCAGTGGAGATGGCCAACCCAAAATAAACTCAATGGTGTTTTTGTAGATTTTTGTTTCATATTGCTTTGTTTGGGCATTTGTTTTTTTGTTTTCCTCATGCTTGCATGTACATTATAGTTCAGATTTTGTGTTTTTATGGTTTCTGATTGTGTGTGTTTTATGGCTAAGAAAAATTCCAGTTTGCTTGTTTATTTTTTACTTACCTGTAAAGAAAGAGCTTGAAAGGAGTGGCATGGAGTTGGGTGGTTAGGGAGGTGTGACGGATCTAAGAGGAGTTGGAGGAGAGGAAACCATGATCAGAATATATTGTATTAAAACTTTTTTCAATAATCAAAGTTTATTAGCCATTTCTGTTTCTTTTTTTTGGAGAACTGTTCAGTTCTTATTATTCACTGGGTTGTTTGACTTCTTGATATTTAGTAACTAATATAACAATCCTCCCTCAGATGTATAGCTGACAAACATTTTCTATTATGTGGGCTGCCTTTTTAGTCTATTGACAGTTTCCTTTGCTGTACAGAAGCTTTTGAATGTCACAAGAGCTGGAGAGATGGTTAAGTGGTTAAGAACATTGGACGATCTTCCAGAGGTTCCAAGTTCAATTCCCAGCACCCACATGACTGCTCACAACTGTTTATAACCATAGTCCCACAGTATCTGATGCTTCTTCTGGTGTGCAAACATCAGAAAGTACCCATACACATAAAAAACAAATATTTAAAAATTCATGAGATCCCATTTGTCAATTACTGTTCTTCTTTCTTGAACAATTGAAGTCCTATTCAAAGAGTCTCTCTACCTATAGCTATATCTTGAGGTGTATTCCTTATTTTTTCCTAGTAGTTCCACAGTTTCAGGACCTATGTTGAGGTCCTCAATGTTTTTGTAGGGTGAGAAACGAGGATCTAGTTTTATTCATTTACCTGAAGATAACTAGGTTTTGCAACATCATTTGTCTTTTCTCCCCTGTGTAATTTGTATCTTTGTTAAAAATCAGTTGATTGTGCTAGTATGTCATCTATTATGTTCCATTGATATACATATCTGGTCTTGTGCCAGTGCCATGGTGTTTTTATTGCTTTGGCTCCATAATATACTTTGAAATCTGGCTTGGAGGCATCTCTAGCAGGATTTATTTATTCAGGATTGGTTTGGTTATCTGGAGTGTTTTGTGTTTCCATATGAATTTTAAGATTTTCTATTTCTATAAAGAGTATTTTTAGAAATATGAATGGGAATGAATTGAATCTGTAGATTTTTTATAGGATTTTTTTTCACAGTCTTTATTTTTTAAATCCACATGTATGAGAAGTCTTTCCATCTTCTAGTATCTCCATCACTTTCTTCAGTGTTTCAAATTATTAATTGTCGAGAACAAATGCATCTTTGCTTAGCCTTATTGCAAGGACCTTACGGTAAATCATTAAGTTATGTACTTGGCATTTCTCAGCATCGCTTCTTAGAGCTATAGTTTTCTCTTTTAGGATTATTTTCATCGCATCTCATAGGTTTTGTTATACAGCATTTCCATTTTCATTTTCTTCTAGTGACTTTAAGATAACTTTCTTGATTTCTTCAAGAAGTCATTTATCATTTAAAAGATTGCTGACTATACATATTTGTGTATGTTTTAGGGTTTCCTTTTATGTTAATTTGCAATTCTATTTCATCTTAATCAGACAAAATACAAGGAATTATTTCAATTTTCATATACTTGTCAAGGCATTCTTTGTGTTCTAATGGAAGGCTGATTTTAGTGAACGTTATATGGGCTGCTGAGAAGGACACTCTCCTGCAGTGTTTGGATGGAATACTCTGTAGCTATCTATAAAGTCTATTTAATTTATGATATTTATTATATATGCCTATTTATTTTTTAAGTAAGACGTGCCAGTTGTTGAACTATTGCTATACTAAGATTAATCTTTGAATTTACATTGGATAATATGTATTTTATATAATTGGGTGTACCTGTATTCAAGGTCTTTATGTTTCGAATAATATTTGTGGGACATTAACATAATTTTTGGAGGCAGAAGATAGATGGTTTCTAAGTTTTGATCCAATCTACTTGTCTTGGCCTTCTGACTGGAGAATTCAGATGATTGATATTAAGAGTCATTATTTAATGGTGGATATTGACTCATTTGTTGATTTTGGAAGCACTTGGTTTTCTCTTTCCTCCTCTCTTGCTTTACTATTATTCTAGTGTGGCCTTATGGACTGATTCATTTTTATTAAGCCTGAAGTATTCCTTCATATATCTTTTGTATCACTGGCTTGGTGATAAGATCCTTTACTTCTGTTTTTATCATGGAAAGTTTAAACTTTTTTTTCCCAATTATGGCAGAAAGGTAGCTTTTCTGGATATAATCATCTGGGTTGGCAGTTGCTGTCTTTCAAGACTTAAAATGTATTATTCTAAGACCCAACTTTAAAAGTTTTGGCTGAATAACCTGCTGTTATTCTGATGGGTCTGCCTTTATATGTGACTTGGTGTTGTTGTTCTTTTAATGCTTTCATCTGTGTATTTAGCCAAGGACAGGACATTCTCCACAGTTGAGTGGAGAGTGGGGTCTGACTTTCACACGTATTCTGGTGCCTCATATTTGACCACGTCCCCTTGATGGGGAGACCTGGTGACACTCAGAGGAAGGACAGCAGGCTACTAAGAAGAGACTTGATACCCTATGAGCATATACAGGGGGAGGAGGTCCCCCGCAGTCACAGTCAGAGGGGAGGGGAGTAAGGGGGAAATGGGAGGGAGGAATTGGAGGATACAAGGGAGGGGATGACCACTGAGATGTAATATGAATAAATTAAGAAAATAAAATTTAAAAAATATATAAATAATAATACTCTAAAAAAATAAAGTTTGATTACAGTATGATGAGAGGATGTTCTTTTCTGGTCTCAACCATTTGGAGTCCTAAATTCCTTCTGAATCTGAATTGCCATCTCTTTTCTAGCTGTGAAGGGTTTTGCTGTTGTGATTCTTTTTTTTTTTTTTTTACATTTTATTAAATATTTTTACATATACATTTATATTATTACACATACATACCATAAACTACCTACAGCAAGAAGAACCACAAAACAATCAGGAATTATATAAATGTGACATTCTTAGTGTTTTGGCTATTTGTATTTGGCAGTCTTGAAGAAAACATCTTTCCTATCTTAGTGCGTCTAAAATTCTGAATGTAAATCAATATCTATCATATCTCCTCTATCAACTTAAAACATCTACCTAGACATAAAACATCTTAACTCCTAAACAACTAAGCTTAATTGTGATTCTTTTTTTAAAAAAACTTGTATCTGGACAGTGGGGGTACAAACTTTTAATTAAGGCAAACAGATTTGTGTGACTTTGAGGTAAGCCTGGTCTACCAAGGGAATTCCATGAAAGCAAGAGTTACCAAGAGAAACACTATCTCGAAAAAGCAACCAACTAACCAACGAACCAACCAACCATCAAATAAATGTTTTGATGCCTTTAGAACTAGATTCTTCTATTATCTGTAGATTTCATCTTTTCAAAATGTCAGATGTCTTAAGATTCATACTGCCATATTCTCATTATTTTATGTTGTCCTTGTTCTAGTTTCTTATCTTTGTCTTCAAGCTGGCAGATTCTGTACTATTCTCAATTCAGTCTACTGATGAGACTGCATTTCATAGTGTTGTTTCTTCAGCTTTTCTGCCTCTTTGTTGAATTCTTCTTACATATTTTACATTGCTTTGCTTATTCCATTAGGCAGATTATGTTCTTAATATGGAGTATTTTTCACATTGATTTCTTTCACTTACTATATTTTGAGTTCTCTGCAGTTTCATCTAACATACTCTTACTAGATGCCATTACTGTGGGATGAGTTTTTGGATGACTTATGGTGCCTTGTTTTTCATGCTTATGTCACTGTTTTGGGATTTACACATCTGGGGTATTTTCTTTCTTGGGATTTGATCTTATCTGATGTATTCTCTCAGTTGAACTGTTTTCAGTGTTCAAGAAGGACTTGGATATAGCAGAGTTGAAGTGCTAGTTCAGATAATAGTTCCTCAGTCCAAGAATCCAGGGTGCTTTGTGAGAGCTCTGTATTATTCCCTGAGTAGACTATTAACTGTGAGAACAACCACAGCTGTTGGATATTACCACCATGCAAATGTGTACTAGGCAATTAACAACAATGGCCCCTTTGACTTCAATAGCTGTTGGAAGATAAACAAGGATAGTGTGGAGTGTACTGGGATGTTAGTTAATAAGGTTAGGACTAGGAGGAAAAGGAGATGTGTGAGAATAGGGATTAAATATTAGATTGACTTTTAAAGGAAAAATCATCAAGGTAGGTCAGAAAGCTGGAAGGGGAAATGGGATACCATTGGTGTTCTTCAGTTTTAGAGTTTGTTAAAGATTGTTTATAATTGAGAAGTGAAAACATTGGGCTGGAAAGAAGTCTCAACAGTTAAGATCAGTGGCTGCTCTTCCAGGGGACCCAGGTTCAATTCCCTATATGGCAGTTCAAAACTGTAGATTGCATCCTCATATGGACACACACATAGGTAAAACATCAATGCACATGAAATAAAAAAATTCACACCCCCAAACAAAAACAAAACAAAAAGCAGAAGCCAGGCATGGTGGCATATGCGTTTAATTCCAGCACTGGGGAGGTAGAGCCAGGTTGGATCTCTGTGAGTTGAGGCTGTTATATAAATAAACCCTGTCTCCCTTCCTCTCTCCTCTCCTCTAAATCTCCCTCCTTCCTTTTCTTGTCTCTCTTGTGTTTCTTCTCATTTCTTCTCAATCACTTTGGTTCCTTGCCTCTTCTTCAATACCTTCCTTCATTTTCTTTCCTTTTAATTCTCCAGAAGTCATTGCTAAAGTTGATGTACAGAGTGTCTAATTTTAAAGCAAATTACTTGCTACATAGTCATTTTATTTTTTAGTTGTGATTATTTACTATTCACTCCTGCATAAGTGTCTTAGGATGGTTTTGCTTTGATTCTGGTATATATTCATATTTCCAGAACCCAGTTTTTGTGTCAAGCACAAACTTTCATGTAATAACAAAAATATAAAGAAAGCAATTACTTCCAAGGAAGCATTAGCTCAAAGCGTAATGCTTCCCTTCCCCACTTATACTCAACGTAAGATCCAGGGACAAGCTCTCTTCTGGTATTTTATACCTTATATTTGGCCAGTCTTCTTTAACCCGTTTTCTTCTTCTCAGTTCTAGAGGAGGCCTCATGGGGGAGCTGCTCTCTCACTGTAGCTATGCCAGAGCGCTTGTCTCTAATAAGGACTGACCTTTAGGGATTGGAAGGAAACATGACTTTTGCTTCAGAGACAAAGATTCCTGCTTGTTATTTTCCTGCAAGTGTCTTTATTATTTTTTTCTGAAGGAAGAAGTGTTTAAGTTTACATTTTACTTTAGCAAAATAAAATCCACAAATAAAAACCAAGATTTTACTTGCTGAACATTGAAATCAAGGATAATTTCAAGTATTTATCCCCACCCACAAATGGGTTTTCCACAAAACATCTTTAGAAATAGTTCAGTATACATCAATTCTGTTATAATAGCACCAATTTATGTATAATCTTAAAATGTTGCCAGGATCAGAAAATGAAAATGAACCTTGTGGGCTAACATGCCAATTAATTTATAAACACAAATCTTATCTGTTTATTTTTTAAAAATAGATAAGTTTCCAGGGAGAAAGCAAATAGAAACTAATTTGATGTACCTTGTTGCTGCAAAAAAAAATGTATTTATCTGGCATTCAATCAGTTGGAGATTTCTATGAATCCATATTTTGGTGCAGCTCCAAGTCAGTGATGATTATTGTTCCTATGGATGTCCCAGAGCACCAAAGAGCCCCAGCACCCACTGAATAATATAAAAGAAACAACAGTTTTGCAGATTGCTTTTCTGAGTCTATATTTTCTGTTTGATTTACCTGTTTAAATAAAACCTTTTATAAGATTACACACTACCTTTTTTGTGTCTGTCTATTTCTAATAGGGAAAGCTGAAATCTAGGAAAGGAAATGGTTTTATTCTTGGGGTTAATTAGTTTTTACACAACTGTGTTTATAGAACACTATGGGGTGCTGGGCATACTTTCTGGGCCACCAGTGAGATAGCCTTATTGAGTGATCTGGGTCAGTTCTGTTTCAAACAATACATGTCTATCAAGACAAACTGTTTGAGAATCTTTAAGTTAACATTTATTTCCTAATATTTAGTTTCTGGTCATCCTAAGGTTTCTGAATGTGTGGACATTCATTCTATCATAATATGAAAATATTTCTCTGGATCAGTGAAGTGGCTCAGTGAATAAGGGAGCTTGCAGCCAAGGATGAAACTCTGAGTGTGATGATGCCCAAAAACTATATGGTAGAATGAAAAACAAAACAAAACAAAACAAAAAAAACCAACTTCAGCAAGTTGCCCTCTGGCTTCCACATGTATGTCATTGCATGCCCACCCCGTGTAAGTAAATAAATAAATATAATAATATTAAAAAGCACAGAAAAAAATACTCTTCCATTAAGACTTAGTTATCAGTCTTAATGCTCCAGAGAAAGGAGTAAGCTATTGCTTAAGAGAAGTCCCTCCCACGAAAGGCAAGAGGTTAAAATACATTCTTTTTAAATGGATTCTGGAAAAAGAAGTAAAACTGATGTACAGGAAGGTGATATAAATCCATGATCTTGACCTCCCTCTGTTGAAGCTCAAGAGCTAGAGCTGGGAAGCTATTACATAATCCAAACCAAATGCACAATGCCTTTTTACCTCTTTCCTTGTTTTGAGCACTGCGGGTAGTACAAAGGCTGTAGCCCAGCAACACTAGAGGAAGGCAGATAAATAGATAAACTTGGCTTTCCATTGCCTGTACATGGTATGTGACAGGTCCTGAAATTTCCAGACATCCCCTGTTCTGGACCGTTTTATGTCAGCTTGACACAGGCTAGAGCTATCTGAGAGGAGGGAACCTCAATTAAGAAAATGCCTCTATAAAAGCTGGCTGCAGGCAAGTCTGTAAGGCATTAAAAAATAACTTTTGAGATATTTTTCACTTGAAGGTAACCTTAATGTTATTAAATTCACAAATATGCTAAATTTTATTACCTAATTTTAGTTATCTAAAACTTGTATTACAGATATATAGGAATGCCTACAGCAGTTGAAGCAGACATCTAAAGTATTCCCCTCCAGTAATGTGAGAGCAGAGTCACCTCTGCCTTTGGCAGGCAGCTCAAGATCAACCTTGTCAGGAAACATTGACCCTTTATTGTATACCCAGAAATATTTTTATTGTTGAAAAGATTGTATTGAGCTACCTTTTTCTTAAACGATTGAGCTTGTCAACAAGAGTAATGGAAAGGGAAAATGGAAATTGTAGAAATTAGAGAGGTTTGAGAATGAAAACTAGGTACTAAGTGATATGAATATCACCCACGCACATGGAAAATATAGGTCGGAGAAGCCAGAGATTCATTTTGTTTTTAACTAAATCTGTTTTTAGACAGTTTTACACATGTATGCAACACATATTGACCAGTTTTACCCCACTTCCCTACCACCTCGTTCAATCCCCTCTGCTCCTCATAAATCTCTCTCATGTCCATGACTAAGAAACTAGAATTTTTAGTGTTGCTTTGGAGGTGGAGGTCATTATATGTGCAACCACCCTACAGTCAAGTTGTTCTTTGCCTTGTAGCCTGGGGTGGCTCTATCTGGCTTAGAGGAAGACTGTTAGCTTTGCGGCAGCGGGGTCTTAGAGAAGAATAAATATCTTTGCATTCTAAACTTATATGTTTACTTTCCAGATGTTGTGGTGTGGGTTTGGAAAGAGGAATAATGAAAGTATTCTTAGCTAGTGAATGTCACAATAAGCATGGACACCTAAATGCCAATTTTCTGTTTCTGTTATGTGCTCAAGAAGCACTCCCAGCTGGGCACAGTGGCTCACGCCTGTAATCCCATCACTTTGTGAGGCAGAGACAGGTGGATCTCTGTGAGTTTAAGGCCAGCCTGGTCTACAAAGTGAGTTCCAGGACAGCCAAGGCTATGCAGAGAAACCCTGTTTCAAAACCAAAACCAAAACAAAACAAAGAAAAAACAGAAAAGTAAATCTGCACTCTTAAGTACATACATTTATAGCAACTTAGTATTTTTTGTCATAAAATAGCTGAAATGATAATGTATCATTTTATTATATCTCCTTCCATTTAACCATCTAGATTAATAAATTCCATTAAGATCAAGAAACTGAGCACAGGCAAAAGAGCCAATAGTAGGCCCATAACTGCCAACACCCTCCCAGGCGTCATACTGGGGGCCCTGATGACATCAGTAGCACATGTTACTACTGAGGGCCATACAGACTTTCATGGTCTGGACTGCAGTCTAAAGTCACATTCACAGAGCCATGTCTGGGTTCAAGGCCCTACTGCAGCCAGGGTGTGTGTTGATGTCCATGGTCTGAGTTACCTACCACCAAAGGCTTTGGGGAGGCTTGTGGTTAGTGCTACCAACTGAAGCTATGTGGATGTCTGTAGGCCATGCTACAGCCAGTGGGCCATACTGATGTGAGTGGCCTGCTCTGCCACCTAAGGCCATATTGATGTCTGGGGTCAGGTGGCCTCCAAGGGCTTTGTCTGGGTTTGAATCCTACTGCATCATGGGGCTGTGTTTGTTGTCTATGATGTCACTAGAAATTGTGGCGGTTCGGTTCATGATCCGTTCTCCTGCTGACTGTGACAATCAAGGAGGCTACTTTTGCTGTGATATTGATAACTGCAGATGCACAGTTGAGAGGGAGGAACATAGAAGGCTTCTATGACAACTTCTATCCCTCTAGGTCTCCCCAAAGACAAACAACAACAACAAAGTAGCAGTCTAGCCACTGATGAGAACTCTCAAAAAAGTGACTGAGATGCTGAAGAGGAGCTCTCCACAACTGATGGCTTCTGGAGAGGGTGCAGGTAGGGAAAGATTCAGTACTATTCTATTTAAGGGGAGGCCACTGACATTGAGTATGCTACAGTGAGTATATAGATAACACAAAATGGACTCTCTTTTCTTTTTTTCCTTCTTTTGTGGAGGAGGTCACAATGGGAGGCGGGGCTTGGAAGGACTGGGTAAGGGATTATGCTTGGGTGCATGCTGTGAAACTCATGAATGTTTTGTGGAAAGAAAGTTTAAAAAGAACAAGCTTTAGAAAAGAAAGAGTTCCTTTAAATAGAAAAAGAATACTGTATCTTATTAAGAAAAGTATGAAAATGTCTAGTGAAAGGCTTAGCACATAGTCAGCACTGAATAACTGCAATATATGATCATTACCTTCTTTTCAGAGTCACAAAACTATATGATATAGACCTACGGTTTGCAGTCACACAAACCTGTGATAATTTTTAAAATCCACTATATGGCATCTAAAAGATTTATAGCATTTTAAAATTCAGATTCCTTATTGGAGGAGCCAAATACATTCATTGAGTTGTTGTAAGAGGCCTGTGAAAAGTGTCTGATGGGGTTGAAGACCAGATAATTCAGTTTTACAATTAAGCTTAGTTGTTTAGGGGTTAAGATATTTTTAGGTCTAGATAGATATTTTAAGTTGATAGAGATGAGATATAATAGATATTGATTTTCATTCAGAATTTTAGATGTGCCAAGAAAGGAAAGATGTTTTCTTCAAGGTTGTCAAATACAAATAGCCAAAACACTATGACTGTAACATACATATAATTCCTGATTGTTTTGTGGTTCTTCTTGCTGTAGGTAGTTTATTGTATATAGGTGTAGTAATATAAATGTATAAGTAAAATATTTAATAAAATATAAAAAATTAAAAAAAGAAGCCTGTGATATAATGCATATAGAAACTCCAGTCATTGATTAGGTAAACAACAATGACTGAGTGCTTCCCTTTTCTATGTTCCTTATTATTTTTTTTATAAGTACATGCTTTCCAAGTTCAAAAGGCTACAGAGATGCTATATTGGTTTCCTGCAACAGTTATAGCAAAGGAAACAAACTGTAATTTCTTTCACACAATTCAACTTTATTCTCTTACATTTCTGGAGGTCAGAAGGCTAGATTGAGACTAGGTAGTCAAGGTGTGAGTGATTCTGGTCATTCATATAGGATCTAGGGTAGAATGTGTTGGCTTTTCTTCTGCAGCTCCTAGAGGATGCCTACAGTACTTGGCTCATGAGTTCTCCATCACATCACTTAATTCCATCTCTAATTCTCTGATTCTGACACTGGGGCTTTCCTCTTTCACATCTAACTATTCTTGTTATTTCATTAGTTACACCCATATAATCCAGGGTACAAAACTTCCAATCTTAAAACCCATAATTACATCCACAGGGAAACTTTTTGTTGGATGACATAACACAGTCACAAATTTGAGGTTACTAGGGGACACAGATACCTTTGGCAGGGGAATGATGACATATTTTTAAAAATATATATTTTATTAATTTATTCTTGTTACATCTCAATTGTTATCCCATCCCTTGTATCCTCCCATTCTTCCCTCCCTCCCACTTTCCCCCTACTCCCTTCCTCTACGACTGTGACTGAGGGGGACCTCCTGTATATGCTCATAGGGTATCAAGTCTCTTCCTGGTAGCCTGCTATCCTTCCTCTGAGTGCTGCTAGGCCTCCTCATCCAGGGGACATGGTCAAATATGGGGCACTAGAGTTCGTGTGAGAGTCAGTCCTTACTCTCTACTCAAGTGTGGAGAATATATTTTTCATCATAGATAATGTCTATAAAGTATGGCTCTGTTGTGATCTGCATTTCTGATGCAGAATAGGGACTGAGGAGAGATAGCTCCTTAACTGAGTCAAAGGTTCCTCTATAGTCCTTGAAAGAAGAGATATGTAATAATCGTAGCTGGAAAAAGACCAATAAGTATCAGAATCTGAGTGCTAGCAGGTGGACTAGTTATATTTTGTTTAAAAAATGTTTTTGAAAGCAAAGAGCAATTTTATGAATGTTTTCTGAACATCTAGAAATATACAGATGTTTGATTAAAAGAAAAACTGTCACAATCTGGACAATTTAGAGTCTACCAAAGCATCTTCCTGAGAAACCAAAGGGCAAACCAAGGTGTGTTGGCAGACAAAACCCAGAAGAATGCATACAAAGGTGACTTGGAGTTTTCTGTGTGTACAATAAAGGTCAGTACTTCCTGACAAGGTTGATTTTGACCTGCCTGCCAAAGGCAGAAGAGGGGATACTTTAGATGTCTGCTTCAACTTTCTGTAGGCAATCCTATATATACGCAATATCATATCGTGAGACAGAGATTTCTTCCTTTCTGACCTGTGCCCTATTTCCTTCTTTGGTCTGTATAACCAAAATAGGATTTTTTCACTTTGTTCCAGATTTCTGTATCTCCTTCCCCAACTCCTGCCAACCTCAGCTGGACATAGGACTAAATTCCTTGTTTTCTTCTTTCAGTTAATCCTACATCCACAAATGTGACAGTGTATAATGAAGACTTTAATTAGGATTTTATAGCAAACATGTGAAAGGGAATTCATGCCATAAAATCAGCAGCAAAATCTGAAAAAAATTAGGATCATTTCTGCTTTTTCTCAATATCCTTTCCACATGCCATTATACCTTTGATTATTGATACCTTGTGCCTTTTATTCCACATTATATAGATCCTATTTTCTCTAAATATGAAGGAATTTATACCAGGATAGCAGGCGATTCCTCTAGGAGCTACAGCTGTGATGTGACCATAGCCTTCAATGGGAATCATGAGAAAACATATCCCCAGCCCCTGTCTTAATTATGCCATGTGTTGTCATTAATCTTTTGTCTTCTGAATCTCCAGTTTTAGTACATGAATTTTGAACATGATTGAAAATGTTAATTTTTCCTTGAGTTTCTCCTTTCTTCCTTCTTTTTAGATTGTTGAAAATCTAGTCATAAAAGTGGAATAGAAAATACAGACAAGTAAAGGAAGTTGAAATCTAGTTTTAAACTGCAGGGATAAAGACAGAGCAGGCACAGTAGAGATTGAGGGAATGTCCAACCATTAACTGGCCCAACCCACCACCCATCCCATGGAAGAGAACCCCTGATACTATTAATGATACTCTGCTATGTTTGCAGACAGGAGCCTAGCAAAGTTGTCCTCTGAGAGGCCTCACCCACCAGTGGCTGGAAATGGATGGCAGAGACTCACAGCCAAACATTGGGAGATGTGTAGGGAGTCTTGGGGGAAAGTGGGAGGGGGGAGGACTTGTAGGTGACAGGAGTTTTACAAGAAGACCAATAGTGCCAAATGCCCAGAGCCCAGAAGGGCTTACTGAGATTGAAACACCAACCAAGGCCCTCTACATAGATGTAGCCAATGAGCAATTCAGGCTTCATGTGGGAACTTTAGTTTAATAGGAGCAAAGGCTGTCTCTGACATGGACTCTCTTGCCAGCTTTTCAATTATTTGCCAGGCCATAGGAGAAGAGTATATATTCAGTTCTGATAGGACTTGATAAGCTGGGGTGGGTGGGAATGGAGGATCCCCTTTCCCAAGGAATAGAGGATGGAGAGTGGCACTGGGAAGTGAGGAGGGATGGGTCTAGGACCGAGATGTAAAGTGAATAAATAAATATGTTTAAGAAAAGACTACAGAATCCACTAAGAACCTTGTATTCCAAGTAAATCCCAGCTTCCTCTAGGCAGACCACATATTAACTGAAACCTTTGCAGGCTATCTTGCCTTTAAACTAGAAAGTAAATAATTCTTGATGAAAAAAAAAAGGAAGAGGATGATTAAAATCTCAGGTACCTATTCAATGTAGTTAGAAAGCAACCAGTTCTAAATGCAGTTCTATGGAGGCGTGAAGTCAGAAGAGCAGGAGTCATTCAGAATTCTGACAACAGATGGAACAGAAAACTCAAGTGTGGCTATTCTTGGGGTTTTGGCCATCATGATACCATCCTACTAGCAGAGTAGTAGATCTCAGTAATGAGTCTAAATGAGAGAGGCCATGAAAGTCATCTCATAAAGCGAGGAAGGAAGACAGACCAGAAATTCCTTTTGCCTGTGGGCATGGGAAGAAATGGCTTTTAATTACTGTTTGTATTTGGTACACATTGTGAGATACTTGAAGAGATAAAAGAGACTCACCAGCCCGTAACTGAAATCTAAGCTTTTTACCACTTTCCCCTCCCTGCCATTCCTCCTCCCTTCCACCTCCCTTGCATTGTGATGATCTGTTGGGCATGTCAGTCACCTGGACAACAGCCTCCTCTGACTATAACCACTTAATAGCTGTGTATAATGAAAACTGTAAATTTTAAAAAATAAAATGTGTATCTACCTTGGCAAAAATAAAAAAGATCAAAAGGCAAGCCCAGAAATCTTAGATTTTCTCCTGTATGGGCATGAACATTTTATTTAAAAAATATATAAAATCTCCATGTAACTAATAAATAGAAATATTAATAATAGTTCTTATGAAAGTGACAGGAAAATGCTAGGTGATAGAATAGGAGGAAATGCCATTTTGAACCTGTCTTTTCTCTGGTCTATCCTGAATTTCCCCAACAAATACACTGTGCCAGAATGAGTGATATATCATCTGTCTAGCAATTTTTACAAGAAGAAATGTCCTTGTTAAGCAGATAGTTGCTTTTCCTCCTTTGAAATAGAAAGCTCTATGGAAATAGAAAAATACAATTTGCAATAACCTTGTACCTATGACTATTTGGATAAGAGTACCAGGGAATAAAAATAGATAAAATATGGGGTCTGCTATCAATGCATTTAAACCTTAATATGAATCCACCTCAATATCGTTTGAGACTGTCTCTTCAATTTAATTATATTCTTTTATATCACTTAAATGTGAGACTGAAAGAGAAATTCAGCAACTTGGTCAAAGCCTCAGACGGGGCTGCTGAGCAATCCTGAGCAATTTCCTCAGTAAGCTCAGAGGAGCTCTCTGCTTTTAGACACATGGATAAAATGTAAACTTTCTACAGACAAATTTGTGTGAAGATTCCAGAGTGTTGTAACAGTAATAGCTATTTTGAAAGTCAGTTAAATTTTATTTTAAAATAATATCACCCCAGACCTCTTTCAAAGCCTTTACTAGCTGTGTGTAAGGGTTACTGAATCACTGTTGGGACTATTTTCACAGCAAAATGAGTGCACTCTGGACTTCCTGGGCATTGATTCCTTAGTTGGTTGGAGTCTCTATTTGTGAATTAGGCCATAAGAATAGAGTTTAGGGTAAAGGTTTCCAGAGTGAGGGTGTAGACTTTGGGGGAGGGTACCTATTTTCTATTTGTGATGATTCCTGTCTAACTTGCATGGGTATAGGCTCCTTGCAAGTGAAGAAATCACGTTAAGCTAAACTGAGTTGTTTTCTTGAGAGTGCACTTTCTTTTTCCCTTTGATGACCTGAAATGGGAAATCTGAGAAGAAAAATATGTTTCTCTTCCTGCTTTGTCTTATTTACCATTTAATTCCAAGGAGCTAAAAGAGAACAGTACAGGGCCTGGAGAAAAGAAAGTACAGAGTTAGGTCTCAGGATTGGCAGTTAACTCTAAAAGGTGACAAGGACCGCCTACCCAGGGAATCCATCTCTGCAGCATCTTCTCTATGGGCTGATGCTATTCTCTCTTAACTTTCTTAAATTAACCATACTTCTAGAAGGCAGCCTCTTCTTGACAAAGCTTAGAAATCAAAGAGAGAAAAGTCCTCACTACTTCCTTCATTTAGCTTTAAATAATTCTTTGCTTAAGTCTTCCCTACAAAAGGTTCCATAGAATCAAAAAATTCTTGAAGCCATCTGGTGGGCATAAACGATGTGGCAACATGACAGGATACTCTGTATCAGGAGTGGGACTCAAAGCTTTACCCAATTTCATGGTCTAGCATTTCCTAGTTGTAGCTAGTTCCATAAGAATCTGGAATGGGATAAATTTCAAATTGTTCCAGGTTAATCTGGCATCATCATGTTTTCATAGATTTGGGGCCACCAAATACAAAGATTATAAGTTGGAATGTTTATGTGAGAAAGGCAGTTCTCATCATATATGGAGAATATGCAGAGCTGCCGCCCTTACACATTTCTCCTGAAAAGTGAAATTATATAATTTGAAAAAAAAACACCTCTTAAGTTATTTCATCATGATTTACAATTAAACATACAGGGAGGGCTGCTTAGAGCATTAAATAAAGATAAATAATCCAGGGCTGGAGAGATGCCTCAGAGGTTAAGAGTGCTGGCGGCTCTTCCAAACGTCCTGCGTTCAAATCCCAGCAACCACATGGTGGCTTACAAACCATCTATAATGAGATTTGGTGCCCTCTTCTAGTGTGCAAGTGTACATGCAAGCAGAAATAAGTAAACCTAAACAAAACAAAACCACCCAAAAACAAAAGCCCTAAAAAAATAAATACTCCAGAGAAAATGGAACCATCCAGTGGAAGAGCTTCCTTACTTCAGAAAGAAGTCTGTATTACCACAATTGACTGCCTTAATGAGGTTAAAGCAAAACTAATAGTATTGGTTCCATAAATCAGTTCTACTCACTGTCAGCCAAGGCCTGCTCAAGACCAGTGCTTGTAAGCCAGAGCATGTCTCTGTATACAAAGTCCCTAAGCTACTGTAGCATGGTATAAAGTTAGGTGTTGGGTAGAAAATTAGGCTAGTTGCAGGCCAAAAGGACTTCATTGCCAAAACTGGCTTGGTGGGCCATTACTTTGAGAGCTGTTAAAAACACAGAGGTGAGCTTTAGGTCTGTTTTCTACAAAATACTGTAAACAATTTCATGTGCTTTCATATGTGGATTCTGATTAAGGGTCTTACAGACATCGTGTCTTAATTTCTAGGCCAGGACATTATATCACCTCTTTCCAAAGTCTATACTTAGAGTACTAATTGGAAAAACGGAATCAGAATGATTTCCAGGTAGCAGTGTTATTTGGGTGTCAGACAGTTCTTTATTTGCTCTCATAGTTTGTTCTTAATACTTTTGGCTGCACTCCCCCTGGCAGGACTGCTTCACCAGGCCACAGGGGAAGAGGAAGAGCTCTTTCCTGATGCAACATGATGATCTGGGATGGGGGGGGGCGCTCCTCTTTCCTGAGGAGTAGGGGAGGGGAATGGGAGAGGGAGTGTGGGACTGGGAGGCGAGGAGAGAGGGGCTATGACTGGGATGTCAATTGAATAAATAAATAAATTAATAATAAGAAAAAATTACTTTGGGCTGTACATTCCATATGGAAGTTCTTCTCACCAGGTTTTTTCATGCTGAGGAATAGAGCCTTGCTGATACATTCCTGGGTTGTACATAACATTTTGCACCAATTTCACTCAATTAAAATTAAGAAACCACATTTATGAGTCAACTTTAGTATTCTCCCCCTCCCCCTCCCTTTCTCTATCATTATTTATGCCAATGATGAAATCCAGAGACTTGTCACAAAGCTTTATCTCCAGCCTCTCTAGCTCCTTTACTCTGACATTTCTTATATAGACTTACATGCTATAAAGAGAAAGCTCTTTTATGTTCTGTAAGACTTTCTCCAGGTACATTTCTTTCCTTAGCACATAAGTAATAATTGGAATCTTAAGTTAATATAGAGATTAAAACACAGACAATTCAGGAGTTATCTGAATGTTGGGTATATATTTTACACATTTGATTACTTGGAGGCATCTAGTATGTACTTAATGTGGGTAAAAATGTTTGTTCTCTGAATTAATACACAGAATAGAGCTAAAAAGTCTTTTAGAGTTAGCATATCCTTAATGAATCTTTACAATTAGTAATGGATGATATAATAAAAGCTCACAATAAATTGTTTCGTCCTATGAGAGTCTTATGAAAGTATCTCTTCTGTTATTTGAGGTAATATTTTTTAAAATTCACCAAATAAAATTATATATTGTCAGTAATTTCTTTATATTAAATAGGCTTAATTTTTAAAATTCAGTATTATTCTTGTAATACCTTTTTTGAGCACTCTTCATTGTCCCTTAACTCCCATAGCCTAAATAATGATAATGAGAAAATAGTGTTGAATATTATACTTGTAGTCTTATTTCCATGATGAATGGGCTAAGTAACCATGCAAAGTATTTTGTGGTTATTTACAAAGTTGAGTTTTTATTTTTATGTTAACATGAGGCAAAATCCTGGATTACAAAGATCACAAATGATGTCTGTTTCTCCATTATTGTTTTTGTATGTTCATCTTCAAAAAATGAAGAGTTCCATTCAGTTGGTTTTCCAGAGATGAGCACGCTGGTAGGTTATCCAATACTAAGTGGTGATCACTGAACACACACATATGTATACAAGCAACACTAAATGAGCTCAGCTGGTTGAATGTATGTGTGTGTGTGTGTGTGTGTGTGTGTGTGTGTGTGTGTGTGTGTAAAATTATGAATGAATAAGTCATGAATTTGAGGGAGAGTGGGTGCATAAGGAAGGAGTTGGAGGTGTAGAGGATGGTATGTAAATGATATAAACACCTTGCTCACGTACAAAATTCTTTTAAAAATCAAATAAATGAAGAGCATACACAGATAAAATTACAACAGAGTGACTAGCAGGTAGAGGAAACAACATGGAAAATACCTAGAGTCGGACGAGTGTATTCAGATAACTATGATACATTTGAAAATTGTTTAGAAGATAGGATTAAATTAACAAGTAATTTGCTAAAAAATTGTTGATAAATTTTAGTCTCATTCTGGAAAATAAATTAATTCTGTCTAGATATGGGGTAGTCAAACTATGGTCCCTGAGCCAAGTCCAGCTGGAATATTTTTTATTTCTGCAAATAAAATTGTATAATACAACAAAGCTCATAAATTTGCATATTGTTTATGGTTATTTTAATGCTAAAAACAGCACAATTGAGCAATTCTGATGCAGGCTAAAAGGCCCATAATGCTCAGAATATTTGCAACATGGTTATTTACAGAAAATATCTTATAAAGGGAAGTTAAAAATGTTTGAGCAGAGGTTTGACAAGGTCAAAATGACGACTGACAATTATTATAGGAGTTATAGACAGGAAATTTGAGAATGAATTATCTGGAAACTTTTGAGTAAATCTGAATTTTGAAACTTGAGGTAGAGACATTGGAAAATAGAAAGTAAGGGTTCAAGGTGTTGTATCAGTAGATTCAACTTCACTTGACAATATTATAACGTGGAAGACTTTATTTTTTTCTCCTTTATTAATTTATTCTTGTTACATCTCAATGGTTATCCCATCCCTTGTATCCTCCCATTCTTCCCTCCCTCCCATTTTCCACTTATTCCCCTCCCCTATGACTGTTCCTGAGGGGGATTACCTACCCCTGTATATGTTCATAGGGTATCAGGTCTCTTCTTGGTAACCTGCTGTCCTTCCTCTGAGTGCCACCAGGTCTCCCCCTCCAGGGGACATGGTCAAAGGTGAGGCACCAGAGTATGTGAGAAAGTCATATCCCACTATCCACTCTACTGTGGAGAATGTCCTGACCATTGTCTAGATCTGGGTAGGGGTTTAAGGTTTACTGCCTGTATTGTCCTTGGCTGGTGCCTTAGTTTGAGCGGGACCCCTGGGCCCAAATCTGCCTATCATAATGTTCTACTTGCAGGTTTCTAGGACCCTCTGGATCCTTCTACTTTGCTATTCTCCCATGCTTCTCTCATCTAGAGTTCCAATAGGATGTCCTCCCCTCTGTCCCAGTTTCCTGGTAAGTGAAGGCTTTCATGGGACATGCCCCTTGTGCTAGTATGCAGATATAAGTGAGTATATACCATTTGAGTCTTTCTGCTTCTGGGTTAACTCACTCATTATGATCATTTCTAGCTCAATCCATTCATCCACAAATTTCAGGAATTCCTTGTTTTTAATAACTGAGTAGTATTCCATAGTGTATATGTACCACAGTTTCTTTATCCATTCTTCTACTGATGGACACTTAGGCTGTTTCCATGTTCTGGCTATTATGAATAAGGCTGCTATGAACATGGTTGAGCAAATTTTCTTGTTGTGTGCTGGAGCATCTTCTGGGTATATTCCAAGGAGTGGAATAGCTGAGTCTTGAGGAAGCCCTATTCCCCTTTTTCTGAGATAGCATCAGATAGATTGTGGAAGACTTTAAAAAGTGTTAGACCATTGGGATTTCATTCCTGAGACACCAACTGTGTGTTGCTGTGAAGTAAACTAGATCACATAATGATACCATCATATTTAAGAAGCAATTTGAGCATGTCCCTGGATGTAGTAGCTTTGCCCTGCCAGTCAATATCAAGGTAGAAATGTGTAGTATGCTGGAGTCTAGAGCTCATAAGAGGGAGTAGGAATTAGGTAATAGGAAGTTAAGGTTACCAATATGTAAGAAAATTTGTTTGTGTCACTGTGTATTAATTATGTAAACTTATGGGCCACATTATAAACAATTCATACATGCAAAGAACACAGTTGGTTATGTTAGCTCCTATTATATTCTTATTCTTCATTCTTCCAAATTATTTTTCTAGTGTCTATAGATTTCCTACTGCATTCTTTTTCTTCCTTCCTCTAGATTCTATAAGTGAGCCCAAACTTTTGATAATTGTTTTTTCCTGAATTTGGCCTATTTTGTTTAATGTGATGACACCTAATTCTACACATTCCCTGTAAATGATGCATTACTAGTCTTTTAAGGAATCAATAATACTTCTTTGTTGTCCTTACAATTCTATTGTAGATGACATCTAGGCTGGTTTCATTAGTTGGTTTTTATGTATAGTACAACAATAAGTATAAGTCTGCTAGTGTCACTACTGTATGGTAACGTTGATTCCTTTGGGTATATTCTCAGCAGGACATTACTGTAACATATAGAAATACTATGTTTAGTTTTTAAAAGAACATCCACACTAATTTCTATAGCAGTTGAACTAATTTATTTGTATTCTCACCTACAGTGCATAAGTTTCTTTTTCAACTTATTCTTAACAACAAATTTTTTTTCTTGCTTAGGGTGAAATGATATCCCAATATACTTGTTATTTACATTTCCCTAATAGCTGAAGAAGATGAATTTTAAAATAAATTTATTAGCTATTTATATTTCTTTGTTTGACAAGTATCTTTTTAATTTGTTCATTCATTAATGGACTTGTTCCTTTGATGCTAATATTTGTTAGTTCTTTATACATCCAGGATGTTAATTGTCTATTGTACTGTAATGCCATAAAGGCTGTTCTTGACAAATTTATAGTCAATATCATCTGAATGGGGACAAACTGAAAGCATTTCCCCAAAATTCAAGAATTAGACAAGGGTGTCTCTTCTCACCACTCTCATTCAATACAATACATTAATTTTTAACCACACCAATTATGTAAGAGAAAGAAATAAAAAGGATACAAGCAGGAAAAAGACTTAAACTTATCTCTATTTGCAAATGATGTGATCTTATACTTAGAAGACCCTAAAGAATGCATCAAAAGAGTCTTGTGCCTTAGCACTTTGAGGGAGGTAGCAGAATGCATGATCAGTACAAGAACACAACAGCTTACTACACACTAATTACAAACATGCTGAGGAAAAAATCAAGGAAGCAACCTCATTAATTATAACCACACACACACACACACACACACACACACACACACACACACACTGGAATAAACTTAACCAAGTCAAAGACCTGACCTCTATAGTGAAACCTACAAAATAAGATAGAAATTGAAGAAGACAATAGTTGTAAAAGACCTTCCATGCTCATAGGTTGACAGAATTAATAATGTGGCAATGCGTGCATTATAAAAATTTGCCTAGATTCTATACAATCTTCACTGAAATTCCAATGGTTTTCTGTGTTAAAAGAGAAAAAGAATAATTCTAAATTTTATTTAGAGACACAAAAGACCCTAAATAGCCCAAATAATCCTAGACACAAAGAACATTGCTCCATACACCACAATACCTGATTTCAAATTACACTACAGAGCCCAAGGAGTGAAAACCGCATAGCACTGAGATAAATACATGAAAAAGACTCCTGAAACCAAAGGAAAAAATTCACTATTCTGGGAAGGGAATATTAGCAAATAACCACATTTGAAATAGAATAGAAAAGGAAACAATGAAAATAAATCAAAGTGGCCCAAGAGTTGTAAGAAAATGCAATGATATAAACTGCTCTGGAGGCTAAAAGAAGACATGAAAGCATGGGTAAATTGTCAGCAGACAGTAGCTTTAGAAATGTGTGGAAACATGAGGAATGAGATACTAACTTTGGATTTTCCTTAACTCATAGATATTTAGAGAAAGGATTTGGTGAAAAGAACAATATAAGTCAGGCTTTTACTCACAGATCCTAGATTATATGGCCTAAATAAGGAAGTTTGATTCCCTGGAATGCCAATAAGACATATTGAAAGAATGATGGCATACTTCTAAAACTCCATATGTGTACTCAAGATGAAAGAGAACTCCCTTTATCAATAAAGTGTCTCATGTGACTGGCATACACAGAGGTGCTGAGGAAAGCAATGAAAATTGAGCTTGTGCATAAGAATGCTGGGCCTGACCAGCATCCCTCTTCCAAGAAACTCTTACATTTCAATGATCTTAAGCCTTGTTCATTTAGTAATTTTGTGAAATATTGCTTGGGGCCTTCACATGTTTATTGCATCCACTGGAAATAGCTGATTTTCTAATCTGCTTTGCTCAAAGGCCAATTGGGTCAGATTGCATTGTGCTGGTCACTTGAGAACAAGAAAGAATCAGTTGGGTCATAGAAAAGCAGACAGCATAAACTGTCATTATGCAGCATAAATTAAAGTTGCAGAAGTTATGAGGAAATGATCACATGGGAGGCATAAGACAGCTGAATTTATATCCCAAACTCAGATATGTTCCTGGCTTTGAAATCGGAATGTCTGAAGACTGTCTGAATATTTCTCCAGAGAGTCAAACTGGGACTGATGGGGTGGGAAGGCGGGGGAGTTACAGGGAAGCAGAATTTCAGCTTGCCATATGGAAGAGCTTTTAGGCTTCTAGGACACACTATTCCAGGAATGCTTAAGAATACTAATTGGAAAGCTAGTGGTGGTTTAAGCTTTGGTGTGCACAGAGAGAGTCAGGCATAAGAAGAGCACAGTGCTGGGAGTCAGGGTTATTAGCTACACGGGGTTATCCAGCTTTCTCTGGGCCCATTTTCTTCTTTGTAATTTGAACACATTATATTAAATGACCCTGAAAGGCCCTCCAGCTCTCATAATCCAAGATTCAATTTTGTTGGCAAGACAGAGTAGTATAATGCTTGGGGTGTGGGGGAGCCCAGCAGTTGGATTCTGATATTTCAATTCTTTTTCTTCTTAAGAGTAACTTTTCTGAGGGAGATCTTTCTGTAACTCTTTTCTACTAAAGCTTAAAAAAAAAAGAACTTGACATGGTATAGACTAATATAAAATTTATTTTCTGTTTCAGTGAAAGATAAAGACTGATAAAAAAACAATATGAAATAGGTAAGACCACAGGTTTAAAGTGCTTTAGGGTTGGAATACCGCTCACCACTTGACTCCTATATGACCTTGGCCAATTTGTTTACTTCTAAAGAGCCTCAGTTTATTTATTGGAGCATTTGAGATAATAGTCATAGCTACAAGTCAGAGTACTAGAAGAACCAAGTTAAACTCAGACATTATTTTTATTTATTTATTTATTTATTTTTGGAGCAGGAGGGAGAGGCACTGGGAATAAAAAACATATGAAGTATCTTCTTTCACAAAAATAAAATTAGGGGAATTTCTGTTTTATCTTATCTTCTTTATCTGTTTTCTAAAGCATTTGAAATCTTAAAGGAAGTGTGTGTGTGTGTGTGTGTGTGTGTGTGAGAGAGAGAGAGAGAGAGAGAGAGAGAGAGAGAGAGAGAGAGAGAGAGAGAGAGAGAGAGAGAGAGAGAGAGAGAGAGAGAGAGAGAGAGAGAGAGAGAGAGAGTTGTTGTGGCCAATGACTCCTTAAGATGAAAGCCAGTCAGATTTCAAGCTTCACATTGTTGACTATGGTCCTTTGCTTTGCATTTGTATTCTGAAATCTTGCTAAACTTCCTTATTAACGCTATGGATCTTTTTCTGTTTTTGGAGTTTGTTTAGGATTTCCTATGAAAATAATAGACTCTCAGGGATTGGGGTCATATCTCAGCTTAAAACCGTTTTCAGCACTACTGCAGAAAGCATGCCATTTGCAAACAGAAGTTTATGTTTTTATTATGTTAAGATCTATATGCCTGGTATTTTTTCCTTTTTCTTATTACATGACCTAGAACCTGTGCTATATTATGTCAAATGGGACTCTATATTTGCAGAAGAATGGATACAGGCAGTCAGCTTGATACATATGCTCATCTAAAATTTGCACTGGCCTCTCATGGTCCTCTGGCCAGAACCATGCAAACTTATCCTAAAGCAGAATTTTGTCTAGAGAACCCTGGGCAGTTTCTTTACCTTCTTTTTAGTGGTGTTTAGAATTCAATTCTCTATAGGAAAATGTATGTGATTTACTGAGCTCAGCATGCAGAAACACTAAGGTCTAAGCACATGTTACTTGCTATTATCCTTCTTATTTGTCTTATCCTTGTCCTTCCTACAAGACAGATCAAAGCTTCTCAAACTTTGACATGCATATAAATTGCCAGGAGATCTTGATAATGAAAAATTAGGTTCAATAACAGATGGCATTTTGCTTTTCTAAGAAGCTCCTCAGTGGTGCTGCTTCTGTTGTTTTATCAGAATAGGAGCTGGCAGGGCAGGCCTCAAGGATCTTGATGCTTTAGCCTACTTATCACCTTTCTCTTTTAGGGGGAACTGACTTTCACTGTGACAGAATTCATACTCCTATTCTTCCTCAGTCTCTATCCCTAGGATAGTTAAGTGAGAGACAGGGATCTATCTCTTATTGGTCTATTTACAGCCAGGACTTGTTCAGAGAAGCCAGCACTCAGTTTTGGTTGGCTCAGTGCCAATGTTTTGCGCAGGAAACTGACCTAAGTTACACAGACCAGCCTTGGTTTGTACCTCACTGACTAGGACATTGTAAACCAAGCAATAAATACGCTTGTAGCACTCTGTGCAAGCTTACCCTTATAGGCACACTTCTGTGCAGTGTGTTTGGCAGCATCTCTTCATGAGAGGGGCATTTTGTATATAGCCTTGTTGCCTCTTTCAGCTAGTCATAGTTTATGCAGACAGTTTCAGACCACACACAACATCACATTTAACTCTGAGTTTTCTTTAGCCTTCTGAACTTCATGCTGTTCCTCATTTTTTTTTTTGGCTATTTATTTACCTTGCAATGGATGAGAACAACAACCCATCCCCCAAAAAATTTGATCAAAAACTTAACCGGACTACAAGAAGTGCAGGGACAAAGATAGAGCAGATGGAGCTGAGACTGAGGCAATGCCCAAGCAATGTCTGGCCCAATCCAAGACCCATCCAATTAGAGTGAGCCAGCCACTGACAGTATTAAGGGGCTATACTTGCAGACAGCAGCCTAGCACAGTTGTCCTCTGAGAGGCTGCCCGCAGCAGTGGTTTGAAACAGATGCTGAGATTCACAGTCAAACATTAGATGGTGCATGAGAGAGCTAGGGGAAGGATAGGAGGACCCAGAGGGGACAGGAGCTTCAGAAGAAGACCAACAGAGCCAACTAACCAGGGCCCAGAGGGACCTGTGGAGTCTGAAGCATCACTTTTCTATTTCTTTCATTGTTTTGCTTTCAGACTTGGAGGATGAAAAGTCACATAAAGCAGCCTCTTAAAAGAACGTACTGGGTACTCCAAAGTCTCTCACTCTTTGCACGTTGTCCAGTTGTGGGTCTTAATTGCCATCTACTACAAGACAAAGTTTTTCTGGTGAGGATTGATTGAGGCACTGATTTATGAGTATAGTAAGAAAAACATGATTAAAATATACTGTATAAGGGGAAAAATGAAGTAAATGCTCTGAAAAATGTGTGCCGAATGAATGAGCGCTAAGGAGTGCTACTCAGAAACTGGGCTAAGCCTGTGGCACAACTTTCTTAGGTGAGAGGAGGGCAGAGAGGTTTCCAAGAAATAGATGGAAAGAAACTGGGAAGGAGAGCAGCAGTGAAATTCCCTTCCCACTAGCGACCTCAAGAATAATTGCAAACACATGTTCTCTCCATTCTTTTGAGTTGGCTGGATAGAAATCTCCAAATAGAAGAATTTGGAAGAAATGACCGCAAATCTACTGTTTTGGGCTCAAGTCCCAAGCACTGTAAGTAGCTCAGGGACCTTAGAGCATGCCATTTCCCCTTCTTTGGTCTTATTCCCTCATCTAAAATGAAATGAGGTTGTTTCTCTGCTGCTGTCTTGGTGGTCTGCTTCAGTGCTGACAGTACATGACTAATCAGCCACAGAAACACAGTCTGTTGATCTACATTTTAATGATCACATTTCCTTAGGTGAAGTGAGTGATGGTGCTTAGGTTTGCCCCAGGTCTATTTGTTTTCCTAATCCGCCAGGGCACCTACCAACCAACCGATCAATTAATTTCTTTTCCCCATCGACATTTTGTGAAGAATGTTTTAAGGGCAAGCATTCTGTATCATCATTTACCAAACACTTCTCCCTGCAACATATTAAATTCCAAAATGGTTTCAGCAACCACTTAATTTCTTCCATTAATTCAAATATTGATTTTACTTTTTCCAGAGACTTGGAATAGATGACACATAGTTTTATCTAAGAGATTTACAATGTTTTACACTTTCTCAATTAGAGCTCTCTCTATTAATTAAAAAGTACTTACACTAAGTTACATGGTGTAGATTTATGGGACTAAACTGCTTTTCTTTCTCCCCTTTTTTGATTCCTACTTTTCTTCTGAGCATAGGGAATGCACATATTGAGCAATTACTATAGGTCAAGGTTTGTACTACACGCTTTCCCATACATTAATCATCAGGAAATATTTTTTGCTGTGATTTAAATGGACTTCTTTTCTTTTTTAAAAAATTATTTTTAAGTTATTCACTTTACACCTCAATTATAGCCCCTTCTTTGGCTCCTCCAGGTCCCACCCTACCTCCTTCATCCCCACTCCAAACCTCCCCTAGTCCTCAGAGAGGAGGAGACTTCCTCCCCTATCATGCGACCTCAGCCTTTGAAGTCTCATCTCCATTGCCTACATTATCTTCCTCTGTGGCCTAGCAAGGCTGCCATGCCGGGGGAAGTAATCAACAAGCGGCCACAGGATCCATGTCAGAGGTAGCCCCTATTCCTCATATTATGAGGCTCACATGCATACTCTGCTGCCTACTGACTACATCTGAGCAGAGGGTCTAGGTCCTCTCCATGCCTGATCAGTCGTTGGTGCATCAGTGTCCGCATGCCCCTCTGGGACCAGATTTGTTGGCTCTGTTGTTCTTATTGTGGAGTTCCTGTCCCTTTCAGATCCTTTCATATTCTAACTCTTCCATAAGTCTCCCTGCACTCTACCACAAAGTTTGGCTGTGAGTCTCAGCATCTGATACGATCCCTTGCTGGCTGGAGTCTTTCAGAGGACCTCTATTGTAGGCTCTAGTCCTGTTCCCTCTCATCAAGCACTTTTGGCATTTATTCTATTTGACCTTTTGAATAAGAATTAAGCATCCTCCCTAAGGTCCTCCTTGTTACTTAGTTTCTTTAGTTCTGCTGGTTGTAGTTTGGTTATCCTGTATTATATGGCTAATATCCACTATTAAGTGAGTATATACCATGCATGTCTTCCTGGGTCTGGGTTACCTCACTCAGGATGATCTTTTCTAGTTCCATCTATTTGCCTGTGAATTTCAAGATTACTTTCTTCTTAATAGCTGAGTAATATTTTATTGTGTAAGTGAACCATGATTTCTTTATCTATTCTTCAGTTAAGGAACATCTAGGTTGTTTCCAGATTCTGGCTATCACCAATAAAGCTGTTATGAATATAGTTGAACAAATGTTCTTGTTGTATGGTGGAACATCTTTTGGGTATATACCCAGGAGCTGGGTCTTGAGGTATCAGTGCTCTCAATTTTCTGAGAAAGCACCAGATTGATTTCCAAAGTGGTTGTACAAGTTTGCGCTCCCACCAGCAATGGAGGAGTGTTCCTCTTTCTCTAAATCCACACCAGAATGTGCTGTCACTTGAGTTTTTGATCTTAGCCATTCTGACTGGTGTAAGATGAAATCTTAGAGTCATTTCGATTAACATTTCCCTGATGACTAAGGACGTTGAACATTTCTTTAAGTGCTTCTCAGCCATTCGATATTTCTCTGTTGAGAATTCTCTTTAGATCTGTGCCCTATTTTTAATCAGATCACTTGGTTTGTTGGTGCTTAATCTCTTGAGTTCTTTATATATTTTACATATTAAACCTTGGTCATATGTAGGGTTGGTGAATACCTTTCCCAGTCTGTGGGCTACCATTTTGTTCTGGTGATAGTGTCCTTTGCCTTACAGAAGCTTTTCAGTTCCATGAGATCCCATTTATTTTATTTTATTTTTTCAAGCTTTTCTTTTTTTAAATTTAAATTTAATTTTATTAATTTATTCAGATTACAACTCAACTGTTATCCCATCACTTGTATCCTCTCATTCCTCTCTCCCTCCAGCTTTCACCCTATTCCCCTCCCCTAGGTCTATGACTGAGGGGGAGCGTCTCCAACACTATAAGGACATAGGCTATCAAGTCTCATCTTGGTAGCCTGCTTATTCTTTCTTTGAGTGCGATCAGGTCTCCCTACCAAGGGAAGGCGGTCAAATATGGATCACCAGGGTTCATGTCAAAGTCAGTCCCCACTCTCCACCTAACTGTGGCGAATGTCCTGTCCATTGGATAGATCAGAGTAGGGGTTCGATGTTTACTTCTTGTATTGTCCTTGGTTAGTGCAATAGTTTGAGCAGAAACCCCTGGGCCCTGATATATCCATCACGATGTTGTTCTTGTAGAGCTTTTCTTTTTTTTTTTAAAAAATGTACATTTATATTATTACACATTAATAAAATATAGTACACAAAGCGGGAAGAACCATTAGAAAATCAGGAATTATATAAATGTTACATTCACAGTGATTTGGCAAACTTGAAGTAAACATCTTTCCTATCTTGATGGGTATAAATTTCTGAATGAAAGTCAATATCTATCATATCTCATTTCTATTAACTTAAAACATCTATCTTGATCTAAAAACATCTTAACCTCTAACCAACTAAGCTTAATTGTAAGACTAAACGATCTGGTCTACAACCCCATCAGAGACTTGAGAAGGAATAAAACTTAATTACCTGAGTGAACAGAAGTCCAGGTTAGCAGCTTCCAAAATGAAGAAATGACAGAGACAATTTGCTGCCTGAACAGCCATGCAAAATTCTCTATAGGGTTGGAGAATCATCTTCAGCCTTCTAGCACAATATATCTGACAGACATATTTACAAGGCAGGAACTATTGAGGACTTGCTTACCTTGTCTTGGCAGAGTTTGGCTGTCAACTCTGCTTACATCTAATCTTGCCCATTCTTAGGCAGAATTCTGTCTGTGGCAGAAACAAGGACCCATTTATTAATTGTTGATCTTAGAGTCTGGGCTGTTGGTGTTGATGTTCAGGAAGTTGTCTCCCATGCCAATGAACACAAGGCTCTACTCCACTTTTCTTCTAACATATTTAGTGTGTCTGCTTTTATGTTGAGGTCTTTAATCAACTTGGATTTTAGTTTTGTGCAGGGTGATACAAGTAGACTTTCTTAAAGGAATCTTATCACTACTTTACAGATAATAAAGTTGAGGGTTGGGCTTAGAGGTTAAGTCATCTGCTTTTCCAAGGGTCCTGAGTTCAACCTCCAGCAATCACATGGTGGCTTACAACCATCTATAATGAGGTCTAGTGCCCTCTTCTGGTGTACATGCACACAAAACACTGTGTATCTATAATAAATAAATAAAATCTTAAAAAAAATAAAGTTGAGGGTCACTGAAGTAGAGTCATTCAAAGTCATTTGCCAATTGTTTTCTTTTCCAAGCCTTCTTATCGTGGTGTCCCAACCCTCCACCAGCAACCCCATAGCATATCTTCCCCATTACACAATAGAGCAAGTGGAAACTCAGGCAGATAAGGAATTTCCTCTGGATATATACTTAGAAAGTACTTGAGCTTAGACGCAACCTAAGTTTGATTGTAATATGAAATTGATTTTGCTACATAAGTAATTTACATTGAGGGAAAAGAGTAGTGGACCTTTCAAGTATTGTTTATCTTTGGCATTTCAGTCGATGTCAATATTGGTAAAGTATAAATCCTATCAGAATACAGGTAGTGATTGATTGTATACTGAGTACTCAAATAAACCTCTTTTTCAGTCTTGGAAGGAAATTCAAGCTTCATCTCTAAAGAGTTTCCTCTTGTATAGTTTTATATGTACAGAACGGAATCAAATGGCTTCCCACAGTCTTTGGTCAAGGTGGATCATACAACTTATGGTCTACTTTGGCAACAACTTTGGAAAAATATAGTCTCTTACATAGTTCATAACTCCACTGGATTTCTGGCTTCTAGCTGTAAAATCCTCTAATCACATAAACATACTATACTTAGGAATGGCATGTGCTTGAGTCTAGCATCACTGTGTGGTGTCTTTAAGAATAGGAATAGAGACTGCTGGTGTGAATGCCTCAAACATAAGTCAGAAAGGTTAAACCTCTCCCTGTCTCATAAACATCTCCATCAGTCAAAGGATTTTACCATTGGGAAATGTTTCTAAGGGTAAGTTCTATCTATGTTAAGCTCAAAGTAAACTCAAGATTTAGATCATGGATATTTAAAAAATCATTACGTTTAAAATTATTAAAATATGTTTATATGAAATTGAGGAATGCTTTTTTTCAAGTCTTATAGAATTTTGTTGGAATTTTGATGAGAATTGCATTGAATCTGCAGATTGTTTTGGTAAGATGGCTATTTTTTTGCTATGTTGATACATGAGCATGGGAGATCTTTCCATTTTCTGATGCCTTCTTCAATTTCTTTCTTCAGAGACTTGATGTTTTTATCATACATGTCGTTCACTTGCTTAGTTAGAGTTACACCAAAATATTTTATATTATTTGTGCCTATTGTGAAGGGTGGTGTTTCCCTAATTTCTTTCTCTACATGTTTATTGTTTGTATAAAGAATAGATACTGATTTTTTGTGTTAATTTTGTATCCAGTCACTTTGTTGAAGGTGTTTATCAGCTATAGGAGTTCTCTGGTAGAATTTCGGGGATCACTTATGTATACTATCATGTTATCTGCAAATAGTGATAGTTTGATTTCTTCCTTTTCAGTTTGTATCCCCTTGATTTCCTTTAGTTGCCTTATTGATCTAGCTAGAACTTCCAGTATTATTTTGAATAGATAAGGAGATAGTTGGCAGCCTTGTCTTGTCCTTGAATTTAGTAGAACTACTTTATGTTTCTTTCCATTTAATTTGATGTTAGCTATTGCCTTTATTGTGTATAGGTACATGGCTTTTATCCCTGATCTCTCCAAGACTTAATAAAACACCCAGGATAGCTAAAACAATTCTGTACCCTAAAAGAACTTCTGGAGGTATCAACCAACCTCCTTCATTTCAAGATGTACTATACAGCAATAATAATAAAAACCACATTGAACTGAATTGAAGACCCAGAAATAAACCCACATACCTATGGACACTTGATTTTTGACAAAGAAGCCAAAACCATACAATGGGAAAAAGAAAACATCTTCAACAATTGGTACTCTCTAACTGGATGTCTGCATGTAGAAGAATGCAAATAGATCCATATTTATCACTGTACACAAAACTCAAGTCAAGTGGATCAAAGACTTCAACATAAAACCAGCTACACTAAAACTATTAGAAGATTTTGTATATTGTAGAATAATATTCTGTTGTATGGTTGTTTATACTATAACAACTTTAGTAATCACCTGAGGGATATTTCAGTTTTATCCTACATTTTGGTTTTTATGAGGAATGTTGCTATGAGCATTTATTAACATACAAGTTATGTTGATTTATATGTACTTGAATACATGTTTTCAGTTCTTTTGTGTGTGTATGTATAGCCATATATTTACATATATTTGCATTGATGGGTTCCTCATCCATAGGTATCTGCAAGCATGGCTGATCATTTTGTCAAACTATGTTCAAAAACAGTTGAACCACTTTAAAATATCATCACTACTAATGCATGAGGGTTCCAATTCTTCCATATTCTGTTATTTTCTATTTAAAAAAATCATAGCCATTTGGTGAGTGTGAACTGGCATCTTGTTGTTTTGATTTGCATGTTCCTATGACTAATGATGTTGAATCTTTTTAAAAATATTCTCAAGTGGATTTTAATTATTATTTATTCACTTGTGGTACTTAATGCTTTATTCTTTGGATACACATTCCTTACTTATACCTTTATATGCTCTAGAATTTCTCAATTAGATCATCTTGGAGAGCAATGAACAAGAGATGTGTTAATCTATCTCTCTTGGTTTGGTCAGGATTAGCCAAATAAATGTATGAATCCCTGGATACCATAAAGTAGTGGTGACATACTAAGCAAACAGTTCTTGAGCATCTAATTTAAATGTGATCTGTGTCTTTATCAGATCTTAATGATGGGCAGGTTCAACTCTAAAATATGATCTCTAATGACTTTATTGTTTACCCTGCTTGCTGTAACTCTGACAAGGGCTCTGCTGGTATCTGGATCTAAAGAAGTGTAGGACTCCATTAAAACACACTGTAAAAGAAAAATAAGCCCTTCCTGTATGGTTTAGTGAGTCAGCCTTCTCCCTTCTGGGAAATACTGTGGGGCCTGTGCTATTTCTGACAATTGGTGGCAGTGTGTGCCTGAGTATTAAAATTCTAGCATTTCTTGTGTTAATGGATCTTAGAGAATGTTTTGTATTTTAAGTGCTTTCATTTCTGCCAAGAATAAGCTTACCTAGTCTTGAATAAATTAGCAAAATGATTCAGGCAATTTTCATCTGTATTTATTGGTAAAATAATATGTATATTTAATATATGCTATCACAATTCTTTCAGAATGTTGAGTAAAATAACATTGATATTTTCATAAACTAATTATTTTGAGTGCTTTATTAAAAAGGTATAAATTATGTTAAGAATTGGAAGCAGACATTGTTTACAAATATCATTTATGCCTTGCTTAATATATTTTATACCCCTGCTCTTCCATCATTATATGCCATAACTAATTAAACATATTAATAAAGTAAGGTGAACTCATGGTAAGGACATGGGTTTTATAGCCTCAAATTACTTGGTTCACATCTGCCTCTGCTACTTTCTAAATATGTGATACTGGGTAATGTGCTAGACACAATAATGTTCCCCCTCAAAAATGCACAAATCCTAATACTCAGAAACTGGATATTTTATCTTCTATGACAGAGTGAAATACACATATAATTGAGGCTACAGAGCTTGTGTTCACAAAGTAGTGAAGATTACCCATGTAGATTCAATTTAATCAAATAAGCCCTTCAAAACAGATTTTCTCTACCTGAAGTCAGAACAATGCAGGGGAAAAAAAGGCAGAAGTGAAAATTAGAGAAATTTGGATTTGACCACCTCCCCTTGGTGGGGAGCCCTGGTGGCACTCAAAGAAAGAATAAGCAGGCTACCAAGATGAGACTTGATAGCCTATGACCATATAGTGGGGAGGAGGTCCCCCTAGGTCATAGACCTAGGGGAATAGGGTGAAAGTGGGAGGGAGGGAGGAATGGGAAGATACAAGTAATGGGATAACAATTGAGTTGTAATCTGAATAAATTAATAAAATTAAAATAAAATTAAAAAAACAAAGTTAGAAATGTAAATCATGAAAGACTACTGCAGGGTGCTGCAGGTGTGGGAAGATGAAGGGAGTTGAGAAAAGCTCCTGAGTGATAGCCAGCAAGGAAATGGACTTGTAGACTCACAACTACAAGAAGTAAAATACCATCAATGGTATAAACATGGATTCTCCAAAAAGAAGCACAGCCCTGTCAGCATCTTGGAGGATTCTGATCTACAAAGCTGTTAGGTTATGAATGGATGTGTTTTTAAGCTGCTAAATTTGTGATTTGTTATAGCAGCAGTGGAAAACTTACACAGTAATTTTACCACCTGAAGGCTGAAGATAACTCAGCTTATAGTGAAGAGTTATCGTAAATATTAGAAATTATAAAGTTTATTAGAAGTTGTTTACAAGAGTTCATGTGTTAGAAGCCTAACCTTCAGTTTTATGATGTTAAGTGTTGACAGACTTTAATAGAATGTATTTGCCACTGGTTGGACAGTCTCATCAGAAGGGAATAATTTAGTTTTCTTAGGACCCTGATGATTTATTTCTTGAGAAAGCAAGTTATCTCAAAATGAATAAAACTGGTTTCTCCATGCTTTTTGCTTTCTTGTCTTGTAAAATTTATCTGTATTGCTCTGTATATCTCTCTTTCAGTTGTTCTTCTCCTCATTTTTCTTCAGTTGTGATATTTTATACCATGAGGATCTCATCAGAAGCCAAGCTGAAGAGATCATACAATCATGGATTAATAGTCTTCAAAATTGAGTATAAGAACTCATTATACATCATATGTGTGGTTGAATAAATCACTCACTGGCATAAACCCAGTCACCTAATTCTTTTCTCTTGTATTATATATCTTCTCTTTTACCTTTTTTAGTTTTTTAAAAAATTGCTGTTGTTGTATAAGAACCCACTGTGCATGGTATGTGCGGTTGAGTGAACAAGTCACTGACATACAAAGTTAGAACATTGCTTTACCATTTTCATTTCAATGTGCAGTGTAGAGAGTTAAAATAATCTTTGATGCTTAAGAATTTATGCTATATCCTCCATTGTGCATTTTCATCTTTTATAAAGGGAGAAATTATTATTTTTGGATTATCTTGGTAACAGTCTCAGCAGTATTGCTCTTTTTAAATAATTAAAAAATTCCAAGCCACAGCTTTCCCATTCATTCACTGGCATTGGTGCAAGCTCCATTACCTCCTGGCAGGGTTTCTAGCATATTAAAAATAAGAACATAATACTTCTATGGAAGGGCCTTCCAGCATTAACATGAATGTATAAGCATTGACAGAAAAATTAGATTAATTTACCTTAGAGCTGACTCATACAAAATCATTTTAAACTATTCAGTAATACAATGAATCTATAAAGAGATATAAAATCTTATATTCTAGACATAAGATATATTCATTTTTATATTTACCTTTACATTTGAACACTTTTAAAGAAAATAATGAAAACATTTTATGTACAAACATTTGTATTAATTTGGTTTTATCATTCTCGTAGCTATAAAAATACAATGTTAAAATTAACAAAAAATTATCTAATGGCTCAAAGACAACTAAACATTTGTTTTCTAGTTTCAGGAAGGTACTAGACTGTATTCAGATACAAAAGCCCATTCTTATTCTTAGTTTAAATGAAATTAAATGTGTGATCAAGGATATCTTTTGAATCAACTACGATTGTTTGGATGTTAACAGATATGAAAGCCATTACTTTCAACAGGTTGAAATTTATTACAGGCATCTCAAGTATGATTGATTTGCATTTATCAGATCCTCTCAGAAACTAAGATAGCTCTGGCCATTGTACCCATATTCTCTGCAGCAGAAAAGGAAAGAAGGAAAAAGTCTCTTATCTTCATTTCCCCCCTACCTCCGGATGGATCAAATAATATTAGATGTATATCTTCCACTTACATCTTATTACTTTGAAATTATTCATATTTTCATTCTAAGCTATAATGAAGCCTTAGAAATGTAGTTTTCTTGGCTATGTAGTAATGTGGCCAACTTTTAAAAATGCTTTCTTTTAATAACAGTCATGGGGTGGAGGAAATGTATATTAAGAAAGCCAATAGTAACTGTTCTGTTGACTGTTGAAGAATTCTTGACTGACTAATATTTTCTTTAAAAAACTTCTAACAGTATTCTACTGAACTCTAGCAAAGGCTCTGGGGTGATGAGACACTTTCCAATTTAATAGATTTATGAAATTTGTCTTAATTTTTAGGAATATATATTTTTCAGTAAATATTTGTGATCATGAAGAGTAATTTTGTGATCAGTTTATAATTGATTTGGGTATAATTGATTGGTTCTTATCATTTTGGTTATGCATCTCTTAAGATGAGATTGATTTCTACGTTTTAATCAACACATCAACTACATGACTTCTAGATAATCAAGAATTTGATGAAGATTGAATTTCTCATGTCTAAGATTAACTTTAAAATCTTAGCTTTGCTTCCTATTTAGTTTCTCCCAAATAAATAATAATAGACAAAGAACAAAAAAGAGAAGTATTATTTAATGTCAATAATATATCTAAAAGTATAATGATAATAAGGGTGAGTTGGAAAGTTTAACCATTTGTGGCTAGTTTTATCCATAATTCCTGTAATAAGGAGAAGTGATTCCTGAATTAAACAGGGAGTTTTAACAGTGAATCCTTAGAAAAGGGGAGACACACACACACACACACACACACACACACACACACACACACACACACACACAGAGACAGAGACAGAGAACTGGGTAGTTTATCTAGTCATCTGTAGATGCTGGTTCTATATATCTTGGCTTTTCTGAGTAGTGCAGGAACAAACATGTATGGAAGTTTCTCTATAGTAAGCTGGAATCCTTCAGAGAGATGCTCAGAAATAGTAAACATTCTATCACATGGTAGTTATAATTTTAGTTTTTTGAAACCCCCCAATGACTTCCATATTTGCATTGAGCCTCATGGACTGAGCAACTGCTGGGTCCTTGGACTTTCCATTCATAGCCAGCCATTGTTGTACTAGTTGGACCACAGGTGAAAACCATTGTATTAAGCCCCCCCCCCCTCTCTCTCTCTCTCTCTCTCTCTCTATATATATATATATATATATATATATATATATATATATATATATATATATTTAATTCTATAAGTACTGCTACTCTAGAAAACTGAGTAATACAATGTTCTCCAATGGTTTCCCTCATACCTTTCTCTTTTGAGTCCCAAAATCTCATAAAATGTCTGTTTTATCATGTAAGTGCACAATAATACAGCAATCTGGACCTAGCTCCCAGATAATTGCTTTGATTTAGAATGAACTTGTCAGAACAGAGACCCCGTTTTTAGCTTCATGATTTGGACAAATTTCTTTTGAGATAGGGTCACTCTATGTAGCCTTGACTGTCCTAGACTTGCTTTGTAAACCATGTTTACATTCAGCTGCCTCTGCCTCCTGAGTGCTGGAGTTAAAGGCATGTGCCACCACACCCAGCAAGATAGATAATTTGTAAGAACTCACTTTCTGTCTACTATAGAAGGTTATGATCCATTGGCATGGAATACTTTTAAACATGTCGCTTATTTCAAATTACATTAATCTGTCATAATTAACAGAAGTCACTCACTTTTCTCATAGTAGCTAACATGTCAAATTTTGGTCAGAAATGAACTGTTATGCATGTGAGTTATTTAGGTGGCTATTCTACTATTTAAGTGACAAAGTATGGTTTATTTTAGCCTGTATTATGGATATGTCACCAGACTCTTTCTACACTGACCAGAGTAAGTCATACTGGTTCTTTCTTCATAATTTCAGAGTGAAAATGACAGAGTGGTTTTGTGTCTTAGTATAGTATTCTCCAGAATCATTAAAGGTGTCATTGGGCAACTCATACGAAAAGGCCCAAGACTGTCACTCTGTAAATTATGGTACCTGCCTTAAAAATCCTTTTTCTATCTTGCTGTACTTACTTAAAGAAACCACTGCTCTTATTTATTACACTAATCTCTTCCTGCTTTCCCATTTAGTTGCACAATCTTCCTATTGTGCAATACTTCCTTCATATTCTGTAAACCCTCTTCCAGATTACTCCCTCTTCACTTTCCTCCCTCTAACCCTTCCCATGCACCACCCTTGCTCTCTCTCAATTTGGAGGCTTCTTTTTAAAAAATGTTTATTATATATGTATATATGTGTACATGCTAACATGGAAGGGGGAAAACTTGTTGGGCACCAATCCTAGACAAAGAGCTACAGACAACTGAATGATGCTGACCATGGTCTTCATATAATCATATATAAATATTTTTATAATGTGTACTTTGTGGCTATATAGTGTTTGTTTTCATATAGTCTCTTGTATCCTAGCTCAACTTAAAATTTCTATGTAGCCAAGGATAGCACTGAACTTCTGATCCTACTGTCTCTCCCCCATAGGGCCGAGATTAAAGGCTTGTGTTACCATTCTTGCTTTGTGGGGTGCTAGAGATGGAGCTCAGGGTTTTCTGCATGCTAGGGAAGTACTCTACTAAGCTTTATCTGCAGCTTTGTGTCTTTTTAAAGTAGAGAAAAAGAAATAATAATTTAACGTATTGTCTGATTATTAATATTTAAGATAGATATTTTAAATAAATCAATGGTTTCTCTTTAACACAGAGAGTCTAGGATGTATTTAATTAGCCTATAGCACAATGTTGTGCAATAATTACTCCATCCTAAACCTCCAAGCTAGTATAGTTTCCTCCCATTCAGATTTTTCATGTTACACTTGCTTTTTACTCATATCCTAGGTCTGGCTCATTGCTCCGGATGTTTCCTGGTCCTCTCCATGTGCATCCCTCCTGTCCTTCCTCCTCTTTCTCCACCCCTCACTCCCCAGGGTGTCCCACCATGTTCTCTGTTTTGCTCAGCATTGGCCAGTTGGCTTTTATTGGCAATACAGAGAAAAAATGGTGACATACTTACACAAAGTTGAGACAAGAGATACTTAGAATAAACATCACAGTGCAATGTCTGGATTGAAGCCAGACAGTGGGGTAGAAAAATCAGCATTTGGACAGTCCACAAGAAGATTACAGCCAGGCATGGTGGCTCAGGCCTTTAATCCCAGCACTCGGGAGGCAGAGGCAGGTGGATCACTGTCAGTTTGAGGCCAGGTGTCCTACAAAGTGAGTCTAGGACATCTAAGGCTACACAGAAAAATCTTGTATTGAAAAACCAAAAAAAAAGGAGGGGGGGAAGAATACACCACCAACAACATATTAATTAATTAAATGGTATTGAATTGACTTTGAATATTAAAGGGGGAAGCATAATACATAAGCATTTAAATAGCTTGATTTGGGTAGACTTGTGAATGTTTATTACAAAACATATAGGTCTGATGCTATGTGATAGGAAAGCAAGCAAAAAGTCATAAGCTGAAACAGACAAACAGGCTGCTGTGCTCATGGAATTAACAATCTTGATATGAATGAGGGAGAAAAAACTCAAAGTGGTCAATGCTCTGGAGAAAAGACGCAGAGTGTGGAGGGTGATGCTACCTTGTATATAGGACATTAGAGCAAAGATCAAAAGTCTACAGCAGGGACAGCAGATGAAGGGGATTAATTGCACTGACCTGCCACTTTTCTATGATAATCTCAGCTCTAGCCTCACTGAGCTCTTATCTATATCCCAGGCCCTTAGTTCCACCAGAACTGGGATCAAATGATCAAACAATGCATAGACAAAAGGAAGTGTGCTGTGTTGCTAAGGAATCACTTCTATCCTGCAGCAAAACAATCTCACACCTGTAGCTGTGTTCTCAGACAAAGAGGCAGGCACCTAAGCTTGCTCACGTTGCTATGACAAGGTACCTGAGACCAGGTAACAAATGAGTAATGAAACATATCGTTCACAGTTCTGGAGACTAAGAAGCACGAATGTGACATATCACTGCGATCAGATTCTCATAGATGGAACCTACTGAGTAGGCTTCACATGGCCCAAAGGACAAACAGGTTTCCTTAAGCCTCACTGACGCTGTTCTTGGGGGCTCCATTCTCTTAAGGCTTCACCTTCAATAGTACCACATTGAGTATTAGGTTGTCACGTGCAGGTTTTGGAAGTGTGCACACATTTAGACCACGGCAGGGTCTCTTAAGGCTTCACCTTCAATAGTACCACATATAGGTTTTGGAAGTGTGCATGCATTTAGACCATGGCAGGGACAAGGTGTAAAGAGGCATCCCTTGGTAGAATGAGAAATTCATCTCAGAAATTGCCTCATGGTAGCCTTGCCTAAATGAGGAAGAGGGAAAAGGTTCTGTGACAGCTTCCAAAATAGCTTCCCTGGGAGGACCACAGTCTATTCCAACACTTGAGTCACAGGAACACTGTCTTTGTGACCAGTGTGCAGTGTCATATGAGGTTGCCTAGCTGCCAGAGTAGAGTATTTCTTGTATCTCAAACATGTCACTAAGACTTCCCTAGGGCCATTTCCAATTGTGGTTCACTCACTTAGAACATTCTCCAAACAATATGTACAGCCATTCTTCTCCCATCTTTTAAATGGAGCTAAAATGCTACTTCCAAGTCAGACTTAGAGCAGAGAGCTCATGTCTGTCTTCCCTATTGCCTCTCATGCCACCTTTCCATTCAGCTCTTCCCCATAGGCCTGTTACCACTGCATCATCACAGGTTAGTGAGCCCAAGAAATACGTATGCTACGCTGACTTCACACCTTCCTATTCTCAGTTTGTGCATCAGGCTCTGAAGTGAGGGTGAGTTTCCTGTGACAATGCTGTATCTGCAGGGCAAGGATCAGCATTTGGAGAATAGACTCCTAAATATATACAGGTTACAGACAGGACTTAGACAGATATGAGTCCAAAAGTGATTTAGGAAACGAGAAATGTGAACAAGTGCATGTTCTTTGCTTTCTTCTGCCTGTACTTTACTTTTAAGCAAAGAACTGGACAGAGATATGATGACAAAACTCAGTGGCTGTTGTCTTCTGAGGAGAAAAGCAAGCACTGCATCACTGCTCCACTGACAGCTCAGCATAATTGGTAGGCCATGGAATTGTTGTCATCTTTAATTTGATGGGATCTGATCTGTACTGGGCTTATTTACCAACTTGTCATCTGTCTTCCTTGTTGTGACAGCCATGAAGGCACAGTCTTCAGTGTTTTTGGCCTATTGCTGTGTTCTCCGCATTGTGAGCATATTTGTCCTTAGTGGAGGCTCAATAGGCTCATATGTGAGATACCTTGATTGACCTGACTAATTCCAAGCAGAAGGGACAGGCTGTGGGCTTCCAGAAGGCACTGAGATTGACCTTGGTACAGGACATCTCAAGTCTGTCACCAGGCTCCTCACCCTTAAAGTGGCCATTTTTGACTATCAGAAGTTCATTTGGTTTTCTTTGTATTCTGTGATTTATACCCAAGGCAGTCTTGAAATATTTGTTATCCTCCTGCCTCTCAACTGCTGATATGCTGAGACTACAGGTGTGTACCAACTAGCAGAGAGTTCCTATGGCTTAGACGGAAAATGAACATGTCTGAAAAAGACAGAGAGAAAGACACAGAGAGGGGGTAAAGGGAGGGGGAGGGGAGGGGTTGGGCATGGGAGAGGGGAAAGGGAGAGGGAGAGACAGAGACAGAAAGAGATACAGAGAGAATGACAGGGGCCACTGAGACAGAGAAAGAAAGCTTGTAGGGAAAAACATTGGGCTAGAGCAATACTTGCAGAAGTTTGGTCCTCCTAGAATCCCACATCCAAGTCACTAGGCACACTGGGATGGTGTTGCGTGCAGAGTCCTAGTTCCCTTAGATGTCCTGGTCCTGTACAACATACAGATGAAGGCAGGAGAATACTATAGTCATCATGAAGCCAGGAGGCTTCTGTGCATTATGTATTATATCTGGCAAGTGCTAGTCTGATGGATCCTTTACCCTCCCACAGAGCAGGTGGGCAAAAGGATAACGATCATTCTGTGAACAGCAGGCAAACCAGTAGCACCAAGGAAATTTCTTCCTTCTTTTAGAAGGACACGCCTCCAGCCTTGGGTCATTCCACAGATAGTCCTGGACTCTCAAGGCCTTATTCCCTCCAATGAAGGCTTCTGAAGGAGCACTATAGGCCACATGTGTGGAAGAAATTGTTGAAAAGTTATACAGTAGGGACTGGGGGAGGCAAAAGCTGACCTAATAACAGCAGTCGACAATTTCTGCTTCCTTGCCTTTTAAGCCTACTTATTCTACTACTAGTGTTTGTCAAGAGAAGCTCAGAGCTTGTTGGTGGTATACCAAAGCCAGGCAGTGGGGAAAAGTAGAAACTCCCCATACCTCCAATGACATGAAGTCTTCCAGTTTATTTGAAGGCTGTGATATCAATAAGGATTACAGATGCCATTGTATCTTTCAACCAGAATGGAAGAAGGCAGATACTCTGATTTTACACACAGTAGGTATTCAATTAGAAGTGTATGGGTTTTCCATTTCTTGGCTATTGTAAACACTGCTTCAGTAAACATGGAATTACAGGTAGTTCTGTTGAGTATTTACCCAGTATCATTATAAGCTATGGAGGATAGGACAATTCATGTGAAGCTATGGAGAATGTTTCAATTTTTGGAGCAACTTCTATGTTGACTCAGTACACATTCCTGGTGATTTTGTGTTGACACAGACTTTGTGGTCCTACTTGGCAGCATATTCTCCCCTCACTACCACAGCTGCTTTCTTCTATGGTCTTCCTAGTTTGCATCCAGCTCTCCAACAGCCAGCTACAGATTCTGGGTCCTGTTCACCAAATCCTGGCTCTTACCAAATTATGGCTTGGTCCTTCCTTATGCAGCCAGAAATCAACAAATAGTTGTATGAATGTTTTCCTTGAATACACATACTTTTTGGCAGTCCTGTGTCATTTCCTTGTATTCATCTGGAAAAACCCCAACTCTGAGTCTGCACCTGTGCAATTGAATGTGGCTGCAGAAACCCACACAGACACCCTGAGTAAATACTCTCTTATTAAAGTAAGGGCCATTAATCCTCAGATGGGTTCTTGATGCAGCCCTGCAATCACGCCAAAGTTCCAGAGAGCATCCACCCTTCTGTCTCCCAGGAGACTACTGCAAGTTTTCTCTCCTCATATCACTAGACTATACTCATCCCTGCTGAATATCTACCTACCAAGCCCAGGATATTCTTAAACTCAACCACCTGTATAAATCTCTCAAGGGAGGGATTGGGATTACAGTTGCCCCCCTTTCCCCACTCTTCATGCTGCCATTTGTTGGTTTCCTCCATAGCCTGGTGGTTTCACTTCTTGCCAGGCCATCCTCCTTTTTCACCTTTTGCATTTCCTCCTTGCCCTCTATTCTGCCTTGAAATGTAGGATTGTTCAGGGCCTAGTTCTGGGGGTGCTTTTCTTGGGCCACATACAGAATCTTGCCAAGAGCCTGTCCTGTGGCTTAATATTGCTCATTCCCATTTCCAGCCTTGATATTGACTCAGGACTCTAGACCTTTCTATGTAACCGGCTCTACCCTGTCTTCTTCATCTCAGTTAAACCACCTCCATCATTCATGTTTCTTTGACTAATACTCTGAGCACCCTCCTTGACTCCAGTTTGTAAGTATTTATTAAATTTCATGCTGTCATCTAATATTCACATTTCTTCCATCAAATTCCATCTAGAATTTTATTTCCTTCCCACTGTTTGATACAAGTCAGTGTCACGCTTCTCCTGGATTGTTCCAGCAGCCTCCCTAAAGTGTCCTAACTTCTACGTGTGACATCTCATTGTCATTAGGAAATATGTCTGACGGGTTACTTGAAGATAGAAAAGATTATGGTGTTCCCTGATTCATAGCCTTCAGTTTCTTTCCATGCCATTTAAACTGATGGTCAAAGTCTCCTGTGATGGCCTGGGAGGCCTTGCATGATTCCCACCCCTACCTTAAAACATACTAGAGGAAGCTGTGCTTTGGTGGTGCTTACTTCTGTAAGTCTGTGTATCCAGAACAAGATAGTTCCTGTCCTTCAGGTTTCAGCAAAAAGCGCATCCTCTCAGTAGAGCCCTCAATGGCTACCTTACTCTGCTCCACTTTTCTCCATACAGCCAGTCTTCATTCACTCTCCTGCATATTTGACTTCCTGGAGAGAGGATGGCCTAATGTCCATGAGGTAGTGGCTCGTGTTTGGCTCATTGTCATCTCTATTTGTAGGTCCTGGAAGTGTACCTGACATATAACATCACTGAACAATACAGGATATGTGACTTTGGGATATCAGAGGAAAGCCTTGAAGTACAGTGATTTGAACAGAAAAATATATTGTTTTTTCAGTTTTTAAAGGTGGAAGTTGAAGGTCCAGATGTTGCCAGGGTTGGTTCTTTCTTGAGATCTTTCTCCCTGGCTTGTAGATGGCGGTCTACAGTGAGTGCACTCACAGGATCACACTCTGTATATGACTGTGTCTTATCTGCCCCCTGTAATAGGGACTGCAGTTACACTGCACCAGTGCCCACCCATTCTACCTCAGTTCCCTCATTAAAGACCTTGTCTCCAAATGCAGTCACAGTCTGGAGCAGTGAGGTGAGGGCCACCATGTAAAGGACTGAAGGAGCACAACTGAGACTACAATCTAACCAGTGACTAGTGTGTAGAGGGTGAAGAATTCACAGAGAAAACACGAGTCTTTTGTAGAGTAAAGGTCAGGACTTGAAGGTGAAGTGAGGCTTGGAAAGGAAGACTCACAGAGAGGTTCGATTTTGATGAACGCATGTCAGGAAAATAATTAATGGGGCTGCAAATAGGTATAGGCAGAAATGCACGAAGGCATAAGGGAGAGAAAAAAATAGGAGGAAGAGGTGGTAGGATTGGTGAAATTGAGAGTCAAGGAAGGACAGGGTGGCCAAGGTTTGCTGAGGGAGGAAGCAGATCCAACTTCTGATCTAAAAAGATTTAGCAAACACCTGTTGCGGATAAGCCTCTTATGTGGATAAACATTCAGTGGATGGCCCGGGTTCCATATCCAGTGGCTCTGTCCAGATGCCTCTTGCTTCTGAATGAGAAGGAATGGACCTCAAGGTCAAAGGTCAACAAATCAACTCTTCATTTACAGTTAATATACTTCTCATTTCCTAACACAAGTGTCTAGTAAGTGCTTTAGGAAAATATGATTACAGGGTGTATCTGATGCATTTAATGTATCTGCAAACATTGGCTGGAAATATAATAAGAGGTTAAAGCAAATTTTTATTAATTTATAATCCACTAGGTAGGTAGGTAGATATGTTAATTTTGTCAGAGTTCAGCTGAAGTTTACAATCTGGTCTCCCTGTAGAGAAAGGATTTGCTTGGCACATTCACCATATAAATCAGATCATAGGAGGCATGTTTAATCCACTTAAGAGTATTAAGTATTTCTGGGACATTAGCACAACATTTATGAATGTAAAAATATTCTGCTGTACACAGCAGAATGTCCTATATTCATCAAAGGACAACTAACAAACTGACCTTTCTTGGGACACTTATTATTATTATACTGCTTTAAAGAGATTTGTATGTTTAATTTCTTCCATGGTGTCCAAAACTTGACTTTTAAAATATTTTATATAGGTCTTACTTAAATTAAATAAAACTTGACATGCAGAAAATGTTTTGTGCTGAATTTAAATGTAAAAATATCATGGACTTTTGGTTCAAGGTGATAATATATTGCTTACATGGTAATGAAGTTGAAGAAGACACTTCAGCCCCACAGTCCGGGAGTCAAAGCCAGTTGTCAAGTCAGTCCTGTCCCACAGTTGCCTGCCTCTTCCTTTTTTCTTTCAACATGACAGATGCCACTGTGTCCTTTGTCAAGGACTTCTTGGCTGGTGCAGTGGCCACAGCCATCTGCAAAACAGCAGTAGTGCCCATCGAGCTGGTCAAGCTGCTGCTACAGGTGCAGCATGCCAGCAAGCAAATCATGGCAGATAAGCAATGCAAGGACATCATAAACTTCGTGGTTCATTCCCCCAAGGAACAGGGAGTCCTGTCTTTCTGGCATAGTAACTTGGCCCGTGTCATCAGATACTTCCCCACCTAGGCTCTCAACTTTGTCTTCAAAAATAAATACAACAAATCTTTCTGAGTGGTGAAGACAAGAAGATCCAGTTTGGGTGCTACTTTTCAGGGAACCTGGCCTCAGATGGTGCCGCTGGTGCCACATCCCTGTGCTTTGTGTACCCTCTTGATTTTTGCTGGCACTTGTCTAGCAGCTGATGTGGGCACAGATGGATCTGAAAGGGAATTCAAAGGCCTTGGCAACTGCCTAGTTAAGACCTAAAAATCTGATGGGATTAAGGGCATGTACCAAGGCTTTAATGTGTCAGTACAGGGCATTATCATCTACCGAGCTGCCTACTTTAGTATCTATGACATCACAAAGGGAATGCTTCCAGATCCCAAGAATACTCACATCTTTATCTGACACGCTTCACCATCATACGATGATGTACTCAAGATGCAAAGGAACAGATACCATGTATTACAGGTATGCTTGACGGCTGGTGGAAAATTGCTTGTCCTGAAGGAGGTTTTCAAGGCATGTGGTGCACATCCTCAGAGGCATGGGCAGTGCTCTGTGCTTGTCTTGTATGATGAGATCAAGAAGTACACATAATTATGTCCTATGTATTCTCCCCGAGAACAGGCACGTTGTATGATATACCATATCTTGAACATACTGTTAAGATTCTCTGGGCTTGTTTGTTTTCTCAATTGCAACTGTGACCAGTTGAAAAGTGGCAAGCAATTTTTCCTTAAAGCCATTTCCATAATGACAATAATGATGGGACTCAATTATATTTTTTATTTCTGTTACTCCTGAAAATAAAAATTGAAGAAATAAAAATATCTTAAAAATTAAAAAAATAAGACACTTCATAAGCCAAAAATGTTTCATTCATATTATTTAACATAGGAACTAGTTCTTTAACACTGTGTAAAGCCAGCTTTATACTAAATTATAAGGCCACATAGCTGTTAACCAGAGAGAGATGGACAATTTAACGAGCACAGGAAGTAATATGGCAGAGGTATAACCAAGAAGACCTATAGGATAGTTACATAACTCAGAGAGCTGGAGGTATGGTCAGTGAATCCTTGCTGGAAGAAGTGGCAACTAGGCTATAAGTTCATGTTCTGTAAATTTCAAGATATGAAAGGGAGAGCTTGAAGTAGTCTGGGAAATAAAAGTTGTTTGAGGAGACTGAAATGGAAAATTCAAATGAGAGATTTCCCTGTTGAAGGCCAGCAGCAGGTAGGTCATGAAGGACATAAGGAATTTGGACTTTCTTTTACCTTACAAATTTGTGGTATAGGAGTGTGACATGATCTGACTCTGTTGCTTTGTCTGTTGTGTAGAGTAAGGGCTGTCAGAAAGTAAGAGTGGAAACCACAAGATTAGTGAGGCTTTGGCTGGGACAGCCTGATAGGCTAAAGTAACTCCATTTTGCTTAAAACTTCCATTTCTGTATTTGGGTGACCTACTCCTGAACTCCGGATCTAGAAAAACCCACAAATGATACACTTGGCACAAAGACATAGAATAACCAATCAGCTGGAAAACAGGAAAGTACTAAAAGTCTGGACGTTCCCCCAGATTTCCCAAAAAAGTTTCTTCTTAGAAGTTAATTGTCTGTGGTTTGGTACTGGACTTGTACAAATTAGTTCAAAGGGCTACCAATAGGATGATTGCCAAGCTAGAAACCTGCTTACCTGTTTCCTCGGATTACTACAATCTATCAAAGTTCTTTCTTACTTGTTTATGGGGCTCACATATTATCTACTGCATATACTAAGGAACTCAACAGAGTGAGGCAATATCTGCTATCTTGGATGTTGAAACAGTAAGCTATGGTGCTTGATGGAACATTGTGGGACAGGTGTGAGGAAGAGAAATTTGGGCAACTGGAGAAATAGTGCTACTTGTCAGTTACTGAAATATAGAAAACTTCAAGTGGAACAGGTTAGTTCATTGGAGAAGGGGCAACTTGAAGTCAGTTGTGACCATACTATAGCTGATAGTCCATAACAGTCTTCTAAGGAGGGATATCCTTCAGTTAGTTGAACAAATGTATAAACAATATCAACTGGGACACACTGAAATTTACATGGAAATGTCTCACATCATATACCACATGCAGTGAAAGTCTTACAAATGTCTTAATCAATTTTTAAGGGGATTATAATGTATTCTCTCATACCGCTAGACTTCAATTCTGTCCCTGTGGAATTACTTTTCCTGATGGATAATATTCCTGTTTTGATTCTGTGCAACATCATTTCAGCTGTTGAACTAAGTCCCCTTTATTTAATTTTCACAAAAGTCTCAACCTCAAACCCAATCAACAAAGACATTGTGTAGGTAGTGAGCTTGACTCATGATTGTGGAGATGAAAAATACTTGGGCAGCAGCAATGCACTATAATTTATAAAACAATAGCCAGTATCTTTGTGCATAAGCCCTTAACCATTTCTACCAGCCTCTTTCTGAATGACTTTACCCTCTCCCCATGCCCTTTCAGAGTGCTTCCTAGCAACACAGAGAAACAAACAAAAGCCCATGATAGCAAAAGTAAAATCAAGCCTCCTACAGTGATGTGTAATTAATTTTATTGTCATTCCTGTCTTCAAGACATGTTCACCTATGCAAAGATTTGATGATGTGTTCTGCTCCTAATGATATGTATCTTCTGGGTATATAGATATATATATTTTTGGAGAATTATAGCTATTTTACTGATAACATGAGTTATACAACCGAGGAGGCAAATGGGAACAGTTCTAAGTTTTAATGCCTCTTTGTTTCCCTTCACTGCACAGAAGTGTATCCCTTGAGAGAAGCTTGAGATAGATATTTGACATTTATGAACAGAAAGCTTTTGCTATATGTGGTAGGAGGACATGACTACCCAAAAAAAAAAAAAAAAAGAAGATGGCTGATGATAGAACCTGGCATGCATTAGTATTTATCTACAGATTCAAGGCATCCACTGAGGAAAGGTATTGGGGGCATAAAGGGAGATGGGAAAGACAGCAGAAAATCAGAAGGAAATGTAGAGGAATGTATTGTCATGACAGGGAGTTTCTACTTTCTAACAGAAAAGGGCTGCAGCTTGGCATGTGTGGCATTGTAACTGAGTGTCTGATCGAGTTCGTGGAGTTTATAAAGTGCTAATAAGGAGAGGTCAAATTTAAACAGGCAGCCCTGCTATTCTGAGTTCACATGACAGTTATTCTTCCTGTGTTTCAGATTCCCAAAGTTTATCTGCCTTCATTGCTTTTATCACATTACTAGCTTGAGCTTCTGTGAAAAATGTTCTTTCAGCTCCCTTTCTCTCACTTATGTGAACCAGTATTTGTCTCTGTGTCTGTTTTGTCTCTTTATTCCCCTGTGCCTTAGACAAACAGATGTCTCCTCCCTTTTGCAAAGGTTTATTTCAATGTCTACCACCTGTTCTCTTGGAGAGAGCCCTTGCTTGTGATTTGAAGATGTTCTAATGAGCATCTAACTGTGATTCAGAAAACTCCAAGTACTGATATTATTTTTTTTAAAGTTAGGAAACTACCTTTTAAAACATTATCTCAGAGTAATGCTGCTAGTGAGCATAGGAGAAGTGCAACTGGCTTCCAGCCAGTGGTAAAAAGCTGAGACTATTTGGCCCATCTAACCTGTTTATTCTATTTCAAAGAGAAACTTATGGAAGGATTATTCTCCACACTTCACTTGTGCTCAAATTCTTACAGTTTGATATCTGCTGGCAAAATTCCTTTGCAAAGGATTTGGCTTGTCAAAAAATGATTTCTTCAGACTTTCTTCACTCGTCAGGCAGTGCACCTCTATTCTTTTGCTTCACTGACACTCCATTAAGTAGTCTCACATTTCTGATTCTCTTATGGAACCTTATCCTCTAATACCCCTGTTTTCTAACTGCATACTTATTTCTCAACTACAGGCTTGCCATTTTCATCTCTCTCCTGAACAAACAAACTACATTTATTTTGATATCCACATCTAAAAATAAATTCACATTTGATATTCATCTTTGTTTAAAACACAGCTATAAGTATGAAGTGTTGGTCTCTCAATAGAAGAATATGGAATGGTCAAGAAGCACTGAAAGAAATGCCAAAGGTCCTTAGCCATCATGGAAATGCAAATGAAAAAGATTGAGATTCCATGTTACACCCATCAGAATGGCTAAGATCAAAAACTCAAGTGACAGCACATGCTGGCAAGGATGTGGAGAAAGGGGAACACTCCTCCTTTGCTGGTGGGAGTGCAAACTTGGACAACCACTTTGGAAATCTATCTTGAAATTTCTCAGAAAGTTGGGGACAGTGCTATCTCTCAGGACTCAGCTATACCACTCCTGAGTGAAGTAACCCAGATCCAGAAGGACATGCATGGTATATACTCACTTATAAGTGGATATTAGCTATAAAATACAGGATATCCACACTACAATGCACAGAACTAAAGAAAGTAAGGAGGACCCTAGGGAAGATGCTTAATTCTCATTCAGAAGGGCAAATAGAATAGATACTGGAAGTTGTTGAAAAGAGGGAACAGGACAGGAGCCTACCATAGAAGTCCTCTGAAAGACTCTACCCAGCAGGGACTCACACCCAAACTTTGGGCAGAGAGCAGGGAGTCTCATGGAAGAGTTGCGGGGATAGAAGTACCTGGAGGGGTCATGGGTTCCACAAGAAGAACAAGAGCCAACAAATCTGGGCCCAAGGGGGCCTATGGAAACTGATGCACCAATGAAGGATCATGCATGGAGAGGACCTGAGCCCCTGCTTATTTGTAGCTGATTGGCAGTTCAGTCTCCATATGGATCCCCTATGGCTGTCTCTGCCATAGACTCTGTTGTCTGCTCTTTTATCACTTCCCCGTGGTAGAGTACCTTACCAGGCCACAGAGGAAGAGGATGCAGGTAGTTCTGATAAGACTTGATAGACTCTGGTCAGTTGATAGGAGAGGGGATTGAGGGGAAGAGGGAAGGAGGGTGGGACTGGGAGGAGATAAAATAGGGCTATGATTGGGATGTAAAGTGAATAAAAATTCTAAAATATATTTAAATTAAAAAAGAAAAATCCATAGGCATAAAGTATATTATTAGATAAAATTGAATGTGGAATAAACATGCTAGCCAATAATTATTATAGAACAATTTTGAGCTTTAATATGTACCTCATTTAACTTAAAAAACTTTTATTGAGTGTTAAAATAAAAACAATAGCTTTGTGGTGAGCATACTATTTTTATAGCTCCTCAACATTTACTGCTTTATAAAAAGTACATCTCACTGGCCCCAATAATGGCCATCCAATGACTGGTCCAATTTGAGTCCCATGCCATGAAAGATAGAGAGCCTGCAACTGACACTATTAATAATGCTCTGCTATACTTACAGACACGAAACTAGCATAACTGTCAACTGAGTAACTTCACACAGCAGCTGATGGAAACAGATGTAGAGGCCCACAACCAAACTGTAGGTGGAGCTTGGAGAATCTTATGGAAGACAGAGAGGAAGGCTGAAAGAGTCAGAGAGGTTGAGGGCACTACAAGAAAACCTACAGAATCAACTAAAGCAGAGACTGAGGCACCAATCAGAGAGCATGCATGGGAAGGACCTAGGCTTTCTGCACATATGGATCCTTAACAGCAGGAGAAGAGGTTGTCTCTGACTCTGTTGCCTGCCTCTGGATTCCTTTCCCCCAACTGCATGCCTTCTCTAGCCTCAATAGAAGAAGATCTGCTGAGTCCTCATAACATTTGAGCCATCTCTCAACTTCAATTTTGTCAGTTTTAAGCAATATAAAATCATAGGCTTTGCTGATATACTATTAAGGTTCACAACATATTCATCAAATTAAAAAAGAAGCTCTTTTAAAAACATGCATGTATTATTGATTTTCAAAGCTTAATTTTATATAGAAATCACTAAGAGATTTATAAGGAGAAGTTTCATCAATCCTTTTACTTAAGATTCAGATTAAGATTTTAGCTTACTTTAAACAAGATGCAGCCAAACTCTGACGACTGATTCATGAGAGATTTCAGTTTTATATGACTTCTAGGTGGGCTTTAAAGTAAGTGTTTCAGAAGATTAAAAATGCATAAAATGTAGTTCAAGAGGGCCATCAAATTTAGAAAACATGTATTGGCATTTGAATACTTTTGTACTAAACTTAGTTTCTTTTTTGTTTTAAATTTTTTGCAGCAAATTTTCTTTTCTTTTTTAAAAAAATTTTTTTTATTAATTTATTCTTGTTATATCTCAATGGTTATCCCATCCCTTATATCTTCCCATTCTTCCCTCCCTCCCATTTTCCCCTTACTCCCCTCCCCTATGACTGTTCCAGGGATGGTTTAATATATGGAAATCCATCAATGTAATCCACCATATAAACAAACTAAAAATAAAAAACCACATGATCATCTCTTTAGATGCAGAAAAAGCATTTGATAAAATCCAACACCGATTCATGTTTAAAGTTTTAGAGAGATCGGGGATACAAGGCACTTTCCTCAACATAATAAAGGCTATATACAGCAAGCCAATAGCCAAAATCAAAGTAAATGGTGAGATACTCAAGGAAATTCCTCTAAAATCAGGAACAAGTCAAGGCTGCCCACTCTCTCCATATCTCTTCAATATAGTGCAAGATGAACTTAGTTTCTTAAAAATGCATTTGACATGTAATTAATCATAGATAAAATAATTTGTACATTTAAAAGTGTGTGAAATAGAGAGAAGGCTCAGTAGTTAAGAACCCATACTGCGCTTTACAGAAGGCCCCAGTTTGGTTCTCAGCATCTACAATGAGTGATAAGCAACTGCCTGTAATTCCATCTCCTGGGTATGTGATAATACCCTTCCTGTCTCTATGGGAACCACCTGCATTCACATTCTATGTGTACACAATCAAAATTACCTTAAAAACCTTTAAAATGTGCTATATCTATTTCAATGGCTAAACACCCATTTCTTTATTAATTGAATATGTACCACAGACCAAAGTATGTTTCTCATAAGCAGATTTTTTAAGTTTATTAAGCCAACATTTTTATGATGACACTGAGATCTAGTTATTTTCTGTTTCTATTGCTAGTTGGAAAAAAACTATGCTTAGATATTGATTTTAATGTTAGAAATTTAATTTTCACATGGGCATGTGCTTTACTATTGTTAGCATCCCAAAATATTTCTTAATTCTCATGAGCTGGATCAAGAAAAATCAAATAATTATTGGATATTTTCTATGAAACATCAAATGACCCTGTATGACAGGCATCTTTTAATTCCCTCATTAATTCTTCTACTAATGAGACAAGCACATTAAAAAACTGTGTCATTATTTTCCCCAAACTACTAGAAAGTTCTGAACAAGAAAAGATTAATTATGATCAGGTATTTTGTCTAAATGAAAATCATGCTTTATAGAATCAAATATAGCCACACCTTCTGAGTATTTTCCTTAGGGAGATTCTTCATAAAATATATGCTCACTTTCTAGGACTAATTATATTTTTCCACTTTTTTATTTTTTGAGATTATAATATAATCACATCATTTCTTCCTTCAATTTCCTCCCTCCAAACCTTTCCATATACCTCTCCTTACTTGCTCTCTTCTTTAAACACACATACACTCTCTCTTTCACACACACACGCACACACACACACACACACACACACACACACACATTCTAAATATATAAGTGCAACCTTCTCAATCTGCATAATACTACTTGTATGTATACATTTTCAGAGCTGACCATTTGGTATTTGGATATCCACTTGGTGTGTTCTTCCTTGTGCAATAGTATTCTTTCCACTCTCAGTATTCCTTAAATGTCCATTGTTCTTTGTGTAGGAATAAGGCTTCATGGACTTTCCTTCATCCACTTTGGTATGTCTATTGTTATTGTCCCTGTTAGGATCATGTTTAGGCAGTCATGTTGGTGAGACTTTAATAGTTGTCTTTGCTGCCATTGTAGGGAGATAATTTAATAGCAAATTCCCTAACCTTATGGATCTTAGACTGTTTCTGCACCCCTATTCTGAGCCTTAGGTACAGGAGTTATTTTGTGCATGTATTCATTGGGACTGTGTTCTGCAACTCTGCTTTGATTAGTTGTAGTTTTATGCAGTGACAGCTATCTGATACAAAATGAAGTTTTCTTGATGAAGGATTAATATTATGTTTGAATGCAGTTAGAGATTATGCTGGTTTAATAAATAGGTGGTTGTAGGTTCTCCTCTGAGACTCATGGCTTCACTAGCTCAGGGTAGTTGGCTAGCTTTCCAGTACCAGGCATGAATTTTCTCTTGTTGAATGAGTCTTGCATCCAGTTAGAGAGCTTTCGTTTGCCATCAAGGCATACATGCCCCTACTGTATCCTTAGTGTTATCATGCTGTGCTGATCATTGTTGTGGTTCATAGACATTTTAACTAGATACAACCATTGGTTGTTTTCCTCTTTCAGAAGCTTGCATGGTGCCTTCTTGTACCATGTAAGCTAGCCCTTATGGAGGAGGCTTTCAGGTTCCATGCAGCTCTAGGACCGCTGGATCCTTTTTACAAAGTATATGGTGTCTTCAGCAATAGAATCCTTCCTTCTACTTCGGAGGTAAGTAAGCACCAGCTGTTTTGGAAGCTTCTAACTTGTTCCATTGGTGACAATGTTGGTTTATAATTTTCTTTCTTAGGTGTTAAACTGAGCCAAATATGCTCAGAAATAGAAGGTTCATAAGGATAAATTATGAACTTTATCTGAAAGGAGGAAAAAATGAAATAAGGAGAGATAAATACACAACAGATATAATCATTAAGGGGAGGGTCATCTCTACTTTGCTGTGGTGGTAAAACCCATATAATTCTCAAATGCTGTCCCAAACTGACGTCTGATGACACTTTTCTGTTATCAAGGGAGAGTGGAGAAATTATCCCTTCTTCTTCCCATGAATACAATTGGTAATTTTTAAAATATTCTGATTCTTCTATTAATGATATAGATATAAACAGAAGCTGGTTGTAGTAGTGCATCCTTGTAATACCAGCACTTGAGGAGTCAGAGACAGGCAGATCTCTGTAAGTTGGAGACCAGTTGGTCTACAAAGTGACTCCAAAAGAGTCAAGACTACACAGAGAAATTTGGTTTCAAACAAAACAAAACAAAACCAAATATATTAACAGAATAAGGAGAATGTAGAATATTTTCTCTAAACTCTGATGCCCCCCCCAAAAAAAACCTTCCAAAAACACACGTTGGAACTATAACTGTTTTATCCATCCTTTGGCCATCTACTGAGTTTGTTAATTAAGAGAGTTGGCCTCTTTCAGTCTCACTTTTTTTTGTGATGAAAATCATTTTTAAATACTTTCTCTTGCAAGATTTCATAGGAATATGATAATATCTTACATAAGTGGAAAAGCATTGATTAAAAGAATAGAGGATATGAATTTACAACAAAGCTATGCCACCTGAGAAAATTCATTTCCCTTTTCAGAAAACTGGTTTTTTCGTATGTGAACTAAGGAATAATGCAAACCTGTGACCCCTATCCCAAACTCTTGAGTTTAGCTATGAGTAAGAATTCATAATTTTCTAGAATGGCAGAAAAAGTATATTTTACATTTTGTAACATCTTCAACAAGGATTGAGATAACATGTTAGTCAAACATTAATATTTTACTAGCAAAATATATGAACATTAAAACCAAGTATGATAAAGGCTATAAAAAGCTTACTTTTTGATCAAGTCATATTTTTGCCTTTCAGAAGAAAGGGCATTTGGTTTGGGATCTTATTGACAAGATATCACCTGCCATGTGAAGAGCAGCAAAAGGATCAGTCCAGGCAGGCAGTAAAGGCGAGCTGTGTTGGTTAGGTGAGAATGTACTTGGCATATGTGGAAGAAAGAAGCAGACAGGACAGCTGAAGGGCATTTGCTGGGTGGACAGTCATCTGAGACCAGATTACACGTCCTGCTGTACATTAGGAATTACCATTCCACAATAAACAAAGAAAAAATATTCTTGAAGGCTTTAGGCAGAAGAGTAACAATTCAAACTAACTTTGTCTGAGTTTTTGCTAGCTGATGTGGGAAGAATATTAATAAGAAAAGAGAGGTCAGGGGAATGAACAGAAAACCAGGAGCTAGAGCTGAGGTAGATTCAAGAAAAAAAAATTTGAAGAAGGTGTAACCAACTGTGCTAAAACTCATGAAGAGTTATAGAAAATGAAAATCAGAAAATGCCACTGGCTTGGCTATGTGGAAAAAATGCTTCCCTCAGCTGTAGTCTCAGTAGAAAAATGAAGGCAAAAAGCCTCCATAGAAGGAGTTGAAGAAAGGAGGTAAGGTGTATGAGGGAACAGAGAAGTAGGACTAGGGTGGGAGGTGTGGGTCAAGGACACATACAGTAAGTGCTGTGCTTTCAATGCAGGGCCAGGCTAGGGGTGAGAGCTAGTTAGAAAGCTAGTCAAAGGGAACAGAGCATGGAAGGAATTAAACATCTTGGGCATTATATAAAATAATGTGGCCAGCCAAGGTGATAGACTCCAGACCAAGTTGATGCTGCTGGGACTGCCAATAATAATTCATGTCAGCTCTGCTTCAGGCTTTCTCTTGCAAATGTAACTGGGATTGTGCTAATTAAAAGCATTTGGGAAAATGTCAATGTCTGAATACAAATGCTTCCCAGCTCATCAATCCCATGAGGTCACCTCTTCCCTTGGCCAGTTTTTATCTGAGGTAATTTATTTGTTAATTTAAAATCCCCAAACTTAACGGAAACCTGGCTGGTTTTCTGCTTTGCTCATGTTTTCAAAGCTCATCCTTATGAAATTAGAATAATCTGGCACTTCTCAAAGTTTACTACCAGGCTCCAGGACTTTTTCTCTGGGAGACATTAAGAACTGAAGGCATTCAAATCTCCTTGAGTCTAATGTAAAACGGGGAAGCTGCACTTCTTAGCCAACTGTTTGCCTAGCAAGGCACATCATAGCCATTGGCCAAGTATTTCCCCATGCAAGACTTGGTAGTCTGCCAGTGAGGCAGCATGCTGGATATTCCAAGGAGTTGTGTTTATTTGGAGAGATGACTATCATTTCTACCTTATGCCAGGCATTCTGCCGAATCTGCTCCCCACATGATATTTATTATTCAGCCTTATCTGTGAGGTACATTCTCTTAGCGTTTTGCTTCACAGATGAGACTGGATCATGGAGCTAAAATAACTTGCTCATAAACACAGTATTAGGAAGTGTTAGAGCCCAAATTCTGGGGGAGTACTGTTTGATAGAAATTTTGGAAGTGAAAGAAATGTGCTGTGCCTGTACAACCCAGCAAGTCATTAACCACATGCATCTACTGAATAGGATAAATTCTGTGTAACTGAGGCGCTGTGTTTTGAATTTTAACTTAATTATTATGAGTGCATCCCTAGAGTATTGAATTGATCTATTGTCCTTAGCATACATGGTAACCAAAGAAAATTATGACTTAAAAAGGAATACCTGAAGTGGAGAAGTTCACTTAATTACTCTGGCATTGGCTCTCAACTTTCCTAGCACTGTGACTCTTTAATACAGTTCCTTGTGTTGTGCTGACCCCAAACCATAAAATTATATTCATTGTCACCTCATAACTGTAATTTTGCCTCTGTTATGAATCATAATGTAAGATATCTGATATGTGACCTCTGTGAAAGGGTCACTTGACCCCCAAAGATGTTGGAGCCCACAGTTTGGGAACTGGTGGACTACCGTGATTAGCTTGGTAGTTGGTCTCCCCCATTAGCCAGGATGTTAAAGACCATAGAGAGTTATGTATTGCCTAAGCAGGCTTAACCTGGGTAGCAGTACTGGTGTTGATCTCTCTGGCTGACTAATGCTCAGGGCTGGCATAGTCCCATTTTCCTTACTCCTCCAATAATTCTTAGCAATTCCTAGGCCTTATATTAGAGGCCCAAAGGGTGTCAAGTGTCCATCATTGCTGACCAGAAAAACAACTCCTATTTTCAGGTCAGAATCATATAGTGTCTTTCAGTGCGAGCGATTTGGCACACACCTGTCAACTTGTTTGGGTTGAACAGAGGCAAGCACACTTTATCACTGCTTCTCTCTATCTCTCTCTTTTGTGTTTAAAGATATTTTTCTTTAATCATTGATTATGATGCTAAGGATTTCATGGTACCTTTCTCAGTAAAACAGTAAAATGGCTGCTGTTTTGCTGTTTGATTTTAGATAGGATCTCTCTGTGTAGCCCAGGTTTACCTGGGATGTGCAATCCTTCTGTGGCAGACTCCCAAGTGTTAGGATTACAGGTATGTACCATCATGACTAGCAATAAAGTACTCTTTATATTGAACTCTCTTCTTGGTTTGTCTTTAGGGAATAGAAAGTATTTCTCTAAGATCTTTATAATGCTGTTTTCCACTCAGGGCCTTTGAATGGAAATTCCCATATAAACAGTGCTGTGCCATCTGAGTGGCATTTTCTCCAGGCTCTCCGAGTGCTATGTAACAGAGCCTACATGCTAGATATTTTGCCTGCTTCTTTTTACCATGGAATGCCAGGATTTTAAATGGTTTCACTTCCTGATCCCTTCTGTGATTTAAGGGGAGCTGTGCAGGTTCAGCAGCTCATTGTTCTAATCACCATAATTTATTCACTTTGCTTCATTCTTTGTTTGCACATCCACACTCAGAAACCACATATTCATATTCAGTTTGCTAACTTGCATCCAGATTCTTCCTGTCTAATTGTTGGGGGATGGTCTGATGTATTTTGATGCTAATTACTGCTTGCTGTCTCTGTGACCCACCTTTTGCTTAATAAAAAGCCATCCCACCTGGGCAGGGCAAAGGAGATAGGTGGGGCTAGGAGAGAGAGGAATTCTGGGAAGGAAAAAAAAGATGGCCACGAGGAGGGAGGAAAAAGACCCGAGGAGAAGAAGGCCACCATGGGTTAGATGGAGGAGAAGTACGTGCTGGCATGGATGGGGAATTCGGCCCAGATAAAGAACATTAACAAGTATTGGGGATTATGGATGGCAGGTAGCTTGATAGAAGTTATTAGAAGCAGATGGCATGGGACTGAGGCAGGGATCCCATGCCTGCCCCACCATGGGAGGTAGTTTAGAGGATTGATATCTGCCCTGCCCCAGATTAACTAAGGCTATTTTAAAATATAACAAGTGTCTGTGTCTTAATTGATTGCTAGCCAGGCATACTGATCATACTAGTAACACTGATAATTTAAAAATAACATCTAATTTATCACATATGTGGCCAATTTTTCTCCACTAGTTATCTTTGGGCAAAAAAAAAAAAAAGTTTCTGTGGCTGGCTTTTATTCTTTCTGTTCAGTCTTTACTATACTCTAGCTGGGCAAAGTATTTTTCTTTCTTTTTTATTTATTCTTATCTCATACTGAAAGGGAAAATTTTTAATTAGCATTAAAGCAACCAGAACAGCAGAGCTCTCTAACTCATAAGTGCAGGTCGACAGGTATGCTAGCCCAAGGTCCCAGGTGATAAGTCACAAAGAATGCGGAGATAGGAGACAAAGGCCTATTGAGTGTTCCAGGGACCGGCTGGCCATAAAAGATAGGGAGGATACACAAGGACAAATTCCTGAGAGAAACAGGTACCGGACATGGTCGAGTGAGTAATGAGCTAAGACCCCTCATCCAATCTTATGGTATCTGCTTAATCCCCCCCCACCCCCCTTGAGGCCCGCACACAATGTTCCAGGTTTGAGTTTAACCAGATGTGTTGTTAGCTCAGATAAACATCTACCCTCGGGTTCCAAGAAAGACTGGAACCAAGGACTGTACCCATGTGATTAAGTCTGAGCCTACCCCAGATCTGCCTACACAATTTGCTGATGTTCAAATGTTTGAAACAACCGATTGTGTGTGGCCGCGCCGAAACTTCCCACTCCCCCGACCCTTGCCCATATAAACTCCAAACCCCTGGGCTTCTGGGTCGACCCCTCTGTCTCCTGCGTGAGATATGTGTCGACCCGGAGCTCCGACAATAAACTGCCTCATGTGTTTACAGCAAGACGGTCGTTTGTGTGTCTTTGGGTGCGCACCATCCCGAGGCTTGAGTGAGGGTCTCCCTTTGGGGATCTTTCAATACACTATATCCAAACCACAATGTCCCCCTTCTCCACTCATTCCTGCCACTCTCTCTCCTCTCCTCTAGATCCACTTCTTCTCTGTTTTCCTTCAGAAAAGGGTGGGTCTCCCAGGAATATCAACAGATCATTGAATAACAAGTTACAATAAGGCTGGGCACAAACCCTCTTATCAAGGCTGGAACAAGTAACCCAGTAGGAGGAAAAGAACAGGCAAAAGAGTCAGAGACAGCCCCCACTCCTACAGTTAGGGACTGGAGGATGGTTCAGTTGGTAAAGTATTTTCTTTGCAATGATGATTATTTTTTGACACTGAATGACTCTCAATGTCCTTTCCTTTAATTTAGTGGCTGAGTGCCCCACATAAGCATTCAAATTTGTAATGGAAGACTAAATACAGACACTAAATGCTAAAATATAAGCCTGTACACATGCAATTATTACTACCTTAACATTTGGTCATTTTTTTGGAAGAAATACAAAAGAAACTGAGGAAGCCCTTCTCCCTATAATCTGACTTTACATTATTTCTTCTGAAATGTTCCTTGTACCATACAGGGGTGGAATACATATGTTATTTAGGGTCAAGCCCTAATACATGAGTCCATCAGTAGACTCATTTTCTCTTAATTTCAACATAATAACTTTGAGTTAGGTCTAGTGTAGAAGACCAATCTACTATAGGTATTCCAACAGCATCAAACCCAAATCCTGAAGAATAGAATCTTTTCTGCTCTGGGTGACACTAACATTTTAAAATTAGTTTTGACAATTTTATACATGCATACAATAAATTCTGATTACTATTTATCCCTATTCTCTCTCTATGTCTCTGCAATCTTTATCAACACTACCTATTTATTATGGGTCTCTTTCTTAGATTCATAACTTTTGGTTTGGCCTTGTGATTCATTTAAGATCACATCTTGATGACACTTGGATTGGGACTATCTATTGGAGCTTTGTGGGGAAATCAGTGGGTTCTTGGCTAAAGACAAGGCAACACAGTACGAGGAAAAAAGGCTCAGAAGTAGGCAAAAGAGTCAGGGACAAGTCCAGCTCCCATTGCTGGGAATCTCACAAGAACCCAAAACTACTCAACCATAACATATATGCTGAGGACCTAGGTTAGACCCCTACTGTCTCTCTGATCTCTATAAGCTCCCATGAGTTCCAATCAGTTGATTATGTTGCTGGATTGTTTTACTGTGGTGTCCCTGATGCCTCTGGTTCCTTGGACCCTTCCTTTCCATCCTCCACAGGATTCCCTAAGCTCTGGCTCATGTTGGGCTGTGGGACTCTGTATCTGATGCCATCAGTTGCTGGATAAAGTCTCTGTGGTCTCTTTGATGATGATTCTGCTAGGCTCTGGTCCCAGCACACTCTGAAGGTAGGATGAACTGTAGGTAGAAAGTTTTGTACTGGTTTATTGTCCCAATCCCTCTATTTGAGATCTTACCTGGTTACAGAAGATGTCCAGTTCAGGCTCCGCATTACCCATTACTAGGAGTCTTTGCTAAGGTTACTCTGGTAGATTTAATGGAGTTTCCATAGCACAAGCTTTCTACCTTACCCCTGAAATGCCCTCACTTCTAGTCATTTCTCTGAATATTTTGTCCTTCCCCTTTCCCTATCTGATTCATCCTGTTCCCAACTCCACCCACCCCCGCTTCATTGGCAGTCTATTTAATCTACTCTTCCCCAAGAGATCCTTGAATCCCCTCTTAAGCTCTCCTCATTGCTTAGCCTCCCTTAGTTCTGTGAACTATAGCATGATTATCTTTTAGTTTACAGCTAATATCCACTTGTCTTAGGGTTTTATAATTGTGAAGAGACACCATGACCATGGCAACTCTTATAATGAAAAACATGTAATTGGGGCTGGATTACAGTTTCAGGGATTTAGTCCATTATCTCCTTGGTGGAATATGGAGGCATTATGAAAGTTCTACATTTTTATCCACAGGAAGTAGAAGGACTCTGTGTGTCATATTGGGTGTAACTTGAGCATAGAAGACCTCAAAGTATGTCCCTACAGTGACACACTTCCTCTAACAAAGCAGCACCTCCTAATAACCACTCCCTATGGACCAAGCATTCAGACACATGAATCTAATGGGGGCCATACCTACTAAAACCACTACCACTTATAAGTGAGTACATACCATGTTTGTCTTTCTGGGTCTGGGTTAACTCATTCAGGATGATCTTTTCTAGTTCCCTTCATTTGCCAGCAAATTTCATGATGTTTTTGTTTTTAATATCCAAGTAGCATACCTTTGTGTAAATGTATGACATTTTCCTAATCCATTCTCTGGTTGAGGGACATTTCATTTGTTTAAAAAATTCTCTCTCTCTCTCTCTCTCTCTCTCTCTCTCTCTCTCTCTCTCTCTCTCTCGTGTGTGTGAGTGTGTGTGTGTGTGTGTGTGTGTGTGTGTGTGTGTGTGTGTGTGTACACATACCTATGAGTGCCTGTGGAGGCCTGAAGATTGTGTCATATCCTCTGTAACTGTAATTTCAAGTGGGGAACCACCCTATAATGGTGACAGAAATAAAAATTTGGTCCCCTGGATGAGCAGAAAGCTCTCTTAACTGTTTTGTCATTTCAATACCCAGGCATAGTGTTTGAAAGTCAAATACAAGAACTGGCTTCTCCATTCTAGTCTATAATCTTTTCCATGAAGCAAGTGATACAAGCCTAGCTGTTAGCATAATTTTGAAAATGTCAGAGAAATCAATAGTAGTTAGTTTTTCAAAAATATTATATTGTGGGACTGGAGAGATGACTCAGTGGTTAAGAGTACTGACTGCTCTTCCAGATGTCCAAAGTTTGATTCTCAGCACCCACATGGAGGTTCACAGCTGTGTGTACCTCCAGTTCCAGAGGATCTGATGCCATTTTTTAACTCAACTAGGAATGTAACCTGAATAAATTATAATAAACTAAAAATTAAAAAAGAATTTCGGACATTTTAGGAAGCACTATGTCAGTCAGCAAGCCAGTGTATATTCTCATTCTTTTGGATTTTCAAAGCATAAGTAAATAATTACTCACTATGGATTTTACATATTAGTCCTATGAATTTTGTTTCTATGACTCCAGCTCTGAGAATGGAAAGTTCTCATTCTTTAGGCTCTAATTAAGCCAGTCCCTGTGTTTGCAAGATTGATAAATGGCCCAGATAGAAGGATAAATATATGGCCTCTACTATGAAAAAGCTTTGTTGCCTTTAACATACATATTTCTCTCTAACTTCAAAATGAATAAATGATCTTGACATTGAAATAACAAAGTTTCCCAGAAACCAATTACGTACTACTGTTATGTACCAAAGACAATGAAGAATATGTTATGGATTTCAAGGATATCATGATATAATCGAGTGGGAAAAACCAAATATGGACTAGGCCTTAGTTACTTGTCTTATTGATATGGCAAAATGCATGACAAAAGCAACTTAAAAGGGAAAGACATATTTTGGCTTATAGTTCCAGGAAGTACAGATCATCATGCAGATCATGTGGCAGGAGTAAGAGGTAGCTGGTCATATTACATCCATAGCTAGGAAGAATAAATCAATGAATGAGTTTTCTCAAGTCCATTCCTCTTTGTTCTCAGTCTAGGATTGCAACCCACAGAATGCATCCATTCACATTAGGATGGGTCCTCTGACATCAGTTAATCTAACCTTGAAAATTTTACAGATATATCTAGGGATGTGTTTCTGTAATGTGGTTTGAATGAAAATGGCCCTTTCTTTCAAAGGTTTGAATATTTCTACCAATTGATAGAACTGTTTGGGAAAGGTTAAAATACATAGTCTTCTTGGAGGAGGTGTTTCATTGGAGGTGGGCTTTGATGCTTCACAAGACTCCAGCCATTCCCTGTGTGCCTCTGTGGCTCTGACTTGGAGATCAAGGAATGAGTTCTCAGCTGTTCATGCCACCATGCCTTTGTCCTGCCATCATGGACTCCAATCTTAAAATGTAAACCCAATTAAATATTCTCTGTACTGGTCATGGTGTTTTGTTGCAGCAATAGAAAATCTAACTAAGAAATACGGTGACTCTAAATCTAAGTTGATAATCAAGATTAACTATTACAAATCACCTAGGAAAGATCCCTACCAACTATAATTTATAGACCCAGTTCTGTCTACTATTTGTGTGGTAAAGATTTAAGTGTAACATAGACATATCCATTCACTTATGCATAATTTATAGCCACTTTTCTAATCATGATAGCAGAACACAGTAGCTATTATAGAGTCTATGTGACCTCCAAAGCCTTAAATATTTACTTGGTCCTTTGCAGAAAAAAACATTACTGACACCTGCTCTAGAGGCATGCTTCTCAAACATTCATATTCTTGTGCATTATCAAGATATACTGTTAAAATTCAGATTCTCAACCAGTAAGTCTGTAAACTGTTGACTCAGTCATTTGGGTATGTGTTTCCATGTGTCTAATGAAAGTTCATTAAGAGAGTTTCTCACCCTTACAACAAGGTAGCTCATATATCTGACAGAGTTATAATTAGAAATAATAAGCTCAGAGTGTCTTGCATATTTGTCTTCATAAATACCAGCTGGTAGGCACAAGAATTAGAGGCCTACTTGTTCCCACACTCAGGAATCCCATCAAAACCCTAAACTGGAATCCATACTATATACACAGAATACTTGGTGCAGACTTGTGCAGGCCTCGTGCCTGCCTGCTTCAAGATCTGTGAGCTCATATTAGCTTTGATCATATTGATTTAGAGGTCCTTATTTTCTTAATGTCTTCTATCTCCTCTGGCTCTTTATGCCTTCTCTCCCTTAAGGTTTCCTGAGCCTCGAGGGGAGGGATTTGATGGAGACATCCCATTTAGGACTGAGGCTTTCAATGTCTTTAACTCTCTGTCTGCCTGTCTCTGTATTTGTTCCTACTTGCTACAGGAGGAAGCTACTCTGATGATGGCTGAGCAAGGCACTATTCTATGAGTACAGCATAAGCTAGGTTAGATCCCCCCTTGTTTTTTCAGTCATAACTTCATTGTAGTTGCTTGCTAAATTGCCTATTTTCTCCATTGGCTATACATACAAATCAAAATCTTTACAGGTATATTCTTAGTTACTAGCTAATATTTGTATACATTCTATGGCCAATATATATTTGTTGAATGGATATCAGTCTTATATTTATTTGTCTTCTCTCTTAGACAACAAATTCTCAGAGGACAAGGACTTAGTTTCCATTTGGGGGCCCTTGTCTATCACAGAGCCTGGTTGAATAAACTATCACAGAGAGACTTCAGGGCAGTAAATGAAGCAAGACCAAAGGCGTGAAACATGGAAGAACACTGCTTATATGTTTGCTTTCTGCATCATGCTCAACTAGCTTTTTTTCAGCCCAGGCCTACCATCACTCAATAATAAAGACAATCTCTCATAGACATGGCCACAGGCCAGTCTGATCTTGGTAACCCCTCATATGAAACACTTCTAGATGACTCTAGACTGTGTCAAGTTGATAGCCAAAAATAACTAGTTTGGTCCCTATATTTCATTTTTTCCAGTTCTCTGTAAATTGTATGAAAAATTATAGCTCCATCTCAGCACATAACCCATTATATATGGTTATTGAATTCTTCTCAGCTTTTCATACTCAGAAAGGGGTTTATAAACAAGTTTTTGTGGGATTTTTTCCTCTATATAATTGTAAGGCATTTATCTGACAATAGTTACTGATCCTTTTAAAATTTATTACATAAAAATGTGTGTGTGTGTGTGTGTGTGTGTGTGTGTGTGTGTACACAACAGTATGCATGGTCAGAATCCGTCCTCTCCTTCCACAACACCTGTCCTCGGATCAAATTCAGGTCAAGTGCTTTTACCTACACAGACATTTTGCCATCTCCCATAGGTCGTTCTTGAGTGACAGTTGCCATCTTATTCGGTAAAACCACAGATAAATACTCTCATCCTTGAAAAACAAACTTTATTTGCATGTTGTACCCTTTCAATATGAAACAGAAAGTAATTTGTAGTTCACTTTCAAAAGGAGAAGCTTTGCTTTATGCAAGTCATCCTATGAGAAAGAGGGGCAGGTATTCATATTGCTTGCCATTCATCACTCAGAAACACAGGACTAGACTTTCAGAAATTGAAGAAGAGTTTCCACTTTGATAATATCCATAACAGGGCTAACAGTAGAATGTTTTTGTGCTCAAATAAGGAAGTGTCTTGTGAAAAAATAAATATCCAGTCATTTTAGTTTGATGTACACCTATAACTTAGTTGTGGACTTGCTGATTCTGTCCATTACTTATGATATATAACAGAACTTTGTCTCTAAGAGTCTGTAGAACTCATCAAGGTCAAGCATCCTTAATTCTCACATTTGGATACAGCAGACACAATGTTTAATTCATTGTGTGATTAGGAACAGCTTGTATTTAATATATCTAATTCCATTGAATTGTTGAAAGTAGTATTGGTCCAGTGCCCATGTTTCTGTGTTTCTTAAAGCTTTAATAAGGTCATGCTAAGCATTGAAGATAAGAAAGCCAAGGAGTTTTAGTCAGTAACGGTCATGTATTAATATCATGACAATATTGTTGTCACCACTACCATCATCATTATCTATATACATTAACTTAGGACTTAGGCATTTAGGCATTTCCAAAGTGCTTTTGAATTCACCACATTAATTATGTTATCTTATGTATAGGTAAGTATACCTATTATGATCTTTTTACAACTATTTTGTGGAGATACTATTTCAGAAATTGAAAGGAAAACTTGAAAAAGTATAAAAATATATAAAATGTAAGCACTGTAATATGATTAGCTTAGGGAAAATAGCATAAAATTTCAAGAAAACATGAATTATGATCATTAAGGGCATCAACTTAGGCTCTGGGTTTAGGGAGGCCAGACAGAGTTTACTCCAGGAATTTATTTTTGAAGGGATAGCTGGAGCTAATTTAATTAGCTAATTAGATTAGTTCTTTATGTGGGATCCATAATATAAACAAAAGTAGGAAAAGAGGATTAATGTCTTGCTTATTGCTGTTGCAGAGGGGAGTGCTGCCCAGAAGCCTGACAAAAAGAATTATGACGGGTGGATCTGGGCCCAGGGGTCCTGCTCAAACTAAGACACCAGCCAAAGACAATACGGGTGGTAAACTTCAAACCCCTACCCAGATCTAGCCAATGGACAGGACATTCTTTACAGTTGAGTGGAGAGTGGGGTCTGACTCTCACACAAACTCTGGTGCCCCATATTTGACCACGTCCCCTGGATGGGGAGGCCTGGTGGCACTCAGAGGAAGGATAGCAGGGTACCAAGAAGAGACTTGATACCCTATGAACGTATACAGGGGGAGGAGGTCCTCCTCAGGCACAGTCATAGGGGAGGGGAGTAAGGGGAAAATGGAAGGGAGGGAGGAATGGGAGGATACAAGGGATGGGCTAACAACTGAGATGTAATATGAATAAATTAATAAAATATATTTAAAAAGTCTCTCTCTCTCTCTCTCTCTCTCTCTCTCTCTCTCTCTCTCTCTCTCTCTCTCTGTGTGTGTGTGTGTCCTCCTCTATTTTTGCTAGTGTGGAATTATTTATTTTCTATGTTTTCTTGTATGTAGCTAACCTTGGGTTTGAGATTTCCTTCTAGTATTTTTATAGGACTGGGTTTGTGGATAGATATTGTTTAAATTTAGTTTTGTCATAGAATATCTTGTTTTCTCCTTTTATGATGATTGAGAGTTTTGCTGGTATAGTAGTCTTGGTTGGCATCTGTGATCTCTTAGAGAATGCAAGAAATCTGTCCAGGCCCTTCTAGCTTATAGAGTCTCTAATGAGAAGTTAGGTATAAATCTGATAGGTCTGTCTTTGTAAGTTACTTGGTCTTTTTCCCTTGCAACTTTTAATATTCTTTCTTTCTTCTGTGTTTTTAGTGTTTTGATTATTATATGGTGGGAGGATTTTGTTTTCTAGTCCACTCTAACTGGTGTTCTGTATACATCTGGTTTGTTTATAGGCATATCTTTTTTTAGGTTTGGGAAAATTTCCTCTATGAGTTACTTGAAAATATTTTTTTAGCCTTGGAGCTGGGACTCTTCTCCTTCTTCTATTTCTATTTTTCACTGATTAGGTCTTTCATAGTATCCCAGAGTTCCTGGATGTTTTGTGTCAGGACTTCTTTAGCTTTAGCAGTTTCTTTGACTGATGTATCAATTTCTTCTACCATATCTTTTAAGCCTGAGACTCTCTCTTTCATCTCTTGAATCTGTTGATGATGCTCACATCTGTTATACCTGTTCTCTATGCTAGGTTGTCCAACTTCAGGATTCTTTCAGTTTTTGTTTTCTTTATTGCTTCTACTTCCATCCTCAGGTCTTGGACAATTTTATTCATTTCCTTCATCTATTTAATTGTATTTTCCCATGTTTCCGTAAGGGATATGTTTGTTTCCTCTTTAAAGGTCTATTGTTTTTTTTTAAATGGTATTTTCCTATACATCTTTAAGGGATTTATTCATTTCTTCTATAAAGGCCACTATCATCTTCATAAGATTGGATTTAAGGTCATTTTCTTATGCTTCAGCTGTGTTAAGATATCCTGGGCTTGGGTTCAGTCCATGCAAAGCCCTTGGTTGGTGCCTTAGTCTCATTAGGAAACTATGGGCCCTGGTCAGTTGACTCTGTTGGTCTTTTTGTGAAGCTCCTATCACCTCCAGATACTTTCCCCATCCCTTTCCTCCACTTTTCAACTAAACTCCCTATGCTTTGCCACTGTTTGGTTGTGAGTTCCAGCATCTTTTTCAAGCACTGTTAGGTGGAGCCTCTCAGAGGACAGCTATGCTAGGCTCCTGTCTTAAAGCATAGCAGAGTATCATTAATAGTGTCAGGGGTTGGTTCTCTCCCATGAGATGTGGCTGATGGGTAGCCTGGCCTTCATGTTGGTCCTCTATTGAGGGGAGTGGAGTTTTCCTGGACTCTTCTTGCTGGCTCTGTGATTACTTCCCCTTGGGAGGACTGTCTTGTGAGGCCACAGAGAAGGAGGGGGTGCTAGATCCTGGCAAGAAACTTGATGATCTGAGATGGATGGGTGGGAACTCCCCTCTTCTGAGTACTGGGGGAGGGGATGGGAGAGATGGAGGGAAGGTGTGACTAAGAGGTGATGAAGAATGGGCTGCCCCTGTGAAGTGAAAAATATTTCATATAAGATAACATCCCCCCCCCTCAAAGATATCCTGGACTTGCTGCTGAATGATAGCTGAGTTCTTATGTTGCCATATTGCTCTGGCTCTTTTTGTTTGTGTTCTTAAGCTGGCCCTAAGATATCTAGTCTTTTCTGGTACTGGCAGGACACAGGTAATGCAGGCCAAGTTGTGGGCCAGAGAATGGAGCCCCAGGGGAGCAAGTGCAATTTATCTCTGATGGTCCATGATAGCTGAAGGCCTCTGGTGGTCCCTGATGGCCAGTGCCCTCTGGGAATGCATGTAGAGCTGTGGTCCAGGAGATGGAGCACACATCTTTCTCTCACTACACTTCTACAATAAATCTATCCATATCATATTTGTTACATTCTATCCTATTTTTAATGATAACAGGTAGGGCTATGATCCAGGAGATGGTGCATGCAAGAAACAGAACATAGCTAACTGCTAAGGTCACTCAGTAGTCAGGGGCCTAGGGGGTAGAAGTCTTACCACAGGCCTTCTGTGATGGAGCCAGGATTCACCCAAGTACTTCTTAAGATAAACATTCCACAGCCTAATGTAAGAGTCACTAAATCTGTTTCAATGTTATGGATCTGTATAGATATTAAGAAACATCCTTGGCGGTTCTTACCTTCAGAAAAGTCAGGCAAATACTCACTAGCAAAGATTCCTACACATAAGCAGCATGCAAGGGTGTCTAAGAAATTATTTGATATTTTCAGGTTTTCTGAGGGAGAAGTAGACCTGCCTCTTACCAAGCCTCAAGAGAAGGGACTTCTCTTCCATACATTGGGAATTTTTATTTTGGACTATAAGGAAGAAGCAGCAATGTCAATTACATTTACATATGACTTTTCTAGAGAAACTTGTGTGTCATGCCAATAAAAATCACATTGGTGCTGATTTGTGCTTGTTAGCTTTTATGTAAGAAAAAAAAGAAAGGCTTAACATGAAATGGTGACTCAGGAGACTGCTAATGAGCTCTGGAGGGCTGCTCTGCTTTTGATCACATTTTGAGAGCAAGAAGCTGAACCTGAACTTAGCCCTCAAGATAGATGATAACATAAATATGATAAAAACTCAACTGCATCTTGGCTAATTAGCATAAAATATACTTTGGTCGTTTCCCAGTATTGCTATGTCTAGATTATGAATGATATTTAAGAATTAAAATACCTTAGAGGATTGCATTCTTTTAAGATGGCTCCTTTGAGGATCTGTTATCTTCCTTTACTTGGAGTTTAATTTACTTGTTTTATGTTTTCTGAAATAGCTCTTCTGCAGAATGTAGTCTATATTTCTCCAACTGGGTGTTCTAATTCCTCACTTGCAAAAAGTGTAACTTGATGCAAAACATTCTATTTTGAACTGAGTTTGAACATCAATTATGTATTTCTTCATCCAGGAAGAAAACGCTTCACACCCTCAAATCTAATTAATTAACTTTCCCTATTGATATGAAGTGGAAGTTTCTGATTTTTTTGGAGACTCAGTTGGGTCATGTGATGTTTTTCTGGAATATGTCTTATGAGAGGGCCTGTGATGTATTGCTGGGAACAGATACATGATAAGGTGTTTGATGGTTGAAAGGAGTATAAAAGGAACTAGGGACAATGGGATGAGGCTTTTTGCCTTACTACAATGCTACACTATTCAACTCTTTGCTGGTCTTCACTGGACTTTGTTGGTCTTTACAAAGAACAACAAAGAAACATTTCAGAGAACTTCTTGTGGTACTCTGGCTGATTCTGGACACTTCCTTGAGGTTTCTGCTGGATTATGCCACTTCTATGAGTTCCTGTTGTTGTTGTTTGGTGTTGGCTGTTGGACTGGATTGTTGTAATCCTGACACACAGAGTGGAATTGGCCCAAGGAACTATATCTAAATAGCTCCACACACCTTTTCTCCTATTAACATCCTTTCTCCCCTTACTCTGATTGGTGGGTTAGAAGTGAGGTTAAAGTGTATAAGAACCCTAAATCAATCTGGCGCTTTCTCAGAAGATTGGGACTAGTGCTACCTCAAGATCCAGCGAAACCTCTTCTCAGTATATTCCTGAAAGATGCTCTACCATACAACAAGGACATTTGCTCAACTATGTTTATAGAAGAGTTATTCACAATGGCCAGAATATGAAAACAACCTAGATGTATGTCCTTCAACCAAAGAACGGATAAAGAAACTGGTACTTTTACAGAACGGAATACTATTCAGCTATCAAAAAGAAAGAAATCTTGAAATTTGTAGGCAAATGGATAGAACTAGAAAAATCATCCTGAGTGAGGTAACTCAGACACAGAAAGACATGCATGGTATATACTCACTTATAAGTGGATATTAGCCTAACATAGACGTCCTCTGAGAGACTCCACCCACTGGGGCATCAGCATAGATGCTGGGACTTGCTGCTGGACTCTGAGTGGTATCCCCAGAGTGATATGGAAGAATCGGGAGATAAAAAGACCCAGAAGGTTCAGGAGCCCCACAAGGAGATCATCAAGGCTGGTGGATCTGGATCCAGGGGAGCCTGCACAGCCCACCAAAGACAATGCATGCAGTGAACCTAGAACCCCTGGTCAGATATAGACAGTGAGTTCTCTGGCATTGGGGGGGCATGGGAACTGCCTCTGATATGCACTCTGGTGTCCCTGATTTAATCACTTCCCCTTGGTGGGGAGGACTGGTGGCACACAGAGAAAGGGGAAGCAGGCTATCCAGATGAGACCTGATAGGTTGTGGCCATGTGGTGGGGGAAGAAGTCTCCTTGTGTTAGAGGTCTAGGGGAGGGGAATAGGGCAGAAAAGGGAGGGGGGTCAGAATGAGAAGATACAAGTGAGGTGATAACAATTGTGATGTAATCTGAATAAATTATAAAATTTTAAAAAGAAGGGGAAAATGAATTATAAATAAAGTCAGTTTTGAAACTTTTAATCTCACAGTGACAGTTTTAGAAAGACAGCCACCCTCATATTATTCATTGTACAATCAGGTAATACCAATAGTATTTTGCATGTCACAATCGCAAAAGATACTCCACAAGTTTGATAACAGTTATAAGGATATGCTGTTTCTCTTTTTGTACCACCAGGGGAGAAATCGTAAATGATTTATATTCCAACTTCATGCAAAGCTGGATCTTGGAAGTCTATGAGTTTATCATAATCTTTGTTAAATTTGTTCTCAATAATTTTTATAGTCAATAACACATGATAAGTTGCTCTCAAGGGCTCCTCCTGAGGTTGCTTGAAAATGCTTTCTCCGAACCACCTGTGTAAAAGGAAGGCTAACTCTAGTATATAGATATTGAGGAAATTGTTTGAGAACTGTGCTATGTTTTTGTATTAAAAATATTTAATGAGATATTGCCTTCTTCACCAAAAGATAAGCAAAACCCTAGCTGATAAACAAAATATCTTTACATAACTAGAGCTTTACATAGAGCAAACAGATTGATTACAATCAACGACAGACCATTTATTTATTTTTATATATTTTTACTCATTAAACATTTTTTATTTATTACATATACATTTATATTATTACACTTATATACAATAAACTACCTATAGCAAGAAGAATCATGAAACAATCAGGAATTATATAAATGTTACACTCTTAGTGGTTTTGGCTATTTGTATTTGACAGCCTTGAAGAAAACATCTTTCCTATCTTAGTGCATCTAAAATTCTGAATGTAAATCAATCTCCATCACATCTTGTCATTATCAACTTAAAACATCGATCTAGACCTAAAAACATCTTAACCCCTAAGCAACTAAGCTTCATAGTAAAACTAAACTAACTGCTCTTCAACGACATCAAAGACTTGAGAAGGAATAAACTTGATTGCCTGAGTATGGCAGGAGTGCAGGTTAGTAGTTTTCCAAATGAGAAGATGACAGAGACAGATTGCTACCTGAATAGCCACCCAAAACTCTCTGTAACAATGGAGCATCTTCTTCAGCCTTCTGGCCCAATATATCTGACAGACATACTTGTGAGGCAGAAACTTACCCTGTCTTGGCAGAATTTAGCCATCGACTCTGCCTGCATCCAAGTTTGTCCTTTTTTAGGCAGAATTCTGTCTGTGGTAGAAATGTGGACATTGTTTCCAGTGGCTTGTTTGTCACATTTGAAGCCATCTCCATAAGGATATTCTTTGATGCTTATCATCCTCTTTGAGGTATGCTGGGTGTTGCCAGGAGTTAACCTGTCTCTTTGTCAGTGAATATTTAAAATAATAAAAACATTTTTAAATGCCATATTCTGTATGTCTCTGAGGTTTTTGAAGACCTTATATAACTATCCTACCTTATTTTTCTATAGAATCATATCTATCTGCCACACCTAAGATGTATATTCCTGTGATAAAAGTAGCCTAGTAATTGACATGACCATGATTTGATCAACTGAAAATTAACTTGTATAACTTATTTATCCTAAAAAGCTTGCAATAGCACTTTCAAAGTTTTGGAAGTAAACCTTGTATTATAGTGTAATGTATGTGAAGAATAAACTTACATTTGAATTCTATACCACTGTATCTAGAATTAAACTTATTTTGCATTTATATACAAAATTCTATACCAGTGAATTAAAAATAACCTTGTGAGTGACAATTGAGGCATTAAGTTGAGGAGCAGAGTCACTAATCTACTTTTTGTTCTATCTTCCCTATATATTTCTCATTCCTTTTTGCTGTTGACCATTGATTTGTGGTGTCAGCTGGAGCCTTTGATTTGCTAGTTCAGGTGAAAGATACTAAGCAAATTGGAGTGAGTATTGTCACTTTTTCTAAAGTGAAGTATCATAGAAAGAAGAGTAATGATATACTTTATTGTCAAAAAGGCTTCTGTGAAGTTTGACTAGTGGTACTGATCTGAGGATAATCCAATCACCCTGCAGGAAGAGTCTTTTGACTCCATGATGGTATAGCCTCAATCAACAGAATTTCTATTGTTTGCCTCATACCTCCCTGGTCAACATCATGGAACTTTGGCAACAAGAAGTACTATAACTTTCCCATGCTGCTTTTTTAATAAGAAAGAAATTTCATCACAATGCATTTTCAATATATAAATTATATATTGTCAAAATATGTCATAGTGTCATTACAAGCTTTTAGGCTAGAGCAAAGTCCGTATGTTCTATAAATAGCCAGATAAGTAAATACTGTAGGCACTCTAGACTGTATAATTTCAACTTGGCTATTGTTATGAATATTACCCAGATTTTAATTGCTATGGAAAAAATACTCAAGATAAATATCCTCAAAAAGAAAAGTTCTATTTTGGCTTATAGTCTCAGAGATTTCACCTGTGGTTGCTTAGTCCTATTGCCTTTGGACACATGGCAAAGTGCTGCATCATGCTGGAAGTATATGGCAGTTACTGAACCTAAAAAACAAAATCAAATCAAATCAAAACAAAACAGAATCACACACATAGTGATCATAATGGCTTGCTTCAAGAATCTTCTGATCTAGGTTCGTTGTTGAGGCTGTATGACCCTTGGAAACCTCATTCATCTTTTTAAATTTCCTTCGTCAAGTCTCTAAAATGGAATCACAAGACTCTACTTATTTCCTAGGTCTGGTGTAAGAAAAATTACAAAGTACAAAAATAACATAACACTAACAATTGCTACCATCTACAGAGTACTTAAAGGATAAGAATTATGTAGGCTATTCGTGTCCATCATCTACTTGTATTCACATATAGTAAGAAAAATTGTATTTGGCATTTACTACTAGTAACAATCAAAATTATAAAATTATAATTGCCTACACAATGCTTATTTGTGTACCAACATTATGCCTATAACATAGCATGAATGGCCACAATTAATGTTCACAACAAATTTGATAGTTCTTGTTATTATTAACTTCAATTCATGCATATTAAGGTTAACAAATATATCTGCTTAGGTGATAGTAGTATAAACCATAACTACCGAACAAATATAGACATCATCTTTCCTCCCATTATTCTAAGGAGTACTTCCTTTTTAAATTTAAATACACAAAGAATATGTTGGTATATCCTCCATCTCTGGCTCAGCATACCATCCTTCTCATTGTCTCTTTTCCCTCTATTATTGAATCTAGTTGTATGTTGGTTGAATGCCTTGTTAAATTCCTGGGGAATAGACTGTACTCATGCTTTACTGAACAGTTTAGATATTGAAGAAGATTTGAAGGACAATTAGGATTAGTACCTTTAATCTTTGACTGGACATTTTTCAAGTTAACTCTTAGTTTCCACATAGTTTCAGAGCATGAATGCTTATTTTTCTACTAGCATGTCTATTTTTTCCTATCAATCCATAAGCTCAAACATTTTTCTGAGTCACAGTCCAATTATGGTATCAAGAATTGAGTTAAATTGTCTGAACTTGGAGCACAAAATCTAATTTACCATATCTTCCTTTTCTGAGCATCTCCATGATATCATGCAATTCCCTTCATTCATTAGTTCAAGTATTAAACATTCAGGGAGCACCTAAGATAGAATTAACCAGATACTGAACTTGACCTAGAGGAAATAGCAGTGACTTAAGATTGAGACATAGTTAGAAGTGCTTATAGTCTAGTGGAGGAGACAAACAACAGAAAAATAAAATCATTATTAATCTTCACAAGTACATTGACATTAACAAACAAGGTGCTTAACTCCAAAATGAAGATTCAGGGGTGGGAGGATTTAGATATACCCAGCAAGGAAGGATTGTCAGCAAAGGTAATATTTATATAGGGTTCCAGGAGAGAAGGAGGAGTCACCCAAATTGAGTGCAAACTTGTACAATCACTTTCGAAATCAATATGGCACTTTCTCAGAAAATTGGAAATAATGCTACCCCAAGACCCAATCTATACCACTCCTGGGCATATATCCAAAAAATGTTCCACCATAAAACAAAGACATTTGCTCAACTATGTTCCTAGCAGGTTTGTTCATGATAGACAGAATGCGGAAACAAACTACATGTCCCTCAACCGAAGAAAGGATAAAGAAATTGTGGTATGTCTACAAAATGGAATACTACTCAGCTTTTAAAAACAAGGAAATCTTGAAATTTGCAGGCAAATGGATGAAACTAGAAATGATTATAGTAAAGGAGGATACCCAGACCCAAAAAGACATGCATGGCATGTATTCACTTATAAGTAGATTTTAGACCAATTTGGATGTCTTCTGAGAGACTCCACCCAGTGGGGGATAGGGACAGTTACTGAGAGTAGAAGCTGGATACTGGACAGAGTGATGAGAGTTGTAGGGTGGCATTACCAGGCTACAGAGGAAGAGGTTACATGTAGTTCAGAGGACACTGGATAAGCAGAGATCAGATGTTAGGGGAGGAGGGTTCCCCTTTCCAAGGACTAGAGAAGGGAGTGAAAGGGGATGAGGGAGAGATTGGGATCAGGAGGTGATGAGGGAGGGGGCTTCAATCAGAATGTAAAGAATTCAAACTGCAGAACAAGCAGGTACTTATATTGTTAATCCCACTACATGGGAATAGCTCTGAGACTGGTTAAGATATGAATGTCTAGGCATAGATAAGGCTTCATGTTGGTCACAGATTCTCTATGACTTATCATTAGAGGCCGTTCTTAGTATGGTATGAAGGAAGATTTGCAGATGTCTTACTTCTGCTCATACAATGAACAGAGAACCAGTCTTAATTGCTCTGTGCATCCTGAACACCTCATACAATTATAACAGTAGAACTGTATAATGCTTGTGAGAATTTATGTTTTCAGAACAAAAGAACCAGACACTGACGCTGGATCAGACCTGACATGATCCATTCCTCTCAGCATGCTGCACGCTGACATCCTGCATCCCCCAGGTTCCAGCCCCAGGCACCTCAGCTGCTGTCACCCATCAGAATTGGACAGCTTCCAGGACAGCATTGTAGAAAGCTTCTGATTTCAATTGGTCCAGCATTTTATACTGTCCCACATAGGACTCCTATTTAGCCAGGAATTTCTCAACATTTACAAACTGGACCACAAATGCTATCCCTGGCTTACTTAACCATTTTCTACATTTTTTTTCTGGTCAATTTTAAAGGTATTATTCATCCTAAATCAGCCTGAAGAAACCTTATGAAAAAGATGTCCAAGTTCCTCTAAGGGGGGGTTGCGTAGGTCTCTCTTGCGCTACAGGCACATATTTTCATTGGTAGGTGGTTATAAGTTATTACTGGTCTTAGAGAGAAAACTAGGTTGGACTCAGTGATGTCTCTCTTTTCCTTTATGTTTCTTTTGTAAATAAGGAGATAGTAGCTGAAAAGAAAGAAAGGGAGATATAGAAATATTGAGGGAGGATAGAACAAAATGTAGATTATTGAATCTACTCCTCAACTCAAGGCCTTAATTGTTACTCACAAATAAGGTTATTTTTAATTCATTGTTATAGAATTTTATATTGATACAAATCATGGTCATATAAAAACTAGTCTAATTTAAGATGTTTTTAGATCAAGATAGATGTCTTAAGTTAATAGAGATGAGGTATGATAGATAGATTTTCATTCAGAAATTCAGACCCGACAAGATAGGAAAGATGTTTACTTCACATTTGCCAAATACAAATAGCCAAATCACTGTGAATGTAACATTTATATAACTCCTGATTGTCTCGTGGTTCTCCCTGCTGTACGTAGTTTATTTTATTCATGTGTAATAATATAAATGTATATATTAAAATGTATTTAAAAAACTGAAAAAATTAAGGAATGTTTTCACTTATGTGTGGATGTTGCCTTTTAAGCTTTAGAAATATGTGTTTCATTTAGAATATCCAATGAGCTAAGTAGCTCATGATGGACTAGAGAGAATCAGAGAAGAGGGGATCTTCCAAGGAAGTGGACATAGACTATAGAGTTTTGGAGAGATAAAGGGGAAACTAGAATAAGAGGATTAAGTAGGAAAGGGGGTGGGATGGGAAGGTTAAAAATGGAATATGGGGAGAGACAACTAACATTAAAGGTCTTGTGAAAGCTATATGGATGCCCATTACTATCAAAGCTTCTAAAATATATACATATATAAAAGGACTTTAATGATGAGATATAATAGATACTGATTTATGTTCAAAATTTTAGGCACACTAAAACAGGAAAGGTGTTTTCTTCAAGGTTGTCAAATACAAATAGCCAAATAGTCAAATACAAATAGCCACTATGAATATAACATTTATATAATTCCTGATTGTTTCGTGGTTCTTCTTGCTGTATGTATTACTGTATATATGTGTAATAATAAAATGTAATGAAAATAAAAATAAATTAAAAGGACTTTAAATTGAGTCACCATATAATGGCGGAGATTCTGCCTCAAATAGACTTCTTATGCTATCAAATAAAATCGTCAGTCCCAGGAATGGGTTAAATCTTGTTGAGTTGTTTACTAAAGGGGTCCCCTAAATATGACAGAATATTGCCAAAATAGCCACTTTAAGATACCATATGCTTTCTCCACAGCTTGTTTTAATTGCTAGCATATGCTGTTGGCAGTGTATAGCCTGATACAGCATGTTTCTTTAGCTGGCTATATACAATTTGATAGCAAATGTGACAGTTTTGCCCTTGACTTTGATTATGAAAAGAGATAAATCTTTTAATCAGCATTGCATAGGGATGCAATGATTTTCTTTTCCAATTTTAGAATGAAGACAGATCTCATGTCCTGACAATTGGTAAGTACTGAATTATACTGATCTACCCATGTTTGCACTTGGGAAAGAGGCTAGTGCAGGTCAACTGAGTACTGAATTTTCTAAAAATAATTTTTTCAAGCCAATTGAGAAAAAACCAGAAGGGTTATTTTTTATTGAGAGGGAAGAATAATATATATTATTGTATATATTATTATAGTACATACATAACATATATGTATGTATTGGGGATTGAACACAGGGCCACATATATGCTAGGCAAGTTCAGTGGGAACATTTGAGCTGTTTGCTTATCCTCTTTCATACATTTTTACTTTATTTTGAGACAGTGTCTCACCAGCTTAACAGTAAACTATCCAAAGAAATTATTTTTATGTTTGCATACTAATACATGAATATAATGTTCTTTCATGATATTAACCTTTCTATTATCCTTTCTTTTCTCTCTAGCAGCCCCCTTTTCCTTCCAACATAGCCTCTCTTATACTTTCATGTCTTTTTTCCTGTTCAGATTCTATATCTCAGCAAGTCTTTGATAATTGCCTTTCTGATTATTGCAGTTTGCATAATATGATGATTTTTAATTTTACCCATTTTTCTGATAATGGTACATTTTATTTATTTTACTGCTGAATAAAAATCCATTATGTATGTATAACACATTTTCTTTATTCATTCATCTACTTATAACATCTAGGTTAATTCCATTGTTTTGAATATTGCAAATGGTGCTGTAATTAACACGGATGTGCAAGTATCTGTATGATATTCTGGCTTAGATTCCTTCAAATACCTAAGGATGGTATTGTTAAGTTATAAGTAGTTACATTTTAAATTTTTTAAAAAATGTATTCTATACTAATATTTATAGGAGCTATACCAGTTTTCATTTTAGTAATATGCATAAGGGCTCAGAGGAATGACTTTCATGGATTGCCAGTTGTTCTAAGATTACAGAGATGATAAATATTTACTTCAGACTACACATGAGGCAAGGTCCAGTATAACCTGTTAAAAGGTTCAGCGATGAAGATTTCTTTAGCAATGGCTGTTTAATTTTCAAGAAACTAGACTGAATAAGGAAGTGAACACAACAGTGGTGCTTTGCTCTCACCTGTCTTTTTGTTACTATAGAATATTAAAACTGTTACTTTTCAATTATGCTAGTTAAACAAGAAGAAAAACCACTTTTATAACCCAAATATGTACTCAAGAAATTTTAGAGCTAGTGGATTATCTGAAATGCTGTGGTTTTCTTACACCAAGAGAAGGCATCCACCAGAATGATATATTACAACTTTAAAAAGTGGATTTTAGTGAAATGGCTCAGAAGGTAATGTCACTGAGATTGACAATTTAAGTTGGACTCCAGGAGCACATATAATGGAAGGAGAGAACTGACTCCTGAAATTTTTCCTCTTATCTCCACATTCCAACTGTGGCACTCATGTGCCTATGATCATGTGCATGTATGCACAAACACCATATATATATATATATATACACACACATAAATACATTAATAGATAATTGTATGGAAGTATTTTTAAAATATATTATAATTTGTTCATTTTACATTATAGATGTGTAGAAAAATGTATTCTTCATGTAACAACTGAATATAATTAAATATTATTTTTAGCTTTTCTAGGGGAATTTTTAAATTATATTTTGTTTAGTGTGAAAATACTCTGGTAATATTAAATACCTAGCTTATTGAGGACGGTTAGTCACTTTTAGTATGAGACTGTCTGCATATTTGTCATAATCCACTTTGATGCTAAAAATAATCTTCACTAGTGTTTTGAAAATTTGTTATCCCTTTAAAGATATCTCCTAGGTATCCTTAGTCTCTAAACAACAATATTTAAAGAAGAGAATTTAGATCCAGCTGATTTCTGTACACTATACAAAATGTGGCATGAAATGTATTGAGAACACTACAGTTGCTTTCCTAATGTCATTAGGATTATTTGTTGCTGTGTGACCAGATATCTGACAGGAACAACTGAATTGAGGAAGAATGTATGTAGTTTAGCTTGAGTTTTTAGAGATTTTTGTCCATAGTTGTCTCTGTTCAGGCTGATAAGGCAGAAAACATGTAGTGGTGAGAACATGTGATAAGTACAAAATGTCCCTAAGTACCAGCAGGCTTCCCAAGAAAAGTACTTCCGGTAACCAGTCTTTTCAGAATAGTTCCCCCAAATAGCTCCATACCACATGTTCAAAACATGAGCTCATGGGAAACATCATTTATTGAACCCATAGCCATATATGGTATACAATTTTAAAGTTATTAGAAAAGTCACAGGGACAAAATACAAGCAACCATAACAAAGATGCAATATCAACTAATTAAACTAAAAAAGAAAAAAATACAGCAGTGGAAACAATCAATAAAACAAAGAGGCCACCTATGAAGTGTGAGAAACTATAAATTGTACTAAACTTATAGGAAATATTATCCATTTGTTTGATTTACAATCACTACAGAAGCATATCTCTTGGTGTATTTGTGGAGATTTCTGGAAAGGTTGAATGAAGTAATAGAAAATATGTTTTAAATCCTTTTACTGGTAAACTGATAAAAATAAGGTAATGAGTATGTTAAGCAGGTAGAATTGGATATGCAACAGTGAATATATATGTTGTACAATATAAATATATAGTTTCTTTAAAAAGAGCTATGTTGTGTTCTATATCTTCCGTATTGAGATTTTAATTTTTATCATAAGATTTCTCCCTTTCTTTTCCTCCCTCAACCCCTCCATATCCCTCCCAACTCTCCTTTAAATACATGACAATTTTTGAAATTGTTATTACATGTAAGCATACATACATACATATATATGCGTTTGTGATATTGGATAAGTAGATAGAGCTTCATTCTTTATTTATAAAATGGAATTGATAATCCATAAATATTCTCGATTTCATGGAAAAGTGAGACCTAGAAAATGATGTTACCTTCTGAGTGCCTTGTAGTTACATAAGATGAAAAGAGGTATCAGCTTTCATGGCAATGTTTCTTCTATATTATGCTTTCTTTTCAGCATATCACTGTGGTTCTTGGGAAGTAGTATAATTTGGACTATGAAGACACCAAAGAAGAGAGCATATATTAATTCACAAAATTTAACTTTGATGCATATGCAACAATATTTTCCTGAGGCCATTCTGTACAACTGGTAGAAATAGTTGGAATAGCTGTATTAAGCTTTTGAATATTAATTCCGTTTTGTTAACTAAATAATAAGAAGATAGGCTTGCAGTTATTGCTTTGTGCCCTATTTAGATCATCAGTTATTGAAAACCTTTCTAAGACCTTTAATTTCCTTATCTATGAAATAAGCATCCTGATATTTCCCCTTTGTGGATTATAATAAGGATGAAAGAATATAGATCTTGTGCAAAATTCTTGCTTACATATACAATGGTAGTAGCAAGATTATCATTGTGATGCTTTAATATGTAAGCCACAGTCATATATAGCATTAAAGAGGTAGCAATTTTAAAAACATACAAAATTGAAAATACTTTATTAGAGCTTTTGGAGGTCTTTACAAACCAAAGTAATTTAATAAGACGTATTTTTTAAATATTTTGAATTAGATTATTTTTATAGTGTCTGGAAAACAAGTCTTTTTATTCTTCAGCTCCCACCCCACAGTATAATCACAGACAAAGTAATTGCTGTCATTAACAGATCTAAGTGAAACCAAGTATTCATATGTTGAGATTGCATTTCTTTAATCCAGGGCCTTGAGCAGGCTAAACACATGACAACTGGAGATCCATACATTGAACAGCTTTTCTGAAACTAAATAATGAAAATATTGAAAACATTGAATACTCTTTTCAGCAAAGAACATTGAAAAATATAGAAGAGTCGATCTTTCTGCTCATGATCTTTTAAGGAGATTTTAAAAATTAATTTAATCACTGGAAATTTTATACATTCATGAACTACATTCTGGTTACATTCATTCTTCCACTCTTTCTTATTTTGTTTGTCAATTGCATTTGCTCCATATTAAGGATGAGAAAGTTGATCTCTTATATATCGGGAAGAAGCAAGGAAGCGTCACTGAATCTAGTTGCAACTTAACTTTAAGATTAAAAAATGTGTTTCTTGTGTATAAAAGTCACATGCATGCAGGTACTGTGGAGGGCAAATGGGGCATCAAGTCCCTTGGAACTGGAATTATATGTGGTTATGAACCACCAGATGTGGGTACTAGGAAATGAACTTAGCTCCTTCTAAAGAATAGCAAGCAATCTGATACATTTAACAATTTCTCCAGCTACAATTGCAACTTTTGAGTTAGCAAAAGATACAATGCTTAGGATTCCCTAGGGGACTTTTATGGTAAATGTAGAATAAGAAAATAATCCAGGTAAGAAGCTCCAGCACACAATAGGGACATATGCTCTACCATGTTCATAGCGGTCTTAATCATAATAGCCAGAACATGGAAACAGCCTAAGTGTCCCTCAGTAGAAGAATGGATAAAGAAACTGTGGTACATTTACACTATGGAATATTACTCAGCTATTAAAAACAAGGAATTCCTAAAATTTGTGGATAAATGGATTGAGCTAGAAATGATCATAATGAGTGAGTTAACCCAGAAGCACAAAGAGTCAAATGGTATATCCTCACTTATATCTGGACACTAGCCCAAGGGGCATGTCCCATGAAAGTCTTCACTTACCAGGAAAGTGGGACAGAGGGGGAGGACTTCCTATTGGTAATCTAAGTGATAGAAGCATAGGAGAATGAGGAAATAGAAGGATCCAAAGGATCCTAGAAACCTACAAGAAGAACATTATGATGGGAAGATCTGGGCCCAGGGGTCCTGCTCAAACTGTGGCACCAGCCAAGGACAATAGGTGCAGTAAACTTCGAACCCCTACCCAGATCTAGCCAATGGACAGGACATTCTTCACAGATGAGTGGAAAGTGGGGACTGACTTTCACATGAACTCTGGTGCCCCATATTTGACCACATCCCCTGGATAAGGAGGCCTGGTGGCATTCAGATGAGGGATAACAGGCTACCAAGAAGAGACTTGATACCCTATGAGCATATACAGGGGGAGGAGGGCCCCCTCAGTCACAGTCATAGGGGAGGGGAGTAGGGGAAAAGTGGAAGAGAGGGAGGAATGGGAGGATATAAGGGATGGGATAACTATTGAGATATAAAATGAATGAATTAATAAAAATAAATAAATAAATAACAAAACAAACAACAACAACAAAACAAACAAAAGTAGAAAATAATCCAGGTGTTTTGAGATAGGAACTTTGGTACTGCCCTAGCACAGAACATAGTAATATTATATCATACATTTTACTATTCCATAACTTTCACTCAGTTCAGAATATTTTTCATATGCTGAGATGATAATGTATGGATATACATTGTAATACATTTTAAATGTTCTTTGCAGTAGAATGTCCTATAGCACATATAAAGATCATAACCAACATTAAGTTCAACAATAATGACTAATGTCAGATCCAAAAGCAAAAGACATTGCTTTTAATTCAGAATATAGGAGGACTGTCAACTTATGACTTGAAAATCATTTAAAGAAAATGTATTTGTAATAAATCATTAATCAAATAGTCAGGTTCTAATTCATCAAGAGAACTGTTCCTTATGAATTAGCGATAGAATTGGACAGTTTGGTTTATTCCCTATAATAAGAACAGTTAATAGGGACAGAGTTGCAGTCAATAACAAGTCTTTATAATTGAATCTTAAGCTTCTGAATTTGTCAACAATAATAAAGTGTGCAATTAGAAAGTAGCTAGGGAAATAATAGCTGTGCCTTTAATAAAGATGGATACCCTTTTTTAAACTCTCTGTAATTACTTTTTGTGTGCTAGTAAATCTTTTTTAAGCTAGCAAATCTTTTTTTGAGCCCTACAATATTATTGGCCTTATCATATTTGAGTGTCTCTACTTAAAATATAAAGAAATTAGGAATGGTGACTTAAAATGAAAACATTGGAGCTGTAAAATTACAGATAATTAATAGCATAGAAGTGTCACTTTCATTGTCCAACCTTGATAATGAAATCCAGCATGTATCTGTTATTTTTCATGTCATTTTATAACACAATACAAGATCAGTCAATGGGAGATATTATCCATTATAATGAGGTTAATGGCCCATATGAATCAGTATCATGGCAGGTGGTTAGATAGAAACTGATAAGTTATTAAAAGATTCAAACATTATTATTTAAATATTAATGGTGTATGTTGTGGGTCCACTCAAAAGGAACAGCAAAACAGCTCTAGAATTCATGGAATCCAACCCACCAGTTAGCAAACCCACGATGGGTGTTTCTCAGAGAGGCATAACCCTCAGAACTAGGTGTCCTGAGGACTTCATGCTGTTATGGAGCATAGCTCTGCTTGTTACCTTTGCGGCCCTTATAATCCCCTTAATATGTGAATGGTGTGAGTACTATAAGGGGGCTTCCAGCCTCTCACTGGGCAGTATCATTGGCATACTCAATAACAATGCTTGATTTCTTTCAGGCATTGCTGCTGGAGCAGATTAATGATTCAACCACCATCTCTGAAAACAACCTAAGGATATAGCTTGATAACGACGATAACTACCCTTAGAAAGAATTTGGAAAAATAGATTGTTCAACAAGGTTAGGTAAAGATGTTTTTGCTAGTGTCTCTGATATAGAAAGTCTTAGGGAAAAATAGATTGCTTAGCAAAGTAATGTAAAAAGGTTTTTGCTGTTGGCCTTGATACAGGAAATCTTAGAGGACAATTGAAGTTAGGAGAGAGCATACTTTTTTTAAAAAATTTATTTAATCATATTACATCTCAATTGTTATCCCATCCCTTATATCCTCCCATTCTTCCCTCCGTCCCTCCCATTTTCCCCTTATTCCCCTCTCCTATGACTGTGACTGAGGGGGATTACCTCCCCCTGTATATGCTCATAGGGTATCAAGTCTCTTCTTGGTAACCTGCTGTCCTTCCTCTGAGTGCCACCAGGTCTCCCCCTCCAGGAGACATAGTCAAATATGGGGCACCAGAGTTCATGAGAAAGTAATATCCCACTCTCCAATCAACTGTGGAGAATGTTCTGACCATTGGCTAGATCTGGGTAGGGGTTTAAGGTTTACCGCCTGTATTGTCCTTGGCTGGTGCCTTAGTTTGAGCGGGACCCCTGGGCCCAAATCTGCCTATCATAATGTTCTACTTGTAGGCTTCTAGGACCCTCTGGATCCTTCTACTTTGCCATTCTCCCATGCTTCTCTCATCTAGAGTCCCAATAGAGTGTCATCCCCTCTGTCTCAGTTTCCTGGTAAGTGAAGGCTTTCGTGGGACATGCCCCTTGGGCTAATATGCAGATATAAGCAAGTAGATACCATTTGAGTCTTTCTGTTTCTGGGTTAACTCACTCATTATGATCATTTCTAGCTCAACCCATTTATCCACAAATTTCGGGAATTCCTTGTTTTTAATAGCTCAATAGTATTCTATAGTGTATATTTACCATAGTTTCTTTATCCATTCTTCTATTGATGGACACTTACGCTGTTTGCATGATCTGGCTATTATGAATAAGGCTGCTATGAGCATGGTTGAGCAAATTTTCTTGTGTGCTGGAGCATCTTCTGGGTATATTCCAAGGAGTGGAATAGCTGGATCTTGAGGAAGCCCTATTCCCATTTTTCTGATATAGCACCAGATAGATTTCCAAAGTGGCTGTACTAGTTTGCATTCCCACCAGCAATGAAGGAGTGTTCCTCTCTCCCCACATCCTTGCCAGCATGTGGTGTCGCTTGAATTTTTGATCTTAGCCATTCTGATGGGTGTAAGATGGAATCTCAGAGTTGTTTTGATTTGAATTTCCCTGATGATTAAGGAGGCTGGGCATTTCTTTAAGTGTTTCTCAGCCATTTGATATTCTTCTGTTGAGAATTCCCTGTTTAGTTCCAAGCCCCATTTCTCAATTGGGTTATTTGGTTTGGTGGTGTTTAATTTCTTGAGTTCTTCATATAGTTTGGATATTAGACCTTTGTCAGATGTAGGGTTGGTGAAGATATTTTCCCAGTCTGTAGGCTGTCACTTTGTTCTCTTGACAGTGTCTCCTGCCTTACAGAAGCTTCTCAGCCTCATGAGGTTTCATTTATTAATTGTTGACATTAATGCCTGGGCTGTTGGTGTTCTGTTCAGGAAGTTGTCTCCTGTGCCAATATGTTCCAGGCTCTTCCCCACTTTTTCTTCTAAGTGATTTAGTGTCTCTGGTTTTATGTTGAGGTCTTTAATCCACTTGGATTTGAGTTTTGTACAAGGTGACAAATATGGGTCCAGTTGCATTTTTTAACACATAGACATCCAGCTAGACCAGCACCATTTGTTGAAGATGCAATCCTTTTTCCATTGAATGGGGTTGGCTTCTTTGTCGAAAATCAAGTGACCATATGTGTGTGGATTCATATCTGGATCTTTGATTCAATTCCACTGATCAACCAGCCTGTTGCTGTGCCAGTACCATGCTGTTTTAATTACTATTGCTTTATAGTACAGTTTGAGATCAGGTATGGAGATTCCTCCGAAGCACCTTTTATGTTACAAGATTGTTTTCGCTATTCTGGGTTTTTTGTTTTTCCATATGAAGTTCAGAATTGAACTTTCAATGTCTTTGAAAAAATTGTGTAGGTATTTTGATAGGGATTGCATTGAATCTGTAGATTGCTTTTGGTAGGATGGCCATATTTACTATGTTAATTCTCCTGATCCATGAGCAAGGAAGATCATTCCATCTTCTCATGTCATTTTCAATCTCTTTCTTCAGAGTTTTGAAATTTTTTTCAAACAAGTCCTTCACTTGCTTAGTTAGAGTAACTCCTAAATGTTTTATATTGCTTGTGGCTAATGTGAAGGGTGTGGCTTTCCTAATTTCTTCCTCTGCCAGCTTGTCATTTGTTTATAGGAAGGCTACAGACTTTTTTGAGTTAATTTTTTATCCAGCCAATTTGCTGAAGGTGTTTATCAGCTGTGGTAGTTCTCTGGTGGAATTTTGAGGGTCACTTATGTACACTATCATATCATCTGCAAATAGGGATAATTTGACTCCCTCCTTTCCCATTTGGATACCCTTGATCTCCTTTTGTTGTTTATTGCTCTGGCTAGAACTTCGAGTACTATATTGAAGAGATAAGGAGACAGTGGGCAGCCTTGCCTTGTTCCTGATTTTAGAGGAATTTCCTTGAGTATCTCACCATTTACTTTGATTTTGGCTATTAGCTTGCTGTATATAGCCTTTATTATGTTGAGGACAGTGCCTTGTATCCCCGATCTCTCTAAAACTTTAAACATGAATGGGTGTTGGATTTTATCAAATGCTTTCTCTGCATCTAAAGAGATGATCATGTGGTTTTTTATTTTCAGTTTGTTTATATGGTGGATTACATTGATGGATTTCTGTATATTAAACCATCCTTGCATGCCTGGAATGAAGCCTACTTGGTCATGATGAATGATATCTTTGATGTGCTCTTGTATTCGTTTTGCAAGTATTTTATTTAGTATTTTTGCATCAATGTTCATAAGAGAAATTGGTCTGAAATTCTCTTTCTTTGTTGAGTCTTTGTGAGGTTTAGGTATCAATGAGACTATGCCCTCATAGAATGAATTTGGTAATCCCTTTCTATCTTTTGGAGTACCTTGAAGAGTATCGGTATTAGCTTGCCCTTGAAGGTCTGGTAGAATTCTGCACTGAAACCATCTGGCCCTGAGCTTTTTTTGGTTGGGAGACTATCATTGATTGCTTTTATTTCTGTAAGGGAAATGGGACTATTTAGCTTGTTTATCTGTTCTTCACTCAACTTTGGCAAGTGAAATTGATCAAGAAAATCATCCATTTCCCTTAGATTTTCAAATTTTGTGGCATATATGCCTTCAAAGTAGGATCTTATGATTCTTTGTATTTCTTCAGTGTCTGTTGTTATGTCTCCCTTTTCATTTCTGATTTTGTTGATTTCAATACTGTTTCTCTGCCTTTTAGTTAGTTTGGCTAACGGTCTGTCTATCTTTTTGATTTTCTCAAAGAACCAGCTCTTGGTTTTATTGATTCTTTGGACTGTTTTCTTAGTTTCTAATTTGTTAATTTCACCCCTGAGTTTGATTATTTCCAGACGTCTACTCCTTTTGGGTGTTTCTGCTTCTTTTTTTTCTAGGGCTTCCAGTTGTGTTGTTAAGGTGCTTATGTGCGATGCTTCCAATTTCTTTTTAAAGGCACTTAGTGCTATGAATTTTCCTCTTAGCACTGCTTTCAATGTATCCCACAAGTTTGGGAAAATGTTCCTTCATTTTCATTGAATTTCAGAAACTCCTTGATTTCTTTCTTTATTTCTTCCCTGACCCAGGTGTCATTTAGCAGAGAGTTGTTTAGTTTCCACGTACGTGTAGGCTTTTTGTTATTTCTGTTGTTGTTGAATTGCAGCCTAAGCCCATGATGATCTGATAGGATACAAGGTATTATTTCAATCCTCTTGTATCTGTTGAGGCTTTCTTTGTGAACTACGATGTGATCAATTTTGGAGAAGGTTCCATGCGGTGCAGAGAAGAAGGTATATTCTTTCTTGTTTGGGTGAAAGGTTCTACAGATATCTGTTAGATCCATTTGACCCATGGCATTGGTTAATGATGTTATTTCTCGGCTTAGTTTTTGTTTCAATGACTTGTCCTTCAGTGAGAGTGGGGTGTTGAAGTCTCCCACTATTATTGTGTGGGGATCGATGTGTGGTTTAAGCCTTTTTAGCAGATCTTTTACAAATGTGGGTGCCCTTGTATTGGGAGCATAGGTGTTCAGAATTGTGATGTCATCTTGGTTGACTTTACCTTTGATGTGTATGAAGTGTCCATCCTCATCCCTTTTGATTAATTTTGGTTGAAAGTCTATTTTGTTTGATATTAAAATGGTTATGCCTGCTTGCTTCTTTTGACCATTTGCTTGGAATATTTTTTCCAATCTTTTATCCTCAGGTAATGGTGGGTCATTATGGGTGAGATGTGTTTCTTAATGCAGAAGAATGTTGGATCTTGTTTATGCACCCATTCAGTTAGTCTGTGTCTTTTTATTGGAGAATTGAGACTATGGATGTTGAGAGATATTAATGACCAGTGACTGTTAAGAGTCTTAATTTTGATGTTGGTTCCATGCGAGCATTTGTGTAGTTGTGTTTTTGCCATGGTATGGCTTTCTATTTCCTGAGTAGTTTTGGTTGTAGCTTGACCCTTTGGGATGGAGTTTTCCTTCTAGTACCTTCTGTAAAGCTGGATTTGTGGATAGGTACTCTTTGAATTTGTTTTTGTCATAGAATATTTTGTTTTCTCCATCAATAGTTATTGATAGTTTTGCTGGGTAAAGTAGTCTGGCCTGGCATCTGTGGTCTCTTAGGGTTTGCAGGATCTCTGTCCAGGCCCTTCTGGCTTTAATGGTTTCTGCTGAGAAGTCAGGTGTAATTCTGATAGGTACGCAATTAAATGTTATTTGGCCCTTTTCTCTTGCAGCTTTTAATATTTTTCTTTGTTCTGTATGTTTTGTGTTTTGATTATTATGTGACAGGCAGTTTTTCTTTTCTGGTCAATTCTATTTGGTGTTCTGTATGCCTCTTGTATGTTTATAGGCATGTCTTTCTTTAGATTGGGGAAATTTTCTTCTATGATTTTGTTGAGAAGAGTTTCTGGGTCTTGGAGTCTGATATCTTCTCTTTCTTCAATGCCTATTATCCTCAGATTTCTTCTTTCAATGGTGTCCCTAATTTCTTGGATGTTTTGTGTCAGGAGTTTTCCAGATTTGGCATTTTCTTTAATCGTTGCTTCAAGATCTGTGATTGTATCTTCTAGATCTGAGATTCGTTATTCCATCTCTTGGATTCTGTTAGAAAAGCTCAGCACTGTGTCATTCGCCTTCTTCTCTGAGGTCTCATGTTCTCATTTTTCTTCTGTCTGTGTGTTTATCATTGAATCCATTTTCATCTTCATATCTTGAACAGATTTTTTTATTTCTTTCATCTGATTTTTTGTATATTCCTGAGTTTCTTCCATTGTTGCTTTATAGGTCTTCAGCTCTTGAACCATTTTATTTATTTCTTTCATCTGGTTGTTTACATTTTCCTGAAATTTTTCCATTTCCACTCTTTGTGCTTCCTTTATGTCTCACACCTGTTTGGCTGTGTCTTCCTGCATTTGATTTCGAATTTTATTTGTGTCCTCCATTATCATCCTCATTACCAAGGATTTGACGTCATTTTCTTGTGTTTCCATTGTATTTGAGTTCTCTGGGTTGTTTTCCTTTGGATAGCTGGAAACTGGAGATGCCATGTTGTTTTGGTTTTTTTTTTTTCATATGCTTTTACACTGTCCTTTAGACTTCTTGTTGTCCCTGTTTTTGTTGGGCAACTTCCAGAGTTGGATGGAGGGAGTCTGATGATAGATTCATTTGTTTTCTCATGATTCCCGTAGGCTGGAAGCTCTGATGCTTCACTGGTGTGGATGGCAGGAGGTTAGCCCTGTCATTTTGGGCTCTCACAGCCAGTGTTCCTCAGCTCCCCTTTGCTGTGGGTCCTGCAATCGTTCTGCATCTCTGAATGAGCGTTGGGTCAGGCCAAGGTATCCACAGCCTTCCTGGTCCCCTGCAAAGTCCAGCCAGGGACACTGGGCCTGAACCACACATCGAGCTCTGCTAGATTCTCAGGGCCTGGTCCGTCTGCCAGAGCAGGAGAACTGCGGCTGTGCTGAGCAAGGTCTCTGGTATAACTGAGCATTCCGCCCAGCCTGGGTCACAGCCGGAGCACTGCGGCTGCACTGAGTTAGTGCCTAGGGTGTAATTGAGTGCTCTGCCCAGCCTGCGTTAAAGCAGGGGAGCTGCTGCTGAGCTGAGCTGGTGCCTAGGGTGGAACTGAATGCTCGGCTCTGCTGGCTTCACAGCACTTAGGTAGTGCCTCAGGCAGAATTGCTTGCTGAGGTGAGCCAGTGTCTCCATGGCACAGCGCACTGAGCGAACCCAGGACTCTGGGGCTGAACTGTCCGCTGAGTCCAGTTTGGGCCTCAAGGCACCACGCGACCCAAATCCTGTCCAGAGTCCCCTCTCCTGCAGCAACTCCCACAGTCCACCACACCAATAGCCTCCACTGGAAGGCTCTGAGCTGCAAACCTCAGCCACTGCCGCTGGTGCTGCTGGTGCTGCTACTGCTGCTGCTGTGTCTGCAGCTGCTGCTCTGATCCAAGAAAATCCGCACTCCTCCCATGTGCAGGGGCACGCAGGTCCTCCGCACCCTGGTCCCTCTGAACTGTGGAGTACACCACTGCTGCCGTGGTGTGGGACCTTGGTGTTCCTGGCTCAGAAATCTGTGCAATTCCCTGAATTGTTCACTGGAGCTTCTAAACACAGTCCACACTGCTCGCTGCCATCTTGGATCCTCTGCACACTCTTAATAGTAAAGCTAGAGATGTTTTGAGGTTGGCAAAGCAAGAACAATGGCCCATAGCAGCATTGGCAGATGTGACTCTTTCAAACCAGGCTGGCGACTGAGATGACAATCAATTTCTTTATTCTATATTTCTGCCCTCAGCTTCCTGATATGATTTAATAAAACATACTAATGAGTGGATGAGCACCTTTAAGACTTAAAATAGAAATGACTGGTTATTTTTATATAGGAGTTTAGATTTGTGATTCCTTTAAGTTCTTCATAAGATTACTTCTTAAGATAACTGATTCCTTCTTTGTAACCACAAATTGTAGCCTGCCAGTAAAGAATTTACCTGAGAAATTACCTTCCTTGCTTATACTCTGTTAATACATAACAAGTTGCTTATGTACAAATGTATTTGGGTTCTTAGAAACAGCTTGTTATTCATGTTTGTTCCTCACCCATAATAGTAAAACATTTGATCATGTGAAGATATTGGGGAACATGATTATCTTACATATACCCATTGTAATCATTTATCTATAGAGAAATAGAATGTAAACATACTATGACTTTTGTACTGCTTGAAAGATTTTGTCTGGGTATATAAACTGTGAAAGGATAAGAATAAGGATAAAATAAATATACGGATGAAAATAAAAAGATAATAAAAAGAAGTACCAGCAGCTTGTTGAAACCTACCTCCTGGAGTCTGTCTTACTTCATCATCTAGTATAAGTGTGTGTGAGCCAGGCTTCTTACTAATTATCAATGGGACATCTACTTTGATCATCAATTTCATTAGGCACCATAGTATGACAATTTTCTGATCTCTTAGTTCCTCTGTCTCTTGACTCTCAAGCCTTTGTATTATCATAGCTATTTTTCTTGTTGTATAGCTATTCTTTCAATCTTTTTTAAGAGAAAAAATATAGATTACACTTGACATAGAGAAGGGTTTACTCCACTGGTCATGATTGCAATGAGTACTGCAGTAGCTTTTTCAAGCAACATTTCTATATCCTCAACTCCTACCCTTGTTCTCAAGGGATCTGAAATGGAGTTTCCCATTTTAAATGCAGAAAAGTCTATCTATATAATTCAAATTTTCATTTGGGGTGGCTTACTGTGATTACTGAGAGGCTCCTATGTGGTTCCTTTTTCTGAGCTTGAGGTGCCCACTACTCTGAGATCTCCTGAGTCTCTCTGGACTTTGAGACAAACTTGAAGAATCGAATCTTGCTCTGGAGATGATCCCAGGTGAATTTCTCCTCTGTGGCTTTCTGTCACATGTCCTCTGCTTCTGCAATGTTTGTGGGCTTTCTTCTTCTTCAGTCACATTGTATTTTCTTACTAACCACATTGAGCACCATGTGTAAAAGTAACTTTTATTCTCTTGACACAGTTTTTGTCTGGGAGGCTTATTGCCTTTTTCTCCTAACCTAAGCCTAGTCTGGTGGCTTCTAGGCTCCATACAATCCAACCTGGGACCAGCTAGCCCAGAGCTCAGAAAGAACAAGTAAGAGTGAGTTTCTTAAGTAAGTCTCAGAGGCTGAAAACATTCTAGTCCTAGATTAGATTGTTCAGGGGCTAGAAGCTTCCAGGACTAGGCCTAAGATAACAGGAAGAGGTAGTAGGCCTCCCAGACAACAACTGAGTCAGGAGAATAATAGTTACATTTACAAAAATATTACTGATAGGCTTTATTTTGTTATATACACCTGTGGAAATGAATTACAGCATGTTACTTTGTTATCATGATTACTTTATATACTTTCATAATTTACATTGTACATCTGCTTTCATATTTGGGATCTTGATTTTCAGATTCCAAAGCAGATTGCAAGTGAGATGTGTCTTTGTCACCAAGCACAATATAAACTTCAGCTTCTGGGGTTTAAATGGAAGTCCTACTTTGACTTCTGTTGCTGTGATAAACAGCATGAGAAGGCAACTTGGCATTTAATTGACCTAAATTTCTACATGACAGTTCATCACTGAGGGAAGAGAGGGCAGAAACCCAAGCTAGACAGGAATCTGGAGGCAGGAACTAAAACAAGAGACATGGAAGAAGCCATGCATCCACATGCCTTCTTCAGTCCAATTTCTTATACAAGCAAGGACCATGTTCTCAGGAGTGGTGTAAACCACAAAGGGATTGGCATTCTCACATCAATCATCAGTCAAGAAAATGCCTCCACAGAGTTGCACACATGCCAGTCCAATAAAGGAAATTTCAAGATTGAGGGTCCCTCTTCCCAGGTGACTCTAGTTTGCTTCAACTTGATAAAAACCAATCAGCTCAATACTTTTCCTTTTCTTCTAGAGTAGTATCCACAGTAGTTTACTGTTTGTCTGATTTTGAATTAGAAAAGACTTCAGACTCTCAGATGTATTTCACTGTATTCCATCAATGTATATATTTTTCTTGTTGCTTTTTCTCTGATTTTTGCTGTAATAACTCCAATCAGTAAGTATGTTACTAAGTCATAATTCTTTTTACCTAATTAAGGAATTTAATGAAGTGTTGAATAAGATACAGACAGAGCATAGATAATAGTTATAACAAACTGCTAGAGCAAAGGATTAAAAGAAGAAACATAATCTTGTATGACAAAAATGGCAATAAAGCCAATGACTGTAGCATAAAATGTGTAAGAAGCATAGGAATGGTAAATGAGTAGTGATGTGGATCTAGATTATGTAGGGCTTCATTAGTGTTAGTGAGATGGAAAGCCTTGAAGAGGTTTGGAACAGAAGCATGGTGAAATCTAATAGGCTTTTAAGGGTCTAGTTTGGACAAATGTAGAAATGGGGATACACACTAAAAGACTATCAGTATAATGCAGGAGCTGAGACAGGTAAAAGCAGTGGAGGTGGGAAGAACTGCTCAAAGATAGAAGAAAGGTAAATTTTCTTAAATGAGTAGAACAATTGTGTGTGTGTGTGTGTGTGTGTGTGTGTGTGTGTGTGTGTATAAAAGAACGTCATTTATGTTTATGTATCACTGTACAAAGATGAATGATTATTAGTTTGGATTATAAACACAACCTAAAAATCACAAAGAATAGTGATTTTGTTCAAGTTAAAATGGCATTCCTCAAGTCATGCATGAGTCAAAACCCAGTCCTCTTTTACACAAAATCTCACATACATATAGTTAAATAATGATGATACCTTGGATTCTTTGTGGTCATGTCTAAGATCCAAAACCAGAGAACTTATTTTCCTTTTCCAACTTCCAGGAGGCCTACTTTAATTGAAAGACATTTTCCTAAGTGTGTCTGCATTTTATTGTATAGGATTTATTTTACTTTTATTCACTAGAAGATATGTGGTCAGAGTGACCTCAAGGGTAGGTGTGTTCTGTCATTTAGTATCACTAGTTACACTGACCAGTGAAGCTTGTATCCTAGAGACAGCTTCAGAGGTCAAATGACCAGAAAGGACTGTTGCCTTTGTCCCAATTTATGGTTTCTCAGTGATTCTAATATGTTGTCATTGCTTTTTTCCCAATCCTCCAGTTTAACTCCAGTCATTACACAAAGCAATGTTTACAAAGATGTGATTCCTTTTTGTAGTCAGAGATTACACCTATAACTCAAATGTGAAAGAGAAATTTGAGTTGAACTGTCTTTATTGCTTGTGTTCTAAAAATATTACTTCCTACTTACATAATGTGTGTAGGAAATAGGTGGTTTTATTTCTATATAACAGATGCAAAAGCAATTCAGGTAAAGCAGTAAACCCCAGGTGTGAATGAATTTTTATGTACTTATAATTGCCACAATTAGAAAGAGACCTCTGATAGAAGACCCAGAACTAATTATACAAGGAGAAGTCAGGAAATTGGTATAACAATGGGAATTTGTGATAATATCCCTGTTCACAGTTGGATTAGGGGAAGTTCTCACCTCTCTGTGGTTCATAGGGTATTTTTCTGCAAATCATTAACAAAAATGTCTCTTTTTTAAAAAGGCTCTTTTGTTCTTCATGTTGAAAGAAAGCCACAGATTCTTTAGGGAATCTGAGTGCACTGCACCAAAACCAGCACATACATTTATGAAGCTGCCATCAGGTTGCTTTGCAAATTGCACAGTGATATACTACCTAGACTGATTCCAAAGAAGGGCATAATTTTTTTCATGAAAATACTGGTGATCACCACCCTTATTCATTTTGTACTGCTATAAGAGAATATTAGATACTGAACAATTTGTTAATTATTGAATGATACTACAGAATCATTTATAAGATACAGTTTTTATTTGCTCCACAGTTCTGGAAACTTGAATGTGAAAATACTAGGAAGCTCTATCTGTTGAGGACTTATGTGCTAGGTCTTCTCATATTGGAAGCTGTCACATAGATAAGAGATATAGAAAGGGTATGGCATGGTTTGGGTGAGGGAGATGTGAACAAAATGTAACATAGTGCTAGATAAGGTATCAACGACTGACCAAAGAAACAATTCCATCCAAGTCTGGCTTAGTGAACCAATGAATTGAATTGGCTTATTTATAGTATCATGGATAAGGTTATGTACAGGAGTGTGGGTAATGGTCTATCAGCTGCATCATTAGAAAGTTTCAATCCAGTATGAGTGATGACCTTCTGAGAGCTTAATATGTGGAGTACTCCCCACATACTCCTGTACATTTCTTTCAGGCAATCTTCTACTTGTCATATATTCTAAAATTTCATGAGACCAGGTATGGTTTTGGCAGGATTATGTGCAGCTGGGTGATGGTGGGACAGGAGTAAGTGAATAGCTGGACTGTAAGGTGAAGGTCTAATGTCCCTCCCAACTTACTCTTTCCATGATGTTGTGTTAGTACCATGCGAGTAATTACACTTGTTCTGGTTTCAAGATGATAAATGCCTTGTCATAGACAGTGTTCCATAGCAAGTGGCTAAATTTATTTTCTAAACATCTTGCTTTAGATATAATGAAATTATTTTCATTATAATAACTCAATCATTAAGTAGGATAGATCCTTCTTGGCCTACTTTTCTTAAATGTCCTACTTCTCAACATGATTTCATTGGGACTTATGTTCACACTTCATGGCTGCTGGAAGATACATTCAAAACCAAATAAGAATGTGTAGGAAATTTTACATTTTGAACCATATACATGACTGTTTCATTATTAATGGAGAGTAGCATGATGTAGCAATAAAACAACAGAAGGAAATCAAGGAGATACAACTAGGAAAGAAAGAATTTAAAGTATCTTTATTTACAGAGGATATGATTTTATACATTGGGACCCTAAAGACTTGACTAGGAAACTTCTATAATTGATAAATACATTCAGAAAAGTAAACTAGCAGTATACAAAATTAACAAACAAAAATCAATAGCCTTCTCATATACAAATGACAACCATAGCTGAGAAAGAAAGCAGACACCAACAATTCTGGCCATAAGATCAACAATTAAATGGGACCTCATGAAAGACTTCTGTAAGGCAAAGGACACTGTGAATAGGAGAAAACAACAGCCTACAGATTGAGAAAAGACCTTTTCCAACCCTACATCCAACAGAAGGCTAATATCTACAATATATAAAGAACTCAAGAAATTACACGCCAAAAAACAAATAATCCAATTTAAAAATGGGGTACAGAGCTAAACTGAAAAGTCTCAACAGAGGAAGCTCTAATGGCTGAGATGCACTTAAAGAAATATTCAATGTCCTTAGTCATCAGGAAAATGCAAATCAAAATGACCCTAAGATTTCATCTTATACCTGTCAGGATGCCTATGATCAAACTCTCAAGTAACAGCACATGCTGACAAGATTGTGGAGAAAGGGCAACACTCCCCCATTGTTGGTGAGAGTGCAAACTTGTACAATCACTTGGAAAATCATTCTGGTACTTTATCAGAAAACTGGGAATAGCTCTACCTCAAGACCCAGTTATACCACCCCTGGGCATATACCCAAAAGATGCTCTACCATACAACAAGGTCATTTGTTCAACTATGTTCATAGCAGCTTTATTCGTAATAGTCAGAATCTGGAAACAACCTAGATGTTTCGCAATTGAAGAATGGATAACGAAAATCTGGTACATTTATACAATGGAATACTATTCAGCTATTAAAAACATGTAAATCTTGAAATTTCAGGCAAATGGAAGGAACTAGAAAATATAATCTTGAGTGAGGTAACCTAAACCCCAAAAGACATGCATGGTATGTACTCACAAGTGTGTATTAGCCATAAAGTGCAAGACAACTGTGCTGTAATCTACAAGCCCCAAGAAGCTAAGTTTGAAGGAGGGCCCAAAGGAGGATGCTTGAATCCCACTCAGAAGGAAAAATAAAACAAGCATTTGGGGAGGATGGAGTAAAGGAACTGGGTAGGAAAAGGGATGGCGGGGCAGGGGTAGGGAATTGGAGTAGAAAGAGCATGGAAGAGAGGGGCTATGTGAGAGAACGGATGTCAGATCTGGGGAGCTTCTCTGGGAGTTTCCAGAGACCTGGGATAGAGGAGTACCCAGGAAGTCTATGGGGGTCACCCTAGCTAAGACTCCTACCAGTGGGGTATCTGGAACTTGAAGTGGACACTTCCAGCAGGGGGATAAGGGCACCAACCCATCCACAAAACTTTCAACCCCAAATTTGTCCTGTCAACAAGATGTTCAGGGACAAAGGTGGGGCAAAGATTGAAGGAACGGCCAATGAAAAACTGACCCAATCTCAGACCTACCCCATGGGAAAAAAAACAATCAATCTTTGACACTATTAAGGTTACTCTGCTATATTGTAGACAGGAGTCTAGCATAACTCCTAGTGGCATCACACAGCCACTGATAGAAACAGATGCAGAGACCCACAACCAAACATTAGACAGAACTAAGTGAGTCCTATGGAAGACATGGGTAACAAGTAAAGGAGCGGATGGGGTCAAGGATGGAACAAGAAGATGTACAGGGTCAGCTAACCTGGGCCCATGGCGGCTCGCAGAGACTGAACCACCAACCAACAAGCATGCATGGACTGGTCCTAGGCCTCCTGAACACATGTAGCAGATGTGCAGCTTGGTCTTCATATGGATCTCCCAACAGCCAGGGCATGGCTCTCTCTGATTCTGATGCATCCTTTTATATCCCATTCTCCTAATTGGGCTACCTTGTTTGGCCTCAGTGAGAGAGGATGTGTCTGGTCCAGCAGTGACTTAACATGCCAGGATGAGTTGTTACCCATGGAGGACTTCCCCCTTCTCTGAGGAGAAGGAAAGTGTAGAATGGGGGGAGGGCTGTGCAAATGGGGTAATGGGACTATGAGGAGAGGAGGGTGGGTGGAATGGGATGTAAAATGAATAAATAAATGAATTTTTAAAAATAAAAAAGGAAGGGAAATAATACCCTTCACAAAAGCTTCAAAAAGTTCCAAATAACTCTAGGTAAGTGAAATACTTGTATAATAAAAAATTTAAGACAGAAGAAAAAAATTGAAAAAGATACCAGAAGTTGGAAAGAACTCCCACACTCATTGATTGGTAGGATTAATATTGCTAAATTGGCTATGCTGCCAAAAAGCAATCTACAGATTCAAAGCATTTCCCCAGCGACAGTCCAACACAATTCTTCACAGAAATTGAAAAAAGAATTTACCTTTCCATGGAAATATATAAAACTCAGGATTTCTAAACACCATCCCATGCAATTAAAATAAACTTCATTGACATTATCACTATTCCTGATTTTAAATCTATACTTCTGTACTACATGAAGAAAAACAGTCATGATGATCAGTGGAAAACAATTGAAGATGCAGACCTAATTCTACACACCTTGGAGCACCTGGTTTTTGTTGTTGTTGTTGTTTTGTTTTGTTTTGTTTTGTTTTTGACAAAGAAGTCAAAAGTATACCTAAGTAAGTCAGCATATTCACAAAATGGTACTGGTCAAACTGCATTGTTGCATGTAGAAGAATAAAAATAGATGCATATTTATTACACTGCATAAAACTCAACTCCATTAAGTATAAATAATACCATATGAAACAATCAAACAAAAAATTATGTACAGAAAAATATATGACCATTGCAGTGAAGAAACAGCTCACAAAATAGGAAAAAGGTAACATCTGTGCATATGACAAAGAGTATTTAGAATATATATATGAATTCAAAAAATAAGGATCCACAACAAAAATAACTCAATTAAATAATGGAGCATGAAAGTAAGTAGAGAATTCTCAAATGATGAAATACAAATGGCTAGGAAACATTTTAAAAATTTCAATATCATTACCCACCAGGGAAATTAAAATTAAAATACTTTGATTTCGGGGGTGCAAAAAGAATTTATTATATTTTACAGGTTGTAGCCCATCATAGAGACAAGCCAAGACAGGAATTCAGTGCAGGATTCCAGATGTGGGATCTGAAGCAGAACCGTGGAGTACTGATTTATAACTTGCTCTTTCACATTTGTTCAACCAACCACATTTTCTTTCTTTCTTTCTTTCTTTCTTTCTCTCTTTCTTTCTTTCTCTCTTTCTTTCTTTCTCTCTTTCTTTCTTTCTCTCTTTCTTTCTTTTTTAAGATTTCACTGTTTTATAAAAAAAGCTTTTGAGATTATAATTAAAACATTTATCCCTTCCTTTTTCTTTCTACAAACCCTCCTGTAGACCCTTCACTGCTCTCATTCAACTTCAAGGTCTCTTTTGACATTGATTGTTATTGCATATATGTACAATCCTAAATATAACCTGCTCAGTCAGTATAATGTTACTAGCATGTATGTTTTCAGGGCTGAAAAAATTATGATAGATGCTGATGTGGATATGATGAAAGAGGAACACTTATTTACTAGCAATAGGAGTGCAAAAACATGATCCAGCATGATCTTGGGCATCTAACCAAAGGACTCTATATCTTAGTATGAAGATACCTGCTCATCCATGTTTATTGGTGCTCTATTTATAATTGCCAGGAAACAGAAATGGCCTAGATGTTGATCAACTGATAAATAGATAATGAAACAGTGGTCTATTTATACAATGAGATATTCAGGTAGTAAGAAAGAATGGAATTATGAACATTGTAAATAAAATAGATGGGGGAGTTGTTTTTAAGAGAGAGCAAACAGAAAATAGTGGTATAAAAGTTTACAGGGAATTAGTGAATCATGGAAGGGTTGAATTCTGGTATGGGAAGGGTGGATAGAGAAGAAGAAGGAATACTTGAAGGAATAAATAATTAATGAACTTTGTATTTGTTTAGGTTCATTGCTTTGTAGTTCTCCCTCCTCTTACTTGTGAGTTACCTTGGTTTTTTACCTCCTCAGTTAAAAATAACCAAAGTGAAAAATTTAAAAACTACAATATTCTCACAATAATTGAATTTTCTTTCTGAATTAGGAACATAGAATTGTACCAAATGCTTCATGTCAAAATGTGAAGGAAGGATGAGGGACATCATCTGTCACAATATTTTTCTAGTCTTTGCATCTTCAAGAGGGAATCTATTAAAGCAATAGCTATGCTTTAACACACCCTTGTCTGTCTCCCTAACTAATAAGCATTAAATGAGGCGATGAATCATGTAGGAATTAAAGGATGCTTGGAAAAAGAAGGATATTTGAAAAACATTCTTTTCTGACTGTTTTACTTTCCTCTTATTTTTGTACTGAGTAACAAAAATTTAATGCTTAACACAGATTTATATGGCTGTTCAAATGAGTCTTATTGGATGTCTATACAAATGGAGATGGCTTCAATTTTAGCAAACCAGCCACTGGGAAAAATGCTCTCATTTCTGCCACAGACAGAATTCTGCCTATAAAGGTCAAGCTTGGATGCAGCCAGAGTAGAGAGCCAAACTCTACCAAGACAGGGTAAGCAAGTCCTCAATAGTCCCTGCCTCTCAAGTATGTCTGTTAGATTTATTGGGCCAGAAGGCTGAAGATAATGCTCCATCATTAAATAGAGTGTTGGGTGACTGTTCAAGCAGTAAACTGTCTCTGTCCTTATTTCATTTTGGAAGCTGCTAACCTGCACTTCCAGTTCACTCTGAATGTAACTCAATATCTATCATACTTCATCTCTATCAACCTAGGACATCTATCTAGACCTAAAAACATCTTAAACCCCATACAACTAGATTAATTTTAAAACTAAACTAGTTGGTCTTCAACCACATCAGAGACTTGAGAAAGAATAAAATTAATTATCTGAGTAAACAGGAAGTGCTTTCAAAGTGGAAAAAATGACAGAGACAATTTGCTGCCTGAACAGTCCCCCAAAACTCTCTATAACATTGGAGCATCATCTTCAGCCTTCTGGCCCAGTATATCTGACAGACATATTTGTGAGGCAGGAACTATTGAGGGCTTGCTTACCCTGTCTTGACAGAGCTTGGTGTTGACTCTGCCTGCATCCAAGCTTGCCCATTTTTAGGCAGAATTCTGTCTGTGGCACAAATGAGGACATTTTGCCTGATGGCTTGTTTGGCACATTTAAAGCCATCTCCATAAAGAGGTTCTTGGATGCTCATCATCTTCTTTGATGTAGGCTGCCTATCGCCAGGAGTTAACCTGTCTTGTTGTCAAAGAATCTTTAAACTAATAAAAAAGCAACCTTAAATGCCATATTCTGTAGGTCTCTGAGGTTTCTGAAGACCATATCTATTTTACCTTATCTATCTATAGAATCATATCTATGTGTTAAGCCTCGGATGTATATTCTTGTGATAGAAATAGACTAGTAATTGACATAACCATGATTTGGTCAACTAACAATTAACTTGTATTATTTAATTATCTTAAGCAGCCTGCAATAGCACTTTCAAAGTATTAAGAGTAAATGTTGCATTATAGTTTATATTAAAGTAGAAATATACATAGTGTGTGTGATGAATAATGTTAAATTTGTATTCCAAACCAATATATCAAAATTAAATTTATTTTGCATCAATATACAGAGTTCTATACCAGTGAATTAAAAATAACCTTGTGAGTAATAATTGAGGCATTAATTTTTATTAATTAATTTATTCAGATTACAACTCAATTGCTCTCCCATCACTTGTATTCTCCCATTCCTCCCTCCCTCCCACCCCACTCTATTCTCCTTCCCTAGGTCCATGATCGAGGGAGATCTTCTCCCCAACTTTATGGTCACAGGCTATCAAGTCTCACCTTGGTAGCCTGCCTATTCTTTCTTTGAGTGCCACCAGGGCTCCCCACCAAAGGGAGGTCATCAAATATGGGGCATCAGAGTTCATGTCAGAGTTAGTCCCTGCTCTCCACATAATTGTGGAGAATGCCCTGTCTATTGGCTAGATTAGAGTAGGGGTTCGATGTTTACTACTTATATTGTTGTTGGTTAGTGCAAGAGTTTTAGCAGACACCCCTGGGCCCTGATCCACCAGTTGTGATGGAATACTACTCAGCAATAAAAAACAAGGAAATCCAGAAATTTATGGACAAATGGATGGAATTAGAAATGATCATACTGAGTTAGTTAACCCAGAAGCAGAAAGACTCACATGGCATATACTCACTTATAACTGGACACTAGCCCAAAAGGCATGTCCCATAAAAGTCTTCACTTACCAGGAGATTGGGCCAGATGTGAGGACATCCCACTGGGACTCTATGTGAGACAAATATAGGAGATGGGGAAATAGAAGGATGTAAAGGATCTTAGAAACCTACAAGAAGAGCATCATAAAGGCATTAATTTGAGGAGTAGATTCCACAATCTACTTTTGATCCTATCATCCCTACATATTTCTAATTCTCCCTTCTTTCTTTTCAAACCCTATCTCCAAACCTAAGAAAAAAAGATAAAGGAAAAGGACGACATCCCTGAGTCCAATATTGTTTTCTCTGTGAATACCATTAATACCTTATAACCAACTCTCAATGAAAATAACCCTCTATAGCCCAAGAAAGCAGCCAAAAATGTACCCAACCCCCTTTAAGGGAAATATGGTGTAGGATGTCGTTCTCTTAAGGTTTCTTTTGGCTTACTTGGGACAAATAATACCCTTGTAGAGGCCCAAATAAAATTGGGGAAATGGTTTAAAAAGCTAGTAATAGCATTTGTGATCCAGTTTCTAAATTTTAAGAAATTCCAAGGTTAATTAAAGTCATGTGTGGAACAGTCTAAATTCCTAGAGCGCTTGGGATTGGAAGATTTCTTTGAAGCTGTCCTGGGAGCTGTCCTGTTTTGATGAGGAACAGCAGCTGAAGCACTTGGTGCTGGAACATGGAGGATGAAGGATGTCAGTGTCCAGCATGCTGAGAGGAATGAATCCTGTCATGTACGAGCCAGTGTCGGTGTTCAGTTCATTTGTTCTGGTAACATATAATTTCTCACAAGCATTATACAGTCTTAAAATTATAAATATATGAGGTGAGCATGATGTACAGAACAATTAAGGCTGGTTCTCTGCTATTTGCATGAGCAGAAAAAAGGCATTTGTAAGTCTTCATTCATGCCATATGAAGAATAGCATCTAACAATAAATCACATGGATTCTGCAACCAACAAAAAGCATTGTCTATGCATAGACATTCATGTCTCAGCCTGTCTCAGAGTTGTTCCCATATAGTGGGGTTAGCAATATAAGTTACCTGCTTGTTCTGCAGTTTGAATTATTCACATCGTGATTGTATCCCCCTCCCTCATCATCTCCCAATCCCCCCTCCCTTTCTCATCCCCTCTCATTCTCTCCCCTAGACCTCAGAATGGGAAACCCTACTCCACTGACATCTGGCCTCAGTCTATCAAGAAATGTTCTTAAAAGAAATGTAGCTTGTTGAAAGACAGACAGTTTCACAGCTAGAGCTGGAGTCCATGCCTAAACCTCTGCATGTCACCAGGGCTAATCTCTCTGTTTCTGTATCTAGGCCTTCTGCCAAGAGCCATTCAGAGGATCATCAAGGAACTAAATTCCCTTCTTATATATATATTTTTTCTTTTGTGGGATGTACAAAACAATTAAAGCAGGTTCTCTGCTCTTTGAATGAGCAGAACAAAGACATCTGTACATCTTCATTCATGCCATACATAGAATGGCATCTAATAATAAGTCACAGGGATTCTGTGATCAATAGGAAGCATTGTCTATGCATACACATTCATGTCTCAGCTCATACCAGAGCTATTCCCATTTAGTGGAATTAGCAATATAAGTTACCTGCTTGTTCTGCAATTGGAATTCTTTCCATCTGGATTACAGCCCTCTCCATTCTCACCTCCCTCAGTCCCCTAGTCCTCAGAGAGGGGAGCCCTCCTCCCCTAACATCTGATCTCTGCCTATCAAGTCTCATCTGTATTACCTATATTATCTTCTTCTGTGGCCTGGCAAGGCTATCCTGCCAGGGAGAAGTGATCAATATTGGGGGCGGGGGTAAGAGTCCATGACAGAAGTAGTCCCTACTCCTCATATTGTGAGCCCCACAAGGAGACTGTGCTGCCTATCTACTACATCTGAGCAGAGGGTCTAGGTCCACTTCATACATGGCCCTTGGTTGGTGCATCAGTCTAAGTATTATAGTGTCGTTATCCTGTATTATGTGGCTAATATCAGCATATGAGTGAATATATGCCCTGCATGTCTTTTTTGGGTCTGGGTTACCTCACTCAGGATGATCTTTTCTAGTTCTATCCATCTGCCTGCAAATTTCAAATTTTTCCTTTTTTTTTTATAGCTGAGTAGTATTCCATTGTGTAAATGTACCATTGTTTCTTTATCCATTCCTCAGTTGACAGAAATCTAGGTTGTTTCCGAGTTCTGGCTATTACAGATAAAGCTGCTATGAACATTGCTGAGCAAATGTCCTTGTATGGTGGAGCATCATTTGGGTGTATTCCCAAGAGTGGTATGGCTGGATCCTGAGGTAGAGTTATTCTCAATTTCCTGAGAAAGGACCAGATTGATGTCCAAAGTGGTTGTATAAGTTTGCACTCCCACCAGCAATGGAGGAGTGCTCCCCTTTCTCCACATCCTTAACAGTGTGTGCTGTTACCTGAATCTTTGATCTTAAGTCATTCTGAAAGGAGTAAAATGGAATCTCAAAGTCGTTTTGATTTGCATTTTCCTGATGACTAGGGATGTTGAGAATTTCTTTGTTTCTCAGCCATTTGATATTCTTCTATTGAGAATTTTCTATTTAGTTCTGTACCTCATTTTTAAAATTGTATTATTTGCTTTGATGGTGTTTAATTTCTTGACTTCTTTATATAATTTTGATATTAGCCTTTTGTCAGATGTGGGGTTGGTCAAATTATTTTCCCAGTCTGTAGGCTGTCATTTTGTTTTGTTGACAGTGTCCTTTGCCTTACAGAAGCTTTTCAGTTTCCTGAGGCCCCACTTATTAGTTGTTGATCTTAGAGCCTGAGCTGTTGGTATTCTGTTCAGGAACTTGTCTCCTGTGCCAACAAGCTCAAGGCTCTTCCCTACTTTTTCTCCTAATAGACTTAATGTATCTGGTTTTATGTTGAGGTCTTTAATTCACTTGGACTTGAGTTTTGTACAGGGTGATGATTGTGGATCTATTTGCATTTTCTCCAGGTAGCCATCCAGTTAGGCCAGCACCATTGATATGGATTTGGTTTCTTTGCCAAAAACCAAGTGTGTATAGGTATGGTTTGTTTCTCGGTTTTATATTTGATTCCCTTGATCAACCAGCCTATTTTTGTGCTAATACCATGCCATTTTTATTACTGTTGCTGAATAATACAGCTTGATACATGGAATGGAAATTCTTCTGGAAAACCTTTTATTGTAAGGGATTGCTTTAACCATTCTGAGTTTTTTGTTTTCCTAGTGAACTCGAGAACTGACCTTTCAAGGTCTGTAAAGAATTGTGTAGGTATTTTTATAGGAATTGCATTGAGTGTGTAGATTGCTTTTGGTAAAATGGCCAGTTTTGCTATGGTAATCTCTTGATCTATAAGAATAGGCAATCTTTTCATCTTCTGATATCTTTTTCGATTTCTTCAGAGACTTGAAGTATTTTTTCATACAAGTCTTTCACTTGCTTAGTTAGAGTTATACCAAGATATTTTATATTATTTGTGGCTATTGTGAAGGATATAGTTTCCCTAATTTCTTTCTCAGCCCATTTCTAATTTGTTTACAGGAGGGCTACTGATTTTTTAAAAATTCATCTTGTATATGGCAATTTTGCTGAAGGTGTTTATCAGAGGTAGGAGTTCTCTGGTGGAACATTTGGGAGCACTTGTGTACACCATCATATCATCTGTGAACAGCAACAATTTGACTTCCTCCTTTCTAATGTGGATCCCCTTGGTTTTCTTTTGTTGTGTTATTGCTCTAGCTAGAACTTAAAGTCCTATACTGAAAGATTATAAGAGAGTGGGCAGCCTTGTCTAGTCCCTGATTTTAGTGGAATTTTTTGAGTTTCTCTCCATTTAATTTGAGGTTGATAAATGACTTGCTGTATATACCGTACTTCTGCCATTTTGTATAACATAATTATGGCACTTTAAGCAACTTAAATTATTGATCAACTCTGAAAAACACTAAACATTCTCTATATCTTGCTATCAGATATCCTGCTAATACTTAATTCTCTATGTAAAAATACAAAAATTTTCATTTAATTGGTATGCTTTTATTTTTTTAATCAGTAAAGTTATTAATATAACAATAAGTATTCTTATGATGTTATCAGAAAACATTTGATTTTGCCTATTTTACTTACCTGTATATTTAGAGTTACGTAAACTGTTCTTGACTGAAAGAAACATGACAACATCTTTGGGAAAACATATCTATTCTCCCATGGAAACCAGGGGCAACTCAACCTTCTGATAACCCAAATCCTCCTACTTACATGTACTGGCACTTTGCCTGTATTCCTAACACAACCCCTGTATGGCCTTATATATGTCTTCATTTTTAAACATAAACTTAAACAATTATTTGAAACAATTTAACAATTTTTTGAGGTAATAATGTAATCACATTTCTTCTTTCCTTTTCCTCCCTCCAAACCCTCCCAACTCTCCTTCAACTTTATGACCTCTTTTCTCACTAATTGTTATTACTTGTGTATGTATATATGATATATTTCTAAATATAACCTGCTCAGTCTGTATAATATTACTTGTATGTGTGTTTGCAGGGCTGAACTCTTGACTCTGGATAACCAGTGGGTGTGTTCTTCCCTAGAGAAGATCATCCCTCCTGTATCCAGATTAATTTAGTTGAGTATAGTTCTTTGTGTATGGTTAGGCCTCCTGAGCTTTTCTCATTCAGTTTGATATGTTGTTGTTTTCCTTGTTCAGCTCACATTTGAGTGATCTTGTTAGTAAGACTTTACAAGTATATTTCCTTATGTTTTTAGGAAACAGAATCTCACAACAAACTCCCTTATCCTCTGGACCTTACAATCATTCTGCCCACATCTTCCTCAATCTTCCCAGAGCCTTAGGTGTTACTACTCTAGTTGGTGGCATGAATTTGAGAAAGTAGAGCTTAAAAAATGAGGTATACTAAAGTCTCATGTAATAGATAACTTTATTCAGAGCAACAGGCAATTTATATTCTGAGGCTTAAGCAAGATCAAATGAAGAAAGGTCACACCTATGAGAGGAAACATCTTTGAATAACAAAAGCAGCAATGTGAAATTTGAAGTAAACCCTCCTCTATTTACTACACCTGGGAGAGGCAAGAAAGCACATTCCAGCAACAATTTGTGTTATGGAGAAACAGAAATTACAAGACTTTTGCCATGTTTCCTTAGAGTTATCTCACAAGCTCTCAGAATTCTTCTCATATAGCTTCATGCATGAACCATGTTCTGACACTTCGGTACAGGAGTGTTTTGTAGATGTAGCCACTGGGACTGGTCTCTGCAGCTCTGCATTTAGATTGGTTCTTGAACAGTAATGGGTTTCTATATTAACTACTATCCACTAAAATAAGAATATTCTCTGACCAAGTTAGAGAGCAGCCCAAACATATAGAGAAAACATAAATAATTAGAAGGATATTTGACAACATAATCATTTAGAAAAACAAAATATATTCCCCCTAGGGCCTATGACTTTCATAGATATTGTTTTTAACCATGTTAATACCAGTTTGATTTTGTTCCAGTGGAGCAGCCTCAGGATGCACCAGGCTCAGTTTTGAATATTAAAATTGCAATAGTTTTAATTGCAAACAGTAATCACAATAGTTTTTCAAACACAGAGTAGTAAACTTACACTGAAATGTTCTGGCAGGTATGAATTAAAAATGTTTCTGTTGCACAATATAAATGAGATCTCTTCTCTACATGGTATAAATATCATTTGTTAAGCCAAGCAATTTGTCAGTTCTGTGGCTATGCAGAAATCCAGCTAGTTCTGCTGCATCTTTTTTGCTTTTTGGATGCAAGAATATTCCTATTTGAGCAACAATTGCTTAAGACTCTCTCTGATGTTCATTTGTATAAAATTATACTCATATCATCTCTATTGATGTATATTCATTATACATAGTACTGGCTTTCATAAAGACATTTCTCTCTCTGACACACACGCACACACACACACACACACACACACACACACACACACACGTATATATGTACTTTCACTCTGCTCCTCATACACTCTACCTCATCTTTTTATTACCTCTTTCTTCTTGTTAATTACTTTCACTTCTCAAGACAGTTTTATTTATACTTTCATGTGATTACACACATATATTATTTTCTATATATTCTATTATATATAGAATTTTATAAAAAATCTAGGGTCCACAAATGAAAGAAAATGAACACTGTTTTCTTAAATCTCACTAAACTCACTTAATAAGATAATTTCTAACTGTATCCATTTTTCCTGAAAATGACTGATTTTATTTTCTTTATGTCTAAATAAAAATCCAATATATATGCATACACATTTTTTCTGATTGTGCAATCTATGTTGCTTCCATAACTTGGTTATTGTGCCTAGTGCCGTGATAGACATGCCTGTGCAAGTATTTCTGTGATGCGTTGACTTAGATCTCTTTGGGTGAATACACTGGGATACAGCTGAGTCATATAGTACTTCCATTTTTCATTTTCTGAGGCATCTCTAGGCTGTTTCATAGGAGCTGGACTAATTTGCATTCCTATCAGCACTGTACAAAGATTCCATTTTCTCCACATTCTCGTCAACATTCATTGTCATTTGTTCTCTTAATGAATGCCATTCTGAATGCAGTGAGACAGAATCTCAATGTAATCTTAACATACATTTTCCCAGTGGCTAGTGATGTTGAACATTTTATCGTAATACATATGTTTTTGATGAGATTTTAGGATGAGGCTGGGCATGCATAGGTAATTTCAGGAAAACTCAGACATTTGCCTTTATCAACCTTTTCTCATCCAATCACATACCAAGAAATGTCTCACAACTATTTAGCAATAGAAACTATGAAAAATGAAATTGCTATTTACAAATGAATATAAAATAATACTGGTTATATGTGAGCTGGTTATAATGTACAACAGTTTATTTTCAACAACAATGTGAGGAAACTTTAAAGCTTGTGCTTATTTATTACTTCCATCACTTGCCCAAAGGCCAGTCTCTTTTGTTCATTATGTTTATTTTCCCAACAGTAAAATCTCCACTTTGTTCTAAGATGGATTTCCTAATATAATCTTAATTAACCCAGATTAATTTAGAAAGAAAACCATATTTATTATCCCCATCTAAATTGGTTTTACTTTTTGTATAAATACATCTAAGCTATTACCAAAGCAAGCATACGCCTCTGTTTAAGGTTTTCTTACTAATGATTTCTTTATTACACAGCTATAATTTGTGTCATTAGGACAGACTAAAAGATAGGACTTTTTCATAAAGAAAGTTTAATTTTAATTAAAATTAATGTAAATACACATGCAAAATAACAATATAATCAACAAATGAATAGCCAAGATATATTCATTAGATAACAACATATAATATTTTTAAGTTGTGTATCTTCATTTGGCCTTTAATCTGTATGAACATATATATTCTTCAAACACTTCAGATGCTAATTTGTGCAGTTTCACATATTTGCTATCATTCCTATTTTATCATGTTACTGAAATAACATATTTCCCTGTTAATGAATGATTGTGTTTTTCCATATATTTAATGTTATTAATATATTTATATTAATAGTCTATATCTTATAATCACTGCTTTGACTCTAATCAGTTTCTTAATATAGAGCCTTAGAAGTGGAATTAATGGTTCAAAGAATGCTTTATAAATATTTTAATACATATAACTGGAATTCTGATAGCCATTTGCACGCCACCAGAAATATATGATTGCAAATACTTCCTTGCTTTTTATGTATATTTTATTTATTATAATTTATTCACATTACATCCTGATTGTTATCTCCTCACTCTTATTTTCCTGTTTCCTCTCTCCCCTCCTCTTCTACCCTACTCCCCTCTGACTCAGGGGTCCTTCTAACCTTCTAACCACTGTCTGGCAGCAGCCTATTAGGTCTCATCAGGATATCCTGCATCTCCTTCCTCTGTGTGCCTTCTGGGCAGAGAGCTGAGAGTTGTAGGAAAGAGTGGGAGGATGGATAGTCCAGGAGAGTGCAGGAGCTCCACAGGGAGACTATCAGAGCCTACAGATCTAGACACAGGGGTCTTGCACAAACTGATGCACCAACCAAGGACAATGCGTGCAGAGAATCTAGACCCCCTGTTCAGATGTAGCTGATGGACTGCTGATTCTCCACGTGGTGGGGGGAGACTGCTGCTGAATCTCCGATATTTCCTTGGTTTTTAATTACTTTGCAACAGTGCATACAATTAAAATATAATGCAATAGTCAAATTTAGAAGTCACATGCATAATTTGAAATTATGAGAGCCATGTTAAAGTAAAATAGGACATTTATTAGATACATTGTATTTTACTTAGTCAAATATATCTAAGAAATTATTTCAATGTGTAATCGATACGTGGTTCTTTTTGCCATTTTTTGTTCTAAGTCTTTTTTTTTCCTTTATTAATTTATTCTTGTTACATCTCAATGGTTATCCCATCCCTTGTATCCTCCCATTCTTCCCTCCCTCCTCTTTTCTCCTTATTCCCTTCCCCTATGACTGTTCCTGAGGGGGATTACCTCCCCCTGTATATGCTCATAGGGTATCAAGTCTCTTCTTGGAACATTCTCCACAGTAGAGTGGAGAGTGGGATATTACTTTCTCACATACTCTGGTGCCTCACCTTTGACCATGTCCCCTGGAGGGGGAGATCTGGTGGCACTCAGAGGAAGGACAGCAGGTTACCAAGAAGAGACTTGTTCTAAGTCTTTAAGTTTTGAATATACATTTTATGTTTAACAACTTCCATCTAACTTTGAGCCAGATTTCAAATGGGTAGTCACTACCTAGTTAATAGCAGTCATAAAATGTTACATTAAAATACTCTTGCCACTTTGATATTTGAGAAATGGTATTCATAAGTTAATTAAATTTCAGTAATTAAAGTACAAACAATACTGAATATTTTCGGACATGTTATGTTTGAAGGAATTGTAACAGTTACCAACTTATATGAATGGTCTATAGAATGTTAATTCGTACATACTGGTAGGAAATCATAATATGATATTTACCCCAACTTTTAATACTAAGTTTTAGACCGTGAAGTCAAATTTGTGATTTTTTTAATGTTCAAATTCTTTAGGCAGCATCTTCCATTATGAGATAGCTGCATATTTTCTTTCAGGTTGTATGGTTTTGGGGTTTTTAAAGCTTAATTCATTAATCCACCTGGGTTTTATTTTGGCTGATGGCATGAGATAAGGGTAAAAAAAAAGTCCTTTTTTTCTTGAATAAATTTCACAATACCATTTTTCCTTTTATATTTTTTAACTTAGAGTACTGAGGAATATGATTTTTAAGACGTTTTCTCAGCCTTGATGTTGGTTGATTCCCTGCTCCTGACCTCCCTGCATAACCTTCCATGATTGTGACACACTACTATGTGTTGTATTTACACTCACTGATTTTGTCTATTCTATATCATAATTCTTCTTGTTGCCCTTTTTTTCTAGATAACACAGTAATGTTGGAAATCTTCAAACAATTGTATTCTTTTGTAATTGATAATAGATTCTTCTCTCATCTAATACATCCCTCCCACAGTTTCTTCTCTCTCAACTCCTTCCAGCTCTCCTCATTTTCTCTCTCTCCTAGATCCACTCCCCATCCATTTTCTCTCCAGAAAAGAGCAGGTTTCAAAGAGAAGACAGCCAAACAGGATAAAAGAAGATACAATAAGGCAAGGCAATGCTCTCCTATCCAAGCTAGACAAGGCAATCTTACGGGAGAAAAACAATCCCAAGAGCAGGTAAAAGCATCAGAGATACACCATCTCCCACTGTTAGGAATCACACACACACACACACACACACACACACACACACACACACACACCCCAACCAAGAACCAAACCCCAAAACAGAACAAAAACAAACAAACAAACAAAAAAACCAAGCTAACAGCCCTAACATACCCGGAGGACCTGCTGCAGACCCATTCAGGTCTCATGCTTGCCACTTCAGTCTGTGAACCTGTGTGAGCTCTACTTAGTTGATTCAATGAACCATGTTTTCCTGGCATTCTCCATACCCTCTGATGCTGCAGTCTTTCTTTCCCATCTTCACTGGGGTTACCTATCTCTGATGGGAGAGATCCAATAGAGACCTCTAATTTAGACCCACTCTCAGCATAGTGTCTGGCTGAGTGTCTCTGCCTCTACTCCCAACAGCTGCTGGAGGAAGCCTTTTTGCTGACAACTGCTGGGTCCCCGCAATCTCTGAGGTGAGGGTGAGAGTCAGCCCACACCTTATACTGCATGGGTGATTAGGAACTGAACACTGGATAGCCTAGAGAACCAGGGTAAATAAAAACAGACCTGGAAAAAATCAAATAAATGATTTCTAATGACATTCTGCTATACTAATAAACCAGTGCCTTGTCTGGTCATCATCAAAGAGGCTTCCTTCAGCAGCATAGAGGAACAGGTATGGAAAGCCAATAATAATAATAATAATAATAATAATAATAATAATAATAATAATAATAATAATAATAATCAGAAATAATATTTTCTGAGCTACATTTTATTTTAGAAAATATTATCCTGTTGCTTTAAGTCATTCTTTTTTTTTCAGATACATAGCTTAACTGTTATTTAACCATGTTTTTTTAATGTCTTTTTTCCACCTCTGGTGAATATCTTGGTTGCTAATGCAGAAATACATGTGGCTTCATTCTACCTTACCCAGAGATCTTCTAACTTTGTCTGGACTATTTTCCCCTTTAATTATTAATTTAATCGCTTTACAGCCTAATCCCAGCCCACTTCCTCTTCTCCTTTCAGTCTCACCCTCATGTCCCCCCTCTTCTTAGAGAAGGCGAGGCCCCCAAGGACTGCCAACCTACCCTGGCATGTCAATGCAACAGGACTAAGACCTTCCTTTCCCATTGAGGCAAGACAAAGCTGTCCAGCTAGGGGAAAGGGATCCAAAGACAGGCAACAGAGTCAGGGACAGCCACTACTCCTGTTGATATAGACCCCACAGTGGCCTTTCAGGAATGACTTATATATATTTTTCTTCCACAATTACATTATATTTCCTTTTCAACAATTAGAAGTTAACTGATCCCCTAATTGATTTTTTTTATTCCATAGCAAAGTATTCATTTTGTATACTCTCATGTATTATATGAAACTAATACTATTTGGAGAGAGAGAGAGAGAGAGAGAGAGAGAGAGAGAGAGAGAGAGAGAGAGAGAGAGAGAGAGAGAGAGAGAAATAGGTTTTTAAAAATGTGGTAGCAGGTTCATAGGTTACTAAAATGTATAGCTTGTTTGGCAAATCCTGAACCTCATTATATCTTTTGGACAAATGAACACAGACACCATATGGAATATTTTCACTCCTCTGCCTCAGACAACTTTGTTGGGCCTGCGTCGAAAGCACACAACTAGAGTCCCCAGCTTCTTGATGGTAAGTGTCCAGATTCCTTTGAGTGCTCACAGGGTGCACTTCCTAAAGTGTGCTCCATGGACATGCTTATGACTGCTGATGGGGTATACTAAGAACACCATCTTGATGGCAGAACATTCCTTCTCTTTTTTTCCTGTTTCTTCCACACTATTAGATGGAATCATTCTTCCAGCCTCACATTGGAAAGGAAAAATGATACCTTATTTATTTGAAGGCTTACTTTCATACTATAATAATCCTAAAGTCCTCTGTCTTCTCTTTATATGACTGAGTTTGTATTCAATTCAAAAGGCAGAAAGTGCCAATAATCCAGCCATCCACACCATATTGCTTTGTCCAAGAGATAGGCCTTACTTAACAGGTAGAATTGTTGGGCTGATGGTCTTTCCTATCTCTGAACTTCAGCTGCTGTTCTCCTTCATGTTTCCCCTCCCCTTGCAACACTTCTACATATTTATTTGAGTCTCTATATAGTACCTTTACTGAAAGATATATTTACCCAAACTCTTAAGCTTTAGTTAAAATAATCAATCAGTATGCTGCTAGATAACACTTTGGGTAAATATAAATTTTTTTAGAAATTATTTTTGAATAGATAAGTTATAGTCTTTTAAAGTGGCTTCAATAACTCTGATTTTCCTCATCTCAGAACATGTATGTGACAGTTGATTAAAGAGAGTAAATTATCCGTGCACACGTGGATGTCAGACAAGAACATGGACCTCTTCCTTTATCACTTATTATCTTGCTTATTTGAAGCAGGATCTCTTATTAAGCCTGAAGTTAGGGTGACAGCCAACAAGCACCAGTCACTTTCCTGTCTCTCCCACTAGATAGAGCAGTTTCAGAATACACAGTACATGTTTAACTATCCTTTGATGTGCCGCCACAATTTATTTATTTATTTATTTTTGTTTGTTTGTTAGTTTGTTTATTTTATTTTTTTGCCACAATTTATTCAAGAGATGGCATACAGTAGACACATAATAAGTATTTGTTGCATGCATACCATCAGTTGAAGGCTTAGATGAGACTACTAAAAGCTACTGTACTGAGATGTTGAAGAGGTATAATGAATGATTTATGAGTCTTTACGTGACTATGCCTTTAACTTGGTAATAACCTAAACTGGCTCATTCAAGGTCAGTTTTAAATGTCATGTTTTGACAGATGATTTGAATAAATCATTGATCAATTGAGGATTGATTCTTCTACCCACTTTCTCCCCAGAGTAGCACTTAGATCTGATGTGCAGTGTACCTTATATCACTGATGTATTATGTTATGTCTTTCTGGTGTTTTGGCTGGCACCAAGGAGATGATTTCAAGGTGAGTTTTTCCTCATAAATCCTGGAAACATTTCTCATTTAGTTATGGGTGAGGTATGTGGTATCTAAGAAATAACTCCACCCATGTATTCCCTTTGCCTTCCAAGGCACATTATCTTGATGATGCTTCAGTAAGTATTTCCACACTCAGAGATACACTTGGAGAATGTGGGCTTCACAGTCCTCTTAGTTTTGGTTTAAAATTTCCAAATAGTTGCTCTATCATCTTTTGCTCTTGAATTGAATGTGAAACCTCTTCAGTGTCCATTTTGCATTTTTCTTGGAAGATTTGTCTCCCATACTATAAACCTGACAGTATTCACATGAACTACTAAATAAGTATGAGAAGGAAGGTACAGTCATGTGAAAGAGTGATGAATTTCATTCATTCCCAGTTTACACAGAGCTTATCATCTGAAGGTCAAAAGACATAGAATTTAGCAACTCACATAACTCTAAGTATTTCCCTAAATGTAAGAATCCTTTTCTTTAAATAAAAATGATCTACTAAGAAATTGAAAACTCATCAAATGAAAAGCCTCCTTTCTTTAATTCTGCCTAACAGCCTTCCTTGGGGCCATAAACATGTTATGCTTTTGCTGACTGAGCTGGGAGAGAACCTTGGGGAACCAATAAATGGCAGATTAGTTGCCAGTAGCCTAACATTTTAGAACATTGTTTTACCACCAATGAAAGGCCAAACCTGGCTAAAATAGGAGCTAATAGTAGAAATGTGTTTTTATACATAACCATTCCATGACTTAGTACTCTTTTTCCTTTCCCTTATACCTGTAAAATTTATAGCATATGTGAAAGCACAATTTATATTTTATAGCAGCATTGACTTGCAGTTTTGCTGAACTAGCCTGAGATCTAAACCACCACATTAATTTTATTGGGAATTATTCTTTTAGGTTGGGAGAGGATCAATTAAACAGAACTTTCCACAGAATAGTAACATTTTGTGACTATATTCAGAATCTTCCAAGCCCTATACCAAATTATTCTCTTTTGCAAAATGAGATGTAACTCACACACAACAAAAATTCACCCACATGATCTCTGGTGCCCCCTATTTCACCACTTCCCCTTGGTGGGGAGGCCTGGTGGCACACAGAGTAAAGGGAAGTAGGCTATCTGGATGAGACCTGATAGGTTATGATCATATGATGGGGGAGGAGGTCCCCGTCTGTCACAGACCTACGGGAGGGGAATAGGGTAGAAGAGGGAGGGGGGAATGGGAAGATACAAGTGAAGGGATAACAGTTCAGATGTAATCTGAATAAATTATTAAAAAAGAAAGTGTGAAATCAATTGCATTCCACTATATCTAAAGTTGAACAAGCACTGCCACTATCTAACTCAGCATGTTTTATCCATTACAGAACAGTTGTCCTACTTCTTCATTTCCTCTTTCCTCTGCTGTCAGCCATGAAAAACAGTAATCTCTTCTCTGTCTTTACAGACTTGCCGATTTTGGGTATTTCTAAATAGAATCATACAATATATTGCGTTAGTATCAGCTTCTTTCACTTAATACCAAGCTTTCAGGGTCTGCATATATTCTAGTATTTAATGATTCTACATGCTTCTTTTTAAATTTTAGACATCATTTAGTTTATGTATGTATATGTTCTTGTAGAAATTATGGATTTCATTACATTGTGTGCATATATCATGTGCTTTTCTTAGAACCATGCCCATTGCTCAGTCCAGTCTTATTCCAACCTCCTCCTTGCCCCTTCTCTTTTCCAAAAAGTCCCCCTTTGACTTTCATGCACCCCAAAGATTAAATGTGAGAGAAAACACTTGATATTTGTCCTTCCAATATTGACACATTTTGGTTGACACAATGATAGACAGCCATTCACCTATATTGCTTTAAATGATATAATTTAATAAAACTCTATTGCATATATACATAGCATATAATTTATCCATTCAACTGCTGGCATATTTTGTATGCAGCCTCAATAAACAAGAATATACAGGTATCACTATGATGTGCTGATTTTGATTATTTCAAGTATATAATCAGGAGTGGTATAGCTGGATTGTATGGCATTTCCATGCCCACATTTTTGAAGAAACTCCATACAGATTTCCATAGATGGTAGCTGGATCTAGTTTACACACACAAAAGAAGTATATAAAGATTCATTTTTCTCCTCCATCCCTAACAGCACTTATTGTAATTTATTCCCTTAATGATAGAAATTCTGAAGAGAGGGAGATGGGATCTTAATGTACATTTTTTAAAATTACCTTGTGACTAAGAATGCTGAACATTTTATTATTGCTCATGTCTACTTCTTTTGAGAACTATTTGTTCGATTGTTTCACAGATTTATTGATTGGATGATTTTTAAATGTGTATCACAGTTTCAAAGATTCCTTTGATAATTTCATACATGCATATAATGCAAACTGATTACTCTCAACCCTCACCCTCTATGAACCCAATGATACAAAGAAATTTCCCCTGCAAATTTCTTTCTCACATCTATGCTTATTTGTTTTGGTTTGTCTTCCACTGAGCTTAATAAAATCTGCCTGTGAGACCATGAGTTTGGAGCCTGGTGGACTCAGCACTGGATAGACAACTGAAAACAATGGTTCTCCTCTTTCAGAATCTATCAAGAGACAATAGTCCCACAGTAAGTGGTAGGACCCGATTAGCCCTTATCTATTCCATGGCTGTTCAGGCCCCATGCAAGTAACCAGTTACTGAGAGTTCATGATTACAGTGGTTGTGCCTGCAGGATGACATTTTATAGGCTTTATCCTGTTTTTGAGCTCTTATATTCTTCCTATACAGCTTTCTACAATGTTCCCTTAGTATTGGATGGGCTGCTATATATACTATTTGATACATATGTATATACATGTATATACATATATATATACACACATGTGTGTATGTGTGTGTGTGTGTCTGTCTGTTGTATGTATGTATATATGTGTCTGGGTGTGTGTGTGCATGTGTGAGTGCATGTGTTTGTGTGTGTGAGTTCATGTGTGTGTGTGTGTGTGTGTGTGTGTGTGTGTGTGTGTGTGTCTGAGTATAACTTTATACATATAAGAAATCTTTAAATATATTCATAATTATTTTTGAGAAGTTATTATCTAACCTTATTGCCTTGGGAATCAAACATCCCTGCAATTTTTTCTTTCTCTGGAAATATGAAACAAATATTATTTGCTGATTCAGTAAATGCTGGACTAGAAGGTTAGCTTATATGTTGGAGCTACAATATGCATTGCACTGCAACAATGGCTGTTGACAGTTAAGATACAATTAAGAAACAGTTATTGAATGTGTTCATTTAGTCAGCCTCAGGCTTGGCAAGCCTCTTAATGTGCTATTCCTGTCTTAGTGACAAGCTTCCCAAAATTTTGGTTGTATAACTGAGATCCAGATTCTAAATAGAACAGTATAGTTAATGTAGTTATCTTCATGTATTGGAATGAACTACTGAAGTTTTCTGAGCCTTATATTTTAACCTGTTTTGCACTGGTATTCATTCTTTCAGTTTCTTTACATGAACCTCATTTAAGTACTGGTCCTACCTAAATTTAGGCTGTATGCTTCCTCATTTATGTACATAGTGGTTGTTATTTAATCACTGAACATTCAGTAAGGATGCTGGGGGTAGGTGGAGCCATGTAGGTCAGTTTTAGAGCACTGGCCTTGCAAGCATTAGGCCCCACATTTTATTACTACCTTGGCAAAACATGCTCACTACTTATTTTATGTCTGGAACCATGCATCTTATAAGAATTCATCTGTGAATGAAAGTGACATAACTTCAGCCTAGGAGGGCTTAGTGCATGTATCAAGTAATTACAATGAGCTATATCCATTGTTTTGATATCAGCTATGGAACTAATCTAGGAGGTCCTAAAAAATATTCCTTAAATAAGACATGCATAAGTTAGTTGAAGACTAAGGATTAATGGAATTTACTAGACAAAAGAGGACTAACAGGATGTATGGATACTGTGCTATGTATGTATGTAAAATTTTTGATAGTGAAACAAAATATTTTAAGAAAAATTTCAGCACTTGTCCAGCTTAAATTTCAGCAAAGTAGAACAGCTAAAAGTTCTTCCCTACCAGAAAGCATGTATTTCTCAGAGGACATACATGTAATGGGATAACAAACATGATGTAATATGAATAAATTATAATAAATAAAAAATAAACAAAAACTTAAACAACAAACAACAACAACAAAGGTACAAGGTCCTGGCTCACACTCTGCCCCCAATTATGTCTTGCTGCTCCGTCACCCTATGCTTTGCTGATAACAACGGAAGAAGAAATCATCGCACTCATTGACAATGGCTCTGGCATGTGCAAAGCTGGCTTTGCTGGTGACGACTCTCCCAGGGCCATTTTTTCTAACATCGTTGGTTGCTCAGGGCACCATGATAAGCATCTGCCAGAAAGGTTCGTACATGGGTGATGAGCACCAGAGCAAGAGAAGCATCCTGACCTTAAAGTATCCTATCGAGCACAGCATTGTCACCAACTGGGATGACATGGAGAAGAGCTTGTGCCATACTGTCTACAATGAGCTGTGGGTGGCAGCTGCTTCTGACTTAGGGCCCTCTGAACCCCAAAGCTAACAGAGAAAAGATGATGCAGATAATGTTTGAAGCCTTCAATACCCCAGTCATGTACATGGCTATTCAGGCAGTGCTGTCCTTGTATGCATCTGGGTGCACCATTGTTATTGTCATGGACTCCGGTAAGGGGGGGTCACACATACAGTGCCCTTCCCCATGCCATCTTGTATCTGGACCTGGCTGGCCTGGACCTGACAGACTAACTCATGAAGATCCTGACTTAGTGGGGCTACAGCTTTACCACCAAGGCTGAGTGGGAAATTGTGTGTGACATTAAGGAGAAGCTGCGCTATATGGCCCTGGAATTTGAGCAAGAAATGGCTACTGCTGCATTCTCCTCCTTCTTGAAGAAGAGTTATGAGTTGCCTGATGTGCAGGTGATCACCATAGGCAATGAGTGATTCCGGTGTCCAGAGGCATTCTTCTAGCCTTCCTTCTTGGACATGGAGTCATGTGGCATCCATGAGACTACACTCAACTCCATCATGAAGTGTGATGTGGACATCTGCAAGGACCTGTATGCCAACATGGTGCTACCTGGTGGTACTACCATGTATCCCAGGCATTGCTGACAGGACGCAGAAGATCACAGCCCTAGAAAGCAGCACAATGAAGATTAAGGTCATTGCTCCTCCTGTGTGCAAGTACTTAGTCTGGATTGGCAGCTCCATCCTGGCCTCCCTGTCCACCTTCGAGCAGATGTGGGTCATCAAGCAGGAGTATAAGCCAGGCCCCTTCATTGTCCTCTGCAAATGCTTCTAGATGGACTGAAAAGGTGCCAGGCATCTGCTGCATGAACTGATTCTGAAGTATCAATTTGCTTTACCCTAATCAACTGAGAATGCCTCCTCTTTGGCCATATTTACTCAAGGTTTTGCACAGTTTGCTGTGTTCACTTCTTTTCGGATACTGTTAAAACAGTAACATCTCTTTTGAGCTTTAAAAGATTTTGCAATGATGGGGATTTGGCTCTAAAAACGTGCTTAGCACCTATGCATTTCTTGATCTGACTATAACACTGAACAAAGTAACAAATATTTTGCAAAAAGTTTCTATAGAAATTGAAGACAGCAAAGAAGAATCAGGATAATGGTAGAATTCAGTATTTTACTAGGTAAGGTAACAATTATGATTCGAATTTAAAATGTCCCAATAGGCTCAGGATTGGAACACTTCTCAACTGGTGACACTGTTCTGGGAGATGCTGGAAGCTTTGGGAAGTGGGGCCTGCTAGAAAGAGGTAGGTTAATGGAGACTTGCTGTTTAACTCTATACCTCATCTTCTCTTCCTTTATCCGATTCATGGCTGCCATGATGCACTAAGATAACTGCCTCCTACCATTATGATTTTGCATTTAACATGCCTTAAAGGAATAGTGCCACTAGACAGAGGAGAGAAACCTTAGAGAACATAGGCACAGGTTAACCTTTCTTTCCTTAAGCTAGTTTTTCAAATAATTTGTGATAGCAATGGCAAACTGAGTGATACAATAAGTTTTCATGGAAAAGTTTCCACTCTGTGTGAATGAGGCAAACGAGGGTGATATGCTAACAGATTTCCTTTTTCTTTCTCTTCTGTGATGCAGCATTCATTTACCCCAACTTTCAGACTTCCTCTTCTTTTTCCTTTTTTGACTCCGATTTTATGTACAATCCAAGAAATGAATTAATGATTACTCCAAGGGTGTACTACTCAGGAACTAGGCTCCTGTCTTGTTAGCCATTTTCATGTTATTTAAGATAATATTGATGTGTGTATTGGGGCTGAAGATATTCTAAACTTAGTGGAATATTTTTCAAATCTTTAAATAACTTTTAAAAACATCTTTATCTTTCAATTAGTCAGATTTTATACAGGATGTAAGGTTCTTCTGATTGAATATTATCATCTGAAGCTTCTTTGGGCCTAAGGTGTCTTCATAAGGACATTTCTTTCTTTCTTTCTTTCTTTTCTTTTTTTTTTTTTTTTTTTTTACAAAAAAAGACTTAAAATTCTCTGACACTTTCTTTTTACCTTAATAGCGGTGTATTTTCTCTTATTGTGTTACTTATCAATGTTTTAAAAAGTAGATCAAGTGTCCTACTAAAATAATGTAAAAAGAAACAATATAGAAATCATGCCTAGAGGGTTAAAAAGAAAAGAGAAAACACAGATAATTCAAGAGGTAATGGTCAAACACTTGTATAGAAAAATTGCTATCGTAGCACAGTTGAGAGATGTCATCTTTCAATTTGTTGACTGTTTCTGTAGAGCTTGACTTGTATTCCTTATATCACATATCTAAGATTTTTCAAATAACATTATAACTGATGGTTGCAGCTCATCTAGTGACAATGTGACCTTTGAGAACTGAAGTTGTACTTTGATGGATCCTATACCTGAAGGTCATGATCAATCACAAGAAATGTTCAAAACATTATGTTTTAACTCAAGACTCACCATCAAATTTCTTTTTTCTTGACTTTGCCTCCTTAACTTTCTTTTCCCTTTAATTTAACAAGTGCCCATAAATGACCCTAGTCCTCTGCAGCTTAGGATTTATTTATTATAATTCAAATAATTTTAGCTTTTGTGTTTACCTCACTTTTTGATTCATTTTATAGCTGTTTGTTTAGTTTTATAGTGAAAAATTAGTTCATATGCATTCATTATTACTTCATTTATAATACCTAACTCTTTTTGAACTTTTAACTTTCTAAATTATCCTACATGCACAGTTAATTATAAGATTACACAACATGTTTTTCTTTTTGTTGAGTTTTAGAAATTTTTCATCTTTTTTCCCTTCTACTTTGTATTTATCAAAGTGATCATTAATCTCTAAGTGGTAAAGTTCTGGGGTTATCTTTGTGGGATTTTTAATTTCTATTTTTGTTGCATAGCTCACATGGAATGTGACTTTTATCATTTTCAAATATGAGGCCCTAATTAATTCTTACATTAGGTATACAATCATTTTTTACTCATTTTTCAGCACATGGGAGGGCATGGTCTTAGATGTGTTTGTAATATATATTTGTAAATGTGAGAGTGTCAGCAATATTATTCCAGATGCCATGCCATGAGTTTTATTTAGACACGGTCTCTTTATACTCCTACCCCTACCATTGATCTCAAAATATTTTGATATATTTTCTTTGTCTTTCTAGAACATTGTACTGAATGCATTTCATTATAATACTATTTGTTATGCAGAATTAAACTAGTTTCACTAATCTTTGTAGATTATAGCTTTTATCACCACAAAAATTTTACTTACTAATATATTTTAATTTTTCAGTTATTTTTATTGAATATAAATAGAAGTTGCTTTATTATTTTTATCATTTGAGAATGTCATATATGCATCAACTCCTATCAGACACTTCCAATTTATCCTCTTCCCAACTTCTTGCTCTTGTTTTTTTAACTCACTGTTATATAGATATTTCTTCTAAGATTGAAACATTATATCTCCCAAGGTAGAAGCTAAGCAACTGAAAATAGTTACAGAAACTCCCTGAAACTGACTGCAACCACTAGACCCCTTCCACCCTAGGACAATATTAACAAAGACTGTTGAGAGTCTACCTCTCTATCTCCTGTAAGCAAAGCTGCAAAGAAGACTCGGTAACCTGCCCAGTTGCTTTGAAGAAGCAGAAACCAGACTAGCTACCTAAGAGAGGTTAGATCAAGTGAGTTACTTTGAAAGGACACTCTCTAACCTGTTGAGGTGCCTGCAGGCTGCACAGTGTGCTCCAGGTTCCCAGGTTTTCTGATCTGTCAGACATGCTGGTGTGAACTCTGGAAATCTGGCTGTCGTTGAGTCCGTTCTGCTCCTATAACTAATACCTTACCCATACTCCTTTTTTCTTTTAAAAATATTTTTCTGTGTAATTTATATTATTACATGTATATGCAATAAACTACCTATAGCAAGAAGAACCATGAAACAACCAGGCATTATATAAACATTACATTCTTTGTGTTTTGGCTATTTGTATTTGGCAATCTTAAAGAAAACATCTTTCCTATCTTGGTTCATCTAAAATTCTCAATGTAAATCAATATCTATCATATGTCATCTTTATCAACTTAAAGCATCTATCTAGACCTAAGAACATCTTAACCTCTAAAATACTAAGCTTAATTGTAAAACTAAACTATCTGGTCTTCAATCCCATCAGAGACTTAAGAAGGAATAAAATTAATTATCTGAGTAGACAGGAAGTGCAGGTAAGTAGCTTTCAAAATGAGAAAATGAAAGGGAGAGTTTGCTGCCTGAACAGTCCCCCAAAACTCTCTATAACATTGGAGCCAACTTCAGCCTTCTAGCCCAATATATCTGACAGACATACTTTTGAGGCAGGAACCATTGAGGACTTGCTTATCCTGTCTTGGCAGAGTTTGGCAGTCTGCCTGCATCTGACCTTGCCCATTTTTAGGCAGACCTGTCTGTGGCAGAAATGAGGACATTTTCCCTAGTGGCTTGTTTGCCACATTTGAAGCTATCTCCATAAAGAGATTCTTGGATGCTCATCATCCTCTTTGAGGTAGGCTGGGTGTTACCAGGAGTTAACTTGCTTTGTTGTCAAAGAATCTTTAAACTAATAAAAATATCATTAAATGCCATATTCTGCAGGTCTTGGAGGCTTTTGAAGACTGTATCTATTTAACCCTATCTATCTATAGAATCTTATCTATCTGTTAAACCCAGGATGTATATTCTTGTGATAAAAATAGGCTAGAAATTGATATGACCATGACTTGATCAACTAACAATTAACTTGTATTACTTAATTATTATAAACAGCTTGCAATAGCACTTTCAAAGTATTGGAAATAAACCTTGTATTATAGTTTAGTTGTATGGGTACAATGCTTCATATTAGAGTAGAAACATATATAAAGTGTGTGAAGAATAATCTTAAATTTGAATTCCATACCAATGTATCAAAAATTAAAATTATTTTACATCAATGTACAAACTTCTATATCAGTGAATTAAAAAATAACCATGTGAGTAGCAATTAAGGCATTAATTTAAGTAGATTCAACAATCTACTTTTGTTCTATCATCCCTATATACTTCTATATTCTCCCTTCTTTTTTTCAAACACTATCTCCAAACCTAATAAAGAAAGATAAAGGAAAAAAGAGACATCCCTGATTCCAACCTATTTTTCTCTCTGAATAAGACTGATAATGACTTATAACCAACTCCCAATGAAAATAAACATCTATAGCCCAATAAAGAATCCAAAAAACCTACCCAACCCCTCTTAAGGGAGATGGGACATCATTCTCTTAAGGTTTCTTTTGGCTGATGTGGAACAAAGAATACCTTTTTATGGGCCCAGATAAAATTGAGGAAAATAGTTAAACAAGCTAAGAATATCATTTGTGATCCAACCTATTCCAAGAACACATCAACCATAACATTCACCCGGACCAAGTAGTCTTCATCCCATGCATGCAGGGGTGGTTTAATATATGGAAATCCATCAATGTAATTCATCATATAAACAAACTGAAAGAAAAAAAAAACCTCACATGAGCATCTCCTTAGATGTTGAAAAAGCATTTGACAAAATACAATACTCATGTTAAAAGCCTTGGAGAGTACAGGAATACAAGGCACATACCTAAACATAGTGAAGGCAATGTACAGCAAGCCTATAGCCAAAATTCAACTAAACAGAGAGAAACATAATTCAATGCCATGAAATCTGGGACAAGACAAGGCTGTCCACTCTATCTATATCTCTTCAATATAGTATTTGAAGTCCTAGCAAGAGCAATAAGAAAACTAAAGGAGATCAAGGGGATACAAATTGGAAAGGAAGAAGTCAAACTATCTCTATTCAAGGATGATATGATTGTATGCATAAGTGACCCCAAAAATTCTATCAAGGAACTCCTACACCTCCTACACCTGATAAACACCTTCAGCAAAATGGCTGGATACAAAATCAACTAAAATTATTCTGTATACAAATGACAAACAGGCTGAGAAAGAAGTTAGGGAAACTATATCCTTCACAATAGCCACAAATAATATAAAGTATCTTGGTGTAACTCTAACCAAGAAAGTGAAAGACTTGTATGAAAAAAACTTCATATCTCTGAATAAAGAAATTGAAGAAGAGCCAGGTGTGGTGGCGCATGGCTTTAATCCCAGCACTTGAGAGGCAGAGGCAGGTGGATCACTGTGAGTTCAAGGCCAGCCTGGTCCACAAAGCGAGTCCATGACAGCCAAGGCTAACACAGAGAGACCATGTCTCAAAAAAAAAAAAAAAAAAAGAAAAAAAAGAAAAAAAAAGAAAAAAAGAAAGAAAGAAAGAAAGAAAAGAAATTGAAGATGTCGTAAGATGGAAAAATCTCCCATGCTCATGGATCAGGAGATTCAACATAGTAAACCTGGCCATCTTACCAAAAGCAATCTATAGATTCAATGCAATTCCCATCAAAATACCAACACAATTCTTTACTGTCCTTGAAAGTTCAATTCTTAACTTAATATGGAAAAACAAAAAAACTAGAAAAGGTAAAACAAGCCTGTAGAATAAAAGATCTTTAAGAGGAATCTTCATCCCAGACCTCAAGCTGTACTATAGAGCAACAGTAATTAAAAACAACATGGTACTGGCATAGAAATAGGCTAGTTGATCAGTGAAATACAATTGAAGACCCAGAAATAAATCAACACACCTATGAGCATGTAAATTTTGACAAAGAAGCCAAATCCATACAATGGAAAAAAGATAGTATCTTCAACAAATGGTGCTGGTCTAACTGGATGTCTACATGTAGAAAAATGCAAATAGATCCATATTATCACCCTTCACAAAACTAAAGTCCAGGTGGATTAAAGACCTCAACATAAAGCCATACACACTAAATCTGTTAGAAGAAAAAGTGGAGAAGAGCCTTGAATTCATTGTCACAGGAGACAACTTCCTGGAACAGAACACCTACAGCTCAGGCTCTAAGATCAACAACTAATAAAAGGCACTTCATGAAACTAAAAAGCTTCTGTAAGGCAAAGGACACTGTCTACAGAACAAAGAAACAGCCTACAGACTGGGAAAAGATCTTCACCAACTCTACATTTGACAAAGGTTAAGAAATTAAATGCCACTAAATCAAATATCCCAATTAAAAAACGAGGCACCGAGCTTAATAGAGAATTCTCAACAGAGGCTTATAGAATGGCTGAGAAAAACTTAAAGAAATGCTCAGCATCCCTAATCATCAGAGAAATGCAAATCAAAATGACTATGAGATTCTATCTTACATCTACTAGAATGGCTAAGATAAAAAAAAACTGAGTGGACAGCACATGATGTTGAAGATGTGGAGAAAGGGGAACACTCTTCCATTGCTGGTAGGAGTACAATCTTATAAATTACTTTGAAAATCAACCTGGCACTTTCTCAGGAAATTGGGAATGGTTCTACCTCAAGACCCAACCATTCCACTCCTGGGCATATACTGGAAAGATGCTCCACCATACAACCAAGGACATTTGCTCAACTATTTTCTATTTAAAATTTTTTTTATTAATTTATTCATATTACATCTCACTTGTTAGCCCATCCCTTGTATCCTCCCATTCCTCCCTTCCTCCCGCTTCCCCCCCTACTCCCCTCCCCTATGTCTGTGTCTGAGGGGGACCTCCTCCCCCTGTATATGCTCATAGGGTATCAAGTCTCTCCTTGGTGACCTATTATCCTTCCTCTGAGTGCCACCAGGCATCTCCATCCAAGGGACATGGTCAAATATGGGGCACCAGAGTTTGTGTGATAGTCAGATCTCCTTCTCCACTCACCAGTGGAGAATGTCCTGTCCATCGGCTAGTCTGGGTAGGGGTTCGAAGTTACTGCCTATATTTTCCTTGGCTGTTGCCATAGTTTGTGGAGGACCCCAGGGCCCAGACCCGCCTGTAGTTTTCAACTATTTTCATAGTAATTTTATTCGTATAGCCAGAATCTGGAAACAACCTAGATGTCCATCAACCAAAGAATGGATAATGAAACTGTGGTATATTTACACAATTGAATACTACTTAGGTTTAAAAACAAAGAAAATTCGAAAATTTCTGGCAAATGGATAGAACTAGAAAAGATCATGCTTAGTGAGATAACTTAGACCCAGAAATACAGACACGGTATATACTTACTTATTAGCAGATGTTAGCCACTTAATACAGGATAACCACACTACAGTACAGAGAGTGATGCACCTACCAAGGATCATGTATGATGTGGACTTAAACACCCTCTGCTCAGATGTAGTACATAGGCAGCACAGTCTCCTTGTGGGGCTCACAATATGAGGAGTAGGGACTACTTCTGACATGGATTCTTACCCCCGCCCCCAATGTTGATCAGTACAGATGAGACTTGATAGGCTGATGTCAGATGTTAGGGTAGGAGGGCTCCCCTTTCTGAGGACTAGGGAAGGGAGGTAGAGGGGATTAGTGAGGGAGATGGGAGGCAATGAGAGAGGGGGATACAATCCGGATGTGAATAATTTAAACTTCAGAACAAACAGGTTACTTTTACTCACACAAGGAGCAGGGAACCAGCCTTATTCTGTGCATCATGCACACCTCATACATTTATAATTTTAGGACTGTATAATTCTTGGGAGAAATTATATGTTTTCAGAACTAGACACTGACACTGGATCAGATCTGACAGGATTCATTCCCCTCAGCATGCTGAGGTGCTGGCATCCTGCATCCTTCATGCTCCAATACCAAGTGCTTCAGTTGTTGTTCCTCATCAGAACAGGACAGCTCCCAAGATAGCTTCGAAGAAAGCTTCCGATCCCAATTGGTCCAGCAATTCAGACTGACACACACAGGACTTTAATTAAGCCTGGAATTCCTCACCCATATTCTTGTAAGTTAAGACCAATAAAACTCACTGGGTTACAGTTGGACATTGATGCTCTCTGTACATTGGTCTGTTGTAGGGTCCTTATCTAGGGTGAGTAGAACTGTGTATTGTATATCTGTGATGAGTAGCCATATGTATTGTGTCTCCCCAAAAGAGGTTTTGTCACACAGCACTCACTGAATCCATCAAGTGCTGCTGTATGTGTCGGGCTATCTTCTGTAACATGGACAACCTACTCATTTTCACATCCCTGAATGAAGTTTAATCTCCCATATATCCATCAATTCCCAATAACTCATTAATTAGGGTGGCAACATCAAATACCCCTTTCCCATCCATGCTGTAATGTTGACCAGCTTGAAGTTGTGCAGTTTTTATGTAGGAAACCATAGCTCCTATGACACAACATTATGGGAGTAATCATGATGTCAAGTCAAGAAGATACTGATTTATAGCAGCCCTCACCAACTTCTGGCTCTTATAAACATTCTGCAACGTTTTCTGGCCATATACCCTGAACTTTGGTGGTGGCGGTGCTGTAATTTGGATGTCCATTTAGGGCTGAGTGCTTTACAGACATTTATTTTATACACTTTGATCCTTTATTTCAAATGTATCTTTGTATTGACTGCTATCCACTGCAAACAGAAGCTTCTCTGATGATGGCTGGGAACTATTACAATCTAATGGTGTAAAGATAAATATTTTAAAGGCAAATTGATGCTGTGTCCATTTAGAAAAATACCAGTAGTTTCTTCAAGCTGCATATGAATTTCCTGGCCAATATTTTTTGGCAAAAACTCCAACACCATTTGGGTTATCTCACTTGTGGAACAAGATTTAAATTGAATCCAAAATGCACCTATAGCCATCATTTCACTATTGCCATCACAGGCAGGCATATCTTGAAAGGCAGGGGTATTTTAGTTCACAGAGTTCACATCTGGGGAGGCTATTTATGACTGCTCTTCCTCCAGCAGCCTACATAGTGCCTTCTAGCACTATTAAAGCTATCAGGGAGAAAACCTCCAGTTTGGTTTCTTTATATTCAATGGTCAAGTGTATGGTGTGTTCAGCAAAACAATTCCTTGTATTTTGGAAGGAGTCTCTGCAAATCCCCTAACCTATAACTCAAAGGCAGGTATCCTACACTTGGTACTGCTATTTTTGTTTGATAACTTATGGGTTTCTGGGACATAGTTACTCTTTTTATTCACAGTTGCTTGATACAACTTGGCATATAATTTTATTTATTTTATTTCAGTCTAAAATATTTTTGAAATTAAGTAATTGGAACAGAATCCAATAGGAATTTTTCCAATCTAGTTTATCTTTTTAGTCCAATAGCTTAATATTATTACATTTCCATCAAGATGGGACAATATTATTATTCTTGTGGATAAAATGTGATTAAAGGTGATGTATATCATAGAGGCTCATCCTTGTAAGTGTTATCGAATAATGCTTTATGTTTTCACATTCTTGGAAGACAACTAAATCCAAACAGTTTCACTGAAGATTCTGTGGCCTTAATGGAAAGCACAGATAAAGTTCAAGAGAACCTAAAGCTTACCTGGAGAGCTTCAAACAGATAATTGGATTGAGACATGATTGAATATTTTGTTTTCTTAACAAAGGAGCTACCTGTTACAGTTACTGATTTACTTTAACATGGATACAAATATACAATGCTCCAAATTAAAAAGATACATAACTTATGCAGTTAAACACAATTTATTTTTCTTCCTTAGTCTCTCAGACATTGTGTTCCCTTCTTCACAGGCAGATATAACTGACAAGGTCTTATATATCTTCCATGATATTTATTCCTTAACATCAATTTTCCTATTCTGCTTTCAAATTTAATTATTTTCCTATTCATTTAGTAGTTCTATTAATATATTAAATGTATTCCTTTTGGTGGTAAGAAAACCAAATATTTTTTGTTTTCCATTAAGTGGCTTTCCTGTAAATAGAATATTTTCACTTATGTACTTCAGTTTATAATTTTTTTTTGCAATGCTTGGGATAGGGCCCAGAGCCTTGTCAATGCTAGGCAAGTACTCTATCACAAGTCCTAAGAATAAATCTTTAAAACCTAAAAGAATTTCAATTTTGTGTAGTAGCATGTAGGTTTATATCTACTTATCTATTATATGAAATTTAAATTAATCTATTTTCCTTCCTCTCAAATTCATTTTTATCTATTCCCATTTCTATCAATGTCTTAATAAACTTATCACTTTTATACTATTAAATATTTTGCAATTCTTGTCCACTTTTTAGAAGAAGTAGATTGAATCTTAGTTCTATGATCTAAATATTTTCAATTTGAATATGCTTATTCAGTTTGGAGAGTCTTTTGAAGCCCTTTAAATGATTTCTCAAGTTAGCATACTAAGGAACGGATTTTATCATTGCATTCTAATAGACACATGCCATTATACATTGTTCAAATTCATTTTCCCTTACAAAAGGCTTTTTATTAGTTAATAGAATCATTATCCCCATTCATTTAGATATAACTTTAAAACATGACCCAATTTTCAGTACAACTTCTTGTAATTTGTTCAGTAGATAATTTTCTGATTTAATTTTCATTTAGCTAAAGTGTTTTATTGAATGAGTTCACAGAAACCAACTTTTATCACTTGTAAGTTTTAAATTTATTCATCCCTTTTCTCCATTTTTCATCTTAAGGATGGGTAATACGGGTTTCATCAATAAAATTTCCTTATTGTCAGTAAGTGGTAAGGATTCTGTACTGTATTCTAGTTTCTAAAACTGAACTTGAAATTCTTGGTGCTATATGCTGTCATTACTTGACAAAAATCTTGTTCTAGCCTTATTGAAAAATTTAAGAGTATTTAAAACTCCCCAGAAATACCTTCTCAGACTTGCTCAGATGTATGTCTTCTAAGTGATCCTGAATCTGGCAAACCCTTGGAGCTTTTAGCAGGCAGGTTACTTTTCCCATTGTCTTTTAATATTTTTATTAATTTATCCACTTCATATCCTGTCTTAGCCCCTTTCCTCTTCTCCTCCTAGTCACACCATCTCCCCTTTCCCCTTACCCACTTCTCTATTCATCAGAAAAGGGGAGCCTCACCTATCTACCCACCCCAGCTCATCAAGTTCTATCAGGACTAAGCATGTCAACTTCCCCTGTGACCTAGCAAGGCAGTCCTGCCAAGGGGAAGGGATCAAAAAGCAGGCAACAAAGTCCATGTCAGAGACAGTCTCCTCTCCCCTTACTATTGGACCCACAGGAAGCCTGAACTGCCTATCGGCTACATCTGTGTAGAGGGCCTACCTAGGTCCAGTCCATGCATGGTCCCTGGTTGATTCTTCAGAGTCAGCAAGCCCTTCTGGGCCCTGGTTAGTTGGCTCTGTTGGTCTTCTTGTAGAGTTCCTGTCACCTCTAGGCCCTCTCCTCCTCTTCCTCCTCCACTTTTCCACAAGACTCCCTATGTTTCAAACAGTGTTCACCTGTAACTTTCAGCATCTGTTTCAAACTGCTGCTGGGTGGCCTTTCAAAGGACAACACTGCTAGGCTCCTGTGGGCAAACATAGCAGAGTTATCATTAATTGTGCTGCCTTTTTCCCATGGGGTGGGCCAGGCATTGGTTGGACATTCATTCAATCTCTGATCTATCTTTATGCCTGCACATCTTGTAGACAGGGTAAATTTTGGGGTGAAGTTTTTGTGTGTGGATTGGTGTTCTCCTCCCTCCATTAGGAGTCCTATCTAGTTAGAGAGTATCCTCTTCAGTTTCCATGGTACCTGCTGCTAGCTGTCTCAGCTTTAGTGCCCCCATATCCTCCCAGAGGCCTACCCTGACTTAGATCTCCAGCTTGTCACAGAGAAGCCCCTGCCCACAGTTTCTCTTTTCTCTGCAGGCCTTCTGTCTTCCACTCTCCCTCTCCTAGGTCTGATCTCGATCCTCAATTCTCTCTGCTCTCCCTCTCCTACCTTTTTCCCTCTCTTTAATCACTACCACTGTCTGTTGTATTTCCCCTTCTGAGTGAGATTTAAGCATCTTCCCTTGAGTCCTTCTTGTTTTTTTTAAATTTTATTTTATTAATTTATTCAGATTACATCTCAATTGTTATCCCATCACTTGTATCCTCCCATTCTTCCCTCCCTCCCCTTTCACCCTATTCCCCTCCCGTAAGTCTATGACTGAGGGGGACCTCCTCCTCCACTATATGGTCGTAGGCTATCAAGTCTCATCTTGGTAGCCTGATTACTCTTTCTCTGAGTGCAACCAGGCCTCCCCACCAAGGGGAAGTAGTCAAATATGGGGCACCAGAGTTCATGTCAGAGTCAGTCCCCATTCTCCATACAACTGTGGAGAATGTCCTGTCCATTGTCTAGATCAGAGTACGGGTTCGATGTTTACTGCTTGTATTATTCTTGGTTAGTGGAGTAGTTTGAGCAGAACCCCTTGGGCCCAGATTTGCATATCATGATGCTCTTCTTATAGGTTTCTAGGACCCACTGGATCTTTCTATTTCCCCATTCTCCTATATTTCTCTTACCTAGAGTCCCAGAAGGATGTCCTCACATCTATTCCAATCTCCAGGTAAGTGAACACTTTCATGGAAAATGCCGTATGGGCTAGTGTGAGTCTTTCTGCTTCTGGGTTAACCCACTCATTATGATCATTTCCAGTTCCATCCATTTGTCCACAAATTTTGGGATTTCCTTGTTTTTAATAGCTGAGTAGTATTCCATAGTCTAAATGTACCACCGTTTCTTTATCCATTCTTCAACTGAGGGACATTTAGATTGTTTCTAGGTTCTGGTTGTTATGAATAAGGCTGTTATGAACATGGTTGAGCATATGTCCTTGTATGGTGGAGCATCTTCTGAGTATATTCCAAGGAGTAGAATAGCTGGGTCTTAAAGAAGCCCTATTCCCAGTTTTCTGAGAAAGCACCAGATAGATTTCCAAAATGTTTGTGCAAGTTTGCATTCCCACCAGCAATGAAGGAGTGGTTCCCTTTCTCCACATCCTCGCCAGCATATGGTGTCAGTTGAGTTTTTTATCTTGGCAATTCTGATGGGTGTAAAATGGAATCTCAGAGTCTATTTGATTTGCATTTCTCTAATGACTAAAGATGTTGAGCATTTCTTTACGTATTTCTTAGCCATTTGATATTCTTCTGTTGAGAACTCTGTTTAGTTCTAAGCACCATTTCTTAATTGGATTATTTGGTTTGGTGGTGCTTAATTTCTTATATTTTGGATATTAGACCTTTATCAGACGTAGGGTTGGTGAAGATCTTTTCCCAGTCTGTAGGCTGTCACTTTGTTCTGTTGACTGTTTTCTGCCTTGCAGAAGCTTCTCAGCCTCATGAGGTCCCATTTATTAATTGTTGACATTAAGGCCTGGGCTGTTGGTGTTCTGTTCAGGAAGTTGTTTCCTGTGCCAATGTGTTCCAGGCTCTTCCCCAATTTTTCTTCTAACTGATTTAGCATCTCTGGTTTTATATTGAGGTCTTTAATCCACTTGGACTTGAGTTTTGTGCATAGTGACAAATATGGGTCTAGATATCCAGTTAGATCAGCACTATTTGTTGAAGATGCTATCCTTTTTCCATTGAATAGATTTGACCCCCAAAATTTCACTAGAAAACTCCTACAGCTGATAAACACCTTCAGCAAATTGGCTGGATACAAAATTAATTCCAAAAAGTCAGTAGTCTTCCTATATACAAATGATAATCATGCAGAGGAAGACATTAGGAAAGCTACACCCTTCATGATAGCCATAGGCAATATAAAATATCTAGGAGTAACTCTAACCAAGCAAGTGAAGGACTTGTTTGAAAAAAACTTCAAATCTCTGAGGAAAGAGATTGAAGATGACATGAGAAGATTGAAGGATCTCCCTTGTTCATGGATCAGGAGAATTAACATAGTAAAAATGGCCATCTTACCAAAAGCAATTTACAGATTCAATGTAATCCCTATCAAAATACCTACACAATTTTTAAAGACATTGAAAGATCAATTCTCAACTTCATATGGAAAAACAAAAAACCCAGAATAGCTAAGACAGTCCTATACAATAGAAGATCCTTGGGAAGAATCTCCATACCTGATCTCAAGCTGTACTATAGAGCAACAGTAATTAAAACAGCATGGTACTGGCATAGCAATAGGCTGGTGGATCAATGGAATAAAATTGAAGACTCAGAAATGAATCCATACACGTATGGTCACTTGAATTTTGACAAAGAGTCCTTCTTGTTATGTAGCATCTTTAGGTCTGTGGATTGTAGTGTGGTTATCCTGTGTTATATGGCTAATATCCACTTATAAGTGAGTATATATCATCTGTATCTTTTTGGGTCTAGGTTACTTTACTCAGAATGATATTTTCTAGTTCTATACATTTGCCTGTAAATTTCATGATTTCCTTGTTTTTAATATCTGAGTAATATTCCATTATGTAAATGTACTACAGTTTCTTTATCCATTCTTTGCTTGAGGGACATCTAGGTTGTTTCCAGATTCTGGCCATTTATTAAAAAAAGCTGCCATGAATATAGTTGAGAAAGTGTTCTTGTTGTATGGTAAAGCATCTTTTGGGTATATACCCAGAAGTGGTGTAGCTTAGTCTTGAGGTAGAGCTTTCCCCAATTTTCTGAGAATACTCCAGATTGATTTCCAAAGTGATTATTCAAGTGTGCACCCCCATCAGCAAGAGAAGAGTTTCCCCCTTTCTCCACATCCTCACCAGCATGTGCTGTCACTTGAGTTTTTTTTTTTATCTTAGCCATTCTGATGGACGTAAGATGGAATCTCAGAGTCATTTTGATTTGCATTTTCCTGATTACTGAGGATGTTGAACATTTTATTAAGTGCTTCTCAGCCATTAGAGATTCCTCTGTTGAGAATTGTCTATTTAGCTCTGTGCCCCATTTTTAAAATATATTTTATTGATTTATACATATTACATCTCAATTGTTATCCCATCCCTTGTATCCTCCCATTCCTTCCTCCCTCCCATTCTCCCCTTACTCCCCTCCCTTATGACTGTGACTGTGGGGGACCTCCTCACCCTGTGTATGCTCTGTGCCCCATTTTAAAAATAAAGATCAGGAGGTTTCACTTTAATGGCACTAGTCTCTTTAACAATCACCACTTTTTGTTTTGTTTTGTTTTGGTGACTTTGTTTCTACAAATATAAACTTGTTCCTGCTACCTTTCACATTTCACATTTTTCTTAACTTTGTATTCTAATTATTGTTCTTTCTCTCACTATAGACCTGAGTAGGAACAATAACAACATACCAGCCTAAATGCTCTGAAGTTGTGAGATTTCCTCTGTCAATGAAATTAGTCCCCTGCTTTTGAATTCAACCTAATGCAAGTTCTACAAATATGGGAAGCTTTTTCTATAATACAAAATAATGGACTCTGGGATTGAAGGCCAGATAGTTTAGTCTTACAATTAACCTAAGCTATTTAGGGATTAAGATGTTTTTAGGTTTTGTGTTGGCAGAAATGAGATATGATAGATATTGATTCTCATTCAGAGTTTTAGATGTACCAAGATAGGAAAGATATTTTCTACAAGGTTGCCAAATGCAATTAGCCAAAACACCTTGAATATAACATTCATATGATCACTGATTATTTTGTGGTTCTTCTTGATGTATGTAATTTTTCTACTTATGTATTTAATATAAACATATATGCCAATAAAATAAAAAAAATCATGTTTGTTTGCTACTAAGTTGTAGAGATCCTTTATATATTTTTGACATTATATAATTATCAGATATTTATTCTTTCAGTATTGCAGTTTACATTTTAATTTTATTATTGCTTTGGTTTGCTGTGTAGAAGCTTTGTAGACTGATGCAGCCTTTGCTTACTTTTGCTTTTGTGGATTATACAGTTTGTGCCATATTCAAGAAAGTATTGCCTACCCAATGTCATGAAGCCTCCCTAGTTCAACTATTCCAGGAATTAACATTTTATATTTTTCCTTTTATTGAAAATAAATTTTTCGCATATAATATATACTGATTATAGTTTCCCTTCCCTCTACTTCTCCCAGTTTCTCCCTACCTCCCATTTCATCTGGACAAAACAAACGAAAGGAAAAAAGTCCAAGAAAAGGCACAAGAAATAGTTATAGATGTAGAGAAGCACTCATTCATACACTTAGAAGTTCCATAAAACACTAAAGCTGGAAGAAATAGTATATATACTAAAGACCTGTAATGTAAAAGAGAGAAGAAATATAAATAAAATACAATAAAATAAAAATAAAAATGTTAAAAAGGAAAAATCCCTTGACATAACATTATAAGATAAGGCACCTCCAAAGATGCCATTGAATTTGTTTTCTATTGGCCATCTGTATTTTTGATTATTACTTCATTTTCATGTAAAGTTTTAGATTACATGGGTCATATTTCATTCTTCTGTTTGTGAATAACCAGTTATCCCAACAACACCGACTGAAGAAATTATTCTCAGGCTATCATATATTCTTAGCATGTCTGTTCAAGAGTATTTGACCATTTATAGCTTCACTTATTTTTAATCTCTCTGTTCTGTCATGTTTGTTTATATGTATGTTTTTTCAGTATCATATTGCTTTCATTACTGTAACTTTGAAATGTATTTGGATATTAGAAAGTCCTGTTCCATGCACCAAATTAACTGAACTCTACCATTACCAATAATCCTCTCCACCAACTATGGGAATATCTTTGTCGTATGGTAAATTCTAGGTTCCAATAATTAACCTTCTTGGCAACCAATGCAGTAGAATTATTCTCCCAAGTGTTACTATTCTTTATGCCATATGAATATTTCTAAATTCTAGCATGTAATATGCATTATGTTAACTATATATCTGAACTCTGAATAACTTCTGCTTCATTTCTGCATCTCACTGAACAGTCTTTGTTCTGATCACTCCCTTAAGTTTCCCTCACATACACAGATCATTACCCTGCTCCCTCTCTCTCAATGTGTGTGTGCCCGCGCCTGCACTTTGAAAATTGCCTTTGTTCTTTGCTTGGGAAGCAACTATCTATCTCTAATATATTCAATCAATATGTCTTTAAGGTGTCTGATTAATCAGGCAGACAATTCTTGGTTGGAATAACTTTCTGAGCTGTAATATACACCTGAGATCAGATGGATGCTCCAAGAGACTAGCTGCTTGCCACATCTCCTGACTAAGATAGTATAGGACTGAAATGTAACAATATTTGAAAAACTGTTTTTGTAACCTATATAGAACTGCATAATTTAAGTCTAGATGAATGAAATTGTCCTGAATGTTAATGTGTATGTGTGACTGAGTGGTTATTCTTTGACAGGTTTGTTTGTTACATGTGGTTTGTCATGCAAATCATTATGCCAGGCTTAAGCATTTACTGTGCTATCCTATTGTTACTGCACTATCCTTTGCCTCTTTTAAACTTCATGAGTTTAATTTTGATGTTAGTTCATCCAGAAACCTGCCATCTTTACAAGGTATATGCTTGTATCTTTTGTAGTTATTTAAACTAGTAGTTGATATAAGTTTTGTGGAGTTTTTCATGTATCTTTATTATGTCCTCTGTTTTGTTGTATATTTTCTTATATTGGAGAACTTACTAACCCTTTTTGCAGTTCCTCAAGTACTGTCATAGTACCAAAATATGCCATAGGTTTTGCTAATGCTGACTGTGTTATTAGGAAAATAACGTGTAAAATTTTACCTTTCACTCATTTTCTATATAGATTAATGTAGTAGGAGAGTAGGGAAGGGAGCAAGGCATTAAGATTACCACATGAGAGAAGCCAGTTGGCAAAGGAAAACTAGAAACCTCTTCCTGGCCAAGTTGCCAAGTAGAGTATGTGCAGAAAAAGCATGCAGTATGCAAATATGAGAGAAGCAATATGGGCAAATGATCCATAAGAAATCAGAATCCTCCTGCCTTGGGCTACTGAGCTTCTGAATTTTCTCCTAGCTCTGGCACACTTCACTTCTTGGAAGCTTTCTCTTTATTAATAAACTGTCTCTGCTTCTATCATTATTCACTGTTCTTGATCCAGTTTCTTAGTCTGCACAAGAACCTGACAACATGACTGGGCACCATTCCAGCTCTCACATTTGTCTATAATGTCATATATGTTATCTGTACATGCACAAACTTAATGTGTAAAATTAAGTATGACTTTGAACATAGTTCTAGTGGTTGGAGTTAATATCATTGAGGAACAGAAATAATGACAGTAGAGAGTACAAAAAAATGATAGCAAAGAGTTTTTTTTACCATCTCAAAGTTTTGTTTGTCAGTATGCTGTCTGAAAACAAGGCCAGGATACTCAATGGAACACAGTTAGGTGGAGACCTAAATTAGACCCTTTGCACATGTGATTGGTATGTAAATGTTGAGGCTGATCCTTCTTTGTATTTCTTTTTTTAATTTCAAGAGGTGATTATGAACAGCACAGACAAAAGAAAAGAAGGTCGTATTGGGGGAGGGGATGAAGAAAGAAGAGAGGAGAGAAATCATTACCTATATTTTATCATTCTATTTTATTGTACACACTTATCTCAGAGTGTTCATTGTCTTTTTGTGCCATATGTGATCAAAACAACATAAATATTAAGGTTGTGACTAAAATTAGAAATCTTGAGTGCTGGCATAAAGTGGACCTAGCTTTTCTTTTGAATTTGTGGAGTTCAGTAAAACCAGTATCATTGAAAAAACAGTAATGAAAGAAAACATAGTAATTTGTTTCACTGAATGTGTCACTAGAGATTACTGTTATATTTATGTTTAAATGGCATTTGAAAGTGAAAAAGAAAATAATGTTCTCCAAACAGCATAGAAAAAATAATCTATGGTCAATCTGCTTTTGAATATTGACAGTTCTAGTAATGAGTATTGAAATGGACTAATTTAGGGCTTGTGTAAAATCTTTCATAAAATTCAGTGTGAAACTGGTTTAACTTTTAAAATAAGCCTGTTTTGTTAGTCTGGTAGGCTGGAAAGGATCATAGTTATTTTCTTGCCTCAGTGGAAAAGGACCTTTGGGGTCTCTGTCCATTTCTACTATTTTCTTCAAATACTATTGTAACACTTGTGTTAAAAAGATATTTTTTTCTCCTATTGCAGAAGAGAGACATTACGTTTAGCAGTATTACTGGGGAAGATCAGTCTGTTATGAGGATTCAACTTCCATCCTAGGAATTGGCTCTGCTTTGGAACTGACTCTGTCATATCAATTTGAAATTACCCTCTAGTTTTTTTCCTCAGCTACCGCCAAGATGCTTCCAAGAAAGCTAAGGTCATGTTGGAGTGAGCCCCTCACTTCATCTGGCAACTAGCACCCTGCGGGCAGTTCACAACATGGCCTCCTCCGAGCTCGCCTGCATCTACTCCGCCCTTATTCTTCATGACGATGAGGTGAAGGTCATGGAGGATAAAATCAATGCCCTCATTAAAGCAGCCCGGGTCAACGTTGAACCTTTCTGGCCTGGCTTGTTCACAAATGCCCTGGCCAATGTTAATATTGGGAGCCTCATCTGCAATGTAGGGGCTGGTGGGCCGGCTCCAGCAGCTGGAGCTGCACCAGCAGGAGGTCCTGGGCCAGCCACTGCTGCTGCCCCAGCTGAGGAGAAGAAAGTGGAAGCAAAGAAAGAAGAATCTGAGGAGTCTGATGATGACATGGGCTTTGGTATTTTTGACTAAACCTTTTGCTAACATGCTCAGTAAAAAGCTGAACCTGTTTAAAAAAAAAAGAAGTTACCCTCTGATCAGAGCCAACCTTATCACATAGCTAAGAAATGATTTTAAGACTGAAATAATTTATTTTAAGGAGGAGTCTAAGGAGCATAGCCGTCATCTGACAGCATCATAGCTTGATGAGAAGATAGAACATTGTACCCAACACTGCTGTCAGTAAGAATGTAAATTCAAGAATGGTGGGACGCTTTTTTATTCTTCACTCACTATTGTCTTCTATGTGGTTTGGAGAAATGTTATCTAGAAGTTAAAATTGGAAACCATGAAATTATTGTGTTGTTTACACCAAACTGATTTTTACAAAGATCTGAAATATTAATAGAAACAGTTATTTGAAGACATTTTATTGAAATAAATGATTATATTTTTTGTATTGGATTGTGATATCTGAAAATGGAGTGTGCTCACTTTTCTGGATATTTTTGTATTTTATAAGGTATAAGAAGTCCTCTATTGGAATATTTGAGCAGTGGCTATGGCGGTTGAAAAACAAAATTTAAGCTTATACATCAGACACTTCTAGAAGAATCCTATCTTAATTTTGTACCTATTTCAAAGTGACTTGTTTCAAGTTTATTTTTGGAGACACAATTATTTTAACAAATCAAGCATTCAAGTAATTCTATGAGTGTTGTAGGAATCACTAATGGGGCAGTGTTTTCTCACAGTGAACTTTATAATGATGACCTTAGTCTTATTTTGAAAGCATAAATCTATGTGATGCTATTTCTTAGGAGCAGAATAAAAGATCAATAAATCATCAATATTTTAATTTTTCTTAAATATTTTCTCAAATAATGATGTACTGTATACAGAATAAAAAAACATGGCTTTCTGTCCTCTTCTAGGGAACTACAGGTGTGTTTAGCAGTATGTATGGGGAAGAAATTTAGAGTTAATGCAAATATGCTTTTTAATTAATGAGAAAGGCTCTAGGACTTACTTATTTAAATCCATTTTCTTAGAACTTGGCTTTTGAAGCTTGGAACAGACTTTTGAAAAGCCAGGTCCTTTTTGTCTGATACATGGCAATTTCTGCATAAATATTTGTTGAACAAAGTTGCTGAGACAACTTTGGCTGTCTATTTGTGGTTATTACCCAAATCAAACATTTCACTTGTAGTTGTACCACTCCCATTTAACAGATGAATAAACTGAAACAAAATTACATCATTTCCCAGATGAGAATCAGGGCAGTGTCTGTCTGACTTCCTAACTGGTCATCTCCTAGTATACTGATTTCTTGGATGGATGAATGAATGAATGAATAGATTCATATTAGATAAACCTGTGGTTTCAAAGCCTCCTAGTTATTTTTTTGAATCATTACTCATGCATTCAAGTCTGTGCATGAACTAATGCCAGAATAAAACACCTGAACATTTCAACACATTTTTCTTTAAAAATACTTCAAAATATAGTTGTCAATGAAATATTTTGCATTTGTCACAAATCCCACCCCTAGCTGAAGAGCTATTGGCAACTGATGGAGAGGGAGAGTCAGTTTTTTTAGGATGTGCTCCCTAAGACGCTACCCATGCTCTAGAAGATGGTCCCATATTCATAGGCAACACTTACAGGACTCAGTGCATTAAAAAAATTAGAGCACATGAAATTGGGATGAAAAGTGTTTGGATAAATGAGTAGTTGGGGGGATTAGAGAGGGGGAAATGCAGTGGATTTGAGCAAAACACATTATATGCATGTATGGAATTTTATATAATAGTGAGACTTGTAAGAATTTTTTAAAAATTTAAATGGGTGAGGCACATCTTTAATGAATTTTTTGCAGGGACATAATTCTAAAATTATGGGGAACAGCAGTATTTGAAGATCCAGTCAGTATTCAAATGCTTCTCCTTTTTCTGGAATTGTTTAGGAACTGGTCAGTTTTAGGAATTCTGATTTTTTTTATGCACTCCAGTTGCAGTGGAAAGAAATTATCCCAGCACTTGCTCTTGAAGCCTCAATTCCTATAAAAGTATCAACTGATACTTTGCTGGAAAGTGGCCGCTGGTCCAGTGTTAATGTAATGATCTTTGAACCCAGTTACCAGTTTCTGGTCTTGTTAATGTCAGAGGACATGGGCCAGAAAATTAAATGCTGGGTCCAAGGTAATGATTCTGAAAACTTGCTCATGGGCTTCTCCACATATTTCAATCAATGGTCCCTCTTGACATATTCCCACCAAATTAACTTGTAGGATGAATAAGCAGATGATTTAACATCATAGAACTTTAATCTATAATATATTTTCTTTCATGGAAGCAGCATTAGCTATCTCATTACCTTATTCTAGTTCTTAAATTTCTGCTGCTTTTCTTTGAGTTGCTGTCTAAGAGTCATTGTAGTCTCCCACAGACTTAGTGCTAAGTGAAAAAGTCCTCTTTGACATCTTATGCACACTTATTTTCCGGACCAAATTTCCAAACACTGATGGATTTCACCTGTATGATGTTGATGTTGTTATAGGTACAAATCACTTACTGAAATGTCTATGTTCTTGTATCTCTGACCAATAAGTTAAACAGAGACACATGGATAGTAATAACATGGTTTATTAAATGAGAGACAGAGAGGGGAGTTTGGGTATGTGCCAGACTTGGACCCAGACATAGGCATCAAAAGTGATCAAAGCAGGATCCTTGTGCCTTTTTAAGGGCCATTTACATATTATGCATAATTTCTGTGTGGGCTGTCTTTCGTTACCTGTAGCCAATATTCACATTCCTAGTCTTGTCTTACTACTACTTCTTTAATGTGTTAATCTTGAAGCCCCTTATGCTCTATTATCCTACTTCCCTAGAACACTTTGCTTCCATATCTATTCTCACTGTGCTAGATTTTACTTCCATTATTTCTGTATGCTTTTTTCTTCCTGTATGTATGCTTGTATGCATGTGCAAGTGTAATAGTTTATGTCTATTTCTTCTAATCAACTGCTGGCACAGGTGTGGAATGTACAAATATACTTATAATTTGAGCTATCCTCTGCACAATATTATGAAACTTAATGGAAAGGAAAAGAGGTCTGTACATCTAGTACAGCCTGAACTTAATGGAAAGGAAAAGACCTCTGCATATCCAGTAAAATAAATAAACAATCAGTACACTATCACATCTTCTGCCAGGCATGATGACATGTGCTTGTAGTTCCAGCACTCAAGAGGCTGAGGCATAAATAGCTCAAATTCCAGGCCACCCTGGATTACATAGCAAGATCTTGCCACCAAAGGAACCAGAAACATGCTAAGAGTTGTATATTGCTGCTTGTCTATGTAAAAAATGTCACTGCTTCCCTAACATTAATAACACACAACAAAGGCTTCTTGTTGTACCATTTAAAAACTAGTTGTTATTGACTTTGAAGGCTGGATTTTTGACACTGCTTTCTCTGTATTGTGCCCTTCAACAGTAGGTGAGATCTTAGGTATAATGGGTGGAGTAAGAATCTTGAAGTCCTAAAATTTGTCCAATTATTTTGTTTCAGGGGAGGGGGAAGAGTCAAGATAGGGTTTCTCTGTGTAGCCTTGGCTGCCATGACTCACTTTGTAGACCAGGGTAGCCTTGAACTCACAGGGATCCACCTGCCTTTGCCTCCTGAGTGCTCTGATTACAGGAGTGTGGCACTGTGCCTGGCTTAAACCTGCACAAATTTGAACACAAGTTATTTATCACTATTGTTATTTATCATCCTATGATTTTTGGTGAATTAATTGATACCACTGAGCCTGTTCACTTATGCATACATCAAAGATTTTGGGAAGAATCAAGGAGGTAATTTATGCACACTGCAAAGCTTGGGTTTACTTTAATGAGATACCATTGTGTCTCATGTAATAAATATTATTGAAATACATTTCTCATTTTAAATGCTGCAGGATCTATGGTTGTATCTTGTCATCTCCATATCACATAAGATTCTATACTGTTTTATACTTGATAATCACCTCACAGTGTGTTGGTTTGAAATAAAATGATAGTTAACATTTAATATCTGAGGTTTATTAACAGCTTTTTGAAAAATATATTGTTTCCAAATGTGCATATATATTTCCAAAAAACAGGTGTGTATACAAATATAAGTTTTTAAAATTATTGAACAAAATTCAATGTAATAATTTATCTCTAGGCTATTCACTATATCACATATTTATAATCTTGGCCATTATCTTCTGATATCCAGTAGCTTTTTACTTGAAAAGTTGATTCATTCTATAGTGACAGCTATCAAGGATGGATATTTCCATTTCTTCTATTACCTGTTTAATTGCTTTCTGAAGGTTTATATCCTTTTATGCAATAAACTTATTTTTGCATAATCACAAATATTTATAAAAAGCATTAGAATTTATATGTGAAATGACTGTTGTGACTAATGTTTATAAAGTTATTAATTAAAAAGCTAATTTTATGTATTTTGAATGAATAGATTAGGGTCATTCCTGTTATATTTATTTTCCTTAAAATGGGACATCACTACCATGTATCTGACTCACATAGCTTTATACCTTGGGTGTTTTCATCCACAATGATGAAAAATAAAAAGGAGCTGGTAGTTATATGAGAACTAGAAAAATAGCTCAGAGAGTAGCGGATCTGGCTGTTTAACTGTGTACAGAGCTCATATAAATAGTTGTTTGGGACTGGGATCTCATTTAAAAGAGAGAAGTGAGTCCTCACACTTGTTGATACTCACATTTGAATCACCTTTACATAATGGGGCTAAGTGGAAACAGTGAAATAATATACTGGTCCTTATTTAACTATTAACATTTGTTTTGAGACAGCTTCCTTCAAGACTGAAACATTCCATCCTGCAGGAAGCTCTTTAAACAAGAGTTAAACCGCTCAAAATAGCTTCGAGAAGTCCACGAAACTGACCAGATTCACTAGGCCCCTCGCTGCCAGAGTCAGTGATAAACACAGAGTTAAGCTGCCAAGAAGACTCTTGGACAAGACTAGTTGCAAAGAAGATTCAGGCAAGCCCATCTACAGATTCTGAGATCAGATCAGTAGCTTGGAAAAACCAGAAACCAACTGAGCTTACTGGAAGAGGGTTAGACCCCCTGAGGCAACTGGAGGGATACTCTCCTGTTGTTCCTTGTTCCCAGCTTCTCTGAGCTGGGATGAGCTACTGTGATGCAACTGGCTTTGAGTCATTTCTTCTCTTGTAAGTAACCCCTCACCAATATTCAGAGTTCATCAAATTGGACTTTGGTAGTATCTGTCCATTGATCTGTCATGGACTCTATATCTGGTGTGAATAGGTATTTATGTAGTGTTAAGTAGTTGCTTAGAGGGGGGTAATCAATTTATTCCAGGGGTGAACAGCTGCATAGGTTATCCAATACCAAGTGGTCAGCTCTGGACACATGTACATAATGAGCAACATTAAGTGGAATCAGTAGGTTGCATATATATATGTGTATATATGTGCGTGCATGAGTGTGTGTATGTCTCTGTGTGTGTGTGTATACAAGTAATAAAGAAAAAAGGTGGAGTAGGGAGGGGGTTTGAGAGTGATGAAGATGCAAAATTCATGTATGAATTTCCCTGAATATTTGTTATGTTTGAAGAACAATATACTATAAGTAAAATTGAGAAACTCTATTGACATTGTAACATTATAAATGGTTAATAATCATGATGGGTAAAGAGTGCAGAATTAAGAAAGATAATTTTCATGACTGAATACTATGAAGTCAATCTTAAAAATGCACAGGTTATACATACAGAAGAAAGAGCAATCTACCCAACCTATCAAGCGCCCTGAAAAATACCCACCCTGAGACTGTAGATCTCAGTTCCATGTTTACTGTAAGCTGATAACAACTTCTGGAAGAAAACAATGGAAACTGCTGTATCTTTGTATTCATTACTTGATGAAGTAAAGCTTATTTTCATTAACAATAAAATAAAATAAATAGAAAAGAAAATGGACAGTTTGAAAAAAAGGAAAATATATTGCAAATAAATATATAAAAAGGTTCTCAACCAAGGAAATGCAAATTCAAATAACAAAATGTCATTTTCCTAAACACACAAAAGAAGAGTCATTGTCAACTCTTTCAGTGCTATGGTTGGGGCTGGAGAGATTACTCAGTGGTTTGGAGCATTGGGTGTTTTTCCAAAGGACTCATGTTTATTTTTTTAGCACCCATATATGGGTCTCATAACCATCTGTACCTCTAGTTCTGAGGGATCCAATGACTCTGCAGGCAACTGACAGATATATGGCACACTACACAGACATAAATGCTAGCAAGACATTAATACACATATTTTTCTTAAAAAATGCTGTGGGAGTATAATAAATAAATTAAAGAAACCAATATAAAATGTGGAAATTAGGTACATTAGAAAAGATAGGAACATTAGTTAAAAACAACAAGAAGGCAGTTCTTATGCATTGCTTGTGGAGGGCAAATTGCTACTTTTTGTAAGAATTTTTTTTTTTTGAAATTTAAGAGATACTGACCTGGAGCCAGTGAGATAACTCAGTGGTTAAGAGCTTGATGCTCAAGTATGACCACTTGAGTTCATTCCCTGACACTCGTATTTTTTAAAAAAGAAAGAAGGCAGGTGGTGGAATTAAAGATGCATGCCATTGCATCTGCCTTCATCTTTAATTCCACCACTCTTCCTGTGAGATGGGTGACAGAGGTAGGAGGATCATGCGAAATCTCTCAGAAACAAGATGTTCAGCTGCAAAAACAACAAGAGAGACTTCCTCAAACAAACAAGGTGAAGGAGAGGACAAATTCTTGACATTTTTTCTGATATCCATACATATACATGTCATAGATACACACAATTGTAATACTAAACACACACACACACACACACACACACACACACACACACACTATTATTGGTTTTCTAGAAGTCTACAAAAGTAAAAGTTCCAAGTATATACAGTAAAAGACAAAACAAAGCAAAACAAACCCCCCAATCTTTTCAAATATTCTGAATACATATTAGAAGATCTTGTTAGGGGGCAAAATGGAGCTATTAACAGTGATGCACTGTCTACATAGAGCCAGTAGAGAAACATTAATTTTTCCATTTTACTACTCTGTACTGTTTTTCCTGTCATCATGAGTAATCATATTTAGTAATTAAAAACAAGAAAATGAAAAACAGTAATTTTAAAGTTCAGAAGTTGTTGCACAGTAAATTTCACGCTATGCTGGGGTCAAATTGGGTACTGTAGGTACACAGACAAAGAGGTGCTATCCCAGGCATGCTGATGTGCAAGAAGTGTTCCTGGAGATATGACATCTGTGTTACTCATGAGGTTTACCTAGAGGGGTTAGGTATAGACATAGTGACCGTTATTTGTGGTGGCTGTGAGGAGAGAATGTTTGACATTGGCAGACGTTTAATAACACATAGTTGCTTACTCTGTTTTGGCAGAATTTGACTGTTGACTCTGGGTTGCCCATTTTTAGACAGAATTATGTCTGTGGCATTAATGAGGACATTTTGCCCAGTGGCTTGTTTGCCCCATTTGAAGCCAGCTCCGTAAGGAGGCTCATCATGTTCTTTGAGGTGGGCTGGGTGTTGCGCTGAGATACATTGGTATATAAATCCTTTTGACTTGACGATTGGTAGTTACATACCTCTACGATCACTAATGAAGTCTACTTTGGTGGCTACTTCTTCTATAGCAGCTATAGGTAAGTTTTGGATCGCAAGTCTCGGTGACTGACCCAGGGCTATATTCATGACTAAATCCAGCTTTTGTGAAGCTAAAAACATAGAATTTGGAGCCTCTCTTTAACCACACATTTAAAGAGGCAATATATATTTATGTTATTAAGAATGTGCTTCAAACAAAATTCTATTTTAAAGATGCAGTGGAAAGTTCAGAAAATTTAAACATTTTAACAAAAAATTATTAATGATAATAAATTAACTTCTAGGAAATATTTTCATATTTTTGCCTAAATATAACTTGATTTTTAAAGTATTTTTATAATGAATAGCTATAATCTACATGATATTATGTTTAACAGTACATTTGTAGATATAAGGCTAAGACTGTGAACCATGAAAGGAAGAGAAAAATGACAAATAAAACTTTATTAAAAGTACAAAAAATTTTTCTTTTTAAAAATATATTTTATTAATTTATTCATATTACATCTCAATTGTTATCCCATCCCTTGTATCCTCCCATTCCTCAAATTAAAAAAAATCCTTTTCAATGATACAAATATAAAATAAAATAAATAAAAAAGAAAATGGACAGTTAAAATAACCAATTTAAAAGCAGATGAGTTGAACATAATTTCACCGAGGAAGATACACAGATGATAACTCTATGAAGATGTTCAATATCATATATCCTTAGGAAATTACAAATAAAAACATCACTGTGAAAATACACAGAGTCCAAACAACATCAAACACTGGGAAGGCCTTGGAATAATAAAAAATCATTTTCCATTGCTGGTGGGAGTAGAAAAATTTACAGCCCCTTTAGAAGACAATTCAGTACTTTGTTTTACAAATGAACATAACCTGACCATACTGTTTGTCCATCAGTAGCTTTCCTTGGCTAATAATGGAGAAGATGGAAGAGAAGGAAAAAAGAACACGGAGATATTCTGTATTTTATTGATTTGGTATACATTTAAAACTTATATATAAAACTCTGAAATTAGCGGGTATTTATTAAAATTATATAGTTCATTTTTCAACCTTGATTGGTTAAATTTTGATTTTTAACTACTTGTAACTGAATATTTACAAGCTAAAACTTCATGTACACAGAAGTTTTTTTTTTTAAATTAAGTTATATATTCACTTTATATCCTGGTTGTAGCCACACCTCTCCTCATCTTCCAGTCCCTCCCTCCCTCGCTCTTCTCCCTCCCCATTCCTTAGAAGATGGAAAGCCCCCTTAACATCCACCCTGATTCATCAAGTCAAACAGGACTGAGTGTGTCCTCTTTCCCTATGGCCTGGCAAAGCAGTCCTGCCAAAGGGAAGTAATTGAAAAGCTGGCAAGAGTGTCCATGTGTGAGAGAGTCCCAGATACCCTTACTAGTGGACCTACATGAAGCCTGAGCTGCCTATCAGCTACATCTTTTTGGGGGGCCTAGGTCCAGTCCATGCAAAGTCCTTGGCTGGTACTTCAGTCTCTGTTTCAAAGTAACTCAAATAAATGCATTTCAAATAATATCAAAATGCAAAAGAGATTGATGGCCCATTTATATTTAAACATTTAAGTTATGGCAGTTAAAAAACATTCTGTTTTTATTGGCTAAGATCCACCATCTTACTATATAAGGTAGTCAGATAATGTTGTTTTTTTTAAACTGGAAGATAAGCAATTTCTAACCAAATATTACCAATAGAAAGAATGTATGTGTGCCACCACCTTTCCTATCTTCATTTCCTATGGGGAAATTATATTCATGAGTGAAAAATCAGGGTCAGAGTCCAAGCTGGGAAAAATGATGACATGAATAAAATAACATGGTAAAGGCTATTCCCAATGAGCAACTCTATCATAATTGAAGAACAGACATTAAAATACTTCAAACTAAACCACATTTCTGCTTATGAAATTGGTAGGCTGCAGATGGAGTCACAGTTATGCCTCAGGTTATTTATTGGGAAGACGAGAGATTTATCCTGGGATAGGCTCTGGGTCCTAAACTTTACTTACTAAAAGAAGCTGACTTGAAGACTTGGGCACAGTTGATGTTGACACTGTTCATTTTACTCTGTTAAAAATGCCTTACATTTTAAACTTGGTTCATTCCCTCCTCCCCACTGTTTTTACCCTCCTCTTTCCTTATTTTGCTGCATTTGATATCTCCCAGATCTACCTAACTTGTGTCTAATATTCAGGTTTAATTTGTTCTTTGTCTGTTGTATTATGGACTTTTAGGATTGGAAGTTTTGTCATTCATTTCTCAATTTTTCTAGAAGGCTTGGACAATGTGCACAAAATACTCTTCAAATGCAACTTTCCTAGAAAATCTCTGCCGATAAGGAATTAACTTATCACCTGGTAGCCCTTGCCATGAAGGGATGATTTTAATGGGGTAGTTAAATCATTCCAAGACCTTTGAACTACACATGTGCCTTTTATCCCTTTGACATAGATGGCTGCTTATCAAACATATCTCTTTAAAGAGTACTGCTCAAAAAGGAGATCATTGCTTCACCTTCTCATGGTAGGTTGGAATTATGTTCTCTTTCTCTTAGTGTTGTGCTTTAATTAATGCAGTGCAAGATAAGATTAGTCTTGGCAGTTACACAGCATTCTTCACTCTTACTTAATGCACAGATGAGAAAAATTCTTATCGCCTTTCTACTTGCTGCTTCTAAGTTGTATCACCCTGTTTCAACCTTAGTCATTCAAGATCCTAGACTCAAATATTATGTTTATCATTCATAATGAGAATATAAAGCCAACATTCATTCCTGGTATAATCTTTGCTTACCCCGAATCTCTCATTTGATGTAATTTCTACCTACCACTTCTGATTTTCATATGCAGGCCACTTATATTTTTCTTTGATGAATTCATAAAGCAAAAAAAAAATTGTACAGGCTGCATTATTTGAGCACTAAGATTTTATCTAGCTCTTTTTCCAGGTAGATGACCACTTGATCAAATAACCACAAGCCTGTCTTTGTCCATCTTAATCAATGAAATAATATTTTGGAGCTTCAATGCATCTGGCCTCTACTAAGAACGGGCCTCTTACTGTGTATTTTGTGCAGAAATTTTTAATTTACTTTATCATCCCCATGTTTTAGTTGATGAAACATAAAATTATAGAGAACAAATGTCTGTTCAAAGTCGCACAGAAATGGCCACTGGCTCAAAGAATTAACCAAGATGTGTTTCACACCAATATCCAGGCTATTACCTAGTATGCTGCATCATAACCTTTTCTTGAAAAGCCAGTCTTCTGAAGTCCAAATGAGCATTACATATAATGTATTTTCACCCAGGTATGAGAAAATTATTGCCAAGTTCAAAGCAACAATATTTCTGATGTGTTCTCATATGGCCATGTGAATAATATGGCTAGAATTGAGTGAAGGAAAGGACAGAGAAGAAAGAAGTGTGTAGTGAGGAAATTGGAAGAATTTTGAAGAATCTTGACTGATACATGCAATAACAATAGGAGCTATTTGGAGGCTTTGAGAGTAATAATAAAATGTATTGAACACACACACACACACACACACACACACACACACACACACACACACACATAGTGGAATTTTTCTGTATTGAGGACACTGTAATAGGAGGCATGGGCAAAGTGTGGGGGAGCTAGAAGACAATGTGATCCTGCAGAGGACACAAGTGGTCTGGCAGGTCACAAAAAGGAAATTTTCCTCTCACCTAAACTCACACAGATCACATTATAATGCACTCCCATTGAGAATTCCTACCTACCAATAAGAGATTAAAAATATGCCTCTGTATCTTCCCCAGATAAGCTTCAATTACAAGGACTTCCCCTGAATTTACTTGTCTCTGGTGCACTTTTTCCTCGTTGTCACTAGATGGCACTTGTGAATATCTCTCCTTTCATGAACAGCTACTCCAAGACCATTTCCACTAGATGGCGCTAGAGCCATTTCCCCTTGAGGCTGGCTTGCTTCCTAGACTTGGTTGACACAGAAGTCTAGTTACCTCTAGAGCACAGACCTTCGGGAGAAGTTCTATTGTCAGTTCTGCTAAAATGAGCAGTTTTGTTGCCATTGCTTTTCTACCTGGTGTATATAATTTATTCCCAGTGTAATGATTGGGAGCAGAGTTTGTTCTTAAGCATAGATGAAGAGATGCTCCAGTGTATCTGCTGTCCATGTTTTTCTTGAGGTTGTTGATTCATGGCTTATCCTCAATGGAAGGTAGTTTCCTCTGCCTTATGGCATCTCTGGTGTTAGCGACATGCTTCCATGTAGGAAAACATGTCCTTGATGAAATGTCTTTTAAAGCCTGGAAACCAATGATTTCCTTGCTGCAGCTCACATCCATCTTCTTAATTTCCAGGGACAGACATTGTTTTTATTTAACACAAAAAACCCAGGCCTCTCACATAACTCTTTCCTTCATGCTCATCTTTAACTTTATTTGTTTTCTCTCAGTGACCTAGAGAAACTCGATTGTTGCTTGAGACATAAAGACATTGCCTTTTTATATTTTATCTCACAAAGTCCAGCTGACCACATATGAGATCTGAAAGATAATTTACTCATCTTTTCAGTACTGAATTGTGATTGAGATTTTTTTCCAAATTCTTTTTTTTTTTTGTTAAAATTGAATTAGCATGGTTTCACAGATTGTTTTCATTCAAGGCGAACACTATGATGGTTTGTCACGTATATAAATTGCACAGTTGGACTTGAAGAAATCATTGTTTGATCTTCACTTTCATCGTTTTGCTTTCTTTGGGGGTCTATAAAACGGAAGTGGATTCATGAGCACTTCACCTTCTCTGGCTAAGAAATCTAGTGCAGTGTACATTTTACAACATATGTACTATAAACCAACCCCTCAATTTCATTGTGAAAAGAGGAAGCCTATGTAATTATAATCTCCTATTTTGAAGTTTCTAAGTGTCCTTATACCTCTTTCTTTATTTGCCCATCAAAAATCTAGTGTGGAATAAGGCACACAGTCATTATACACCATTGCAATCTCTGATAGGTGAACTTTAAGATGTTTTTACAGATGAAGGACCTATCTCAAGGCAGCCTAATTACCAGAGTAGAGATGCAACTTCTGATTTTATGTCACACAATTATTGCATGCTTATTAAAAGATGAGAGGACTAGCTATGCCACTGCGTTTTAAGTCTCTACCTCTAGATTTGCTTGACCATTAAATGTTGCAATATTTTCATCTAGATCTTGGACATATAATAATTTGCATAGATTATATATTATACCATTTTTACTTTAGAACAGTATAAGATTTTTGTATAGGGCAATTAGAAAATGATATCTGTTACCCATGGCATAAAAGTACAAGCAACACCTATTGCTATGTGCTTTAAAGCTTAAATAAAATTTATTAATTAATTTAAAAGAGCAGAATTACTCCATCACATTGAGCAAGTGTAAATCCTTTGAGTCAGCTCAACAGTTTGGTTTTAGGTATGGCTATGTGTTTTCAAAGGAAAATAAAATTGAAAAATGTTCAATATTTTTGAAGTCCCACCTTTCTTTTTCTCAGTGTGCTTTCTTATTAATACAGTTTAAACAGATTCTTGCTTTGACATGGAAGTTTATTTTTAAAAGAACTATGGATAATCTGTTACTATAGCAATAAGTTCCCAGTCTTTATCTATTTAATCTTAGACTAGCATGATCTTCTTAATGCCAAGTGATACATATTTAGAATGGTTGCAGACATCAAGATACAGATCTGTACTAGAGATGGACCAGCATCTGAAATTTAATCTTCATGTCTACAAAAATAAAAAATAATAAAATTAATGCAGCTCTTGGCTTTATTAGTCATTATGATTCTCATGGTAAAAAGAATTATATTTTTGATGGAAAGGATGCTTATTTTTAATCTTCCTTTCATCTTAACCTGGGGGAGAACCATTTGTGGTCAGTGCTAAACTAGACACTTGCCCATGCTGTTGGAAACAGAGGAAGTGAGTAGCAGGGCAGACGTACCTATGCTCCACATACTAATGCAATTATGGTGCTACTGCGTAGCGCATGTCATTATCTCTCTCAGTGGTGTCAAACTTTGTTTTAAATACTTTAGTTACTCTTGGTGAGCGTTATATGTTCTTACTTTTAGCATTTACTGTATACACAGTTGTTTCTGCTCATATAGAAACAATATTTTATAGAAAACAAAAACATTAACTATTTCCCTACCAGTATTCCTCAGCATGTATCAAATTAATTTGCATTTAACTGTGTAAGAATTTTGCTTTTATGAATTTCTATTGAGTTGCCAACTTAAATTCCATAAGCACAGAGTTTTCAACAATCTTTCTGATGGCCTTGTAAACAGTTCTGCCATTTTCTACTACATATTTATGTGAAGTGGCACTCTCAGCATTGGTAATACTAAGGATAAAATATTGATCAACTGTTAAAAAACATTGAAGTTGCTCTATGTGTTTCAGTATCAAATATTCTGTTAACGGTTAATTTTTAAAGTTAAAACAAATAATCACATCCATATTATTAGCAGGAAAATGGCTTTCAACTTTAACAAATGGTAAAATTATATAGTTACCAAAGAAATTTGCTTAAGATAAATGCCTTTATGATTTATCACTTGTTTATTCTTGATTTGTATATACCCATGACATTTAAAATTACATGACTGGAAAAGGATCACTTATGGAAAATTTTTAAGAAACATTTGTGTATTCACCACTGTGTTATAGTGTTTTTAGTGTGGGAAGGCACTCTGCACAGCCATCATCAGAGAAGCTTCCTCTTGAAGCAGATATCACACACACACACACACACACACACACACACACACACACACACACGGGGGGGGAGGGGAGAAGGGGGAGAGATGGGAAAAGGGAGGGAGAATGAGAGAGAAGAGGAGGGAGGGGGTAGGGAGGGAGGGAGAGAGAGAGAGAGAGAGAGAGAGAGAGAGAGAGAGAGAGAGAGAGAGAGAGAGAGAGAAGGAGAGAGAGCTCTAAATGGAGTGTCTCTATTAAATCCTTCCCCCTCAGTGCTCAGGGAGCATTGCAGAAGAAGAGGTAGAAAGTGTGTAAGAGCCAGAGGGGATGGAGAACATCAGGAGAGCAAGCCCTCTAAATCAATTGGGATAAACTAATATGAACTTACAGAACCTGAAGTAGCATATGTAGGACTGGATAGGGTTTTCAGTTTAGCATTTTCATGGGACTTCTGAGTCTGTGAATGAGTGGGAATTTGTCTTCTCTTGGGACTTTTTTCCTTCTCTTAGTTTGCCTTGTTCACCTTTGACTTGATGGTGCTCATTTTACCTTATTATAATTTCTTTTGTTATGTTGTCTCTTAGAAGCCTTTTGTTTTCTAATGAGCAAAATAGAGGGAGTGAATACAGATGGCAGTGCCTATGGTGAGGAACCAGGAGTAGAAGAGGGAGAGTAAACTATAATCAAGATATATTGTGTGAGAAAAGAGTTTATTTTCAATAAAAGGGAACAGGAAGCCTTTGTCTAAACACACAAGGAGTCTTGAAATCAAATTCATAACATTCATCTACATTTTTCCTGTTGTTCTTTCTTCTTTAAGTGACACTGAAATTTTAATTCTTTAAATGGCCATGTTCTTTCCTTCTTTGGGATCTTTGCTTCTCCACACTTGAGAAGGCTCATTCACTTTCATTCTCTTAGGCTATGCTATGAGTTTAATGATGTCAGGAATCTGTTTTCTTTCCTATAGCATTTCCAGTGCCTAACCCAGAGGGGATGGTTAAATGTTATATGAATGGATGGATAAATTAGTGAATGAGTTATATGCAGCTTTGTTGATAAGAAATAAAAGCTTCTTTGTTTTTTCTCAAAATCCTCCTTAAACATCAGCTCTCTTACCCATGTTTGGTGGTGTATGCCTGAAATCCTTGCACTCCGAGATGTAAGTATTGCAACTTGATGGCTAGTCTGGGATGCATAGTGAATTTCAGGCCAGTCTGGGCTAGTGAGACCCTGTTTCACACCCTTTGCCCCCAAATAAAAACCACAAATCAAGTTCTCTTTAACTAGTCAAGCTCATTTTTAATGTGCCTATGAAGGACCCTTGAGCTAAAGAATAAATGTAATATTGAAAACATGGATAAAAATTGTACCTATATAAATATATGATATTTCTTCTAATGGCCTCTTTGAGACAATGCCCTTAGATTCCAGCAGTAATTCTGTCTTTGAGCGAAGGCTTACCTATTTTCAATATTTTTTCTTTTGGTTTTTCGAGGCAGGGTTTCTCTGTGCAGCCTTGCCTGTCCTGAACTCGCTATGTAGACCAGGCTGGCCTCGAACTTGCAGCCTCCTCAGTGCTGGGATTAAAGTCATGTGCCACCACTCCCAGTTTTCAAAACTTTAAGAAGCTATTTAGACACATTCCATTCATACATTAACTCACTCAACACATGGTAGCTTTTGTTCTCAGAAAGAAGTTGTGACTAGTAAAGAATTGGACTTATTTTTTTTTTGTGACTCATAAACTGATTTAGGAAATAGTTCTAACAGTTACAGTTTTAATGAAAATCATGGGAATTTTACTTGCCCTACTTTTGAAGTCACCATGCAATTGAGATTTGCTGACTTACACTGTGAAAAATCCAAGTCTCCTCACCACCTCCTCGCAAGTGTTTTATTGTTTTTGAAGTGTTTCATAAAAGATATGCCAGAAGTTAGAACTACATTTGAGTGAATCAGTAGAGCTCTTTGTTGTTGTGCAATGCTTACTTGTCACTCTGGTAATTTGTTGTTTTTCTCTCTTAGACTTTATTATGCTGTGCTTGCTGAAACTCCTTCCTGCCATCTGAAGGTGGGCAAATTCTTATGCGTGCTTTGAATCTACTCTAGCCTCCATTAGCTTGTCTTATAAATTAAATTAAATGTACTTTACTTTTGTTGAGAAAAGTGGCACGTGTTTTGTTAAGTATAGAGATGAATAAGATTATGACAGTGACTGATGTGAAGTACAGTTTCAGTTCAGAATAACATGAAAGTGACAGTTGCCTGAAGCTTGGCGTCATAGCTTTTTCCTACAGTTCAGGAGGGTGTTCTTCTATTATATTACCTATGTATGGGTACAGGAAAAATTACAGTATAAGCAGAGTTGCTTTAAAAGTATTATAATTTTGCTGTTAAAATGGAAATTTTTATCTTCTTAGTTTTTAAGGTAATATACTAAATAACAAGTTTTTATAGCATTTTCATACATATTTCATACATATCCATACCTCGATAATATGGATACTAAATTCTTTTAAAAATTCCTATATAAGTACTATATTTATACAATTAATTCTCTTTCCCTCAACTTCTCCAGTGTCTCCCACTTATTCCTCTGATCACTCTCAGGTGCATGACCTCTTTTTCCTCACTTATTATTGTGGCTTATGGAGAGGGATTGCTATACATTTTTGGAATTTGGAAGTCTAGAATTACAACCTAATTTTACAATATAATAGAGAAAATCTATGGTCCTTTTGTATACTTCATGGGAGAATTACTTTTTTCTGTTTCTGTAGGCTGCCTACATTATTTCATCACATTACTTGTGTCTATGATCACTATGATGCCTATGATCCACTATTGATGCCTTCCTTCCTTCCTTCCTTCTTATAAGGACACTTGGGAATACGTTGGTTTTTAATCTTATAAGGTATTATAAGATGATATCCAGTGTCCAGGGGTTATAATGTATACTTTTAGGGTGATTATTCTTCTCACCACAGGGGCTGAATTAATTAGACAAATTTGGACATACGTAGTACCAGCAAAAACTAATAGGACACTTTGTGTATATCTTACTTCAGCCCACAACCATCTGGATCAAGGTCACTGGCCAAAACTCCCAAACATTTCCTATGTGTCTACACTGTTATTTCAAGATGCCTTGCTTCTTTGACAGAGACGTTATAATAAAGTCCTCTTATCCAACATATCTTATCAATGTCATCTGACCACATAGTAATCGCCACCACCTTTCTTTTCATTAACCTTAGCCTGTAGTACTTGCTTCTCTGTTTCTCTCGCCTTCCAGCTGCTTGCCCCCTTTATTGCCATGATCACTTTCCTCAATGCTAAACTAATTATTCTGTTTCTTGTTTATAATTCCAAAACCCAATTTCCCTGAGTACTTGTCTCTAATCATATCCCCACATCCTTTTGTTCACTTAGTGCAATACCGGCACCGATAGTCTTGTCGTTATTGTTTATTTAATACTCATGTTGTTACCATGTTTCTTCTTACTTAATAGACATTTTTAAATTCATGATTTCATTTAACATGATTTGAGTTGCTACTGCATGCTGGTATTGGAGAGTCTCTGTGGAGGAAATACAGTTTTTTCCTCATAAGACAGCTTGAATTTCAGTTAAAATATAATTATACACACTTGTGTGTGATTCATACTCTGACTGTTCCATTCTAACTCTTCTTGTTTGACTGAGATCTCTGGTCTATTAAGCTTGCCAGTGTCTTGCCATCATCTGACTTCTAACTTTGTTTTGTTTTCTTTCTTTCTCATAAGTCCTCTTTTTGCAAGATTTTCAGGATGGCACTATTTCCCACCGCACTTAAAAAGGAGAAGATTGCTAGCACCTTCGTGTTCCTCTGTTCCTTCCTCCCTTCCTTCTTTAATTCTTTAAATTGTCTTCTTCCTCATCTCCGTTCTTTTTCTTTGTTTCTTGGTGATTGAACAAATTGCTTATAGTTCAAATTTACTTGTAGTATAGAGTAAAAAACATCCTTTTTTGGTAAAATCTTGTAAAGAGTTTTCATGTGGAGATTGGATGGAGGTCCTGTGTGCAAGACTGAGCAGAGGAACTTGCCGGTAGGCTATGGCAGTTGGCTGGCATTCTTCGTGTTACATGTTTGAGTAGAGTGAGTAGGTTGAATGTCTCAGCAGGGAAACTCCTCTGAAGTTATTGTCGTTCCATTTATGTTTGTCTAAACTCAGCTGTAATCTTAACAATCTCTGGCTGAGCCTCGTCATTTTTATTGCTTTTTATTCCAAGCATGAAAACAGTTGCCATATATGTGTGGGAAAGAACTTAGAAAAAACGTGTTTGTCAAATTGTCTATGGTATCCCACTGTTTCCTCAATATTTTGAGCTATTTTTTTTTTCAGATTGAAATCCTCCTGGAGATGTCTAGTTATAGTGGCAGTTAGAACCTCAGTATATCGTAATGTTGGCATTTTGATCCCAGCAAGGAGAAACCCAAATAAATATGTCACAAATACAGACATATATGTGTTAGGCTTTCCTAGTATAGTTAGATTAAACAGACAATGCAGGAGTTTGGCCATCTCAATAGCCTCTCATTCTCTTTCATGACCTGGAATAAAGGTAGTTTCCCCAAACTAGCACTAGAGATCCAGTCAGCAGTGTATTGTCAGCTTTCCTTCCCTCTTAATGTCTGCATCTGCTTTGACTGCTAAACAAATTCAGGTCATAAAATTCCCAAATCAAGCATTTTACTTCCCATGGCATGATCTTGCTTATGATTAATCCATTTTTCCCTTCTCCCAAAAGTGCATACTGTCTCCTCAGTGTGTATGTCTAGCTACAATATTGCTGTTGTAGACAGACAGGTCTATAAATATTAACCATATACCAGGTAACATTGTGTTATGAATCTGGAGCCTTAGTGTGCAACATTTAATTGAATACAAATCAATCATTTGGCTGTTTCCAGCAATATGCAATGAATTGGCAGTTAATCAGAGATGGGGACTTGTTAGATCATAGTTTCAGTGTCTCACTCATCTGTCCCTTCTTGTTTTCATCCTTTCTACATGCTGCCACTTGTTTTTATTTTGTAATTTTTGGGCTTTCTGAGATGTCTGCATGACACTGAATAATGCCTGTGAACTCAGGCTTTATTGGGACAACCTCTTGTCCAGCACACATAAGCTCAGAGCATGACCTTGGGGCATTTATTTGGCTTTCTAGAAACTTTGCCCTCTTAAGTTTGAGTATCTTCTACATTTGCTTGTCTGTAGGCTCAATTTTCTTAACAACCATATTTTATTATGACTTTATTAACTGAGTATACCTCACTTATAACCCAATTAACCTAAACAAGAGAAAAAGGATATTAAAGAACACAAAAGTGAAACCTTCTGGGTATCCGTTCCAAGGAAAGATTCTACTGGTGTAGTCAGCAGGATTTCTTCTGCTGGAACCTGGAGCAACCGGAACCCAGAGCAGCAACGGAGGCCCGGAGCAGCAGCCAAGAGATCCCCAGAGCCTTCACTGGAGCAGTTCTCATTAGGAGCGGTTCTCATGAGGAGCATCTCAAAGGGGAGTGAAGAACAGGCAAACAATCCCAAGTCTCCAAAAACACCCCGCCTCCTATTTTGGGCTCATACATGTATCTTCTTCCAGAATCTGTTCACAGATTTTTTTTTTTTAGCTGGCAGCAATCTATCTTCCACATGAGGTGGTTCATCTTTTAGTGGATAAACATCACGTGTTCTCTACAAGTCTGTTCCTCATCCCATACTTGGGATCATAACAAAAAGAGGTTTATCTCTCCTTCACTTGTCTTCTAGTATTGGATGCTTTGAATTAACTTTTAGTCTCTTATTCTCTTGTTCTCACAGGTCTGGATTCTCTAGTGTTAGCCTATCATTTTATAAGTAAAATGGAACTCGTTTTGTTTCTTTACTACCTGTTATCATCAAATCAACATATTTCCCTGTGTTTGGGTTCTGGAAGAACCGTTATTCTCTAAGATAATATATATAAAACTTTTTATCAGATGTTCTTTTCCCTGGGTCCATGTAATTTGTTTTAAACAATGGTTCACCCCATAAGACCCATAGATTGTAATGTCTGTTTCATATGCATTTATACTCTAGCAAAATAAAAAAATTCCTTTGCCTTCTAGATGCTACACAAAGAAAAACATACAATGTTGTGATGTTTTCATTTTTATCATCTTGCTATAGCTATATTTGGTTTTTGTTGTTGTTTTCTTTTTGGAGATAGTTTTTTTTTTCCGTGTAGCCTTGTGTGTCCTTGAATCGATTTGTAGATCAGTCTGGCCTTGAACTCACAGAGATCCGCCTCTCACTGCCTCCCCTAGTGCTGGGATTATAGGCGTGCACCTTTGCATCTGGCTGCTATAGCTATTTTTCACTTGCAGACTAAGAGTAAGAGTGAGTAGGTATGGAAGTGGGAAATGTGCCAGGAAGGAATATTCTTAAGACCTTTTGAATATCATTTACATTCTTTAAAATAAATATGTAAATAAATTACCTATAATGAATACATAGCTTTCTAGTGGTCAGCAGTTTCATGTTGTGCCAAGACATTTGCAACACACTAATCGTACTTTTCTCAGGTCCCTAAATGACATGTCATGAATGTGAGCTATTGATCAGGGTGACTGGTTCTATTATGGGAACTGCATTCAATTTATTTATGTATGGTGATAATTTTACATCATTTCTCTTCCAAGAAATGAAACCAAGTAGGAACTAAGACTTTATATAATATCTATGCAATTATGTTAACCCCACAAGACAGGGTGAAAGCAATTGCCTTAAATATAAATTTCTGTGATAATGCAAATATTCTATATCTGTCTCATAAAATATGGTAATTTCTGTTTGTATATGACCACCAATCACTTAAAATATGAGTACTAATATAGTACATTTAAAACAATTTTAAATTTATTATTTGAGAATCTCAATTAGTTTTTAAATCATATTTGTTCCCCTTGTCTAACTTCTCCCAAGTCTTCCTAGACCTCCCTACTCAACCAAATTAATGTTCATTCTCTCTCTTATAAGAAAACACATGCAAAAAGACAATAAGATTTGTGTTAGTCAACTACTCCTGAGCATAGAACCTACTCTAAAGTTTTATTTCACTGAACACAAATTATTTCCCCCTACATTAGCTATCAGCTGTGAATAGCTTCGTAGGTTGGGTGGGGCTTTGTGTCTATCTACCTTCCTCTATGCTGGGATTTTGTCTGGCTTGAACTCGTGTAGGTCTCATACATGATGTTACAGTCTCTGTGAGTTCCTATGTGCATCTACCCTGTTGAGTCTTGAAAATTCTGTTGTTGTTGTTTTTTTTTTTTTAAGACATCCACTACCTGTCTTCAGTCCTTCTACATTCTCTTGTGAATAGTTTCCTGAGCCTTGAGGAGAGGGATGTGATATAGCCATCCCATTCAGGCTTCAGCCCTCTAAAGTCTCTATCTCCATGTTGTCCAGTTGTGTGACTCTGTGCTAATTCCCATCTACTGAAAGAAGAACCTTCACTAATGTGGGCTGAGTGACACATTGATCTATGTGTGTTGCAGTGTGTCATTAAGAGTGATTTCGTTGCTGCTATATTCATTTAGCAGAATAATAGTAGTGGATTTTCCCCCAGGCCTATCACCTATCTTGTCTCAGCTTTTTGGCTTCACTAGGGATACATTTTAACCCATCTTATTTAACTTAATTGCTGTGATATTGGGTCACTAAGAAGTTGAGTATTTAAGTTCATAAGTTGTTGCTTTTTTATTGCAATTTCAAACTTCTCAGGATCTCTGTACCACATATATACTTACCATGGCTGGGGAACTTTTATATAAATAGCCTTTTATATTCCCAGTACTTCTGCATTTATTAGACCATTCCCCTTAATTCTTGTTGATACCTAGTTACATATTATTTCTTCAACAAAATTGCTCTAATGCATACATGGTTGTGACATGTGCTATTACTGAAGATATGGAACTTTTATGCAGAGTGACATTTACATAGATTTAATGAAACATTTAATTTCCTCTAACTAAGGAGCTTATGTAGTGTGAATAAGTAATTCTCACATCACTGAGAATGCAGACATTGGGAAAAGATGTAAATAAAGAAAAGGAGTGAGAAATATTACTTTTATTTATCAAGTACTTATTACTAGTATCTCAATTATTACTTTAGAAAAAACACTCAGGAAGTTGGGGATGTAAATCAGTGGTAGAATGCCTGCCTATCATTCATGAGATGCTATCCAATAACTAAGTATACACATTGTGATGGTTAAGAACCCTTCACACTGTACTAGGCACTTTTTTAATAGCTGCTGATCTTTGCCCTGAAATTCTCCATGGGCTCCTAGAAGACTGCATCCTCTCCAGAATGATGTTACTGCTATGAGATAAAAATGAAAGAATGGTGTGCCTGCCATGAGATAGTTAAGTGCTTGTTCTGGCTTTATGTAAACTGCTTATCGCTGTGGGAAAAGGGACAAAGCAATTTGCTCTATCCCAGTGTAACAGGAGTGAGAGACAGTGAAGGGAAATAAAACAATTTTCCTATGCAGCTGCAGATTCCATAGATGCAAGATAACTGCCTTGCTTAACTTTGGATACCCTTCCTTAGTCCTTTAAAGTGCAATAAGATCTCAATTTGTTTCTAAGGCTGTTTTTTTCTGTTAGCAGTAAAAATAAATTCATTTAATTTTAATCTAAATTTAGATTGAGCCTTTGGGTTTTCCCAAGTGGATTCAAATTCCACAACAACATAAACAAACAAACAAACAAACAAACAAACAAAAACTAAATCACTCTCCATTTGAAACAATTCATCAGACTAGATGCCTAGAACTTTAACACCTCATTTATTTATTAATAATTACGTACCTAGCCTCATACATGAGTTAAAGTGACAGGAACTACTTCTTTTTGTACCTAGAGTTTCTCATTCCACTGTAAGGTAACATATCTCTAGAAAATGATTCATTACAGTGTGACACATTTATTTTAGGTCATGGTTTTTAGTTCTGGGGTAATATTTCATATATACTTCCATTTCCATGTAGCAGCATTTTACATATTGAAGATATATCTCTCTTATACATTATACCTTTCGGTGTTGAGTTACAGTTGTGGTATCCATGACAGGTTTCCAGTTTTCTTCACTAATTAAGTCTTGGTCACCTTGATATGAACAAGTGCTAGTTTACCAGTGGCACATTTAAGGTGGTGGCCCAAGTCGGAATGGATACTCTAGGTGAGATAGGCTCAATGATACTTTTTATATAGATCACAACATTATTCAGAGCTGAGGACTACCCATTTACCTTTCTTTTAAAACAAGGCTATTTCATACTCATCTTGACTGTTGATCAACTAGACGCACATTGTCATATTCTCAAGTGTTAAGTAACATTTCTCTTGTATTCATATAGTTATATTTGGGTGGACTTCATATTAAACACATATTAGATTCCATCTTGATAACTTTGGTAAATACATTGTGAGATGCTTTTATAGAATTTTTGTTTCTCCTGTTCCCTAGAATATGATTGATAAGAACCCTGTAATATCAGTAATCTTTGGAGGTTATTTCAGTTGACTAAAAATACATTGGCAAGATCATGTTTGCATTTAGGGCCAAGTTCTATGTACTGAAAAATAACACAGAAATATATGTCATGTTCCTCCCCAACCATTGAATTTTATTTCATAGCCCCTTTAAAGCTTGTCTCAGGCTGTTCAATCTCTATGCAATATAAAAGAGGACTGTCTTTGGAATTTCATTATGCTAGTCTCACCTAATTCCTTTCTTTTTACAAAGTTGACACATATGCATCCATTATGCAATGTTAAAATTAAGTTAACTATATATCTTCTCAAAACATTCCAAATCTTTTCTTTTACTTTTGAAAAATATGGTGCAAAATATGTTATCTATAGTGAACCTACTGTAATAGTGTATCAGAACTTTTTTATGTGTGTTTTTATTTTTTTAATTTTATTAATTTATTCAGATTACAACTCAATTGTTATCCTATCACTTGTATCCTTCCATTCCTCCCTCCCTCCCACTTTCACCCTATTCCCCTCCCCTAGGTATATGACCTAGGGAGACCTCCTCCTCCACTATATGGTCATAGGCTATCAAGTCTCATCTTGGTAGCCTGCTTATTCTTTCTTTGAGTGCCACCAGGTCTCCCCACCAAGGGGAGGTTGTCATATGGGGCACCAGAGTTCATGTCAGAGTCAGTCCCCGCTCTCCACAGAACTTCTTATTCCTATGTATGTCTTTTGGTCAGTCTTTCCTTATCTTTTGCTCCATTCTGTCCACCCTTGCTTCAAAATTATGTTATTCTCAATGTATTCTTTGGTGATCCAACATCTTGATTTGACTAGTAAATAGAAAATGCAATCTTTGCACTACCATAATCATAATATGCAGATACAGAGCAAATGAACAGGGAAATGATCTTTAATAAGGCAAGGCATACCATAAATATTAAATTACACTGTCAGATGGGTTGATCACATTAAAACAGTGATCATGTAGAAGAACTAAGTCTTTGATTATATCAACTGACAATCCCATTGGTTATAAATGAAGCAGACAATTTGGGCAGTTTTTGCTCACAATAATATTTGTGGTATGATCTGTCTAAAAAGTTCAAAGAGTAGAAAACCATAACTAGTGAAATCATGAAGTTTATGTCATGACAGGGAAAGTCAAGTTTTATGGTAAGAAATGGTTTAAAATATTTTCTGGAAAATACAATAAGTTTGATTGGTCTTTTAACATCATTTTCAGTTAATATCGTAGAACTAATAGTATCTGAATATATACTAAGTTGTAGTCCAAACAAATGGAAGCATGCAGGCTATTTTTATTTTCAACTATATTTTACTAAAGTACTTTTCAGTTTTCTCATGCTGTATATTTTAACTTTAGTGTATTGTTTTGAAATATATATTCAAGGCAATGGAGGTAGATTGTAAATAACAGATTAATTATTATTTTATTATGAATAAAATAATTCCAAAATCATTAAATGAGGATTCAAGGAAGTGTGTAAGAGATAAGACCAATGATGATATATGATAACTATTCAGGAGATCATCATTTTGGTAAATATATTTTACATGTACTTGTTATTATTTATTTCTAAAGATTACTAGGAATTAAACCAAACTGTTCTTTCCCCATTAAAACATTGCAGACATTTTGCTCTTTGTTCATAGTATAAAGACTCCCTTTGTGATTGTATTTTGTAATTATTTGATAAGTTATCTTAGCTGAGTCTATGGGCATTTTCAAATTTTAATTCTTTCACTTTTATTTTTAACATTAAAAAATAACAGTCTGTAAAGCAACAGATGAAAACTGTTATCACTTTTTGAATAATGCATTATGTTGAAAATTAAATGATTTAAAATATAATTGCTTCTTGAAATGACTTTATGAGTAGGAGGATTTAGTAGAGAAATGACAATAATGTGCATGAACAAAACACAATTTGATTTCTGACCATAGCATGTGAGCTAGTTATTGCCCTATTTTTCAGAACATGGTCAGTTTATTATTTAGTAAATAGTGAGCTTTTGCTTTTCAGCGACATATTTTAAAAGTATGGTTAGTGCATATTTAAGTTAGCAGGATGAGAACTCAAATATGATTTGCATTTGCTTTAAAATAGAAACACATCTAATCTGGAAGTGATAATTATTCTGATTTGCTTAAAGTGATCTTGTTGGTAGTAAAATGTTGTCTTCAAGGTTGCCAAATACAAATAGCCAAAACACTATGAATGTAACATTAATATAATTCCTGTTGGTTTCATGATTTTTCTTTCTCTGTGTAGTTTATTTTATATATGTGTAATAAAATAAATGTATAAGTAAAAAATATTAAAAATTGTTTTCATCTGTAAAGTCATAGTGCCTTCCTCAAAGCTTTATTGTGTCAGTGTGTAAGACACAAGAAGCTTTGCAAACTAAGAACAGTTAGTTTCATTTTAAATATACCTGTTTATTTCAGGAGAGTAGGATCATTTATTTAATGATACACAATGCATAATGACATTGCAATGTTGATTCAAGGAACTCCAAATGAGCAATATGATATTCAGAAATGCCCTAAGTTTTTTAGGTGTGGTGCATTATTTTCCCTTCATCATCTAGGGCATCCAGTGTTCTGTAGATGACATGGTCCAAAGCCCTCCTTCAGTAGAGAAGATTCTAGCTTTCCCCAATATTCCAGTGCTCAGTGGTAGAACAGTGAGTACACATCACATATTTCCCATTCATAGTTCCTAGTTTGCTCTTCTCTGAAAGAGTGTATCCTCAATATAACTACTTTTTTGTACCTGTCTCATTGTCATTTAATTACTTTATTTTAGTAAAAAAGGGTTGTATATCTGGATTTTTCTACAGAACAAGGGCAGTGACCAATGACTCTCTTTTGTAAGCACAAATTAAACTGAATTTCCTAGATTTGCAATGTCTCCCTAGTGAGAAGTTTCTATTCTTTAACATGCTTTGCAGGAGTCTTTTGCCTCATATTTCTAACAAATCAATTGTTTCATTTATTTTCACATATTAAAAGTATACTTGTATACATTGATGTGTACATTTATACAACTACATATATAGATATATAATCAACTTAATTATTGAGAACAAACTATAATGGTTGTTTTAGAGAGGGCCATAAATCCAGTTCTACTTGATTTACTAGAGAAAGAAAAAGTAATGTAAAGTAACACCTGAACTACAAAGATTGTTTGTATGAAAGAAGTATTAGATTTAGGCCCACGTATTTTTAGATAAGAAAAACCTGGAGAAATTGGAATCCTTTTTCCTGTAACATTTGTTGCAAAGAAAGAACCTTTAAGGTTAGCCCCTCTCCAGACTTTATGTTTACTGAGGCAAAATATTCTAAGAGTTTTGCCTTACCAAAGACTATTATTTTCATTGGGTTATATAGCTATAACTCCTTCAGATGCTCCTGTCTTATCTGCGACTTCTTGTTTTTGTCAAGGATGCTGTTGGTTTAGAATTTACGCTAAAAGTCTACCTCAGAGAAATAGGCTGACACTTGGTCTGCTTGCAGGGATAGAAAAAAACCATGTAACAGGAAAGTGCCAGCTCTGCTTGTATCTTTATTTTAGAAAAAGAAACACAAAGGATCATGCAGGGGAAATAATTTAATGGCCTAGAAGCCCCCAGAAGAAAGTGTGCACACAGGCATACAGGTAAGTGGCATGTTAGTAGTTAGTAGGTTATACAGCCAGAACATAGCAGAATTGGGTTTGTAATACACGTAGCTTACACTTCAAAGCAAATGGTTCTGTTTACTCATTGTGTGTACTGCAAAAACATGAAGTAAATGGTGGCCCGCAAACATGCCCCATGCTTTGTCTCCCTGGTGTGGAAGGGAATTGCCTTGCTCTGTATGAGTGCCTTATAGCCCAGAAAATGTCTGCTAGATTTTTTTTCAATTGCAGCTAGTACAGGAAGCTTCAAAGGGGTAGCTGGGTAACAAAACAAAACCAAACAAAATGCATTTGGTATGGAGTGGCAGTTGCTAGAACAGAAATAAACCACTTGTTAGAAGCAAATCTACTGAGAGCTTTCATTACAAAGAAACCACCCTTTTCAATGGTTCCTTTTCCTCTTAAGCTTTTCGAGCAGTACTTAGCCTCATTGTTGGTACTAAAGCTTTTATGATTCTGGGCACTTCAGAGACTCCCAGCGTGGTTGATACCTATTCTCTGTTTCATTTCCTTTATTGGCTTAGATGTTCTTGATTTCTCTGCTGTGTTCAGTACAAATATACCTCTCATAAGCTGTATGAGATTTTTCAGAAGGAGCCCCATCTTTGCTTTGCTGCATTGAGCCTCTGCTCCCAGTTAGACCTTTAATAGCAGACAGGAGGTTGATCTACCTGTAGCATCTTGTAGATTGTTTCACACCAGCACTCCTGCGTATAACACCCCCTTACTTCTCTTGGTGTCATGAAGCTGAACAATTGCAAGGATCATCTAGCTTTACTTGTGTTCTTGGGCTTTTTGTGATTTAGGATAATGAAATCATGCTGAATGTACTCAAAGAATGGCTCATCAAAGAAGAAAGTGACAGAAGTCTTAGGTTCTTAGGAGTTTTAGTTCACTTAAGAGCTAAAGACTCTGGTATGCGTCTCCAGTGTAAACTTAAGAGAAGGTTACTATATTTGAGTGTCAGTTTCTGATTGTTTCCTGGGTTGTTAATGACACATTAAATGTGAATCATAGTCTGTTTTCTTTCTATTTTAGTGGATTTTTGTTTTTGTTTCTTCCTCTCAGTGTTGCTTTTGGAATTGCTGCACAACAGTTTTCTTGAAAAATTCCAAAGAAATGGGATGGATTAAAAAAAATTCGTTATCTTTTGAGATTTTGTTTTGTTTACAGTGGTATATGCCAGTACTGTATATTTACACAGTGCTATACAAACAATCATGTCTCCTTTGATTATTACTGTAACATTTCATGGCAAGTATAGCAGACATAATTCTAATTTTATAGATAAGAACATTGAAAATCCAAGAGATCACAGTATTCGTAAAACTTTTATGTATGCATGCATCTTGAGTGACAGCTTCTTACTATGAAATCCAAATTGGCCTCAAATACAGAGTACTTGGGCTACAGCCTCCCAAATGCTAGAATAAAACTCTATATGAATCCTGAAATGAAATCAACAGAGAGTGTGGGAAGTGGCAGAAGACTTAAAATATAGTGCATCAGGGGCTTGTGCACCAATTGGAATCGTATTGCTACTTCGTCTTCCTCTTTCCCAACCAATTCCTATTACAGGATCTGTGTCCATGCTGTTACTTAATTTCATGTTCTCTGAAACAGTTGAAGACCTGACCCTTGAGGCAAGAAGGCAATATCCTGAGATTTGTGCAATCTAGTAGGTGAAGAAAAAACCTCCACCTGTCTTGCACAGTAACAATTCTGGAAAACATGCTTGGTGGGCTGTCTTTAGGTGTGCTTAGGAGTGCCTCCTGTAGCTCTGCATCTGAAGTCATTCTCACATATTCTCCCATGTGGTCAGATGTTACATAGCATTTTGCTTTTTATGTTAGGACTATGATAAATACTGATTGAATTTTGTGTCAAGAAAGAGTTTTACCCAGTTAGTTATTCTACCTTGTTTGATTTTCCTCAACATGGATAGCTATTTGATCACACATTTTTTCTGTCACCTCTGCTACTGGAAAATATGCTTCAGGAAACAGGGAAAATTTGGCCTTTTTTGGTCAGTCAAATACCCAGACCTTGTACATAGTATGGTAAATAAAAAAATACACAAACCAGTGTTTTCCAGTGATTTAGAGCATTTTAGAGTGAACTTTCAACAAGAGAAACAAGCATTTTATCATCTTCTATAAATTATCATATCTCATTAGTTTAATTAGTTTAGTTTATATGCTAATAATCTTCCTATTTTGTTCATCTACTATAAACTATCTTTCTGGAACAAAGTATAAAGAAGAAAAGGACAGAAGAATATAGGACACAACAATATCATTCTGTCCTGTCATAAGATATTTTGGAGGATGCTAAATAGAAAGCAAGGCACTGATCAGGAGACTTGGGTATAATGATGAGATAATATATTTCTATACAGCTATGAACATAATAAATATAAAACTATGCAGCGAAATTAATTGTAAGCATTTAGTGAATGGATTATTAGTTTAAAAAAACAGAGAGAGATTTGAAAGCATTGTTTGACAATTACAGATAACAAATCTGTGGCTTTCAGGACTCTTTGGTCATGGATTAGAATCTGCCTTGGAGTGAATAAGAAAAGCAAAATTCATCTTCCTTAACAGAGAGTCAGTGTTTCTCATATCCTTACCATGTGTTAATACTGTCCCTATTAGCAACAATTAATGCAGAACTGGAAAACCTGGCACTGGGCAAAATGTCCTCATTTTGGCCACTGACAGAATTCTGCCTAAAAATGGGCAAGCTTGGATGCAGGCAGAGATGATGGCCAAACTCTGCCAAGACAGGGTAAGCAAGTCCTCAATAGTTCTTGCCTCACAAATATGTCTGCCAGATATATTGGGCCAGAAGGCTGAAGACGATGCTTTAACATTATATAGAGTTTGTGGTGACTACTCAGGCAGTAAACTGTCATTTTTTTCACTTTGGATGCTAATAACCTGCACTCCCTGTTTACTCAGGTAATTAATTTTATTCCTACTCAAGTCTGATAGGGCTGAAGACCAGACAGTTTAGTTCACAATTAGGCTTAGTTGTTTAGAAGTTAAGATGTTTTAAGATCTAGATAGATGTTTTAAATTGAGATGAGATATGATAGATATTGATTTACATTCAGAATTTTAGACTCACCAAGATAAGAAAGTTGTTTTAGTCAAGATTGCCAAGTACAAATAGCCAAAACACTATGAGTGTAATGATTCTTGATTGTGTTCTGGTTCTTCTTGCTGTATGTAGTTTATTTTATTTATGTGTAATAATATAAATGTGTATACACAAATATTAAAAAATAAAATGGAGTTAACATGAAAACTGATTCACTGAAGTGGTAAGTATTACCATACTTTACCATTGCAAATAGCTATATTCAGTGTGCTTAATTTTGATTGGACACATTTTTTAAAGGATGCGCTTATGTCTTCAATGTACATAACTGAGTATTTCAAGTCATCACAACTTCAACAAAATGTGGTGGGTACCATGGTCCCATGGTACTGAAAGTAGTTGTATTTGAGGACTACCAAATGTTTTAAGCCATCTAGGAACCTTATAGGCCACAAGATGTTTCATTCTTATCTTTTAGTTGGAATCCTTGGGCTTTGAAATATGTTATGTCCAATGCAATCAATTAACAGGGCAGACAGACAAATTGGTATTGCAAAGGTGGTTGAGACACAAGTTTCAGATTTCTAGTTTTTAATTATGGAACAGATTTGTTTTGATGATTAGTAAGTGCTAGGAATGAGCAGTCAATCACACTGACAAAGCTCAATCTTTTATAGAACTTTTATTGAGAGAAGGAAGAGCTCTTATTAAGTAAAGCATAAAATTTGTTTTCTAGCCAATTCTATTTCAGATGGTCTCAGAAGAATGAGGAAGTAAGAAAGTTGATACTTATTATCCAAATCCAAAACAGGATTTTCTCACATTGCAGTATGGATGTTATGGTGGTTTCATCCCATTGCATGTGTGTGTGTATGTGCGCGTGCACGTGAACACACACACACACACACACACACACACACACACACACACACACACAGACACACACAGACACACACACACACACACAGACACACAGACACACACACACACACACACACACACACACGTTCTAATTAGTAACTACTTTTCCAGAAATGGAAGCATGCAGATTGATCAGGCCAAGGTTATATCAATTTGTTCTGTCTTTAGCAGTAGTAATGTGTGTTTATGGGCATCTCCTAAGAAAATCCCTTATTTCCCATGCTATGTTTGTCTTTGTTTATAAACATATTTACACCACAGAGAATACAATAGTAGTAGCTTTAGGAAGTAGTTAACCTCAACTTACTAAGAGCTAAGGTCCTTTCTGATAGAATATGAATAAGATTGTCCCATGTCAGCAAACAAACAAACAAACAAACAACCCTTCTTTCTCTTCTGCCACTGACTGCACAGGGTTAGGTTCTGTGTGGGCTGGGATTGAATATGAAAACATCAGTTTATTGTTTCACATATGTAAATTCTCCTTACCTTTTCTCAAATTATGGATGATTTTTTATTTTCCAGGGTGCTGGAAACCATGTCTCAGTAACAAGTTTTACAGAGCCTAAGTTTTAATTTCAGACTTGAATGCTTAACATCTAGTACCTTTTGAATTAAAGTGAACATGTTCCTGAAAATAGCACGAAGTGATTAATTTGAGTCATTAAAGCAACTGCTGCCTTATTAGAGATCTAAGAATGCTGAATGGAATTCTAGAAGTGAAAACTTACCACATTTATTTTGCTTTCACTGTGTGTGTGCTTGTGTGTATTCAAAGCAAACAATTTTGCAATGAAAAATTGCAAACCATTTAACACTATAAGTTATCAGAGGCATAATATATTAGAATTCAGAATAATATGGACAGTTAAGAAGGAATAGACAATTAAAACAGAAAAAGAAAGGATAATATCTACCTGGCCTCTCATTCCACAAAGAAATCTGACAGTAAGGGCAGATTTTAAAGAATTTCAGTTGATAAATATAATGATATTTAATATTAGCTACCATAACAAGATTATAAAATCTAAAACACAAGAAATAATGATACTAATATCCTCTGTGCTGACTGAAGTCTTGTCTGTAACCAAACCCAATAGTGGATTGTTTCATTATCTTCTTCCTGTAATATGTAATACCCAGAAACTTGGTTGCTTCCCTTCTCTACATTTCCATTGCAAGGCTTTTTTTTTTAAGGGGATGTGTTTTGGTGTAGGCAATGGAGTTTGAGAGGCATGCATACAAAGCATTACTCATTAACGCCAAGAAAGCTCAGAATGGAGACTGTTATTGCACCTAGTCACTTGTTGTATTTTACTATAAGAATAGTGGTACTGGTTACTTAAAGTAAGGATTTTGGATCTTTTGCAACAGAACATAGGCATCTGAAGGCAGAATAAGTGGAAAGCTTGTAACTCCAAGTGGAGTTCATTCAAATGCAGTGTACTTTTCACAAAGAAAGAACAAGTGATAGTGGAATGTTCAGCCTCAAATGGAACATTTCCATCACCCTAATCATAAAAGAGGGGGCAGAGAGGGTAAGAGCTAGAGTTTGAGAAGCACAAGAGTGAAATATTGTTTTGTGGACATAACGGGCATGCCACACTCATGAACTCATGACAGGCAGCGGTAGTTGCCTAGACAAAATCTGTGTAAGAGCAATCCAGACAATATGTTAGCATGGAATGGGAGCAGTTACTATAATTCATATATGCTTATTTGTATAAATTAGGTCTTGTCTTAGTACATAAAATCATAACAAACTATGGAAATAAATGAACTGAACATGAGAATTTATCATCTTAACAAAAAGTCTCAGTTCAAAAAAAAAGTCTCAGTTCATAGCCAGTAGTTAATATTTTACTTCTACAAAATAAATGAGTTTGAATCAATGTTTTATCTTGTTTTTATCATTGTTCTGTGTAATAATACTCTTGAAAAATGTTCCATTATACAAAATTGTAAATTTGATATACTACTATGACCAAAACCAGTACAGAGGTTCATTTTCATGCTAGTTGTGTCCTGTACCAGAGAAAAACTCTATCTCCCTCAAAATCCCTAGAATAAGATAACAACCACTTTTATGAAATGCATAAATTGTAATAAGCTAAATTATCCTGAATATAATCTCCATAAGAGACACAAAATATTTTAAGGTTTTGATTCTGTTTCTTTCCTAAACCAATTGTAATCCTCTGCAATAAATCTGCGAATCTCACTTCTGCAGAAAAACATTAGAAAGCTAAAGAAATAAAGATAATTACTTTTTTCTTTGTTTAAGACAAAGTCTTTCTATGTAGCTATTGATACCCTGGAATTCACTTTGTAGACTGAGAGCTGGTCTCAAACTCAGAGATCCACCTGCCTCTGCCTCCCAAATGCTGGGATTTGAGGCATGCAGCCTCAGCTGAGTCCAGAGCAACGAATTGTTAGAAGAAAGAGAAAGTTGGTCTATTGCTAAAAATGAGTATAAGGTGTAGCTAGTTGGTAAAAATATGCGTCTGAACCCTTGTATTCTTTTCTTTATTACATACCCTTTCAAGCCTAGATCATGACTCTCCCTTGTTAGGTATAATTTAGGATCTAGCTTTTCTGCTTTTCTGTGCCTTTATTAACAAATTTCTGCTCATTGATGTCCAAAGTTTCCCTCCATATGGTTACAGCCTCCCTTTCATCTCCCATGAATTCATTTAATATTTTCTCTTTTTTATGCTTATGGATTGCTTGTGGTTTCACCTGAAAGCCCTATACATTTCATGTGACTGTTAGTCACTATGTCCCTTTAACTAGCACTTTGTCTTAGTCTGGTATGAGTTACTTTTGCATTGCTGTGATCTAAATACCTGAGAAAAACTACTTGAGGTAGTTTGTGCTCATTTGTGCATATGAATTCACAGGCTACAAGTTCATTCTGATGGGAGAGATCAGGGAGGGAGAGCATGTGATGAAGAGCATGAAGCTTCTTCATACCATGGAGAATCAGGAAGTGGAGAGAGTTCTAGAACCAGGAGTCTAGGATACAGCTTTCCGAGACATCCTTACTTCCTCCTGGTAGAACCCACGTATTTAAGAGTCTACAGCTTCCTTAAATACAGCCATTGACTGCAAAATAAGCATTTAAAATATGATTCTGTGGGGCCTCTTCAGATTCAAAACTTAATATCAAGAGAGTAAAATGTTATTGTTCTTATAGGTTCAACTCAAATAAAAACATCTTGGGAAAGAGGCTTGAAGAAGAATTCATCACGAACTTTAATATTTCAGACAATATTTACAGATCACTCATTTTGCAAGAGTCAATACAGCATAGTAATTAAACATGAAATTTGGAACTAGACTACTTGGGTTGACATTCTGACTTCTCATTTAAGCTGTGATCTTGGCACACAACACTTAATATATGTGTGTCTCTGTTTCTTCCATTTTAGTTTAACAGAAAAAATAAAGTTAGATCCTTTACAGTGAGTTTTTCAGATTATATAAGCTCTCTGATGCAGCCTGTCCAACTGTCAATCAGGAACAATGTCTAGAATCCAGATGTTTTCAAGCTTGGTAAAGCAAGTTCTGAAAAATAAATAAATAAATAAATATCTTCCAAGGATTTGTACAGTACTGAATCCTAAATTCAGATTTAAATAGGGTTGGCAAAGTAGAAAGTAGTTCTAGTTGGGAAAAAAATCTGAGAATTTAAACAAATGCACCACACAAAACCTGTAAGTAGTTTTAGTAGTTCGAAGATGTTAGAGCTTTCTCTATTTCGTTATGTATACACTTATAAATTGCTACTAAATTCTCCTTAGCATCAACACTGGAGAAAGATTGCTTAAAATTTTGAAGAACTTGCAGTCAGGAAGTCATTATAGTGCTAACATCTCCATTTAGTAGCTGTAGGATCTTGAATGAATCTTATTTGGTTTTCATATCTACAAGATGTGCAAGTGGACTTATGGCCTAGGTATTTACTAACAATCTATGATTCTTGGAAAATGGAATACAATTATGAACTTCATTTTACGATAGTCAATAAATATGCAGAAAAGAAGTTAAGCATGCTAGCCAAAATTCTGTGACAAATTATCCTTAAGTATCATCTGTATTTGATAAACAGAAGCAGTATGTAGGTGAGAGTAGATTTACAAAATTGTAGAGAAGAAAGCACTGTGGGTAATGTGAATATCCATGTTATACCTTAGGAAATTCTTATACTTCATCACTTGGGAAACACCTACATGAGGACTACAATGAAGTTTGGTGATTACAGACCACTTCTTGTTTCCTCTCTGTTAGCCTTGGGGACAAGCAGATTGCTAGGCCTCATGAACCTTTTTGCTTTCTTCACAGGAGTCTCTGCACCACACATGCATTGTAAAGGCTGTGCAGAGTTCTGCTCCTTTTACTGCTTGATTTCCTTGCACTCTATAGAAGAATTGTTCCTTTTTTTCTTGCAGTTTTTCCTTTACCATTCAGACAGTTCATTCTTCAGGTCCTTTTTTCTCTGTCTCTCTGTCTCTCTCTCCTTCCCTCCCTCTCTCCATCCATCCCCTCTCTCTTCTCTCAAATTAGAAGGCCTCATGTTTCTCTTTCCTTATCTGCACTGCTCAGTTATATACACGGCCCTTAGACATATAGAAGCAAGTAGTTCACAAAGGAGAACAGGAGAAAGGAAGCAAGGATGAACTTTGACTACAGAACAGTGTTCGCTGATGGATTAAATTTTATATGTGAAAGGTAATAATTATATATGAATCAGCATTTTTTTGCTTAAGCAGTGTGAAGTTTCCATTACCAGAGTAAATAAGATCGGAGTATAAAAATAAAAAGTTTGGTATGAACATCTTAAATATCTGAAAGAAATGATAGAACAGATTTCTGGAATTCATGACAGGGACACAGACATATGTAGATGACATCCAAAGCCAAGCTATTTAATAGCTTTAAAAAGAGATTTATTTATTTATTTATTTATTTAGGTATACAGCATTTTGCCTACATGTATAATTGCATGCCAGAAGGGGACATCAGATATATTTATAGATGGTTGTGAGCCACCATGTGGTTGCTGGGAATTGAACACAGGACCTTTGGAAAAGCAGCCAATGTTCTTAAGCTCTGAGCCATCTCTCCAGCCTTACTAACCACTTTCCAACCTGACTTGAGTTACCTGTCTCTTGGACCAAAATTATTTAAGTTAGTCTTATGGTAGGTCTCTCAGGTTCACACATTATCCCTGTAACATATTCTATTCATCAAAGCCAGGGTGATTTAGAAAACCATACAAACTTATTGCTTTGGATCCTAATAAATATTTTGATTCTCATAAATATTTTATTGTGTTGGATCCCAGTTATCCTTCTAACCTTAAGCCTTCTTATACTTTTGCTTCTATCATTATGCTCTGTTATACCTCCTTCTGCTCATGCTTCCTTTTTTCCTGCATTCACTCATCCCTTTTCTGGCTTTCAGACAGAAAGGATTTTACATGAAAACCATTGCCCTTGTTTCTGTCATGGAAGCCTCCATTCCCATTGATGGCATAGTTTAATAGTTTACCTCCTTTAAATATTTGCTCAAATGCCACTTTCTTTTTTTTTTTTTTAAAGTGCAGAAGTTCTTTTATTTATTTATTTTTTAAATACATTTTTATTAATTTATACATATTACACCTCAGTTGTTAGCCCATCCCATGTATCCTCCCATTCCTCCCTTCCTCCCACTTCCCCCCTACTCCCCTCCCCTCCCCTAAGTCTGTGTCTGAGGGGGACCTCCTCCCCCTGAATATGCTCATATGGTATCAAGTCTCTCCTTGGTGACCTATTATCTTTCCTCTGAGTGCCACCAGGCATCTCCGTCCAAGGGACATGTTCAAATATGGGGCACCAGAGTTTGTGTGAAAGTTAGATCTCCTTCTCCACTCAACAGTGGAGAATGTCCATCGGCTAGTCCGGGTAGGGGTTCAAGGTTTTTACTGCCTATTTTTTCCTTGGCTGTTGCCACAGTTTGCGGAGGGCCCCAGGGCCCAGACTCGCCTGTAGTTTTCCAGGACCCACTGGATCCTTCCATTTCCTCTTTCTCCCAGGCTTCTCACACCTAAAGTTTCAATAGGATGTCCTCCCCCCTTACCCACTACTCTGGTAGGTACAGTTTTTCATGGGGACGTACACCTTGGACTAGTGTCTCGATATAAGTGAGTATATACCATTTAGCTCTTTTTGCTTCTGTGTGAACTCACTCATTATGACAATTTCTAGTTCAATCCATTTGTCCACAAATTTTGGAAATTCCTTGTTTTTAATAGCTGAGTAGTATTCCATAGTGTAAATGTACCACAGTTTCTTTATCCATTCTTCTATAGAGGGACACGTAGGTTGTTTCCAAGTTCTGGCTATTATGAATAAGGCAGCTATGAACATGGTTGAGCATATGTCCCTGTTGTGTAGTAGTACATCCTCTGGGTATATTCCAAGGAGTGCCACTTTCTTAAAGGCCTTTCCTGAGCTTCTTGCTTAAAATATCAACTCTTTTTGCTCTCTAGCACTGTCTGTACCTCTACTCTGCTTTTCTCCTCAGAATTTCTCACATCTGATAAATTGTATATTTCACTTTTATTTTCTGTTTCTAACTGTAGAACAATCACACGTACCTCTGTTTAGAGATTTATGCATTCAAAGTCCATGGTTATTTTGAGGAAGCATTAGTTGTCGCTCAAAGTTTTCAACAGATAGTTATTTCAGGATGCTCTCTATCTGTGATCAAAGAAGGAACATAAAGATCAAAGATAACAACATCAAGCTTTTGGTCCTTGCCCTTGAGGAAATCAGTGCAATCAGGGAGAAAGTTAGAACTCTCAGTTTTCCCAGGGGCGGCACATGGCCCAGTAAGCAGCAATCTTGATCTGGAAGGAGACAATCACCAAGTGAAGATCACACACGTTTCACCACAAGGCTTCTCTGACTTCACAGTTTTCCTGTTTTTATAAAAATAACCGGCATGCATCTCTACATCTAGTCTGATTTATATGCTTGTAAAGTCATGACTATGATTATTTATACAAATACAATTATTTTCAAAATTCATCAGAGCCTTTATTTAGTGTTTGGGGAATGAGGACTCTACAGTATTACAGGAGCACCTTGCTGTCTGTAAGAGTTAGGTCTGATTTTAATTTCAAGAAGGCAGCTGCTATTTAAGGTACATTGCTGTGACATTTTTTAAATCAAAATCTTTTTATTTCAAAATGAATAATCTCCCCTATTTGCCTCCTTTGTACAATTTGAAAAACTCTGATGCATGCATTTCTTAACACGAGGCAGAAGCTTGTGCATGATAGTTGGAAGAACACCTGATTTAGTCTTTGTCCGAGCAGGGCTACTGACTGATTCTCTGACATGAAACTGCTTTTACTGGTGTCTCAATTTTCACCTTTATTAAAAGGCTACACTTCTTGTTCTATAACGTTACTTGACATGCACAGACTATGTGACCCTTCCTTTATTTTCTCTCTCTCTCTCTCTCTCTCTCTCTCTCTCTCTCTCTCTCTCTCTCTCTCTCTCTCTTCCTTTCTTTCTTTTTCTTTCCTAAATATGTAACTAACCTTTTCTTAGACCCTTGGATAACAGCAATATTTCCAGATCTTTCTAGAGGGCCAAGTATAAATTTCTCCTTTGTGAAACCTCAATACTTAATAGATAAGTAGAACTAGGTGTTGTTTTTGTTTCTTTTTCTTATCTGTCTCATATCATTTTATGATCTGCCTATATGAATATATTACTTTTCCTATTATAAAATAATATTTACAGGAATATAAATGCATCCTCATACATAATTTGGCCAATTAATTGAATCTTCTCTTCACAAATAGAAAATTAATGTTATTTTGTAAAAGTGAAAGCTTAGTTTCAAAGAGGATTTTAATTTTTATTCAGCAGACATTTATTCAACACTTTCTAAACTCCTGGCCCAGGTCTAAGCCCTTTTAAATATTAACGTATTAAATCTTCATTTAATTCCTTGAAAATGCAAAGCACTGAAGATATAAAGAAGCTTGTCTAAGTTTATAGAGCTCTAAACTGGCAAACTTGGTACTTGGGTCCAGGGAATTTAGCTCAGTATCTATGCTCTCAACTTTCACACATACTCATGCCACTGGAGAGTCTGGATATCTGTCTTCGCCTAGATTTCTGACAGGCTGCATAGCTATTACTTCCCATGTCCAGGTACAATCCCTATGTCCAACAAAGTCTGTACCTCTTTTCCTTCACCTCCCCTGTCATTAATCTTGCAATTGCCTTTGATTTCTAAGCCTCTTTGTATTACTACTACTACTACTACTACTACTACTACTACTACTACTACTACTACTACTACTATTATTTGCTATTACCCATGTCTGCGTGTTTCTGTGGAAATTACACTCTCTTAATGCCTTCTTTCTGCCAACTGTACTTGTCTATTTGAGAAACTGACAAGCTTCAAACCTTAAATCATTCCTTACATATCATCTCTTTCAAATTCTAATTTCAGAGTCCAGCATGGGTCAAGCATACCCTGTCATCCAGCAATAAGGTGATAGAGGCTGAAGGATTGTTGGAAGTTCACCATCAGCTTGATCAACACAAGAGATTTCATGTTAGATAGATACACAATCAGGCCCTATTATTTAAACACACGCACGCACATACACACACACACACACACACACACACACACACACACACACACACACACGGATTTTTCCATAGAGGTACTTAAGAACAAATTCATACAGGACTTTGTGCATTAGAATGTGCTTTAATATATTTTATTGTATTCCTTAGGTGTCATCAAGGGACCACAATTTACACTCACAGAAACTTATAAGAAAACTAATGATGTCCACTTGTAAGTGGCATTACTTTAGGTCCTCTTTACCCAAATTCTAGACTTTACTTATAATAACAAATTATATTTCTTTAAAGAGACTTCATCATTTGTTCATCCATAATATACTCACTGTAGCTTTACTTATGATGATTAAGTCTTTCTAAGAAGCCAAAGCCAATAAAAATTGGCCTAAGAGTCAAAATGTAAATATATTCTTCAGGATCTTACATAGAGTGTATCACATTCAGAATTGGTGGAACTATGTCTGCTTGAGGATGTGATAGCACTAATACCACATTTTTTGACCTGTAGAATGTGGATAACAGATTAAATGATCTCTCAGTCCCTTGACAACTCTAGTTTTTTTTTTTTCTTTCTGTTTTTGGTTATTCAGATCCAGGAAAATCACAAAAGGAAACTGAAAAACAATTGAGAGCTGAAGCTATTATTTAGCTTTTTCTAGGGAATGATCATGTGAAAGCATCTGTGGTTGTTTGAATACGTTAGGCACCCATAGACTTATGTGTTTTAATGCTTGTCCCACGGGGAATGGCACTATTAGGAGATTTGGCCTTGTTGGAATAGGTGTGGTTTTGTTAAAGGAAGTGTGTTTTTGTTGGTGTGGGCTCAGGTTCCAGTCTTCTGGCTGACTCCTAAACAAGATGTAGAACTCTCTTCTTCTCCAGCACCAAATCTGCCTGAATGTTGCCATGCTTCCCACCATGATGATAATGGACTAAACCTCTGACTGTAAGCCAGCCCCAATGAAATGTTTTCCTTTATAAGAGTTGCCGTGGTCATGTTGTCTCTTCACAGCAATAAAACTCTAACTAAGAAGTTCATACTAGAGACTGGGGTTTTGTTGAGATAGGACTGACCATGGTGGTTTTGTTTGTTTGTTTTGTTTTGTTTTGTTTTGGGCAGAATTTGGACATTGGGACTTCAGTTTAGGAAAGCAGTGGAATGCTTTAATTGCTGGTTAATGCACCATAGTAGTAAGAACATGGAACACTGGGGCTGAAGGTGATTTGAGCTGTAGAGATTTGGCTCAAGAGGCTTCATAGAACAATTTAGTATGTTGCCTAGAGATTGTTCTTGTGATACTGTGAGGAAGGATGTTGTTGCTTTTTGATGTTGTCAGAAGAGTGTGCCTGAGCCTGTGATGGAGAGATTTAGATTTAGATGAAGTGCACTGGCAAAGGAAATCTCAAAACACCCTATTATAGACCCTGTCCTGTGGTTCACTATCACAAAGAGAGTGTTTTGTAAATGGAGCAAGCTTCAGAAGGATAAATAAAAAAGTATGGTTCAAGGATTAAAGGGCACCAGGAAGTAGAATGGAAGTAAACCCTGTATATAAAGATATTAAATGGAATTAAGGGATGGTGACCTCAGCGCAAAATCCCACCCAGCTAAGCTTCCATATTGGTAAAAGGATGTTAAAAAGGGGGCATTGGCACCTCTTCGAAATTTACTGTTTTTTTTTTGGTTGTATGAGGAATAGTTATATCATGTTAGGCATTATTCTGAGCTGGTTATCATTTTCATTTGGACATAAAGTGATACAATTGTGTGTCAAGTTGACAAGGGGTGGATTTTGGTAGCTATTCTTGGTTGTCAACTTGCCTATATCTGCAATGAAGTGCAATCTAGAAATAGAGGGAAAACTTATGATCCAGATCTGGAGGCTAGAAGACACAGGCTTTTGACCTTGTTATTGGGGCAGGATGACACAAACATATGCTGCTCATCAACACATGCCTTTAATCCACATTCTGAAGCAAAATGGATATTCTTTTTGGTTTGTTTTGTTTTTGTTTTTTGAGGCAGAGTTTCTCTATGTTATCTTGGCTGTCCTGGACTCACTTTGTAAGCCAGATTGCCCTTAAACTCACAGTAATCTGCCTGCCTCTGCCTCTTGAGTGCTGGGAGTAAAGAGGTGTGCCACCATGCCTGCCTAATATGGTTATTCTTATAAAGATCTATAATGAAATTTAATTAAAGAAAAGCCTAGATCCAGGCTTCATGGTACACATCTATAATCCCAACACTGAGGAGACAGGCAAGCAGATCTCTGAGCACAGGGCCAGCATGGTATAAAGAGCAAGTCCCAGGTAAAGAAAACCTTAGGTCCAGGTATGGTGATATATTCCTTTAATCCCAGCACTAATGAGACAGAGGTGTGCATATTACTGTATTCACCTCAGTCTAGAGAGTAATTGCCAGGACAGCCAAGCTTATCCAGTGAAGAAAACTATGGAAAACAGAAAGTTGATGAAGATGTAATTGAACAAAGCAGCAGCAGAACTTGACAGTTTGGGCCTTGTGGCTCTGGATTTAGAGTAAAGAATAGAGGAGGAATGAGCTTACCTTGTATTTCCATATCACAGTTAATCACAGAGGGAAGTTGGAGCCAGAACTCAAAGCAAGAGCCTGGAGGCAGATACTGATGCAGAGGCCATGGGATAATGGGCTCTTACCAGCTTGCTCATCACGGTTGGCTCACCCTGCTTTCTTATGGCATGCAGTACCATAAGCTCAGGTGAGTTCCTGAGCCCATGAGCACATCCCACACTGAGCCTAACCCGTCAATATCAATCTTCAATCAAGAAAATGACCTCAAGCTTGCTCACAGGCCAATATACTAGGGGGCATTTCCTCAATTGGGATTTCCTCTTCCAAATGTCTCTAACTTGTGTCCAATGAACATCAAACTAAATAGCCCAACTTTTTTCCATTTCTTACACTTCATAGACAGACACAAAAAATTTCTCTTATATATCTTAATAATTTTGATTCAACATTTATACTTTGTAAATTATATTTATATGAGGAAATATATTTAAGTTGAAAAGGCAAGAAATGTGTTTGGATATTTAAAGCTAAATTTAACAATAAATCTTTATAGCAAAATAAAGCACAAATTGATGAAAAAAGATAAAACACAACTCACATGTTGAATTCCTAATTTTGTAAATATTTACCTAATATTGAAGAATTATGTAGCATAAAATAAAACATGATTGAGAAAAAAAAAGAATAGAATCTCCCTCTGCAACTAAGGAAAACTGCTGATGCCAGATGTCTGACAGAGGTGTCTCTGCATGGAGGCCCAGAGAGGCCATTGTGTGAAAAGTTGCTGAGATCAGGTGTATGACAGGTGTGTCCCTGCATGGAGGCCCAGAGAGGCCATTGCATGAAGCTGTGAAGTTGAAGCTGCCTTGGAGACTCCAAGATTTTAGAGATTTGAGAGCAGTGGGATGCTTGCTAAGGAAAGATGCTAACAAGGAGTGGAACTTGCCCAAGAAAAAGAAGTATGTTATAGTGAGTAAATATGAAAGAAGTTGGAGATATGAACAACAGTTTTGTTTTCCACCTTAAAAAAAACATTTATTCACTTTACATCCTTGTCGTAGCTCCACCCCTCCTCACCTCCCAGTCCCACCCTCCCTTTCTTCCCTCTCCCCTATTCCTCAGGAAAGGGCACTCCTCCCTTCCCATCCATCACAGCTCATCAAGTCACAACTGGACTGAGCATGTTCTCTTCCCCTGTGACCTGGCAAGGCAGTCCCACCAGTGGGAAAATGATAAAAAGGCAGGCAACAGAGTCCATGTGAGAGACAGCACTCTGCTCCCCTTACTAGAGGACACATGATTCCTGAGTTTCCCATCAGCTACATCTTTGTAGGGTGAGGGTGCTAGGTCCAATCCATGCAAGGTCCTTGGTTGGTGCCTTAGTCTGAACAGGCTCCTCTTAGAGATGATTACTTGGCTATGTTGATCTTATTGTGAAGCTCCTGTCACCTCCAAATCCTTTCCTCCTTCCTGCTACTTTTCCACATGACTCCTTATGCTTTTCCCAGTATTTGGCTGTGAGTTGCTGTTGGGTGGAGCCTTTCAGAGGACAACTTTGCTAGGCTTCTGTCTGTAAGCATAGCACAGTATCATTAGTAGTGTCAGAGGTTGACTCTCTCCATTAGGGTGGTTCTAGGCTTGGGCCAGGCATTTGTTGGATGTTCCTTCAATTTCTGATGCATCTGCTCTATCTTTATCCCTGCACATCTTGTAGGCAGGATACACTTTGGGTCAAAGGTTTTGTGGGTGGGTTGGTGTTCCCCTCCCTTTGCCAGGAGTCTTGTCTAGTTATTAGAGGGTGTTCTCTCCAGTCCCTATTACCCCTGCTACTAGGATTCTCTGTTACAGTCCCTCCTATATCCTCCTTGGAGCCTATGCTGACATAGTTCTCCATATTGTCAAAGAGATGTCCCCAGCCAGTTTTCTCTTCTCTACAGGCCTTCTGTCTTCCCATTCCGCTCTCTCCCGGTCTGATCTCCTTCATTTCTCTCTGTGCTTCCTCTTCTATCTTGTTTGCTCTCTTCAACCACTGCCTCTGTCTATTCTATTTCCCCTTCTGAGTGAGATCTAAGCATCCTCCCTTGTATCCTCCTTGTTATTTATGTTCTTTGAGTCTGTGTATTGCAGTATGTTTATCCTGTATTATATAGCTAAAATCCACTTATAAGTGAGTATATATACCATGTGTCCTTCTGGGTCTGGGTTATATCAGGATGATTTTTTTTTACATCAGATATGGAGATGCAAAGTTAGGAGTTTTCTCAGATGGTTTTCAGACTTGCTTTGGGTCTAGTATGTCTTCATTAAGCTCCCATCCTTAAGTTTTGGAATGGTAATATATAACCTGTAGTGCTGGAAGTATGTAATCTGCTTTTTCATTTTGATTTTTATAGGAAATTACAGTTAAATGACTGCATTATTCTCAGAAGAGAATTTGAACTTTGGACTTTTAAACAAGTTTGAGACTGTTATAGACTATGGAGACTTTTGAAGTTGGACTGAATATATTTCAGCATTACGGAATGACTATAAGCCTATAAGCCTATGTGGTGGTTTGAATAGCTTTGGTACCTGTAGATTCATGTGTTTGAATGCTTGGCCCATAGAAGTCGCACTATTAGGAGGTGTGGTCTTGTTGGAATAAGTGTAGCCTTGTTGGAGGAAGTGTGTCACTGTGTAGACAGGCTTTGAAGTTCCTATGCTCAGGCTCTGCCCAGTTGGGAATCTAGTCTCCTTCTGCCTGCCTATGGATCAAGATGCAGAACTCTCTTCTTCTCCAGCACTATGTCTGCCTGCATGCTGCCATGGTTCCCACCATGATGACAATGGACTAAACCTCTGAAAGTATAAGCCAGCTCCAATTAAATATTTTCCTTTATAAGAGTTGCCATGGTTATGGCATCTCTTTACAGCAATGAAAATTCTAAGTTGTGCTTTATCTGGAATAATTTACATTGTAGTGACACTGAGAGGATAGCACAGTCCCATTAAAAGCTCTTAGTGACATTACTATTAAAATAATAAGATGTTATTAGAACTTTTAGTAGTGATGATATTCATTGCAACAGAAGATTAATCTGGTACTTAAATTTAATCTTCAACTCCGAGTGTAAGGGTCATTCGATGTGTGAAGAACAGTTTGATTATGAAGAATATGATGAGAAAACACTGTTTAGAACAGAAAAAAATGCTTGTGTTGGGCTTTCACAAACACTGAGTAAAACAGTTTTGCTTTTTGTTTTAATCAAAAACTTCTAATAATAGGTTGTTTATTTTAACAAATTTGGTCATAAATAAGTTATTTCTGCAGCTTGTTTACGTATTGTCTTCTCTGTTCATCATTTTATTAGTTGCAGCCAAAGTCTGAATTTCCTTTCTGATCTTTTTTTCCCCATGTTCCCTGGATTTGTGATTAAATTTGAATTTCATTGACAGACCCTTTGACTTTTTAAAAATTTGAAGCAAAGTCTTACTAAGTTGGCCATGCAGGCCTTGAAATTGTGATTCTCCTAGATCTGCCTTGAAAATAGCTGTGTACTAATATCCATTTTCACCAATGTAGTCTTGGATGGCTGTTATTAATGTACTGTTTCATGGAAGATGCTGTTATTAATTATATGATATTTGTGGGGGTTTGATGAAGGGCCACAGAAATGAAAAGTTATGTGGTATGTTACTGACCATATTATTGTTCCTTCAAGTGTTCAATTATGATTGGGACTTCAATGTATTTTTGTACTTTACTTTGTTTTTTAAAAAATATTCTGTTGCATAGTCCTACTTAAATGTGAGGTATTTTGTATTTTGTAAGAGGTTTAATATGCTTTAATCTTGTTGTTGATTCTTAAATGTTCTACAAGTTAGAAAATATATTATTTATTCTATAAACAAATGTAGAAAGTAAGGCTCAGAACTTTGATCAAGCCACTAGAAAATCACAGTCCCAATTTGTCTATTGTAATGCCCATATATTTTTCTACATCATTTCCTTGCCCCTCAATAAGCAAAGGGCAATCAAGTATTTTGAGCATGCTCACTCATTAATCACTTTCTTATCAATAGTAAAATCAAAGATTTTTGAAATAGATTCACTTTGCATTTGTCTTTCTCATTAAAAAGGTTCATGAGGTTATTTAGCTTGTTAATGTTGCATGGCATGTTAGCTTTACAGGCATGGGCCCAATCTCATTTAAAGACTCCTGAGCCAGTTCATAGACTAATTACCAACTGTGGATGTTCTCTCTCTTCTGAGGGTCTGCTCAGTATGATGAATGTTCATCTCTGCTAGGTTGAATGGATTGCAAATGAAGTGATTAATTTAAAAAATCAATTAGTGTGGAGATCAAGTATTTTATTCACAACACCCTCCAGTTTAGAGTAGACCCCTTCATAAAGCAGTGGTAGCAGAGCAATAAAACTGAACAGGGAGGAACCTATGCCAAGAGAAAAAAGCCATAGTGTCTTCTCATTGTTTTTTGTCCAGGAGTTGGAGAAAAGTTTCTGTGAGCCAAGAGCCCTGCTGAGTAATGAACACCCTTGACTTGTTCTATGATATGATTCCAAGATGAAAACACTTACTTAACACTGAATGTTTTACTGCTTTATTCTCTCTTTCCAAGTTACAGAATCAGAAAGTAATAGATTATCAGTGGGAACATAATTTTCTCTGCAGTAAAACATGCACCAAACTGATCATAAGCTCTGTTAGCCTGGGGACAGCTTGAAAATGAAAAAAAATTCAAGTCAATGACTTTTTTGCCCTTAGCTTATGTTTTTCAAGCTAATTGATAGCTAGAGTAAAATTAACTAGATTTTTCTAGTGGAACTAGTGAATCTTTCTTCATCAGCAGACTTGGTTAATAAAGTGGTGGTGGTGGGAGAGAAACATTCACCTTGCTTAGAAAGCCACAGGTCTACATTTACTTTACACATTGCTATTATGATGTTTGTTGATAACCCTCTGTACTTATTAATAATGCCACTTTTCATCCCAATTTACCCTAATTTTAAATGATTAAATTATACAACTTCTCTGTTAGCTATTTCACTTTTACAGGGCTATATCTACCTTTAAATCAATAGGAATAACTCTGAGTTATAAACTGTTTTTATATTCTGTGTTCTGAATCTTCAAGTAGATAAACTGACCAAAAATAGAAGTGCATGTAAAGTCAGATTTATTGAAACTATATACTGCATTGGTTTATTTTGTCTGCATGACAAAGTACCACAGACACTGTGCCTTAAATTGTACACATACCAGTATTTTAGACACTATAAGTTTGAAACAATGGGTTCCAGCAGAGCCAATCCATTTCTGAGGACCATAAGGGTAGGATTCACTTCAAATCTTGGTGTTATTTTCCACCTATACTTTTACACTTATTCTCTCTGCATACACCTTCCTTATTCCTAAACTTAGTCTTTTTGATAATGATATCAATATTATAGTACTATGGTCACCCTGATGATTTTATTTTAACTGTATTACTTACATGAAATGCCAAATAATGTCTTTAGTTCTCCAAATATGGCCACATTCTGAAATTCAATGCATTACAAAGAATTTGGAGTAGAGGATTAAATTCAAACCAAGCCCACTATAACATGTACTAGAAAAATGTTCTCACAGGACCATCTTTTTTAATAACATGATTATAAATAGTAGTTCCACATGCTTATTTACCACTTAATGCAAGTACAATTCATTGTGTATGACTCATCCCAAAACACTGCCATCAGGTAATTATCTTGTTGTAAACCTCCTATCACTACTGGTCCTGCCAGTCACAGAGCTACAAGAGTTATAATTGGGTAGTTTGGAGAAGAATTTAAACTCTTGAATAAGTCTTTAATTTATATGGGGTTTTATTACATTGAAGAAAGACTTTTAATTATCCAAGTTCAAGGTGGGGGCGGGGAGCAAGTCAGAGTTATACATTGTCTTAAAATGTACACTAATGTTTTAAGTGGGCAGTAGCAGAGTTTGAGATCCTTGAAGTAGAGGAGGATATGTAGAATGATGGATGCCAAGTTGGAGAGATGGCTTAGTGGTTAAAGGCAATTGTTGTACAATCATGTGGATGGGAGCTTAAATTCTAGAGGCTATGAAACAAGCTGCTCCTTTCTGATCTGGGTGAACACCCACCTACCCATACAAGCACACCAAATAAAAGACATATTTTTAAAAATAAAAAAGAAAGATGAATCTACTCTAAGTGAGCATGACATGAAAGGCAGTTGTGCATACTTTCAGTCTTTTTATTGGAAATTTGCTGCTGGGGCCTATTCTTTGCCATTGCTACTACCTAATTATCATACTTTGAATTCTCTAATATAAAATATATGACTTAGGGACCTGAAGCCGTAGTTTTTGTCCTGTGCATCAAAATTAACAGTGACAGGATTACACTCATATCTTTTCAATGCTGTGGTCTCAATTTAGTTTCTGTAAGATGTGGTTACAAGTGGAACCTATTGCCTTAACTGCTGTGTGGATTATAGAAATATATGGAAATTTGAAATCATTGCACTCTATGGTTTAGTCTAATCTTATTGCTGCTGTGAAGGGTCTGTAAGTGTGCTAATTATTGTATGTTTCTTTTCTTTATAGTGCCCTTTCATTTGTGTAGAAAGAAATATCACTATGACAATTAGAGACATTGATCAGTTCAGTAGAATGATGCAGATTCTACCTCATTATGAGGTAGCCACCCTTTGGCAGCAGAAGCGAATAGATATATTTAAGATAGGAAAATCATTAGGTTTTTTGTTTCACTTGAGAGAGACCATAAGATTCTGTGGCGGTGTAAGAGAAGATTTGACATCTGGTTCCATGTTCTTAGAATGCTCTCTGCTGTTTTTTCCTCTGCTTTCTCTTCGCCTCCCACGTTTCATAAATTAGACGAGTGTATATAAATTAAAACAGTGAACATCTCTATGATGACCTTTCCAAAATCCTGCCTTTGATTATTTCAGGGTTTTCTTCTCCTGACAAGGCACATTTTAATGGTGTCTGAAAGTCATGTTTGAACCATGTTTCAATAAACCATGTGTTGATCTCAGAGGGGAAAGGCAGAGTCTAAAATCTTTCCCTGAAAGACATAATTGATCATGGATATGCTTACAGCCAATAAGCTTCACAATCCTTCAAGTGTATCGATTTTCCTTAAAGAGACTAGGAAGAAAAGACCTCTGACAACCATTTTTAAACAATGAGAGAAAGAATTACATCTTGAATAGTTTATAGTTTTCAAAACATTTTTCCATCTGTTGTTTTATGTAGTGCTTTAAATAGCTTTGAAAGGTAGGCAAAGAAAATGTTATTTGATTGCCTTGGGAATGCAACTTGTTCAAACTTCAACAACATTTGGTGGCAAAAGTTTGAGGAAGGCAATATAAATTGCCAAAAATAGTCTGGAAAGCAACTACAAATTCAGTTATAAGTTCACTTGAAAATCATGTCAGTATCTGAGGCTTATACTGATGCTCTGTGTAGAAGTCCTACTAGAAGAACAAGGCCCAACACACTAGGCTGGAGATTGTGTACGTTAAAATGTGTACATAGGATCAGTAGTAATCCTCCTTGAAAAGTGCTGTAAGAAAGAAAATTCACAGTCAATGAAGCAGGATAAATAGCCATAGTTCTTTCCCTTTTATAAGAATAAACTCATGAACAAGATAAGTTGAACCAAGAGCAAAGTGTTGGATATTTCCAAACCAGTGTCTTCTACATATTCTGAAGTCCTTTACAAGGTAAGAAGCAGGAAGGTTCTAGCATTAAAGCAACAGACTCTGTGGTAAAGTGGGATAATAGATGTGAAAAACTAAAATACAGAAAATGACGGCTGACAGGGTGCTAGGGAATACTGGGAAGCCTTTGTGCATATCTATTTTTTTCTTCAATGTTTTCAATGTAATGACTTAACTTGGGTGTCTGGTTCAGATTTTACAAAAACTTTCTCTAGCTTAAAATACTCTTAAGTCTATTTTACAGAGCCGTTGTATTTGTTTCTTATATGAACATTTGCATTGTATGTACTATGTCATTGTTATAGAGCTATCATACACACGAATTATTTGTACAACATAGAAAATAGATTCAATACATATTTCAATAAACTTCTTATAATCCTTGTAAGTCAAATATGTCTATTGGATAATTTCTTAGAATATGCTGGGGTATAGTTGTGGATGCAGCTATAATGAGTAGATGAGTTGTGGATATTCTATATTCTATTGCTGTGCATCTATTATTGGAGGTAATTGGATGTGTGAAACTGACAACCAATGATTCTATGATCTCAAGGACATGATAGAATCTAAAGAAAACTATATCTTCAAGTAATTATAATTTTTGTATTCTTAAAGTTTGTTTTTGACATAACTGTTTCTATCAATAGAGTAAAAGCTTTTTGACATAACTGTTTCTATCAATAGAGTAAAAGCTTTTTAAAGGTAGGATATATCTGTCATTTCTTTCCATGCTACTATGACACACAGCAAATAATTATGAGGATGGCCGAAGTTTAATAAATTTGTATGTTTAGTTTTAAGATAAATGAGAAAAAGTGGAAATAGGTGCTATTGTTATTTTAATAGATGGTTCTATTCTAATCTGAAAAAGGTACCAGTATTCAAATGTATCCTCCAGAAAGAGGAGCTATAAATAAATATGTAGTAAAATAAAAAGATGAGTGAATTGTTAATAGTAGAGTGCTATACATGTAAGTCTATGAGTGTTCTTTATAATTCTTCAAATGAATCCATTTAGCTAATGGTTCCTTTGGATCTATCCTCCTCAACAATGGATTGCCCCAAAGAAAACACTGTGCACTGGCTTCAACAGAGATGACCGAAACTGACATCTCTTGGTATTTTACTGTAGTGAACACAGACAGACAGACAAACAGACACACACACACACACACACACACACACACACACACACACACAGAGAGAGAGAGAGAGAGAGAGAGAGAGAGAGAGAGAGAGAGAGAGAGAGAGAGAGAGAGAGAGAGAGAGAGAGAGAGAGAGAGAGAGAGGAGGGGGAAGGGAAGAGAAACTGTGTTCCATTAACCCCTTGTTATTGTGCATTACCCACTTAACATTAAATTTTGAACATCTAATTTCATTAAAATACTAAAAAAAAGATCTTAGCACCTGAATTTTATTTTCTTGATATGCACCTTAATTTATTCACCAGTCCTTTGCTATTATAATATTATGTATTTCCTTTAACAGCTCTTTACACATCTTGGCCTCATTTTTCTTATGATAAATTGGTAGCACCAGAACATTTTAAAGCCTTTTGAATCTGCTGCCAAACTGTTCTATGGAACAAAATGATACAAGATATGCTGCCATCTGGGCCTGGAAAGATGTCTCAGTGGGTAAAGTGAATACTAGATTTTAGGCCTGCAGCATCTACATAAAAATTGTAACCTCAGGAGAATAGAGATAGGCAGATGCCAGGGAATTGCTGCCCAGCCAGTCTTGCCAAAACACTAAGATTCAGATTCAATGAGAGACTCTGTCTCAAACATGAGGTGCAGAATGAAAAGAGGAAGACAACTTTGACTTTTGGCTTCCACAGTACACAAACATACAAATAAAATAAGATGAGAGCAAGCTCATTCTACTGCTAGCATGCAGATTATGTTTTCTTATTTTTAAAACTTTGAAAATTTGTTAGGTAAATTTATTTTACTTTTTTAACTGAATTATTTTTCTAGATTGTCGTTCAGAAAAAAAATGTGTTTAGTGCTTAATTACACTTTTACTTTGGTATGTTACATACTTGATAATTTTGACTCTTTTGTACGAATTACTTTTTTTCCATTGGCTTGCAAACATTTTTTCACTTTATGGTTTGCCTCTTGGGTTTTAATGCTCATGTTCCCTAATGAGGGAGTTTGTATTATTAGATAGTCAGATATAGTAATCTGCTTTAAAAGTCTTCTACTTTTGTTTCTTCTTAGAAATGTCTGCTTCACTCAAATAGTACATAGAATACAGCTATTTTCTTCCTTATTGGTGGGAGTATGTGGGTTGAAGAGATTAGATACCCACACTTGCTTTGTCATTGTGGGAGTCTTTATGTAAAATCATTTTATTGTGCTTAATCAAGCAGTACTTTATTTCCTTTTTTATCCTTCTTTGATAGGCACACTTGCAAGATAGAAAATTTTAAAGTGTTTTAATAAAAATGCACAAGCCGTTTAATTCTAGTTCAGTCTAACCCTTCAGGCATCTTATTTTTCTTTACCATTTATAATTAAAATTTTTATCATATTTTCACCAAAATGACACTGTTGAAGTTTTGCTAAGTTTCATTGAATTAATTTTTCTTAGATATAAAGTTATATATAGGAAATATTTCTCTTTTGCTTCTGTGTTCAAGTTACAGATGTGTCTCTTTACTTGGATGCCTTGTAGGGTAGGAGTCTTTCTTATCATAAACATATGCAAAAATACATTAACTATTCAGCATGAGAAAAAACAATTCTTTTTTGCTTTCTCAATTTGCTAAATTTGTTGTCAGTTTTATCATTGACATAGCAATATCAGACAATAATTTGCATAACATTGGGCAGGGAAATTCAAAGAGAAAAGATCTTGCAAATCCCTGTGATAGACAATGATTAAATGTAATTCAAAGAGACAAATTCATAACTTTCCAGTTAGAGTGTATAGAAGATTAAAGAGCCTAGAATATAAGTTATAAGATATATTTATTATAAAAATAAGTATTATAAATTCCTACAGAGTTTGAATGCATAGGCCATTTGGTGACATCAATAAAACTAATGTTATACCAGGTTTAATCAATTTTTTCATGGGAATATATAGTTCCAGTGTTACCAAAATGTCCTTAATTTTTAAAGGTAAGCTATTTTTGCATTTTTTTAGGGGGGGGTATAGTAATTAGTTTACATGCTGGAGACTAGCCCATACGTAAAAGTAAGTAAGTGAAAAAGAATATTGTGTAGTTGCAGAAAACACATTTTGAAGCCGTGACGGTCATTTTTGCGTAGGCTGTTGGAGCTGGGGTGGCTTCATTACATTCTTTTCAAATTATAGGAAGATTATAGGCAATACAAATTTTTACTTTCTTAGAGCAAAACAAGGCCAGAGCCTCTTTGAATTTCTTGAAAGTATAGCAATGTCCAAGTGTATTCACTTGTAGGGGAGGAGGAGAGAAGAGAGAGATAGGATCAGGGAGAAAGGAAAATATAGAGAATGAGACAGGAGAGGAGGAAGAGTTAGAGGTAGAGATGGAGATCATGGGAGCGAGGGAGGAAGGGCGGAGGCACAGAGAGAGGGAAGGGGAGATAGATGATAGAAATGGGTAGACAGATAGATGAGGATGAATTTCGTGACTCTTCAGAGAGCAATAGTTAAGGATAAAATGCAGTAAAGAATTTTCAACAGTCATCAGAGTAGATGGTATTAAAACAAATCTGTCCCTTTGGCTCTTTAAGAATAGAGGCTAAATCAATTAAAATTTCTGTGAAGCAGATGCTCCTTGGCACCCTTGCATATTTCAGTGTAGTTTTGTGGTTATTTTAAGTTGAGTGTTGTGTATATTAGGGCAATTGTAGATTTGATTCAGACCAGGGTGCTTTTCCTAGACTATCTGCCCACCTGAAAATTAAGAATTTCCATGAAAGAACCACAGTTCTATACTTGATGAGATGCTTATTAGATTAAGAGTTGGTGATGCTAATATATAAATATGCATGAAGCCAATGTGTTTTGTAATCCTTAGATCCCCTTATTTCAGGGGTTTTCTCATCTTAACCCTAACACTGGCCTGTATTTCAAGGACCAGCTCAGAAATCATTTTGTTTTGTGAACTTGCTTTAACTTTGCTCAACATCCAAATTAGCTGTTTACTCTCCAAACTTTATACTATCCTTTTCTTTCATTTTCCAAACTGCAATACAAGTTTTGGAATCAAATTTTTATAAATAACATAATTATATCTTTCCCATCTTTCCCACTGTGCCTTTCCTCTCTCCTATCCTTATCATGAATGCCCTTGCTGTCTCTAAAATTCAGAGATGTCTATGTCCTTTACTGTTCGTGGGGAGACTACTCTGAAGGATAGCCAGCATAATCTTTCATAATGTTAAGCACAAACAACTCTGTGAATGGAAGAAAACTTTAATTTTGTTTTTTTTTCTCAAGCCTTATGATATTGCTATACCTTTGACACACTATCATAGGTGATAAAGGTATGGTTTTAAATTTTATCCCAACATTCTAGAGCAGTGGTACCTTAACCACTATGCATTATAGCAACTTAAATTTGGATGGTCAGACCAGTGAATGCTGAGTTGCTAAGAGTAGAACCCAGGCATTAGTAGGATTGACAGCTCCCTGTGCAGCTATGTTTTAAATTCAGTGCTCTTCAGACTGATAAATCTGATCCGATGCCAGCAAAATATATCTGAAATCATTCTTCATTTTCTGTAGTTTCTGTGCACTTACCTGTACCATTTATTTGCTTTTAAGACTCTGTGGAGTCCAAAATAACAAAAATCCCCATTGGTTTCTTTTTAAAAATGGAAACAATACTTGCTTTTTCTTGTTTTACAGAGTTTCTGCAAGACTTTAATGAGATGATGTATGGAAAGTGCTTTGTGAACTCCCAAGAGCTATAAAAATGCTTGCCTTTCCACTTAGCAGGCACATATTTTCTTTCTGTACATATTTTATTTATTTCTTGTAAATGAATTGGCTTCCGAAGAGTGTGAAATTTATTTCTAGGATTACTTAAAACCATTCTGCATTTTAAATTAACTTTGTTATGATCCTTTTCTTATTGCAGGTCTAGAACTGTTTCTTTTATTTTCTCTCTTGACAGCTTTACAGTGATCCAAATATAGCCTACTTCAAAACTCTGTGAATCATGAGCAATGTCTTTTGTAAGTAAGTATTGGAGCCATTCATGTAAGCTCCAAAAACTAGTAGATTTTTTTAAATGAAGCATATTTTTGCAAATATAGTCTATTTTATTTTATTTTTACTCTGATTTTTGTGATTACAACATAATTTAATCATTTTTCTCTTCCCTTTCCTGCTTCAGTTCTACCCATATATACCTCCTTAATCCTTTTAAAATTCATGGCTTCTTTTAAATTAGTTGTTGCTAAATGCAACTACAATCATTTAAAATATAAAGTTATAGAGCCCAATCCCAATGGATCCTTCAACAAAGGTTCGAGGATCATTATAGAAAGAGATGGGGAAGAAAGATAGCAAGATTTGTAAGTTTGCTTCTAGAATGTGTTTCCAAGTAATGTCAGAAGCTACATTCATAGTCTCACTAGCATGACTCTCTAAACATGAGTTTAACAAAGACAACAATAGACATGCCAAAGTGAATGGAGAAAAACCCAGGAGCCCTCAACCCTACATAGAAAACTACAGGCAAGTAAGGAATGCTGAGAGTAAGAGAAATGGTCTTCCCCATGAAAGAGCACACCAGGTTTTTGTCTTTGTGAAATTTCTGTGACATATGGTGAGAGGAGATATTAAATTTCTCCACTAATTTGCATGGCAGACACCTCATAGAATAATTTTTGGTTCGGTGCTGATCACTAAGAAGTTTGATGAGGTATCTTTCTTTTGATAGAAATGTAATTCAATGACATTTAAAATGCAATGAACAGTATTCTTGGCAAGGAAACCAAGCAATAAATTCCCCATGCCTTTGTTATACTGAGCCTTTCAAGGTAGCATATCTTCAAATCCAAACATATGGGTAGTATAATGTTATAATCTTCAACAAAGCATTTTTACACTAATGCCATTTTAAATTTCTTGGCTTTCAGAAGAAACATGAGTATAGAGATGGCTCTGTAGTCCTTGGAGTCACATCCATAGTAAATATTTCCACTAACTACAGTAAGCCATTTTTTTACAAGCTAAAATTGGTTAGTTTTAAATTGCCACCAGAGTAAAATACTCTTTATTATATCAGCACAGTAGTTCCAGAAGGTACATTGTAACACTGATGATCCTGGGAACAAGGTTCCCAGAGGCAGGAGACTAAGGATAGAACATAAATTCAACCATGCTTTCTTCACAAATTGGGTTAACTTAAAGTCTCTGCCTTGCAGAGTTTTTTTTTTTTTTTTTTTTTTTTGCCTATAAAAGAATATTACCAACATATGTCCAAATATCACTGAATGATTTCATGAGCAGCACCCAAGGCTCTTGAAAGTGTAACATTTTTTTGTAGGAATCTATAACTGAGAAGAGCATTTGAGACACAGTGCTTATAGATATGAGGCAAAGCTGATAAATAGTGCTATAAAGAATAAAAGAATTATAATGATACACTATGTGCATAGGTTGAGAGTCACTATTATACAGGGTCAGGAAGAACTAGAGGATCCAAGATTTTCTTTAAGGGTGATTGATCCCATATCCATGAGTATGCAGGCAGTACAAATTGGACTTGATGCATTATTAAAAACAAAAAATTAAACAGATGTAAAATTGTGGAGAAAGGTGGAGATGGCTTTGGTAGGAATTAGATAGAGAAATTTGGAAGTTAATGTTACCAAACTACTTTGCATGAAATTCTCACAGAAATAATATTTTAAAAAGAAAGAAAATTAGCCGGGCGTGGTGGCGCACACCTGTAATCCCAGCACTTGGGAGGCAGAGGCAGGCGGATTGCTGTGAGTTCGAGGCCAGCCTGGTCTACAAAGTGAGTCCAGGACAGCCAAGGCTACACAGAGAGACCTTATCTCGAAAAACCAAAAAAAAAAAAAAAAAAAAATTTAAAAAGTGGTTTTACAATCCTAGAATTTAATTTGGATGACAAAACACTCTAACTAAACAATTTTAACCATAAAAACACAATCAGAACCATCATGCTTTTTGAATTTTGATAATATTTTGATGCATTAATAATTGAAACAGCATAAAATAGACATACAAATCTATAGAGTGTTAAACACAAAATAGGCCTATACATTTATTGTCAACTGATTTAAACATATTTTAATGTTTGAGATTATAATGCGAAAAGAGGTTAATCTTGTGGCATGGAGTATATATCTTAGCTATTGTGAGTAGGCATTGTTATAAAGAATGTTTCTTCCTTTGTAGTGCTTGACTTCTCTTCTTTGAATTCACTTTTACTGAAAGACCATTTCTCTTGTTATGATGCAGCCAAAACCATAGAACAATGAAATTAGCCTCTTTTCTTCATGAAGTACTCAGCCATAGATATTTTGTAACAACAGAAAACTGGCTACACAACATGGAAGGGGTATGTGTTTATGTCCTATTAAATATCTATGTAATAGAATACTATATATTAATTAAAAGTTTATAGTTGTAATTATATAAAATTATATAAGAGCACACATACATATGTTTATATGAGATATAATTTTCAAGTTAGAAATGTGAAGATAGAAAATATGTGGATGGTGTTCTTCATTCTATGATTGATTTGCTTAAGAAAGTGTGGTATAGAAAGAATTTATAAGTTGGATTTCAAGGGGGTAGGAACTGGATGAAATGCAGGAAAAGTACTAATCACCTTTTAGCATTATTTGGATATGTGCCATGTTCATTCCATATTCTAAAATAACATATGTACTTGGAATTTTTTCACCTAAGATGTCTGTCTTTTCAGGGTGAGTAACCTTGCTCAGTAGTTAAGTGTTTGTTCTTCCAAGACACCTGAGTTTGTTTCTTAACACCCAATTCAGATAGCTCACCACCACCTCTATCTCTGGCTCCTGATGTCTAACTCCACTCCATGTGTATGCACACACATGTGGCATATACTCTCACAGATATAAACACATATGAGGACTTTTTTTTTTAAACAAATACAATTTTTGTCTATAAGCCTAGTCCTTAGTACCTGAGCCATCTACTGACAAATAAGTGTAATCTTCACCAGTTATCAAGAAACTTCTATATGGGAAAAAAAGGAGACTTCTATAGAAAACCACAATTAATAAAACTTCAGAGTTGTGGATCACAATCCCAGTGGATACATCTACAAAACACTCTTGTATCTGAGGTTCAAGGAACATTGTGGAAGATGAGATATAGAGATGTAGGAGTCAGAGGACCAGGGAGTTTCCTGTGATATTTGTGTACTAGTAATTTCAGAAGATAAACCTATAAAGTCTCATCAACATGACTACCCAAACATGAACTCAACAATGATGACACCAATAGACATGCCAAAGTAGATAAGAGAAAGCCCAAAAGACCTCAGCCATACACAAAGAACCACAATTAACTAAAGAAATGTGGGAGAAATGGTCTTCCTAGGCATGAGCATGCCAATTGGTTATCCAATACCAAGCAATCAACCTTTAAAACACACATACAAGTAACATTGTACAGGTTGAACAGATCTCTCTCTCTCTCTCTCTCTCTCTCTCTCTCTCTCTCTCTCTCTCTCTCTCTCTCACCACACACATACCGAGAATTAGTGAAAAAGAAACCATGCACTTGAAAGTGGGCGAAGAGACGGGTATATTGGAAGGTTTGGAGTTGGGAAAGGGAAGCAAGAAATATTGTAATTATATTTAAAAAATTAAAAAAACAATACCACCAAGTTTCAAAAGAAGATTATTGTGCTTCAAATGAAAAAAAAATCATGTCTTGGCACATTGTGGAATACACCTGTGTGACTGACCACAGGGTTTTTGCTTTTCTAACTGCAGGAAGAAAAATGCCAAAGAGAAGTCATAGTACCTAAGGTCTTCCTCACATAATCCATGTTGCCCCTATATTTGTACAAATTGGCATGGGAATGGTTCAAGAAGAGCAACTTCTTGGTTTTTAGAATATATAAGATGATTATACAGTTTATAGCCCATGATGATTACTAGCAAGCATTACGGGATTAGTAAAATTTATTTTCTTCCTGGAGAGAAAATATGAAGTGAATACAAATAAATAACCAATCACAGTTTATATTTAAAAACAAATTATTTTTATTTCAGCATAATATATAATTTAAAATAATTATTTCAATTAGTATAGCTTTATGTGTCTTTTTACCATTATTTTACTGTCACAAGTAAAACCAACTTGTCAATGAAAGCATTGATAAGTATAACTGCTATTTCAACTTTGGTTTCAACTTCGGTTCTAACTAGAAGTAGAATTTTATACTTTTTTTGTGAGTAGTAGCTTTCCAGGCTGGAAAATAAGATGTATATGAAATATCTACTACTTAAAATAGGATTTTCTTAATATTAGTGACACAATAATATAAATGGATTTTCCTAGCAAATAAGTCATCAGTACTGTCCCTTACTTGAAGTCATTGTAAACATTTTCTATGAATTAAAAAACATCACTATGAAATCGACATTCTTTGCTCATTTTTAAAATCTGTGTTGAGCATTTTACCTTTCCTATATACTGACCATTTTTCCTACCCAACAGCCAATACTCTTTGTATTGTAATTGAAAGCTGAGATAAGAATTGCATATTAAAATAGCCATCCCTGGTCTTAATTGAATCGACTTCTATGTTTCTAAATTTTATTTAATAGTGGTAAATTATCTGGCATCTTAGAATTATTTTCTATTACTTAGAAGATTGGCAATTAAGTGAGTGTCAGAAAATAAATACTGGTAATATGTGTTTTGCCTTGCAGCATTATTATTGTATAAAATGACAAATGTGCATAGTCCATACAATAACAGAAGTTCTCAAAATTAAAATTACTCGGAAAGAGAAACATTATTATGTAAATTTAAAGAATTATTCCTTTGGTGACATTATTTTCTGCAATTGCATGGAGTGAATCTCCTTTTCAGTTGTCTGATGATTCAATGATCTTCTTTTCTTTTTTATTTTAAAAATTTCTTTGTTATAATTTATTTTGATTACATCCCAATTATTATCCCCTCACTTGTACTTTTCCATTCACACCTTCCCTCCCTCTTTCAACCTATTCCCATCCCCTAGGCCTCTGATAAAAGGGGACCACCACAGCCTCTTAGGTCTCATGCAGATAGCCTGCTTCCTCCTTCTTTGTGTGCCCACTGTGCCTTCCCACCAAGGGGAAGTGATCAAATCAGGGGCACAAGAGTTCATGCCAGAAGCAGTCCCCACTCCCCCCACAACTGTGGAGAATGAGTTGTCCATTGGCTATTTCTGAATAGGGGATCTAGTTTTACTGAATGCTTTATCCTTGGTTGGTGAAACAGTTTGTGCAGGTACCCTGGGTCCAGATCTACCAGCCTATATGTTCTCCATCTGGGGCTCCTGAACCCTCTCAGTCCTTCCATCCCCCCCTTCTTTTATACTACTCTCACCTGGATTCCAGCAGTGATTTGCAGATGATATGATAGTGTACATAAATGACCACTAAAATTCCACCAGAGAACTACAGCTGATAAGCATCTTCAACAAAGTGACTTGATACAAAATCAACTCAAAAAAGTAAGTAGCCCTCCTGTATACAAATGACGAAAGGGCTGAGAAAGAAATTAGGGAAACTACACTCTTCACAATAGCCAGAAATAATATAAAGTATCTTGGTGTAACTCTAACCAAGCAAGTCAAAGACCTGTATGACAAGAACTTCAAATCTTTGAAGAAGAAAATTGAAGAAAATATCAGATCGAAAGATCTCCCATGATTGTGGATCAGGAGAGTCAACATAGTAAAAATGGCCATCTTACCAATAGCAATCTACAGATTCAATGCAATCCCTATCAAAATACCTACACAATATCTTAAAGACCTTGAAAGATCAATTCTCAACTTCATGTCGAAAAACAAAAAATCCAGAATGACAAATACAATCCTGTAGAATAAAAGATCTTCAGGAGGAAGCTCCATCCCTGATCTCAAGCTGTACTATAGAGCAACAGCAATTAAAACATCATGGTGCTGGCCTAGAAATAGGCTGGTTGATCAACAGAATCAAATTGAAGACCCAGTAATAAACCCAAACACCTACAGACACTTGATTTTTGACAAAGAAGCCAAATCCATACAATGGTAAAAAGATAGTATCTTCAACAAATGGTGTTGGTCTAACTGGATGTTTACATGTAGAAAAATGCAGAGAGATCCATATTTATCACCCTGCACAAAACTATAGTCCAAGTGGATTAAAGACCTCAACCTAAAACCAAATACACTAAATCTGTTAGAAAAAAAGTGGGGAAGAGCCTTGAACTCATTGTCACAAGAGACAAATTCCTGAACAAAACACCAATAGCTCAGGTTCTAAGATCAACAATTAATAAATGGGGCCTCATGAAACTCTAAAGCTTCTGTAAGGCAAAGGTCACTGTCAACAGAACAAAATGGCAGATTACAGACTGGGAGAAGATCTTCAATCATCTGTTCAGTTGTCTAATACATAGTGCTTGGCCCTGGGCCATGAGGTTTCAATAAATATGTATTAACTCAGTGAATAAATAATCTAATGTTGGTAGAACTATCCATCAGATCCTACTGCCTTAATGTGTATTTTGACTTCTATATAAAGAGCAAATCATTTCAGTCCTCAGAGAAGGGTTAACTGCATTAACTCATGACATTTTTCTGTCTTGGCAGAGGAGTACTCTTAATTTTTTCATCTCAGATATTATACAAAGTAATCTACTATATTTTTCATTTCACTATTCTTCTCTTCTTTTATTACACAAGTCAAAACTTCCTCAGTTATACCTGAAAAGAATATCCAGTTGAGACTATATTAATATTTTAATCACAGAAAGCTAAAGTATGAAGCTTCCTTCCCTTTATTTTGTCACCAAATTAGAGCAAACCAGACATCATACATAAATATATTTATGAAACTAGAAACAAATGAATAAAAAGAATTATCGCAAATCATATGTCCTCTAGACTTCTTTCTCATTTATTATCCGCACAGGACATATTTATGCTGATAATTAACTCAAATATTTTCCAGTAGATATAAATTTTAGCCAAATAAATGCTACTTTATTATTAGCTGACATTTAGTTGTCTGGCTATAAATTGACTTTCAATTTTTTACATTTTCCAGTTTTCTCATCTGTATCTTTCAACCATGTCATAATCTTGGCCAACTCTGTGTATAACTTTTTCTTGAACAAGTAGTGTTCTCCTTATCCTTCTCCCACCCATTGTTTACTACTAATCCTCAGTTTAAAAATAGATTGCTCTGTTAAACTTTCATTTAATCTATTCAGAGTAGATTATACAATTCTTCTTTTAATCCCATAATTTTCTGTACTTCTTCATAGCCCAGATTATTTTATTTAATTTTTGAATGGCTTTCTTTGCTAAATAACTATAAAGATTGATTCTACATATTTTGTTATTGTTGAATGAATACATGGTAAGTAAAATATGAGCATAATGTGCACTGTCAACTCTTTATTTTGAAATCCACTCTATATTCTGAAGTATTAGTACTCAAATTCTCCATTGAGATGAGTAGTCCTGAATCTATTCTGCTTTTATCATTTGTTATTAACCATGTTAGCTGATGAGGATATAAAGACAGAAAAGGTAGGAATTATATCATGAAGGAGCACAATGTCTCATTAAGAGATAGAGTAATAAAACCCTGTAATGCACATTCTGTTGGTAAGCCATAATGTGTTGTTTGAAGTCACCAAGATGCTGACTGTGGAAGCAGAGCTGGAATCTCTCATTTCGGATCCAGGCATGTTTATCTCAAAGTTTCCACCAAGGCTTCTGCATTCGGAATGGGGTTGCTCCATTAGCTATGTGATAGGGAGAGAAAAGAATAACAAATTATCCCAAGAATAAAAGCATTATGTCTTTAAGAACACTTAGTACTGGGAGTGGAAAGCTGGTAGTTCAACCATAGGATGAAGCTTAGCCATGAAGAGAAGACTGCTCAGCTCAGGCAGCTATTTCACTTGAGAGCTATCCATGAAGACTCCCCAGAAAATCTTTCTTCTTTGAAGCAGAATCTATATGGCATATTATAAATGGCAAGGGAGAGTAAAATAACTTTCCCTATTTAGATACCAGCATGTAATTTATTTTAAATTCTAGTATATAAAGTGGTGATGGATGTTAGGATGGATGCAAAAGATGGTATTGCTGAGATAAGCAGTGTCTATGTACGAGGAATGTGATATATTGCTTGAACAATTAGAGGACAATCCAATACAAATTTATAAATTAATAATGAATATTTATTTGTTTTGAGAAAGTTAGAAAATATATTTATGCAACAAGTTATGTGATCATAGCAGTGATAAATATGAAGTAAGGATTCTAGTTAGAAAGGCCTTGTAGATTTTGATTAATTTTAGATAGGTAGGTAGCCATGAAGTTATCTGTGGGACATCCAGAGGAGACATTGTATATAGACAAATAGATATGTAATCTATAGCCTCAACAAAGTTGATGATGCAGTTTAATATCTGTAGCACACAGATGACAACCAATAGCAGGTGAGAAATGGTTTATGGTTGAAGACCTTTGGGAATCTTTTCCTAGCATTAAAAACAAAGGAAAGGATAAAACTTATTATAGTTCCTTTCCTGAAAAGTGCTAGAAGTACAAATTGGAGATTAATGTTTAGAGTGAAATAGTTTCATTCCCACAACAGAACAAGCAAAGTAAATACTGACAGAATATCGCTTGATTATATCCTCACACATGCATGGGCACTGGTGATCGTCCTGACAAGTACTAGACATTTGGGCAGTTCCTTTGTCCCAATGCTAAGGAAAGCAAGGACAAAACTTAACACATTTTGAAAAAGAAATAAATATTGATTTAAGTAACATATCAACCAACCAGTGCTTTTTTCCAAGGGCTGAACATTTAAGCAGAAGTCATCTTGTGGTCATCTTGACCTATTTACTTGCAAATATATTTAGCCACAGAAATAACTTATAATCAGGAGCTACATAAACTTTTGGCAATGCACAGTCAACAAGGACTTTCATAGATGTTCAGGGTCCAGGTTAAATTGCACCTTTCTAAAAGCATATGATTTCACTTGACCCCCCTCCCAAACACAAGCAGATAAGCAGAATATGACACTATACACAACTTTACAAAAGAGGAAATGGCTAGTGTATAAAAAAATTCTGCTGTTTTCTCTAGAAGTTGAGAAAACCAAAGCTAGAACTCGATTCTTCTGATTTATTAATTACTTTAAGGTATGTAGAGTGAAAAACAGAAGTCATAACAGGCTTCTTGAGATATTATTTGCTTGAAATTCATTACAGTTAAAACTTCCAGAACATTATATTCCCAAAGTTACCATAGATAATTTTGTGGGCACATTTCCTAAAGTTAAAAAGAGATGAAATCTTGGCTATTGAGAGATTGTTTAGTGGTCAAGAGCACTTGCTGTTCTTCCAGAGCACTCACATTCAGTTCTCAGCATCCCCACTAGGTGCTTATAACCATCTGTAACTCTAACTCTGGGAAACATAACACCATCTTTTAGTTTCTTTGAGTACCAAAAATACATGACAGATGCATACACAGATTAGAAAATAAGATATTTTCCTTAACAAAGGAGTGAGTGAATGTTACTAACTTGTATGTACTCACCCTTCCAATTTTCCAGCATTTTCTCTGCCAGGATTTCTAGTAACTATAGAAAGTAAAACAATATAGCTTCTCTCTGGTAAATGCAATTAACAATTTAATGAAACTTGGATTCATTAACTTGTGTAGATTTTTACAAAATCACATTGCTGAAGTTTGCAGAGTGTGCATTAATGATCCATGAAAAAGTCACACATACAGTCTTGAAAATTCTACAGTCAGCTTTTAAAACAAACTGCAGTAGCTGAGCTGAAATATGTCATTCTGTTCTCTTTTAAAAGCTCTTTAATTTTTTTAATGGGAAGTTCAACTTAGCTGACAGTCACCACTGCTTCTGCATCAGGATAGAATAGATTTAAAGGCATGAGAGAAACTAAACTATAAAAAAATATGTCTCTTGAAAGAAAACTAAAATGAACAATATAAGAAATACCAAGAAAACAAATTTTCAATATTGATGAAGACGTATGATTATAGACATTTTTTCATGGGATAATGTTTACAGCAAAGAACAATGAATAAGCAGAAGTAGCATAGATGAAATGGAATACACTGATTGGAAATTAAGTCAGAATAAGATCTATAAAGGCAAAGTAATCACATGCTTCTCTGTGTTGGAAATGATGCCTGACTGGTATTAGAAAAATGAGCAAGAGCAGATAATTGGAAATACCTCAGCTAGTCCATTGCCCCAGTTCTGGTGTACCAGATAGTCACCAGCTTGATGACTATCAGAAGAGTCTGGTGTTAGAATGCATGGAGGCAAGATTCAGAGCTAAGATGGCATATTGTGGCCAAGAAATGTTGATGTGTGGCCACAAAACAACACACTGTCAGTGTCACCATACAGGGTTCCAATAGGCTTATAACTAAGAATACTTTATTTTATTATAAGTATTCACATTACATCCTGACTGTAATCCTTTAGCTCTTATCTTCCTGTTTCCATCCTCCCTCCCCCTTCTGCTCTATTCTGCTCCTCTAGAGCTCTGACAGGTGGAGTCCTCCTCCATACTATCTGACAACAGCCTATCAGGTCTCTTCTGGATACTCTGCATCCCCTTCCTCTGTGTTCCCACAGGGCCTTTCTGCCAAGCAACAGTGTGCTGGCACCAGAGTTCCTGTCAGAGGCAGCCCCCCTTCCCCCATCCCCATGTGGAAAATGAGCTGTCCATATGAACAGGGTTCTAGATTGTCTGCTTGCAATATCCTTGGTTGGTGCATCAGTTTGTGCAGGCCTTCCTGTATTCAGATGTGTCAGCCTTGGTAGCCTCCTTCTCGAGCTCCTGACAACCCCTCCCTCATTCTTCCATACCCCAACTGTTCCATACAACTTGCAGCACTTCTTCCAGAGTCCTGCTGCAAGTTCCAGTATCTGTCTGGATCCCCCTATTTGTGGAGTCTCTCACAGGACATCTATGTTGGGCTAATGTCCACTTATAAGTGAGTTTATATAATACATGTCCTTTTGGGTCTGGGAAACTTCATTTAGGATGATATTTTCTAGTTCCAATTTCTCTTATGAATATTGATGCAAAAATACTCAATAAAATACTCACAAACCGAATCCAAGAACACATCAAAATTATCATTCACCATGGCCAAGTAGGTTTCATTCGAGACATGTGTAGATGGCTTAATATACAGAAATACATCAATGTAATTCATCATATAAACAAACTGAAAGAAAAAATGACATAATCATCTCCTTAGATGCCAAAAAAATTTGACAAATTCCAATACCAATTCATGTTAGAAATCTTGGAGAGATCAGGCATACAAGACACATACCTAAACATAGTAAAGGCAATACACAGCAAGCCTATAGCCAACATCAAACTAAATGGAAAGGAACTTAAATCAATTCCACTAAAATCAGGGACAAGATAAGGCTGTCTACCCTCTCCTTATCTCTTTAATATAGTACTTGAAGTTCTAGCTAAAGTGATAAAGCAACTAAAGTACATAAAAGGGATACAAATTGGAAAGGAAGAAGTCTCCATTATTTGTGTAATAAGGTCTGAAAAATGTTCCCAACATCATCACTATCTACCACTAATGCTTCAAGAATCATCTGATGTGATGGATTATATGGCCCAAGTGGTAGAGTAGCTTTCATAGGTACCTGGATCTGTTGCAGAACTTAGGCCCCACAAAAAGCTAGCAGCTTTCTGAGTCACGTGGTATATGGGCCTGAGAAACACACCCAAAAGTTGAATATGCTGTCTGCAGAATTCAAATAGGTCCACTAAATATTCTATTTCTTTCTTTTTGGTGGGAGGGGAAAATGTAATAACTTATCTTTCATCTTAGCAATAATATATCTGCATTCCCCTCACCACTGGATTCCTAAGAATTTCAGTGAGCTAAAAGGCTGCTCTATTTTGGTTGTATTTATTTGCAGCACTCTGATGTATGTATGTGTTACTAACAAATCTATAGTGGTTGTTGTTAACTCCTACTCATTTGATCCCGAGTGGACTAGTGTGATATTTTGTGAAAGAGACAGATGAGCCAGATCTATTCAAACTAAGTTATGAAAAAGGGCTGGGGAATTAATATGTCTTTGAGGTAAAACTGTAAACATATACTGCTGGCCTTGGCAGTTGAAAGCAAATAGCTTCCTGATGGTCCTTATGGACATATATTAAGAAAAGGGCATTTGATAGATCAATAGCAGCATTCTGTGTACCAGGAGATGTGGTAATCTTCTTAGGTAAGGATATCACATTCGATATAGCAGCTGTAATCAGAGCCACTCTTTGATTTTCAATAGTCAGCTGTCATTTTACATGGTCCATTTGACTTCTGCACAGATCAAATAGGAGAGTTAGAGAAATATGTATTGAGAAGCAATGCCCTTCATCTTTCAAGTCCTCAATGGTGATAGTAATTTTTTTGTTTCCTCCTGGGATGAGATATTTCATTGGTTCACTGTTTTCCCTGGTAGAGGCAACTCAGATGGCTTCTGATTGATATTCTAATCACAGTAGTGTTACTTTCCCAACCCAGGATAAGTTTTACCTGAGGTGTTTATGTAACATATCAAAGCAGTTCAGCTTCCCCCTGCAGAGTTTGATTGGCATGCCCACCACCTACCTTAACTTCTCCAACCCAAGGACTGGCTGTCTTTTCCCCAGCTGCCCTTCCCTATATAATCCAGCCATTTTGGTTACTTGGCCTCTTGGCTGGTCTTTTGGCCCAGGCAGCACCTCTTGGCTGGTCTTTTGGCCCAGGCAGCACCTCTTGGCTGGCAGCTCCTATCCCCTCCAACCTCTCTTATCCTCCTCCCACCTCCTCATATGGCCTGGCTTAGGGTCATGTTCACTCTGGACTCTCCCAGATGTCCCTAACTTAAGCTATGCTTTCCCTTTTACCTACAATAAACCTTCTCCTCCAACATACATAGGACAGTCATGTCTTTCCTTTTTATTTCTTTTTTTCATTCAAATAATCCTCACTTCACATATTGAGAAGCCAATGTGGAAATTCTGCAACCTTCTAGGTACATTTATTTCAATTAAATGTTCTGGAACTGGGGTAATAACCACAAGCTGAGTTTGGGAGACCACTGGACCTACTGTGACTCAGACTTCATCCAGAACTCTACTAATAACCTGACCTTCATAGGAACTTGCTTTAAATGGAGAACCACTATGATTTTTGAGGTATACTAGAATCAGTGCCAATTCATAGCCATATCTAAATAGGCCTCAGAAAGTCTGTTTTCCTCTTTCCCCAGCGTATAGCCACCCTAGTTAAAAGGTTGTATGTCTTCTGGGTGAAAGATGGGAGAAAAGATAACAATAAAACTCTTAAATATTTTAGCAAAATTTTTCTGCAGGAACACCCAGCATTCCCTTCATTCAAAGACTTAGTTGACACTGAGACATTGGCACTCCCTAACTCTGTGTCTTCATGTCTGAGAATAAAGAATATTGTGTCATACAGGGTCTGAGATTCAGTTTTTGCAGTGGAGTATAGGGAGTGAAAACAGAAACTGTATTTACATAATTGCTACCTCTGTCTCCTCCTTTAAACTCCTTCCCAGGCACTCCCTCATTCCTCAAATCCATGGCTTCCTTCTCTGAGTCCATGACACAAACACACACACACACACACACTTGTCTTCTTAACCAATTAAGATAACAAATTAAGGCTTTTTCTACCTCACCTAGCAACCTTGTCTTCATTTACAAGTACGGTTATGGAACATTTCCCAAACTATGCTGATGTGTGACATGCTGTTATCCTCTTAAAGGTCTTGTTTAGGTAAACATTGGTGGATTTTAAGCATAGATGATATGTTAAATTCCTGGATAAAGTGCTTTCAGTGAATACCTTATGACCTGAATGTAGATTCCTTGAATCCTACATAAAACATTAATACTAAAAATGAGTGGCTCTAAGAAACTGAATAACCTTGAAGAATATTGAAATAGTAAAGAACCAGGGTTACAAGTATACTGATTTCATCTCTATGTCCCCTTCTATAAGTATCAAAAATTACTGAGGTTTGCTTTTGACAATATAGAACTATGAATAAACTAACTTCACATTAAAATATTCCTTAATTACAGAATCCTTAATAGTGAATATGACAAAGGAAACAGAAGAAACAGAAATAGGTTTTAATAATAAACCAGATATTTGAAAGAAACCATGGGTAAAGCTAGATTTTATTTAATTTGTTAGATTATTAGTATGTACATTCCAGATGGTTTCACTTCCATATTTCATTTTATTTTTTCTTTATTTCCTTTTGTGTATATGTATGTATGTATGTATCTATGTATTATTTTTAATTTGTTTACTTTACATCCAGATTGTATCCCCCTCCCTAGTTGCCTCCTAGTCCCACCCTCCTTCCCTCATGTTCTCTTCCCCACTCTCCCCTAGTCCTCAGAAAGTGGGAACCCTCCTCCCCTACCATCAGACCTCAGCTTATCAAGTCTCACCTGGACTGCCTGTACCCTCTTCCTCTGTGGCCTGGCAAGACCGCCCCACCAAGGGGAAGTGATCAATGAGTGGGCACCACAGTCCATGTCTGAAGTAACCCCTACTCCCCATATTATGGGACTCACAAGGCGACTTCATATTTACTATATCTGAGCTGAGGGTGTAAAATACCAGGGTTGTAAGACTTATGATGATAAATTATGTTAATGAATAAGTATTAGCCAAATAAATGTGTTTCTTTCTCATAGGGAAAATATGTGAGCTTAAAAATTATATATGCTGTATTCAGTTGTCTTAAAACCAGTATCAAGAGACATCTTAAAACAAGGTGAAATTTGTCATTTCTCTTGGAATATAACCAAGAAGAACTAATTAGCAGGAAAAGTTTTCCCCTGCAGGCTACAGAATTAGTCCTGAGGTCAAAATAAATGACAATGAGAAAGTTGGGTTATTAAGTCTAGGTGTAGTTTCCAAAGGATACATATAAAAGGTCATGGAATAGAATATTATCATATCAAAACTTTTGAGCTTGTAGACCAAGACTTAGTTAATATAAATGACTAAAATTTTTTTTTTTTTTTTTTGGTTTTTTTTTTTGGTTTTTTGAGACAAGGTTTCTCTGTGTAGCCTTTGCTGTCCTAGACTCACTTTGTAGACCAGGCTGGCCTCGAACTCACAGTGATCCACCTGCCTCTGCCTCCTGTGTGCTGGGATTAAAGGCGTGCGCCACCACGCCCGGCTAAATGACTAAAATTTTTAACAAATTTGTATCATATATTTCCTTCACATCCACTGAATCATTTAATTAGAAAATATAAGTTCCCAAGACATTTCAATATTAGTGGTGATTTTAAAATACTCTATGTCTTAAGTTTTCAGTGGCAAGTTGCAGGCTTCTTTTGTGAAGAAATGCTTATCTTATTGAAATGGAAGTAGATCATTCCCCATAATTTTAAACAAGTGAGTAGGAAATTCATAATTCTGTCTTCAGTCTGACTTACTTGTATGTTCCATGAACATTTTTTTTATCTTCTCATTTGTGTAGGGCACTGTGGTAGGAGCTGTGTGAAATATAGCAGTGGCTCCATTGATGGTCTAAAACTGTTAAGAATGTAGATTAACATGGAAAATAAAGCACAATATTCTATTTATATGACACAATATTGAGTGTTACAGGTTTATTCAAAGTATAAATATTACATTTTGCATATGAAGACTATTAAGTTTACTAAGGACAAAATGCTTCAGATGAAGATGACATTACAAGGCAATGAGTGGTAAGAGTGAATTACCACAGGGAAGCAGTAAGTTTGAGAAAAGATTGTCATTAGAGAAGTATATAATTTGTAAGAGAAGAATAAAATTCATTAGTACTAAACTTTGGAAATTGTTTCAAGTACAATACTGATAAATGTAGTAGTAAAAGATATTTATCAACTAATATTTAACATGTATCCCTTGGGTTCCATGAAGTAGCCTAGACACTGAGGATGGAAGGGTACACAAGATTGTTTATTTGTTTGCTTACTATTTTTGTGTGTAGAAAATGTGTATCTATATATACCTATGTGATTTGTCAGATCCTGTGGAGCTGCAGTTACAGGGTAGTTTGATCCATAGGATGTGGGTGCTAGGACCCAAACTCTGGTCTTAGCAAGAACATCAGGCACTCTTAACTGCTGAGTCACATCTACAGCCCTAAGGCTTAATCTCATGAAATGCTGAACACCTGTTTGAGTGATGCAGATTTTTGGATAGTATAGACATATTATCAATGTAGTATTACAGATATATGACCATAGATTTTCAGAAAAACAATAGTATATGGAGGAAGATACTAGCTCTGTGTAATCACCAGCTATACTTGAGCTTCTGGGAATCCTCTATTATTCTGTTATTACTTGAAGAGAATAAAACAAGTGACAGAATTAGTTCCAATTTTACATCCAAACTAAGTCAATCTCATATCAATTATCGCATTAGTTCCATTTTATAGGCTAAGATTAATGATCAAATGACTTGCTGATATGTATACAGCTTTACATAGCAGTGCTAGGATTTTGTTCAAACTTCTGTCACCTCAAATGCCATATTAATTTTCTATTGTTTATAGCCTCAATCAAATAAAAATCTCTCAAAATACTCTTCCTAACTGTATTTTTCTTTTTACTATTTCAACACTGCATTCAATAGAATTCTAAAGCGAATATCATGGACACATAATCCTTAAAGTCTTTTCAACAGTCAGTTTTGCTTTTAGAGAAAATAATGTTACACAGGACAAACAAACATGTTAGAAGGGCATATCCTAAATGCTGATTCCTTGGAAACATTTCTGGATTGATCCACATGTGTCTGCCAAAATCTCTTGTTGCTTTTCTTTTACTTACCCTGAAGATGCCCCATATTGATTTAATAGATCTTTCATAAGGATGATTTCGTTCAAAGGTTATGGCAACATTTAGCTTTCATGGACTGCAAAATAAGCATTTCCCTTTAGAGAACCAGAATTGATTATTTATTAGAGATTTATTCCAGTAGTGATGATGTAGTAGAAGGGTATAAAAGTAGAATCAGGGCTTAGATACTGATTTGAAAAGTTTCAAAAGCAGCAAAACCACCTCATGAGTTGATCTTATTGATACAACTGTTGAATTAAGTAGCACTGATAATGAAGAAAATTGTGTTAAAGTTCCGTCAAAAAAGATGTTTTAGCACCACTTAGAAAAAGCTATGACAGATACTCTCTGTTTCTCTCTCATTGGACCTATGAGGAGTTACTCCACAGAAGTCAGGGACCTTATCTTGGTTAAATTCTTACCATGGTTTTATGAATTCTTTAATGTGTGAATTACTGTAAATGTTATCATCCTTTGCAAGAAAAGATTTCTATATCAAGGAATGACTTATATTGCTTTGTACAGGTACTAAATATTACTCAAATGAATAAATAAAGTTTAAATTTGTGTTACTTTATTGTGCTTCCTGTACTTTTTTTTTTATAATATGGGTAGCTGTCCTTGCATCCATTTCTGCGCTAAGTATTTATGATGCAGTAGAAGGTAAGTGAGATGTCTCAGTGGGTGTAATGGTTTGTTACTTCTAATCCCTGCTAACCAGTCTAGCTTTTATTTTCAATGGTCCTTTTACATTATTCATGTATATATACTAATTATTGTTTCTTTACCTAATTAATAAGCACCAAATGGGAGAAATGTTGTATATTGTTTATATTTGTGTTTTAATATCACACGCACCTTAATATAATGCTTGGGGCATGATATTAACCCACATTTATCTGTTGAATAGTGTTCATGTTTAATCAGAATTTCCTAATATGTCATTTGTTTGTTTGTTTGTTTGGCTTTTTGAGACAGGGTTTCTCTGTGTAGACTTGGCTGTCCTGGACTCGCTCTGTAGACCAGGCTGGCCTCGAACTCACAGCGATCTGCCTGCCTCTGCCTCCCGAGTGCTGGGATTAAAGGCATGCGCCACCACGCTCGGCTCTAAGGTCATTTAAATGTAGTCTCTTAACAGCAAAAAATATGCAGGTAGCAAGTAAAGGATATTGTACTGAAAGTTTTGATTCTGAACTATTTATGCCAACTTTGGCATAGTGCTTGGACTGAGTGCACCAACAGAAACATGGCTCATCATTCATAGTAAATCTCTGCCTCATATCTGTTTGCTGGATAGTTCTCCATCTGATCTTATCTCCACTGCTTCTAGCATTTTATTAACCATACCACAAGCGGTGTTAAGGAATGTCTGGTGAATGGTATAACTTACAACAGCAATTGGAAGGATATTGATTTTCTACTCTTCCATAATTGTTTATCTAAAATAATATATGACAATATATGACATGATTTGCCAGTTGGCTTGTGTATTTGTTCTGGGCTGCTTTCTATAATGAGAGTGTGGAAGTGATGAAATTTTTCTCAGAATGACCCTCTCTTTGACTATGAATTTTGATTTTATCTTTAGACATGGGAGTCCTACATTTGTCAAAGCAGCTACTAAGATAGGTTCTCTCAAACTTGTCAAGCAAAGCCATCTTCCTCAGCCAAATTGTATTTAAATACATAGATTCTGATTGTGTACCTCTTTGCTCATAATACCCCTCTTACGGTGTGTTTTTAGAAGCCATGCTAATCTTATTTAAATATTGATGCAGCATAAATATCACTTAAAAATAAAATTAGAAACTTTAAGTATTTTGATATATGAGGCTTTAGTGGATATGCTAGGAGTTTTCATTAATATTTCAGAATTTGTCTTAGAATCGAGGTTTAAGTGCATGGTTATTAAATATTGCTACAAAACCCTATCTGTTCAATGTTCAGACACAGCCCACCTTCTTGCCCAAAGTCTGTCAAGTTTCCACATCTTCATGATCATTTTTACAATTTCAGACACCAAGTTCCCTTGCTCTAAAAATATAATCCTATAGTAAATCCAGCAAATAGAAATACTAAATGTACCTTACCAAGATATTTATACATCTCCTTAGATATATAATCATATCACAAGTCATATATCTAAGTATAAAATACATATACTAATAGATACAAAACACTGTATCCCAGTGCAAATTGTCCCACAGACATAAAACAGTGCTTACAAATTTATACTTTGTAAGATACGTGCATGCTAAAATATTGAAGCTGTTCTTCAAATAAGCAGTATAATAGTTGAAGAAAAGAAAAATAGATTGCATATTTTGAAAAAGTATTAAAATGTATCAGAATTAATTGCGTGCTTACCAGATTAACATCTGTAGAACAATTATCATTGTTAAAATACTCACAGTTTAGCTGGATGCTGTGGCATACAACTGTAATCCTTGCACTCAGGGGAGGCAGAGACAGGCAGACCTCTGTGACTTTGAGGACAGCCTGGTCTACAAAGTGAGTCCAGGATGGTCAAGACTACACAGAGAAATCTTATCTTGAAAAGCCAATAAATAAATAAATCTTCACAATTTGAGTACATAAATATATTGCTCAATACTTTTAACTACAAAGGGCTTTTATTTTAATTATAAGAATTTACTTTTTCTCATGTGGTGATTATCTGTTTAGTGACAAAGAGCTTTAGCACTTAGGTTATATTTGTAAAGTTAACAACTCATACTGATATTAATGTAATCAGTTATACATATAGCGAATTCTGAGGCTCTGCATTTTTATTCTGGAATATTAAGTGTATTACTTAGTGGCACTTAGTTCACTTAGTGTGAAAAACCCAGCAAATGCAATCAAATATAGAAGATCCTCATGCTGACTTGTCATGGATTTTTTTCATATCATACAGATAGGAAAATCTTTAAGTTTCACAAGGCTTTGGACAGTATACTCAGAAAATTTACCTGAGCTATTAGAAATAATTAGCCATAGATTAAATGGTTTTCCTTGAAAGAGATGAGGGAGGGGCCTATGATCAGAATGTAAAGTGAATAAATAAATTAATTAAAAATACACCATTCAAAATTCTACTAAAAAACTCACAATGACAAAATCTATAGTGTCTAAAATGAAAATACACTTCATGAGATTATGAAATATATATTGAATGAAGAAGATCAATGAACTTGAAGATAGAAAAGGAACTATCCAAAGTGCAGAAATATTAAAAAGAAAATTAAAGGTCATTTAGTGAACTATGGAACCATTTCAGTCTCCCTAATATACATGGCATTAGTTTTACTTGTGGAGAAGTAGAAAGACACTGGAAGTAATAATGACTGTTATTTATATATATATATATATAATATATATATAATATATATATATTATATATATATGATGTTTACTTCAAGTTTGCCTAATACAAATAGCCAAATCACTAGGAACGTAACATTTATGTAATTTCTGATTGTCTCATGATTCTTACTGCTGTATGTAGTTTATTTTACCCATGTGTAATAATATAAATGTATGTGTTAAAAAAGAAACATAATAAAAATTAAAAACAAAAACAAACAAACAAAAAAGGAATGATTTAAAAACCTAGTAAAGTGAATAGGTAATTATTTTTGCTAGAAATTTCTTGGGTAGATAGGAGGCTATTTTATGAAGAATATGTTCATGTTAACATGTTCATGTTAACGTAAGCATTTTTTTATTTTTTAATTAATTTATTCAGATTACATCCCAATTGTTATCAACCCACTTGTATCTTCCCATTCCCCCCTCCCTCCCTCTTTCACCCTATCCTCCTCCCCTAGGTCTGTGACAGAAGGGGACCTCCTCCCCCACTATAAGATCACAGCCTATCAGGCCTCATCTTGGTAGCCTGCTTACTCTTCTACTGAGTGTCACCAGGCCTCCCCATCAAGGGGAAGTGGTCAAATAGGGAGCACCAGAGTTCATGTCAGAGGCAGTCCCCACTCTTCATACAACTGTGAAGAATGTGCTGTCCCTTGGCTAGATTTGAATAGGAGGTCTAGTTTTACTGCATGCATTTTTCTTGGTTGGTACAGCAGTTTGTGCAGGCCCCCCCTGGGTCCAAATACACCACCATTGATGGTCTTCTTGTGGGTTTCCTGGACCTTCTGCATCCTTCTATCTCTCATTCCTTCACTACCACTCCCTTCTGGAGTCCAATAGCAAGTCCCAGCATCTATCTCAACCCCGAGTGAAGAGTCTCAGAGAACATCCATGTTGGGCTAATATCCAATTATGAGTGAGTATATACCATGTGTATCTTTCTGGAGGAGGCGGCTTACTATGGAATAAGTCTTAGCATCTGGGTAGAACAGCCAGAAGGTCCTATCTTAATCAATAACAGTCATTGTTCTTCTTGGATCAATTAAAAGCACTTGTGTGGTCCAATGACATCATTGTTGGCAGGTGCCATGAAGGAAGAACTGCAGTGAGCAACTGAGCTTCCTGGAGACAGCCCATCATTTTGCATGGCTGTGATGAGTGTACCCTGGGAGAGGCACAGCCTCAAGGGGTCTGTTTGCCTCTGGATTTCTTCTTGCTGCTGATGTGACTTCCCATGGTTTTCGTTTCTGCATTCCTGATATATCCGGCATGGTGTGACTAGGCATGGGTAGATCATCACTGCCTATAGTCTAGTGTGATTTCTTCCTGGCTATTAGTCCTCTCTGTTGGGCAATTTTCCTGCAGATTAACACCAAGACGTAATTTCATAAAATAATACTGTTTAGCTGAATTAATGGTTTTATAATTCCTGATAATGATTTAATATAATCCCTGGTTTAATTAAAGTACTTTTAAGAAGTTAAGATTCTTGATAGGAATTTTAAAGTTTAACCAAAAGTAGAATAGCAAAGGCTGCATAGGTTAGAAGAGTAGTTTAGTGAAGTAGCGTGTTATAATCAGATAAATTTCACTACGGAGAAAAATACAGTTGGGACAGATTTATGATCAAGGAAAACATTCACTCTAGGTTAGGACCAGGGATGAAATCACAGATCTTCATATACACCATGATTAAGAAAAGCCATGAACAATAAATGAGTAATTCTATTACTATTATAAGAACAGAGAATAGATGATTAGCTAGTTTATACAAGACTTCAAAAATAAGGCTCAGATAGATGACCTATTGTTTTGTAAAGCCATGTTAACCTATGACACAAAAACTATTGCTTTACTTTAAACTTATAAAGACTTTGTGGACTGGAAGATACAATAATAAAACTATTGCTTTGAACTTATGAAATGGAAGATAAAACTATTGCTCTTAACTTACAATGAATGTTGTAATGCTTTGAAAGATAAAGACTGCTTGGTTATGTCTGACTCTGGATAGGAAAGCATGTGATCAATAATCCTGATGTAACTCTTTGTCATGTGACAACTGTTCTGTGATAATTTCTCTTTTGACTATGTTTTTTCTTATGTAGATAACTTTGTTTTAGGGGGTATAAAAAGGCTCAGAGAAAAAGTAAAGTAGTTGCTTGTTGGAGCTGGACTTTTGCTTCATCTACCATCTACCAAATATGTGTCTGATTGTATATATGTATATACATATATGTGTGTGTATGTGTATATGTATGATGTATGTATGTATGTATGTATGTATGTGCAATTCTTTTCTCCTCTTTTTCTTGCCAGCCCCTACCAGGAGCCATCAGCTCTGGCCACTAAATAGTTAAAGAGAGTTGAATCTCTTGAGAGTTACAAACAATACTGGTTCCAAGACACAAGGAACTATCAGCTTTTGGCTTATCTGACTCTACATCCAACTTCAGATGTACACACTATGTCAAAGCTGGCCTTTGACATATTGTCAACTAATGCCGATCATAATCATTGATGTTTGTGCCAACCATAGTCTTGCCTTTTACTACCAACTTGCTCGTGGATGCTTGTGTTCTGGATTACAGTTTTCCCCTTTAGCAATAATCATGGAAATTCCTCTTCTGACTGAACAGAGGATGCCCTAACCCTCTAACCAAGATAGAAATTCTTACAGGTTCATTTGGAGTTCAACAAGGTTTATGATAACATAAAGTCTGATACAAACTATATCAAACAGTGCTGGATAAGGATGCTTATTTAGGAGCCTTGGAAACATAGTCTCATGAAGTGTTTAGGTGATTAGTGCTGACACATGGTAGTCTAGTAGGACCTTAGGAAGTATTTTTGCTCAAGGCAATCACAGAAGCAAGGGAGGGTCTGCAGCTGCTAATGAGAGTTTGATAGTCCATTTTCAGTCTTTGGTTATTTATAGAAAATGGACATCAAAAGGAGTGCCTGCAACAAAAATTTACATAACTTACTATTAACATCAACAGTGATTTTTGACAGATTTTAACATTGGTTTAACAACCTTTAACATCTGCCTAATGCTTTAGGCAATAGTGGGTTCTCATCCATCTTAAAAGCATGACTAACAACAAAGAAACAGAAGCCATGAATTTAAGAGAGACCAAGGGAGACTGTATGTGGGAGAGGCTGGAGGTAGGAAAGGGAATTTGGAAAAATATATTAATAGAATTATTTTAAAAAATTAAACATAAAAAGCACATTTTTCCACTAGGAGAACATATTTGCAAGTGTTATACATTAATTGAATTATAAACAAAAAATTAAATATAAAAAGCATATTTTTTTACTAAGAGAAATATATTTTCAAGTGTTAGAAATTTTGTTGTAGGGACAGGTATACTGAGACATTCATGCCCACAGGAAAGAGCAAACTCTCTTCAACTTGCAGTTGAACAGTTGTAAGTGTTCTAGATGAAATCATCCAGCTCCATGGCCTGATGGACTTCCTGAATTTGCCACTGCTTTCCCTATTGCTGACCTCCTCCTCATTGAGGTATTGCTACATAGTACCCACCAAGTCTCAATCAAGCATGGCTTCCTAGGACCCCATATCAAGGAGCTGACAGACCATATACACCATCAGTTCTCTGTTCTGAGTTCAATGGCTGCAGTCTTCTCCAGCTGGACTCAGCACATCTATCTGCCATCTTCCTATGTCCTGAATTCTCACAAGTCTGCTTTTGCATGAGCTGTGTGGTATATTAAAGGGCCCAGTTTTCTGATTTTGGATTACACTGCATTCAGTCTGGGAGAACAGAGCCAGGATACTTTAGGTCCCCCTTTGCAGGTCCCTCAGTCATAGCCTTTCCTCAGTCATTGGCAGCAGCACACTTCTCTGTAGTCTCCCAGAATCCAGTCACTCTTCCTTCTCCATACATGAGGGTTAATACTTGCTGCTACACATTATGCCACACTTTTTGTGCTTCTCTGACTCCTCTCATTCCTTCCATAACTTACCCTCTCAAACAATCTCATTTAAGAGTGGATTTTTTTCCCACCAAGCTCATTCTCAACAATTTGTCTTCTACCATTTGGTCTAGGAGAGTGCGGAAAGTCTCACTATCACCCCAGTTGCTACTGAATGTGTTTCAAATCCTCCCAAATGAAAAGTGAACAGTTCTCTGAAAACAGCTTGAACAGAAGAAAAATGTCATTTTTTGTTATTGTTTGCATTTTTCTCACATTATATTTTCTACTAACTCAAAATCTGTATTCCATTCATATGCTCATGTGAACCCATTCTATCCCTAATGAAGAGTTTTTATCCCTAAGAGCAGAACATGGAATTTTATCATAAACTATTCATGGGTTAATTGATTTCAAAACTGTTGTGGATCAGAGTCCATTTCACTTAAACCACTCTGCACTGAGATTGTATTTTATGGAAAGTCATTTCAAATTTAATACTCATGTCGGTATCATTGTTTTAAGTTGCAATAGTGAAATTATTTAAAATGATGTCCTGAATATACAAGTAGTGAATGAATTCCTGAAAAAGATATCCCACACCATGTACTAGCAAAGAATTAATTTTAAAAAGAACTATTTTAAATGTGAAAAAATTCAAATGACATTTGTGTAAAAGAACCTAACATGACAACTACCATTAGTATCCAGAAACTTAAATCTGGTATGATTATTCCCAAGGAGTCATGAAAAGACAATGTATTATATATGAATAATTATAGCAGATTTTTCTATAAAAGCTAACCTGGAAGAGTCCAAGTGGTATCCTTCAACAGTGATATCATAAAACCAACTATTTAAATCAATGTTAGGACTTATGCTGAACAGAGGGAAAGCCAAGTCTTAATGACTATACTCCGTACAACACTATTAATCTTTCTTTTTTTTCTTTTATTTATTTATTCAGATTACAACTCATTCTTAAAATGACAACATTGCACAGGAGAATAAAGCTGGCCCCCACTAAATACTAGCCTGTCAAGGGTGAGACAGTGGAATACTGTGTGCTGAGACTAGGCAGTAAAGAAGAGCAGTGTCTGTAGATGAACAAGAGTACAGCACTCAAAGGCAGGAGTGGGAGTGCTGATGGCTGTCTTTGTGGAGTCCTGCTGGTAAGGTTGAAATCTGACATTTCCAGATCTCCTCTGAGCTTGTTCTAAACGGTGGACTCCCATTCTCAGGAAGGTTCTCTCTTTGTCTGATCTGGGGAAAACCAGATCTTGTAAGGAGCCTTACAAAGCCCTCAGGAAAGATAGCAGGCCCAGCCCTTTCCTGATAAGAACTCATTCAGCAAGCACCTGGGAATTCCTCATGTTAAGGAGATCCTAGCCTTAAGCAAGTGGCTTTTAATCTTACTTAGTTCTTCCTCCACCCACAGGATATTCTTCCTCTACCCGGGTTCTCAGTAGACTGTGTCTGCTTCATTATCCACTCTGGAGGGCGCACCTTTTCCACTTCATTTTTCTTAATAGGACACAATTCCAAGTCAGGTTTCTTCATAACACACGACTAGAAATAGGTTGTGGTGGTTTGAATGAAAATGGCCCCACGAGGCTCGTAGGGAGTGACACTATTAGGGGGTATGGCCTTGTCGAAGTGGGTGTGGCCTTGCTGGAGGAAGTGTATGGGTATGGGATTTGAGGTTTCAGTCAAGCCCGGTGTCACTGTCTTCTGATAGCTGTGGGTGCAGATGTAGAACTCTCTCTACTTCACTAGCACCTTGTCTGCCTGCATGTTGCTGTGCTTCTTGCCATCATAATAGTGGACTAAACCTATGAACAGTGATCCAGGCCCAATTAAATGTTTTCCTTTAAAAGAGTTGCATTTTACATCGCACTAGAAACCCCAACTAGACAAAGATAAACTTTTTGGTTCTTCTGAAAGCTTTCATACCCTCATACCATTTGCTGGGTTACAGCACACAACTATGACAAAGATGAATTTGTTATCTATTTTTGTAAATATGTAACAAATATCCCACATACATCACAGATTCCCTCTCATTTTCCCCTTTGTGTGAACCCTCTCCCCCCTCTCTCATATACACCTACATTTCACTCATTGCCCCCTCTCATAAGGTAAAATGCTGTGGCATGTCATCATACAGTTCTTCTAGTTTTAATTGACCATTCTTGCCTAAATTGTCAAACTCTGGGTTCATTGTTCAATCCTGTAGGCACTTGTACTCCTTAATTCTCAGAAATGTACTTCTTTTTCCCTTCTCCTTCCCTGTCCCCTACTGTCTCTTCCCTTCCCACTGCCTCTCCCCTCCACTCCTCTCTTCCTCCTCTATTTCCTCTAACACCTTTCCCAGGCATTCATCTTCCCTTCCCTTCTTCAGTCTCCCCTGCCCTCTTCTCTGTCCATTCCACCAGCTCCTCTCTACTTTACCTTGCTTCCTCTTTTTTGTACTCCATCCTCTTCTCTCCCCAGTCTTATCCTTCTTTTCTTCCCTTCCCCCACCCCACTGCCTTTATTCCCTTCACTCCCCCCTACTTCCACCTTCACCTGTCCTCTATTTCTTCCCTCTGTCCTACAACCTTTGCTTCCTTCCCCTCCTTTCCCTCTTTTGAGTTCCCCATGTACTTACCTCTCCCTTCTTCTCCCTATTCTCTTCTTTATCCCACTACCTGTCCCATGCCCCTCCATTGCCTCTCCTCCATCCATTCTACTCTCTTCTCTGCCTCCTCTCCCTCATGCCACCTCCTTGGTTCCCATTGTCCCAGTTCCCTTTCCCTTCTCTCTTGTGCTGCTTGTTTTATGTCAATTTGACACAAGGAAGAGTCCTTTAGGAAGAGGGACCTCAATTGAAAGAAAGCGTTCATCCCACCGGAAGCAGTGGCAGCCTTGAGCAGGTGGTCCTGGGTTGTACAAGACATCAGGATGAGCAAGTCACCAAGCAGAATTCCTCAGTGGTCTCTGCTTCCATTGATGCCTTCAGTTCCAATCTTGAGTTCCTCCTGCGTTGGCTTCCCTTCATGATGGACTGGGCTCAGGCCTTGCAAGGGAAATAGACTCTTTTCTCCCCAAGTTGAACTTGTTCAGGTTTTATCACAAAAAATAGAGCAAACTAGGATGCCTTCCCTTCCTGTCCTTCCTGCATCACACTGCTTGTCTCTTCTTCCTCTGACGCCCTTTCTCCTACCCTTCAATTTCGTTCCCACTCTCCTTTATGACTCATCTCCTTTACTCCTTTCATTTTCTCCCTTCCCTTGTTCCGTTGGTATCCTCTTTCTCCTCTCCTCCACACTCCCTCCTCTGTCCCCCACCTCTATTTCCCTATCTCCTCCCTCCTTTTTCTCTCTGTTCCTTTCCCTGTTCCTTTCCCTCCTCATTCCCTCTCATTCCATTCATTCCACCACTCCACTCCTCCTCTCTCCCTCTCCCTCTGTCTCTGCCCTCCTTCCTTCTTCCCCTCTCCATCTTTCTTTACACTTCTCTATGTCTTCAGTTTTCCCTCTCTCCTCCAAGCCCACCTTTTCTCTCATCCCCTATTCATTACTGTCCTCTATCTCTCATTTCCTTTCTGCTTCCTTTCATCTAACTTTACCTCCCCCACACTTTACATATCCCCTTCCTCCCTCTTTTCCTTTCTTTCCCTTTTCTATGCTCCCCTGCAGTTCCCATACATTTCCTTGGCCTTTCTCTCTTTCCTCCATTCCTTCCCCTTTCTTAGGCCATTCCTCTTCCCCCTTCATTTTTTCATCCTCAAATCTCCTTTCCCCTTCTTCCTTTTTCTATTCCATTTCATCCCCTTACCTCTGTCCTCTTACCTCCTCTGACCTCCTCACCCATTTCCTTTACCATTATCTCTCTCTTCCCGTCTGTCTTGTCTTCCATCTATTTCATGCCCTCCCCACTCCATCCTTTTCTCTCATCCCACTCCCTCACATCTCCCATTCTTTCCCTCTTTTACTCCCCCTCACCTTTCTTTCCATTCCCCTTAATCTTTCTGTATGAATTCATCCCTACTTCCTGTCCAGCCCCCTCCCTCCTACACTTTACCTCCACATTCATTCCGTTCTCCTGTTTTTAACTCCCCTTCCATTTTTCTTTCCCAGCTATATCCCTATCCTCAAGTACCTGGATCCCACTCCCCTTCCTTCCCCTCTACAAGCTTTTACTCTTTTCCTTGCAACATACACTATCTTTTCTCCCTTCTTTCCTCTCATATGCCCTCCCTGCACACTCCTTTTCCCAACTCCCCATCATCTGTCATGTGGCTCTGCTGCCATCCACAACCCCTGTTCTACCCTTCTTCTTCCCCTCTTTCTCTCCCAGACCCGTCTTTCCCTCTTTCTCCATTCCCCTCCATTACTTTCCCTTTCATTCCCCTCTCCATCTGCATCTCTTCCTCTACCCTTCATCCAATTATGTCCCCACCTCCTTTTTTCCTCACCTCCTACATCGCTTTCCATCTCTACTCATCCTCTAGTCTTTCTGCTTCCCTACCATCACTTTTCTATCTCTTCCACACTTCTTCCTCCTAGATCCATCATAATCCCACCATTTTTCTACTCTTCCCCTCTCATTTTCCTCATCCTCCCTTTCCCTTCTCCCTCCCATTTTACTCTCTATCCCCTTCTCTATGTCTTCCACCTTTTCCCCTTCTCTCTAAATTTCCCTTCTATAATGTCTTTTTCATTGCCATCACCATCACATTTCCTCCTCCTCTAGTTATTTTCCCACCCCTTCTCTTTCCCATCCTGTCACTTATGTCTGATTTCCTCTTCCCTTGCTCTAGTTCACACTCCTTCCCCACCCACCATTTCCCCTCCCTCCATTGTGATCTCACATTTATTTCTCTCTTGCTCTTCCCCTCCCATCCCTCCTCCTTTGGCTCCCTCTCTTCCTCTACCCCTCCAGTTCCCTGTATCCCCACACCTTATTTTCCTACTAGTCCCTCCTTTTCCCTCTCCATTACAACTGCCTCCCCCACCTTTTCTTCTTTATCCCTTGCTTCCTTCCTCCTCTCCTCCTGATTAGACCTCCTCATCCTCCCTTCACTCACCCTACTCTCACCTCTCTCTTCTGTCCTCCCTCTTGTTTTCTCTACTCCTCATCTTTGCCATCCTTCTCTTGTGGTCTGTGCTCTCTGTCCATTGCCCATTTCTGCCTCCCGTTTTATTCCTCTTTCCACACCCACTTCTCTCCCTTTTCCATCTTTCCTATATCCATCTCCTCTCCATCCCTTTCTTTCCCTTCCCTTCTCTTCCCTTCCCTTCCCATTATTCTCCTCCTCTACCCATTCTCTTGTTCTCCCCCTTTCCTACCCCCCCATGTTCCTTTCCCCTCTCTCCATTGTTAACTCTCCTCATTTTCTCAACTCTTTAATGCCCTCCCAACTCTGTCCCTCTTCTGTCCTCTGTCCTTTCTCCCCCATCCCTCTAACTCCTCCTTTATGCCTTCCTTCCCCCCAGCTCACTCTTCTATCTCCATTCCCCTTTCCTTCATTTCACATCCCATCACCATATCCCTCCTCTTCTCCCTCCATCTAATTCTTTCCTCTCATCTTCCTCTCCTTCCATTCTCCTTACTTACCTCCAATCTCTTCCTCTTCACTTAGCCTGGTTCACTCCCCCAGCCTCCATTGTGACTTCATCTCCATACCTATCCTGCTCTTCTACCCTTCCCCCTCTTCCTCTTCCTTCTTCCCTTCTTCCCTAGCTCTTTTCCTTAATAACCATGAAGGGATTGTCTTACAAAGTATTTTTCCTGCTATATCTTGTCCTTTATTGATCAGACCTCAACTGTTCCTTATAGGGCTCTGTAGCCTGCTGGAGATGCTGCAGGGCATCTGAGGTCTGTGATTGCTGCCATTCACTGGGTGTTATTTGGACTGCTAGAGTGGCCCGGAACCTCTTCCTTTTTCTCCAGCTGATTAGGGTCTCTCTTCTTTTTGCCTCGGTGGCAAATAACGATCACAGTTCGGTTCTTGTCTTTGTTGGGGCTCTGAGTGAGCACTTCCTTCACTCTCCTAATTATCTTCTCCCTCTGCTCAAGAAACAAGGAGAAGCAGGAGAATGTTAGTTTTGGAATAAGATGTAGACTAGCTGGCAAGGAAAGCTCTGTAAGAGGAGTGGAGGTTCAAGGAGGGTTTTGTAATTAGAAATCTTTAGGGGCAAGGATCTATGTTGAAAGGGGGAAGAATTTAGGATCATCTGACCTTTTCATTACGTCTGTTCTGACGTTGAGCAGCCTCTTGAGCCTCATTCTTTTCCACGGTGTTGCTTTGTGTAGGCTCTTCTTCCATCTTTTTGGCGATATTTAGCTATTCTAGCTTACCAGACTGTACAGACTTCTGTGTACAATGCTACCCCTCACAGTAATGAACAGGAGGCCTCTTGCCTGTCCTTTATGTACTCACTCTAGGGTAATGAGAAGCCACACCCTTAAGGTTTGTTTGGTCGCTCAGGTCTGCAGCCAATGGTGCTCTCTGTTGGTTTATACATCATAGAAGGTAATCACTGACACATTCTTGGGTGTGGTGGACTTGAGGGGGGGACTTGAGGAGGTTAGAGGAAGACAAGATGCTCTAGTGGTTAATGAACACTGAACAATGTAGTCCCAACTGACCTTCTTATCTCCCCATGTTAACTTTTCATGGTACACATGACAGAAAAGGGAATTCCTTCAGACCTTTCCTGGAGTCACCCTTGTTATATTGCTCATGGCCCATGCTGCTGTATCCTTATCCTCATTATCACTTAGTAATTTTGGGTGTCTGTCAAACTTCTCAAAGCTAATGAACTCCAAGTTATGTCTTGGTGAAAATGTGTTTCATCTTACTTTTCTCTTAGACACAATCAAATACACACCAAAGACAATTTATTTCTTGGCTACTTCTGTGCAGTATTTCTCTTCCATCTGTTTCTCTTCCATCTCCACATATAACTGCTCAGTATTTTGCTTTCCTTCAGAAATCATAGCCTCTGTGAAGATTTCAATAAATGAGCTTTTTGAAGTGGAAAAGACCTTGTTTCACATCAGTGCAGTGTGTTCACACCCAAGGCCCTAAGTGTAGCATTCATACACAGGTTTCACTAAGCAAAGGGAGCTATTGTCCATATTGTGAAAGTTTTATGAACTGTAACATCAGCAGTGCTGTAGTGGGAAAGTAGACCTATGTTCAATGCTGGAGATTCCACTGTGTGAAGAGGCATAAGGATGGCTGTGCATAACTCCCTAAACACACTGGGGACCTCTTGTGAGTATATAATTGTTTCTGGACAAAAATTTCAAAACCTTAAATGCATGATAGAGGGAACCAAGAAGAGGGATATCACACCCCCATAGTTCTCCAGTGGGATGGAGACTGGTCCCATTTCATTTAGAATTTGTATAACTCAAAGGGGGGAAGGAAGAAAAATAACAACAAAGTGTATTGCCACATCATGATTTGGAGGCTACCAACATGTACTAGTTTTCAGTTACTATAAGAAAAAAAAATTGAGGCAGTTTCCTTAAGATGATAAAGAATCAGCTCGATTTCTTATTCTAGAGGTTTCTGTCAAAAGATGACTCAACCTACTTCTTTAGCCTCTGCTAGTAGGCCTGACAGGGTGCATGGAAGTGGTGAAATCAATTGCTCAATGCATGATCCGGAAGAGAAAGACTAGGGTGGAAGAGACTGGAATCCTATATTCTTCTTTGTGGGAATACTCCCAAGGGCCTAAGGGCCTCCCCCAGGGCCCTACCTCCAAAAGTTGTACAACCCCCTGCTTCATGATGCTACCTAGGAAGCTAGGAGGCCAAAACTGAGAAACATAGACCATGATGGACACCAATGACAACGGGGACATAGGACATATTTTCTTACTGAACTCCAGGTGTTGTATTGAATACTACCTCTACATGTTTGAATATTAGGAAGCCCACTTTTGCACTTTGATTTTGGATGAGGGTCTCTTATTTACAATTAATATTGACAGTATCACTCTGAATGAAAAAAAAAGAGTAGAATATACACAAGCAGGGCACATCAAACAGATCATGTTAAAACTGACTCAAACATTGATAATTAAATAGTTTCCAACTTCTACAAAGTGAGTCTTTCAAATTGGGCATCATGAGGAATGATATGGTTTCTTTTTTTATATTGTGATCTTTATTATATGAACATGGGAAGAGAAGGAAATGGGGTAGTGGTATCTCAGAGAGGGAACACACCCACACACCCACACCCCCGGGGGGGGGGGAGGAAGAGGCAGAGAGAGACAGACAGAGACAGACAGAGAGAGACAGAGAGACAGAAAGAGAGACAGAAAGTGAGACAGAGAGACCGATAGAGACAGAGACAGAGGAAAGAAATGAGAGAGAGAGAGAGAGAGAGAGAGAGAGAGAGAGAGAGAGAGAGAGAGGTGTAAGAAAGTGAAGTGGTTTCTATAACATCCATCCAGCGTTTTAATATTTTTTCCTCTGAAATGCCTAAGGCTAAAGAGTGTGATCCTTTATTACTGTGCCTAGCATAAAAGTGCTTCAATGCTATACAATAGACCCAGAAAGTTTGCAATGAGGAGGAATACTTGCAACTGTACACATCAAACGAAGAGAGAACAAATATTGTTAGGATTTGTCACCCCATAGCAAGAGAACTTGACAGGATATTCTTTCATTCCAAAGAGGATCAACTGGAATTTTTTGCTGGAAATCAATATTACACATTTAGGTGTTTTGAGAGAGAGAAGAAAAAAATGTGGTATTTAATGTTTTCTGCCTACTAATATATAGTGTACTTCTCTCATTTTAATTGTTTCATGTTGTATGTGACAGTGTGGGAACATAGTAAAGAATTGAAAGTGACTTCAACCTTTACCCACTCCTGCCCCCCAGTTATCCTGAGCACAGCATCTCTGTTTCAGTCATGGATTGGAATTTAGCAATTTGCACATCTAAACATATCACAGAAAACCACTCTTGTGCTAGCACTCCAGGCTCAGATAAGGACCTCTCATTTAAGTGATGATTGACTGCCCAACTTACGGTATGGTGAGTGGGTGGGTACATTTTGTAGGTCTCAGTGTGATGGGGAGGCATCCTTGACTTGGTTGACAACCATCATGTTATTACCTCAGTAGCATAAACAAGGCACTCTGTGTACTTTGTTTTAGGATCCTCTTTACAATCAATTCACCATTAACCATTTTCTGTGCATGTAACCTTCATTGCATATAGTACTCTCTTGTATACATTGCTTTATTTCTTAGGCAATATGTGCTTTTTTGAAGACCTGGGGTATGTAAGAATCTGAAGGTTCCTTCATATTTGCACCCACTGCAGTAGTGTACTCTACCATGCAGGTGAGAGAGGGTACAATAGAGAGATGTCCTTTTTAACAGAGCTGCTCTGTTCCTTCCAAAAAGATGGAAATCTGTCTTTCTCCCTCTCATCACCCTCTTGAGGCTTTTCAGCTAAATAAGAATCCAAATCTAGTATTTGAAACAGCTGTGTGAATGTGAAATATGACTTATTTGTTTGTTTGTTTGGTTGGTTGGTTTTTCAAGACAGGGTTTCTCTGTGTAGCCTTTGCTGTCCTAGACTCACTTTGTAGACCAGGCTGGCCTCGAACTCACAGCAATCCGCCTGCCTCTGCCTACCAAAGTGCTGGGATTAAAGGTGTGCGCCACCACACCTGGCTGTGGTTGACTTATAATTTGCAGAGCAATCGCATTTGGGAGACCAGGGCTCAGAGTACAGCACTCTCACTGCTAGACAATGGTCAACTGTCCTTTATCATTCTCTGTCATTCATTAGTCTTCTGTCATTAATTATTCGTATGCTCAATGTACATCATGTATCTGTGTAGCACCCTCGTCACCACACATCGTCAGTTTTTCTTCAAAGTGTTTTATACCTGCTTATACTAATGTTTCCATAATAACCAGAAAGACATTCATGTACAGTAAACACAATCTACTGAGAGCTGTGGACTCGCCTAGGTGCTGTTGGATTCATCTAATCAGAGTCTGCCTGTGTCTTCCCTAAAGAACAGAGATATGGAGAAAGTCTGGGAGGAGAGAAGGAGCGATTTATCCATGTGAATCATTAATACAAAATCTGATTGGGAATGTTTACAAGGAGATTTAGTCCTAATTACCATGCACTGCAAACAGTATAAACACCTTTCATGGGGGAGTACTGTGTGACTTTTCTTGGGGAGAGATGAACAACAGAGGAAAGACACCATTCCATTCAAGCCTAGCAAGGGAAAGGAGTGAGTTTCTGGGATAACCAGCAGGCTGGGTAACTTGAAGACAGCTGCTTCACCTGAAAGCCCATCCCCCAGGAGCAATGACTCATCAAACATGCCTGGGGCTCCCTGCACAACTTGCAATCAGCTCAGTCAAAGCTAGTCTCCTCTCCCTACTCACAGTTATCACTTAATATGCCCTTAGGGACAGGCCTTGTGATTGGTGTAACTTTCTGGTGTGGGATGGGGAGTGGTCTTGTGAGAGAACAGGTGATGTTAATCCTCTAGAAGGCAAACCACCTCCTGTGGGAGCTTGATTGTTGCCAGCTGAAAAGATCAGTGAACAGGCTTTGGGAGAAAATATATAAGTGAGCCAAAAACAAGAGACAGGGCTCTTGGAAACTTGGGATAGTTTTGGCTGTTCAATGCTCCACTTTGAGCTGCTCCTAGAGAGAACCACAGAAGGAAGGCTTTGGGGCTCCTGCTGAGGTTCTGAGTTCTCATTACTCTAGGTTCCAGCAGAAGAAATCCTGCTGATTACACCAGGAGAATCGTTCCTCAGAATTGATATCTTTATGTATTTGTTATTGTGTTCTTCAATCCTCTTCTATTGTTTCCGTTACTCAGGTTATAAGTGACATACGCTTGGCTAATAAGTTCGTAATAAAATATATTTGTTAAAAAAATTGAGCCTACAGGCATGAGAAATGAGACTCTTTCCTAGCCAGTGTTTGTGGATGCAGGCATGCACACATGTGTTAAAATTCATGACTGTGGACATAGAAAAGTTAATTTCAGAGGATGCTGTTCACAACCAGGACACCAGAGAGAAGTTATTTAGTGACTTAAGTGAAAGAAGTAGCTAACTATCATTGGACTCTCCAGAAAAACAAAAGGGGAAATGTTACAAATAATTGTCTCAGTGATTTTGGAGTCAGATGTGCTACCATTGTGGCACAAGGCTGGCCAGTCTCAGTGGTTTTGGAGGCTGAAAAGTCCAGAGGTCTCATCTGGCAATTCACATAGGAGAAGTCTGCAGATATAAATTCTGGTCCCAAAACTGATAGATTAAGAACCAAGAAGGGTTGATGATTCAGCCCAAGTCATAAAGACAGAATAGTTGGGATGCTATAGCACACACAGCTAGGCCCTCAGCAGATTGAGTGAGATCCCCACACTCATCACAGAGAAGAGTCTGCTGTTCTCAGGGTAGGCACTTAAGAGACACTCAGAAATATCCTGGAACCCACACACCCCTCTCCCCAGACACACACACACACACACACACACACACACACACACACACACACACACACACAGAGAGAGAGAGAGAGAGAGAGAGAGAGAGAGAGAGAGAGAGAGAGAGATGCATTTGCCAAGTATGTGTGATCCAGCAGAGTGTGCATATCCCGTTGATGATCCCAGTGACTTCAAGAAACTACATGCAACATGTCACACTCTAGGGCTTAAGTCTGAGTCCACATATCCCTAGTGATGGCTGCCATCCCCAGCTCTAGTACGTAACACACACATGTGTGTTGACTGAATGCTGTGAGTGACTGCATCTATTATGTGGCTACTTTGAGACAAAGCAGGACCTCTTTTAATCTTCTGTTGGCATAATGTTCTTGTGGACTGTGTACAGTTTACTCCTGTTCATTCAAATGATGATTTCTCTACCCCACTTTCCGGGTCAAGAGATGCTGCATTATGGTGTTTATTCTAATTATCTCCAGTTTCAATTGTGTAAACACATCACCATTTGTTTTCTGTGTTGTCAATAAAAAACAAAACAAAACTAGCGAATGCTGAACAATAACAGGCAATATGGTGTGGGCCATCCTGATCCAGTGAGTGGAAGAGAAAGAGAAGAAAGGAGAGGATGAAGACATGAGGAGAGACTGGGAAACATCAAGAGACGATTTAAAAGCAAGTATAATGTTGGTCTGGAGCTGCCATATTATTTTGGCTTTAGTTGTTTGTGTTTTTACACTGGATTTTAGCCATCTGGGTGAATTTGGTGTTGTTTGGTAGTTTCTTGTGTCCTTCACTGGCCATTGTGTGTAGCTTGTAGGTGAGTGGCTGTAGGTTGGGACCCCTCACCTGCTGGGATCAGGGAACTCTTTTGATAGATCAGGTGGGTGATCTTAGGTTAGACCTACGAAATTTTCATAGACTAGCTGGGTAACCTGTGGTCTGATCTTCTTGTGTTTCAGTCTGTAGGGTCTTCTCTGGGCTAGAAGATTCATACACTGTTTTTTTTTGTTGTTGTTGTTTTGTTTTGTAGCCCACAGTTCAGTCTGATACACAGAATGCAGGTGCTGCCTGCTGTTGGTAGGCCGGTGCTTATTCCATGGGGCTTGTGCCCGTGCTGCTATGTACCTGAGAGTTTCTGTGGATAGGGCAGGTGACCTGAAGTCACATACACTTGTGTTCTGGTCCGTGGGTTCCCCTCTGAGCTAAGAAACCCAGACACTGTTGTTTTATAGACCACAGTTTAATCTGAGACAGAGTACAGGTGCCATGTGCAGGCAGGCAAGTTTCTTAAATTTTGGGACTACAAACACGCCTGCAGGGACCTAAGAACTTTGCTATGGATTTTCCAGGTGGTCCGAGGCTGGACCCTCTTGTGTTACACACAGTGTGGACCCCTATCACCTGGGAAACCGCAGCACTGGTGTTTTGTAGCTCTTGGTGTGGTTCTTAGGTCACTGTACAGTCACTGCTCTCCTGCTAATTAGAAATGGTATGTGATCAGTGCCACCTTCTTCAGTTTTCCACATCCTTAGTAGTCAGGGAAATGCAAATCAAAGCTACTTTGAGATTATCTCTTACTCCAGTCAGAATGGCTAAGATCCAAATAACAAATCTATACTCAAATTAAATATTCTCCTGGACTGATCTCATCTACTTTTCTTACTTTTGGGGCATCATGGATTTGGTAATATTCTGAGTGTAGAACATGGGTACATTAGTAGATGCTACTTACCAAAAGTCGCAATAATTACATGAAAGCAAGAAAGTTTTAACTTTAAATTTCAGTTACTTAAATATTATAAGTGTAACAATACAATATATTATTAGGTTGTGTGTGTTTTTAGTAGGTAGTTAGTGAATTCCAATATTTTTCCTAATACTTAGGTGAATTATTGAAGTATAGTTCTCAGAAAATGAAAGGCTCAGTCTCTTTAGTAGAACATTTAGTTTAACATAGAAGGCAGATGCAGACATTGTACAACTATATTTTCATAATAATTAGTACAAAAGAAATAGTACTCAAAATAAGAAAACAATATAGAGTCCTAAGTTTGAGGATGAGGTTTTTGGAGAACTATTTAGATGGGACATTTAATCTGAATCTTGAAGAATGACTAGAGTTTCAAATTAACAATACAGTTAGAGTGTTTTAAGCAAAGAGAACAATATGAGGAAAACTTTTCAAATGAAATTGCTTTTGCTTGCTATAAGTGAAGAACAGAGGCAGCTTGTTAATAGATGCTGAGGAAGTTGGAATCCGTATCATGAGTAAGTACCCTAGTAGATTACAGAATATATTTATATTTTATTTGAAATTCAACAGTAATATATGCAATTATATATTACCATTTATAATTTTATAAAAACATACTGGCAACATTGTGGAGAATGGATTTTATAGGAGAAAATGCAAAAATATATCAGTTAGCAGGCTGTTATTATAGGTCAGATATTTGTGATCTTATTTTGGTTAGGGTAGTAACAACTGATACAAAATATATGTTTTTTCAAATACATCTTTGGAGAAAAGAGAATTTAGTTGTGGACTGGATGAGTAGAATTCTTGTTTGATCATTAACAAGGTGATGATATCACTTGATTTAAAGAACATTTCAAGCAACATTCAACTGGTTCACATTAAACATTCCATTGTCATTTGAGTAAAAACCTCAAGTTCCCAGCATAAAATTTAAGTATATAATCTGTTGACCTTCTTCCCTGTTCCTCTTACTGTATTCTGTTTTATTTGCTTATAATTGTGTGTATTCACCATTAACCAACTCTAAGGTATTAATGTTTTCTGAACATGAGATATTGCTGTACAATTCTTTGATTAACTTTTATATTTTTCCATGTGGTGCTTTCCTTGGTAGCCCCACACACAATGGGTGACTTTATCTTCAAAAGATTTTTGATATTGTGATGTCTTGAGTGGAAAGTACATTTAACCCATTGCTATTGTCATGAATTGTGGAAATGATGGAGATGAAAAATGTATATATTCACTTAAGCTTTTGGTTTGTGGTGCTTTGTTATATATTCAGAGATAATTAACAAATCAATGAATGAATATACTACAAATATATTTGTATCATAATTAAAAATAACATAAATAATGCAAGGAGTATCATTTACTATTTTATGAATAATTGAAAGGAGGCAATAGGAGTATGAGAAAACTCATCAGTATTGTGCATGTAGAATATAAAAAACTCAGGCTTGTGAGACTCTAAAACAGATACTCAGTCCTATCATGTTCTCAACTTGTCAAATTATTTTTTAAACCAGTACAGGTGTTATTTCTGACAGTTATATACATATATATACATATATTCATAAATATATTAAATAAAACTAAAATATCATTAATGTTAATGAGGGCCATATTTGTACACCATTTAGTAAAGTACCTTGAGAATATGATATTGAAATAGTAATGTATGAAAATTTAAAATAGATATTTTTTGTCTAAGAACTGAACTTCAATTTTATTTGGAAACTCCCTGTTTACAGTTATCAAATCCTGTGGGTGATTCTGTTTTGAGAGTTACCTAAATTTTTATGTATTACTTTATATTTTTGGTACATTTGCTAAGAAGTCATTGATTATCTTGACAGATTATTTTACCTAAGAATTATCTACTTTTTCTATTAACATTAAAAAAATTGACTTCTTGATGAACACTTTCACCCCAAACCTGTTATTCCACTTTACTGAACTTTCCAGTCCCTTTCCTGTGTATATTTATACCTGAGAGATCAGAAAAGGATCAGAGAAACTAAAACAGGTAGTATTTCTCATAATGAAAATCTTATTTTCTATGACTTCATAATTCTACTTCTAGAAATTTCTTTTAAAGAGACAACTGTACTTTTATGGAATCTAGAAAAGATATTTTCTATATAATTCTCATAATAGAAATTTTCAAATAATTTTTAACATTTGTTGAATTCTTACTAAGAAGCAAATGCCAGGCTAAAGATTAATTAATCTCTGGCATAGGCTGTTTTTTTTCCTTTTTTTCTCCTTTATTAATTTATTCTTGTTACATCTCAATGGTTATCCCATCCCTTGTATCCTCCCATTCTTCCCTCCCTCCCATTTTCCTCTTATTCCCCTCCCCTATGACTGTTCCTGAGGGGGATTACCTCCCCCTGTATGTGTTCATAGGGTATCAAGTCTCTTCTTGGTAACCTGCTGTCCTTCCTCTGAGTGCCACCAGGTCTCCCCCTCTAGGGGACATGGTCAAAGGTGAGGCACCAGAGTATGTGAGAAAGTAATATCCCACTCTCCACTCTACTGTGGAGAGTGTTCTGACCATTGGTTAGATCTGGGTAGGGGTTTAAGGTTTACTGCCTGTATTGTCCTTGGCTGGTGCCTTAGTTTGAGCGGGACCCCTGGGCCCAAATCTGCCTATCATAATGTTCTACTTGTGGGCTTCTAGGACCCTCTGGATCCTTCTACTTTGCTATTCTCCCATGCTTCTCTCATCTAAAGTCCCACTAGAATGTCCTCCCCTCTGTCTCAGTTTCCTGGTAAGTGAAGGCTTTTGTGGGACATGCCCCTTGGGCTAATATGCAGATATAAGTGAGTATATACCATTTGAGTCTTTCTGCTTCTGGGTTAACTCACTCATTATGATCATTTCTAGCTCAATCCATTTATCCACAAATTTCGGGAATTCCTTGTTTTTAATAACTGAATAGTATTCCATAGTGTATATGTACCACAGTTTCTTTATCCATTCTTCTACTGAGGGACACTTAGGCTGTTTCCATGATCTGGCTATTATGAATAAGGCTTCTATGAACATGGCTGAGCAAATTTTCTTGTTGTGTGCTGGAGCATCTTCTGGGTATATTCCAAGGAGTGGAATAGCTGAGTCTTGAGGAAGCCCTATTCCCATTTTTCTGAGATAGCACCAGATAGATTTCCAAAGTGGTTGTACTAGTTTGCATTCCCACCAGCAATGAAGGAGTGTGGTAAAAGTGATGATTTAACATATACCTGGCTTTTAACTGAATATCCAATGTCTGGATATTTGTGGAAAGCTTTCATCACATAAGACAGCTCGTACTTTGAAGTGTCCATGTTAAAAAGAAATGTACACTAAACATATGAAGAAATGGTTAACCAATTCCTACCTGTTCCAATCATCATAGACAAGGCTGCTAACATTATATCTGAAAAGGCTACGAGGCTTGCTATATTAGTATTACTATAAAAACTATCTGATAATACTTAATTTATAGGCAATAGAATTTCTCATGGCTCTGGTGGCAGTGAAGTCTCAAGAGCTAAGTGATGACAGGATTGATGTCTGCAGATGGATATTTTCTGCTTACAAGATAGTAAAATGTTGCTATAACTTCAATAGTGAAGGTACTTTTATGTTCTCATAGGCCAGAAAGCATGAAAATATAAAATAAAACTGCCAAACTGTTTTTAGAAGAGCATATAATTCCATTTAGAGTAATCAAAACTTAAGGACTTCCTAATACCTACATCTTTAGCACTGGGATTAAATTTCAACATTAATTTTGAAGAGAGTTTATCATGCAAATAATAGAATCATATTTAACAGGGCAAACCCAACAATATTGTTGGTAATACAAAAATAGATGAATTGCACACAGGCAAAAAGATTACAGGAATCATTGAATCAAGCTATTTTGAGTCAGAAAATTTGTTTTTGTATTTATTATACTTATATTTTATTACTTATATTTTCTATTCCTGATATTTTTATTTTAACCTTTTATTGATTCTTTGTGAATTTTACATCATGCACCTGATCCCACTCATTTCCCTGTACCTCCATATGCAGCCTCTACCCCTGAAACTGTTTTGTTAATAAAAAAAAATACCAAAATTGTATTTAACATCAATTTTTTCTTTGTGAAGGGTAAAATAATGCTAACTTAAAGTCAATACATTTGATCATGGGCTCTGTCACAAGTTTGAATCCTTTGATATTTTATCTGTAAAAACTGTCTATACTATCAATCACATTTCATATCAAATAATTAAATATTTCATTAAGAACAGAAAATGAAGTAATTATTGATTTATCATATAGTCATAACCCATGACTACATGTGGAAATGTTAAATTATGGAAAGAGACAAGCAAATGATAATCACAATTTATTATTATTGTTATACATTAACCTTCCATTCAATTTCAAGTAAATTGAGTCAGATAATATGTAGTTAGTTGAATTTGGGCTCATTTCTTAAGGTTTTCAAATTCACTCATAGTAATCAACATATACATATTTTCTTTTATATTAATATTTTAAAGTCCACTAGTGAATAACATTTATGTTGGCCTCAAAATTTGCACATCACAAATAATGTAGTTATGAACACACTTGTACAAGTCACTATGTGGATGTGTATTTCTTTCTTAGTATTTTATTTAATATTGATGCATGTAAACATTGTGTTTGGATCAAATCTAAACACTGATTTGTCACCTTTAATCCATCTATTATCACCTATATAATTTTCCCCTCCAAACTACATATTCTCTCTTTTTCCTTCTACTTTTTTTATATCCACTGAGTGCATTTAGCATTTCCAGTATATTCATGGGTATGAGACTATTTACTAGAACACAAGTAACTTCTCAGGAAATATGTCACTGAAAAGGAAAGTTAGTTTTTCCCCAGAAACTATCAATTGTCAGTAGCTCCTCAACTAAAAATGGGACTTCATGAACTCTTCACCCATCCATATTTGGATGTTGCCTGGTTTGCTCTTCTGGAAATCCTGTACACAGTGAGTACATGTACACAACTACATTGTCACATCTGAAAAACACATCTGTTCACTTTAGTTATTGTATAAAATATTCAACATTTTCTATCCTCACTTCTGTGATTATCTTTGAGTCTTGAGGGGGAAAAAGTGTAATATAATTAGTTCACTTAGGGCTAAGTGTTCCACAGTCTCTTATTCTTTGCATGTTGACTAGGTGTGGGTCTCTGAATTAATAACCACATGCTTATAAAAAGAGTTTCTGTCCAGAAATTCGAGAGCTGCACTAAACTATGGGTATAAAGCTAAGAATTTACTATGTCCTGTTAATAGAATAGTGGCATAGGTCCTCCCCTAGGGACTATGGCCTAGTCAGCCATGGATTCTCAGCCCAGGTGATGATTATCAGACATGTTCTATCTTATGGATTGGGCTTTAAATCAACCCAAAATGTGGCTAGTTACTTCTGTTACATTCCTGCCACTGTTGCACCAGTGGGCATATCTTACTATCCCAGTTATTATTATAGTTTGCAGAGTTCACAGCTAGGTAAAACTGTTGTAGACTTTTATCTCCAGGTAGCATGCATATAACCTTCTATAACTATAAAAGCTTGCCAGTATGTATGATTTCCAGGTTGGAACCACTTTTTTTGTCCATGTCCTGTGGACTTGGCTATTTAGTATCTTCAGTGAAATGCTAGAGAGAAATCAAGATAGTTACAATAATGTTTAATGCTTGAAAAACAGGTCTATGGGATCTCATGAACAAATAATGACATATTTGGCAGTTGATTTTTTAAAATTAAATAGCATATAGAGTCTGGGCAGTCATTGCTGCCCAATACAGAGTAACCTTACTTAAACCTCTTCGCATATATTTTAAGAAAGTAGAAGGGGCCATGCGAGTATTTTAAAAGACTAGGGATACAATGCAGGTTGTTGAAAGGTGGAAAGGGTAATACCTGAACAGGAAGTCTTGACTTTGCTGGGGATGGAAAAGCAGGGTAGAGACTATGGGTAAGGAGAGTTAATACTAAAGATCTTTGGAAATGTCATATAAGAAACTATTATTATAAAAGTGTTTTTAAAATTCTTAGTAAATCCCAAGGAATTGATTTCCCAGGTCATGTAATAAATTTAACTTTTAAAAACTACACAAACATTCATAAAATATTTGTACTATTTTAGAATCTGGTCAGCAATGCATGAGAAATCAGTTTCTTAACATCCTGACAGAAATTTGGTAGTGCCATAGTTTTATTATTTCTTTTATTTCAATTATGATGCAATCACATCACTTCCTTTTTGTCCCTCTAAATGGTCCCATAAACATTATCTCGTTGTTATTTTTCTTTTATTTGCTTTTGAGACTATAATACAATTACAAGATTTCCTTTCACTTTCTTCCCTCCAAATCCTGCTATATACCCCTTTTTTCTCTCCTTCAAATTCATGGCCTCTTTTTATTGCTGTTGCATGTGGATAATGTAGTTCTGTGTACTTTTTATATTTTTATATATATACGTGGCACTTAATAATATAATACTCTAGACAAAATATACATTTCCTCTATAACTAATCAATATGTCACATTGTGGAAAGGCTTGTCATTCATACATCATGTTATCTGATGTATATTCAAAGGCGTTGCTAAATGTTTTAGTGCCTGTTTGATTACTATTTACTTGTATTTGAACTCAAATATTTTAACAGATGTTTTAATTTTCAGTTTCTACTTAAGTATAATGCAATTTACTATGAAAAATATTGTTTGGATGGGTGCAACCTACAATATTTTATATTTATGCTCCTGGAAATTTAATTTCTCAAACAAAATCGCAATATTTTTAATCCTACGCTGCTTTTAGTTAAGTTTAATAAATTTTATTTTAAGCTTAAGATTCTCCAAAATATTTTAATTGCTGTGACATGAGAAGAGGGTTGTGGTTTATTTGTCCATTTTTCTTTGCTTTTAGAAATTTAATTATGACATACATAGGTAGAGTTTTCTTTGTAAATATTGTATTCATTATCCCAGTGCTTAGACAAAATAACTGATAAAAACACTTCAAGGAAATAAGGATTTATTTGGGGTCATAGTTCCTTAGTGTAATACATCATGTAAACAGGTATATGTTGGTTATATTGTATAAGCTATCAGGGAACAGGAAGTGATGAATACTATGTTAGATTTCCTTTTTATATAGTCTAGGATGCCAGTATTTGCAATTTTGTTATGCCAAGTTAATGTAAATGTAATAAAATTTAAAGTTATATAAACAATGTAATATCTAATGTAAATAAAAATTTGCAGTTAATGTAAAATTAATAAGCCCTCACAGATATGCTGAGGTTTGTCTCATAGATAACTTTACGTCTTGCCAAATTGTTAAAACAATAATCACTATAAATATCATACTAGGAGCTCTTTGGAATTGAATAAACTGAGTTTTGAACTTTGAAATATATTAAAATGGACTTTGAAAATCATTTATGAAATTTAACCATTATTTGTTCCAGTATTTTATGCTATTTTCTTCCTTTCCTTTTCCACTGCCTCCAAGGTAGTCAATGTTACATTGGTTTTACCTTTAAACAAGAATTTCCCTTTAAACTAATTTTTATCTCCTTTATCTTTTATATTTTGTATTATTATGGGTTTAAACATGCTATTTTTCTGTACTATATTGTCATACCTCTGTTTTCTGTTGTTTTTTCCAGAAAATTTATTCATTAGTATTTACTTAGGTCTTGCTTTTAGAAACTTGCCTGGAGTACCATATAAGGTATCTCTTGTACTTGTTTTCCCTTTATAATTTTTTTATGGTTTTCCCCCTATTGCATTCATAGGCATTGTTTCTGAATTGCAAAGTTAACCAATCAATTTGAAAATAATTGTGTTTATACACCTTCAGCTAAAACTTAACCTGCTCATTTCTATAGAATTTTACAATTTGCATTCAATTATCTATTTCTTTATCATTACAATGTTTATTTAAAGCAAATAAGGTTTGTTTAAAATATATAGTTTCATCGAGAGATGGTTATAAGTTATTATTGCTCTTATACAGATAGAAAACTAGGCTGAACTCAGGGATTTCTCTCTTTTTCTTTATCTCTCATCTCTAGGTAAGGAGATAGCTGAAAAGAAAAAAGGGGCATATAGAAATACAGAGGGAGGATAGACAAAATACAGAGGGATGATTGTACCTACTCCTTAATCAAGGCCTTAATGTTACTCATAAAGAAGGTCATCTCTAAGTTATTGGTATAGAATTTTTTATATTGATGCAAATCATGGTCATTTCAAATACTAGTCTGATTTAGCACGACAATATATATCCTAAGTCTAACAGATAGATATGATGCTATAGATATATAAGGTAAAAGAGTTAAATAAGGTCTTCAAAAGCCTCAGAGACCCACAGAATATGGCATTTAAAGATGTTTTTATCATTCTAAAGATTGATAACAAGACAAGTTAACTCCTGGCAATACCCAGCTGACCTCAAATGAGATGATGAGCATCAAAGAACCTTCTTATGGCGTTGGCTTCAAATGTGGCAAATCAGCCAGTGGGCAAAGTATCCTCCTTTCTACCATGGACAGAATTCTTCCTAAAAATGGGCAAGCTTAGGTGCAGGCAGCATGGATGGCTGAATTCTGCCAAGAGAGGGTAAGCAAGTCCTCAATAGTTCCTGCCTCGCGAATAAGTCTGTTAGAGATATTGGGCTAGAAGGCCAAAGATGACGCTCCAATGTTATAGAGAGTGTTGAGTGACTGTTCAGGCAGTAAACTGTCTCAGTCATTTTTTCATTTTGGAAGCTGCCAAATGGCACTACTGGTTCACTCAGGCATTTAAGTTTTATTCCTTCTCAAGTCTCTGAGGGGGGTTGAAAACCAGATATTTAGTTTTACAATCAAGTTTAGTTGGTTAGGGGATAAGATCTTTTTAGATCATCATGAAGGATTTAAGCTAATAGAGATGAGATATGATAGATATTGAATTTCATTCAGAAATTTAGACCCAAAAAGATAGGAAAGATGTTTACTTCAAGTTTGAGAAATACAAATAGCCAAATCACTATGAAAGTAACTTTTATATAACTCATGATTGTCTCATAGTTCTCCCTGCTGTATGTAGTTTGCTTTATTCATGTGTAATAAAATAAATGTATATGTTAACAAAATAAAAAAGATACAAAGTATATATTTAAAGTATAAAAATTATATTTTGATACATATTTCATATATAGATTTGTATTTAAAACAATATATTTATTGACTTAAATATATATAGTTATGGAAATATTAAGTATATTTGTATTTAAATATATTTGTATTTGTATTTAATACACAGATATCAATTAAATATATAATAGCGTTCCATAATCAAGATAATTAACTAGAAGATCTGTCTCAATTCTTGTGGTTAAGAACACTAAAGATATGATCTCCAAAATGGTCCCATATGAAATACCATATCTAGAATTTTTTCATGATATGTTTTGTCCAGATCTCTAGAGTTTTTTGATGTGCTCTTCTAGGTTTCCTGGTGTATGTGTAATTTAGCAGCCAGCTAGGATTGTGTAGAAACTAATACTGGCACTTCTGTATATCTAATTTGTACAATGACCTCCTTAATTTTCTGTCTTGTCTCTTCTTCACCTGGAATCACTTCAACATGTCTTGGCTAACAAGGCCATGGGCCTTTCCTGTCTGTCCTTAAATGAGTCTGTCACATTGAAGTCTGCAAAACCTTCACTTTTCAGTCTCCCTATTCTCTCTCCTTTACCTTTGCAATTTGAGTTCACCACTATTGGCTGCAAAGGTGCTGTTTTTCCTGTCAGTCTCAAATCACTAAAATTGCAACATTGACAGTTTAGTGGAAAGTGTGTGGATGGCAATAATCCAAGAAAAGAAGACTGGAGATTCAAGCTGTAGTCTGAGCCCCATTCTCACCCAATAGTTCTAAAAAATACTCCCACCTTTTATATGCTTCCCTGTATCCAAAAATTGTTTTCAATGTTTGATTCTTCTAACTTGTGTGCTTCTTTTAAGGAGAGAAAAATATTCTTTTTTTCATAGTTTTGCATAATCTAAAGCCTCCTTCCTGTGCATGATTTTGAATTGTAGCCTCTATTTCATTAATATTAAGTTGATCAATTGCTTCCTCAAGTGAGCTCTAGTTATTATCTAGCTTTAAAGACTGTTCAGTTATGTAGATTACTAAATCATTTCTGTAAAGTTGTTTATAACACTCCCTATTTCTTTTTTATTTGAATATACCTATTAATTTTTAACAGTTTAGTTGAAGCATAATAGACATAAAATAAATGTGGCATGATTAAATATATAGTTTGATAAATCTTGACATTTATATGCTTTTGAATTGTCCAAGAAATGCATCCAGTTCCTTGAAAATACTTTTTGTTAATAGTACTAGGTCTTATCCTCTCCAAATAGCCCTCTTATGTGGCTTCCTTCAAAGAGTATAGTTATCTTTAGATTTACACATGTTACTTCTGAGTATTAAATTTCTCTATGTTGTAACATTTTGTTCTATGGATTTAGTGCAGTGGGACATGTAAATTTGAACTTTTAATTTTTTCTTTTATATTTTGAGACTATAATATAATTAAATCTCATTTTATCCTTTCTTTTCTTCCTTTCAAACCATAGCATTTATCCATCCTTCCTCTTTTTCAAATTCATAACCTCTTTTTTCATTAATTGAAGAATGAGAGCTTCATACAAGGAACATTATACAGACTAAGCAGGATTTTCTTTGTGTTACATGTGTACACATAAATATATGTGGCACACATATATGTAACAACAAATAATGAAACATTTTGTTAGGTTAGCTTTATCTCTTAGAGGGAGCAAGGTCAGCCGAGATAATTTACCCCACATTTTATGAATAAAAGTCTCAAGTTGTTACTGAAATTTTTCTGTAGGCTGCATATATATAATATGCATATGTACATGTGCTTGTATAATTGGACTACTTATATTAATTTCTCTTGGCTTTTGGTAAGATAAAATTATTTTATTATGTGTCATCCTTATTTTTATATGCCATATCATAAACATTATGTTTTATTTTGGAAAATGAGGACTATGATAAATTCTTAAACAAAAAGATTTTAAAGGGATATATGAGGTGATACAATATACAAATTAATAAAACTCAAAAAGAATATGGAAAACCTGTGAGAGTCCCCTAACAAGTAACACAAATTTCAGAGAAGGAAACAGATCCTTCTTGAAGTCAAACTCAAGGGAGCCCTAATATAGAAGGAACATTAGAAGGTTCTTAATAGTAGGACATTGAACTATAAAATAAAGTTATTGTTTCATTCTACATAGAATTCTTGAAAAATAAACAGTATTGAGAAAATAAATTTGTGTCTCAAACAGTTTTGTTTACCTACTTTTTCAGATGCACAAATTGAAATTCTTCAGAAACCAAGTAATAGATTAATGAGTTTTGGCTTTATTTAGTAATCACTGCACAAAGCAGTTAAGGATTTGAGTTAAGAAAAGGCTGCTTTTACTATTATGCTTTGTGTTAATTTATATGAGTTGGTTAATTGTATGTTATATATATTATATTTTCTTTTTTAAGCTAAATACTTTCAAAAAGTGTTTCTATGTTTATACATAGTATTTATTTTCTTCCACTTAGTCAATTTTGTTTTTGATCTTGATGTAGGTGTGAGGTAAAGTGGGCACTATTCCAAAAATAATAATAACTATGAGGTAATTTTAATACCATCAATAATAACATTGCATTAAAACACAGTACTTTCCTCTTGTATGGTTTTAGTTTTAAACTATCTTTTCTCTAGTGTAAAATTAATTTTAGTCTAAGAAATGGGAAAAATAATGACTTTTGTGGCTGGAGAGATGACTCAGAAGTTAAGAGCATTGTTTGCTCTTGGAATGGTTCTGAGTTCAATTTGCAGCAACCACATGGTGCCTCATAACCATCTATAATGAGATCTGGTGCCCTCTTCAGGAAAAATACTGTATACATAATAAATAAATAAATAAATAAATCTTTAAAATAATGACTTTCTAGTTTGTTAGATGTTTCTCCAAACACTGTTCCTTCAGCAAGCAGTTTTTTTATTACACGTGTTCAATGTATCATCACAAAATTTAAAAATTTAATTAATGAATATATAAATACTGTGAATTAGAATGAAAATATTAGGTTGAATTATTTAAAGTTATGTAAGCAACATTTTTCTTTCAGTACCTGCATTTATATTAAATATTTTGATTGACTGAAGACTTTTACTACAGACTAAAGTAAAACTTCTACACTGTTTTCAGTATTACTTTCCAAGGATTCTTAATGCCTTCTCCAAGTTCTAGGAGTAGAATTATTCACCTCTTTTCTCTCACACCCTCTCTGGACTTTCAGTATTCTAGCTTACAACTCATATTTTAGAGTCTCTTCCCTTCACTCAACTGTGAACTCTTCAGAATTTTGGAGTAGTTATTATGCCCCCTCAGTTCCTCTTGAGCTTAACATAGCATCTGGCATTTAAAGTGAAATGAATAAATTATGGGAAATATAAGTGAAACTAATCATCAAATTTATGTTTTTAGCTTTCAGATGATGTGAATAAACCTGGAGAAAAACTGAGGGAACTGTCACTTAGGTTCCCTGTGATGCAGAAGCTTCTGTCTTACTCTTGACAAAATTGTAGAGTTAAATACTCCTAGTAGCACAGGAGGCAGAACAGAGATTAACTGAGACTGTGGACAATTAAACTCCAGCTGCTTCACTTCCCAGAAACCTACAAAGAAGACTGTAGTCTCAGAGATCTCTATGCTATTAGTCTTAATTCTCAGCCTGAACATTTACATTTTTTGCATTTATTTATTCTATTCTGTGTATCTGAGTGTTTTCTGTGCACATATGTGCACCATGTGATGGTAGGGCTCAGAAGAGGGCACTGAATACCCTGATATTGGAGTTACAGGCAGTTTTTAGCTGCCATTTGTGTGATGAGAATCAATTCTTGGGTCCTCTGCATGAATAGCATGTGTTCTTAACTGTTGAGCCACCTCTCCAACCCTGAACTTTGTATTTTAAAGAATTATGCAGAGATAACTGAGATAGTGACACTATGGATTCTGGACTTGGTGGGGCAATCCTAGATACTCTTGGCCTTAGATTGATCACCATCAGGAATATTCCATCTTGACATTTTACGTTTGGAAAATATAATTTTTGTCATGATTTTTTAGGCTTGGATTTCTAAAGTTCATCTTTTTTAAAAAAATTTATTCAGATTACATCTCAATTTATTTAGTTATTTATTTTCAAAATAATTTATTAATTTATTCTTGTTACATCTCACTGGTTATCCCATCCCTTGTATCCTCCCATTCTTCCCTCCCTCCCATTTTCCCTTTACTCCCCTCCCCTATGACAGTGGAGAGTGGGCTCTGACTTTCACACGTACTCTGGTGCCCCATATTTGACCATGTCCCCTGGATGGGGAGGCCTGGTGGCACTCAGAGGAAGGATAGCAGGCTACCAAGAAGAGACTTGTTACCCTATGAGCATATACAGGGGGAGGAAGTCCCCCTCTAAAGTTCATCTTGAGGTGATGATTTATATAAAAATTCATTGTGACAGAACATTCCCTAAATAAATCAGTAGGGGAGTAGTGAATTGGAATCAGGAATATAAGATGGGGAAAATGTCTTCATTAAACAAACTCCATTAAATGCTAATTTTGGCTTAGTTAATTTAGATTAGTTCTAGAGTCACTGGGATCACATTGGAAGAAAAGTCCACCCATTGGTGAGTGAGCAGGAGCATTGCAATACATGCTATGCTCTCTTGTCATATGTTTAGGGCTACTTAAGAATAAAAATTTTGGATGATTCTTGTCCTTTTAGGGGTAGGCAAGGGTTCCAGCAGCATGAAAATATTCCTCCAACAAAGAATGCATTTGTGTAAGTACTAACTATGGATGTGAAATCTAGGAGCCTATATGCGTTGTAATTAAAATAAGGTTCAAAGGTATACAAACAGGATAATGACAAAATCTAGTTATAATAGTACATTTATGTGGTTTGGCATGCCACACTGTGAGTGTCTGTAATTAATGGAAGTCTGAAAATACAATATAAAAATTTTATAAGTAAACTATTAAAATGTTAAAATACCTTTCTCCCTTTCCATCCAACCCTTCCATTTTCTCTCCACTCTCCTTCAAATGCATGAGTTTTGAATTTTAATTTTTATTGTGTATATGTATTGGACTACTTATATTAGTATGCATGGCAATAATTATCATGACCTTTTATCCACATTAGTTCTAAAATCCTTGCCACTATATTTTTGTATACTTGTTTGTGTTTCAAAAACAGTGTTAATTTTCTTGGTGACAAATTTGGAGATTATTTCTGCCTAACCTCCTTTTCTTAAAAGTGATTCACTCTAGGAGATAAGAAAGCAAGCAGTGTTTTCCACAGCCTACACACCAGATTCTGTTCCTTGATGAAGCTCATAGCTGTGAGTCAGCCCCCTACTTCCCAGTAATTGTTATTGGTGGTGCAGCATTAGGAGCACCAGTGCTCAGCTGACCTTTCTCTCAGCAGTAATTCTTCCCCATTTAAGATGTCACTCTTGCTGTTATAGTGTTGCCTTTCTGTTGGATCATTTCCATCAAGTTCATATTAGGGCTTGTGAACCTAATATATCTTTGTTTGATATGTTTCTCCATATTTTCTCTGCAGCATAGTTGTAAGTACACCATATTTTGGAATAAAAATACTAGCACTTGAATCTCATCTCTGCCACCTAATTTCAGGTTACTTAACTTCTTGTCTTCTTATGTTTTAAATGTGTATAATTATAATACTTTGTAAGGATGTTTTGAGATAAGTTAACAAATGTGAAATGCTTGCAGTTATATCTAATGTAGATAAGTGCTCAAAAACATTTGCTTTATCTAGCCCAGGTATCATCCTCACATCCCTCAAACTTTTGAAAATAGTAATTTAACCATTGTAACTCTTATTTCAAAGTGTTTTCATGTTATGCTATTATGTTATTAACATGTCCACTATCTGTCTTTTCTCCACTATACTTCTTAAAACACACACCCAAAATTAATTTCAGGAACACATGTTTATTGTTTACTCTAATTACTGTTTGTATCCCCAGTGTGAAGAATTTGTATATTGAATAGTCTAGATGTTATAGATTAACTTAACCATTAAATATGACCAAATTAATTAATTGCATTTTTGAAAGACAGATGTTACATATAATCCCATTGAACTTCTAAAGTATGGTTCTTAATTGCTTTCAATAGACTGCTTATGTATATTTACCTACTCTTCAGGAGAATTTGACCTTACAAAGAAAAACTCACATAAATTTAAAACAAAGGTATAAAAATAAACAGACAATCAAAAATAAGCCAACATAAACTTGAAAGTCACATTTGGCTGTTATTGCAGACAGAATGTCAGCATTTAGTTGAGTTTGTGCAGGAAGTAGTGCTAGGAGATTTGTATTCATAATGCTGTGCAACTACCATAAGATCCCCTTTTATGCGTCCTTTACAGTGACCCTCAGGGGGAGGACATGCTCTTTTTTAAGTCCACTTATATCTATTTAGTTCTGCCTACATGTGTATGTGTTTACACCATCTACTGGAACATGAGTATTCTGTCAAGGGATGCATCCTTAAAGAAAATATACCCCTACTAGAATTATTTATTATTTTAAAGACTATGTTATTCATTGAAATTTTCATGTATGTGTTCAATGTGTCTTAATCATATCCATCTTCCACTCATACTCCAACTTACTTATGTTCCTTAACACATATCTTTTCAATTTCCATGCATTGATTCATTTGTATACTTAGTGTAACTAGTGCTAATCACATGTGCATGGGTGGCTGTGGGATCATACACTGGAATAGGGACAACTTACCAGTGGTCATCTCTCCAAATCAAAATGTCTTTTCCTTCTTTAGCGACAACAACTGCCAGCAACTTTTAAGATGGGCATATAATCTCAGAGTCATACGTTTTTAAAGATGTAGCTAAAGTTTTATATTCATCAATAACTTGTTCCTTTATTACTGAGCATATGTAAGCACCATGGTCTTCCATTAACATATAAAAGATTATGCTCATTGTCTGAGCTTGTGATACTATATTTATAGCTTCTATGAATAATTTTACTAGCTTTTATGTTGATATGTATATTGATTTCTCTGTGGTTAACACACCAACCTACAATTGTAATATTATATTGTTGATTCATTTTTAGTTTTTTTTAGAAACTCAAACTACTTCAATGGTGATGATGGACATATTCTACTTCTACCAGTGATATATGAATAATAAAATATCACTAAATTGTTACTTTTACTTTGTTGTCACTATTTTAATCAGTTATTTTAATGGGTGTATTTGGTGTTGTTTATTTTTATTGTACTATTTTATATTATTCCAGTTAAAATCAACTTAGTAAACTAATTTCCCATCCTTAATATTTTTAATTTGACCATTTTAATGGTATTTGGATTATAAACTCATTTTAAAACATTTTTCTTAAAATGATTTTTATTCTTAACAGTAGTAAATATTAATATAATCAAAACCATCGTCTTTGTAAATTTTATTAGACTATATACCAAAAGCTTTTTACTACCTGGAGATTAAAACATCTATCTTCTTTCTTTCTTTCTCTTTCTCTTTTCTTTATCTCTCTATTAGATTTGTCTTCTACTTCTACTCTCCATAGATGCGTAAACTATTGACTGATTTCCATACACCAGTGTCACAACATGTGCATATGAAACATGTAAGGAGTTAGTACATCATAGGAAATGAATTTTGTTTTGGGCTCCTAATATTAGATTATGAGCAGAGCCAAGATCTTTCATTAGCTAGTAGTTGTAAGTAATATGATTTAGCATTTTTAGTACTTTGTTTGTTTTCTTTCTTGCTGAGAAGATATTCTGGTTCTGTTACTTAGGAAATAAATCTTAGCCTATTATCAAGTTTAATTCATTTCAAATGGCTTCCAAGATGGTGGCAGATGTGGAGAAAGAAGAACACTCCTTCATTGCTGGTGGGGATGCAAACTTGTACAACCACTTTGGAAATCTATCTGGCGCTATCTCAGAAAACTGGGAATAGGGCTTCCTCAAGACCCAGCTATTCCACTCCTTGGAATATACCCAGAAGATGCTCCACCACACAACAAGCATATGCTCAACCATGTTCATAGTGGCCTTATTCATAATAGCCAGAACATGGAAACAGCCCAAATGTCCCTCAGTTGAAGAATGGATAAAGAAACTGTGGTACATTTACACTGTGGCATACTACTCAGCTATTAAAAACAAAGAAATCCAGAATTTTGTGGACAAGTGGAGGAAATTAGAAATGATCATACTGAGAAGCAGAAAGACTCACATGGTATATACTCACTTATAGTTGGGCACTAGCCCAAAAGGCATGTCCCACAAAAGTCTTCAATTACCAGGAGATTGGGATAGATGTGAGGACATCCTACTGAGACTCTAAGTAAGAGAAATATAGGAGAATGGGGGAAACAGAAGTATCCAAAGTATCCTAGAAACTTACAAGAACAACATCGTGATGGGTGGATCTGAGCCCAGGGGGGGGTCTGCGCAAACTATTGCACTAGCCAAGGACAATACAAGCAGTAAACATGGAACCCCTACTCTGATCTAGCCAATGGACAGGACATTCTTCACAGTTATGTGGAGAGTGGGGACTGACTTAGACATGAACTCTTGTGATCCATATTTGACCACCTTCCTTTGGTGGAGAGGCCTGGTGGCACTCAAAGAAAGAATAAGCAGTCTACCAAGATGAGACTTGATAGCCTATGACCATATAGTTGTAGACCTAGGGGAGAGGAATAGGGTGAAAGTGGGAGGGAGGGAGGAATGGGAGGATACAAGTGATGGGATAACAATTGAGTTGTAATCTGAATAAATTAAATAAATAAATAAAATAATTTCATTTCAAAATTACCAGTAGACTATTGGGGAAACGTTTCTCATAATCAGCATATACTTGGACTCAAGCTGAAAAGAAAAGCTAATTAATAGCCACTGAAATATGAAGTCCTAAAATAATGTGTGATATACATGGTTTGGTTCATCTACCAAGCAAGACTTTTTTTTTTCAGTTTGCATTTTCTGTCTTCTACAATATTGGTTTCATGTAAGGGAATTTATTCCTGGAGTCCCAGGTAGTTGTTAAAGAACTGTGTACACAGTAGAGTGGAGAGTGGAATATTACTTTCTCACATACTCTGGTGCCTCAACTTTGACCATGTCCCCTGGAGGGGGAGACCTGGTGGCACTCAGAGGAAGGATAGCAGGTTACCAAGAAGAGACTTGATACCCTATGAACATATACAGGGGGAGGTAATCCCCCTCAGGAACGGTCATAGGGAAGGGGAATAAGGGGGAAATGGGAGGGAGGGCAGAATGGGAGGATACAAGGGATGGGATAACCATTGAGATGTAACAAGAATAAATTAATAAAGTAAAAAAAAAAAAACAGGCCCACAGGCAGACCTACCTAATCCAAACATTCTTCATTGAAAGTGGCTTCCCATGCCTGGTGGCACTCAGAGGAAAGATAATAGGTCACCAAGGAGAGACTTGATACCGTATGAGCATATACAGGGGGAGGAGGTTCCCCTCAGTCACAGACTTAGGGGAGGGGAGGGGAGTAGGGGGGAAGTGGGAGGAAGGGAGGAATGGGAGGATACATGGGATGGGCTAACAACTGAGATGTAATATGAATAAATTAATTAAAAAGAAAAAAAGAACTGTGTAGAACTATATTTATATATTGTTATGGGATTAGTTGATGCTTTTAGCATTGGAAAACTAATTGGCTCCAGTCATTCTGGGTTTATCTCTGGGACTAGTAATTTTTTCTAAATAAGTTCAAAATGCTATTGTTATTAAAAGATAGAAAGTAGATGCTTAGAAGTAAACCACAGATATCTGTTATATGTGTTGATCTTTCCTTTACATGTAGTTTCTGGAGATGGTGAGATGGTTTAGCATGTGAAAGTTAATTGTTTAGCAAATTTGCAAACCTGAGTTTGATCATGGAATCCAGGTAAATGTGGAAGGGGAGAAAAAACTCTGAAGTTGCCCTCTGAATTATATATGTGCATTATGGCACTTGTGGAGCCCCACCCATTATACATACAACCACACACAATAAATGTATGTACGTAGTTTCTAAGTGTTTCAGAAGGATTGTTTTATCAAATTAACCCCTCTAGAGGAAGTACATACTCCAAAAACTCAATCAAAGATACATTCAAGTACCTAGAAAAATTTCAGATTTGGTTGATTTGGTTTATGTGCAAGAATGACAACCAAAATTGCTGTTTCATTGGCAATTTGGTTCATTTTCCAGGATGTAGTTTATATGAAAGAAAAAGAACTGGAATCCAGTTACAAGCTTGCCAAAAATACAGTGGTGGAAGATGGGGAATTTCTTACTTTGAGTTACAGATTTGTTCTGATACTATACAACTATAGGAAGTAATATGAGTGATTTACTGAAAATGCTGAAGTCATGAGTACTGATAAAGTGTCTGAGCTGAATCATCATTTATTGTTTAGATCAAGGGGTTCCTTTAGTATAAGGATCTGGCCAATCACATTTTGACCTTCAAGAGAGTATTTCTCACATGCAATGCATATATAACTAAAAATGCTATTGAATTAATTTCTAGAGTCCTGGCAGCTATGCAAGTTTGAAAGTCACCTTTCTCTCTCTCTTTTTAAACTAGACTAGACATATAAAGAAACTTGAGAAGATGCTCATAAATATATTAAATGTACTATTTTCTGCTATCATTTTCTCTTGTAGTTTTTAGACTTCTTGAACATTATTTTTGTGAAGACTAAATGTCATTAGATATTCTTAAAAATCTTGACAAATATTAAGAAATCCAATACCAAAGTCAATATTCTTATAAATTTTAGGAAGACAGAATAGAGTTGATGTCCCCCAGTGTGTTGCCATTTCTTTTAGTTTGTGGCTACTTACAATGAGATTCTACATTGAGTAATGATCTTTAAGTTAATAAATGTTACTTCAGTTTTTTTTACCTTGTATTCCTTTTATCAGAGTCTACTTCTTTCTACTTTCCACATCCTGTGTGGCTTTGAAATTTCCATGTGAGAAAAAACAGACACATAGACACATGAACAGAAATGTTGGGATCTGGTGGACAGTACTTGCTCTGATGGAGGACACCAATGTAGCAACAACCTGGAACTTCAGGTTGTTTATTATATGCAGCAAAACGGGCAAGTTAGTTTCAATAGGGGATCTCCATACTGAGACTGTCAGGCTACAGTCATCTAGGAGGACGAAGCTTCAGTTGCTAGTTTTGTCCTGCCTTAGCCAGTCATTCCTAAAAACTCACTTGTACACACTACTACAATTTACACTAGGACTAAAGGAGGGTTTTACCGTTCCCATGCATCTGTGGGATTGATTCATTAATATGGCCATGCCCATATCATCAGAACATATTCACTCAGAAGTTCATTCTCTCGTTATTCATTCACTTACGGTCCCCAAGCATCTCCACACCTACGAACGATATAAACTTTTCTCTTTTATGCTTATGTACATAGGAGATTATTGCATGATAGGAGTAAATGCAGTGAAAATCTATGTATGCAATTATGCCAGATCCAGTCAAAGATACAAAATGACAATTAGTAGAGAGACTGATCCATTGGCTTGTTTTATTAGGGTATGTCCACCATAAAATGATTGATTTTTATTCAAGAATAACATTAGTTATCCAGGGTTATGAATAGTGGTGGTAGTTGTAGCAATGGGAGGAGGCAGAAGAATCATACTAATAGTAGTGGCAAGATCAGCAAATACCAATGATCGATGAGACACAGAACTAGATGCTTTACTTGCAAACATTATTCAGTCTACACAGCAATCCTTTAAAGAGGCACTAGTAGCTTCCTTGTTTTCACAAGGAAATTGGAGCTCTGAGAGATTTTGTAGAACTTGGCTTTGAATGCAGTTATATCTCAATTTGAAAACTTTCACTTTTCTGAAGAGGCCTCTATAAGCATATTCTTAGGTGCAATGCAAATTTTCTTTTGAGTAAGGAGAAGGTAGCACATTACAAGGGTTCTTTGCTTATACCTGAATTCATATAGTTCTTACTTCAAAGAAATGCCATCCTACCCTCAAGCATCTGGATCTAAGACATATCTGAGCTGAGCTGACAATAGCAACCTTGCCTCTTGGGAAACAAACATCATCAGTATGAAATTCAGTCTCCTTGGCTAGCTTCCCTACTTCCACTTTGGCTTGGATTAGCTATTTCAGGGGATTGAAAAGGTCCTGTAGTCAGGCTTTCATTGCAGCTATTTTATCAAGGCAATGGATCACTTTCCCTTTTCTGTTAATGAGCACTAGAAGTAGCTTTCCTCAGCAAATTCTGTTTCTTTTTGCAGAAAGTCCTGCTGAAGTCCTGAATCATTCCCCCTCTCCTGTTTTCCATCCTAGTTAAACAGTTGCAAACTCACACAGGAAGAACACATACCTGCTGTGTAGTTTATTCTTGGAATCCTTTGCATATTTAAAATACACAAGATTATTACTTAACTAGGAAAGCAGCTCTTTTATGTCACTAAATAGTTTTTGATGAGACTTTGTTTCCTCCCATTGAAGTCTCAAAGTCCGAAAACAAGTTTGTATGGAAGACAATGTCAGCTTTTTCTTGTATATATTAAAAATTTCCCAAAGTACTCTTTGAAGAAGGTTTGCTGAACCAAGAAAATGAATGAAAGGATAGCTAGTATTGATAAGAAAACACATTTTTACGTAGTATTTAAAAATTGTTGACTTACTGGAGGAGAAAGGAGATCATTGGTAAGAACCTAATGCTAGACATGAGAACACCCGCTGTGCCACTAAGCAAACATGATACTGCACTTTCCACTTTTCCTAAATGTTTGATTTTCATGTTGTGAAATGTAGTAATGGTCAGAAGTGAGAGCTGATGATGCCTTCACCAATGAAATGAATCATTATTCTGCCTGTCACCTCAAAATGCTGAGAGCACAGGCTCCAGGTGGCAAACACAATGTAGGAGAATAGACAGGGAACTACAAGGAGGAACTTAACATGGTATGTTTTCATACGTTTGACTCCTTTGTGACTCCGTACTTTTCATTCCCTTGTAATTCAGGAGCCAGTTAGTGTGATTTCTTTTGTGCGTTGCTTGCTCTCTGTTCATGGGCTGAGAGGGTCCTGGAAGGATGTAATAATGCATAAGAGTATCAATATGTCTTTGTTGTGTTTCTATTAGGGTTCATAGCTCAAGTACTCATAAGATTAATCTTAGTGCCTTCACTAATCATATGTGGCCTGCTCATTTCTCATATGATTATTTCCTACAGAGAAGCAGTCCTCATAGGTTGGCAATATCGTATGTTCTCCATTATTTTTTTCTGCAAGCATCTTTTCTATTGATGTAGTGCACACTATAGAGATTACAATAAACAAAACATTTGGAAGCAAGGTTCAAAAATGAAATTTAGTTGTCAGAGAAGTCCATAAGAAACATACTCAGATGTAGAACCTTCTGTGTTGACAACTAGGCCAGTGCTTTTGACAAAGGGAAGCTGACTGGGGAAAATTAAAATGATAAAAACTATTTATTGAGTTCAAAAGCACTGACTTTAAAACAATTAGACTAATAAAAAAGTTTCAATACATCTGAACTGAAAGAAAATCTTTTAAAAATAGTTTATAACTCATCTGTTAACTCAATGTAGTTTTCAAATAAATTGCTTTTGAAGTTACTGTTTTTGAGTGTAATAAAAGTTTGAATTTTTCTTTTATTATTACTGTACTTGTATTAATAGCTCTCAATGAAGCTTTTCTTTCTATATTGGCCATTCTAAGGACCAACTTTTAGGGAATCAGTGCCCTACAGGGGAATGAGTATACACTGCAGCTGCTGTAATTAGTACATGTTTCTGACATGTTAGTGAGAAGAATAAATGTCATGTATATATAAGTTGTTCAAGCTTTCAGACATTTTCTTTTCCTGAAATAATCAGAGGAATTGTACATTTCACTCTAACAAAGCCTACAACACCAAAATGTAGTCATTTACTATTTTTCCCCATTACCTCCTCCATTATAACAGGAAAAAATAACTTCCCTTTATCAAAAGCCAACTCTTGGTACTCTGATTTTTATCCTCCTTTGCTTTCTAGGTGTCTTAGAGACATCCTCTCAATTGATTTTTGTCATCCTAAACACAACCTACAATATTTTCAAATGTTGTTTCAATTTCCATTTTATATTCTATACTGAAATCAATATCAACTTCACATTTAGCCAAATTATTAATGCCTTTTTAGCAACAAACAAAAAGTATGAATTTCACTCTTTATTTCTTTCAATCTCTTAACATCATGTTTTCAGTACTAACCTCTCTTTCTTCAATTATTGTCTTCTATTGTCTCCTCACCATACTCTTCTGCTTTGTTTACTAGAAGTCCAATTATACTCCACTTGACAACATTTCTTTGAAATATTCAGGTTTCTCCAGTTTCATATTTATAAACCTTTCTATGTCTCTGTATCTACTGTAAAGTTGATTTCATGAATTCTAATTACCATAAGCAATACTTTGCAGAACTGTACATAATCTGTCTTCACCCGTGTGTAGCTTGTTCTCTCTGCAACCTGTTTCTGTAAAATTGTCCCAGAAGGAACATTTTCTCTCTCCCTGTACTGCTCTTAAGTAGCCTCTCTTTCCTGTCCTGTTCTCATGAGAGTTGGACATATCCTATCGCTGACTCATTCTGTCAAATCTTTTCCTGATTTGTCACTTTGTCAGCTCATTAACTAGACATCACTCAAACATGTCTGCTTCCTTCTATAAACTCACCTTATCTTCATTGTTTGTGATTAAAGGTGTATACTAAGGATGTGTTTGTATTCCAGACAGATGATATTGTAATCCACAGTGTGTCTGAATTTCTAGAAAGTCTTTGGATGTGAAACCTTGCTAGAGCAGCCATGTTGCTGGATAAAAATTCCTCTACAATTGTCCTTGTTAAAAAGTTGAATTTTAGTTATATAAATACAATTATACTTTTCCTGTTCTTCCTCTTGACATCCAGTTTTCTTTTTTCTGAAGACAATTGCCATGGTGAGCATTAGAAATGTAAATGTGATAAAACTGCTGCATTTCTTTAAATTCTTTGGTGGATTTCTATTGCACCTTATATACATTCTCACAATTTTGAATATAGCACACAAGTTCCTCTGTAATTAGATCCTTGTTCATCTCTTATCATTTTCCCCCTTAATTATACATGAGTAGTTAATCCAAAGTATCTTCGTTTTCTGAGAACTCTTTCCTGATTTCAGACCCATAATATTTACCTTCCTTAAAATGTTCTTCCATTTTCTCTCTAAACATCTTCTTTCCTTAGGCTTCTCTATCTCATTCTCAGGCTACCCATAACAGAAATTCTACTTTTACTAACTTTGTAAACACACCAAGTTGTTATTCTCATAGTATGAATTCAATCTTCTAATTATTTTAGTATATTTATATGCACTGTCCATTTTCTGACCTAATAACTGAAATATGAGATTTCTGAAGTTGGGTATCTATGTTATATTATTCAATGCAAGTACATAACAACCTCAGAGTCAGATAATGTTTCTTTGTTATCATGTTTCATTGCAAATTGGTAAATGAGTCTATCTCCAAAATGGTGAAATGTAGGTAATAAATAATTTGAGAGATTTCTTTTTTTTTTCCCTGCCTCTTTTATGGAAAAGATTCATACCTATTTGGAATAACCTCAGTTTGAAACATCTCACTTTCTTTATTGACCTCTGGGGTTTCTGCTAAGTAATCAATTTTACAAAGGTTTGTATAGATTAGATAACAGATTCACATTGGTGACCACTGTTACTCCTGTATGGAGTCTATTGAGAGACATAGGTATTTCAGTACTCTGACTGAAGTACCAAAGATAAAATGAATGAACTACCGTATGACAGCATCCTATTATTTTTATCTTGCTGAGAAAAAATTCCTTGGCATGTCTTGGCAGATGGCTCAAAAGTTAGATTTAAATGCACATTCATGAGGACTGGAGTTAGGATCCCAGAAGCCAAAGTAATAAAGCCAGTGTCTTACAACACTGGTTGTAACCTTAGCTTCCATAGAAAAAGACAGGAAGATAGCTGTGGCTTATATATTCCAACTTAGGTAATAATATATGAATCCATGCTTCTGTGAGAGGCTATGGCTCAAGGGAATAAGTGGAGAATGAAGGAATGAGACAACTGATATCCTTTTCTGAAATCTTCTTGAAGCTACAGATACACAGACATATAGCTACATATGTGAATACACTCAAATATACACAATTCACACAGACTCATACACATATATGTATATATATGTGTATATATATATAATTTAAAAGTCATACACAAATAAATAAAATTTAAAAGCAAAATACCCAACAGGAACAGTAGTTTATAAACAATAGTTTATTTTGGCTTAGGATTCAAGGTTATATTATATCATTTCATGAAAGTCACAGTGGCAATATATTGGTATAGATGGTCATAACACATCTGAATTCAAGAAGTATATTGACCCATTTCCCTATACCTATACAGAGATATAATTAATACTGACTTAATTCACAATATTGTAGTATTGAATTGGACCTATTAAAATTTTTGAAGTTTGGAAAACTTTGAAATTAGGAACAGATTTAGAGACTAGATTCAGGTTCCCCAGTGTGCCAGAAGAGGCTGGTACTGGTGCTGGTGCTCTGCAGCCCAAGGTTCAGTTTGAGATAGTGTAGGTACAGCCAGCTATCCTGCATTTGGCTGGGCTTTGGAGATGTTGCCCTCAGCCACTGGGGCCCTGGGGCCTCAGTTTTGTTCACCAGAGAGTGGGGATACTGAATGCCAGCTCATGGCTGTTGGCTAGTCCTGCTGCTCAGACACTGTGGATGGTTGGCACATCCATCTTGGATCAGCTTGGTGGTTTTTTAATTAATTAAAAAATTTACATATACATATTTACACTTACATATACATTTACACATATATACATTTACATATACATTTATATTACCTACAGCAAGAAGAAATATGACACAACCAGGAATTATATAAATGTTACATTCTTAGAGTTTTGGCTATTTGTGTTGGATAGCCTCAAAGAAAACATCTTTCCTATCTTAGAGCATCTAAAATTCCAAATGCAACTCAGTATCTATCATATCTCATAATTATTAACTTAAAACATCTATCTAGTTAGTGAAGATTTTCATGGGACATACCCCTTGGGCTAGTATGCAGATATAAGTGAGCATATACCATAGAGGAAGGATAGCAGGCTACCAAGAAGAGACTTGATACCCTATGAGCATGTACAGGGGGAGGAGGTCCCCCTCAGTCACAGTCATAGGGGAGGGGAGTAGAGGGAAAGTGGGAGGGAGGGAGGGAGGAATGGGAGGATACAAGGGATGGGATAACCATTGAGATGTAATATGAATAAATTAATAAAATAAAAAAATAGAAAAAATCTATCTAGACCTAAAAACATCTTAACTCCTAACAACTAAGCTTATTTATAAAACTAAACTATCCGGTCTTCAACCCCATTAGAGACTTAAGAAGAAATACAATTGACTATCTGAATATACAGGGAGTGCAGGTTAGCAGCTTTCCAAATGAGAAGATAACAGAGAAAGCTTGCTACCTGAATAGTCACCAAAACTCTCTATAATGTCATCTTCTTTCTTCTGGCCCCAAAAATCTGACAGACAGATTTGTGAGGCAAGAATTATTGAGGCCTTGCTTACCCTGTCTTGGCAGAGTTCTTTAAGAGTGTTGAAGAAATTATGAGGAAAATGCTGTAAAGTAGATAATGGCTGTGTATAAATGAATGATTAAGACATTGCTCAGACTATTAGGGATGCTATGAATAAATATATGTCAATTAAGGCTCAGGCTTGCCAGGCACTGTGGGGCATGCCTGTAATCCCAGCACTTGGGAGGTAGAGACAGATTGATTTCTGTGAGTTCAAGGCCAGCCTAGTCTACGAAGTGAATCCAGAACAGCAAAGGATACACAGAGAAACCATGTCTCTGAAAAACAAAAACAAAAAACAACAAATAACAAAAAAAGCCCAAAATTCAAAAACAAAGATTCAGAGCCTTTGAAATGCTCTCTTTTAGAGAAACAGATATTTGAAAAGCATTACAAACAAACATAGATACACTGTAATACATATAAGTTAATTTCATAGAAGCACTAAAGATGTACAAGAAGACAAAACGTACTTCCTTCCAAAAATAATGCTTTCCCCCTAATTGTTATAATTTTCAACTTTCCTCTGTCCAATGGAGATTAGAAAGACAATCTTTAGTAATTAATTTTCCCAATACAAAATTTAATGAAAGGAGATAAAGCACTTGGACAGGGAAAATGATTAGTAGATATTGTTATTTTATTCATCACTTTCTTAGTAGAAATCAAACATTTGTTCCCTGGCTTCGTGGCTTGGTTTAATTTCATGTTATATCTATGGGTTCTTCCATAGTTTAGTTTTTAATACAACTGGAATATCTGTTTGTTTCACTCAAAGAATTTTTGATAAAAGGATGAAAACAGTATTAATTATGCAACAAGCCACTTTGTCACTACTTCCATGGTTTGACTTAAGAAGCTCTAGACATTGACATAAGTAGGACACAGTGTTTTATTGGCCTCAATTAACAAGACAGCAACATTTCTTTTACTTGTGAAAGGAAAAGCCTAAGGACTTAATCTGCTGCAATAAAGCAACAACAGGCACAAACTGCTGTTAATATGGTTCAAGGGGACAAAACATAAGAAAAGCACAATAAATTTCTAATTTAAATTTGGAACCCTGTAAAAGGAGAAATTTTGATTTGCTGAAGTCTACAGTTCTGTTGATACATGGCCAATTTTTTAAAAACATGTACCAGGACAATATTTTTAGTGATACATTAACTTGAAATTCTTTTCATTTGCTCCCATGAGTTCCTAGATTCATACAGATCAAAAGTAATATTTGGCTCAGGCATTTGGGGCTTCTGTGTTTTACTCTCTATTGTTTTGAATAGATGAATACATTCATCTTACAATAATTCTTCTCAAGGGCAAATATTCCATTTATTTTGTCTTTGCTTTCTAAAGTCTTTTTTACATGATTAAATAACTGTACACAAGCTTTGTTGGTTGATGTGTTAGATTTTTCTGGGAACCTGAGGATTTCCTGGGAGCTAGTAAGAGCCAATATAAAATTTTGTATCTTATCACAAATAATTTGAGAGAGAAAGCAATCTAAATAGAAATCATCTCTGATATCCACATACAAGTTTCTAGGATTTTTTTCAGGACTATTTTTAAGTCATATGATGATTTCCTTTTATTTTCTGGTCAATTTTGCATATTCTGTTGCTGTATTTATTATCCTCTTGTTATTTACTTATACAGCCCATCTTGTTGTTATGTTTTCACTAGTTATTTATAAAAAAAATCATTGTTGCCAATATCTACAGAATTATTTTTATACTTATTTTTTAAATTGCTAGGATATTAAGCTCTCATTTCTATATTCAACATTAGAAACATCAAGGCTGACCTTCAGTGACATACTTTCTCCAACTAGGCCAAACTTCTTAAATGTATCCTAGGAGCATCACCAACTGGGATCAAGTATCCAAATGCCAAAAACTATGAGAAATATTTTTGTTCAAACTACCGCATTCCATTATTTGTCCCCTATAGGTATGTCTCTATATTATAAAGCTAAATGAAAGTTGTCTAATCTCAAAAGTGTATGTAATATTTCAAAGTCTCAATAATGTTTAAAAGTCTAAAGTATCTTCTGAGAATCAAGGAAATCCTTAATTTTAACTCCTTTTAAGATAAAAAACCAAAATCTTACATACAGTTTTACAAAATGTGCATTATTATAAAAAGGAATAATGGAGGCATAGTGAGGAACTACAAGAATAAAGCAAAACTAAAGCCCAACAGGTAATCATCTAATACTGTGACGCCATGTCTGGTGTCAAAGGATTTGCATACTTTGTCCACAGACATTTTTCTTTCTTGGGCTGGAAAAAATATACCAAGCAAATGGTCATAAGAACCACGCTGGTGTAGCCATTCTAATATCTAATAAAATAGGCTTCCAACCAAAATTAATCAAAAGGGATGAGGAAGGACACTTCATAATCATCAAAGGTAAAATCAACCAAGAGGACATCACAATTGTGAACATCTCTGCTCCAAATACAAGGGCACCCACATTTGTAAAACAACTATAAAAAAAAGCTTAAACCACACATTGATCTCCATACATTAATAGTGGGAGACTTCAACACCCCACTTTCACTGAAGGATAGGTCATTGAAATAGAAACTTAGCCAAGAAATAACATCATTAACCAACACCATAAATCAAATGGATCTAACAGATATTTATAGAACTTTTCACCCAAACACAAAGGATTGTACCTTCATCTCACAACCCGATGGAACCTTCTCCAAAATTGATCACATAATAGGTCACAAAGCAAGGCTCAACCTATACAAGAAGATTGAATTAATACCTTGTGTCCTATCAGATCACCATGGTCTAAGGCTGGACTTCAACAACAACAGAAATAACAAAAAGCCTACACATGCATGGAAACTAAACAACTCTCTACTTAATAACACCTGGGTCAGGGAAGAAATAAAGAAAGAAATTATGGACTTCCTGAAATTCAATGATGAGGAAGGAACAACATACCCAAATTTGTGGGACACATTGAAAGCAGTGCTAAGAGGAAAATTCATAGCACTAAGTGCCTTTAGAAAGAAATTGGAAACATCCCACATATGCAACCTGGAAGCCCTAGGAAAAAAAGAAGCAGAAACACCCAAGAGAAGTAGACGTCTGGAAATAATCAAACTCAGGGCTGTAATCAATATATTAGAAACAAAGAGAAGAATTTAAAGAATCAACAAAACCAGGAGTTGGTTCTTTGAGAAAATCAACAAGATAGACAAACCGTTAGCCAAACTAATGAAAAAGCAGAGAGACACTATCCAAATCAACAAAATCAGAAATGAAAAGGGAGACATAACAACAGACACTGAAGAAATACAAAGAATCATACGATCCTACTTTAAAGGCACACATGCCACAAAATTTGAAAATCTAAGGGAAATGGACAATTTTCTTGATCAATTCCACTTGCCAAAATTGAATCAAGAGCAGATAAACAAATTAAATAGTCCAATATCTCCTATAGAAATAGAAGCAATTATTGATACTCTCCCAAAAAAACAAAAACAACAACAACAACAACAAAAAAAACCCTCAGGGCCAGATGGTTTCAGCACTGAATTCTAACAGACCTTCAAAGAAGAGCTAATACCGATACTCTTCAAGCTACTCCAAAAGATAGAAACAGATGGAACATTACCAAATTCATTCTGAGGCCACAGTCACGTTGATACCTAAACCCCACAAAGACCCAACGAAAAAAGAGAATTTCAGACCAACTTCTCTTATAAACAGTGATTAAAAAATACTCAATAAAATACTCTCAAAATGAATATACCACAATACACTTTATCCACTTTTTCATTTCTTTTTTCACAATATTATACATGAACTATCTTAGCTACTTTTGTATTGCTGTGATAAGTCACCATGACTGTGGCATCTTATAGAAGACTTTATTATGAGATTACAGTTTCAGAGTGAATTCATAATGAATTTGTGACTATCATGTCAGAGAGCATGGTAGCAGACATGACACTGGAGCAGTGCCTGAAAGCTTATATATGATACATAAAAGCAGGAGGCAAAGAGACAGATAGAAAGAGATGGGGAGGGAGAAAGAGGGAGAGATATAACTGGGAATGGCATGAGCTTTTGAAACCTAACAGCCTGCCTCCACCAATGATATTTCTCTTCCAACATGGCCATACCTCTTAATCCTTCCCAAACAGTTTTACCAACTACTGGGAAACATATTCAAATGTATAAACCTATGAGGCCATTCTTTTTCATATCTTTCTCTCATTACTTTCTCTCAGCTCTCTCTCACTGAAACTCTTGACCCAAATTCTCTCTTATGTTTTTTGAATCACTGAATTCAATTAAAATTGTATTCATGAGCATATCTTAAAGGTTAGTTACTGGGACTTGGGCAATTTATTATGCTATACAGTTGAAGGAAATGACAATGTCTTCCCCAGTCCCCATTAAGTACATATAGACTATCATCCAATTTTTGGAAGGCATAAAAATTAAAATTTCTTAAAGAGTACTGCTTCAAACAATATAACATAGGAATTCTTCTTGAGTTTCCTTCTTATTTCTCTGTTGAAATCAGATTTAATGATAGTAGCATAAACTCATATCTATATAAATTCAACTTATTGCCTTTGACATTTTAAACTGTGTAACTTAATTTTGCTTAACATAAGCATTCTCAGAACACTTCAGTTAGTCTACATGCAGTTATATTCATGTAACAAAAACCTTACAAATGTTAAATGCTCCTTTATCAAATACTACATTGAAACTGTATGACATAAATTGTAACAGAGGTATATATTTTCACTTTTCATATATAAATAAATATGATGCATATATAAATTGTATAATTTACATAGTATATTTTCTTTTTAGTCATATGTAGTATTAGGCTTCACAATCACATTTTAATATAAACGATCATTTTTAATCTTCTATACAACTTTTACCCATTCCACATTTTTACTATTCTACAATTCATAATTCTTTTTCCATTTTTATGTCACATGTGTACTATTTGCCCTCCATTAAAATAACTTTTCCTCCTCTTCTTGCCCCATTTCTAGTCTTATGACTTTTATCCATATTGATACCTATATATATATACATGTACATAAAAATTAAAACTAGGAGCCATACATGAGATAGAACATTAAATATTTTTATTCTGGATTATCTTCTGTATTGTAATAATTTTTAAATCTATTAATTTTTACTGAAATTTTCATGATTTCATTTTTCATGACTCAATTCAAATCTACTGTCTATATGTAAAATATTTAACTGCTTGACATCTGGGAAGATTCCACATGTCTCTTTTGTGCCAGTAATTTGTTGTCCTTTTCAGTATAACCCTGTAGTATAACTTGGGTCACATGTTATGATAACTCTAATACAGAGGTAATTTTGTTTAAAATTGCTTTGTCTGTGTCCAGGTTCTTTTGCATTTTAAAAACATTTTCATGATCTTTTATTCTGGATATATATATATATATATATATATATATATATATATATATATATATATATATATATATATATATATGAATAGTTTGAATAGTTATTGCCCTCATAGGCTCATATTTTTGATAGAGGGTGGAACTATTAGGAAGTGTGGCCTTGTTGGAGTATGTATGGCTTTGTTGGAGGAAATGTTTCATTCTAGGGCCAGGCTTTGAAGTCCTCTATGCCCAGGATACACAGTCTGCTATACAGTGTCCTGTGGCCTGAAGATCAAGATGTAGAACTCTCAGCTCCCCAAGCCCCATGTTTGCCTGCACACTGTCATGCTTACTGCCATGATGATAATGGACAAAACCTCTGAAACTGTAAGACAGCTCCAATTAAATGCTTTCCTTTATGAGAATTGCTGTGGTCATAATGTCTTTTCTTTGCAAAATACCCTAAGACAGAAATTGGTACCAGGATTTGGGTATTGCTGTATAATCCAGGCTATGTTTTTGTTTGGAATAATATGGGCTTTGGGACTTTGGCTTAGGAAATCAGTGGAATGCTTTAAGTGGAGCTTAGTGAACTATACTAGAAGAAATAGAAGACAGTGGTGCTGAGAGTGATTTGAATTGTAGGAGCCTGTATCAAGAGTATCCATAGGAGAATAATTTTAGTATTATACATAGAAATTGTTCTTATAATATTTTGGTGAAGAATGTGGCTGTTTGTCCTTGGCTTCTCAGTCTTGCATTCTTTCTGCTTGCCCCTTTCGTCCATGCTCTGTAGACCTTAGAGGGACATACATGTTTTTAAAAAATGATTATTAGACTTCAAACATCACTTATTATTTGCATCTTGTTTAGAAAGGGTTACTATGTAGTCATAACTGTAATGCACACTGTGTAGACAAGACTGGACTCAACCTCCGTAGTTCTTCTTTCTGCATCCTGAAAGCTTAGATTAAAGGCTACACAAAGATGCCCAGAAATCTTCAGTATCTTGAACAGTAATAGGGTTTTTGTTTACTACCATTCACTGAAAAAGAGAGGCTTTTCTGATTTAACTGAGGGTACCATTCACTGAAAAAGAGAGGCTTTTCTGATTTAACTGAGGGTACCATTCACATTTGAGTACAAACAAATAATTAGAAGTTTGCCTACACTTCCATATAGCAAAAGAACAATAATATGTCTCCCTAAAAGGTACTGTAGCTTCCTTAATCATGCATTTTTCCATGTTTACAGTAACAAGCATGAATTCCCTTCTGTGAAGTGGGCATCTAGTCTAATCAGACTGTTGTTGGTTACTCCTGTATCAGTCACATTGCTATTGTGAAGGCAGATACATTTTGCCTTAAAGGTTAATATTGCAATTCAGAGGATTCACAGCTACTTAAGACTACTGATTCCTTTTCTTCCTAGCAGTCTGTATATCTTCTTGGAGTATGAAACTTTTAGAGAGCTCCCGCTTAGTTTCTTTATATCTTGCAATCAAGACATGTGGTTTTTGTAGTTAGTTTAGGTACCAGCTTCTAGAAAGCCAAACTGTGACACAACAGGAATTAGGAAAACTTTAACTTGGATGGATATTGTTTTTGAAAATCACATAATTTCTTCTGCATATACAAAGGAGAATTTATATGATTCAAAATCCATATTTTTGGCCAATGAATAAATCTGATAATTTGGAGATGTTAACACTATTTCAAAGGTTGCTTTCTTTGAGTCTCTTCTTCCCCAGGGAGCTGTTGGCCACAAGCCCATGAAGGCAGAAGGGCTAGAAGGTGAAAACCAGGGCTCAGAATGCCATGAGCACTATGGAGAGTGACCACTCCAGGCATCGCCTCAGGGATAGAACAAAGGCTTTATAGTCCCTGGGGAGTGAGAAGGGAGCTTCCAGAATAGATGTACCAAATTGGTTGAAATAAGGCACTTTAATGTTGCTTGGATTTCATTTGGCAGCATGCTCCTATTATATGAAGGAAACACAATACCTATTTATCCTATAGCCATAGGGAGGGGAGAGCTAGCATGGAGCTGTGTCAAAGGCCATATATGAAATGTGGTTAGTGGCATCCATGTCTGAAGACACTCTCCAGATCAGGTCAGACAGAGAGTAGGAGGCTCTACTTGAGAGAGGGAGTCCTCCATGTACTGCCCAGCTCGAAATGGCTATCTGGATGGGGAAGACTGCAACCTTAAACATCAAGGTCCTTTCAAAAACTTATACTCTTTTTCTATAGAATACATTCAGTGACTTTTTTTTAATGCAGACTATTATCTGGCTATCCTACATGCTTTCTACTCAGTACATTCGATACTGCTTATATTTAAGGAACTTGGCATATTTGGAAATGAGGTAGCTTTTAAGATTTATTTAGAGTTTAACATTTACTAGTCATACTCCTATATTAGCAAGAATTTGTCAAAGTCTGTGGTAAATAATAAGTAGTTACCAGATGAAACACATCTACAAAGGACTGAGTTAATTGCAAGTGAGAGCATAATTTCATTAATTGTAATAAATTTGTCACCACATTGCTACCTTCATTACTCATTATGAATATGAAAATTTTTTTATTTACTTACTATATTCAATAGCATTTAATATTAATCATATATTATTTCAATAACAATGATATTGAATCACTAGTATAAATGTTATATGTGTATGTGGGCATAAGTTTTATTTAGAATTTTCCTGTATTCTAAAAATTATGTAGACAGTTATGAGATTGAATATAATTCAAACAACATTTTCAAATGTGTCAAATGTATATATATGTGTGTGCGTGCGTGTGTGTGTGTGTGTGTGTGTGTGTGTGTGTGTGTGTGTTCTTTTCACAAACATATTGCATTTGGTGTATACTATACCACTGCATCAGCAATTTACAAGGGACTAGAAGAAATCTGGTCATGATTCTAATGGTTGGAATTTTTGACACATTGAAATAAATCATGTCAAAAATATTTAGATTTTTCCTTTAGAAAATTGGAGTATTATGGAAGAATTTAACTATAAGAATTTAAGACTTAGAAACCTAAAATGAAAGTATGCAGTTTTTAGTTTAATATTGAAACCATTGGTGCTATTTTCTCCACATACTAAGCCTCACTAATTTTGTGTCAGTTTTCTATGCGCATCAGAAGAAAAAACAGAGGGCAAGATGGGGAGAAAAAAGGAAACAGAAAGAAAGAAGGGAGAACAGTAACAGAGAACAATTGATAACTCATAAGAAGAGTTAGATGAGCATAGTTAAGCTTTTATTTTCAAAATGGTAGTCTAAGGTAGAATTCAAATATAGAATTAAATTTTGTAAGAAAAATTAAATCATAATCATGAATGAAGAACTTCCCACACTGCACCACAAAAGATTTCAGCCCATAAAACCACCTTTTTACATGATCAAGAAATGCCTCAGGGTGCTAGAAGACCCTTGCCCTGACCTTTCCTGACATAATGTCTTACTCAAGTGCCTCCAACTGCACATTATATGATTCCAAAATGTAAAAATGAATAAATGATTTAAACATTTTCTAGTTATTAATTAAACAAATGTGTGGTTTGCTTCATTAAAAAATGTTTTCTTCCTTAGAATGTATTTTCTTACTCAAGATAAAGTTAGTTTACCTCTATACAGGCAACGATTGTATTAAGAATTATGTTCAGGCTTCCTTTTCTGTGATGTCATCTTTTGCATGTACACTTATTTCCTGATCTTTATTGGGTTGCTCCATGACCAATGAAGTTCAAATAATTCACAGTAAGATGCCTCTCTGTACCAAGCTTCTCTCATAACTAATGATTTCTGTGTTAGGTAGAGACCTTGAACCATGCATGAAGACTGACTTGTTAAGTTTGAAGGTAAGGTACACTCTTAGATCTTTAAATTTCTATCTTAATAGGCACTTGGAGCTGAATGGTTGCCATAGCACTGGTATTTCTTCATGCTAGTAATGAGTTACAGTGTGAATTCCCATGAGAATGCACATATTTTTGGAGGTGCTGAACTGTCAATTCTTTATCCATCAATCACTTACAGAAATGTTTTCAATCACGTTCCATAGTTCTTTGTATCAAATTGTGTACATATCAGGCACAAAACTGTCCCATGAGGACAAAGGAAACAAAATGGTATTCTTTATATTTATACTCCTGGCATACTGTCTTAATTTTGTAATCATGTACTTAATGCCCTTGACAAAATTATTTTCAGTAAAAATGGACATCAGGGATCACTAGTTATCTTAGGGTTACTGCTGCTGTGATGAAACACCATGACCAAAACAACTTTGAAAGGAAAGGGTTTATTTGGATTACACTTCAACATCACTGCTCATCTTATAAGGAAGTAAGAACAGGGACTAAATCAGGGCAAGAACTTGGAGGCAGGAACTGATGCAGAGGCAATGGATAGGTACTGCTTACAGGTTTACTCCCCATGGCTTGTTCAGCCTGATTTCTTACAGAACCCAGGACCACCAGCCCAGGAATGGCACCATGCACAATGGGGTGTGTCCTTCTTCATCAATCACCAATTAAGAAAATGCCCTCCAGGCTTTCCTACAGCCCAATCTTATGGAGACATTTTCTTAATTGAGGTTCCCTCCTCTCAGATGGCTTCAGCTTTTGACAAGTTGACATGACACTAGCTAGTACATTGTTTCATCTCCTCACATTTAAGTATTTAAATTTGTAGTTGATGAGAGTCAAACAATTGCAAATGTTATTAGTACCACATAAATTAAAGACATATAGGTTAAAATGATTTATAAACAAGTCAGAATCTTTGGAAGAGTGTCTAGAGCTACTATTAAGAATTTGAATCTTAACCATATAAACTTTCAAGCATATAAACTATGCTTTTGTTTTGTAAGTAGAAAACATAATGATTTGCTAGTTTTTTTAAATTAATATAATTACATAATTTCCATCCTTCTTTTTTCTTCTTTTAGCCTCTCCAATGCACCCCCTTGGCTTTCTCTCAAACCTCATAGCCTCCTTTCCTTTAACAACTCCCCACCCATTTCATAATCCAATATCAATATGAGGCACTCTTAGGGCACTATCACCATTTAGTAAATGAGAAAATCAGGATTCAAAGTGATCACCAAAGAAACAATAGTCAGTAAATGGAAAAATTGGATTCAAGCCCAGGCCTCTAGGTTTAAGTTCTTACATTGCTTTAATTTATTAGTCTGAATACTCCTTTTTATCTTAACTACATGAAGAAAAATTAAGCTTTAAGGGCATCAAGATATAGTGGAAATACCTCACTATTTGACAGATATGTGAAAGTTTTGTTTTGAGTTCCAGTTTTCTTTTTTCCTTATTTGTAGAATTCATTTGAATATTGTGATGTTTAAAAAGTCTGACACCAGGCATGGTAGCACACACCTTTAATCCCAGCACTCGGGAGGCAGAGGCAGGAGGATCACTGTGAGTTCGAAGCCAGCCTGGACTACACAGCGAGTCCAGGACAGCCAAGGGTAAACAGAGAAACCCTGTCTTGAACAAACAAACAATCAAACAAACAAAAAGTCAGATACACCAGCAGAAATATCAGCATAGCAACCCCAGGCCCACTGTACATGCCAGTGTCTCTAAAGGATTGTATTTCACAATATCATTTGTGGTCTTCCCTTAAGATTTTATGTTCTCAACCTCAATGTACTGGCATTTACACCATTTCAGACATCAGAATAAAAATTATAACCTGAAAAGGAAATTCTACCTGTATGGTTTGTAAAATAAATAATTTTTAACTAAAATAAATTACTACAGAGATTAGTAATTTTTTAAAATTTATTTTTAATTTATATATGCACTTTACATCCCAACCTTAGCCCCCTCCCTCATCTCATCCTGGTCCATCCCTCTCACCTTTTTCCTCCAACACCTGTTCCCTTGTCTTCAGAAAAGAAGAGTCTCCCCCCACCAATCCATCATAGCACATCAAGTCTCATCAGTTCTGAGCTCATCCTTATCTACTAAGGCCAGGCAAGGCAGGCTTATTAGAGCTAAGTGATTCAAAGCAGGCAACAGATTCTAAGACAAAGACAATACCCACTCAACATACTAGGGGATCCACATGAAGATCAAACTGCTCATTGGTTACATATGTGTAGAGGGCATAGGTACAGTGTATGCATGCTCTTTGGTTGATGCTTCCATCTCTGTAAGCCCCCATGAGTCTATTTTAGTTTACTCTGCTGCTCTTCTTGCAGCATTCTTGTTGCCTTCAGGTCTTTCTACCACAGCCTCCCCCACTTCTCCTCAGTACTCCCTGAGCTCCACCTAATGCTTGCCTGTTAGTCTCAGCATCTGATTTGACCACCTGCTTGGTGGAGCCTCTCAGAGGCTGGTTAAAGTTAGGCTTCTGTCTGTAAACCAGAGTAATCATTAATGGTATCGAGGGTCGTCTCTCTCCCATGGGGTGGGTTTCAGGCTAGGCCAGGCATTGGTTGGACATTCCTTCAGTCTCTGTCTTTATCTCTATACATCTTGTAGGCAGGGCAAATTTTGGGTCGAAGGTTTTGTAGGTGGATTGGTACTCCCCTCCCAGCACTGTAAGTCCTTCCTGGCTAGAAGTTGGCCTCCTCAGTTTCCATGTCTCTTGATGCTAGGGGGTTTAGCTACAGATATCCCCACATCCTCCCTGGAGCCTACTACCCTGTTGAAGAAATCCAGGTTGTCTCAGACCCCATTTCCTCCTTTCTCTCCAAGGCCTCTCATCTCCCATCCCCACTCTCCCAACATCTATTCTCATATCCCCTCCTCATTTCTCTCCACATACCCTTTCCTATCCAGTTCTCTCTCTACTTCCACTGTCTATTCTATTTCCCCATCAAGGAGGGCCTCACTTAGGCCATGTTTGTTACTTAGCTTCTTTGGTTTGGTGAATTGTAGTATGGTTATCCTATTATATATGGCTAATATCTGCTTATAAGTGAATACTTATGCACATTTTTCTGGGTCTGGATTACCATACTCAGGATGATTCTTTATAGTTCCATCCATTTGCCTGTAAATTTCATGATTTCCTTGTTTTTAATAGCTGAGTAGTATTGTGTAAATGAACTGTATTCTTTCTATCCATTCTTTGGTTGAGGGATATGTAGGTTGTTTTCAGTTTCTGGCTATTATGAATAAAGCTGCTATGAGCATATCTGAGCAAATATCCTTGTGGTATGGTGGAGAGTCTTTTGGGTATATTTCCAGAAGTGGTATAGTTGAGTCTTTAGACAGGACTATTCCTAATTTCTAAGAAACCTCCAGATTGATTTCCAAAGTTGTACAAGTCTACACTCCCTCAAGCAATGGAGGAGTGTTTCCCTTTCATCACATCCTTGCCAGCATGTGCTGTCACTTGAATTTTTGATCCTAGCTAGTCTGATGAGTGTAAAGTAGAATGTCAGAGTCTTTTTTATTTGGAATTCCCTGGTGACAAAGGTGTATAGAGATAAAGACAGAGACTGAAGGAATGTCCAACCAATGCCTGGCCTAGCCTGAAACCCACCCCATGGGAGAGAGACAACCCTCGATACCATTAATGATTACGCTGTTTGGTTTACAGACAGAAGCCTAACTTTAACCAGCCTCTGAGAGGCCCCACCCAACAGGTGGTCAAATCAGATGCTGAGACTAACAGGCAAGCATTAGGTGGAGCTAAGGGAGTCCTGAGGAAAAGTGAGGGGACATTTCCTTACATGCTTCTTAGCCATTTGGGATTCCTTTGTTGAGAATTCTCTGTGCCCCATTTTCTTTTCTTTTTTTTTTTTTTTTTTTTTATTATTATTAATTTATTCTTGTTACATCTCAATGGTTATCCCGTCCCTTGTATCCTCCCATTCTTCCCTCCCTCCCATTTTCCCCTTATTCCCCTCCCCTATGACAGATCCTGAGGGGGATTACCTCCCCCTCTATATGATCATAGGGTATCAAGTCTCTTCTTGGTAACCTGCTGTCCTTCCTCTGAGTGCCATCAGGTCTCCCCATCCAGGGGACATGGTCAGAGGTGTGGCACCAGAGTGTGTGAGAACGTAATATCCCACTCTCCACTTTACTGTGGAGAGTGTTCTGTCCATTGTCTAGATCTGGGTAGGGGTTTAAGGTTTACCGCCTGTATTGTCCTTGTCTGGTGCCTAGTTTGAGTGGGACCCCTGTGCCCAAATCTGCCTATCATAATGTTCTACTTGTAGGCTCCTAGGACCCTCTGGGTCCTTCTACTTTGCCTTTCTCTCATGAATCTCACATCTAGAGTCCCACTAGAATGTCCTCTCCTCTGTCTCTGTTTCCTGGTAAGTGAAGGCTTTCGTGGGACATGCCCGTTGGGCTAATATGCAGATATAAGTGAGTATATACCATTTGAGTCTTTCTGCTTCTGAGTTAACTCACTCATTATGATCATTTCTAGCTCAATCCATTTATCCACAAATTTTGGGAATTCCTTGTTTTTAATAGCTGAATAGTATTCCATAGTGTATATGTACCACAGTTTCTTTATCCATTCTTCTACTGAGGGACACTTAGGCTGTTTCCATGTTCTGGCTATTATGAATAGGGCTGCTATGAACATGGTTGAGCAAATTTTCTTGCTGTGTGCTGGAGCATCTTCTGGGTATATTCCAAGGAGTGGAATAGCTGGGTCCTGAGGAAGCCCTATTCCCATTTTTCTGAGATAGCACCAGATAGATTTCCAAAGTGGTTGTACTAGTTTGCATTCCCACCAGCAATGAAGGAGTGTTCCTCTCTCCCCACATCCTCGCCAGCATGTGGTGTCGCTTGAATTTTTGATCTTAGCCATTCTGATGGGTGTAAGATGGAATCTCAGCGTTGTTTTGATTTGCATTTCCCTGATGATTAAGGAGGTTGAGCATTTCTTTAAGTGTTTCTCAGCCATTTGGTATTCCTCTGTTGAGAATTCTCTGTTTAGTTCCATGCCCCATTTCTCGATTGGGTTATTTGGTTTGGTGGTATTTAATTTCTTGAGTTCTTTATATATTTTGGATATTAGACCTTTGTCAGATGTGGGGTTAGTGAAGATCTTTTCCCAGTCTGTAGACTGTCGCTTTGTACTCTTTACGGTGTCATCTGCCTTACAGAAGCTTTTCAGCCTCATGAGGTCCCATTTATTAATTGTTGACATTAATGCCTGGGCTGTTGGTGTTCTGTTCAGGAAGTTGTCTCCTGTGCCAATATGTTCCAGGCTCTTCCCCACTTTTTCTTCTAAGTGATTTAGTGTCTCTGGTTTTATGTTGAGGTCTTTAATCCACTTAGATTTGAGTTTTGTACAAGGTGACAGATAGGGGTCCAGGTGCATTTTTTTACACATAGACATCCAGTTAGACCAGCACCATTTGTTGAAGATGCTATCCCTTTTCCATCGAATGGATTTGGCTTCTTTGTCAAAAATCAAATGACCATATGTGTGTGGATTCATATCTGGGTCTTCGATTCGATTCCACTGATCAACCAGCCTGTTGCTGTGCCAGTACCATGCAGTTTTAATTACTATTGCTTTATAGTACAATTTGAGATCAGGTATGGAGATTCCTCCAGAGAACCTTTTATTGTACAGGATTGTTTTAGCTATTCTGGGTTTTTTGTTTTTCCATATGAAGTTCAGAATTGAACTTTCAATGTCTTTAAAAAATTGTGTAGGTATTTTGATAGGGATTGCATTGAATCTGTAGATTGCTTTTGGTAGGATGGCCATTTTTATTATGTTAATTCTCCCTATCCATGAGCAAGGTAGATCCTTCCATCTTCTCATGTCATCTTCAATCTCTTTCTTTAGGGATTTGAAATTTTTTTTTTTCATGTTTAAAGTTTTAGAGAGATCGGGAATACAAGGCACTTTCCTCAACATAATAAAGGCTATATATAGGAAGCCAATAGCCAAAATCAAAGTAAATGGTGAGATACTCAAGGAAATTCCTCTAAAATCAGGAACAAGGCAAGGCTGCCCACTCTCTCCATATCTCTTCAATATAGTACTCGAAGTTCTAGCCAGAGCAATAAGACAACATAAGGAGATCAAGGGTATTCAAATGGGAAAGGAGGAAGTCAAATTATCCCTATTTGCAGATGATATGATAGTCTACATAAGTGACCCTCAAAATTCCACCAGAGAACTCCTACAGCTGATAAACACCTTCAGCAAATTGGCTGGATACAAAATTAACTCAAAAAAGTCTGTAGCCTTCCTATACACAAATGACAAGCTTGCAGAGGAAGAAATTAGGAAAACTACACCCTTCTCATTAGCCACAAGTAATATAAAGTACTTAGGAGTTACTCTTACTAAACAAGTGAAGGACCTGTTTGTGCCCCATTTTCAGTTGGATTATTTGGTTTGTTAGTGTTTCATTTCTTGAGTTCCTTATATATTTTAGATATTAGCTCTTTGCTGGATGTAGGGTTGATGAAGATCTTTTCCCAGTTTGTAGGCTGTCATTTTGTTCTGTTAACAGTGTCCTTTGCCTTACACAATCCTTTCAGTTTTATGAGGTCCCATTTATTAATTGGTTGATCTTAGAACCTGAACTGTTGGTCTTCTTTTCAGGAAGTTGTCTCCTGTGCCAAGAAGTTCACAGATGGTTACCACTTTCTCTTCTAATAGATTTAGTTTTTCTGCTTCTATGTTGTGGTCTTCCACTTGGACTTGAGTTTTTTTAAAGGGTGATAGATATGGATCTATTTGTATGTTCCTACATGCAGACATCCAGTTGTACCAGCACCATTTGTTGAAGATGCTATATTTTTACCATTGTATGGTTTTGGCTTCATCAAAAATCAAGTGTCCATACGTGTGGGGTTTTTTGGTGGGGGGAGGGTTCTTTGATTCAATTCCTCTGATAATCCAGTCTCTTTATATGCCAATACCATGCCATTCTTTTTATTACTATTGCTCCATAGTACAGCGTGAAATCAGCGGTGGAGATACCTCCAGAAGCTTTGTTAAGAATATTGATTTTTAATGTTGAATTATGATCTATGCATCTGGGAATTTAGGATTGAGTTAGGGATCTAATGATTAAATTTCATTACATATACAGAATTTTTAAATTCACTCATAATTGTTTTTCATGCTTTTATGTAGTTCACTTAATTTTTAGATAATTTATTTCCTGAGATATTTTCTTATCACTCAATTTAAATATAATTGATTTTTATTCAGGAGAAACATTCTTTGAACTCAGAATAAGATATTAATTTCATAAAACTTGTTTGATTTGATTTGAAAAGTGAATATTTCTGAAATACCAAATATTTTTGTATGGATTGCTGAATATTTAATATCAGTGTAGGTAAAACAGGAGTCCTCTTAATCCCCTTTTGGTGGCATTTGACTCACACGTTCTGTTCTGGCACCTGTCATACTGGATGTTTAGAAGAAGTGTGCCCTTAGAATATACAAGGGAAGAAGGAGTTGAGACAGTGGGAAAGTGTTGTAGAACTTGAAAATTACCTGCAAGCAGCCCAAATTGATCATATGTGAAAAAAGTTATGTGCTTAGCAAACAAATATTTTCTGAGTAGAAAAATCTTTATGAGTACAATAGAAAGTATAGATTATAGATTATTATACTTATACTTTTATTTACCATTCAAATATTTTTAAACAAATTTTTATTAGTTGAGAATTTCATATATGTTTGATCCTCTCTATCACTCCTGAATCCTTGGAGACCCACTCGCATCCCTTTCCATACATCCTTCTGCCCTCTTATTTTCTTTTTTAATGTTTGGCCTTACACAGGAGCATGATAACTTAACAAGATTGCAGATAGACTCTCTTAGCAGATAGACACTTTCAATGGTTTCTCAACTACGGGTGAAATTTCATGTCTACCTACCTTCTTCATTCTGAATCTTGATCTAGCTTAAGTTTTTTTTTTAAAAATAGGTTTGTGTACACTGTCACAACTGTCTAAATTCATATGTACCACTGACCTGCTGTGACTGGAAGACACTGTTGTCTTGTAATCATCCTCAACCTCTGGTTGTTACAATCATTCTTCCACATCTTATACAGTGATCTCTAAGCCTTTGGAGAAAGGGGTGTGATAAGAGATGCCCAGTGGAAGGATTACTATTAATCATTATCTACTGCAGAAAGAAGCTGATGAGGGTTAAAAATTAATTACTCTGTTGGTACAAAGATAAGTACTAGATGGCACATTACGTACTATGTTCATTTGACAGAATAGTACTAATAGGTTCTATTCCAAGGGACTATCACCTACCTAGCTATAGTTTCTTTGCCCAATAATAGGTATCTGTTTCATCTTGTAGAGTTCAGCTTATCCAATAAAATGTGTCTGGTTAATCTCATAATGTTTGCCAGGCTAGTTATTATTATAATTAATCAGTTTCCCATCTGGGTAAGACAGATGATTGATTTTAGAGCAGTCATGTATATATCACTTACAACACTAAGAAAGATAGGTGGTATGGATGAAAGAAGTCCTCAGAACAGTAGCTAATTAGTACTGACATGTTCTATGACTCAAGTACATGATGTTTTCAAAAATAGTTGTTTTTTTTTTTTACCACAGAGAACAATCAACAGCATTTGAAACAGCCTATAATGTTTTAGTGAACATGGAATTGCACTGGCTAACAACTCAAAGAGGTAACTCACTGCTGGCAATGAAATTTTTATTTGTTAACCTGTTATATGCAAACACACACACACACACACACACACACACACACACACACACACACACACTAGATTTCCACAGGATTTTAAAAAAAGTTTTAGTGTTATTTATATCTCTGCATAGTCCCACCTATACCTTGTGTTCCACAGTCCTGTTCCATTATTAATCTTTAATCCATTGTACCACTTTATTCTGTATCATCTCCCTTCAAAGTTCCTCTCCAGGGCTCCTTACCAATTTCCAAAAATCTATTGCTATTCCAAATGAGGTACTGAAGATTGAAAATTAACTTCCATAGTTTGTCTTTTAAAGAGTGAGTTGCTTAAGTATTTGTAGTTGCTTCCACATCATTTATTCACCTCCAAATTTCACAATTTAAGTTTTTGTAAGAGCTGAATATATTGATTTTGCAAATATACTTTTTTAAAAGTACCCATTCTCCAGTTATAGATATCTAGGCTCTCTCCAATTTCTGGCAACTATGAGTAGAACATCAGTGAATATGGATGAGAACATATTTTTTCTAGTACGATAAAGTCTTTTGGGTACATTCCAAGAGTGAAATAGCTGGATCACATGGTAGATCCATTTGTCCTTTTGTGAGGCCTGTCTGCTCTAAATTTATAGTGACTTTAGCATTTTGTATTACCATTAGTAGCAAAGAGGTATTCCTTTTTCTGCACATCAACACCTCAACACCAACACTCTTCTTCCTCCTCCTCCTCCTGCTTCTTTTCTTCTTCTCCTTCTCCTCCTCCTCCTCTTCCTACTCTTCCTCCTTCTCCTGCTACTTCTGATTTTTTTCTTCTTAGCCATTTTGACAGAGGTTAATGAAATTTAAGGTAGTTTTTGTTTTAATTTTGTGTATGGCTAAGGGTGTTGAACCAAAACATGATATTTTGAAATAAATCTAAGTGAGCAAGTGAAATAATTGTATAATACAAACTTTGTGTGATATAAGATGTTAAAAATAAGAAGAAAAAGGTATTAAAAGATGAAAAAACCTCCAATTCTAATGGATTGATGAACATAATTTACAAAACAGTCATCATACAAAAAGTAATACACAATTTTAATCTCATCAAAGTGCTAATGAAGTTTTATACAGAATTTGAAAAGATAAATATTAATTTACTTCTCTCATATATTGCATCTCATCCTCAGTTACTCCTCCGTCTTCTCCTCCCAGCCACTTCTCCTCAATTCCACCCCCTTTAATATCTATTCTTCCTCCATTTCCTTTCAGAAAAGGGCAGGCCTCCTAGGGATATCAACCAAACATTGGCATATCATCTTGCTATAAGATTAAGCACCTCTCCTCATATTAAGGCTATATGAGGCAACCTATTAGGAGGAAAGGGTCCCAAATGCTGTTGAAAGAATCAGAGAAAACCCCTGTTCTCACTGTTAGGAGTCGCAAGAGAAGACCAACCCACAAAACCATGATATATATGCAGAAGGCCTAGGTCAGGCCTATACAAGTTCCCTGGTTGTCAGTTCAGTCTCTGTGAGCCCCTATGGATCCTACTTACTTGATACCATAGGCTGTGTTCTTGTTGTGTCCTTGACCTATCTCCCTTCTACAATCCTTCTTATATTACTCTTGGACATATACACAAAGGATTTCAATCAACCTACAAAGATTCTTGCTCTACCATGTTCAATGCTTCTCTATTCATAATAGAAATTAGAAACAGTTCATCAACTGATGAATGGATTGTGAAATTGTGGTACATTTACACAATGAAGTAGAAAATGTTTATAAATTTTTTATTAAAGGAATATAAATTTTATGTAATCATCTTTTAAAATGAAAAGTAAGAAAATGTGTAAAAGATTTGAAGAGATAAACACGGAAGTTTCACAGACAAGCTTTGCAGCTCTCACAATAGTAATCGTAGTCATTCTGTGCACAGTGAGTCGAAAACTTATTGACATACTGCTCCAAGGAAAGTGTCTTGAGACTTATACATGATCATTAAAAGCTAAAAGTGACTAACATGTTCCTTGAACAAAACCAGTAAATTAAATAGGGATGAAAACATACAATGATTTAAAGAATTAAATAGCTACCAAGTACCAAAAAATGGAGTAACTTTAAGTGCTTAATATAAAATTAAAGACAACCATCTGCAAAAACTCCAAGACATATAAATCTAACAATATAATTTTCTGCACAAGGAGTAAACTGAGTAAAGGAAATAGAAAAATAATTCTGTTGTTGCTAGGAGGTCAGGGACATTAGAGAAGGAGTAAATCCATAAAGCACAAGGGGGTTTTATAGCCACAAGACATTCTGCTTTAAGCTATCAAAGTGCAGATAAATGATGCACATTTGTCAAAAATTATCAGACACAAAGAATGCATTGAACTATAAGCCTTTGTGTTAATATATCGCTGTTTGTTCAGTAGCTGCAACAAATACACCACATTCTTTGGAGATGTCCATAGTAAGAGAAACTTTGTACAGGGAAAATGATTATGCTAGAACTCTCTGTGCGTGCTATTGTTGGAGGATGGTCTGATGTATTTTGATACTAATTACTGCTTGCTGTCTCTGTGACCCACCTTTTGACCAATAAAAGGCCATCACTTGGGCAGGGCAAATGAGACAGGCGGGGCTAAGGTTCCGGACGTTAGAGAGACAGAGAGAATCTTGGGAAGAAGAGAGACCTGAGGAGAACGAAGAAGAAGGCCTCCATGTGTTAGATGGAGGAGAAGCACATGGCCAGAGTGGATGGAGATTTGGCCGAGATGAAGAATATTAGCAAGTATTTGGGATTATGGCTGGGAGGTAGCTTGATAGATATTATTAGAAGCAGATGGCATGGGGTTGAAGCAGGGATCAAATACCTGCCCCACTATGGGAAATAATTTAGGAGATTAATGACTGCCCTGCCCCAGGTTAACGAAGGCTATTTTAAAATACAACAAATGTCTGTGTCTTGATTGATTGCTACCGGGTTATACTGTCATAATAATAATTATAGGCCTGATAATAAGCAATTATTAGGCCCTATTGATATAATAACAACAACACACTATGTACTCCAACATTTCAGCAAACTTAACAATGGCATGGTTATTTTGTACAAAAACAGCTGGAGCAAGCATTCTGGGAGCAGCTTAGCTCAGTTTTCAGCTCAGAGTCACAAAAAAACTAAAATCAAGGCAGTGCTTGTGATGTATTCTTAACTGAAGCTACAGGTCCTCTTCCAAATTGTTATGGATATTGGCAAAATTTCCATGTCCCTGTAGAAATTAGAACATTTTGTGTCAAGACAAATAAACTGGTTTGTTTTTGCTGATTTCAGTATCTGTCCTCTATACCTTCATTTGAGGTATCTTAACTGATTAGGTCCAGCCAAGCCAGGATAAACTCCCTTTTTATAGTTTCAAAGTTGACTCTTTAGTCCGCATTATGACTTTAAAATCCCATCATTTTGTCTAATAAATTAGCATACTACCAAAGGAGACACTCTTCTACTTTAACTACATACTACTGGTGAGAAGTCGATGACTGTCATTAGTACTGGAGTAGACTATACAAGGAGCAGACACATCAGGGATCACTAAAGGTGTGCTTTCCAAAGTGATAATCTCCAGGGAGAAAAAAAAAGGGTAATTTTTGAGAAAGAGCATGGTGGAGAAGAAAACATTTCTCTCTCCTGTTGGTTGTGCTTTAATGTGATAATTTACTATGTTTCTTACATGTTTTCGGATGCTGTTCTGTTTTGAAATGTCAAAAGTAAATCTTTATAAACCAGGCATGGTAACACACACCCTTAATCTCTTAATCTCACAGCCACACCAAAGAAGTATAAACAAGGTAGAAAATTCAAGCTCATCCTCAGCTACTTAGTAAATTTTAGCCTAGCCTAGGGTCCATGAAACTCGGTCTCACAAATTATTGATGAAAGTATGTATCATCAGCAGTTTTTGACTAAGACTATTTTATTTCTAATCTTTAGTCTAAATTTTTAAGTTACAGAATTATAAATATTTATGAGGTACTTTGTGACATTTTAGCACATGTATACATTACATACTTTTAAATGATATGCACGTATATATTCTCAAATATGTAATTCTCTATTCAGTGAAACTTTCAAAACCCCCTTTCCTTAGCTTTTAGAAATATACTATACATGATCATTATCTAGGGCCATCTTCTTGCTTCTAAGTAACTCAGTACCTATGCATTAACCTTCTTCAGCTCTCTCAATTGCACTGTCTAGCCTCTAGTAACTATAATTTGACTTTTGACTCTTCTATGTGATCAACTATTTTCCTTTTATGCTTTTGTGTATTATGCTTTTTGAACTTTTGTGGTTCTGGGTACTGGTAACACAGGCACAACACTGTTATGCTACTGCTGCATCTCCAAACCTCATTTTATTTTATTGCATTTATTTCTAAATTTTGTAGTGATATCTCACTATGATGCCCAGGCTAGATTTGAATATTTGATCCTTTCATTTATTTATTTTTTACCTCCCAAGAAATGCAACTTATAAGTGTGCATTCCTACACCCATAGCAATCAGGATTTTTAAAAAGATAACACATAATGTGTGAACTCATTTAATACTGTTATCTTTGTAGGCAACTTCATTTAATGTGTTTCAGCTTCATCCATTTAGTTAACATGACAAGACTTTATATGCCTTTTTATAACTGAGTTATATTGTATTTTGTATCTACATAATATCTATGCATTGTTTAGTTGATTGTCAACTAGGTTGATAACATTTCTTTACTATTGTGAATAGTGCTGCAATGAATACCGGCTTTTTCAGGTACTCCTTTAATATAGCGATTTGATTTCCTTTGGCTAGTATGGAAATTCAATCATTGTTGTTGTTGTTGTTCTTGTTGAACTTCCATATAGTTTTTTTTTTCATGGTAGTGGTAATTTAAATTCTTTTTTATATTTTAATAATTTATTCATATTGCATCTCAGTAGTTACCCCATTCCTTGTATCCTCCCATTCCTCCCTCCCTCCCATTTTCCCCTTACTCCCCTCCCCTACGACTGTGACTGAGGGGGACCTCCTCCCCCTGTATATGCTCATAGGGTATCAAGTCTCTTCTTGGGAGCCTGCTATCCTTCCTCTGAGTGCCACCAGGCCTCCCCATCCAGGGGATGTGGTCAAATATGGGGCACCAGAGTACCTGTGAAAGTCAGTTAATTTAAATTCTTAAGAACAGTATCTAAGTTTAACTTTTCCACATAGTCTAACCAACATATGTTGTCATTTACATTTTAATATTGCTAGTAATGTGTAATCTTCCAATGATCAGTGTTTTTATACTTGTATGCTTTTATGATTTATGTGCTTTTATATTATTGTAGTTTATTCATATTCACCTCTATGAAATATTAATACTATGCTATTGTCTATTTTTATCAAATATGTACACTGCCATTGGGGTTATTTCTCATTTTTTTGCAGTTTAAAATATGGCAGCACTAAGCATTCTTTGGTATGTCTCCTAATAAATTATGGTAAAGCTTCTCTTGAGTATATTCCTCAGAGTGGAACTGTTGGGTTTTAAAATGTGTAGTACTCAACTTTAGAAAATAGTGAACTCATATTTTAATTATAGTTGCATACATTTGTATTGTAGCCAAAATATTGTTTGCCATTGATAAACAATGTCATGAAATCATAATATTATGAATCATTTTTTTATAATTTGGTAGTCAGATGTTTATATTTTGATGTATTCTCAAGTTTAATTCATGTTATTATGTTTGGACAGACTACTGTCTTCCTCTCATTTGCATGCTACTATTATATATTTTCCCCTTTTTAATTTTATATTTCTATAGTTTCATTTCATATGGCATTTTAAAGTTTTTTTCCTGACATTTACCATTTCCTTTATCCTAAACAACTTCCTATATCCAAAATTTTCTTAATCAAGGCTTTCATAATCTTTCTCAAGTTATTTTCTGTATCTTAGAAGGCTTTTTTTCACTCTTAGTTTTAGAAGTTATTTTTGTTATTACTGTTAATTCTTATTGGTGTAAACTTAAATGATTTCTTATGACTTTAAAGATTCTTTTGTTCTTTTAAACATTCTCTGGCCAATTGTTATGCACTTCACTGACCACTAATTCCATTGTATTCGTTATTTCATCTTTAAACACATCATAAACACTGAGTTTGCCTTATAATTATGAGAATCTTGAATACTTTATAATGGCATATCATAGATTCTCAGAATATATACAGTTTTCACATATAATGTGTTTTCTTCCTCAATGAATTAGTGTCTTTTCACATGAAACAAAGAGCACTTTAACAAAGAAACTGTAGCCTCCTTCAGTGGTATAGAATTTACCCACATATATCTCATTTTGTTTCCTCTAACTTGTGGGAGCATGGGAAGGATGGGAAACAGTAGATATAAATGTGAAACTGACTTGCCCACAGAACAATCCCTATTTTCTATTTTCTGACAGCTGACCATCAGAAGTTGAGTTTACTGGTGGGTTTTATTCTTTCTGATCCTTAATATATTTCCATTGCTTCATTGAGACACATTAGTGTTTAAAATGTTTCATTGTTGAAAATTTATCTACAACATAGATTTATTTTAGTAGAAAGTTCTTAACATTTAGGTCATTATATTTACCAAAGTAAAATTTATATTAAAATTCTGGGTGCTCTGAATTTATGTGTTTACAACAAATCATAAATAAGCTACATTGTCTTGGTACTTGCCAGGGTTTAAATTTTCTTTTAGTAGATAAACATTTCTGAGTACAGGCAGACTTAATACTATTTCACACATATAGAGATGAGATGAAGCATAAAATTGAGCATCTCTTTATATCACTGAAACATATCTATAATTATATTTAAACATTCTCTTTGTTAGTACTGTAATTCAATAATATACCATTTACTATAAAAAACTAGATAATTCCTTAGTTTGTATTTATTGACACATTTTCTATGCTTATCTGCAAATGTTCCTTTGTATTAGATGGTGGTAGTAGATAATTATATAAGACATTTATAGCTTCTTCTAGTCAATTGCAAGGACACTCTACACATAAACTACTTTGATATAGGGCCAAATCTGCATAACAGCTATTAGAGCAAGTATAATATGATCAGGAATCAATTTTGTGAGAAAGAATTTAACCATGACTGGTGGAAAGTAATAGTTTATTCATGTATACTTCCATTACCAATAATTTGATGAGACGCTTTTATAGATTTTTTTGAAATACATTTATTTTATTACACATGTATAAAACAAACTACATACAGCAAGGAAAACCACATGATAATTATGAGTTCTATAAATGTTACATTCATAATGGTTTGGCTAATTGTATTTGGAAAACTTGAAGTAAACATCTTTCCTATCTTGCCGGGTCTAAATTTCTGAATGAAATTCAATATCTATCCTATCTGCACTCTAACAACTTCTTTATCTTGATATAAAAAGTTCTTACCCCCTAACCAACTAATCTTGGTTATAAAACTATACTATCTTGTCTTCAGTGCCCCGCAGAGACTTCAGAAGGAATAAAACTTAAGTTCCTGAGTGAACCAGCAGTGCCGGTTAGCAGCTTCCAAGATGTACAAATTGACTTAGACAGTTTACTGCCTGAACAGTCATCCAACACTCTCTATAATGTTGGAGCCTCATCTTTGGCTTTCTGGCCCAACATCTCTGCCAGACTTGTTTGCAGTTCAGGAGCTACTAAGTACTTACTTACCCTGCCCTGGAAGAGTGCAACTGTTGACTCTGCCTGCATCTAAGCTGCCCATTTTTAGGCAGAATTCTGTTTGTGGCAGGAACAAGGACATTTTCCCCAGTGACTAACTTGCCACATTGGAAGCCATCTCCATAAAGAGGCTCTTGGATGCTCATCATCTTCTTTGAGGTTGGCTGGGTGTAGTCAGGAGTTAACTTGCCTTGTTGTCAAAGAAATTTAGGATTATAAAAACAACTTTAAATGCCATACTCTTTGTGTCTCTGAGGCTTTTGAAGACCTTATTCAACTATTTTACCTCATATATCGATAGAGTTATATCTGTTAGACTTAGGATATATATTCTTTTGCTAAAATAAGACAGGTATTTGACATGCCCATGTCTTGTATCAATATACTAAATAGCAATAACTTAGACATAATCTTCATTATGAGTAACAATTAAAGCCTTGAGTTAAGGAGTAGGTTCAATCACATAGCTTTTGTTTTATCTTCCCTCTATGTTCCTAAATCTCCCTTTGTTTCTTTTCAGCTCTTATCTCCTTACTTACATATTTAAGATAAAGGAAAAGAGAGACATCCCTGTGTTTCACCTAGTTTTTTTCTCTGTATAAGACCAATAATGACTTATGACCACCTCCCGATGAGAATAAGCATTTGAGGACAAAGAGAGCACACAGAAACCTATACAACCCCCCTTAGAGGGAATGCGGCGTCATTCTCTTAAGGTTTCTTTAGTTTGAATTGGGGTGAGTAGTACCTTGGAAGGGGTCCTAAAAGATTGGAGAAAATGGTTAAGCAAGCCAGAGATTGCATTTTTGGTCCAGTTTCTAAATTTTGAGAGATTCCAGGCTTAGTAGCAGATTGAAGTGGTGGTCCAAATTCGATCAGAAGTTTTCTACAATGTTGTCTGAGAAGTTATCCAAATTTGATGGGTAACAGCAACAGAGTCATCTGGGGATGCATCTAGTAGGATACAGGATGTCAGTGTCCATCATGCTGAGAGGAATGACTCTTGTCAGATGTGATCTCGCATAAGTGTCTGGTTATTTTGTTCTGAAAACATAATTTCTTACAATCATTATACAGTTCTAACACTATAATTGTATGAGGTGTGCAGGATGCACAGAACAATTAAAGCCAGTTTTGTGCTCATTGTATGAGTTGATGTAAGGCATCAGAAAATATTCCTTCATGCCTTACTAAGAGTGGCCTCTAATACTGAGTCACAGAGAATCTGTGGACAACATGGGGACTCCCTATGCCTTTACATTTGTATCTCTGCCAGCCTCAGAACTGTTCCCATGTAGTGCGATTAGGAATATAAATTACCTGCTTGTTCTGCAGTTTGAATTCTTTATACCCCATTCTTTATATGCCTTCCCGACCCCAGGCCCCACCCTCATCAACTCCTGATCCCATCCCCTCTCTTATCCCCTTTCCCTCTTTCCCCTAGTCCTTAGAAAGGGGAGCTCTCCTCCCCTAACTTCTGACCATAATTTATCTAGTGTCCTTTGTACTACATATAACCTCTTCCTCTGTGGCCTAACAGCGCCACGCTCTACACTCTTGGGACTCTGTACAGCGTCTAGCTTTGAATCTATTTAACTGTCCCTATACCTTGCTGGGTGGAGTTTCTCCTAGGATATCTACATTGGGTTAAAATCCACATATAAGTGAGTATATACCATGTGTGTCTTTTTGAGTCTGGGTTATCTCACTTAGAATGATCATTTCCTATTCCATCCTTTTGCCTGCAAAATTCAAGATTCTCTTGTTTTTAATAGCTGAATAGTATTCGATTGTGTAGATGTACCACAATTTCTTTATCTATCCTTCAGTTGAGGGACATCTCGGTTGTTTCCAGGTTCTGGCTACTACGAATAAGGCTGCTATGAACATAGTTGCGCAAATGTCTTTGTTGCATGATGGGACATCTTTCGGATATATACCCAGGAGTGGGATAGCTGGGTCTTGGGGTAGAGCTGCTCCCAGCCTTCTGAGAAAGCACCATATTCCTTTCCAGAGTGGTTGAACAAGTTTGCACTCCCACCAGCAGTGGAGGAGTGTTCCCCTTTTGCCACATCCTTGCCAGGATGTGTTGTCATTCGAGTTATTGATCTTTGCCATTAAGATAGGTGTAAGATGGAATCTCAATGTCGTTTTGATTTACATTTCCCTGATGACTAGGAATGTTGAACATTTACATGTTTCTCAGCCATTCAATGATCCTCTATTGAGAATTCTCTGTTTAGTTCTGTACCCCATTTTTAATTGGATTATTTGGTTTGGAGGTGTTTAATTTCATGAGTTTTTATATATTTTAGATATTAGCCCTTTGTCAGATGTAGGGTTGGTAAAGAACTTTTTCCAATCTGCGGGCTGTTGCTTTGCTTTGCTGACATTGTCCTTTGCCTTGCAGAAGCTTCTCAGCTTCATGAGGTCCTTTTTGTTAATTGTTGATCTTAGAGTCTGAGCTTTTGGTGTTCTCTTCAAAAGTTGTCTCCTGTGCTAGTGAGTTCTAGGGTCTAATTGCTTTCTTCTAACAGATTTAGTGTGTCTGGTTTTATGTTGAGATCTTTAATCCACTTGGACTTTAATTTCATACTGGGTGATAAATATGGATCTATTTGCATTTTTTTTACATGTAGACATCCAGATGTACCAGCACCATTTGTTCAAGATACTGCCTTTTTTCCACCGTATTTTTTGGCTTCTTTGTCAAAAATCAAATGAAAATATGTATATGGATATATATCTGGGTCTTCAATTTGATTCCATTGGTCAATTGGCCTATTTCTATGCCAGCTTTCATTATTGTTTTTATTACTGTTGCTGTATAGTACAGCTTGAGATCAGGGATGGAGATTGCTCCAGCAGATCTTTTATTGTATAGGATTGATTTAGCTATCCTGGATTTTTTGGTTTTCCCTATGAAGTTGAGAATTGATCTTTCCAGTTCTGTAAAATATTGTGTTGGTATTTTTATAGGGATTGCCTTGAATCTGTAGATTGCTTTTGGTAGGATGGCCATTTTTACTATGTTGATTCTCTAAATCCATGAGCATGAGAGATCTTTCCATTTTCTGATATCTTCTTTAATTTCTTTCTGCAGAGACTTGACATTTTTTTCATAAAATTCTTTCACTTGCTTGGCTAGATTTACACCCAGATGTTTTATATTGTTAGAGGATATTGTGAAGGGAGTGGTTTCCCTAATTTCTTTCTCTGCCCTTTTCTCATCTACATATAGGAAGGCTACTGAGTTTTTCATAGTAACTTTGTATGCTGCCACTTTGTTGAATTCGTTTATCAGCTATAGGAGTTCTTTGGTAGAATTTTGATGATCGCTGATATATATTATCATATCATCTGCAAATAGTGAAACTTTAACTTCTTCTGTTCCTATATGTATCTCCTTGGTATCCTTTAGCTGTCTTATTGCTCAAGCTAGGTCTTCAAGTACTATATTGAAGAGAAATGGAGAGAGTGGGCAGCCTTGTCATGTCCCTGATTTCAGTGGGATTGACTTAAGTTTCCCCCCATTTAGCTTGGTGTTGGCTATAGGATTGCTGCATACTGCCTTTACTATGTTTAGGTATGTGCCTTATATCCCCGATCTCTCCAGGACTTTTAACATGAAAGGATGTTGGGTTTTATCAAAATTTTTTCCACATCTAAAGAGATGATCATATGGTTCTTTTCCCCCAGTTTTTTTAAATAGTTGATTACATTGTTGGATTTCCTTATATTGAACCACCCCTGCAAACCTGGTATCAAGCCTACATGGTCATGATGGATGAAATTTTTTAATGTGATCTTGGATTTGGTTTGCCCTAATTTTATTGAGTACTTTTGCATCTATGTTCATAAGGGAGATTGGTCTAAAATTCTCTTTCTTTGTTGGGTCTTTGTGGGGCTTAGGTTTTAAGGTGATTGTGGCTTCACAGAATGAGTTTGGTAGTGTTCCTTTTTTGTTTCTATTTTGTGGAATAGTTTGATGAGTATTGGTATTAGTTCTTCTTTGAAAGTCTGGTAGAATTCTGAGCTGAATCCATTTGGCCCAGGGCTCTTTTTGGTAAGGAGACTTTTGATGACTGCTTCTATTTTTTAGGGTATATAGGACAGTTTAATTTGTTTGTCTGATCTTGATTCAACTTTGGAAAGTGGAATTTACCAAGGAAATTGTCCGTATCCTTTAGATTTTCAAATTTTGTGGCATATAACCTTTTGAAGTAAGACCTAATGATGCTTTGGATTTCCTCAGTATCTGTTGTTATCTCTCCTTTTTAATTTCTGATTTTGTTAATTTGGGTACTCTCCCTTTGCCTTTTAGTCAGTTTGGCTAAGGGTTGGATTTGATGGTTGTTTGAATTGTTTTCTTTGTTTCTAATTTATTAATTTCAGCCCTCTGTTTCATGATTTCTAGCCATCGACTCTTCTTCGGTGTGTCTGCTTCTCTTTTTTTCTAGAGTTTTCAGTTGCTCTATTAAATTGCTTGTATGCAATGTCTCCAATTTCTGTATTAAGGCACCTAGTGCTATGAACTTTCCTCTAACATTGCTTTCATTGTGTCCCAAAGGTTTGGATATATTGTGCCTTCATTTTCAATGAACTCTAGGAAAACTTTGATTTCCTTCTTTATTTCATCCCTACCCAGTTGTCATTGAGTAGAACATTGTTCAGTTTCCATGTGCTTGTAGGCTTTTTTAAAATTCTATTGTTGTTGATGTTCAGCTTTAGGCCATGGTGGTCTGATAAGATGCAGGGGATTATTTGAATTTTTTGTATCTATTGAGGCTTGTTTTGTGACCAAATTATATGGTCTATTTTGGAGAAGGTTTTGTGTGGGGCAGAGAAGAAGGTATATTCTTTTCTATTTGTGTAAAAAGTTCTGTGAATGTCTATTAGGTCCATTTCATTCATTATCTCTGTTAGCTTGATTATTTCTCTATTTAATTTCTGCTGTGAGGATCTGTCCATTGGTGATAGTGGGATTTTGAGGTCTGCCACTATTATTGTGTTGGGATCGATGAGTGATTTAAACTTTAAAAGTATTTCTTTTACAAATGCAGGTGTCCTAATATTTGGGGTATAAATATTCAGGATAGTGATGTCCTCTTGGTGGATTTTTCCTTTGATTTGGACAAAGTGTGCTTCTCCATCTTCCTTGATCAATTTTAAGTGAAAGTCTACTTTGTCAGATATTAGAATGGCTACTCCTGCTTGCTTTCTGAGTCCATTTGCTTGGAATTTTTTTTCCAGCCCTTTACTTTCTGGTATGTCTATTTTTGTTATTGATATGTGTTTCTTGAATGCAGCATATTGATGGATCTTGTTTTTGCATCCATTTTGTTAGCCTGTGCCTTTTTATTGGGGAGTTGAGGCCATTGATGTTGAGAGATATTAGTGACCAATGGTTATTGGATCCTTTTATTGTGAAGTTAGTGGTGATTGTGTGTGGCACTGTTTGTTTTGATTTTGCTGATACACGATTATCTGTATGCTGCATTTTCTTGAGTGTAGTTGACCTTGTTGGGATGACGTTTTCCTTCTACTATTTTCTTTAGAGCTGGGTTGGTCTTTCGATACTATTTACATTTGATTTTGTCATGTAATATCTTGTTTTCTCCATCTATGGTGAGTGAAAGTTTTGCTGGATATAGTATTCTGGGTTGGCATTGTTGTCTCTTAAAGGCTGTGTAACCTCAGTTCAGGTCCTGCTGGCTTCATGGTCTCTGTTGAAAAGTCAGGTGTAATTCTGATGGGTCTACCACTATATGTTATTTGGCCTTTTCCCCTTGATTCATTTAATATCTTTTCTTTATTGTGCAGATTTAGTGTTTTGATTATTATATGGCAGGAGGAATTTTTCTTCTGCTCTTGCATATTTGGTGTTCTGTAGGCCTTTTGTATGTTCAAGGGTATCTCCTTCTGTAGACTGTGGAAATTTTCTTCTATGATTTTCTTGAAGTCATTTTCTGGTCCTTGGAACTTTGCATCCTCTTTTTCATCTATTCCTGTAACCCTGAGGTTACGCCTTCTCATGGTGTCTTTGATTTCTTAGATGCTTTGTGTCACCAATTTTTCTGTCTTAGTATTTTTTTGAGAGATATATCAATTTCTTCTATTGTATCTTCAGCACCTGAAATTTTCTCCTGAATCTATTGGATTCTGTTTGTTATATTTGTCTGCTGGATTCCTGATTCCTTCTTTAATTGTCCCATTTCATGGTTTTTCTTGATTTGTGATTTTTTAAAATATTCTTTACTTTTGTTTTCATGTCTTGACCTGTTTTGTTTAATTCCTTCACCTCTTTTCTTGTGGTTTCTTCTTTCTTCTGGATGGCCTCTACTCATTTGTTTGTATTTTCCTGGAATTCTTCGAAGCATCTATTCACTTCCTCTTTATAGTTCTTAAATAACTGTATAAGCATGGTTTTGAGGTCATTTTCCTGTGACTCTGCTGTAATAGGGTACCTGTTGGTTTCTGGGCTTTTTGGTGGAACCATAATGTCCTGATTTTTGTTATTTGACCACTTATTCTTTCCTTTAGACATCTGCTTAGAGGGCTTGGGCTTTCTGAGCTGGTGATCTCAGGGATGAGTACCTTTGAGAGGCAGATGCTTTCTATACTGGCTTTGCAGACTCTGTCTTCCTGTACCTATATTTGTCTAAGCTCTGCCACCTAGGATCTGTGGTTGTATAGGGCTCCTCTGTTACTTGTTCTTCTCTGAGGAGTCCACCACACAGTAGACTTGTGGTTTGAGTGTCAGATGCTGTGTGGCTTCTGTTCTGTTAGTCCTTTGTTCTGTAGGAAGGCCACTCTGTTCCAGATATCTAAAGAGTACAGTGTGCTCAGAGTTTGTGATTCCAAGCTCCGTGGTAATACCACCCAGGTTGAGGGAAGGGGATGGGGAAAGTTTTCTTTTTATCTTCCTTATTTGTTTAGACTGGGGAGCCCCCAAGCCTGGGTTTTAGAAAGTGGCCCGCTGCTTCTCTCACTTGTTTTGCTCCTCTGAGCTATCCAGCTGGTAGCCACTGCTCACAGTAGGCCCTTCCATTTCTCCCTGCGGTTTGTAGCCTGCCACTGAGGCAAGGTGCTGGTCTCCACTCTCTGTCACCCACTGTTACTAGCAGCCCCTTGTAGCCCCTATGGATCAATCACCACGTCCTGTAACAGTTCTCTCCAGAGACCACACCAATCACCTCTGCTGGTGTTTTCCCGCCATTCCCTGCTGTGCTGCTGCGTTGGCCTGTTCCCTCAGAGGTCTGTACTCTTTGTGTTCAGGGGTGCGAGGTTTTCCTAGTTTGTTCCTTTTGAACTGTAGTGTTCTTTGTTCCTTTTCAACTGGGAGTTCTCCCGCAGTAGTGGGGTGGCGACCTTGGTGTTCTTGGCTAAGAAATCCGTCCATTTCACTGACTCGATTACTCTGGCTTCTAGACAAGGTCCACACTGCTCTCACAATCTTGAAATCTGATCGCTTTTATTGATTTTTAAATAATTACACAGAAAGAATGAGAATGATCTTGTAAAGGAAAATATGTTTTTAAAGGCTATATAGCTACAGGGCCTGGTAATTTTAAATACTTAACAAAATTTGATACAAGCAGTGTTTGATATTTTATTGTTTTCTTATTCTCATCTCTTTGCAACATGTATTGCTATATATAAACTAAGCATTGACCTTTTAAAAAACATTCATATTTCATTTATTTGTTTATATTTAGGGTTTTTTTGCGTATACTTATATTCATACATGTGTACCATATGGGGCTCTGTGGAGGCAAGAAGCAGTTAGACCTTTGGAAACTTGAGTTTTCCACGGTTATAGGCATGATGTGGGTTCTGTGAACTGAACCAGAGTCTTCTGCAAGATCATCAAGTGCTCACCACAACTTATACAGCTGGATAGCTTGGTTTCTTTCTTTTGAGTTTAAGGAGAATAACACAGGCCATTTTTGTACTTAAAATAAATGAATTATAACATGTAGTCAAATTATCTAAAATTTTGCATTGGAGAGAAAAATATAGATGAAGTTCATGAGAAATTATTAATTTCCGTTGAAGTTTGACTTTAATTATTTCCCTCATGATAGGGTTTAGAATCAAATAAAAGACTGAAAAAGTGAAAATGAAAAACTAAAATACACTTTTTAATACAGAATATAAACATAAGGTATTGCTTTGTTACTGCTTTCCAAAACCTTTTATAAGTTGAAGGTGTCATTCTAAGCTTCTGGATCCAGTCATTGAGAAGTGTTTGGAACATGAAAGTCCTGAATTCAAAGGTTGATTTATATAGTGAAGGACTCATACTTTAATGGGTTTATTTGTAGGTAGTGGGAGTTTAGAGGAAAATGCTAGATTTAGCAAGATTCCAGTATCTCTGCTTTTCTTCTGAATAAGGAGACCATCTTTTTCCAACACACATTCCCACTACTGTTGCATTCTGCCATAACACAACTTCATAGCAATGGAACAAACCTGTTTCACACTGAAGCCATGAGCCAAAATAATAACTTGGTTCTTTGGTTTTTCTCAAGTATTTGCCATGGTAATGAAAACGATTATAATTAAAACATTCAATTAAAGAATCAGAATAGTCTAAGAATATATAGACTGGATAGATGACTCAGTGGTTTAGAGTGCTTGCTACTTTTGCAGAAGACCCAAGTTAAGTTCCTAGCATCCACACTGAGTGGAAAAGTATCACTTGTAACTCCAGCTCCAAGTGACCTAGTACCATATGTCCTCCTCATATACTTACACTAATGTACATATACTCAATATAGACACATATATGAGTGTTATTAATAAAGTAAATTTTTACAGTTATCTAATAATGGAGATGTCCATAGCTCCACAGGACATTGGCAATGGGTTATAGGATTGCTAAATTAGAATATCAAGGAATGGAGTCATAAATCTGTATGCTAGGAAGCAAAATACTAAAATGTAAACAACACTAAAGAATTTTTCTAATTTTATAAGGTGCTTCTCCACTCAAGAAATGGTTTTCTTTGTTATACAGAAACAATTTAATTTCATGAGGAACCACTTATTAATTGTTGATATTTTTGGTTTTTTTTGTTTTTTGTTTTTTGTTTATCAAGGCAGGGTTTGTTTCTATGTATATCCCTGGCTGTCCTAGACCTCACTCTGTAGAGAAGTCTGGCCTCAAACTCAGAGATTTATATGTTGATGATCTATCTATCTATCTGTCTGTCTGTCTATCTATCTATCTGTCTATCTCTCTACATGATTCTGTGTGTCAAGTGCTGGGATTAAAGGCATTTGCCACCATCCCACTACTACTGCCTGGCTTCATTGTTGATCTTAATGCTGTGCTATTTGGTCTTGTCAGAAAATTCTTTCCTATACTAACTTTAATAGCAATTATTTTTATTTCTTACTGCATTTCCATCAGTATTTTAAAATGTCTTTACTCCTTTGTGCATGGTTTTGTGTGTGTGTGTGTGTGTGTGTGTGTGTGTGTGTGTGTGTGTGTGTGTGTGTCTGTCTGTCTGTCTGTCTGTGCATGTGCATGTGCATGTGCATGTATGTGTTATGTGTGTAGAGGTGCATCCAAAAAGGCCAGAAGTTGGGTTCCATAGAAATGGAAGTACAGATGGTTGTGAATAGCCTGACTTAAATACTGGGAACTGAAACTGAGTTCTGTGGCTCTCACAGTGTGTCTTTCCACATGGCTTTACATTTAATAATATTCTCTTATTTATGTTTAAAATTGATATCCTTTAAATTTTATATTTAAAGTGATTCTTTTTTTCTCTTCCCAAGACAGGGTTTCTCTGTGTAATTTTGAATGACCTTGACTTGCTTTGTAGACCAGGCTGGCCTCGAACTCACAGCAATCTTCTTGCTTCTGTCTTCCAAATGCTGGGAGTATAGGTATGCACCACCATGCCTAAACTGTTTCTTATATAGTCTGGTTGACATCTATCACATTTGTGATTACATCTGTTGTTCTGTACATTTATTTTTACATAATTTCCTGTTTTCCACCTTCTCTGGTAATAATTTTACATTTTAATAGTTCTATTGTCTTTCTAATGTTTTTATTGAGTCCTTGTTTCACCTCAGTCCTATTTATCTCCCTGTTCCTTCATAACTGCCTTCTGTCCTTCTAGCCTCCTTCCCAAAATAAAAGACACACAAACAAAATTTTTAAAAAGCATAGAAAACATCTCATTGTGGAAGCTGTAGTGTGTCACAGTCTGTCCCAGAGTATACTGCTCTGTCTTCACAGATTTACTTGCAAATGATCATTGTAATGAGTCATTGGCCAAGTTCAAGGTCTCTGGCTTCTGTGACACCAGGGAGAGGAGATCTGTCTAGCACTGCTTTGGCTAGGCCACCTAATACCACCATCAGCACAGGCAGGGTCAGCTCTCATACTTTTATGCCTTAGGTGCCAAGTCACCTGTACCCACGCTTCCAATATCAGTTCCAGTATGCTACCCATTTGAGGCATAGGGCCAACTCTTCAAAGTGCTACAGCCAGTGAGGGCTGGGGTAGCTCTCTTGCTTTCATAACCTCAGGGCTGGCTTACCCCTGCTTTCACCAGGTAAGGTGCAAGGCCTGATCTCCTGAGGGTTACAGGCACTCAGGATCAGGGCTAAAGCTCCTCCTGCTATGATTTCAGAGCTGCTCTTCCAGCTACAGCATTTAGCAAAAGGCGAGTAAGTAAAGACATCACCCACATGCACTCCATCTCCTGGCAGATGAGTGGTTTGGGCCAGATCTCCCACACTCATGTCCACAGGGATAAACTCACTCCTCACTGTCTATTCAAGAGTGGAATCCTGAACATTTTTCTATGCCCATGCAAGTGACTTGGTGGTAGGCACGTTTCTTGATGTCTTCCTCCTTTGATGTGTGACATGGTGGTAGGTGGGGCTCTGTGTGTTTCTAGTTCTATTATTTTCTTATAACTTAGATAATCAGTTATACTTCCATGAACATTATTATTTTTAAGCTCCTAATTGATAACTGGCCAGTTTGTGTCTTATCTGAGTCTTGTTGTGGTATTTTTTCTTTTTTTGAGACAGGGTTTCTCTGTGAAGCCCTAGCTGTCCTGAACTTAATTTGTAGAACAGGCTATCGTCCAACTCACAGAGATCCTGCCTCTGACTCCCTAGTGCTGGGATTAAAGGTGTACACCACCATTCTCAGCTGGTTTTACTGTCTTTTGAAATGTATTAAATGCATATACATATGTATGTGGAATAGAACTAAATAATTATGATAATAAAATATGTGTTATGAGCAGGAATTTGTGTTTCATGTAGCTCTACATGCTGTATGTTTCTGTTTCTTTTATTTTACGTCTGTTTTTCTCTAGTTATTTTTGATTTTCACTTTGAACTCTGAATAATTTAGCATGTAACTCTTAAATTATTATATTTTAATATTTTACTAGATCTCTGTTGATGTAGGATAATCTGTTGGAGAAGAGATATTCTCTGTTTTACTAGATTTCTGTTGATGTAGGCTAACCTGTGAGTAAATGGATACAATCTCCAATTTGATGATCAAAATTATAGGAATTTAACAGAGGATTGGTCAGTTGGGCCTTTGAGGATGATAACTCTAGTAGTCAGATTTTGTTATATCTGAGACAGGATGCCTGAGAAAAACAGATTAAAAGAACACAGTATATTTCTTCCGTTAGTGTCTAAGTCTTCAACATAGGAATGTCTTGTCAGGTCCTGCCACATTATTTACTACTGTAAAGAATAGATTCTTTTCTTCCTCTGCCTCACATGAGACCAATGGCTAGAGGGACTGTAGTTGTCTAATTATCTTTGTCCAAGGTCAGATAGCACACAGAAAAGTATTTTCTCTTTAAGAAAGAGACTTTGTCATGGTGAACCTTGTGGTTTTATTTCAAAATGGTTATTTAAACCATGAGAGCAGGTTCCTTTGATCTAGCATAAGAAACTGGCAGCACTTTAAAGATAAAACTCATGAAAGTGTGGGGATATCTGTAAAATTGGATTCCCAAGGTTTTTATAATTCTTAAGATATTCATACTCAGCCTCTACAAATTCTAGATATACGTGTACTTTATGTTTTAGAAAGTGATTCAGATAATGTAGCCAAGAGAACAGAGGGCAAAAGTGAAGAGCTTGGGAAATTATTCACAAGCCTTTTAGATAATCAAGAAATTCACCTTCTGGCAAGCTTTTTTTAGAACTATTGAGAACTACTGGCTTCTTTAACCTTTCACTTAGCCTTCCTTTTCTCTTGTGAACAAGTATGTCTATAGCTACTGTCCCATTCCCATCTAATCATTTCATGTTGGCAGGGTTTGGATGGTTTCACAGGCAAAAATGTGAAAAGTAATTATACTCCAGGACCTATGCTTCATAAATTATACCTATACTTATAAATTTCTGATATTCAATAGGATTTATGATATTTTAAAAATCTGTTTCTGAGGATGGCACTAGGCCCTCATGTATTCTATGTAAGTGATATAGCATTGAGCCTACCACAGAAGTTTTCAATTTAGATTTCTTTCTCTTTTCCCTTTGTTTTTTCTTTTTCTATTTTTTCTTTTATTGAAAACACATTTCCTCACACAATATATCATGGTTATAGTTTCCCTTCCATCTACTACTCCAAGATCCTCCCCAATTTTCTTCTCATCCAGATCCACCACCTTCCTGTCTCTCATTAGAAAAGAATAGGATTCTATGAAATAACAACAAAGTATAAAATATAATGTAATGTAATATGATAAAATAAAACAAAACCTATCATATTGAAATTGGACAAGACAAATCAACACAGGAAAAGATTTCCCAAGAGAAATCAGGAGAATCAGAGATCAATTCATTCACACACTTAGAAGTCTCATAAAAACATTAAGTTGAAAGCCATAGTATATACATAGAGGACATGGTGCAGACTCATGCAGGTCCTGTGATTTCTGTTTCAGTCACTGGGAGTTCATATGATCCTTGCTCAGTTTATTTAGAAGGCCTTGGTCTTCTGGTGTCTTCCATCCTCTTTGGCTCTTATATTCATTTTCTACTCATTTTCCATGGTGTTTCCTGATCCTAGAGGGCAGAAATTTGATGTAAATGTCTGATTTATGGCTGAATGCATATACATTTATATTATTATATTAATACACATAAATAAAATAAACTACATACAGCAAGAAGAACCATGAAATGATCCGGAATTATATAAATGTTACATCCACAGTGTTTTGGCTATTTGTATTTGGCATCCTTGAAGAAAACATCTTTCCTTGGTGAGCCTAAATTTCTGAATGAAAATCAATAGCTATCATATCTCATCTCTATTAACTTAAAACATCTATCTAGACCTAAAAACATCTTAACCCCTAAACAACTAAGCTTAATTAGTTAATTAAGGATAGTTACCTAAGACTAAACTATCTGTTCTTCAACCCCATCAGAGACTTGAGAAGGAAGAAAATTAAACCAGAAGTGAAGGTTAGCAGCTTCCAAAATGAGAAAATGACAGAGACAGTTTGCTGGCTGAACAGTCAGTCACCTTTGAGCTCAATATATATGACAGACATATTTGTGAGGCAGGAACTATTGAGGACTTGCTTACCCTATCTTGGCAGAGTTTGCATTGATTCTGCCTGCATCCAAGCTTGGCCATTTTTAGGCAGAATTCTGTCTATGGCAGAAATGAAATTTTGTGCAGGGACTGATTTACTACATAGTTGAAGCCATCTCCACAAGGAGGTCCATTGATGCTCATCATCTTCTTTGAGGTAGGCTGGGTGTTGCTAGGAGTTAACCGCTTGTTACCAAATAATCTTTAGAATAATAAAATCATTTTTAAATCCCCTATACTGTAGATCTCTGCGGTTTTTAAACACCTTTTCTAACTATTTTACATCATATATCTATAGAATCATATATATCTGTTAAACCACTGAAATCATGGACAAGACAAGGCTGACCAATCTCTCCATAGCTCTTCCTAGCTAGAGCAATAAGACAACTAAAGGAGATCAAGGGGATAGAAATAGAAAAAGAAGAAATCCAACTCTCATAATACATGGATGACATAGTATACACAAGCCTATCTAAAAGTTCTACCAAGGAACTCCTGCAACTGAAAAACACCTTCAGCAAAGGGGTTGGATATAAAATCTATTAAAAAAATAAGTAGCTCTCCTGTATAAAAATGACAAATGTCCTGAGAAAGAAACTAAGGAGACTACACCCTTCACAATAGCCACAAATAATATAAAGTATCTTGGTGCAACTCTAACAAAGCAAGTGAAAGACTTATATGACATAATTTCAAGTTTCTAAAGAAAGAAATTGAAGAAGACATCAGATGATGGAAATATCTTCCATGTTCCTGTATCAGGAGAATCAACATAGTAATAATGGCCATTTTACCAAAAGCAATTTACCGATTCAGTGTAATTCCCATTGAAAATCCAATACAATTCTTTACAGACCTTAAAAGGTAAATTCTTAGCTTCATAAGGAAAAACCCAGAATAGCTAAGACATTTCTCTACAATAAAAAATCTTCTGTAGGAATCTCGATCCCAGATCTCAAGCTGTACAAAAGAGAAACAGTAATAAAAAACAGCATGGAACTGGCATAGAAATAGGCTGGTTGATCAGTGGAATCGAATAAAAGTCCCAGAAATAAATTTACTCACCTATGGGCACTTCATTTTTGACAAAGAAGCCAAATCCATACAATGGAAAAAAGATAGCATCTTCAAAAAATGGTGTTGGTCTAACTGGATGGCTACATGTAGAAAAATACAAATAGACCCATATTTGTCACCATGCACAAACTAAAGTCCAAGTGAATTAAAGACCTCAACTTAAAACTGGAGACCCTAGATCTGTTAGAAGAAAAAGTAGGGAAGAGCCTGGGACTCATTGGCACAGGAGACAACTTCCTGAATAGAACATCAACAGCTCAGGATCTAAGATCAACAATTAACAAATGGGACCTCATGAAACTGAAAAGCTTCTGTAAGGCAATGGAAATAGTCAACAGAACAAAATGACAGCCTACAGACTGTGAAAAGATATTAATCAACCTTACATTTGGCAAAGGGCTATGGCTGACGGCTCCTAGCGGGGGGCTTCCACTGGTGGTGGCAAGCATCTAAAAGTGAAAGAGAAGGAAGGAGAGAAAAGAAACACACACACACACACACACACACACACACACACAGAGAGAGAGAGAGAGAGAGAGAGAGAGAGAGAGAGAGAGAGAGAGAGAGAGAGAGAGAGAGAGAGACTTACACTAGATGATGAAGTAAGACAGACTCCAGCAGGTAGGTTTCAACAAGCTGCTGCTGCTTCTTTTTATTATTATCTTATTTTCATCCTTATATTTATTTTTATGTTTTCTCCTCCTTCTTCTTGTTCTTATCCTTTTCCTTTCACAGTTTATATACTCCAACAAAATCTTTCAAGCAATACAAAAATCATATTGTGTTTACATTATATTTCACTGTAGATAAATGATTTCAAAGGATATACATAAAAAAGTCAGGTTCCACAATATCTTCACATGATCAAGTGTTTTACGTATTATGGATAAAAAATAAACATGAATAATAAGTTATTTCTGAGAACCCACATACATTTGTACATAAGCAACTTGTTACATATTAACAGAGTATAAGCAAGCAAGGTAATTTCTCAGCCAGCTTTTCTTTACTGGCAGGCTGCAATTTGCAGTTACAAAGAAGGAATCAATTATCTTAAGAAGTAATCTTATGAAGATCTTAAAGGAATCAAAAATCTAAACTCCTATATAAAAATAATGAGCTCTTTCTATTTTAAGTCCTAAAGGTGCTCATCTACTCAGTATGTTTTATTAAATCATATCAGGAAGCTGAGGGCAGAAAAATAGAATAAAGAAATCAATCGTCATCTCAGTCACCAGCCCGGCTTAAAAGATTCACATCAGCCAATGCTGCTATGGGCCATTGTTCTTGCTTTGTCAACCTCAAAACATCCCTAGCTTTACTAAGAGTGTACTTTCTCCTAACTTCAACTGTCCTCTAAGATTTCCTGTATCAGGGGCAAAAGCAAAAACATCTTTACTTTACTTTGCTAAACAATGTATTTTCCCTAAGACTTTCTATATCAGAGACATTAGCAAAAACATCTTTACCTAACCTTGTTGAACAATCTATATTTCAAAATCCTTTCTAAGGGTAATGATCATTGTTAGCAATCTACATCTTGATGTTGTTTTCAGAGGTGGTGGTTGAATCATTAATCTGCTCCAGCAGCAATGCCTGAAAGAGATCAAGCTGGGAGCCCCCTTTATAGTACTCACAACGTTCACATATTAAGGGGATTATAAGGACCTCAATAGTAACAAGTGGAGCTATGCTCCACAACAGCATGAAGTCCTTAGGACGCATGGTTTTTGGGGTTATGCCTGTCCGAAACACATCGGTCATGGGTTTGCTAACTGGTGGGCTGCATTCCATGAGTTCTAGAACTGTTTTTCTGTTCCTCTTGCATTGACCCCACACTCTTTAAAAATTATTAATTGATTACAGGTCATCTTAAATATGCAAGTGCATCAAATTTTAAACACTAGATTTGTAAAGTTTTTGATGTAACAGCAATGATTCCAACAAAGCTCTTTAAAAACAGTGGAAAAAAATTCAGAAAATGTAAAGGCAGAAAGAGTATAAGAGCTAGAGTGGATGTAGGACACCAAGAAAATAAGACCCTCTCAGTCAATTGAGCAAAGCTCCTAGAAACACAGAGCCTGACCAGGATGCAAATGCACAGGGCTGACATGGGTCTGCTCCAGGTCCTCTGTGTATATATATTATGGCTTCCATTTTATTCTTTTCCTGAATGTGCCTCTGGTTCTTGTGCATTGTCTTGGTTTCATTTTCTTCTTTTGGTTTGTCTTGTCTAACTTCAATGTGATAGTTTCTGTTTTATCTTATATTTTATTTATTGTGCATGTTTTGTTGTTATCTCTTAGAAACCTATTCTTTTTTGAAACACAGAAAAGGAATGGGTCTGGATGGGAGGGAAGGCACTGAAATGACTAGCAGAAACCATAATCAAGATACACTGTGTGAGTAAGGAATCTATTTTCATCAAAACTCAAAGCTATATTTTTTCTTCTTAAATACAGAAATGACGAGCCGGGCATAGTAGCTCATGCCTTTCATCCCAATACTCGGAATCAGAGGTAGGTGGATCAATGTGAGTTTGAGGCCAGTCTGGTCTACAAAGTGAGTCCAGGACAGCCACAGCTACATAGAGAAGCCCTGTTCTGAAAAGGAAACAAACAAGAAACAGAAATGACTGCTTCAAAAAACTCAGCAATATTTTTAGGTTACAGGTTGATAATTGGCTTCCCAAAACAAACATTTGTTGAAAGAAACTATCTATGAGAAGATGGTATATGTACCTCAAACTTTATTTCCCTCTTCTTCTGAGCCCACAGCTATCGTACACTTCCCATTCTGTCCACATTTGGTAGAGACATTTGCTCAAATTGTGGACATTGAATTTGTATTCAAGTGATTGACCTCACACTGACTTCAGACCTGCTACGTTAAAATTAAAATTTGTCCTTACTGAAATTGTTTAATGAAATACATGGAGTTTTGACTGTTCATTGACAACAGGGAACATTCAATATTATTTTAGAAAATGCATTATAGTTTGAAATTGTTTATCAGTATGATCCAGCTATACTGAATGGATCAATAATACATCAATCAGAAGATGCAGTATTGTTGAATTGGATGGGAAAGTGGGGCTTATTCCCATGGGGTGGCTAAGGAATAACTCAACAATTAAAAATCTGAATCTTATTTTTCCAATCATTTGATTATACTAGCAGTAGGTATTAAAATGGACGGTATCAAGTCCTTCATCAGTTGCAGTTGTTGTTAATGTATTTTCTTATTTTGAATTCTTTTTGTTTGCAACAAAAATACATTAAATTTGTTCCTATTCATTCTGTCTAACATCTTGATCATGAATATTCCACACCAAGATAATACTCTCTTATGAACATCCTTCAGCCCAATTTACATAACAAATGAATTTAAATAAAAATAAAAAGCTCAGGCACTAAAATTCAGATCAAGTTTTCATAGTCAGATGAGTTTATTTTGTGCAAGATGAATTTCTAAGATCCCAGAGTTATATGAGAATAGACGTTAAGGTGTGTGTGTGTGTGTATTCTTATACATATGTGGAGCAATCTTGAGCATCTTTCCACTTAATGTAAAAAAAAGTCCATGTATGTATTGTATTTAAATTCTAACAAAAAGAAAATAAGTAAATGGTTTGAAGCTAACAGTTGTAAGATTTAACTTGTTTTGCTGAATGCATGAATTGTAATATAAATTATATATATAGCCAGAATCCTTTTAGCCTGCAAAATAACTTACTTCAGCTGCCATAGAGCTTTTCCTTATCACTACTTTCAAGCATTTGCTTCATTGGAGTGCAGGCTGCTGCTGCTTTTCTGTTGGTGTAAATAGTAAATGCCTTGATGTTGGCAGAGTGATCAATCACAGACTCACCTTGCAGAGGGTCTTCCCATATATGGTGACTGGACACATATCTCTGAGCGCATATTGTTTTAGAGTCGATAGAGGCTGACCTCTAGAATATTGGAATTATGCTAACGAATGATCCTATATTCTCCTCTGTTTTATTTCACTCCCATTTCCTAAAAGAAAACACATGGATCATACAAAGCAGCAGCCTTAATACTCAGTTTTGAAGGCAGGAAAAGTCATGAGTGATTTTATAATCAAATGCTGAACAGCACCACTTCTTTATCTGTTTCAGGGGGTACTTTCATGACACCTTTGCTAATTCTGCTTATCACTAAACATTTGGTATTCTAATCACATAATTATTTTAAGGTTCTATTATGAAAATAATTACCATTATTTTTGATTTTATATTTACGTCTAAGGAATGTATGCCCTACCACATCTGCTCTAAATTTCCCAATCTTTTCCTCAAGCAACTACACTTTTTTCTAGTCAATGGACAAATGTCACTCTTCAGTGTGAAGTACTCCTGAAATCACCATGTACAACTGTTTATGGTAATATTTTCAAAGAATACAATGAATACCCTATGACTCTCAATTTATATCCATCATATAATGTTGCCTGAATTAATTTCCTTTATCTATTAGTCTTGTCATGGGTAAACATATTATACTCTTTTATGTAACATTTAGTACCATGTCTAGGATGGAAATTAAGTTGGTAGAATTCACCAATAGGCATTGAAAACTTTTGAATATATCCAGTTTTTACAATTAACAAGTATAGCATAGAACTTTAGAGAACAGGCTTGGATTTGGACCATCCTATATTTAAGTCATAGCCCTCCTTCATATCTGCTTTATAACCTTAGGCAAGTTTTTATTGCTATCTGTGCTTATTCTTGTGTGAAACATAGTTGTTAATAGAAAACATCTAATGGAGATATTGAGATGGTTTGATAAGAAAATGGATATGGCACATCATAATGTGTCTAACATACACTAAATGCTTATCATTTTTGTTTTTTTAATACACATTTATGCAGTCAATAACATCAGCTCCTATGCAAATAATTTGGTAGCGAGAGAATTTTTATTTTGCCATCAACCAAAGCCCTAATCTAAAGTAGAAAAAAAAATACACTGAGGACATATTCATGTTACACATATGCTTTTTGATCCTTGAAAAAGACTTTTACATTCATGTTTAAGTACAAATACATTTGAGGTTCATCTTATTTGCTCTTTTTAATTATGAAGTGAAGGGAACTGTGGGTTACATTTTAAAAACTTTGCATAAAATCTCTCTAGTCAATTTCAAAATAAATTGCCATACATTATGCTTGGGAGCACTTCATTTTCAACAGTTTTTCTGTGGAAGTATTTTCTTTACATATGCATACACTCATAGATAATTGCAGGTTAACAGCTTGTAGAGGAGGACACCATGAATCACAAAACCAAGAAGAAGCCTCTTGTTACTTAAAAAAATATTTGAAGATTGTTTTGTCTTGCTGATAAAACTATAATTACACTTTACATTCTTCACAGGATTACTCAGCAAATGGTATATTTTTATATAAAATAGCTGTCCTTGAAGATAGGTTATTACAATGAGTAAGTCCTGTCTTTCCATAGTAGATAACATTCCTGAGATGGGCTCTTAGGTCTTTGCATGTTGTCTTTGTTCTGCTCTTGCCTCAGTTTTCAAAGAGTGAGAAACAGCTGCAAATTATTTTACACAGCTATAGCTGCATTTTGAAAATGTTTTCCATCTAGTTGATGAAAAACAGTTGGGGTTGTAGGTTGAGAAAAGACGTCAGAATGCCCATAAATTTTTCTAAGGAAATGTTATAAACTTTGCACCCTGGATATAAAAATGTAAAACATCTAAAAATCCATATTTTAGTGAGTAAAGCAGTCTAAATAAATTAATCAAGGACTCAGTACAATGTGAATGAACTTGAAAATTAATTCTTCACAGAAAGAATATAGGTTATTATTTCTCAGCATGTATATGTTGTTACTGTTATGTTTTAAACAATTTTGTCACATTCTGGGAGGAAGTTTTGTTTTCAGGTATCAATATTATTATTGACTTATGGTTAAGAAACACATACACATATCACATATAAGTCTCTCTGAAACAAAATTAATCCAGTGAGTAATTTAGAGTTCTTTTGTTTATAAAGGGCAACAGAAGAGAATATAGTAAGCTGGGACTTAAACTATGAAGATAGCAGGGAAATATTGTACAATTTTCTCCTGTGTATATTTGGAATGTAAGAAACTAGAAAAAGGACATAATAGATATTCAATAAATATTGGTAGGGTGAAGGAACATTTATCTATTAGAGAAGCCATTATACGATAGTTGTTCAACATTTATAAAATAGTGATATAATATTGGGAATAAAAGCACTGAAGATTCAAGTGTTCAAAAGTGCTAATGAATTTCTTGTACTTCTTTTGATCCAGTTTTTTTTCACTTCAAGAAAACCAAATTAATGAAATCTATTTATAGGGATTCTGACACAATTTTACTTCTTCTATATCATTTCTGTTTTCTTATTTATTTATACAAGTTTCCCTATCATCACAACTATTTCCCATATGCCTCCAATCTACGTCAGATATTTCAGTTTAAAAATGGCTTATCATTTGGGTCTACTGTTAGAATCTCAAAAATATACACCTTCTGAGATCCCTCTGAGCCATGTGATGATATACTTCTGTGCTATTCCAGTAAAATGGAGAATGTCTTATGAAACTGTGAGACATGTAGAATTACCTTTACAGTGTGGATTGCACAACTGAATTTAAGGGATGGCTCTAAGGAGGGATATACCTACTAGGTTCTCAATAAATGTAATATATATCAGTTCAGGAAATATGTCTTCCATTATTTCAGATTTTCACAAGGCATTAAGTAAATTGTGTATGGAAAAGCCAAGTAAGTGGTACTATTTATTTACTTATCTATCTATCTATCTATCTATCTATCTATCCATCCATCTATCTATCTATCTATCATCTATGTATGTATCTATCATCTTTTTATTTTCTTTCTTTCTTTCTACATAGCTTTCTATCTCTTCATTTGGAAAATTGTGAGATATTGAATCCAGGGGCACGGTGATACTAGCTAATTTTTCTATCATTAACCGAGCATATAAAGAAATATGGAGCCTTAGGAAACAAGATCAGACTTTCAATAAAATAACTATTTAACAATGTGAGCAGATATCTTTTAATTATTTATGAAATTTTAAAGAAAGTCTATTTAGTGATTTATGCTACTGTCTAATCCTGATCCTTTGGGACTCAATGAAATCCACAATAAGGAGAATAATTACTAACCTTAACAATATAATTGTCAAACCTAGCCCAACATATATAAACACACAAAATGATTGCCTTATTCAGATCATAATATTCACTCTGAAAACATACAAAAACTAGCTGCACTGTAAATGAATAAATATTTGTTTATTATATTTTGAGTAAATATAAAGAACAATAGAGATAGAAATTAGTGGAGACTCTCAAAATTGTATTTATCACCCCCAAGTATTTAGAATTATTTTCACAATATAATACACACACACACACACACACACACACACACACACATATATATATATATATATGGAAATATACATATATATATATTGTTTCATGATGCCATTGTGTAAATTGGTTTTCTTTTTATAGTATAGATTATACAAATAATTTTCTCTGAGTTTTCTGCAATTACACTCTTTTGTCTGCATAGTATCAGTTCAAGCAAAGGTTACTCTTTACTTAAGACTTATAGTAATCAGTATTAACATATCAGTTAACTGGTCCTGCATATGGTAGTACTTCATTAATCTGTAAAGATTAATAGTTTCCATTAAGTATTCACCAATTATCATTATGGATTCTATTTTAAGTGATTCATTATGAAGACACAACCACTTTACTTGATTGGACTTAATTGTTCATAAGTTTTTACCTTAACATAGCATTACTCCCTTTTAGATTCTGTATATCTATTAAATGAGGGGGGATGTCTGTTGTGATGTCTTCTCTTTAACATAAAGTTTGAAGTACAATCCTCAGGTTTCATTATTATTTTCTATAATTTGAGACTAAATTTCTTGAGTTCTTTATATATTTTGGATATTAGACCTTTGTCAGATGTGGGGTTGGTGAAGATCTTTTCCCAGTCTGTAGGCTGTCGCTTTGTTCTCTTGACAGTATCTCCTGCCTTACAGAAGCTTCTCAGCCTCATGAGGTTCCCATTTATTAATTGTTGACATTAAGGCCTGGGCTGTTGGTGTTCTGTTCAGGAAGTTGTCTCCTGTGCCAATGTGTTCCAGGCTCTTCCCCATTTTTTCTTCTAAGTGACTTAGTATCTCTGGTTTTATGTTGAGGTCTTTAATCCACTTGGATTTGAGTTTTGTGCAAGGTGACAAATATGGGTCCAGTTGCATTTTTTTACGCCTAGACATCCAGTTAGACCAGCACCATTTGTTGAAGATGCTATCCTTTTTCCATTGAATGGATTTGGCTTCTTTGTCAAAAATCAAGTAACCATATGTGTGTGGATTCATATCTGGGTCTTCGATTCGATTCCACTGATCAACAAGCCTGTTGTTGTGCCAGTACCATGCTGTTTTAATTACTATTGCTTTATAGTACAGTTTAAGATCAGGTATGGAGATTTCTCCGGAGCACCTTTTATTGTACAAGATTGTTTTAGCTATTCTGGGTTTTTTGTTTTTCCATATGAAGTTCAGAATTGAACTTTCAATGTCTTTAAAAAATTGTGTAGGTATTTTGATAGGGATTGCATTGAATCTGTAGATTGCTTTTGGTAGGATGGCCATTTTTACTATGTTAATTCTCCCAATCCATGAGCAAGGATTAAAATTACAAATAATAATTTAGATGTATCTATACTTAAATCCATGGGTGAGTCAAATCAAGTAGACATCATATATTATAAATTATGTACTAAAACATGGAGAATATGAAGAAACAAAGTATTTTATAGTGCTAGACTTATTGGATAAAGAAATATGTAGATAATTGGTACATTTTACAATATTATCACAATTTGGTGGTCATGAGGCATTGCTTTTGTTAATGCCCTGTTTATAAAGGAGGAAATTTTTCTGTTTTAAATAATTTTAAGAATACCACTTCTGGTGGTATATGCCTTTGTTCTAGTACTGAAGACATGAAGCAGAGAGATCATGAGTTTGATACCAGCCTAGGGTACAAAGAAGATGTGAGAGGGATGGGGGGAGAGAAGGGAAACTGAAGGGCATATCTCCAAGACAAACTGGACACCTGCAATCAGGTGGGCTTCTGGAAGAATGTGGAGGTGACTCTACCTGAGACTCCTAGCAACAAGGAACATGGAAACTGAAGTGGCTTCCTCCTATAGCCAGGCAGGATTTCCAGTGGAGGGAAGGGAACACCAACTAAACCACAAACACCAAAATTTATCCTGCCTATGAGATGTGCAGGGATAAAGATAGAACAAAGATTGAAGGAATGGCCAAAGACCGGCCCAACTGGAGACCCACCCCATGGGAAAGAGCCAACCCCTGACACTAAGAGCCTAGATAACTGCCCTCTGAGAGGCTCTATTTGGTGGCAGATCAAAGCAGAACCTGAGACCCACAACCAAGCATTAGGAGGAGCTCACGAAGTCTCATGTGAGAGTTGAGGGAAGGATAGAGAGACCTGGAAAGGACAAGAATTCCACAAGAAGGCCAACAGAGCCAACTAACTGAGGACCATGGGGGCTCATGGAGACTGAACCACCAACCAAAGAGCATGCATGGACTGGAACTGGGCCCCCTACACATATGTAGCTGATGGGCAGCTTGGTCTCCATGTGGGTCCCTAGTAATTAGAGCAGGGACTGTCTTTGACATGGACTTAGTTTCCTGCTTTTGGATCACTTTCCCCTATCTGGGCTGTCTTGTCTTGCCTCAATGGAAGAGGATGCACTTAGTCTTCATGAGATTTGATATGCTAGGGCAGGTTGTTGGGGGAAGCTCTCTTTTCTGAGGAGAATGGGAGGGGGAGAGGGAAAATAAGGTGGGAGCATAGGACGAGGATGAAAGGAGGGAGAGGTTGTGGTCATATGTAAAGTGAATAAATAAATTAATAAGAAAAGTCTATAAAATAATAAATATAAAAATAATGAATAAAAAACCAATACTGTTCATTCAAAAATTAGATCTCACTATCCAAACTAAAGTCATTTTTTCATACTTGGTAGAAAAGAATGATTTAAGTATGAAAGTAAACAAAGGGAAATTATTTCTTCTATATTCACTGTCATTGAACATAGATATTTACATATATGTGAAATCTGTAGAGATATTCAGGCTCTATTGCCAATTAAAGACCAATTTTTGAACTCCATTTAAAACCCTTTGTTGGCTAATAGTGAGTTGCAATAAACAGAAATATGAAAATACCAGCATCAAATGATTTTCTACTTTGAGGTTAGGCTTTTCTGTCTAAAATAAATTTACACCAAAATGATGAAATTTACTTCTGCATGAGTATTCCTTAACTAAACAGCAACCCTTACAGAGGGCCAGTTTGTGTTCTTGTTAAAAGTTGCTATCACTACTCTGACTTGTTAAGTGATATATTTAAGTTAGTGCTGGTGAGAGATACTCATGTTTCAATGAAAAAAGAAATGATTAGGTTAACTCTTATCCCAGAGGGAAGAGGTAGCATACCTTAGAGCCTTAAATGGGCAATGCAAATATGTGGGCAACATAGATAGCATACAAATCCAACCAAAGTCTAGTGAGGTAAAGAAGGAGGAAATCTTTGATGGAGATCAAGTTTTTACTTACATAATTTTCTCATCATGGTATCACTCTAATTCATCTGAAAGAGGACATACTATGCCCCGACACTTGGAATTTCATACCCACTTCACTAGATTAAGGCAGAAGTAAAACAGTCAAGCAGCTCATTGTATAGAGTCTTGTCTTGGGATTTCTATTACTGTGATAAAGAACCATGACCAAAATCAACATGAAGAGCAAAGGGTTTATTTTGAAATACACTTCCAGGTAATGATCAGTTACTGAGGGAAGTCAACTCAGCAACTCAATCAGGGCAGGGACCTGGAAACAAGGGCCACCAGCCCAAGTGTTGCACCTCCCACAATGGGCTGGGCTCTCCCATACCAATCACTAATTAAGAACATGCACTACAGACTTGTAGAGGCCAGACTTGTAGAGGCATTTTCTCAATTGAGGCTCCTTCTTCTCAGATAACCCTATCTTGTATCAAATTGACATAAAACTAGACAGCACAGTTCACATATATTTAGAACACAAGATGAATTGGGCAGAGACTGCTTCAGAACTTGATAACAACATGGATGTCGAGTCACAGTCATATGAATGATAATGATGGCAATCATTGTTATCAGATATGCAAAGCTGTTATTGAATCAGTTAATGTTTGAAATCTTCTATAGAAAACATTTTCTAATTGATAAACTTTTGTTTTAACAGGTAAAATTTGATGAGTTAATGATTTTATTGTTACTTAGCTTCTTCACTCTTTGATGAAGTAAACAATTTAAAAATTATACAATTGATTTTAGTTTCTCTTAAAGAGAGCTTGGTCATTTGTAGAAATGTTTAACCTTGAAAAAATAAAGCAAAACAAAAATTCCTCATATATATTTTTTCCAAATTAAACTCCCAAAGTTTTGGAGAAATTTTCTTCTAATACTTTCAAGGATTCCAAAGACTACTGCTTCTTTATACAGATAATTATCTCCAAATTATTGCTAGTGTTCTCTTTCCCTGAATGAATTTTTCCTTTCACCCCAATAGTTAACACAATAGGGAAAAGTCTGCACTTTGTTCTTTTTCTTTTTATTATTATAATGTAACTGACTTGCACATAATTAATTAAATCATAAACAGTAGTTTCTAATATACCATTATTCATTCATACATAGTGTTATTTTTATACATTCTATATTTTACTAATTTCATTAATTTTATGTTTAGTAAATTTAAGCCTAAGATATCTTAAATAGAGGCTGAACAGAAGATTGTTAACAATAGCAATTAATACACTACACTATCAATATTAAGAATATTAGAGCATATTATTTCAGCCAATTATTTACCACTAACATGAACGTCTTAGGAAAGAAGGAGAGAATTAATTCTATTGGTGGAAATATCAAGGATACATAGAAATGTTCAGTATATTGTGACTAGAGCATTATGTGGACAACAGGAACTAGTAAGATAGTTAATAACCTTGAATTCTAGCTAAATAATTTAGAATCTATCCTCTTGGCCAGTCATCTGTGCAAACAACTCATTTGGGCTCTGAAAGTAAGACTATTCCCAAGAAAGAAGTGACATTGATTAATGAAGATGGAAGAAAGAAGAATAAGTATTGATCATTTAGGAGAAGGATATCATTAGCTGCTCAGAATTTTTTTTATCACACTCTATCTTTTTTATAAGAAACCTGTTTATGCTTATCCCATTGCGTGTGGGGTCCTGCTATTCCAATCGATAGTGATTTCTTTAAGGAACTTAGTCCCCAGGTATGTACTGAGGTGAGACAGAATTGCTTCCCCAGTGTTTGTTGTTATACTATGTCAGCAAGGAACAGAAAGCACTGCATTAATATATATATATATATATTGCAGTATCAGCAAGCTATTGGTATTCAGAATACTCAGTTTGCTAGAATTAAAAATATATATGTGCTGCTTCATTTAATTGTTTTAATTGTCGTAAGATGCTTAACGACCTGAATACTAAAGAGCTTGAAGAATGGTAAATAAAGCAAGTCTGATGTATGAGAGTTGAGATAAGTTGTTCTATTTGTTTGTGTATTACCAGAATAATTGGATGCTATCCAGGAATGAATGTCACCAAGTTGATTTGGAAGATCATCATCCTTGTAAACCTAGCATGAAAAGAAAGGAAATTCTTGTTTATGAATAATGCTCCATGAAACAGGAGCCACACTTCAAGCACACAGTCAGCACTTTCTCCTGCAGGTACTCATTTTACTTGAGTAAAGCTATAGAGCAAAATTTCTCCTTCGGACCTCTATTAATATTTTTGACACTGTAATTATTTTAATGGGGGTAATATCCTATTTACTTTGGGATGTTTTGTAGAATACATCTCTTCTCTCTGAATGCTGGTGTACTCATATATCTTCAAACATTGCTTTTAATTTTAATTATTTGATACACATGAGTGTACATTTAAAATGAAACATTGTCAAGTTCTCAGAAATTGTAGTTTATGGATTTTATAGCCATATTTTGAACTCAAGATTCCTCAGGTTTAAGTCTTTTCTCTGCTGTTTAACACTCGTGTGATCTTTGGAAAGTTACTTAATATCACTAAGATATACACTATGCTGACCATTAAAATGATGGTGACACTAAATTTGTGGACTTACTGTGAAGAAAATAGAAAACATGGGGAATGGTCTATATAACATATGTCATTATATTTGCCAAAATAATGTTTCTTGAAAAAAATTGGGATTATTGCTAAGCTTTATTTCTTTCTCACTGGTTTCATTGGAAGGAGAGCCTCTTCTCTAATTCAAGGAAGATGCTTCTTCCTCTTCTCCAGTCCCTATCACCTCCAGATTTCTCTGTAACATGACTGTGATTGACATGATTTTGTCAGTTGTCTCTTCAACATTTTCTTTTCCATGAAAGATATACAGCACTAGGAGAAATTTAGATACCTACTCAGGTAGTTATAAACATTGAAATTATCCACTAGAATAATGAATAAAGAAAGAAAATTTGAATAAAATAAAATTACAAGAAAACAATAAATTTATAATCACATCTATTTGTAGGGTTAGTATTGAGGAAATAATAGCTATGTTAGTGAACTTAACATAACCAATGCATAAATATTATCAAAATTTCACATTGTTTACCTCAAATATATGCAATTATTATCTATTCAAGCTAACTAAAATAATAAATTATAAGATATTGGCTACCAAAAAACTTTGGTATTTGTCCCTGTCTTGTATATTCTCTTCTTCCTTGCTTTATCTTTATTACTGGGAAATACAGATGAATTAATTATTCAAGAGATAATCATGTGGTAGCAGTGAAAATGACCTAGGTCCTGCTGTGGAGCACAGGAAGACATCAACAGCTTAAACAAATATGATTGATTCCTTGACTTTGCTGTGTACTCATTGACTCACTGTATCTTGGGCTCAGGAATATTAGATTTATCTCAAGGGCTTATGATTCCATTTTGAAATATTTTGGTTTTGAAGATTTTACCACATTTTGTAAAGTAGGCTGAAAATCAATGACTATTTTCTCATATGATAATGATACCTTCCACTAATGTCTGCTGTTTCTCTTTTTCAGTTTTGATGATTTCATATGTGTATACAATGTATTTTGATCATATTCACTTCATTATCCTCCTATCCCTCTCACATAACTGCTTCCTCTTTTTCTTCCCAATTAACCCTGCCTCCACCTTATTTCCATGTTTTCTTTTATGTGTGTCTTTTGCACATAGCCACATCTACTGTGCATGCATAGCAGTTTGCAATGAACATACCGAAGGACTTCATAACTCTTCTCGACAATCCATCTCTTATTTATTTTTTTAGCCCCTCTTCATGATCTTCCACTGAAGTCTGTAGGAGGTGATATAAATGTCTCATTTAAGGCTGAGTATTCATCAATTCCTGATTCTAAGTACTTTAATCAGAAATGAATCTCTGAATTATCCATAGCCCACTGTAAAAAGAAGCTTCTTTGACAAAGACTAAGACCACTGATGTAAAAATAAATATTTAGAAGACACTTTTATATGTCCATTTAGCAAGGCATCAATGGAAGATTTCCACCTAAGTCTGAAACAACCATACCATATCTGCTTCACAGGTCAGTATTACTGCAAATGGGAATCAGAACTGGGAAAGACAGTGAATGAATTTTCTTCTCTAGCAGTCTGCATAGCAATTTCTGACACTATAAATGCTATCCAGCAGGCAGGGAAGGGGGGTTACCCAGCTCAGTTCCAGCTTGATCTCTCTGTGCACCATGTCCATTTTGTGTGATATTTTCAACAATAGGGTCTTACCATCTAGCTTCCAAAAACCACTCAATGCAATAGCACAAGCCTTTATTATATGGGTGAGCCTAGAGGCCTCTCTGGATAATAACCCTTAGGAAAGGATTCCTTATCTACCTCTGAGATTTTTTATTTAAATACTGTTGGCTGCTAGGAGGACCATTGCCAAGCCATGCAGGATATATCCATTAATATTCTGTTTTAAAAAGGAGATGGGGGAAGGGAATGTGAGAGGGAGGGACTTGGAGGAGTAGAAGGAGGGGAAGCTGTGATTGGGATGTAAAATAAATAAACAAAATGATAAAAATAAATTCTTTCTAATAAGTTTCTAGAACAGTAGGTGTCTATATTTCTTTATCATCTGTGATGGTTTGATTGAGAATGACTCCCATACGTTATTATATATTGATGGTAGATTCCTAGTTGGTGGACTGTTTTGGGAAGGATTTGGAGGTGTGGCCTTATTTTAAAAGTGTGCAAATGGGGGTGGGCTTTAAGATTTCAAAAGCCCATACCAGCCCCACTGGCTTTCTTTCTTGCCTCTAATTTGCAGACCATGATATAAATTCTCAGCTACTGCCTCTGTGCCATGCCAGCCTGCCTGCTGCCATGATCTCCATCATGATGGTTATGACACATTTTCTGAAACTGTAAGCCTTCTATAAATTCATATATGTTGCCTTGGCCATGTTGTCTTATAACAACAATAGAAAATTAAGTAAAACATCCTTAATTGTATTTAACCATCTCCTAAACCTCATCCATTTCCCTATTTCCCTTTTTCATCCTTTATTTCAACATTTTGTCACCTAGTATTTCCTCCTTCTTAATTTCATTCCACAAGTGTTTTAGTATTTTACCATTTCTGTCCTTTCCTCCCATTCCTAAACTCATGGCTCCTTTCTTGTTTCCTCACCTCTACAGATTCCTGTTTAAACACAGAAATCTAAAAATTTGAAAACAAGGTCTTCATATGAAAGAACATAGGACAAATTTTTGGGTGTGCATTATTTATACATTATAATATTTTATTTAATGACTTTATTTATATGAACTTTTGTGTAGTATAGAAAGAGGTTGATAGAAATGGAGTTCACAAGTGACTGAATTTTTCTTCTGTGTTTTCTGGGAGTCATGTGCTAATCAGTTTTTCAGCAATATGTTGTCTGTACCAAAGGGATTTTACTTGGATGCATATGCTTCTATTTTTCAAAATGTTTCTCTTGTCTGATAAATTACTTTATCCAAGTAATAAAAAAGCACATTTTATCAGAAAGATTTTGCTGTTCTGCTAAAGGTTAGCAATCTATCCGCAAGATAATAATAAAATATTTATAAGTTCCTGAATTTGACGTTCACACTCAAGGAAATCATTCTCATTAAAACAGTGAATAAGATAAGTCGTGTTTATTAAAGTTTTTAATTACATAATTTCTAAGCTGCTAATTTTATATCATTATGGGACTAATATAAATGACTATCCAAATTTAATATCAGTGATGTCTTCAAACTTTTAATCTAGACAGTTAAGAATTTACTGTGAAATAATAAACCTACCGTTATTATGTTGATGGAATTATTAATTGGGTTTTCTTCATTTCTTGTTAATGTAGACTATAAAAGTAACACATTTTTCATCTTAAAAATTGCCTATATTCTCTTAGGGTATACCCAGCACGAATGTAATTGTATGTAAAATTTTATCTTAAAAATTTAATTTTAAAGGTTAACTTTAGTTTAAGAGCTTCACATTATAAGCATATGAAACTTTATTATATATTTGGGAGATATTTTGAGATTTTTCATTGTTCTGCAGGCTTTAACATTTTAATACTAGTTTTATGATGTATGTATCCATAGATTATACCTGTAGTTATCTGAGTCTTATATACATATGTTACAAAACAGTTAAGAGAAAGCTAAGCAAATTAAATGCTTTAAGAACTGATCCAAGTTTGAATGCTTTTTAGTGCATTTGTGTGTCTTTTTTTTTTACAAATATTAATTTATGTTTTTAAGAGTACTTTTGATATCTTTATCAGCTGAATGCATAGAATTAATTATGATATCAATTTTGATTTTTCTTTTTACATATTCACTTGTGTTTAGAGCTTCTTTGCCATTTCTGTATTGCTATTGACTGCATAAATGCCCCTCATTCATTTGCTTTGTGAAAAGCTGTGGAGTCTCTCAGAGCTATGTTCGATTAATATCCACTTATCAGTAAGTATATATCATGTGTGTCTTTCTGGGTCTGGGTTACCTCACTCAGAATGATTCTTTCTAGTTCCATCCATTTGCCTGCAAATTTCATGATTTCCCTGTTTTTAATAGAAGAGTAGTATTCCATTGTGTAATGGTACCACAATTTCTGTATCCATTTTTCAGTTGAGGGACACCTAGGTTGTTTCCAGATTCTGGAGATTATTAATAAAGCTGCAGTGAACATAGTTGAGCAAATGTCCTTGTTGTATGTTGGGGATATCTTGGATTTGGTTTGCAACTATTTTATTGAGTATTTTTGAGTCAATTTTCATAAGGAAATTCATCTGAAATTCTCTTTCTTTGTTGAGTCATTGTGTGATTTAGGTATCAAGGTGACTGTGGGCTCATAGCATGAGTTTGGTAATGTTCCTTTCATTTCTATATTGTGGAATAATATGAAAGGTATTGGTATTAGCTCTTCTTTGAAAGTCTGGTAGAATTCTTGGCTGAAACCATCTGGCACTGTGCTTTTTTTGGTTGGGAGACTTTTGATGACTACTTCTATTTCTTCAGGGGATATAGGACTGCTTAATTTGTTTACCTAATCTTGATTCAACTTTGGTAAGTGGAATCTACCAAGAAAATAGTCCATTTCATTTATATTTTCAATTTTTGTGGCATATAGGTTTTTGAAGTAAGACCTGCTGATTCTTTGGATTTCATCAGTGTCTGTTGTTATATCTCCCTTTTCATTTATGATTTTGTTGATTCAGATAATGTCTCTCTGATAGCTTGAGAAAGGATTTGTCTATTTTGTTGATTTTCTCAAAGAAACAGCTCTTGGTTTTGTTGATTCTTTGAATTGTTCTTTCTTTCCAATTTATTGATTTTAGCCCTGAGTTTGATTATTTCCTGCTGTCTACTGCTCTTGAGTGTGTCTGCTTCTTTTATTTTTCTTAGGGATTTCAGGTGTGCCAATAAGTTTCTTTCTTTCTTTCTTTTCTTTCTTTTTTTTTTTCTAGACAGGGTTTCGCTGTGTAGTCTTGGCTGTCCTGGACTCACTTTGAAGACCAAGTTGGCCTTGAATGCACATTGATCCACCTGCTTCTGCCTCCTGAGTGCTGGGATTAAAGGCATGAGCCATCATGTCTGGTGCCATAAAGTTTCTTGTATGTGTGTCTCCAATATCTTTTGAAGGCACTTTGTGCTATGATCTTTCCTCTTAGCACTGCTTTCATTGTTTCCCTTAATTTGGGTATGTTTTGCCTACACTTTTATTGAATATTAGGAAATATTTAATCTCTTTCTTATTCTTTTCCTAAACCAGCTGTTGTTGAGTAGAGAGTTGTTCAGTTTCCATGTATGTGTGGGATTTTTATTATTTCTGTTGTTGAGGTCCAGCTTTACTCTATGATGGTCTGGTAAGATACAACATGATATTTCAGTCTTCTTATATCTGTTGAGGCTTGCTTTGTGACTGACTATATCAGCAATTTTGAAGATGATTCTGTGAGGTGCTGAGAAGTTATAATCTTTTGTGTTTGTATGAAAGGTTCTGAAGTTGCCTTTTATATATATTTGATTCATGACATCTGTTAGTGTCATTATTTCTCTGCTTAGTTTCTGTCTCGGTGACTTGTTCATTGGTGAGAATGGAGCGGTGAAGTCCCTTACTATTAATGTGTGGTGTTCAATGTGTGACTTAAGCTTTATTGATGTTTCTTTTGCAAACATGGGTGCCCTTGCATCTGGGGCATAGATGTTCAGAATGGAAATGTCATCGTGGTTAAGACTTTGATTAATATGAAGTGCCCTTCCTCATCTCTTTTTATGAATTTTGGTTGAAAGTCTATTTTATTAGCTATTAAAACAGCTACTCCAGCTTGCTTCTTGGGTCCCATTTTTTTCTTGGAAAACCTTCTCCTAGCCCTTTACTCTCAGGGAATATCTATCTTTGGGGGCTGAGGTGTGTTTCTTGTATGTAGCAGATTGTTGGCTTCTTTTTATGCATCCATTCTCTTAATCTATATCTTTTTATTATACAGTTGAGGTCATTGATGTTGAGAGAGATTAATGACCAGTGACTGTTAGGTCTTTTTATTTTGATTTTGTTTGTGAAAGTGTGTTTGTTTACTTTTGGTTTTGTTGTAGTGAAATTATTTATTTCTTGTGGTTTCCTGGGTATAGTTAGCTTCCTTGGGTCTGTGTTTTCCTTCTACTATCCTCTATAGGGCTGGATTTGTGGATAGGTAGTTTAAATTTGTTTTTTTGCTGTGGAATATCTTGTTTTCTTCATCTATGGTTTTTGAAAACTTTGCTTGGTATAGTAGTCTCATCTGTCATCTATGGTCTCTAAAGGTTTGCAAGCTGGTGTTTTGGGGCCCACAGTTTGGTCTGTTGGTCGCTGTGCAGTCCCTGCTGTCCTGCTGGTCAGACACTATGCAGTAGGAACCACCGTCTTGGATCTCCCTGGTGTATGTTATTTCAAAACAACTATCATCCTCAATTTGTTTCACTAACCTCACTGTAGACATTCGACAGTTTTACAAAGATATGTTTCCTTTTATATCTTCTTCCTTTTTAACTTCTTCAAGTGACTCAAATTTAATAATTTCAGTCTCTACTGACTTTTGTTCATAATAAAATAGTTACTCGAATATTTTTTGTAAATATGAGCTCTATAAGTATCTTTAGCAGAGTACTGTCAAAGCTCTCAAGAGCATTGGCTTGCAGATGGCTTCATTAGTGGACAATTTGCATTTCTTTTCACTAATTGCCCTAGGACTAAAATAATAACCACATCTGACACATTCATGTCAATTATGAGCTTTGGATTTCCCAAATAATGAATGAAATTCCCATTGAAAGATGATGAAGAAATAAGAGAAAGTAGATTTAGTTCTACATTTGTCAACAGATTGTGTATTTGTCATATGAAAATAAAAGATAAGGGAACAAGATGGCAGCGCACAGTATCTACCATGTATAGAGGGCAGTGGACCATAGCCTGGAAAAAAGTCTGAAGGGAACAAGTCAGGAGCATCATGCTCCCCTCTCAGTACTTTGGGACAACATTCCCTCCTGTTCGGAGGAACAAACTTCAAACACCTTGTACTCCTCCGATTATGACCTCCTGGGGAACCCGTGCATGGTTGGCAGAGGCAGTGCAGCTCAGTAAATCAGGTGAGCAAAAGGACTTCTACCAAAAACGCTGCTGAGTCAAACCACAGTCTTGGGGTCTTCTCAGACTAAATAAGTGGGGAGATTAAGAAGAAACCCCCACCCTGGCCCCGAAGCCCCCACCCTAACCCACATTCCCACTGAGGCTCGACTTCTCTAGGAGTTGGGAACCACAAGCTCCAAGGACACTGCACTCTTTTGAGCATTGGGGCAGTGCAGGTACCCTATAGAACAAAGCATCAACAGAGTGGAAACAAGACAGCACACTGGCATCCAAATCACTGTTCTATACTGTACCTGATTCTTTTGAGGAGAACAAGTAGCCAGAGGAAACCTATGAGATCACAGATTCTAAATGGCAGAGCTCAGACAAATCTAGCTCTGGAACAGTGTTTTCCAATCAAGTATATGAAGCAGCTGCCCTCCAAAGACACACACACACACACACACACACACACACACACACACACACACACACACACAGCCGTGTCTATGAGTTTAGAAATCCCAAGCACTCTCAAGAGATGCCTAAAGGAAAGGGTAAGAAGACATACAACAAAAACCAAGACAGTATGGCTCCATCAGAAAGCCCAGACATCAACAGATACTGTAATGCAGCTGAATCCCAGGAAATGACCATAAAGCTATGGATATACAATTAGTTGAGAATTATAAAGAGGAAATGAATAGACCATTCCAAGAATTTCAGGAAAATACAAACAAACAAATACAGGCCATCCACGAAAACCAGGAAAACACCCTCCTGCCTCTGACTCCCAAGTGTTAGAATTAAAGGTATGCACTACCATTCTTGGTGCAATATGATTCTTGAAGAACCTAGTTTCATAATATGATATTTCATAAGAAATGTAGATGTTGTCTTCTTTAACAAAGGCAATAAAATAATGTAGGGAAGAGTTTCAATTTTCTTGGATTTATGGGATGGTTCTGTTAGCAATTACTATAAACCTATTATGGTTGAAATTTTAATAGTGTACTATTAATAACATGTATAGCCACAATAATCATTTTGTTCTTTTAAATTGGATAAAATGATCTCTTTTCATCTTATAAAACACTACACAAAGGATAATCTCTTTCTGTGTCTTCTACAAAGCAATATTGATAGTGGGGTAAAATTTTATACTATTGATAGAATTATAATTTTCATCAACAATTTCAAATAACCTTTGGAGTTAATGATGAGACAACATATGGATTATTCATGTTGTTGAGGAAGATTTCTCCTTATTAAAGGTAATTTAATAGTGCAATTTTAAATTACACTAATAGATTTTGAATTTTTCCCTTAGTACTAAAAATTTATCTGATAATTTTAATGGCAATATTCTGCACATATTAAATATTTTCTTTCATGGAAATAGAATTTCTTAAGGAACTAATTATTTATAACATATATACATATTAATTTATTCAATCAATTTCAATGAAGTCTATGCATTATAAGGACACCTTTGCTAAATTTTGAGATTTTTACTGAACATTCTAAGAAAGATGTATTTATTTTAAAAAATTTTTTGTTACATTGATGGAGGACATAAACATTTTATGGGGACAAATTCTTCTCCAAAGCTAGGAAATTTCTCTGTTTTATTAAAGCAGATGTTCTAATGCCAGTGCATTTTCCCATTCTATAGAATCACATACTTGTACACATGGTGAACTTTAAATATTACAAAAGACATTTATGTTAATATCTATGCCTACCCAAGCCTACAAATAGTGCACAAACCAAACAAGTGTATTATGTGACATATTTCTTTATAGAAATAATGAACTCAGCATTTGCTCATAATTCTCAATTTGTATTTATTTACGTTTTTTGTAAGATCTGATTTAAGAAATAAGTAGATGAGTTAAAGATAACTTTCCATATGTTAAATATTAATTAATAAACAAGATTGAAAACATGGAATCATTTCAGGGAACAAGTATGATAATTCTACCTTGTACTATTTGATATTGATAGTCTTTATTTTTCACATCAATTTATTCACTGCCCATTCATTTATTCCCATCCTTTACAGGAAGATTCATTCCCATTTAGCTTACTTATGTATATTTAAGCTCTAATAGCAAGTTCTTTTTTCTGTACTTTATTTGACTTCTATGTGTTTGCTATTTTTTTTTTTTACTATCTCTAACTGAATCCCATATGCAAAGGGGTTGCTGAATACTATTAATTGTATATAGAAATTGATACTCTATTACTTTTATTATGGCCAGAACAGTCACTTAGAATACTCACTTAAAGTAAGTATTGAGTTTCCACTTTACAGATAAAAATTAAATCTTACACATATGTATTATTGTATATTAATAACTCATTTTCATGTTCATTTATTTTTTCATTCATCAGTCATGTTATTACATGCTTACAATATTATCTTATTTTGTGTTAGCTCTGGAATGAACATGATGAGTTAAAGCAGGAATTGTTCCTGTTTTCATATAATTATTTTGTTTTTTGAAACAAACTTTATAGAAAATAGGAAAAGTATATATGAAATTGTCATAATTAGTGTAATATTGAAAGTATTGTACAGCACATAAACAATTACGTGGAGTTGAGAAAAATGTTTCTTAAGGGAGTGTCATAAATCCTGAAGTGTTAAGAACATTTGAAAAGTAGTCTTGATTTAGAATTTAAAAAATTAGACAAAATTAACACTATAAAGTCTTATATGACTTCCCAAACACAATTCAAATGGAGTAGATGTATCAAGAATATTAGATATTTGGAAGACAAACTTTTGACTAAATTACAAGCACTCTGAAAAAAACATAGGCATGAATCATATATATCATACATTTTTAAAAGAAATTTTTTTTCAAAATTCCAAACAGCAAACTAGAAAATGAAGCATATTTTAAAAGTCTGTACTAAGTGCTTATGAATCAAAATATAATTTATCATTGAATTATATCCTTAAACAAAAATAAATTTGAATGAATATTTAAATCAGGACACAAATTACAATTATATATGAGTTGGTCATTCACTTATCCAACATTTACTTTAAAATTTTCCCATTTAGTTTAGAAAGTATCCTTCTTTTACTTTTAAATATATTTACCATTGTTGATTACAGCTTTTTCATCCTATTTCAAAGGTTTATGACTAGAGCAAATCATGTTACACTAGAAATTTTAAGGAGTGGGTGTCTAGGCAACAGAATAGAAAATAAATGAAGGGTTCTCTATACCTATTCAACTGTCTTTTTGATGTTCTCTATCTATACTTTATTTTTAAATTGCTGTTCATTCTGAAGATATTTATAGAATGGGTGAAACAGACAAGGATAAATGATAACGACTTGGTGAACAGATTTCAGTTGACATTCTCAGCATCAAAGTTGTGTATATATCTGGACAACTGTTGTGCTTCAGATGGAAGATTTTGGGTATGTGAAATCAATAGATTGCATATGTTATATAGTATTATTAATTCATATCAGTATTGCATAAATACCTTAACTTCATACGATTGATTTAAGGTTCATACATAAGTTGGGTAAGTAATGTGTTGTGGGAAATTTTATGTCTATCATGACATTTACAGTTTATCCATTTCATTATTTTCCTCACTCAGTATGATGAACATTGTTAAAAATTTTTAAATAAAAATATAATCACTTAATTTACCTCTTTCTTTGCTCTCTCCAGTCTCTCCTAAGCAATTGATATTTTCCCCCTCTCAAATTTATGACCATTGACCTCTTTTGTTTATCTATTGTTATGTATTAACATATAATAGATTATATGTTAATATTTAATATATTCCTAAATATATAAACACAACCTTCTGTGTCTTTATGCATGTATATGATTTCAGGGATGACCACTTGGAATTGTACAACCAATTGTAGGACTCTCTTTATTTTCTTCTGCTTTCAGCATTCCTTAGTTGCCTATAGTTCTTTATATAGGTCTGGGACTGGGTGAGATTTCCAAAGAAAAACAGCAGGTGGAGTGGAAAGGATTAAAAATGTGCATTTGGAGAGGCTTCTGCTCTGCAGAGAAACAAAGGGAGGCATTCTCTCACGACAAGACCTAGATAATCTTTGACCTTGTGAAAGAGAACCTAAGTTATTGTCTGCGCCTAGAATGCAACTGAATATAAAAGCTACTGCTAATATGATTCAAGGGGACCTTGGTTGATCTTTGCAGTGTCCTCTTCCTAGCTTTAAAAAAGCATGAAAGTTGCATAGTTTTAGAGAGCTTCTGAGGTCAGGAAAATTTATTTTGCAAATTTTCAGATGATGATATTAGATCACCAGCAAATTAATTCTAGGCACTTTGCAATCTATTTATGGTTTTTTTGTATTTATTCCATTATAGTTACTAACTCAGTAGCTGTTTTCTGTGACATAGAGCTCAGCCACTGAATTTAGTACTCAACCCCCATAAAATACATATGCCATATGTTGTCATAATCTTCACTTGCCCTATCTTTCATACCCCATTTTCTCCTTTCCCAGGTCCGTCTTCCTTTTCCCATTAATACTGTTCTATTTCAAAAATTTTTGCAGTTTCCACATATAAAAGGAAATGAGGTACTTGTCTGAGTCTTTCTTATTACAAATGATATGACAGTCTGTAATTCTACCTATTTCTTCTGCAAATAAATTATTTTGTTTTCTTTATGTAACTATTACCCTGACCACACCCCTCTCCTTATCCATCACTATTTATCTCATCTTTATCCATCTTTCTATGGATATACCTATCTTCTATGTATCTCGCCTTTTTTTATCCATTCTTCTGTTGATAGACTCCTAGGCTAGTAATATATCTGGCTGTTGTAAATAGTGATGTAATAAATGAAAGTTGCATAAGCTCCTCTGTATGGCATCACATATTCAAGGAGTTTTATGGCTAGTTAATAACATAGCTATTTTATAATTTTTAGTATGGGACCTATACTATTTCACATACTATCTTCATTAAGTTCACTGTCATCAACAGAGAATAAATGTTGTTTTTTTATCCACAACTCCTTTAGAATTTATTTTAAATTCTGTGTCCCAGGTTCGCAGATTGTGAGCAAGCAAAGAAAACTCCAAGCCAAAGGTTGTTTGCTAGGGCTCCCCAGAGGCCTCTTTAGGATGTTGGACAGTGGGTTTTAGATCCTGCACCCTGCTCAGCTCAGCTAGGTTCACTGACTGTATTATAGTTTGGTTGGGCAGGGGAGGAGTGTGTTGATATATTTCTAAGTCCAAAGTTGCTCAGGTACCCTATAGTCCTTTTCAAGATGGCAGGGCTCTTTCTATCTGCTGTGTTCCAGATGGTTCTCTGTGCCCCGTTTGGGTAAGGCCAACTGAGAGAGCTTAGAGCTCCAAGCTTCTCAGAGGAAACAGCAGCTAATGGGGGGTGTGGCCTGTGCAAATCTCTGTTCTGTGACATAGGTGGATCTGGCCAATAGGCTGTGGGTGGGCGTGGTGAGATCAAGGCCAGAAGCTTCTAGCAGGATTGCAGCGAATGAATAATTAGCCCAAGCAGGTCTCTGCCCCGTGGGCTTGCCTTGTGTCTTAGCTGTATCAGAGTGTTATGCTTCAGGTGGGTGTGCATACACAGACCAAGGCCTGAAGTTGCTCTTAGGATGGCAGCTAATGTGGACTGTCGCCGGTGCCGGGATTCAGCTCTTCCAGCCACAAGGTATGTTCCGAGGTGATAAGCAGTTGGGGGTGCAGTAAGAGATCTGGGTCTCCAAGCTGCTCAGAAGTTCCACAGGCCCTCTTGGGATAACAGGGATATATTTATCTGCTCCGTGACCCAGGAAGTCTAGGCCAGAAAGCAGCTAGGGGGCTGAGATATCTCAGGGCTCAAAGGTACTTGGGTGCCTCACACTCTTTTCTCAGAAGGCAGTTAATGTGGATTGTGTTCTGTGCTGGGACTAAGCTCTGCCTGTTTGCTTCCTATCCCAGATCCAGCAAGCAGTGGATGGTGGACGGGGGAGCAAGAGCTGCAAGTATTTCCCACAGTTTTTCTGTCTGCTATCCCGGAAGCAGTAGCCTGCAGTGAAGGCCCGAATCTGCAGGGATTTCCCATAGTCCTTCCCAAAATGGTGGCTAATGTGGGTTGTCTGCAGGGGCTGTCTTGTGGGTTAGCTGGGTGGCCAGGGGTCGGACCCACCCATGCTCCACATAATTTGGATCCCTCTCACCTTAGAATCAGCAGCACTGGTGTTTTGTAGTTCTCAGTTTGGTCTTTAGGTCCCTGCGCAGTCCTGGATTTCCTGCTAATCAGATGCAGTGTGTGATGCGATTGGTGCCGTCATCTTGGAATCCACCTGGATTTTCTTTTCTGGTTCAATGTATTTGGAGTTTTGTAGGCTTCTTGTATATTTATGGGCATTCCTTTCTTTAAGTTAGTGAAGTTTTCTTCTGTCTGATACAAAGTCCTAAAACTTACAAAGTTGGGAATGTCTAAGTCCTTTCTGTCATCCTGACGTTTCATACGACACAAACCTAAATTAATACCTAGCACACATTTAAAGATCTTTAGGATGAAGGTTGTGGCTCTTATCATGCATGTCTCCTAACAGTACAATTATCTGCTCTACCTCACTGTTTTTGGTTTTAAAAAGCCTTCAGGCACACAGCTATCACGGGTCAGTGTTCAGCAACCTTGATTCCCTTATGTTGGCACAACAGTTCTGAACTGCCTGTTCCCACTGTCTGGAAGCAATCATTTCTTCCATTTTGTTCCTTGTTTTTTATTTTATTCAAACAGAGACGTAAGTTTAGTATCATCTAATCTACCATGGCAAGTACAGAATAGATCCTTCTTTGTAAATGACTGACTTGTTCTTTCTTCTTGAATGCTCACATGTATCTTCATTTATCCTTGAGACTCAGCAACTCCTTCAGAGATAATGTCTAATCCTGAATGTTCTGTACCACTTTTTTCCCCCTTAAGAAACATTATATAATTTTTAGCCTCACATTCTGGCCTTTGTTAGCCTTCATAAGTCTTGCTTCATTCCACAGAAACAGCCATTCTGGGTGAGCTGTGTAACTTTTGTCTGGTCTTCAGGTATTTCTTTTAGTATTTCAATATATATTTTGCTTCTATGATTATAATTCTTTATGTAGTTTTTATTAAGCCTTAATGTGTTTCAGCAATGTTAATATTTAATTAGTTTCTTCTAATATGATAATTTATAGACTAAGTGTTTTATTAGTTTTTCAGCTGCTGAGTTCTGTTTTTGTTTCCCTATTTCATGGTTTAATTTTTGTACCTTTGTATTTTGGCAGCTTCTTTTCCCATCATATAACTCATGCTATTTTTGTTTTCTTTTGGGAAAAGCATTTGTCTCAAAATATCTTTTTATTCTCAGAATGTGCATTATTCACTGGTCTCCAGCTTCCATTCATTCCTTGCTTTAACTATAAATAATTTGCCTCAATTTTACTGAATAACTTAATGTTTATTCAGATTCCATTATTCTCTTTGTGAACTGAAAATCAATGCACTGATAGAGTGATGCCAGGATTTCCAATTTAGCTTTATTGCCAGTGTTTTTCATACCAGGCATGCCTTCTTCTCTTCGAGAAAAGAATCTCTCAGTTACCAGAGTTCAAACCCTGCCCCCTTCATAGTAAGTTCCTGTTCAACTCTTTGTTTTGTTATAGTTAGTCTCTCTCTCTCTCTCTCTCTCTCTCTCTCTCTCTCTCTCTCTCTCTCTCATTTCCTGCTCTCTTTCTGCTTCCTCTCCTTCTCCCTCCTTCCCCCCCTCTCTCCTCTCTCTGCTTCTGTGCTTCCCTTTCCTTCCTTCCATTCTCCTTTCTCCCTTCCTCCTCTGTCTGTGCCTGTCTGTCTCTTTGTCTGTCTGTGTCTGTGTGTCTGTGTCTGTCTGTTTGTCTATCTGTGTGTCTCTCTCTCTCTCTCTCTCTCTCTCTCTCTCTCTCTCTCACACACACACACACACACAACTTTGGCTGGATACAATGTTGAGTCACAGATAAACTTATAATGAGTTTTCTTCTATACATTCAACTCCTGTGTCATCAAGAATCATTGCCTATTCCAGTAAATATAGTTAATGAAAAAAAAACTTTGAGTAGAATACTATGAGTAGTAATAATTACTTAGAGAAATTGAAGATTTTTTGAGGGTTAAAGAGGTATGTGTTCTATCCATGCATATTCACCCTTATTCCATTTTATATTTTGCAAAATTTCATAGCTACATTTCAAATTATGGGTACCATGGCTATGATTCTTTCCTCATAGTTCTGAAGAAATACCCACCCCTCATAATGTTCTCTGTATTGTGTTATGCTGATAGTTGGTTTTAAGGGTAGGTTAATATTTTAAAAATAATTTTGTATTTTAGTTTTTATTAATATATTTCTCTATATTAGTTTCATTAAAATTTTAGTAGATTAATTGGATTATTGTCATAAAATAAATAATATAAACAGAAAATATATTTATTACACTATTACAATGTGTACCTCCAAAATCAATGGTGTAGAATTTCTTAGGAGCTTTAGTTTTCTACCAGTGATTAACAATTTTTAATAGGAAAATTAGCAAAAAGAGTCTTTCTTTAGATAAATGAAATTAGACACTGTCTTCATAACCTTTTACTATACATGTTATCTGAGTAGTAGCACGGGCTTCAGTAGGAATGCTATAAAATTGCATAATTTTAGAGTAAAGTACAAATACATTGAATTAAAACTGGTATTTAAGAAGAACTCTGTGTCAGTTCTGTGCATATTAGAATGAAACACTATCATTACTAAAATTGCTTTCAGAGCTTATCTCACTGAAAATCCATTTCTCTACATTTGTTCTTCAATAGATATGCTGTATGTATGTGACAATGGCCAAGAACTATTGTTATGCAGGTCCCTCTGGAGGAAAAAACAGCAAGTTGATTTATTAATTTGGTTGTGATAAGACTCCTACAATGCCTAATTTCCAGCTAACCACATGATGTCACTGAATTTGAATTGGAAAGAGATGTGTAGTCTGTTCTTACATGTCTGTGCTAGCTGACACCAGCAGGGCACTGCTCAGAATTTATTTGTTGTTTCTGTCTAAATAGAAACTACCTTTCTTGGGTTTTATGGAACTTTGGCACATTACAGATGTGATTCATTTTTAATGAGTTTATTGTAAATAAGGAACAGTGCAATGCTATGATAATATTGAAACTTAAAAAATAACTTTACAACTTTTTTTGAATTATTCTTTAAAATTTCATAGATACTATCATAATGTTCTTCTTGTAGGTTTCTAGGACCCTCTGGATCCTTCTACATTGCTATTCTCCCATGCTTCTCTCATCTAGAGTCCCAATAGGATGTCCTCCCTTCTGTCCCTGTTTCCTGGTAAGTGAAGATTTTCATGGGACGTGCCCCTTGGGCTAGTATGCAGATATAAGTGAGTATATGCCATTTGACTCTCTCTGCTTCTGGGTTAACTCACTCATTATGATCATTTCTAGTTCAATCCATTTGTCCACAAATTTCGGGAATTCCTTGTTTTTAATAGCTGAGTAGTATTCCATAGTGTATATGTACCACAGTTTCTTTATCCATTCCTCTACTGAGGGACACTTAGGCTGTTTCCATGTTCTGACTATTATGAATAAGGCTGCTATGAACATGGTTGAGTAAATTTTCTTGTTGTGTGCTGGAGCATCTTCTGGGTATATTCCAAGGAGTGGAATAGCTGGGTCTTGAGGAAGCAGGCAGATTTGGGCCCAGGGGTCCGCTCAAACTATGGCACCAGCTAAGGACAATACATGCAGTAAACTTTGATCCCCTACCAAGATCTAGCCAATGGAGAGGACATTCTCCACAGTTGAGTGGAGAGTGGGGTCTGACTTTCACACGAACTCTGGTGCCCCATATTTGGCCACGTCCCCTGGATGGGGGAGGGGGGCTGGTGGCACTCAGAGAAAGGATAGCAGGCTACCAAGAAGAGACTTGATACCCTATGAGAATATAAAGGGGGAGGAGGTCTCCCTCAGTCACAGTCATAGGGGAAGGGAGTAGGGGAAAAGCAGGAGGGAGGGAGGAATGGGAGGATATAAGGGATGGGATAACCATTAAGATGTAATAAGAAAAAAATTAATAATTTTTTTTTAATTTCATAGATATATTAATTGGATTCAGGATACTGTATGTCCCAAACTTCTCTAATCCCCTCCCAGTCCTGAAACCTGACAAACTTTTTTATACCTTCTTTATATATTAATTATGATGTCTTTAAGTTTGTTTATAAATCAAATGTATGCTTATATTTTGTTTTGTATACATAAATGCATCTTCTATCTTATATTTTCTTAAATAATTTCAATTTTTCTATTTTACATGATAATTTTACATCTCTTATTGATCAGCATAGTCATTTATAAGGAATATGGCTGACTTAGTCGAGCAATAAAACACATACAGCAACAAAATAAAAGAAGATAGCCCAAATTGAAGCTTCTGAAATTGCAATCATGGTTGTTATTTGTGTAAGGCCAATTTGTAGAGAGAAACTGTACTTGACTGTCTAATAAAATCACAGTTCCTGGGCATTTTCAAGAGAAGAATTGGTTAAAAAAATAGTTATGCATGATTGTACTGATAGCGAAAGATTTGTATGACAAAGTTTATGATGGATTTTTCTGACATTTTATTGCTTAAAATGGATCCAGGTATGAGTTAGGTTTATGTTTTTCTTCAACAGTCAACAGCAGCTACTTTCTTTATGAAGTCATTAAGAGCGCTTTAAATAACATGTTTATGTACACACAGCTCAGGAATTGAAAAGGCAGGTAAAATATTTTGATTCCCAAACCTAATTTCTTGACTTTATTTTATTACATTATATTTCTATGTTTTATTAACCTTTGTTCATTATATTATATTGAGTATGAATTTGCATCTTTTACAATTATGGGCACAGAAACACACATGCGCGCACACACACACACACACACACACACATCATGATGCTTTTAACAGAACTAATAGTTGAGGTCCCACGGTCATTTTGATCTCAAATAATTTTTCTTTAGATAGTTTCTTTGGTGATTAAAAGGTATGAAATTATGATCAATAAATGTGTTTTGTTATAATGAATTAAATAAGTATAATTAATCTTCACAACTTTGAATATTGTGCTCATGACAAAGATAATACATCTCATGTGGAATTACAATATTTCTGAGGCTTACAAAGTATTTACAATCTCTATACTTTTCTTCACAGACTTCTTGCAAGGTAGTGCAATTCTTCAGATGTTTGAAGTTAAAATTCTATAAATAGGTGCTTTGCAAAAGTTACTTAGGTTTGTGATGACAGAGGTAACCTTTAAACCTTGTCTTTAGATTTTACTGTGCCTCAAGATACTGTTGTTAAAGAATAATTTTTTAGGTCAATATTTCTGCATGAGCCAGTAGCAGCAGCAATAAAAATGGGCATTTAGCCAGGATATTATGTTGAGCTGGCAACCAAAAATTTCATACAATACTGCAATAGTTAACCCCATTCTTGATTTACCATACCTGTACTGGTCTGTCACTTTCCTAACAGAATAAAAGATATCACCATGAGTTACTTAATGAGAGAAATATATTCTCTAACAGGTGTCTTGCCTTTTTGTCATTATGCACACACAGAGAAAGTACTTGCTGAAACTAAAATAATTCTATGGTACTACTATATGTCATAGGGATTATCATAAACTAAAATGTCATTATGAAATATATTACTTTGTACATAAATAAGTGATTTTTGGTAAACTTTTTCTCAAATTTATTAGTTAGTTTTATTTGTGTTTATATTCACCAAATTGTAATCACCAAATTCTTAAATTGTCCACATCACTAACATTTTAGATAGAATTATATGTATCTATATATGTATGAAATACATAGAAATATATGTGAACATGTTATTTTTTATTATTATTTTTGTTTATAGTTACTTTTCACACTTTTATATGTCTTGATTTATGATTATGGTTATTAATATATATTGATATTATTCAATATATGACATATTCATGTACATCTTCTTTTATCAATGAAATTTGTGCTTTATGAGTCCATGTTTCTTATCACTATATTTATTTATTTTATTAAATTTATCTGTTGTGTTCACATCAATGCATACAATACTGAAAATACACATCTCAGATAAAAACTTACAGTAGTAGATTCTCTTCTTTTACCATATGAATTCCAGGGTTTTAACTCAGATTGTCAGATTTGCCTTTATTTGTTGACCCTCATCACTGGACCCTGTTTAGTATAGTTTTGACTCTGGAGGCTTTAATTATACTATAATTTAAAGGCTTATCTTGGTAGTCCTGCTATTTGTTTTTATTTTGTTTTTTAAATACTTTTTAAAAACATTTTTATGTTTATGGTTGCATTTATGCATACAGTACCCACAGAGGCCAGAAGAGGTCGATACATCCCTTAGTACTACAGCTACAAATGACTACCACCCTGTGGGTGCCGGGGATCAAAATGTGATTCTTTGGAAGAGTAACCCACGCTCTTGACCAATGAGACATCTCTCAAGCCCTTTTTCATTTTTCTTAAAGTTTCAAAACCTTGTAATGTGTGAACATGCATACAATAAATATAATTACTTGTTAATCTGAGTAACAGATTTGAGAAATATTTTCTTTATGTCTACAAAATCTGAAAATCATAGACTATCACATATATTGCATACTACTTATACATAGTTCTGTTTTTATTGCTTCATAAAAATATGGAAGGATATATGAGCAACTTCACTTATAACTAATAATAAATCTAAAAATAAAATTTATTGAAATAAATTTATTATGTTAATGATATGTAATAATAATCTTCCCTAGAAGCTACTTCATGTATTGTATATACATTTTAATCATGATATCAGAAAACTATGTTTACCTAGTCAAACTCCCTACATTTTCAATGTGTTAACATGATTGGATATCTAATATATTCAAAGCTCAATGAGTGAGAAGTGACTGTCTTAACTCAAATGTGAGGTTATGTAGATTAGAAAGTAATATTCCTATGTTTTTCTGTGATGGCTTAAATGGCTGTTAAAGGAACAGAAAAGCTACTGAAACTGAGTGAGTTTCATATTGAATTCATATTAGAATGACACAGTTAACTTTAAATACTGTGCTGGGTACCAGTTTCATGTACTTTTATTTAATTTGTTTGACTCTATCCTGGGTACTAGAAAACTTTCAAAGCTTCTATATCTCTTTCTAATTAGCAGATGTCAACATTTTTTGTATATTTTAATGACCCTGTGAGCTCTTTAAGAATGTATCTAGATAAACAGAATGCAACTAATGTTAACCAAATTTTTAAAGGGAGAGGGATTAAGACTAAGACTTCCTTACTAAAGGTTCCCAGATTGTTTCTTTAAGCAACCATGTTGAAGACCTACTCATCTATAGTATTAACACATTAAGGTACTATCTATACAGACATTGACTCTACTTTGAGTATTTCCCTTACTGGTATGTAAGGTACATTGAATAGCTTTAGCCGAGACATAGTGAGTGACATACTGGTTTTTCTCAATAGTATAAACGTATCTGGCAGGTTATTCTCCTAGGAAAAAATTATAATAGATCAAATATGTACTTTAAACTAATCTGTTGAATGCTACCATGCCTAAATCTCACATGGTATACACACTAAGATTATCCAAATTAAAAATGCAGGAAAAGCAAGAGTTTTAGAAACCGTCATGCTGGTTATTTTGTGCTTTCATGGCTGTGTGTGCCAGATGAGAGAGAATTTGGTATGTTTAAATGAGCTACTGAGAAGTTCAAAAATCCATCATGTTAGGCATCTAAAATTTTAAGGTCCAGCAGTTGGAAAATATGGTTGCATTTAATATTAATTGTTAACATATACATATATATATATACATATACTAGTTCATATTATCTTTGTAACTACTTATAAATTTCTTCTACAGTGTCAGCACCTGGAAAGGGACTATATAGAGAATGGAAAGTTTCCTAGATATGGATTTCAAAAGAATTTCAAAAATTTTGTCACGTTTCTCTTATGTCACTTAATTTTTAGGGTCTTAACTTCTTTCTTGTTCTAAGAAGCTTAGTATAATGCCTTCCTGAAGGCCTTGCAATGTTTTTGTTGGGATCAATTTACAGTTTGATATGATATGAGGTAAATGACCTGGGAGAATAATGGCAATAAATGGGGCAAGTGGAAATTTTCTGAACTTAAAAGTATTCATTTGGGTAGTGTAAGTACTAGTATATTTGATTTTAAATATAGGATACTTTATAATTGAGGTAAGAGTAAAAGGAATTCCCTTGTATGAATCAGGCTCTAAGTATTGTAGAAGAGTGGAAACTGAAAATTAGCTTTCCCCGATCTCTAGAAATATAAGTTCCTTAGGTAAGGTGAGCCAATAAAGCACAGGATATGGTTACACTTTTCTTTTAACTAATAATATTAATTACCACAAATTAATAATTGGGATTATCTTTTATGTTTGTCCTATATATGACATGGTAAATGCATATGATAAATATTATTTCTGATTTATCTTCAATTAATATTTGACTCGATTCTTCATTTTAATTTGTTGATTTTCTAATAGTAGAAAACTGTAGTTGTGAATTTGGCTTTCTGTTATTGTGGTATAGAATACATTTTAGTGGATTAATTTCTTGCTGTAAAAATTTGCTAGAATTTTTGGCTTATAATACTTTATTTATTAATAGAACTGTAGAATTGAAGAGAATATATATATACATATATATTGCAAAATCATTAAAAAATTATAATATATAATAATTTCTACTTTAAAAACAAAGAAAACTGAAAATCATAGTTGTTAGTTCATTTGTTCAAGATTATACGGCTAGTTAGTATAATGCAAGGTTATTAGTTCTTTATACATTTATTTTATTTAAGCCATGCTCAATTTATTTTAGGATAATTATATCTCAGTGTTTATATATTACCAGAATAAAGTTGTAGTTTGCCTTTCATTATGTACATTAACTCTTCAGCAACCATTTCTTCTAATCTCATATTTTTCCTTGTATGGTTCCACAGGAAGTTTAATAGTAATGAGTTCATTTTTTAGTAAAACATATGGCACATTGAATATATCATCTTATAATTTTTCTGATAATATGAATTGTATAAATATAGCATTAAAACTCACACTTATACTCAGCTGGAAATGCAACAACTTATTTGATACACAGGTTATTTTTTTTTTACAATGTATTAGTCACATTTCAGTCACTATAACAAATATTTGAGTAATCAACTTATAAAGAGAACAGAATTGGAAAGGTTCAGTTGCTGATATAAACAGCAAAACCTATTCCTTTTGCTTAGCACTTGTAAGAGAGATATCATGGTGAGACTATATCCATACATTTAACTAAAACACAGGGGTAAAACAGTGAAAATGTAATGAGATATCACAAAGCCCTTCACAGGGACATCCTCAGTGACTTGAAGATTTCCAACCAGGCCATATTTCTTAAAGTTGCCCAGCAGGAGGACAAAGCCTTAGATACCAATTATTTCCAAATGAAAACTACCACATTTTAATGAATGATCAATTAAGTTGACAATGTATGTATATCCATTTGATTTCCATAAAATATTTAGAATTATTTATTAATTTCTATTTTATGTATGTGAGGGTTTTTTTTTGCCAAAAAACAGTGATTTCATAAACAACTCAAAAGGCTTTTAACTCTTAAATGTCAAAGAGTAAAAGACAATCTATTAAAGGAAAATGGAAAAAAATAAAATAAAATACACAAAAATATAAATAAAATGAAAAAACACAGTAGAGAGCATAGATACCAATTAGTTGTGCAGTGAAAGTATCACATAATTTTTGTCTTTTTTGAGTTATTATTTATTTTATATTATTTGTTTTTTTGTTTTTTTTTTTAGAAACCTCTTTATTTTTTTAATTAATTTATTCTTGTTACATCTCAATGGTTATCCCATCCCTTGTATCCTCCCATTCTTCCCTCCCTCCCATTTTCCCCTTATTCCCCTCCCCTATGACTGTTCCTGAGGGGGATTACCTCCTCCTGTATATGCTCATAGGGTATCAAGTCTCTTCTTGGTAACCTGCTGTCCTTCCTCTGAGTGCCACCAGATCTCCCATGAAAGCCTTCACTTACCAGGAAACTGAGACAGAGGGGAGGACATCCCATTGAGACTCTGGATGAGAGAAGCATGGGAGAATAGCAAAGTAGAAGGATCCAGAGGGTCCTAGAAACCTACAAGTAGAACATTATGATAGGCAGATTTGGGCCCAGGGGTCCCGTTCAAACTAAGGCACCAGCCAAGGACAATACAGGTGGTAAACTTTAAACCCCTACCCAGATCTAGCCAATGGTCAGAACAGTCTCCACAATTGAGTGGAGAGTGGGATATTACTTTCTCACGTACTCTGGTGCCTCACATTTTATATTATTTGTATGGGTATTTTGCCTGTGCATCACGTCCCTGCCCAGATCGTGGATCACCTGGGACTCAAGTTATAGATGGTTGTGTAAATGACCACATGGATTTTTAGAAACCAAACCTGGGTTCTTTACAAGACCAAAATTGTTCTAAACTATTTTGTCATTCCTCCAATAAGATGTGTGTTTAAACTTTTTAAAATATTTTATTATTGTATTTGTACAAGTTATTTGTACACAAATTTTTCTATATAGAATGCACATACAGTGCCCACAGAGGCCAGAAGGGGTCTTCTGAGCTTTTTTAACTGGAGTTACAGTTAAAGAACCTATCCTTTAAAAATAAATATAAAAATAAAATATTCATTTTGTTATAATTATAGATATACAGAAAATTTGAAGAACTAATGCAATGAATTTCTCTCTCACACACACACACACACACACACACACACACACACGAGTGCATGCACACTTTTATCTGTCTTACAGGCATGCCAATATTAATAAAGCTTTCTACCAAAACAAACAGTTTCTTCAAATATGATTATTATCTACTGAGATCCATAATTAGGACCCTAAAGGTAATTTATTCGTAGCTCTGGGAGATGGTGAGTCACTTTTCTACAGGTGTGAAGGTCTTGAGAAGCCACTCATGGTCCAGTAGTTGAACCCTCATCCAAGTACAATACAAGCAATACTAAGTGGACTTAGTTTGTTAAAATAAATAAAGAACCTGAAATCAGGAGACAAAATAGGTAGAGAGATATGAAAGGGCTGGAGGGGAAAGGATAAGGAATATATGTGATAAAAAATTCAGATGTGTGTGTGAAATTCTCAAAAACTGAAAGAGGTAATCCTCGTTCTAAACTACTTCCACTCTGAATATATGCTTTACCACAGTCTGAAGTCTCATTTAGTTCCAAAATATCTAGACCCTGACCACTCTTTATCAGCTCTACTGCAAGCATGACCATCTTTCATCTCCATGTTTTAACAACCTTGGCATTGTCAGTGCATATCTAAACTTAGAACACATATACAATTTATTATATTGTAAAAATGTGAATTTTATACACAATGGAAAGATTAGATTTCTATAATTTGCTCATGTAAAAATAAAACTTATAGACTTTACAGGATTTATAATTCTAGGCGGATTCTCCTTTCCTGTCATGTGCAGACTTCTTCCTTCTTCCTATTTTACCTTTCCACTATGTTCCTTAAATTCAATAAATGCCTGTATGATTGCAAGTGATCTTTGTCTGTCCTAGAGTTTTATACTCCTCCTCCACTTGTATTTCCATGGTTACTCTTTTGCTTGTAGTGCATGCTACAGCTCAAAGAAAGTCCGTTTTATCCTCTTAAGATTAGCTACTTCAATTATATTTTCATACAAATCTCCTTCACATTTCATCTTGATTATCATCTTCACAATGAAAATAAACTATTTGTCTCTGTACTGCACTTCTATGGTCTAGAACATGACAAGTTGTAATTAAGAAACAGTAATTATCATTACCATTACTACATTGTAGTATGAATAGTTTGGGTTGAAGGTCATAAAATGTGAAGCCTTATTAAATATGAGTAGTTGTATATTTGTGGCAACAAAGAGTATTATCACCGATAAAAGGACATTAGGTACACTGAAGCCTTTAATAATAGCCTAAGCACATTTGTCACCAGTCAAACTCTAGTTCTTTTGGTTTCTACTAAATCATATAATAGGTAAACTAAAATATGTTAGCTCAAAATTTATCTTCAAAGGGAAAACATTTTCTGATTTGTAAAGCCCATACACTAAGATGGTTTCAAACAGCAGTGATTAAAATAATTGCATCCTTTGATAGTGTCTGCATACTCATATGGGGCCTATTTCTACACTCCAGGGATAATTATCTTTAAACTTTTTTTGACTTTGATCAAACAGCTTCAAATGCTAATCACAAGAAACAGGTCTGACTATTTCATTGCCATTTATAGTAAGCCCAGAGTGTATTTTCTCTTTGTAGATTTATTTGACATTCCAGAAAAGCTGTCATGGAGCTGTAGACAGCCCTGATCAGATAAACCATTCTTACATTCATGATAGTTCAAGAAAACTCTTCAGCTGTGGTGGAGGAGTTCAAACCAAAAGCATTAATCACATAACTAGAAAAAAATAACACTCGACAAAACTCTGACACCATCCTTTCTTTAGTTTCTCCTGCTTAATAGGCCTTTTAGCTCTTGAAGAAATCAAATTTAATTTTTGAATACTTTTGTAAAATAAAAGGAAGTGTGATCTTTTGTAAATTAAATAACAAGCAAATACTATTCTCTAAAAATAAAATTCAAAAGAAAAGCTAAACTATAGTGTGGATCAGTGTGATCAGTCGTCATTTTATCTCAGCATACTATATCTTTCCATGGTCTAAATTATTAGCACTGCTGTTGCCTTTCTAACACTGAAACGTTTAATGAGTCTCCTGTGTAATTAGTCTTTAGCAGTCTATTTTGTGAAATTTAGTATTACTTGTATTCATGTCTGGAGTGAGAATATGGTTTTAAAAATTTCCAGAATTATTTAAATGGAAAAAAGATACTAATAGATCCACTTGCATTTGTAAGGAACAACATATATTCTATCTTATCCTAATCCAGTTTTGATGCTATTATTAAAAAGATTATAGTCTTAAATTTAATGTTATGAAATCAGTGATTGCAACAGGAATCAATTTGTGCTTAATTATGAATAGTCAGTTGCTCAGAAACATATGGTGGAAAGACTAGTCTTTGTCAGTGAATAGTCTATGTAACTATGTCTCAAAATGTGTAGTGTGTATTTGTAAGGTCTGTTTCTCACTTCTATAGTAAATTCTGTTAATCTAAATGACTACTTCTCTGGCAGTAGCATAGTCCCTTATCACTTTATCAAAATAGTCATCTTTAACATATTAATTGATTTGGTTAATGCTTCCCCCTGAGGTTTTCTTTTGCTATTTGGTGCCCCTGTAAATTTCAACATTCATTTTTAGGATGATCTGAATGAATTTTGTTTGGTTCTTAATAGGAATCACATTGAGTTGGGACTATACATAAAATTGGGAAAATCTTACTAACTTATCTTCTGATCCATAAACACAGAATGTCTCCCATACTTCTTTAACTCACAATGTATTTTTTATTTTATTTAAGTAATTTATTCATATTATATCACAATTGCTATCCCCTCATTTGTATCTTTTCATTTCCCTTCCCTCCCTCCCTCCTCCATCCTATTTCCTTCCTCTAGGTCTGTAACAGAAGGGCATCTCACCCCCCACCATTAGATTACAGCCTATCATGTCTCTTCCTGGTAGCCTGTTTACTCTTCTTCTGAGTGTACAATACTTTATGCTGACCCACCTGGGTCCAGATTTGACAGCCTTAATAGTCTTCTGGTAGGTTTCTCAGGCAATATGGATCCATCTATTTCCCCATTCTTCCTTACCTCTCTCATGTAGAGTCCCAGTAGGAAGTCTCAGTATCTATCCCAATCTCTGGATAAACGAAAACTTTCTGAGGACATCTCTGTTGTGCCAGTATCCAATTATAAATAAGTATATGCAATGTGTATCTTTCTGGGTGAGGGTTAACTCACTCCAGATGATCATTTGTAGTTCTATCCATTTGTCCACAAATTTCGAGAATTCCTTGTTTTTAATAGCTGAGTAGTATTCCATAGTATAAATGTACCACAGTTTCTTTATCCATTCTTCACTTGAGAGACATCTAGATTGTTTCCAGGTTCTGGCTATTACGAATTAGGCTGCTATGAACATGGTTGAGCATATGTCCTTGTGTGGTGGAGCATCTTCTGGGTATACTCCAAGGAGTGGAAAACTGGGTCATCAGGTAGCCCTATTCCCAGTTTTCTGAGAAAGTGCCAGAATGATTTCCAAAGTGGTTGTAAAATTTACACTCCCACCAGAAATGGAGTGTTTCCCTTTCTCCACATCGTAGCCAGCATAAGCTGTCATTTAAGTTTTTGATCTTAGTGATTCTGATGGGTGTAAGATGGAATCTCAGTATTGTTTTGATTTGCATTTCTCTGATATCTAAAGACATTGAGCATTTACGTGTTTCTCAGCCATTCGATATTCCTCTGTTGAGAATTCTCTGTTTACTTCTGAGCCCCATTTCTTAATTGGGTTATTTGATTTGGTGGTGTTTAATTTCTTGAACTCTTTATATATTTTGGATATCTAGGGGATCCAAATGAGAAAGGAGGAAGTCAAATTATGCCTATTCGCAGATGATATGATAGTGTATATAAGTGACCCCCAAAATTCCATCAGAGAACTCCTACAGCTGATAAACACCTTCAGCAAATTGGCTGGATACAAAATTAACTCAAAAAAGTCCATAGACTATCATGCTGAGAAAGAAATTAGGGAAACAACACACTTTATGATAGCCACAAGCAAAATAAAGTATCTAGTAATAACTTCAACCAAACAAGTGAAAGACTTGTTTCCAAAAAATTTCAAATCTCTGAAGAAGGAGATTGAAGATGACATCAAAAGATGGAAGGATCTCCCTTGTTCCTGGATTGGGAGAACTAACATAGTAAAAATGGCCATCCTACCCAAAGCAATTTACAGATTCAATGCAATCCCTATCAAAATACCTACACAAATTTTTAAAGACATTGAAAGGTCAATTCTCAACTTTATATGGAAAGATAAAAAACCCTGAATAGCTAAAACAATCTTGTACAATAAAAGATCCTCCGGAGGAATCTCCATACCCTATCTCAAGCTGTACTATAAGCAACAATAATTAAAACAGCATGGTACTGGCATAGCAATAGGCTAGTTGACCAGTGGAATCAAATAAAAGACCCAGAAATAAATCCACATACATATGGACACTTGATTTTTGACAAAGAAGCCAAATCCATTCGATGGAAAAATGAAAACATCTTTAACAATTGGTGCTGGTCTAACTAGATGTCTACATGTAGAAAGGTGAAAATAGATTCACATTTATCACCATGCACAAAACTCAAGTCCAAGTGGATTAAAGACCTCAACATAAAACCGGAAACACCAAATCTGTTAAAAGAAAAAGTGGGGAAGAGACTGGGACTCATTGGCATAGGAGACAACTTCCTGAACAGAACACCAACAGCCCAGGCCTTAAGGTCAACAATTAATAAATTGGACCTCATGAGGCTGAGCAGCTTTTGTAAGGCAGAAGACACTGTCAACAGAGTAAAGTGAAAGTCTACAGACTGGGAAAAGATCTTCACCAACCCCACATCTGACACAGGATTAATATATAAAATATGTTTTATTATATAGATTTTGTTCATTTTTCTAAGCATCATTATAGAGTATCCTATATTATTAATTTCACTTTCCTTAGGTTCATTGCTACTGGATAGGGCTTGGGTGTTTTTCTTTTGTTGGTCTTGTAAACTGAACTTATAGTGAACTTGTATTTTCACTTTTAGAAAATTATTTTTTCTGTAGATTTCTTGGTCTTTTTGTGTTGATAATTATGTCTTCCTCAAGTAGAGATTATCTTATTTATTGCTTTCTTATTTATATGGTCTATTGGTATTCTTATTTAATTTTAATGCTAAAACTGATTAATTATAATTAGTAACAGAAATATAATTTTACATAAATTTCTTCTTCCAGATTTTAAGGGTTAGATATATAGTGTTTCACAATCAGTATAATGGCAAGTATAAGTTTTTTCATAAATACTTTTTATCAAGTTGAATGTTATTTTTAAGTTCTTCCTCACCATTCCCAAATTGATAGGAGATATCATCATGAATGTATGTTGAATATTTTAAACTACCAATGTCAGTTGATAGTTCTTGTTTGTATGGTAGATTATATTAAGTAATTTTTGGATAAAAAATCAGGATAACAAACCTGTACTAAATCTAACTGGCCACAGTTTCAGAATTATGCTTAGTTTTATGCAGGATGATGTTAAGTACTCTGATTAAAACTTCTTAGGAAAACATAAATGGTAATGACATTAAAGTGAAAGAATTTAGAAAGAAAAAGAGGATTTCTGAGGTATATAATTTTTGAACATGTAAATGTAAAGTAAGTTAAAGGAACATTAAACCAATGAAAAAGCTAAGATGGAATTGTGGATAGAATTACATATTGCTGTATATAGTCAACATAACCTTGGCTTAAAGAGGATACATTTATTGACTTACATTTTGCTGGATGATATTAGTTTATTTTACTTGTTATAATAAAATATTCAAGGCTGGGTAAGTTTGTCAATGAGCGATAGTTATTTAGTTTGTAGTTCTGCATATTTCAAGGGAAAGTTAATAGCAGTGGTTTTCTCTGATGATAACTTCATGTCTGCATCATGATGGTATGACTGCATGTTATAAGAGACCTCCTATTAACACAGCCAGTCAGAGAAACATGTGTCCAAAAATTCCCTTCCAAATTCACAACTCAAATGGTTTCTGAATCTCCCATGAGACTTCACTGCTTAAAGGATCAGTTATACCTCTATACCACCAAAATAAGGTTCAAGCTTTTATCACTTGAAGTTTTAAAGATAAAATAATATAAAATTCATGGGTGCTCACCTCAGAGTTTATAGTTATTTAACTATGAAAATAAATAATTATTACTATACAAATTTTCAAGTATTCCAGAGTTATTCAACATTACAAATAAAAAGTTTCTGCTGAGATTAAGGCAAATTCTATACATTACAATTAACTATGAAAATAAAATAAAAAACTAACTGGCTTCCAAGTATATACATAGAATAATATTTGCATTACAAAACAAAGGAATAAATAATCAGAAACAGACATAATAAGATATTTTATCAAACAGAGAAGCCACAAACTCTACAATAGGAACTCTAGAATTCTGAATACACATGGCCTCAGGATGTCTTAGCTCCATTTTTTCCTTGTTATTTCCTCAGTATTTTCTGACAGCATTTCACATTGCAGAGTTTTTTGGACTTTCTAGGGCTTTCCATGCAGTTTAATCACATGCTGTCATTAGGCTTGTATTAGCAGTTCTAAATAAAACAAACTTCCTGAGTTCCAAGGCTTTCTTTTTGAAATAGTGATAGAAGATGTCATAAGCACATGGCTCTTTTCTAAACCAGATTCACGTATATGCCATGAAGTCTATGCTTCTATTAGTGTAATAAAAATCAGTTTGCATCATGACTCGACTGGCGTAGAACTACAAGGTAGTCATGGTTAAGTGATTGTGTGATATACATAAATCTGCTTTTCAGAACTTCAAGATATCAGGCCACAACTCTGTCCTAGAAGTGATTTGGACTTGTGATTGGGAGAAGAGGCAGTAGTAAAGATATCTGAGATGTACACAAGTTCTTTTCCAGTTTCACTAATGCTTACCACTCCAGCTAATATGTTCATGCCAGCACCCTCATAAACATTTCCTTTGTCTAGAAAAACAATCACATGTATGTACTTAATAGTGAAACTCACTGTGAATCGATTTGGTCAGAAGTATGATACAAATTGTAGATATGAGACACCAATATAACATGTTTGTAAACACTGGAGTGGAAAGTCAACTTCAATAAAGCATTTAGTGGGATGAAATAAAATATGGATGAGTACTTCTAGAAATGCTTAAATCTGGGCTTTGCATAGAGTATATAAGCAAGTATTCAACATAAACAGAAGAAAATCAATAAATAAGAAAATTAGTGAGATTATAAAAGGAAAGGAGTAAGAACAATGCAATTTTGTACTTTTCCAGATAAAGTTTATGGCATACTATATTAAGGAAAGTTTCTATTCAAACCACAAATTTTATCCAGAAAGAAATCTGTGATTTTTGAGAGAGTCTAAGTCAAGGATATTAAAGTTTACCAGATGGCAGGTGCTATAAACAAGGTATCTCTAAAATTTATATTGCTATTAAAGTCTTCATGAAATAATTAACATCTAAATTTTATACCATTTGATATGCTCAACTTTTAATATTAAATGATATTGATTTCATTTCCAGTGAAAAAAATGTACTACTTGGTATTTCAGAGTATTTTCCTGTTGAGAAAACAAGAGCCTAATTTATAAGACTATTTATGGCCTCTTTTATGCTCATTTGCTGTTCTAAGCCTTGCCTTTTTAGTTCAGATAATACTAATCCTCTTATTTCAGGTAAGAAAGATGAAGTTTGAGCAGCATAATAAGGTTCAGTCTTGAGAAAAGACCATTATACTTTCATAGGGCTTCATATCAAGCACTAAGCTAAAGGGGTAGAATGATAAATCAAAAATAGTGCATGACTACTGGGAAGTAAAAATTATTCGGCTTTGAAAGCTTTGAAAAATAAGAAGAGTAGTTTCCTTGAATCAAAATACAGAGGTTAAGATACTCATTTCAGGAAAGACAGTCAGTTATTATGTAATATTTTTCCTTATTCTGTACATTTAGTGTTTTGATTATTATATGGCAGGAGGATTTTCTTTTAGAAAATGACTTTTCCCTATGTTTCTGTTTCTAAGATTTGATTTCGAGACTAGTCTGGTCTACATAATGTGTCCAGGCCAGCCAGAACTATATAGTGAGATCTTGTAACATAAAAAAAGGAAAGAAAGGAGGAAGTGAGTCATTAGTTCAAAGTAACCCTAATAGCTTGGTTTTAATCTCTTGAACAATAAACTGTTATTTCAAGCTTCTGATATTCTCAAGTAAACTGGTTACATCCAAGTTTAGTGCTTTATGGGAAAGGTGCTATAAAACTACAGAGATGGCAAACTCTTGTGGCAACAGATTACTGTAGCTTTCATATAGCTCCTGTATACACATAGCACCTGAAAGATGCTACCTTATGCCTAAGGGGTGATTTGTTTGTTTTTGGTTTGGTGTTACAAGACAGAGTTAGATGTAGTCCAGTCTGCCTTTGAGTTCCTGATCCTTCTGCCTCCATTTCTCAGTGCTGTGATTATAGGCCTGAGCCACCACAACCAGCTTATGTATTAATTTGTATACTGTCTATCAATGTGCCTTTAAGGAAGTGCGACAACAGGAATTAAATTTTAGTATATCACATGGGTCAGAAAAAATATTTTTGTAGTATAATGTGATGGTATATTTCTGATCTATTATTTCTTACTAAAGAGAGCTGTATTAGAGAAGACTTTCTCCTTCTGGGCATTCACCAGCGCACTGGGATCCTGCAAACCCTCTCGCCATGCTAAGCTTCATTTCTTCAGGTTCAGCATCTCTAGGCTTCAGTACCTGTATGCTCTGAGGGGAAGAAACAGGACCTGGGCTTCTGACTGACACTGGTTTATCTCTGATTACTGACATTTCTCTCACTCACAAATACTGTAATGGCTCCATAGTAGAGGAATAATTATAAACTAATTTAGAAATTATAAAAACTGGTATTTCCCATATAAACCCGTTTCTAACAGCTTTTTCTAAAAGCCAACACTATGGGGAGTTTCCTGGGATATAAATAGAAGACATTGACTGTAGCTAGCTCAAAATCTCATGAATTTTCATTTTAGTCACTAATTTTTTGGCAAATTGCAAATTAGTGATTGCAATTAGAAAGGGGTGCTGATTTTCATTTGCTAAATGCTGTTGTGTAAAAAACATCCTTTTGGTAAAGCAAATCCTTTATAACATCAATACCATCATATGTTAATGGTTTGTGGTTAAAGATGATTACTTCAGTTTTTAATTCCTACATAAAACCCAAATTGAAGCACAACAAGAAAAATAAAAGTACCAAAGATACATTGTAAACCTATGTAATTTGGTTTATGTGGGTATGCATGGTTGAATGAAAAGTCTTGCATGGATTGTGGCATGCTCTTCCAGAGATACAGCTCATCCAGTACTACAGCTCTTTTTACTAACGGCTGGGGGTTATAAAAGCTATATAAATCTTTGGAAAGTAGGTAAGGATTTCTGGTAATTGAACACCATTGGCTTGGGCTGAGATACAGAGAGTGCTTTATTTTCTAGGCTGTGTGACTACCTCAAGAATTTACTCATGACACCATAAACTTAAAGTGTTAGGGATAGGGTTAGGATGGGGACATCTCTACCCTGTCTCTGCCTCTGCACATAATCTCTGCTCTTCTTCCTGGTCTACATCAGGGAACTATTTTAAATTAATTCTATAAAGGAAATCTGAGGACTAAAAGAAAATTTGAAAATGTCTTCACATAAAACTTTTTTTTTGCTTTTCTCCTGAAATTGAGAAGCACTACTGCAGAGTTATTTAAACCAAGTGAGAACAGATTTTAATGTATTTATGATTGTCTCCATGAATAACAATTAAAATTAATTTAGCCTAAATGGTTTCATATGTACAAATCTGTTAACATTGCTTTTTATTTTATTTATGTTTAATTAATTAAATTTTTATCTATTTTTGAGAAGGAGTCTAGTATATCAGCACAAGCTGGCCTAGTAATTGAAATCTTTCTGCATCCATTTCAAAAGTAGTTGGTTTATCAGCAAAAGAGACCACACTCTGCTACTCCAAATTTTTTCAGTGGCTTCATTATTTTCCAAGATCTTAGTCTTTTCTCAGTCCCCCCCCCCCCGGCTTTTCATAATAAGCCTAGGATATTGTCTCTCCTTGATTTTTCTTTTTTTCATTTTTAAAGATTTATTTCTATTTTATGTATTTGCACATTTGATGTGCATAATCCAGAAAATGGCGTTAGATCTTCTTCCAGAGCTGGAGTTCCAGATGTTTGTGAATTATCTGATGTGGGTGTTGAAGTGGCATGTTTCTTTCTCATTGCATATATGGACCTTGATTTCTTCTGTTCCTTTCTGCTTCCTATGAACAAAGAAATGTCAGCCAGTGTGATGAAAGACTAATATTGTAATGAAATGAAAGTAGAACAAAATGGGCATTGCTACATATGTTTATTTCGTAAACAGTATGTGGGTATATTTTTACATTTAAACTAAATTGTTTGTTATGGAAAATATTTTATTAATGTTGTTTTGTTTTGAGAGAAGGTTTTACTTTATGTCACTGAAGTCATGATCCTTCTGACCCCACTTCCCAGGCAATGGGATTAGGTGTATATAACATGTCCATTTGGAAATTTTGTATTCCTGTATACTTTTATTCTTTGAAAGAACCTAGTCTTACTACTAATCTTTAAATCTGGTTGATAAGTCTCATATATCAACTTCCTTCTCCAATTCAAAACATTCATCTTAAATAATCCTAATTTCTGTTGTCTGTGTCATGTGATGTCTAACCTAATAACTTTTTAAAAACATCCCTTTGAAATAAAAACTATGTAATTCATAAGCATAAGATTTAATTACCTTAGAAATTTGTTTATATCATTTCTGAGCAACTAAAATATCAGGAGTTCTTATAGCATGCAGATGACTCTAAGTATTCACTGGGACTGTTTTACTATCTATCTCTTTTTATTTATGGTGTTATATGTTCACATTTTTGGTGTCTTTGTAATATCTGTTCCTAAAATTGTGAAGAGAGGGAAACAGAAAGATAGAAACACAGACTGAAGAATTTTAAAGTACATAACTGAAATCAATTGCTTTCTTATTTGATCTCTTAATAAAGTACAAGTGAATTGAAATTATGTGTAATATATATATTTGTGTATGTCTATATAAAGTTTTACCTTACTCATGTCATGTGCTATCATAAGTTTAATTTTCAATATAAAATAAATGGAAGACATTTATGATACCAGTTTTTTTGTTTATGTTATGTATTAACATTTATATTTGTATAGATTTATATCAATTGTGGTTTCCAGTTTATCTCCATATCTACTATAAATGTCAAAGTTTTTTTTCCAGACAGGGTTTCTCTGTGTAACAGCCTTGGCTCTCCTGGACTCTCTTTATAAGCCAGGCTGGCCTCCTCGAACTCACAGAAATCCACCTGCCTCTGTCTCCTGAATGCTAGTATTACAGGCATGTACCACCATGCCTGGTTTATGTCAAAGATTTTAAATATGTAGGACATCAGTACATTTTCTCAATGAACTATGCTGGAAAGTGGCTTGAAACCTAGATCCTTAATGATAGTCTGAGAGCCTGGATGTGTGAGGGTCCTCTAAAATACACATTCTGTTGAGCAGGCCTAAGTTTGAGTCTGGAAAAGCTAAAGGCCCTGGTAGTTAAGCTAAATTTAGATTTCATAGAAATTATGGTGACTTTGATTAGGTCCAATATTTGTATCTGTGGGTGTCTGAGGTCAAGGAAGCTGACCGTGAGCTGGGGTAACCCTGAAGTCTAGGTCTACTGAAATGGAAATAGTGGTCAGGTAAGTGTGGAAATAAAGCTTTCTTGGAAGTTCTGAAAGCTGAGGTTGTATGCTCAACATGGTTTTATGTGAGGTTTATAGACTAAAGATACTGTGTAGTAGTTTTCAAAACCCATAGAGACCTATTTGGTCCTAACTTTTATAAAGTGTTTCCACATGTTAGGATCTGAGGCAAAATCCAGTGTTGACCTCTTTCCCTTTCCCATACAGAAGATATCATTCTTGATGTTGTACTGTCTAAAGTTGGGAGGGAACATTCTAGGTAAAACTATACTTTTTACTTTCTTCTATGAGCCATTACTACTTTGGATATTAGTTCCAGGTACTATAATCTTTTACATAGCTGCCCTGCATCCTGTGAAGGCTTTTTGCATGAATACCTGCTCACATTGCTGCTTCTGCGTAGGAGTCAAGTTCTGGCAAGTCCAAGTCTTCTTCCTAAACCCTGAATGGTTTTCTAAAATAAGCTTGGGGATTCTCAGGATAAGATGGAAGCTTAGAGTTGCCTCTGTGTAACTTCATGAATGGCACAAATCAAGATAAGAAAGGAAAGACCTGTTTCCAAAGAGAAAATGATAAAAAAAAAAAAAAAGATCATGAGAGAGGGGTGACAGCATAAGTTAAAACCACAGAGAACAAAATGACTACACAGTAAAAATGAGCAACTAAATCCCTCTTCAGCTCCTCTTCCTTGTAGGTATCTGCAGATATAAGTAGATAGAGATTATTGAAACCATCATAATCTCATTATCTGTGGGTCTAATGGTGAACAAATGCAAATCAAATCCATACTCCATTTTTATTTCCAATAAATGTTCATTCCTCTTTCTGAGTAAATAGATGAACAAGCTAGATTCCCATGTGGACCTAAAGAATGTTGAGTGGAGTGGGCAGGAGACAGTGATGTTAAAGCTCTGTGAGACTTGCCATTTCTCACCTATTCTACCGGGAAAAAAAAATACAGATTTACAGCTGGCTAAGATTCTCTTCTATTTTAGGGGTTTCTTCCTCACTTTATTGTTTTCCAAGCTGTATAAAATCTGTTTTTAGTTTTATGCGATTCCAGTTGTCAGTGTTGGGTCTAAATTTCCTTGTCAAATGAAGTTTTGTTCAAAAAGTCCTTTCCTATACCCATTTAGATCTTTTGCAGTACTGCCTATTTTTCCTCTAGCAGTTTTAGTGTTTCAGGTTCACAATAGAAGTATTTTACTTACTTAGATCTAATTTGATGGTGGCTAATAGATATGGGTCTAATCTCATTTTTTTCCAGCAACATTTATAGAAAAATCTTCTCTTTTCTCTAGTGTGTGATTCTTGTCTCCTTATCATATAGCAAATGGCTGTAGTTTTTAATTCTCATGTTTGGGCGTTTTATTTTATTCCATTGGTCTGCCTATTTGCTTTAGTTCTAGTATCATACTGTTTTTTATTACTATAGCTGCATATTATATATTGAAACCTGAAACAGCAATTCCTTTAGTACTCTTCTTTCTGCTCAGGATTGCTTTGGCTATCCATGGTCTATCCAGAATATAAAAAGAACAACAACAACAACAACAAAATCAGAGTCAAGGAAACAAATGACCAAATTAAAAAGTGGACTAGGCACTTAAACAGAGAGTTCTAAATAGAAGAAAAAAGAATGTCTAGGAAGTACTTCAAAAAATGTTCATCACCTTTAGCAATAGGGGAAATGCAAATTAAAAGAACTTTGAGATTTTATTTGGTACCCATAGAAATGACTAAGATCAACATAACAATTGGCAACAATGATTGTAGAGAAAAAGAAACCCTTATGAGTGCTGTCAAGGATGCAAATTGGTGCAGTCATTATGGATATCAGTGTGGAAAGTCCTCATAAAGCTAAAAATAAATCTATATGACCCAGCTATACTACTTCTTGGCATATGTGCAAAGGACTTTATATCCTAAGGACTTTATATCCTAATCCATAGATACTTGCTTAGCAATATGCATTGCTGTTCTATTCACAAAAGCCAGGAAATGGAATCTACCTAAATGTAATTCAATGGATTATGATTGGATTATAAAAATGTGGCACATATACACAATGAAAAATTATTTGGCTGTAAAGAAAAATGAAATAATGAAATTTGCAGGCAAATGGATGGCCCTAAAATACAATTTATATTGAATGAGATCATCATTATTCTGAATTACAAGCACCATATTTTCTCTATAATCACATTTTACTAGCTCCAAATCTTCAAGAAATCATATTATTTTATATTTATCTAAAACTTATTCATATATAGGAAGTTCAAAGTTAAGTCACTTAGGCTGACACTGTGCTCTACCACAAACACAGACTAACAAAAACCCAGTACCAAGCATCAGAAATATCCTTTCAAGCACTTAATAAGATTAGTGTAAGTGACCCCAAACAGTATAGATTATAGATGATTCCCCTGATTACTTCTTAGGAATGAGGGTGAGCCCCTAGTGTTGAAGACACCACACACTTAGGACAGAAGACTGTGATCACTCTAGCTGGATCTGACCACAGTCTAGTTTCCATGGTTCCAGAAAATAGGATACATGCTACAAAGGGAAAGAAGAAATTAAATAGTCTTACCCATCTGCAACACCTATGAACCATGACAATTATCAACATAACAACATATGCATGAAGGTGCAGTAACTGGAACTCCCATGTTGGTGGCAATCAGCAGTCATCTAATTATCTTTGAGGTCCACTTAACAGGAGGGAAATCATGCCTAGTACTGGAAACCTAGCCAGCTTCCTTGGGTAGTGAGATCATAGATTAAAAAAAAAATCTACTGCTTATTTTTTTTGGACTTACAAAATACTTCGCTACATTCTAAATCTTATCCTTGTGCCCACAGGTCAGTGTAACTATCATATTACATCAAAGAAGATTCTCTTTACAGAAAATGGAGAGTATCACATAAAAGCAAAGTTGGAAACAACTCAGCCCAATAGATAGGTCTGCATCACAGCTCCTACTCAGGGAATATTGTGGGAAAGAAGACTGAAACATTGTAAGAGCCAGAATACAAGAAGATACTCTCTTCTTGAAATGTCTGAATATACAAACCAGAATAATGGCAGTATCGATAGATGTTAATGTGGATGGGGAAGTTTTCATAGGCTTTTATCCCTAAACAAAAACCATAGGTGGCTAATGAGTGCTGTGAGATTAACCTCTCCTATTGGTTTTCAAGTGCAAAAAACCATATGTAAACAAGCAACAAAAAAGACAGTCTCTCTCTCTCTCTCTCTCTCTCTCTCTCTCTCTCTCTCTCTCTGTGTGTGTGTGTGTGTGTGTGTGTGTGTGTGTGTGTGAGAGAGAGAGAGAGAGAGAGAGAGAGAGAGAGAGAGAGAGAGAGAGAGAGAGAGAGAGAGAACCATTAAAGAAAATAAAGCAATCATCTTGAGAGTAGATAGGGACATTGAAGGAGTTTGAACGATGGTGGAGAGGGTCTAGTGGGAAGAGGGGCAAAAATAATTATATTTCAATTCAAAACATATTTTAAAGACAGTAAAAAGAGAGGAGTGTAACAGTAAAACCCAATTTTTTAAGCCAGGTGGTTGAATGACTCTGTTTATGAAAAAGTTGTAAATAATATTTCTTTAACATGTAGAACTGAATGATTTTTCAGATTTGCGGAGGTAAAATAGAATACTGAATTTTAGATTTAGTGAAATCATGTGTTTGAGTCCTTGGTCTCCTAAATTGTAAATTTAGTAAGTAAACTTGTTTTTATTTTTCTTAACATTTTAGTTTATGCTTATTTCATACTTTAAATGCACACACATACATATTTATGATATATATTTGCTTTCTTCCTTCCATGTTATCTGTGAGTGATTCCCACCTTCCTCTCAAATATGAGAACATCAGAGTTTGTGCTCAGAAAGGAAGCTTTGAAATCGATGTCCCTTCTACAAGCTGACCGCCAAATGAAGGCTGAGAATTGCAGGAGCATGGTGAGGACAGCTGCAGGTCTAGGCTCAAAGGCCATTTCTCTCTTATAATTTAACCCAGGTACATTTTATATTTTCTTTCTTTGGAGTAAGAGGGGGAGTCTTTATTATCCTTTACCTATTGCCATACCCCAAAAACCTTTCTTCTCTACCTTGAGATGTCTTACTACGCTTCCTGTTTTCATTTATGTTTTTGGCAATAACAAGTGAACTATAAATCATAAGAGAAAATAATTTTCATTTGCTGCATAAAAATTATGACAAATTTAACCAACTTAATACACATTTTGCAGGTCCTACAATCTCCATGAATTTGGGATTTTCACAGTTTAGCTGAGTCTTTATCTTAGATTTCTTGGCTGAAATTACCTTGGATGTGGCCTGCTCCAAGGTTATACCTATCTCTTGTAAAATTGATCAAATTTATCTCCTTGTATCTATAAGACAGTGTCAGATCTTAGAGACCACTTGCCATCCATTGCTATGTAGCTATGTTCATTTCAACAAGGTCCTGCCTTCTTCTCTGTTAAATCGTATTTTAAAAATGTTTCCCTGATTAAGACTATATTCCTGATGATACTATATTTTTACTAAATAATTAAATCTGTAATATCTTTTTGGCTATAAGACATATTCCCAAGTGATAGGGTAAAGTTTGTATAGGGAATATACATAAAGCTCTATATTTGAGACTGTATTTGAATTCTTCCTTCTATAAAGAGGCTTCAAATTTTACAGTGAAAATTGGGATAGAGAAGGTTATGGCATGTATTGACATTCTCTCAACTTTGGATGAAAGATCATATATACAGACATCACTTATCATGACTTGAATGCTAATAAAACAATACTTTGTGAGGATCTACCTTAACCAAGTGAAAGGAGAAAGGATGGTTTTACTAGCCTGAAAGACCTGCAGGTCAAGCATGCATAAGATGAGATGACACTAATTCTATAATATGTGAAAGAAGAAAAACAATAAATGTATTTTTAATCTATCTTTTGTATAGTCAAGGGAACCATGAACTAGAATCATCAGGCAGCTATATGGAAGCAACGTGACCAGAGAACATTTGAGGAAAAATGCCTCATAGATCTATGCTATGTGATGTGCCCCACTCCAAAAGTACCCAATCAGGGGAACAAAAATATGGTTGGCACTTTTATGTGTGTGATAATTCACAACATATACAACTATACTTGGTGGCCCAAGAGCGACATTACTTGCATAGAACAGGGTCCACTTGGGGAAATGCTTTAAAAAGGATGCAAGGAAAATAATGGAACACATCAAATGAAGTGGAAGGTTAAATATGGAGGCAGCAGCTTAAAAATGAGAAAGAATGGCAAGAAGAAGAAAGGAGTAGGCTTGGGAGAGGGTCAACTAAAAATATTTACGAAGATGTCATAAGGAAACCTGATCCTTTGTGTGTTGATTTAATATTTAAAATTAAATAAAGAACTCCTTTTATTGAATTAAAAAATCAACTTGAAAATATTAATGAAGTACTTCTTTCCTGAGAAATAGAAAAAACAAAATTTTTTATTTCTCAGACTACAAAGCCAGGATATTAAATGTGTACTAAGTAAGGTAATAATTACTCAAGGAGGTAACAGGTAAGGGTAGGTGGGTCTGTGAGCTCCTATTCAATGTTGGAAATAGACATGGAATGCAAAGTGTATTTTTGTGTTTGGTCATAGCTACCATCTTCACTTGAGTGTAGTACTCTGCTTTAGAGGGTAACACTCAGACTAACACATGATTGTTACCTTTTTGAGTAGAGTAATGCATATAACTGACATCATATTTACTAACCATGGACATGAATATGTATAGTTGAGTTCACAAGGTTACTTTTTTTTCTTATTCCAAGTATTATGCTCAGATCTCTAGGCTATATCAGTTAGTTTGGTTAGTTTGGTTATATTGGATCCTGAGAAGACTGGAGGACTGAAGGTTCCCTGAGAAAGGCATATGCATAGGTTTTAACAGAATTTTCATATACTCAGAAACAAAGAAATATGCTGTTATGGTTTGACCATTAAATATCTCACACAGGCTTATGTGTTGAATGTATGATCAGCAGCAGCAAGCATAATTTTGGGAGATGGTACAAATTTTAGGAGTAGCGATAGTTGAAGGAACTAGGCTACCAGGAGCATGTCATTAGAGGTTATCTTTGCTGATTCCCTGGCACCCCACTACATATTGCCTGTCTACTATGAGCTAAATAGTCTCTTACAGTCTTTTCACACTATAGTGGTTTGCCTCACCAAAAATCAGTGGAGCCGAGGACTGTGTGCTGAAATCTCTGAAATAAAAAGCCAGAATAAATCCTTCACCTCCTACATTGAGTTCCTTAGATATTCGTTACAATGAAAACTCTAACACACACACTTTTTTAAAGGTCAGTATGTGCTTGCCTTTCCTTCTGCACATTTGAATGTTGTTCATTTTAGAACACAACAGTTCTTTTCTTTCCCTCACACCAGCATCTTGTTCTTTCTTAGCAATTCTCATTTTAGTTTGTAAGCATTCACATTTTTCCTTGTTGGTTTTCAAATATTCTGTCTGGAAATGTTTCCTTTGCATCCTCCAGCTCCAAATCTTTCCTTGTAGTCTTAGATGTTCATCTATACTCTAAAATAGGATCTATCTTTTAAATATATTCATGTATTCAAAAAATTAAAAAAAATAGTCATCAATTGTTTCTGATTTTATCACAAAAGGGATAAGAAGTTTAATTATCTTTTCTCTAACAGTCTGTGCTTTGATGTTTGTTCTGAATGGTTGTTTAAGAAACACATAGATTCCGGAAGCAATCCTAGAATGTGTCTGTGATAGTATTTCTAGAGACAGAGAACAAGATCAGTCCTATAATAAACTCAGAACTACTGGGGGCTGTTCTGAGCTGTGTCTTGGGAGTAAGTTGGAGGAAGTATGTGCCTGTACCTGAGTACCTGGGCCTATATCCTTTTAAACTGTGAGCCCAAAGCATAAATGAATAAATAAATAAATCTTTTTCCTTTTAGTTATTTCTGTCAGGCATTCTTCCACCACTGTTGCTAAAACTAATCCATTTGGAATGGGATTAAGGAAGAGAGTGTGTATCTTAGAGGTCTTGAGAAAGACTACATGTCCCTTAAGAATGGTTGCATGTTTCGTGTTTTTTCTACTACATTGAGTTGTTCCATCTTATTTAATTCAAAGTGTTTTAAATTTAAAAAAAAGCACTACACAAAACTCATAGAGAGAGGATCCCTGAAGGTTATCTGCAGTATAAGAGAAGTGACACTAGCAGCATCAAAGGATGTTGCATATATGACAGTGTTGGGAAACAGAGGTGAGCCATAATGAGATAGGGGCAGTTGTCTTCATGCATCATCTCTCTCGAGCTCCCCAAAAGCAGTTGGATTATCAAGTGAAAGTTTTCTCTTTTATGTGTAACTCAAATAAGTTATATACTTTTAGATCTACTCTAAATCCTGGAAAGACCAAAATATCTCTTTTCTCTTAATATTTCTGCATAATTATCTATGTAGGAATGGTATTTTTCAGATTATGAGATCATTTTCCCTGTCACACAAACTTTAGTTTTCCTGTGGCAAACTTTTGAAATTCAGATATATACCAGGTAGTAAGTATGGCAGCACTGCCAATTGTTCTCAGATTTAGTCATATCCATTTTTGAGATATTTGGGAGGCCTGAAAGCCCATCTTCAGCATCAACTGGGAAAACTGAGGCAGGACATAGATCTGTCAGCTGGCCGGTGAGCCTGCAGACTTTCTCTGAGTGCAACTTTCCAGGCTGGAACTAATTGTTACCAATAATGGCTTCCTCTAATAGTGGAGAACTGAGGGGCCAGAATTAAATTACTAGCGATAGGCCAGTGCTGATAACTTCCTGCCAGGGGCATATAGCTACCTTGTAAGCAAAAACTAGGGATAATTGCTCCTACCTTGGGCTTCCATTGATGATGGCAATGGGGCCTAAGGCTTATGGCTCCTAAAGGGAGCTTCCACTGGTGGTGGCAAGTCTCTAAAAAAAAGAGAAAGAGAAAAGAAACGTGTGTGTGTGTGTGTGTGTGTGTGTGTGTGTGTGTGTGTGTGTGTGTGTGCACGAGCACACCCACACCCACACACTCAACTTGATGATGAAGTAAGCAGACAGGTTCCAACAAGCTCCTTCTCTCAAGCTTCTCTTTGCACACAACTTGGTGGATGGAACAAACTCCGAAGAGTGAAATCTATCCCAACCATCTATTGTACATACGCATGTACACTTTGGTGAATGGAACAAACTCTAAATAGTGAGCTCCAACAACCTTATTATTTTTCCCACAGCTTATATTCCCAATAAGATTTTTCAAGCAGTACAAAAATCACAACGTGGTTACATTTCTGTTTTTCTTTAAGTGAATAATTACAATGAGTATACATGAGAAAACAATTTTGTCAATATCAACACAGGATCAACAGTTTTACATATTATGGTTGAGAAACAAAGATTAAAAACAAGTTATTTCTAAGAATCCATATATTTTTATAACTAAGAAACTCATTATGTTTTAACAGAGTATAAGCAAGGAAGGTTATTTTTCAGCCAGCTTTTCTTTTCTGGCAGGCTGCAATCTGTGTTTATAAAGAAAGAATCAATTATCTTAAAAAGTAATCTTATAAGGATATCAAAGGAATCACAAATCTAAACTTCCACATAAAAAATAGCCAGCAATTTCTACTTTACATCCTAAAGGTGCTTGTCTACTCAATAATATATTTTATTAAATCATGTCAAGAAGCTGAGGGCAAAAAAAAAAAAAAATAGAATAAGGAAATCAATCATCATCTCAGCCAACAGCCCAGCTTGAGTCACATCAGCCAATGCTCCTACGGGCCATTGTTCTTGCTTTGCCAATCTCAAAAAGTTCCTAGCTTTAATAATAAGAGTGTACATTTTCTTAACTTCAAATTGTTCCCTGAGATTTCTTGCATCGGGGTTAATAGCAAAAACTCTTTACCTAACTTTGCTAAACAATCTATTTTTTCCCTAAGATTTTCTACGTCAGAGCCACTACCACAAAGATCTTTATCTAAACTTGCTGAACAATCTATTATTCCAAATTCTTTCTAAAGGTAGTGGCCTTTGTTAGAAATCTACATCTGCAGGTTCTTTTCAAGGGTGGTGGTGGAATCATTAATCAGCTCCCAGCACCAATGCCTGAAAGAGACCAAGCATTGTTATTGCATTTGTCATACTGCCCAGCGAGGGGCTAGAAGCCCCCTTTATAGTACTCACACAATTTACATATTAAGGGGATTATAAGGACCACAATGGTAACAAGCAGAGCTATGCTCCAAAACAGCATAAAGTCCTCAGGACAAGTAGTTTTCTGGATTATGACTTGACAAGACGCTTGCATCCTGGGTATGCGAACTGGTGGGCCACATTCCATGAGTTCCAGAGCCCTATGCATGGACCCAGGCAGGGAGGCTATATATCTGTGTTGGTGTTGTTTGCAAATCCGTTTAGGTATTTGGTTGGTTGTTTCTATTGGCATAATGTTCTTGTGGACTGTATACAGGTTCTCCTTCTTCATTCCAATGGTGATTTCTCTACCCTACTCTCTGGTTTCAATGTGGATATTGCATTGTGATGTTTATTCTAAGTATCTCCTGTCTCAAGTTTGTGTAACATGTCACCATTTTTTTCTCTGTGTTACCAATAAAAGACAATAGCCTGTGCTGAGCAATACAGATGACAGAATGGTACATCTGGGTCTAGTGAGGGGAGGAGAAAGAACAGGAACGAGAGGAAAGATGCACATGGAGAGGCCCAGGAAGCACCAGGAGGAATGAACCAGACCTAGGATATTAGTAAAAAGCAATATAACGTAGGAAATTTGAATGGAAGGAAACTATACTAGCTTGGAGATTTATGATGGAGTAAGTATTATGCAGCTTTGTGCTCTAGGCTAATTAAACATGCCCTAGTTTCTTTGTATGCTTATTTGTATATAAAGCTGGTTAAAGAGTAACCACTGTTTATACTAAGCTTATAAATCAATAGTACATATTAATAATCATTCAACAATTTCAGGTGAATATTAATTTCACTTGGATTTGAGCCTTTTAATTGTTTTTTTGTTTAATAACACTGTTTTATTACAATTGGATACCTGTGTTCATCTCTTTTGCTTATTTTGTGATTTTGTTTATATTGTTATTTCTTTTCAATGCTTTTGAATTTGCTTTTAAAGTTAGGATTTTGGTTTTTTAAAAATTTTTATTAGCATTTCTGTTGCAGTTTGTATGATGTTTTTATTGGTAACTGCAAGTAACCTTGAGGCCTTGCTCATTTCAGTTAGAATTATGTGAGTGTGTGTGTGTGTGTGTGTGTGTGTGTGTGTGTGTGTGTGTGTGTTGGTGAATCTTTTATTTCAAGCCTCCATTTTCTTTGCTTTGTTTATGTGTATTTGACTTTTACTGAGAAAGAATTTGAGGTTTAGTTGTATTTTGTGTGTGTATATGTGTATGTATGTGTTTGAGGGTATGTATACATGCATGTTATTTTTTATTTTTATATTGGATTTAGACTTTTAAATATATTTTACTGTTTTTTTTCAAAGAAAAGCTCAGAAAAGTAGAGAGAGAAAAGTGACTTGATTAGAAAATTTAAGGCTAGAATAACCAGTATAACCTTTACCAGCCCACTATCTGTCAAAAGCAAGTAACCTCGTGAGTTTCATTGCTACTTCTAAGATTTATTGGAAACTCACTTGTGATAGCTAAGAAAGACACTCTCATCCATACCAAGTGAAAAATCTTCTCTACCAAGTGTTATAAAAGAAAAGGAGCAGACTTCATCAGGAAAAAACAGGTAAATAGGAAAGTTGTTTGCCTCTATTATCTGAGATTTTCCTCCATTATTGACAAAAACAAACAAACAAACAAACAAACAAAAAACAAACAAGCAAACAAAGCAAGGGAACATCTCCAACAAGCTCTTGGATTTGTAAGCCACTTGTTCCAGAGGAGGTGAAACTACTGTTCTTTATGAAGGCACAGCAGGATGTCAGGCAGTATTTCCATAAGAGAATCTAGCCAAAAGAAGGTACTTAACCAGGAAAGCCTTGTCTCTGTAGGCCCAAAGCATCCATAGGCCATCTGGAAGTACCAGATGGCTCAGCCTGGAATGTTCCTTTCGTCCAAGTAGGTAGCAACAATCATGAACAAATGGAGACCCAGACAGCACCAGCTAAAATAATCAGATCAAATAGCAGCATAAGAAGTCTGAAGATTCAATCGTGATTAAAACTGAAACTCATACAATTAGCCAAGGATCTACATGATACATGAATGAGAGATAAAATCATATTTAAACAGAAGATGTAAGTAAAATCCAGATTCTCCTATTATCATAATAAAAATGTGCTGGACAAAATAGAAAGCGTACTTTTCATTAACAATTACAGCCAGATTGGAGAGATGGTTCAAAGGTTAAGAGAATTGGCTGCTCTTCCAAAGGTCCTAAGTTCAATTCTCAGCAACCAAATGGTAGCTCACAACCATCTATAATGAAATCTGGTGCTTTCTTCAGACATGCAGGAGTACATGCAGGCAGAATTTTGTATCCATAATAAATAAATAAATAAAACATTAAAAAAACTGTTATAGCCTTAAGGACTGCTGAAAGAAAAACTTTAAACTAAAAATAAATAATAAAATTAGAAATTTTACAACATCAGAAAAGAGAAAGAATTATAGAAAGAGTAGAAATATATTCTACACATGCTTACATATACACATGCACTTAGTAAGACACTACAGAACCTGCACAGGCTTATAAAAATGGATGATCATTAAACATCATTTGAACATGGAGAGGACTAATGAATTTAAGAGGTTGCTTGCTTTCTTATTTCAATGTTATTTGTAAAATATTAACACTGATAGACTGTGATAAGCTACACATTTATAACTTTTAGAACTGAAAAAATTATATGACAATTATACAAACAGATAAGCCACAATAAATAGAAACATAGTAATAGAACATATTCAACAATGCATGGGAAAGCAAGAAAAGAGAATGAACCAAAGGAGGCAAACATAAAGTGAAGTGACAGAGGAGATGAAAACAGAGAAAACTAGAAGGGGGAGAAAATGTTCTCAGCAAAAAACTGGTATCATATAAAAGCTAAGCAATTCTGTTTTGTAAATGTCTTTTCCTTGGTTCTGTTTTCATTTTACATTTTTGTTTTTGTAGCATGTGAGTGAAAAAGTGGCCTTCCCCTGTCACACACACACACACACAAACAAAACAAAACAAAAAAACTTTTCAAGCAAGACTTTGCTGTTCTACACTAACTTTCTAGCAGATTGGCATTTAGGTAAATGACACTAAAGAAGGCATCAGAAAGTCTTTTGCACATATACATAGGAAGCTGATATGTCTGGCCAGTCCATTTAATGGGTTACTATGGGAGTGGTATACATATATTTTTTTATTTTATCTCTCAAATTGGTGATCTGCAAATAAGGAATATTGTTATCCAGAGGAAAACAGTTGAAGGAAAATTATTATTCCTTGCTACTAAAATTAAGCAGATCAAGAAAAACTCAAATAAATTACAACAAAGCACAGGCTCATTGGAGAAATGCCTATGCCTATTCAAGGACTTAAAGGTGAAGGATGGGAGGAAAGTGTCGTGAGAGTTGGAATAAAGTTTTTGAGGGAGTTATCTGAGCAAGATTGTCAGATTCAGCATTGCAGGCAGGAAATTGCATGCATTCCACACCTGCTGGGAAAGGTGTTATTTGGACAAACTAAAATTGGAATTTTGGTCGATCAAAGTACTTCAACATACGGTGCTCCTGGTTTGCGGGACTGAGTGTCAAACACACAACTGCTCTCCTCTGAAGAAAAATTTCCTACCTGAAGGGTATGCTATCTCAGAGGACTTGCAGAAGTTCACCCTAAGGAAGAGCCCTAGCATGTGAGGCCCCATTGGAAACCTTCTAATACACATTCTTCAGTCATTTACATTTAGCTGTTCTGAAAGGGCCAGATGAAGCTACAAGGGTGTGCTTCGGTGGAAGTGGCCCCCTGTGCAGCTTCAGAGATGCTGCTTTCACACAAATCTAGAATATTCTTCTTGTACTCAAATCTATGATTTTGTTCTGTTTTCAGATTTCCTCACCAAACCTTCTCTATTTTCTTTGCCCAAGTTCTTTACAACTTTAAAAATACTCTCTGATGAATTGAGAAACCTCTACTTTTTTGAAGATCAAATCTGATCAATAACTTAGATGTTCCTTCTTTCTCTCCATACTATCTTTCATCATGTTAGTAAGGGGCCACAATTATAATTAATCAGTTTCATGTAATAGATATATTTATATTTCCATTTAAAATTTCGGATAATTTTGTAGTGATGGAAGGATAAGAAAATCCACCTCTTAGAACTTTTCAGAATGAAAAAAAAAATCCCGCCTTTACTTTGTATCTTGCTTATTCAAGGTAATTGCTCTTAATAAAGAGATCTCACATAGGAGAGATTAAGAAGGGGAGGAGAGAACAATAGGAGAGTCCCAAGTGTTGTACATCATAGGAAGTACAGCTTGGAGAACAAGAGGTAAATGCTCCATTTCTGTAACGGGGCACAATCTCAAATTTGATCAACCAATGACCAGTTACTTTCCAGCTTAGGCCCTTTAAACTATGTAAACATGTCTGGGAAGCAGCTGATACCTGTGCATTTGGTTACATGTATCTATGTGACCATCTATTTTATGTCACCAAAATTAGGAGGAAATTTAGGTTTAAGTGAAAAAAGAGAAGGTGCTTAACTTTGTCTCCTGCTATTGTTGTAGTACTCTGTTGCTTGGCCTTATTACTCTTTCTGTAACTTCTCAGCATCTCTCTGTGCTGTAAGTACCATCTAGCCTTGATATGTGTCAGGTAGCCACCTATAATGTTTATTTTAGGTTTTGTCTGGGATTACTGGGAAATGAAACCATTTTTTAGTCCAAATGCTTATTTATGAATCTTGCACTTATATAAGTATAGAGATATTCTTTAGGTTCTTTCTTGGAATGATTCTTTTTCATACACTTTATAGAATTATTTTATTTTATATTTACAATGGAATTTTGTTGTTGCTTTTATTATTTTCCTTGTTTGAATTTTCTGGGCTGTATTTGAGTATACTTTATTTTTCTATATTCTTTTTACACTTATTTTGATTGGTGATTTTTATATGTGCATTTTCAATTTTGAATAATATTTTAAATCTATTGTTTGCACTGTATTGTTTTGAGGATTATCTTTAAATTTTGATTGCTTAAATATTTCTTTTATATACTCCTTATTTACCTTCTTTATCTTTGATTTATAGGTTCATGGCTGCTGTGGGCACTACAGCAGAGCTTCATCTTGGACAAGAAGATACAAAGCATAGGTCTACATTGTAGCATAAGGAAATCTCAAGATTCTGAGATTACACATTGAATTACCTATTCTTACTCAACTTCATGTAGCCTGCAATATGCAGATATAATGATTGACTAGAGTGATCACTCTGCATCAACTGACTTTTGTGGTATACAAAATAGCAGGGTAATGAAAACTGGTATCCTATATCTCTAAGGAAGAGAGACAAATGTGGATTCTTGCTCTTTCTCAGTCTCCAAACCTATCTAAATATATGTATAGCAACTAAATGGCAAAGAAACATTGATATAGAAAAGAAAGACAGAGCGGTAAAAGAGAAGTAAGAGGTACAAATGCCATTTGGGTCTTTTGTCTGATTATCACAGAATGAGGGTATGGGTTGGATTATTTGATGAAATTGCAGAGGGAATAGACTTGGTTACCATCTTAATTCATACTATGTGTGGTGTATCACTTCAGGATGTACCACCCATTTAATAAAAAATATGATTGGTACTTCTTTGAGTGAGGTAATGCACAGCAGCTACCACCTGAACAGGAAAAGAAAAAAGCATGGATACTTACTCATTACTTGAGTCTTAGAACCAGCTAATTTTTGCTAATTCAACTCTTGGGACACTTTGCAGAATATTTTGTATAATAAAAAATGTAGACACTAAAACTCCCTAGGAATATAGTCTTCTAAAGGTTTTTTTATTGCTTTATATCCATCTGAAGATAAGTCTGCTACCTTCAATGATGCTGTGTACAGTGCCCCACTCAGTAAGGCATTGTTCTTCTATGCTAATAAACGAACAGTGCCTTTCTGTGTAGCGTAATGTGCAACATGGACAATGTTTGTGGTAGCATTGAGAATGAGTTTATGTCATAGGTGAGTAATGAACATTCAGTGTTGGGCAATTTCCAAGTACTGTTTTGTGTATGTCTTGAGAAACCAGTTCCAGAACTGAGTGTCTCTAGGAAAAGCAATTCTTTTCATTTCAAGTTGTTACTTTTAGCCCACAAAAGGACTAACCAAATGGAAGGTAAGATTTAAAATTCTTTTAGTTTTTAATCATTTTTTGGTATAATTCAAACATTTATGACTTTTAAAGTATAAAACTAGTATGCCTGTATGCTTGTCTTACAATATTTGATACTTATGTAAGTGACTTTTACTTTCCCCCTCAAGGTCAAAACACATTCAGATTTTATTCAGTATTCTTGTGTGCTTCTGATTATATATCTATCAATATCTGTTAAAAATCATTTAATTACATGATAAAATACTAACAGAGATATATAGAGGCATTAGATTGTACCCTTTTGTTACATTTATGTCCTAGGAAAATTGAGGAATCTGTATGTTCCTTTGCTGTTAAGCTACTTTTCTTAAAAACCCTTCTCTATATTACCTTTTATTTCAAATTTAATGATTTTAGCTAGTATATATCTATTTAAACCTCTTCAAAGGAATTCTCAGAGTTAAGTGTTCCATATTTTAAGCCATACTCATCCTTATTCTGATACTGGTTCATGCATTTCCTTCAATTTGTTCCAAGTTCAGTTTATTGAGGTAAATTCAGGTAACTAGCAGTATGTATCTTGGAATGAAGGATATTAGACAAGGACATGACCAAGAAAACCAAATAACAGAATAATATATGGGAATTTTTAGACTAAGATTTTCTATTCTGCTAATCTTTCTTGATAACTCAAATGGGATTTTCCTCATTTCAGACTGTGAGTAGGAAATATGATGCCAATTTTCTCCATTCTAGTACTTATAAATTATAATCTTCTTTGCTTCAGGGATCCTGCATGAGTATTATTACTGCTTTGCTGTTCAGGAGTTGAGGATATTTAAGTGAAAAGGTATGAAACAATAAAAAAAATCATGTCTTTGCATGGCTCAATACAAATATGCTCCTATTTTATGTCTTAAAGTTTCAGATATATGTTAGTATGCAGATGAATGCCTTCATAATCCTTGTCAAAACCTGGAGAAAGAGATGACAGAAGCAAAGACTAGCACTTGATAAAAATACTATCACCACAGATAAGGGCTCTATTTACTTACAAACATAAAAAAAAAAAGAAAATCACAAACAAGATGTCTAAGTTAATATTACCTTTTTGTGGGTTGTTAATCTAGATGCTGAGAGGTATTAGAGAATAGACTTTGTAAGACCTATTAATGTACCTAAGGAAAGAGTTACATGTTTGCAGTTCTAGATCTCGGCACATGAAAGTAGAAGGACCAGTGGTTCAAGGTTTGCCTAGACTATATAAGGAGTTTGAGGCTAGGCTAGAATACATGATGAAAAAAAGCCTATCTATCTATCATCTATCTATCTATCTATCTATCTATCTATCTATCTATCTATCTTGATACCTAAGTAAAATAATTATTTAATGCATTATGTATATGTATAAAAACTCCACTTTCTTATTAGTAACTATAATTTTATGACTAGTAAAAATCAAACAAAGATCATTCAAATTATGTTGAAATTATAATCATCTTACTATGACATTTCAGTTGTTATTTTGAAGTGGACATCTTAAACTTGTTATGAATTGATTGCAAAAAATTATAGATACTTGCTATGTAAAAAATGAAAAACCTAGAACAAAGAGGAGTAAAATCAGCAGTGCTTGCTTCTAAGAGAATTCTCTGTTTTGTCTAGTTCTGCTCATTCAAGTTAGCTCTTTTACTCAAAGGCCCAAATGGGGAAGAAAAAATTTGTCATCTTTATCCTAATATTTTTCACTGTTCTAAATATATCTGTTTTCAGGTTTCTGCATGAAGGAGAGAAATTGCCTAGCACCATCATAGTGGCAAGTGCTTGGGGTATATGTACATTAAGAAGCTTTGAGTAGTTTGTTTATTTTACGGGTAGATTTGTTTTAGTTAGATTTTGCCCAGCACGTAGTGCTGACAGTTTAAAAGTATGCTTCAGACTCGTCGTTACTTAGCCTTCTTAGGCTGAACCGATACAATTTATTGTAACATCTACATTATTCCGTTTTTTTGGAGTGATGAAGGTAGTAAAGCCAATGTGGGATGTTTCACTTTAGAGAGTATGGGTGAGTAGTTCGTTTCTGCTTATGCAATGGCTTTGAGAGATTTCAAACTTTTTTTAAATGACAAAGCCACAGCCACTTGATTCAACAATAGGATAACTCAAAAACTTTGGCTTGCATTCGAGGAAGAACAAATGTAGAAATTTCTATTTTTAATTAACCAGAAACTTTCTATGCTAAACACTCACTTGGAAAAGAATGGAACAGGGAAATCATTAGCAGTGGACAGTGCATTTCCGCTTGGCATAAATCTTATTGTCCATGTAAACACAAGGCTGCAGGAAAACATGAAGAAAAAAAGATGTAAGGATTGAGAAGTTGGGTGGGGCTGCCACATGGAGCAACTCTGTGTGCAATGCTTTTCACAAGAAGGTGTCTTTCATGTGAACTTGAATATGAATGGCTCTTGTTGTGAGGAGCAATGTACAATGTGTAGTACCTATGTGCTGCCCTGGGAATAGGGTTGTAGACACTCTAATTAGGTATTACTAATCTTTAAAAAAATATAATGGAGATTTGGTGTTTATATGAGAAGTGTGAGTGCTCTTCCATAGCTCAAACCATATAAAGATAGTCCTTGCTGTAAAACCATTAAGATATCAGACATCAAGAAAAACAGTATAAAACATATTTGAACTTGAAGAAAACATCATGAAAAGAAAATCTCTGCCTGGTGCCTACATTACATAGTTACAAATACTGTTGCTGTGGGAGAAAATTTATCAATGGCCCTAACTAGTGCTGAATCCATCATGCTTAACGTCAGAAAAGATGTGCCCACAGGTGGAATAGTGATAAGGCTGTTATGGGTAACTGAATGCTTTCTGATTAGATTTGAGGCTTATTCCACAGGACATAATTTCATTCCTGGTACTTTAATTCTGGTAGAATTCCATGCATTTTAAGATTATAGGCCCAATAAGGGCACATACTGTTACTGTTTTATAAAATGGCCATGCTGTCAAACTGCTTTCCAAATATGTTTATACCATAGATTTATGATGCTTTCGCCTTTAGTCAGAAAAGCTTCATTTCAAGGTAGGTAGTAGTTAAGACAGACACTTGGAACTGATCAAAGAGCCAAATACACGTAACTTCAAACACTCAGCTGTAGATAGGCTATCTATGTCAATCTCCTCCAAAACATGGCACAGGGAGCATTATAAAAGCTAATGGATAGGATATTTGGACTTCTGTAGATAACATGACCTATTGTATACATCAAATCACATAAGCTATTATTCTATATACAAAGCCATCATAAGATCAACTCAGTCAAAAAAATTCAGTATGGAGCAGTGAGGGATCTCTGGGACTCTATCACTAGCAGAAAATCTACTGCAGTTGATGGCTGCTGAGAGGGAAATTCACACTACTATGCTATAATGGATATTCCCATACCCATTTATATATGGGCAGCATTTATTGAACTCAGGGATTATTAATAATAAAAAAGAGGACATGAAGTTGGGAGGGAAAGAAAGGATGAAGAAACCTAGTGGGAGTTGGAGATTAGTAGTAGTTGATGGATATTAAAATACATTTTGTAAATGCATGAAATCTTCAAGTAATTTAAAACATTTTAAAAGATAATGTTTAAACTAATCAAAATAAATTGATTAAACTAGACATTTGAAAAACTGGCATTTTGTCTTCTTTTAGTAACATTATTATAAAAATTAAAATTACACAGAATTAAAATTTTCTTAATGGGATAAATAACTTGAATCAAAGTCACATAGCATATATCACTTATTTATGCCCTAATTTTAATAACTGATGTCTATATTTCAATAAAGTATTTGTTTTGTAAACATACTTTCAGTCTTTTTTTATTCCTTTTAATATTGCTAGCACATGAACCTACTTCGTACCTATGTTAATAGGTGCTTAAAGAATACATGCTTCTTTCACATTACTCTTCAAAACTTATTAATTACCTCAACAATATTATTATTATTTATTTATTATAATGTATTCACACTGTATTCCAATTGCTCTTAGCTTCCTGTTCTCACCCTCTCTTCTTCTTCTGCCCTATTCCCCTCCCCTAGAACTCTGACAGATGGGCCTTCTCCGCCACTCTCTGGCCACACACTATCAAGTCTCATCAGGATACCCTTCATCCCCATTCCTCTGTGTGCCCACAAGGCCACTCTACCAAGAGGCAGTGATCAAATCACAGGCACCAGAGTTCATGTCATGCTCCACCACACACACACATGGTGAATTAGCTGTACATCGGCTACATCTGAACAGGGAATCTAAGGTTTGCTGCATACATTGTCCTTGGTCAGTGCATCAGTTTGTGCTGGCCCCCCTGTGTCCAGATCTACCAGTCTTGATCATCTCCATGTGGAGTTCCTGACCCCTCAGGGTCCTTCCATCCCTGCCCCTCAAATTCTTCCATACAACTCTCAGTGCTTGACCCAAAGTCCAGCTTTGAGTCCCAGTATCTGTCCTGATCCTTGCTGGTGGGAGACTCTCAGAGGACATCTATATCGGGCTAATATCCACTTATAAGTGAGTATATACAATGCATGTCTTTCTGGGTCCAAGTTACCTCACTCAGGATGGTCTTTTCTAGTTCCATTCATTTGCCTGCAAATTTCAAGATTTCCTTGTTTTTAATAGTATTCTATTGTGTAAATGTACCACAGTTTCTTTATCCATTCTTCGACTGAGGGACATCTAGGTTGTTTCCAGATTCTGGCTATTATGAATAAGGTTGCAATGAACATGGTTTAGCAAATGTCCTTGTTGTATGGTGGAGCATATTTCGGATATATGCCCAGGAGTGGTATCTGGGTCTTGAGGTATCACTATTCCCAATTTACTGAGAAAGTGCCAGATTGATTTCCAAAGTGGTTGTACAAGATTGAACTCCCACCAGGAATAGAGGAGTGTTCCCCTTTCTCCACATCCTCACAAGCATGTGCTCTTGTTTCAGTTTTTTATCTTAGCCCTTCTGATATGTGTAAGATGGAATCTCAGAGTCATTTTGATTTGTATCTCCCTGACGACTAAGGACATTGAGCATTTCTATAAGTGTTTCATGGTCATTGGATATTCCTCTGTTGAGAATTCTGTTTAATTCTGTACACCAGTTTTTAAATGGATTGTTTGATTTGTTCCTGTTTAATTTCTTGACTTCTTTATATATTTTGAAACATGATTTTATTATGGTCATTCTTTTCATATTTTGTATTTTGTATACAAATACTTCTGGATTGGTCATATATTTAAACATCATAAAGAATATTCCTAACAGACCATTATTCAGTTTTAAAGTTTTTACACTGGCTTCTGTTCTATAATAGCTTGCTGTTTAAGAGTATGTGTATTATTAGTAAAGAGGATTCAGTGTAATTCAGAACTATTACAACTTATTAGTCTTGTAGGGAGTGCTTGAAGTGCATGGTAACTTAAGTGATTGTGTAATGGTTTTTTAAATGGAACCTTACAGTTACCATTGCTAAAAGCTGAGATCTAGTAATAATAAAAGGTAATAAAGAATATTCTCATTTTCTCTCTTTCTGTTCTAGGTTTGAATGTTTCACTTTTACTATATTCACAGTTACTGGTTCTGATAGAATTTTCCTCTGAGATTGAAAAAATCTACCTCCCATATAAGCTTCTTAATACAGAAGGTAAACAACTCAAATGAACTTCAGGAAGTCCTTGAAACTGATCAGATTCTCTTGGTCTCTCTCTCTCCTCAAGACTATATAACAGAAAAGACTGCTGGGTGTCTCTTTCAGATAAATCAAGGGCAAAGACGACTTTCAGGCAGGACAGCTGTATAAAAAAACCAACCAACCAAACAAACAAAAAAACAAAACAAAACAAAACTCTGATCCCAGCCTGACTAGCTGGTTGGAAGAAGGAGAAAGCAGCTGAGCTGCTGGAATATGGTTTAGACCCACAATCACTTGGAAAGGACACTGCAATATGCTTCAGGGTCCTAGGTTTTGTGACCCATCATCCATACTTGGGTGGGCTTTGGTGATACAGTTATCTTTGAATATTTCTGCTCCTGTTAGTAACCCATATTCTTGCAAGTTATCCCAACAAACATTATGGTATATCAAGTTGGATTTTGGTGATATTCTTGCTTTGGTCTGTTGTTAGCTCCCTATTTGGGGTGAGTAGACATATATGAGGCATCTCCCCAGGAAAAGTCTTACTATATAACATCACTGACACCTGACAAAACCAAAGATGAGTTGAGGAGTGAGTACATGCTCCTATCTAATAGATAGCAAAGCATACAACTGAGGATGAGCATCCTGAAAGGCAAGCATCTGTGGAGAAAAGTCTGATAGAATTGCCCTTTCCTGTATGGTGTGTGTTAATGTGCCTGAAAGAAAGAGCGTAAAATAAAGAGCAGAAGCAGAAAAGTGCTTTAACACAGAAGGGAGTGCAAACCAACTGGTGCCACAAATGGCCTGTCTTGAAAGTGCTTGATTTAACACCAGAGCAGAGCCTTCTGATCTGACACCTCTCTAACAGGCAACCTGTACTACAAAAGGCCTATCTGACAAAAGTTCTTTAAAAACAAACAAACAAACAAACTTCAAGAGATAAGGAGATTTAGCCTCATTAAAGACAGCATTACCTAACAACTGATCCTTCCCATTGGGGAGAACAAAAGAAGTTAAGCCATGGGTAGTCTTGGCCCCTTTTCTGCTTAAAGGACAGGGAGAGGATAGAAGATCCTCAGGTCAAGGCCATGGTGTCGCCCCTGAGACCTTAGATTTGGGGGAATTGGGTGCGACCGAGCTCAGAGCTGAATTAAAGTTCTGGGCCCAGGTGGGTCTTCTCAAACTACTGCACCAACAAAGGACAGTACAAGCAGTAAACATCAAACTCCTACTCTGATCTAGCCAATGGACAGGACATTCTCCAGTTGTGTGGAGAGAGGGGACTGACCTTGACATGAACTCTTGTGCCCCTATTTGACCACTTCTCCTTGATGAGGAGGCCTGATGGCACTCAAAGTAAGGATAAGCAGGCTACCAATATGATACTTGATAGCCTATGACCATATAGTGGGGCAGGAGGTCCTCCTAGGGGACTTAGGGGAGGGGAATAGGGTGAAAGTGGGAGGGAGGGAGGATACAAGTGATGGGATAACAATTAAGTTGTAATCTGAATAATTACAGTAGTTGCAAGGTTCTTGCTGAGAGCAGTGAGATGCATAACTAAACCTAGGTAATCAGAGTTAGGTATGTCTGTGGGAAGAATCCAAGAATGGCAGATTTTATGTGGAATGGGGTGGCATGCTTGCTTGCTTGATAAGTGTGTTCCATCATGTGAATGTAGAGATGCCTTGAAAATAGCTAATGGCTTAGAGGAATTTTTCAATCTTTGAGAATAGAATACAAGGGTCAAGATTGTCAACAAACAGCAGCAGAGGTTTCCTGGGCACTTTTTTGTACAGTTAGAAATACACCTGAGGCTGAGTTGGTGGCCAAGATGGTAACCAATTTGTAACTGATCATTACTACTTTTTTGAGTTCTTCTTTTTTTCATCTTGCCCCACCCCTTTTATTTCCTTTCAACCCACTAACACTAGGTAAGAGAGAAAAGAATAGAGAGGAAAGGAAAGATATCCCTGAATAAAGTCAGGAGTCAGAAAGGGGGAGTCACTGTTATAAATAAATTACTTTCTGCTGTTTAGGGGGTGTTTTGTTCCTCAGGACAAGTTTGATGTTCACCATCAGGATATCCAATTTCTTCATCTTGTTTCTTTTTTGTGCACAACTACTTATCAAACCATGACCAACAGCACCCAATCAACAACCCAACAACTTGCTTGGGGCCCTAGAATTTATATATCCTCTGAAAAATCCCTACAATTCGACACAATCACAGAAACAATCTGCAGCTGGCAAAATCACTCCTCTTTGGGAGCACAAAGCAAATCATAGCTGCTATGAAGTAGCCCCATATCCTCACACCTGGGATTAAAACAAAAACCTATTCTTATTTGTGGGTATGTATGTGGTTTGTTTTTGGTTTTGTTTTGTTTTTTAGTTTTTTGTTTATGGGATTTATTTATCTATCTATCTATCTATCTATCTATCTATCTATCTATCTATCTATTGAGACAGAGTTTCTCTGTGTGACCTTGGCTGGCATGGACTTGTCTTGTAGACCAGGCTGTCTCTGAACTCACTGTGGACTTGCCAAGGCACAGAGGAAGAGGAGGAAGGCAGTCCTGATGAGACTTTATAGGCTGGGGTCAGTTGGAAGAGGAGAAGGGCTCCCCTCTCTGAGGACTAGGGGATGGGAATAGGAGGGAAGAGAGAGGAGCGTGGGACCAGGAGAAGACAAAGGAGAAGGCTACAATTAGTATGTGCCGATGGGACCCTTTACAATATTCTAGCAAAGAAACTAAGGTGTTCTGGAAATACTCAGTACTTGAACTGCTGGAATTATGGAAGTCTTTTTAAACAAGCAATGAAAGAGCCTCTCTCAGCCTGGGTTATGAAGCTGTGGGACTCTGAAGTGAATGGAATCAATCTGATTGTGGTGGAGGCAGGAAAACTCAATATTGTAACCCCCCATTCCTCCTTGAGGCAAAGACTGTCTAGCTTGAGACAGTGTGAGTGGATCCAGTTACTATTGGAGTGCTTAATAGAGCCATTAGGAACCCTTATCTGTCTAAAGTCCCCCATAAACATCTAGGAATGGAGAACTATAGAGGAGGGGCAGATGTTATTGAGGAAGCTAGGAATAAGAGAAGCTATGTTTAAACCCGGGTCGCTGGGTCATATGAAATATGTTTACAGGGGAATTAGAGAAAAGGTTGATCCAACAGAGACCTTAAGGCTGGCATGGAGCTTTAGTGGCATGCTAACTTCTGGGTGTTTTACAGATTTTAAAAGCCACTGTAGAGACATACAGGTGCATTTAAATAAGTAAGGATAGGAGATCAATTTGCACAAGGTATAATGGCTGGGCACTTCTGTAAAAGTCTTAGAGTATTATGGTCTGATGTGTATAATACAAGAACATGTTATTGGCAACATTCTACGATTGTAAATGTGGAAGAGTTACTGGATTTGAGGGCAGGGTGGTGGTGGTGGATCTTGGTGTGAGGTTTCCAAGACAGGCAGGACTGATGGCAATACTTTTGGGTGATGGCCTGGGTACCACCAGTGCCTGTCTTTGCTAGACTTGATTTTTTTCTGAGAAATAGAATCTCGAGATGTCTCTCAGAAAGACCCTAACTGCTGGCTGACACTCCTGAACACTGCAGTCAAACTGGACCCCTCCTGATGATGGCAGTTGGCTATTATCCAAAGGCTTCTGACCACAGCAGACATGTCTCCAGGGCCATGGTTACCTATCTGGCTATTCCAGCTTCTGTGTTGCTACCGCCCGGGCCATTTGCCCCTTTGTAACCCAATAAACTTTTTCAGATGGGCTACTGTTCTCTACTATTTGAGGTAGCCAGGTTTTCATTTAATGCTACTTAAAAAAAAACAACAACGATAGGTTTGGCTATAGTTGGTGGTTTCTTATTGCATCTAATTACATTTGGTGAGGTAACCTAGGAGAAATGGCTAGGTCCTCCATTGGGGATCTTGTTAAAGGGATACTAGCCCTCTGGAACATATAGACCTAGTATGCTTTGCCCTTCACTCCCATTCCCTCTGCTTTGCTAAAAATCATGAGATTGCACTCCTAAAGGTAGCCCATAAGGTCTGTTCTCTTATTTGGCCACTTCCTCCGCATGAGGCTGATTATCAAGGTACACTACCAAAGTATAGAAGTCCAGCAATCAAAAGACCCCTTTGGCTCACTTAATTAACATGTCAATTAAAGCTAAAGTGCTCATCCAATTAACATGTCCAATTAAACACTTCATCCAAACACAGGGTTTACCATTATAAGCCACCATTTGCCTATGGGCCACATTTGTTTCTTCTATATCCAGAGACAAAGACCTGGAATGGCCAGGCCTACCACCTACCTTTGTCCTCCTGGGAAAAATACCAATTATTCTGCTCCACTCCCCGGCCCATTTTATCCCATCTGCTTTGTTCCCTTCCCATCCCCCTTCTTCCTCTATCTCTGGTCTTTGATTATTATCCATGCCCCTCTGAGGCAAATACACCTCCTTAGTGCTGACAACATGGTCTTGGAGTATCTTTAGCCAGCTCTGAGTTTCCCTATACTGATCCGTTCTTTCACTGAACCAAAAGTGTTGAATCATCCCTCTTGTGGTGTGAATAACTTGCCCCTGCTGGCCTCTAACACCTACCATATCTGACTCCTAATTGTAAAGTCTATTTTTTTCAGCTATTTCTCTCTTCCATCTACTCAATCTACTAGTTTCTCTGTCCCTACTTGTATAAGTGCCCTTCAGAGTTACCTGGTATGGTCCACTTCTCTACAAAATTGTGCTGGTACAGCATGTTCTCTCCCTGTGTCCTCTTGGGCACCAGTCACTGGGTCACGGACACCCATCTGTTGGGTTCTGGGCATTCTACTGAGGAGCCTCAAACTCGATCAGAGGGTTTCCGCAAATGATTCTGTTCGAAGGCACTTATCTCCCCTTCCCGAGTCTCACTGTTCCATTCTTCTTCATTCCTATGATCTATATTCCTTATCTCCTGGTATTTATATATGTAGTTTGTCTCCTTCCAGCCAGTCTCCTAGTCAGAGCCCCCAGTGACTGGATTTGCAGAGAAATATATTTCACATTGTTTTCTAACCACTTTTTCCACTAATACTGGGATTCCTTTTCTGACATACCTTCCTCGGGACTTCTTCTCATTAACCATAGGATCACCATAGTCTAAGTCAAATGCTGCCATTCCTCTTGCCTGTCTCCTTAAGCTTATTTCCTCTTTTGGATTCCAAGATGCCATTAAGCCCTGTCATCTTATTTTCTACTGCAACACAGCCTGGCCTCGATACAAGCTTGATATTGGTCTCAGTGGCCAGAAAATGGCACACTTGACCTAAAAATTTTCACAGATCTTAACAACTTCTGCCCAACACTAGTAAGTGGTCCAACATAACCTACATTCAACCCTGCTTTGCTCTTTATTCATACAACACCCTCTGTTCCTCTTGCCACATACATTAAATCCTCCAGAGAAAAAGCTCAAATGCAACTGTTACAAATTTGCAGAGGGCCTAGGTCAGTACTATACATGCTCTCTGGTTAGAAGTTCAATTTCTCTTAGCCACTATGGACTCAGGTTAGTTGGTTCTGTAGGTTTCTTGTATTGTCTTTGATCCCTTTGGCTCCTATAATCCTTCCTCCCCTTTTACAGGATTCCCAAGCTCTGCCCAATATTTGACTGTGGGTCTCTGCCTGAAGCCTCTCTGATGACAGTTATGCTAGGCTTCTGTCTGCAAGTAGAACAAAATATCATTAACAGTGTCAGTGATGGGCTCCCTCTCATGGCATGAGTCTCAATCTGGACCAGTCATTGGTTGGCCATTCCCTCAATTTCTGCTTCATCTTCACCCCTGCACATCTTGTAGGCAGGACAAATTGTATGCTGAATGTTCTGTGGCTTAGTTGTTATCCTGATTCCTCTATTGGAAGTCTTGCCTAGTTACAGGAGATGGCCAATTCAGGCTCCATATCTGTCACTGTTAGGAGTCTTATTTAGCCAGGACCACCCTCATAGATTCCTAGGAGTTTCACTGCTCTAGTTTTCTAGATCATTCCAGATATGGCCCCACCCGAGTCCAGTTGTCATTCCCAGTATTCTCTCCCTCTATCTTCCCCCTACCTGATCCCTCCTGTTTCCACCTCTCCCCAGCCCACTCTGTCTAGTCCCCTCCCTCAGCCCACTCAGAATGTCTCTTCTTTTTTTCCCTTCTCATCGTATTCCCCCACCAACCTGCCTTGAACCTTCCTTGTTACTTAGCTTCTTTGGGTTTATAGATTGTAGCATGGTTATCCTGTACTCTATAGTTAATATCCACTTGAAAGTGAGTACATACCATGTTTGTTTCTGGGTATGGCTTACCTCCTTCATGATGATCTTTTCTACTTCCATATGTCTGCCTGAAATTTTTGTGATATCAATATTTTTAATAGCTGAGTAGTATTCCATTGAGTAAATGTACCATGTTTTCTTATGTAGCTTGGTCTTCATGTGGAACTCCTAACAGTCAGAGCAGGGCCTGTCTCTGATTCTGTTGCCTGCCTTTGGGACCCTTTCTTCCTACTGGGTTACTTTGTTTAGCCCAATAGGAGAAAATGTGCTTAGTACTATTGCAATTTGATATGCTGAGGCTGATTGATATCAATGGGAGGTCTCCCCTTTTCTGAAGAAAAACGTAGAAGTGTATGGGGGAAAGAGGTGGCGGGGGAGAGATTGGGAGGAGAGGAGTGAGAAGAAGCTGCTATTATGATGTAAAGTAAATAAATAACTTAAAATTTTTAAAAAAGGCTAAAGCTCTATACCAATGTAAGAAAAATTAAACTTATTTTGCATTTATATACGAAATTCTATGCTAGTGAATTAAAAATAATCTTATGAGTGACAAGACATTTAAGTTGAGGAGTAGATTCACTAATCTACTTTTTGTCCTATCATCCCTAACCTGCACTCCCTGTATACTCAGGTAAATTAATTATATTCCATCTCAAGTCTGATGGGGTAGAAGACGAGATACTTTAGTTTTACAATTAAGCTTAGTTGCTTAGGGGCTAAGATATTTTTGGTTCTTGATAGATGTTTTAAGTTGATAATGACAAGATATGATAGATATTGATTTACATTCAGATTTTTAGACTCACCAAGATAGAAAAGACTTTTTTCTCAAGGCTGCCAAATACAAATAGCAAACACACTATGAATGTAACATTTATATAATTCCTGATTGTTTTATGGTTCTTCTTGCTATAGGTAGTTTATTGTATATATGTATAATAATATAAATGTATATGTAAAAAATAAAATTTTAAAAAGGCTGAAACTTCTTATCAGTCTAAGCAGTCATGAGGCCATGGGTCCTTTTGCCTTTGATTTAGACATAGAGGACCTGGTCTCACCACTGGCATAATCAAGTCCTTCAGTACCACCAACATTCCCTAAATTGCATCCTCAGCCACTCTCTTCCTTCTTCACAACCTGCTTTGTACTCTGACCACCCATGTCAAACTCCATAGGCACAGTCAGCTTCCTCAGTTTCTGTGCCTCTCTACTTGTCAAATCACCATCATCTCCCTCATCTACTGACCCCAACTTTCTCCAACTCCTCAAGTGCCATCACCTCCCCCTTCCCTACAATCAATTCCCACCAGGTCTCACATTGATGTAATCTACGCTGCTGGCAAGGTGGCAGGTTCTCTAGAGCCTATGTACATGTTCCTTGATGTCCTGGACTTGCTTTGTAGACCAGGCTGGCCTTGAACTCACAGAGATCTGCCTGCCTTTGCCTCCTGAGTGCTGGGATAATAGATGTGTGTCACTCCACTTGGCTCTGATCTTTCTTGAGTAGAGAAATGTCTGGCCTCTGTCTCAAACAACTCCACTAATCTCATTAAGGAAATTAGATACTTTATACACTCATATAACCTAACTGGCATGATCTCTGTGTCCTTCTATCCTCTACTTTTATCCAGAGGAAAAGGAAAGTGTCTGTAGAGCTTCTCAGATTCACTTAGATAATGTTTATTGCATTGGTGGTGATTTTCTCATAGGGGATGTTACTGTCTCTCTTAGGGCTTCTATTGCTGTGAAGAGAACCATGACCATCAACTTTTATAAAAGAGAACATTTAACTGGGGTCTTTACAGTTCGCTTCAGAAGTTTAGACAATTATCCTCATGGCAGGAAGCAAGGTGCCATGTAGGCAGACATGGTGCTGGAGAGGTAGCTGAGGTAGCTGGAACCACAGGCAGTAGGAAGTGTGTGTGAGCCAGTAAGCCTGGCTTGAGATTCTGAAACCCCAAAGTTTCCCACAGTGTCCCTCTTACTGAACCCACTGAAACTATCACCTAAATATTTAGAATCAGCCCCATGGCAGAGCAGCCTGGGATGAGGTGATCATCTGCCTCTGGACAAAGCTCCAAGAGGCTTCCCATAAAGTGTTTAAATTTTGACAAATTGAGAGAGGTTACACAACGGACAGATGAAAATCCTGCTGATTTTGTGGCCCAGCTAATAGAGGCTTTTCTCTGTTTTACTAGATTCAAACTATTGGGAGGCATGCTTCTCTTCACTTCATTCTCAGCTCCTGACACTAGAAAGAAACTAAAAGGGTTAGAGGAAAGCCTTCACAGCTCTCAGAGATATTCATTGAATAAGTCATTAAATTGGTTAATGGAAAGGCTGAAAAAGAAAAGGCTGAAAAGTCCTCCTGTGGTATAAATATCATCTTCTGGTACTGTCCCTGTGGCCTTCACCACTAAAAATGACAGAGCTCCAGTGAACTCTACCGAGTGTCTGCTTTAAATGCCACAATGCCTGCTACTGGTAACAGAACTGACCTTCAACTTGTCCACCCCAGGACACTGCACCAAATGTGGAAGGACAAGACACTGGGAGGTTGACTGCCTTGCTAGGCCTTACTGTTAGGTCAGTTCCCCATGCTCCTGCTCTATAGGAAAAATTTTTTTTTCTTCTGAGCCTGGCAGCTGAAGATTCATATGGTCCTGGGACCTTGGCCCCCACTACTACCATCAAGATAATTACCAAGAAACCTAGGGTACATGTCCGGAAGGGGAGTAAGTCTGTCACTTTTGATTGAAATAGCAACCACTTGTTTCATATTTTCTACTTATTCCCCTAAACTTATCCTCAGTTCTCTGTCTGTACATGATATTGACTGCTCTCACCAGCCTGGGGCTACTGGCCTACTTCTCTGTTCTCTTTGGGGCCATCTAATTACTGATTCTTCCTCATGCCTAGCTTCCCTACCTCACTGCTGGGCAGAGACATCATGATTAAGCTATATTGCTCCTTATTTCACCTAATTACCTCTTCAGGATGTTTGCTCCTTTTTCTGGCCTTGGGAGAGTCTTTCTCCCCACCAACAAAATTTAAAGGCTCATCCCACTCACTCCCAGACACTCTTGTTGATTCTAAGGTATAGGAGACCTTCTCTTCTCCAGTTGTTCCTCCTCACTCCTCACTCACATATTAGTATGAAACTCTGAGACCCTAAAACCTACCCCTGTCACCCTAAATACTATATCTCTATAAAACATGGAAAAGGTCTTAAACCTATCATTACAATGCCTTCCCAGCAGACATATACTCAAGCCTACTCACTTGCCCTATAGCACTCCTATATTGTCTGTTCCAAAATCTGACAGTTTCTACTACCTCATCTAGGACCTCAGGATCATTAACCTGACAGTTCTGCCTATCTTCCCAGTGGGGCCTAATATCTTAAACTCTGCTTTCCAGACTCATTTATCTACTTTCCACTTCACTGATCTTGATCTTAAAGATATCCTTTTCACTATTCTTCCATACTATGCCTGATTCACATAATATCTTTGCTTTTACCTGGGAGGACACAAATACAAACAGTGTACCAAGTAACATGAAATGTCCCCTCCCAGGAATTCCAAGTCAGCCCTTACTTTTTTGACTAGGTTATCACCACCAACCTCCTTTCTCTAACCTGTCTTCCATACTCTTCCTGCCCTCTCCATACATTACTCCTCCTACTCATTCCAAGTGTCAAAGACAAGCTCTCTTGACCACTGTGAGCCCCCAGACATGGCTTCTTCTATAAGATAGATACTGACTATCAGGCAAAGTCTTTCCTGACAGACAAACACAAGTCCTTTCATATTAAGTCTCAAACTCTTCACTGCTTCCTCCAACCTCTTCTACCCTAACCTTTCCGTTCTTAAGGCTATCACCCAGAGATGCCAAGCCTGCATTCAAACTTCCCCACAAGGAGCTTTATGACCCTTGCTTCCTTCAATCCATCCAGTTTTGGGGTAGTATTTCTGAGGAAGATTGACAGATATATTTTACACACATGCCGCCTAACAATAAGCATGTTAATACTATGTTAGATATTTTCTCAAGATGAGTAGACACTATGAGTGAGGGTGCTGAAATGGTGTATTTCTAATTCATGAGTGATGTTTTACCAAGATTTGTATTTCCTAGATAATGGCCTAGCATTGATTTCTAAAGTCACACAGCTTGTGTCAAGGGCTCTAGAGATACATTGACAGTCACCAGACATGAGGAAAAGTAAAGAGGGCTAGTAGATTTGCAGTCAGAATGTGTGTGTGTATATATATGTGTGTGTGTGTGTGTGTGTGTGTGTGTGTGTGTGTGTGTGTGTGTGCATGTGTGTGTGTGCATGTGTGCGTGCGCGCGCGCGTGTGTGTGTGTGTGTGTGTGTGTGTGTGTGTGTGTGTGTGTGTGAAAAAATAAGGAAAGAAAGAAAAGAAAGACCCAAACCAAACCAAACCAAACCAACCAACAAAACAAACAAACAAACAAAAAAAACCTCACAAAATTCACCTTTCTTTTACTCATCTGAACTTCACCTTCCTGGGACTCAAATCTTACCTTTGAACTTACCTAGCAGATAGGCCATGCTCTGAGCCCTATCCATTGCCAGCTCATTTTAGTTGATCTAAAGTGGTCCTTTTCTTCTATGAAATGTACCTCCTCTGGAACCATCCTCACTCTATTACTATTACCGTTTCTCACTCTCTTATGCAAGTTTCTCAGGGACCGTGCTGACTATGTTCACCCTTAGTCATCTCTACTCCCATAATATCCTACCAGTGAATCATGTTTACTAGAACAACTCTTAGACACTGGCCGTGAACAGATGTTGGACAAATCCACATCTTGTCATCCTTGTCAGCACACCAACAGCAGCTAAGTTTCAAGGACTCACAATCTGAAACAGCTAAAATGGGCCCTAAATCCCTTCTCCAGTAAGAATACTTGTCAATTGATGGGACCATTAAAGTTTAAAATTTCTTGCTCCTATCTCTGAGAACACCAAATATGGACTCTTCCCATATCTTTTGTGAAATTTCTCCATCCCCTTGACTACTCAGACGTGATGACTGTCTGAGTATACTTGCTAATACTAAATCTATCCTAAGTGTCACTTTGTGTCCTGTTACTGGTTGCAGCTCAGAAGACCACCTCACCTTCAATCTTCAGGCAGTCTGCTCTTCACCACCCACACAGGCTACCAAAGACCCCTGTCTCCACATTTCACTATAACCTTCAATACAATCATTTTTCTCCAGTATCTGACCAGATGTGACTTTTCTGTCTGACCATCCTGAGATAGATGTCCCAATGCAGGTGTAAATGCCATTATTGTGATCCAGGGTGATATACATAGCCATAATACATACACCACAGGCCTGAACATGGTATGATTACTTTCACCATCCCAAACACTCAGAACAAAAAGTAGCTAAGGGTGGTCTTGGGTCCCACATTTATACCCATGTGGAAGAAACTGTCATAGCTAACAGAGAATGAGAGTGGAAATTTTTAGGTCTCTAGAAAAGGCTACTTCTACTTCTATTGACATCCTCCAAATATAAACCACTAAATAATCAACATACAGCCTACAATTGGAACTCTTTCAATTTAGACCTTTAAATTCTGCCTCATGGATGACCATCGTAAATGAAATTCTGTACCCTCTCCATATGAGGTACTTCAACACCACGTCTTGTTTTCTATGTGCCACCTTGCTACAATGATAACTCCCATCCAATGTTACCCTCATATCTACTCCTGTAATTCTAAGTCCTTTCCACTACCACCAGTGTCTCTTTACCCCTGGAGACTCTGGGAGATTGATTGTTCACCAAACTCTCTTAGCTTTTTCTCTCATCTGCCTGTAAAGTCCTTCCTAGCCCTGTAGGGGACTATTTTCTGGAGTCACGTTAAGCTCTATAAATGTATAGATACATCCACTCATGGTCCCTGCCTTCTGACTTTTTTAGTTCCTCAGATAACCCTACATTCTGAAAGGGAAGTTTATACTCTTCTTCAGCACTCACACAGGTACAGACTAAGTAGCAGCCCTTCTGTTCGTGATTAGAGTAACCCTGGAGATGTTAGTGGTGGGTGTCAGACCCAGGTCAAACAGCTGATGTACCTATTTAACATATCAAAGCATACATGGCTTCCATGTTCTCCCTGCATCCTTCAGTCCCTACCTGTTGCAAGGTGTGGCTGGCATACCCTGTCCTCTATCCTAAACATTCCATCCCATTGGCTGGACTTCCCTTTTCCAGAGGTGTTTCCCTATATAATCCAGACATTTTCTGGGCTCTCTCTGTCTCTGTCTCTGTCTCTGCCTCTGTCTCTGTCTCTGTCTCTGTCTCTGTCTCTCCCTCCTCATCTCCCTCTCTCTCTCTCCCATCACCCTCTCCCTTTCTGTTTTTTTTTCTCCCTGTCTATCTTTCTTGCTGCATGTTAGTGCTCTTTCTCCCTCCCCTCACTTGTCTCCCTGTCTGTATGGTACGGTGATTTCCTTGACCCCCTTTGCTTGGGACAGGTGAACCCACGCAAGAGCTACATCAATAAACCTGCCTTTTTACTTCTAGTTCAACTTATAATGGCTTATCTCACTGGTAGAGAAAACCTATTACTTGGTAACTGCTATACGATTGGAAGTAGAAGGGTTGTGTAAATAGTCTGTAGCTATCTCAACAGATCTCTGCCCAGACAAGGGCCATCAGACATTCTAATTTAGCCCTGCTGTTATTCCAAGAACATCTCATCTTCCTGGCCTCAGTGATATAACAAAACTGAAGGGTCCTGGACCTGCTGACAGCACAGAAAGGTGCCACTTATTTCTTTCTCAATGAATAATGTTACTATGTAAACCAATCTGGCCAAGTAGAAGAGCAGCTTATAACGCTCCATGAGCTGGCACACTCATACTCATAGAATGATAGAAAGTTTAAGCTCTTTATAACTGTGAAAGAATGTACATGGACCTTCTGAAATGTGCAAATATACCATGCTACAATTTATGATTCCCCTACCAATTAAGCATACTATCATCATAGCAAAAATATAAACAAAAACCATGGAGATAATCAGGGTATTTTAATATTTGTATTAGTTTGAAGACTGTAGCTGAGTAAGATGGTGCAGTATGCCCATATCTCTGGGTATGATTCCAAGAACAGAAGGTGGAAAGCAGAAACATGTTTATATGTACCCTGACTGCTTTTAAGGAAAACATTCCTAAAGTCCAAAAGTAAAATAAAAATTTAAATATTCCAAAAGATGCTTCTCATCCACATATTGACGATTTTGTAAATGGTGAGTAATTGATGCATGAATAACTCCAAATAACATGCTTATGATATTTTTTAAGAACATGAAATATCCAGGCAAAGGAAGAGTGATAATCCATGTTTGAGTGTCTCTGGTTCCATCCTTATAGCTTGAGTAAGGACTGTCAATTGAAAGCTTTTAGAACTACTTTCCTCCCACTCTCATTGCCATTGCTTCTGAGCTATATATATTGATATCCCTCCACCTCCATTAATTGTTATTACCTCCATTCAGGTGGTAATTTCAGTATCCTTACTTTCATTTATTCAAAAGATAGGCTTTTGGATATTCTAAAACCAGAACAAGAGAAACTCCATGAGAAACACTCTAAATTCAGTGACACTGGCACAAATATGACACAGCCAGTCTTCATTTGAATCCTCCTCATTCATGACAACCAATATTTCTTGATACCTGATTACCTACACATAATTTGAAAGATATGAAGACTTACCAATAAGGAATCCTGAATATCATCTATATGTCTCACCAAATCAGACAAATCCATGCACACCAGTTTGGAAATCTGAAAGGTAAAATGACTTAATGATAGAGATCCCAAGTCATGATCCCATTAGTCATGAATGAATTGATCCAGCTATGATCTTTTGTACCTTAGAGAAAAATTACAAGCCACAGGTTTTAAAAAACATATGTCCTAGGAAGTATGAACTCATACAGAGTCTGTGTGTTGCCACTTACCAACTGTAGGACTAGAGCAGACTGCCTAATCCTGAGTGAGGCTGAGAGTTTTCACAGCAAGGCAAGAGGTACCATGATAAGTTTATGCCTATGAGACAGACATACCTGGGTAAATGAAGAAAACTATGGGGGATAATTCCTGTTCCCAAATCACAAATGAAATTATGTGGGTTGTCATGGTATAGAGTTGAATGTAGATTCAAAGACAAAAACTAAATCACTCAAAATTGCTTTGTGAGAAATCACCCTTGGGTATGGAAAGTAGATTCTCTCAAGTTCCAGACCCAGGAGAAGAAAGTCTACTTCCGGATTCCAAGAGAGAAAGGCCTGCTGATCTGTAGACTGTCTCCCAGACCTTTATCATTCATGTGTTTCTGTTTGCTCTCCTTTACAGAAAAACAACCATCAAGCAAAAGTCAAAATACCTTCTGTAAACTCATAACATATCCCAACTGTGTCAATACTTTTTAGTCCTTCACATCATACATGGGGTAAAGTAACAATTGAAGGGAACAGGGTAGCAAGTACTTATCAAGTGAAGATCCTGGGCCTCCACCTCGATCTTGCTCATGTGTTGCTGACAACGGGGACCTGTGTGCAGCCGCTATAGATGGCAGAACAAGTGTCCTCTCAAAATATCTGTGTACTAATGGAGAGAATAAGGTTTTTTAACCTTTCCTTGGGCAGGAAGTTTCTTACCTGTTGTTCTGTGTATTAGGGTTGGTTCTCCATTAAAAAGTTGGCTGCCCATGTCCTACTTCAACTGGAAAATAGAAGAAATCTCTAAGCACTATCCTTCTCTTTATAAGCATTAGGTTTTTTGACTCACAATAACTTACCTAACTTAGAGCTCCTGAAAGAACAGTGCAAGCACAGAACAAGCAGGGGAACAAGAAACAGCATGCTGGTGTGGAGAGGACAGGAACCAGGCTCCTACTCATGCCCTGTAGAGAAAGAATCCCAGATATAGACATCACTCCTAAAGCAGCTCTTTGTGTAGGAGAGGCTACATACTTTGATCTGTATTACCATCTGTTTTGGGATCCTTATTATTGCTCCTCTACTCTAAGAGAAAACCCACATCATCACATTCAATAACCAGAGTTTTATGAGACCCACAAATTCAGCCTCCATTCCCAAGGTACTCATTGACCTCAAACCCAGAAAACCATCTGTGAATTTTGTCAGGAACCTGGAGACAGACAGGAAGCAAACTCAAGGGATTACAGATCCTTCCTTTGGTACAAGTGAAGACAGAACCCAACTGAAACAGCACTTGTAGTGGATGGAAGAGGTATCCTGTGCAGGACTTTCTCATGACCCATCACACAGACCTCTACACCTTCACTAGGAACTCAAGGGTTTTGGTTAGTGCTAAGGGCACCTTTCATTCATAAGGTTTTTCTTTTTTTTTTTTTTTTAACTCATATGGCTTTTCTTCCTTAACATGTGCATACCTTCCAGAAATCCTCACATGTTCCATAGATATTTCCATTCATCTTTATTCTCAAGCATGTACTTCCTTCTCTATATTATTGGAAGAAGCATTCAGTTAATGCATAAGAGAAGTGAAACATTGAAGACTGACCAGCAAGACACAAAGTAGCTTGACCACAGGACCCTCCCCCGGGTGACCACATTTACCTCCATTCAGCTCTGCTGAGAGGCCAGCACAAAGTAGACACCAACTACCAGGACTACATCAGCCCATTAAAAAAGTAATCACTTCCCAGTTCCCACTGCTCTCAAGTCTCAGTGTTTATCCCTGCCCTGCCTTTTAGGAGGCTGTGTGCTGATCTATATAGATCCTCTGTCCCAAATCCACATTATATGCACAGGAGTGATGTACCTGGGTTTTGAGGTAAAGCTATTTCTAATTTTCTGAGGAAGTGCCAGATTGATTTCCAAAGAGGTTGGACAAGCTTGCACTCCCATCATCAATGGAAGAGTGTTCCCCTTTTTCCATATTCTCGCTATTATGTGCTGACACTTGAGTTTTTGATCTTATCCATTCTGACAGATGTAAGATCGAATCTCAGATTCATTTTGATTTGCATTTCCATGATGACTAAGGATATTTAAGTGCTTTTCAGCCATTTGAGATTTCTCTTTTGAGCATTCTCTGTTTAGCTCTGTGCCTCATTTGTAATTTGTATTGTTTGTTTTGGTGGTGTATAATTTCTTGTGTTCTTTATTTATTTTTGCTGTTAGGTAGTCCTTTGTCAGTTGTAGGATTGGTGAAGATCTTTTCTCAATATGTACACTGCTATTTCATTCTATTGATGGTGTACTTTGCCTTCCAGAAGCTTTTCAGTTTCAAGAGGTCCCATTTAATAATTGTTGATCTTAGAGCCTGGGCTGTTGCAGTTCTGTTCAGGATGTTGTCTCCTGTGCCATTGAGTTTAAGGTTCTTCCCCACTTTCTTTTTAAATGGATTTAGTGTACCTGGTTTTATGTTAAAGTCTTTTTCATCCACTTGGACTTGAGTTTTGTACAGGGTTCTAAATATGGATCTATTTGATTTTTCTTACATGTAGACATGCAGTTGGACCAGTACCATTTGTTGAAGATGCTTTCTTTTTCCCATTTTATAGTTTTTGGTTCCTTTGTCAAAAACCAAATAGGCATAGATATGTGAGTTTATTTCTGTGTCTTCATTTTTATTTCATTGACCAACCAGCCTATTTCTATGCCAGTACCATGTAGTTCTCATTGCGATAGCCCTGTAGTATAGCTTGTAATTAGGGGTGGAGATACCTCCAGACGGTCTTTTATTGTACAGGATTGTCTTAGGTACTTGGAGTTTTTCCATATGAAGTTAAGAATTGGTCTTTCAAGGTATATTAAAATTGTGTTGGAATTTTTATGGGAATTGCACTGAATCTGTAGATGGCTTTTGGTAAGATGGTCATTTTTACTATTGTTAATCCTACTGATCCATGAGCATGGAAGATCTTTCCATCTTCTGATATCTTCTTTAGTTTCTTTCTTCAGAGACATGAAGTTCTTATCATACTACTCTTTTACTTGCTTGGATAGAGTTACACCAAGATTCTTTATGTTACTTGTGACTATTGTGAAGTGTGCTGTTTCCCTAATTTCTTTTTCAGCCCATCTATCATTTTTTATACTGGAGCACTACTGATTTTTTAAAGGTATTTATAAGCTATAGGATTTCTTCTGGTAGAATCCTGGATGTCCCTTATAAATACTATATCATCTGAAAATAGTGATACTTTGACTTCTTAATTTCCAATTTTTATCCCCTTGATCTTCTTTAGTTTTATTGCTGTAGCTAGAACTTCAAGTACTATAATGAATTTATGAACTTATATAGAGAGATTTTCTTTCTTTCTTTCTTTTGGGGGAGTTGAGACAGGGTTTTTATGTGTAATAGAACCTTGTCATGACTCGCTTTGTAGACAAGGCTGGCCTTGAACTCACAGAGATCTGCCTGCCTGTTCTTCCTGAGTGCTGGGATTAAGATTGATGTGGAAGTGCTCGCTCATTGAGGTTGAGCCCTGAGTGGGAGATTGTGGCCTATGTAAAAGTTGAACAAAACATGTATTGAAAGCCAAGAGTTGTTTTTTCTTTAATGGTTTCTCTTTCTACTCCTTCCTGAGTTCCTGGCCTAAGTTCTCTTAATGATAAACTTTGATCTGGACATGTAAACCAAATAGACCTTTTCCTCTGCAACTTGCTTTGGGTCATGGTGTTTATTACAGCAACAGAAAGCAAATTAGGACACTTACTAAATCCACAAAGATATAATTAAAAGGAGAAACTAACTAAAATATATTCAATTCCCCAAACTTTTCTGTTAAATTACATGCATTTAAAATAAGTAAACATGTTTTATTACCCCATTACATAATTTATTTTTACCTATTTCTTTTCAATTAGTGTTTTCTTCTGAGAATTAAAATGCAGAGCTTCTATGACTTTTTAAAAAAAAGAATTGAAAAGAACATTTAAATACATAAAATTTTTTAATGTATTACTTATATATGACTGTTTTCCCAGAATTTCTATTTAATCATTCATTTGTTTTGATTCTATTTTGTCAAGAAAGCAAATCAATGTTGCTGTAATCCTCCCACTGAGAAATGAAACCATTCATTAGTTACTTTGATTTTATCTCAGCTGTCAAGGACTAGTCACAAATCAATTTGATAAGGAAATCAATTAAAGGACCAAAACCTTTAGCATTTTGGGATGACTTTGTTAATCCAGCTTCATTTTAGAAGTAGTCATTGTTCATAATTTGTTTTATTTAGTGAACTGTGACCAATGTTAATTGACATATCTATTTTTATAGTAGTAGTAAATAAGGGTCAAGGAACATCTCTGACTCATTATAGTGATGCATTTTATGTTTCTGCAGAGGATATAACTTGTATTTTGGTGTATGTGTAATATAACTGATCATGTGATATTCGTTTTTAAAGACAAAATTAACAGTAAAATCTGGTAAATAAAACACATAAATATGTCTTATATATGCTGCATATAATGTTTATTCTATGTATTTAGCAAAACCAAATAATATGTCAAATATAAAAATGCATTCTTAGAAATAAGTTGTATATAGATATTTATCCCAGATTTAAATTATGCAGTCATTCCCAAATGCATATTAAACACTGAAAAACTATTTTTGTGTCATTATATGTATGACAAAGTTATAGGGCATGTTGTTTAGGCTTTCTCTTAATAAAATGGAAAGTATATTACAGTACTCATTGAAAATATACTAAAGACTCTAACAAAGAGTTGTGGAAGTTTATTAAATCTTGTGGTTGTTGTAATTAACAATTTCTAGGTAACGCTTATAGAATAAATTTAGCAAGGAATCTTTATATATTTGTCTATTCCTAATTATTATGAAATAACTCACATAAGTTTTACAAAAACATCTTCTGTCATAATGCTATGTTATATTCATATAAATATCATATTATAAACAACAAATATTTCTAGAGAATAATCCATTCGAGGTTGATAAATTGCCTTATGTAGATATTTATAATCTTTTATCAAAGCCATGAAACATTGCTATAAATGATAACATGTATTATAATTTTATCTCACATATCACAATTAGTCAGTCAATGCACTGAATGTTTCAGTTCTACCAAGATTCATATGCCAAAATACTATTGAATGGATGTAGCTAGTTTGCACTATTATAAATGGTATGTGTGTAAACGTGATATTTTTAAAGAGGTCAGAATAGTATCTACCTTCATCCCCAACATATAATAGATACTAGGAAAAGGCATATGTCCTCACTCTTGAAGAACTCTCACCAGTAACTTGAAAATATTGGAAGCGTATTGAATATTAGGCCCCTATAAGTGTGACAAAGAAGTTTATATTGCTTATGACCTAACAGGTTTATGATATTTTGTTAGCAAAAATATACCATAAGTGTTATTGGCTTATAGTTATCAATTGTCTAAGTACTGTTTTTTGTTTCTTCAAAAAAGATTGGTAACAAAATAATTTAAGAAAGAAAAGCAATATTACAATTACAAGAACTGTTTGAGAAAATTAAAAATAATGTTTTTGACAAGGATATGGGGCCTGGGTTAGTGTTGGGAAATGGAGAGCATATGTTCTTATTCTGTATATGATTCCTTCCATGTTGTATCATTATACAAACCATGTGTATGAGATTTTGTAAGACAATGGGTTTCTTTTTTAATGATTTTATATATTCTCTGCTTTGTAATGTTTCCCTCTTTATTTGAAAATAAATTCTTTTCTCATGCAATATATCCTGATTATAGTTTCTTTCCTTCTACTCCTCCACATTCCTCCCCACCACTACTCTTACCTGTAGCTACATCTTTTCTCTCTTTCATTAGAAAAGAACAGACTGCTAAGACATAAAGTATAAAAAAATTATAAGATAAAATAAAAATGATCATATCTAAGTGTACAAGGTAAACTAACAGAAGCAAAAGAGCTCCACGAATAAGTCTAAGAATCAGGGACCCTTTCATTCACACATGCAGGAGTCCCATAAAAACAATAAACTGAAGACCCAACAAGATAGGAAAGATGTATACTTCAAGTTTGACAAATACAAATAGCCAAATCACTATGAATATAACATTTATAGAACTCATAATTGTCTCCTAGTTCTTCCTGCTGTATGTAGTTTATTTTACTCATGTGTAATAATATAAATGTACATGTTAAAAAAGAAACATAATAAAACAATTAAAGCAAACAAACAGAAACCCAATAAACTGAAAGCCATAATATATATACAGAGGACCAGGTGCAGACCCATGCAGGCTTGATTATCACTGCTTCAGGTTCTGTGGGTTGATATGAGATTTGCTCAGCTGATTTAGAGGACTTTGTTCTCCTTGTGTCCTCAATTAATACTTTCTGCCTTTTCATCCTTATGGCTCCTTGAGCATTGAGGGGAGGGATTTGATGAAGACATCCCATTTAGGACTGAATGTTGCATGTTACTAGGTCTCTCACCTTCTGTATAATGTCTAGATGAGGATTTATTTATTCCAATTTACTGTACAATGGAAGCTTCTGTTATGGTAGTTGAATAAGGCACTGATCTATAAGTATAATAGAATGTCATTAGGAGTCATTTTATCATCACCTTTTTTAAAGACCAGTAGTATTTGATTTTACCCTAGGTCCTAGGCTATCTAGTCCCTGGTTCTTGGTCATCCAAGCACTGTCAGGTATAGGTTCCAACTCATGGAGAGGGACTTAAGTCAAATCAGATATAGGCTAAAAGCTTTGTGCCTCCATTGTCCTAGCATTTCAAGTGAATATTTTAAAATGCTTCGAGTTGTTTTATTTTTGGTGGGGATGGAGTTTCAGACAGGGTTTCTCTGTGTAGTCTTGGCTGGCCTGGACTCACTTTGCAAATCAGACTGTCCTTGAACTCACAGAGATCCCCTGGCCTCTGCCTCTGCCGCCACAAGTGCTGGGATTAAAGCATATGCTACCACACTGGCTTTGCTTATACTTGTAAACTGTGAACTTACCTTAATTTTAGAATTTTTCACCCTTTTTTCTTTTCTGAATATATGAGTCAATCTTGGGGCCTTCTATATCATAGGAAAATACTTTATGATTAAGGCATAACTCTTCTATTTCTTTACTTTTTATTGTGATCTATGGTTTCCTTTGTTATCTTAGATTTGTTTTGAACCATGCATCTCATTGTCTCATCTTTATAAATAGCTGAAATTGCATGTCTATCACCAGTTCTGGATACACTTACTTTTTTTTTATTATGGTAAGAATAATGTATAAATAGGTGTAAGTCACATTTAAGTCCATAATCAATATCATGGCATTATGATTTACAATACATTATAAAGTTTTGTATAATAATTTTCACTAACTCAAGGGTAGCTTCTAAAACACCAGATTTCAAAATAAAGTCACATACATTTCTGACAATCTGGAGTCTATGTACAGCCCCAAATTGAGCATTCTTAAGAATGATCAGAGAAAAAATATTCAAACCAGCATTTCCAAATCAATGAGAGGTAAAACCTAAAGTGCCTCTTGTCCTCAAAGATGAATATGGGTGTGATCATAGAGACTAAAACTAACTATCTGTGTATGCTTAATATAAGATGTGACTGATTTATTACTAACTTCTGGGGATTCAGAAACAATGTCAAAAGCTGGTTAGAATACTAAACCAGCAGAGAAAACTTGGTACATACAGAAAGGACTATTTGCTATCAGGAAAATAAATTCCAATGAATTAATTCATACAAGTCTCTTAGAAATGAATAAATTACTAAGCAACTAGTAATAATAATATCGGCTTCATGAATGGAAGAGAATAAGAGAGCAAAGGGGAGAGTAAGAGTCATCAATGAGATGCAAGATATACTATCACACACACACACACACACACACACACACACACACACACACAGGATAGAGGGAGGTGAGACCAAAGAATAAAGAACATTTTAGGATGTCCAGCTTATTTGTAAGACCACATATGTTTGTATGAACAAATATTAATTTCATATGTATGAATAAGTGTAAATGTTATCAGAAAAAATTTGAGAAATCCAAATGATAAATTCTCACATAAATGTAAAAACTCATAAACAAATCAAAGATGAAATATATGAATATTTTTAAACTCTTTTCTATGTAAAACATACAAATTGGCATTGTTTGAAAATAAATAAATGGTATTAACACTAATAATGCTTTAATAAATCAGAAAGAAATGACTTTCTTACCAGGATCACATTTCTTGAAACAGTGATGTGAATATATTCATTTTTCCTACCAAAACGGCAAGGTTTTAAAAAATAAAGGAAAGAAAAAAAGAAATGAATAATTTACCCAGCACCTAGTAACAGTAATATCGGCTTCCTGAAAGCAGAGATGTAAGAGTAACCAGACCTTCTACAACATATCATCAAAATAATCTGCTATTAGTAAATGCTTTAAGATGTATCCGGGAGAATGAATGTAACACTTCTACAGAAAAAAGCCATCAATAGAAACTCCTTTGAAAGTGTCCATATGTTTGGATTAGGAAACAAATTTTTCAAAGAAACTGCTGCACATTTGAAGAAGTAAGGGAAAACATGACAAAACAATTAATTTATAGACAAACTGCATTAATAACTTAAATACGAGTTCTAGAATTGAAAAACTAAATAACTAATAAGAAGGCTCAATCACGAATATTCACCAGTAGGCTTCCGATAGCAGAACAAAGAATCAATGAACTTAAAAATAGTGCCACTAAGGTTACAATTTTTAAGAATAATTTTTAAGAATACAGAAAATAGTGGATTCCAAGATGGCAGCACCCAGGGTATACCATTTCTAGGGAGCAGAGGATCAGAGGATGCAAAATCAACTTAAGGGAAGGACTTGGGGGAGGAGTGGACCCAGATCCGTCACATCACGGCAGACATCCTCCAGGTTTGTTACTCACAATCTTGGAGCACCCTACAGTCTTCCAAGTGCTCAAACAGAGAGCAGGCCCTCTGGGGAACAAAGGAGCAGTGCAGCAAAACTTAGTTTGGTGACCAGAGATAGCTGCAATCCCAAAGAGACCTGTGAGGCACCTGAGCACCTTCAGATTTGAGCTTTCTCTACTATCTCCCAACCTGCCTGGCCCATGTGGGACATACAGAGACAGCAACCAAAACAATATGGCATCTCCAGATCCCAGCTATCCCAAAGAAAGAAACCTGGAGAACTCAAACACAATGGAAATACAAGAAAATGACCTCAAATCTGAAGGAGAGATAAACCAGTTTGTGTTATGATCCCAAGTGTGGGATAGAGAATGGTCTTGTGAGAGAACAATTTATGTTAATCTATTAGAAGGCAAACCACCTTGTGCAGGAGCTTGATTGTTGCCAGCTGAAAAGATCCATGATCAGATTCTGGGAGGAGATACATAAATGAGGCCAAAACTGGAGGCGGGGCCTTTGGAAACTTGGGATAGTTTTAGCTGTTCATCGCTCCACTTTGAGACTCTTCTAGAGAGACCTGTTTGAGGAAAGGCTTCAGAGCTCTAGGCTCTTGCTGATGTTCCAGGTTCTGGTTATTCCAGGTTCCAGCAGAAGAAATCCTGCTGATTACGCCAGGAGAATCATTCCTTGGAACTGATATCTGTATGGTTTTGTTATTCTTTAATCCTCTTTTTCTATCGTCTATGTTAGTCTGGTTATAAGTGAAGTACACTCGGTAAATAAGTTCATAATAAAATATATTAGTTAAGAAAATTAAGCCTACACAAATCCTTAGTAATGAAGATGATAATGGAGGAAATTAATAAAATCCATAAACAACTGCAAGAAGACACAGCCAAACAGGTGGAAGACATAAAAGGGGCCTACAGAGAGGCATGGAAAAAACAAGATATTTTATGACAAAGACAATTTCAAATAGTACCTATCCACAAATACAGCTTTACAGGAGATACTAGAAGGAAAACTCCACCCCAAAGGAACAAGCTCCAATGAAAATTACATGGGAAATAGATAACTACACCATCACAAAAACATAACAAGACAAACTGTCTACTACAACCAACATCAAAATCAAGGGACTTAACAATCACTGGTCATTAATATATTTCAACATCAGTGGTCTCAGTTCTCCAATAAAAAGACACAGACTAATGGAATAGATGCATAAACAAGATCGAAGATTCTTCTGCATTAAACATATCTGAGCCTCAAGGATAGACATTACCTCAGGTTAAAAGGATGGAACAAGATATTCTCTAGCAAATGGACATGAGAAGCAAGCTGATGTAGCCATTTTAATATCTAATAAAATAGACTTTCAACCAAAACTAAGCAAAAGGGATGAAGGACACTTCATACTCATCAAAGGTAAAGTCAACCAAGATGACATCACAATTCTGAACATCTATGTTCCAAATACAAGAGCACCTCAATTTGTAAAAGAACTATTAACAAAGCTTAAACCATAAATTGATTGCCACACATTAATTGTGGGAAATTTCAACACCCCACTGCCACCAGAGAATAGGTTATTGAAACAGAAACTAAGGTGAGAAATAACATCATGAATCAAATGGATCTAACAGATATTTACAGAACTTTTCACACAAACACAAAGGCTTATATCTTCTTCTCAGCACCTCATGGAACCTTCTCCAAAATTGATCACACAGTAGGTATCAAAGCAAGCCTCAATAGATACAAGAAAATTGAAATAATACCTTATATCCTATCAGATCATCATGGTCTAAAGCTGGACTTCAATAACAACAGAAATAACAAGAAGCCTACACACAGATGGAAACTAAACAACTCTCTACTTAATGACACATGGGTCAGGGAAGAAAGAAAGAAAGAAATTAGAGTTAGGGTTAGGAATTAGGAACTTCCTGAAATTCAATGAAAATGAAGGAACAATATACCCAAATTGGTGGGACACATTGAAAGCAGTGCTAGGAGGAAAATTCATAGCACTAAGTGTCTTTATAAAGAAATTGGAAACATCCCATATAAGCAACTTAATGACATATCAGGAAGCCCTAGAAAAAAAGAAGCAGAAACACCTAAGAGGTAAAGATGTCTGGAAATAATTAAACTCAGGGCTGAAGTCAATAAATTAGAAATGAAGAGAAGAATTCAAAGAATCAACAAAACCAGGAGCTGTTTTTTGAGAAAATCAACAAAATAGACAAACCGTTAGCCAAACTAACTAAAAGGCAGAGAGACAGTATCCAAATCGACAAAATCAGAAATGAAAAGGGAGACATAACAACAGACACTGAAGAAATACAAAGAATCATAAGATCCTACTTTGAAGGCATATATGCTACAAAATTTGAAAATCTAAGGGAAATGGATGATTTTCTTGATCGATTACACTTACCAAAATTGAATCAAGATCAGATAAACAAACTAAATAGTCCTATTTCCCCTACAGAAGTAGAAGCAGTCATTAATAATAGCCCAACCAAAAAAAAAAAAAAAAAAAAAAGCAAAAAAAAAAAAAAAAAAAAAAAAAGCAAAGGGCTGGATGGTTTCAGCACAGAGTTCTACCAGACCTTCAAAGAAGAGTTAATAATGATACTCTTCAAACTACTACAAAAGATAGAAATGGATGGAGCATTACCAAACTCATGCTATGAGGCCACAGTCACCTTGATACCTAAACTTCACAAAGACCCAACAAAGAAAGAGAACTTCAGACCAATTTCTTTTATGAACTTTGATGCTAAAATACTCATAAAATGATTACGAGAATATACCCAGAAAGTGCTCCACTGCACACCAAGGACATATGCTCAAGCATGTTTATACCAGCCTTATTTTCGATAGCCAGAACATGGAAACAACCTAAATGTCCCTCAGTCGAAGAATGTATAAAGAAACTGTGAATACTACTCAGCTATTAAAAACAAGGAAATTCTGAAAATTGTGGACAAATGGATGGAACTAGAAATGGTTATACTGACTGAGTTAACACAGACTTAGAAAGACTCACATATTACATACTCACTTATAATTAGACACTAGCCCAACACGGATATCCCCTGAAAGACTTTGATAGGCTGTGACAACAGAGTGGGGGAGGAGGTCCCCTTCTGACACAAACCTAGGGAAGGGAAATAGGGTGTAAGAGGGAAGAAGGGAGATATAAGAGGAGACAAGCAAGGGGATAATAATTGATATGTAATATGAATGAATTAATACAATTTTTATTAAAAACAAACAAAAGTTAGTTATAATTTTTAAAATAATATTAGATAATGTCTTGGTACATTACCAAAGATATAAGGGAAATAAAACTGATTTTAAAATAATAAAAAGAAATAAATTTAAAAATAGAAAATAAAGTCATGAACAAAATCAACAAAAAACTAGAATACAGTTGTACTTGAAACCTATGACATCATTTGGGGCAATTAATGATAATGCTCAAATACTGGAAGCAAATTTCAGTGCTGATGAATCACCAATTTTATTCAAAAGGTTGATGGTTTTTCAGAAATATAGGCAATCACATCCACTTTTGACTCAGTATAAGTTAAAGAAATATAGATAGCTGACAACAATAATTAATGAAAAAAAGTCTGTGGGTTTGAAAGAGATCTAGAAAGCTTCTATGGGAGGGATGGAGGGAGGAAAGGAAAGGTAAAGGATGTAAGTATATTATGATCTCAAAAAGAAAAGAAATAATTAAAAAGAGAATAGTCATTTCCATGTCTCATGCATTTTTCATGGAAAATTTATATAAAACAAGTACTCATATACTGATGTTGTCTTCAAGGCTGTCAAATACAAATAGCCAATACACTAAGAATGTAACGTTTATATAATTCCTGATTGTGTCATGGTTCTTCTTGCCATAGATAGTTTATTGTATATATGTATAGTAATATAAATTTATATGTAAAAATATTTAATCGAAAATATTACAAATTTTAAAGGATGTATTCTACAGCAAAAGCTTGTGTTTTCGAACAAGACATGAATATAGATATAAATCAACTGGATGTAACAATAATAACACAAATATACATTGAAATTTATAAAGAAAAGATGTTATTCATAGATCTGATCTTAATCTGTGATTAACAAAACATTTTATTTTATGCTCTTTAATCTGAAAATCTTTTTTATTTGATTACTTTATTCAGATTACAACTCAATTGTTATCCCATCACTTATATCCTCCCATTCCTCCCTCCCTCCCACTTTCTCCATATTCCCTCCCCTAGGTCTATGACCGGGAGGGACCTCCTCCCCACTAAACCTCAAAGTACATCTTCAGTGATAAGGCTACATCTTCTCCAACAAGCCATACCTCCTTATCCCTCCCAAACAGTCCTACCAACTGGTGATGTAGCATTCAAACACATAAGCTTATGAAGAACCATTTCATTCAAACTACCACAGCTACAACTTAAGCCATTTCATTTTATAACTACATTTTATGTGATGTATACATATAAATGTTGTTTTGTTGTTGAATTGTTTTGTGTTTCTATGCATCCAATCCAGGATTTTGTGTGTATTAGGCAAGCATCCTACCAATAAGTTACATCCCCACACAAATAAATAAGTGCCAAGTTTTAGGAGTTAATTAGAAAAGTTTTTTTTTTTTTTAAAAAAAAACATAGCTAATGTTCTACTGTAAAGGTAACTTGTATTCACCTCTGATGTAGTTGTTGTGTTGAAGACTTACTGCTGGATAACTGGCCCTTTTCTAGCTTTCTGAACTCTCGCTGGCTGGTTCAACTCAGATGTTCTGGCCCAAAACTCTGTTCAAAACTGACGGATTCAAACTGCCATCACCAGCTCCTGCCTGAATTACTGTTTGGCCTCAAACTAATTCTGTCAACCTGTTCTTATTTTCTGGTTCCTTCTTATTTTCTGGTTTCAACGGCCTCTGCAGACCTGCATGAACTCAACACCACTGTACTGCCTCTCAAATGATTCCCAGCTGTTGACTTTCAACTGACTGCCAAGTGTCTGACTCACTGGCTCTTCCTTCTTCTCTCTTAAATAGTAGCTCTTTCCTCTCTGTTCTGGTGAAAGTTTATTCCTTCTACAACTTTACCTTCATTGCTTTGGATTAAAGGTATATACTAAGGGTGTGTGTCCATTCAGCCTGATCACAAAGCCTAGAAGGTCTTTATATGTGTACTATTGCCAAAACAGCCATATTGCTGTATTAAAATTCCCCTACATTCCACTTTCACTAATTCTGTTTTAGCTTAATTTAGTTATGCATTATAAGCAGTCATTACATTTTAAGAGATATAAGATAACCTAGCATTTTCAGATAGAAGGAGGGAGGAAGATAGAGACAGAGAGACGAGAGAGAGAGAGAGAGAGAGAGAGAGAGAGAGAGAGAGAGAGAGAGAGAGAGAGAGAGAAGAGAAAGAGGAAAGAGTGAGCAGAGAGAGAATGAGACAGAGAGACAGAGACAGAAAGAGAGAGACAGTGAGAGAAGAAGGAAAGTTTAAAGGCATGGAAGTCTTTATGCTGTACCATCTTAATCATGTTAGAGAAGATTATATCAGCTATCTTAAATATTCAAGCCTGTATAAAGATGTCAGTTCTATTTTATTTTTATGGCTCAGGAGTATAAGACTGCGTAAGGAGCAATTCTCACCTCTGTGCCTCTCCCTTAGGAATGTGAACTGGAGTCACACACATACTAGACATGTGTTCTAATATTTGCCTACACTTTCACCATCTAGTATCTAATATTGTGATGAATAAAGTTGCCTTAATTAGATACTTCAATTATCCATAAATGTAAATATTTATTGAAAATTTTTATCAAAAGGGATGCAATAGAAACCCATCTAGTTTACAGCTTGCTGATTACAACAGCAGAAACTGAGAGTCATAAAAGTTGAGACAGATCCTGTTAACACTTAAAAATGTTAAAGTTATGTATGGTCCATGAATTCTCTATTTAAGGATTAGAAGAACATTTATAATACTCTTAGTCTTTCAATAAATTACTCAGTTCCCTAAAATTATTTAATTAGTATCTCATAAATTGTACTCTTATAGGCTCTACAACTATCGTTGCTCTCATGAAAGTTACATTATGATAATGATTATAAATTATATGCTATTGAATAATTGCATAAATGTTATAATTTCTAATATTGCTATGCTATAAAAGTAGAACATAAGGCCAGAATCAAAGGTAATATATGCAACTATAGGCATATATGCCCAATAGAGGGTGTTAGACTTGGTTTCTTTGAGGTATTAGTATATGGAATAAAATCAAAACCTTAAAAGGAGACACAAGAAGTATCTGTAACATAAGAACATTCCTACAAACAGAAAAAAAATTATTGTAAATATGACATAGTAGGCTAGGATAGTTAGGACAAAAAGATTAAGGGGTATAATGATGAAAGTTAGCATAGACAGAGGCCAAAAAATGCAGTACTTTCCAACTAAACATAAAAGGGTCCACACTTTCTTATAAGAACAATGGTAACAGTGAGAATGTAGTAGTAAGTCATCTGATGTTTTTAGTTAGAGATATTGGATTATGTTTGGACATGTTCAGAAGGTATTAAAGAATCAATGCAGACTGAAACTTCTCATGGAGATAAAGTAACCAGGATCAGAACTGTATTGTGAAAACAAACAGAAAAAATGGCTAAGTATAGAAATCTATGGATAGATTTTCAATGTTTTATATACAAAGTAGTGAGTTGTCTATGCCCACTAGGCCTGAGCTCCATTGTTTGGCAACAGCTCAGCATGTCCTCACCAGGCCAACTGCACTAGTTAACTGCAGGATAGAAGCCCCCAACCCCCTGCCCATTGGGTCCCATCTGGCATGTCTAGTTTCCCTAAGACACTTGCTGTCCCATGAAATCCATCATCTGGTAAATGGTTACCTTCCTGAGCCCTGCTCCGTCAGGAAAATATAGGCTTGGCCTGCTGTCCCAAGACCAGATGGAGCAGGAGTAGCCAGGGACAAACAAATGGTTATAGGCCAGCAGAAAAAAAGAGTCAACAAGAGCCAGGGCAATATGGCAATACCAGAGCCCACCTATCCTACTACAACAAGTTTTCGATATCCTAACACAACCAAAGCACAAGAACAATGATTTTAAATCCAATTTTATGAAGATGATAGAGGCCTTTAAAGAGGAAATTAATAAATCCTTAAATGAATACAGGAAAAGAAGATTAAACAGATGAAAGAAATGAATAGAACTCTTCAAGATCTGAAAGTTTAAATAGATGCAATAAAAAAAAACACAAACTGAGGGAAACCTAGAGATAGAAAAATCTAAGGAGGAGAATAGGAACAACATAAGTAAGTATCACCAACAGAATACAGGAGATGGAAAAGAGAATTTCAGACATAGAAGACAAAATTAAAGAAATCAATACATCAGTCAAAGAAAATGTTAAATCTAAAAAAAAATTCTAAGCCCAGCACAAAGGCACATGCTTGGAATTCCAGGATTCAGGGAGACAGGGGCAGATGTATTTCTGTGACTTTGAGGCCAGCCTAGTCTACAAAGTGAGTTCAGGATAGCCAAAGTTACACAGAGAATCCCTGTCTCAAAAAAAGGACAAAAATTTCCTTACATAAATCCAGGAAATTCTAGGATAAAATGAACAAACCTAGAGAACAAATAATAAGAATACAATAAGGTGAACAGTTCCAGATCCAAGGACCAGAAAACATTTTCAACAAAATCATATAAGAAGATTTTCCCAACCTAAATAAAGAGATGCCTATAAACATAAAAGAAGCTTATAGAGCATCAATTGGACTGGAACAGAAGAGAAAAAAATCTTTGTGCCACATAATAATCAAAACACTAAATGTACAGAAGAAAGAAAGAATATTAAAAGCTGCAAGGCCTCTCTCCAAAGGCCAAGTAAATACAAAGGCAGACCTATCAGAAACACACCCAACTTCTCAACAGACTCTAAAAGTGAGAAGGGCCTGGATGGATGTTTAACAGTCTCTAAGAGGCCATGGATGCCAGCCCAGACTACTACAACCAGAAAATATTCCAATCACCGTAGATGGAGAAAATAAGATATTCCAAGCAAAAATTTAAACAATATCTATCCAGAACTCCAGCCCTACAGTAAATAATAGAAGGAAAACTCCAAGACAAAGAACTTAACAATGCCCATGAAAACAGAGGAAGAAACTCAACATCAAAAACAAAAAAGGGAAGTATGTTCACATGTGTGAGTGTGTATACACACACACAACTACAATCAACATCAAAATAACAGGAATTAATATTCATTGTTCAATAATATCTCTCCACATCAATAGACTCAATTCCCCCTGCCAAAAAGCACAGACCAACAGAGTGGATGTGAAAACAGGACCCATCATTCTGCTGCATACAGGAAACACACCACAGCAACAATAATAGACATTACCTCAGGGTAAAAGTCTGTAAAAAGATTTTCCAAGCAAACAGACCTAAGAAGCAAGCAGGAGAGGCCATTCTAAGGAAATAGTCTTTCAACCAAAATAAATCAAAAGAGGTTGGGAGGAACATTTCATACTCATCAAAAGGAAAAAAAATCCAACAAGATGACATCTCCATTGTGAATACCTATGGCCCAAATTCAAGAGAGCCCATCTTCAGGATCCCCACACATTCATAGTGGGATACTTCAACAGCCCACTCTCACATCAATGGACACAGGTCATTGAGACAGAAACTCAACAGAGAAATAATGAATGTAACAGATGCTATGAATCATATTGCCCTAAAATATCTACAGAATTTTCATTCAAACACAAATAAATATACTTTCTTCTTAGCACCACATGAAACCATCTCCAAAATTGACCATATACTCAGTCACAAAGCAAATTTCAACAGATTCAAGAAAATTAGAGTAACCCCTTGTATCTTATCAGACCACCATGGATTAAACCTGGATTTTAACAACAGAAGAACAGAAAGCCCTCATACTCATGGAAACTGAACAACTCTATTCAGTGACAAATAGGTTAGGGAAGAAATAAAGAAAGAAGTTAAAGTTTTTTCTAGAATTCAATGAAAATGAAGGTACAACATCCCCAAATTTATGGGACACAATGAAAGCAGTGATAAAAGTTCACAGCACTAATTTCCTTCATAAAGAAATTGAAGAGATCTCATACTAAAGATTTAACAGCATATCTGGAAGCTCTAGAACAAAAAGAAGCCAGGACCCTCAAGAGGAGTAGACAGCAGACAATCATCAAACTAGGGGCTGAACTCAAGGAATTAGTAATAAAGAGAACAATTCAAAGAATCAACAAAACCAAGAGCTGGTTCTTTGAGAAAATCAACAAGGTAGACAAACCCTTAGCCAAACTAACTTAAAGGCAGAGAAACACTATCCAAATCAGCAAAATCAGAAGTGCAAAGGGGGACATAATGTCACATGCTGAGAGAATACAAAGAATCTTCAGGTCTTACTTCAAAAACCTTTACTCACCACTATCCCAACAATATCCTGTCCTATGTGGCCCAATGCAGGAGGCACAGCGCTGTGACCCTTGGAAGCACAGATCTTATGGCTGCAAATGGCAAGGAGTGCCAGGGCTATGGTCTGCAGCCTGGCCTCTTGCACACTGTTGCCCTGGATTCTGAGTGCTGCTAGCTGTACACTGAATCCTCTGTGATGTTGATGCATAAATTCACAGAGAAACCAGAATGGATAACGACAGAGAATGGTATTGGGAAAGTGGGAATCAGCATTTTTTCACAGGAAGCTTTAAGAGATGTATACTGTAGTCTGCCTTAAGTTGGGACAAAATTGAAAAACAAAAAACAAAAAACAAGATGAGTTTGGTGCTTTGGAGAGTGAGAAGGTTGCTAGTGAACTTTAATCTCCTTTGTCAGGAGATGTAATTGAAGTCAATTAAGTTTTTGCAGAAAACCCAAGGGTCATCAATGGCTGATCAAGATGACACTGAGTGACCTTCTTAACTGGATGAATTAATGAGTGTAGAAGCATATGAGAAATAGATTAAGTCCACTGAGGATTGAACATGGCACCCCTCCACTCCCAAAGAAAGCTCTGGGAAATAACCTACTTGGACAGTATAGAATATTTGACATAACTGATGGAGTAACTAACTATTTTCAATCATGCTACTAAAGGACTACCCTCTAACTTCCTAATGGGTGCAGAGAAGAAACACAATGTAAATATTTTTAACAATCCTCATATTAGGTACTTAGATGAGGGCTTACATTTGGTGTTTAGAATTCTTGTGATCATCTTTGGTAAAAAGCGGTTAGAAGCTAGCTGGGCTTGGTGACAAACCACCCTTTAGACCCAGCACTCAACAGGCAGATATTAGTTTAATGTCAGCCTGGTCTACATCACAAGTTCTAGGCAAGCCAGTTACATGGCAAGACCCTACCTAGTGATTGTAAAAATTTCATAATTCAGGACAGCAAAGTTGTAAATCTCATATGATACTATAATATACCCATCTCTACCACTGGATTTTGGTGAAAAGACTTAGTGTGTCTTTTCATTGGAAATGACAGGAACACAGGAAAGTATTATACATTGCCAGATGGTACTATCTGATGGTACTATCTTAATTTCATGAAGTACTGTGTTGGCTGCTATCTTCCCACTGTGAAGCACTGGCTTTGCAACACAGTGAGAAACAAATAAAACATTCATCCTCTTTGTTCATCAAAACAAAACAGAGCAAAAGCTTATACTCCACAAAATTGAAAAAAAAATCTAAACAGAATGAACTAAATTCTTGATAGATACCACTTAAATCAAGACAAGATAAACAATGTAAATAGACCTATTGCCCCTAAGTAAATAGAAATCATTAAAAGTCTCCCAACCAAAAAATTTCAGGGCCAAATGGTTTTAGCAAAGAATTCTTCCATCCTTTCAAAGAAGAGCTAATATTAATTCTCCTCAAACTATTCCACAAAATAGAAACAAAAAGAATATTTACAAACTCATTCTATGAGGCCACAGTCACTCTGATACCCAAGGCATGCAAAGACCTAACAAAGAAAGAGAATTTCAGAGTTTGAGGATGTAAACACCAAGTAGAGCTCAAGGGGCTACCAGAGCAGAAGGCACAGAGTGAAGAGTCCAGGGATACCAGTCATGCCACTGTGCAGCAAGTAAGAGAAATCACTTCTGAATTATATGATCATGTTCAAATTTTTATTATTCTTGCTCAGTGGATACAGGTGAGTTAGGTGTTCAAATGTGTGGCAAGCATCACATAGCACATCTGAATTCATAAAGGATAAGGATTAGTACCTTTTTCTAACACCTAAGCTAAAATTTTCTTATTTCAAAGACATAAGAGCATATGCTCAGAGAACTTCTATAGTTGTGAGCATATAATTAGATTAAGAGTAAAGATAATGAGCCAGGTGTGGTGGCACAGACATTTAACCCAAGCACTCTAGGAGGTAAAGGCAGGTGGATCACTGTGAGTTTGCAGTCAGCCAGGTCTCCAAATTAACTCCAGGACAGCCAAGGTTACCCAGAGACACCCTGTCTTTAGAAAACAAGTGAAACAAAACAGAATAAAAGGATGATAGTGAATTGGCACAAACTCTTTCCTTAAAGCTTCACTGAATTTCAGAATAAAATTCAACACCTTTAGATCATGAAAATATCCTTCTATTATAATGATAACAGTTATACCTTCAGACAACTAATAAAAATATCCAAAATGTAAGAAAGAGGAAACTGGGTCCTGTTTGTTTTCTATTGTTTTGATAAAATACTAACCCAAACAAGCTTGTGGGAGGGAAATGTTTATTTATTATTATTTATGATTACAGGCCATTCTAAAGGATAGTCAGGACCAGAGTTCAAACACCTACTGAATCAGACTCCACAGAAGAATGAAGCTTACAGCTTGCTCCCAGGCTTGGGCTCAGCTACCACTCTTATGCAACCCAGGCTTATTTTCCTAGGGAAAGTTTTGATTCCAGTGGGCTAGGCCTTCCTATAGAAGTTAATCAATCAAGACAATCTGTCATAGACATGGCCAATTTTATGTAGGCGGTTCTTTAGTTGAGGTTCCTTTTTTCCAAGTGTATCAAGTTGATAAACAAGTTTAGGCATCACATTATAAATCATAATTAGGACAATTATCATTATGAAATCTGGCCTAGAAATGACATAGACATTAAAATCAGCAAAGACATTAAACTAGTTACTACTGCTCAGTAGTTATGCATAGTTGAACATGGAATTAGAAATGTAGATGTGTCTCTACCTTCCTATGTCAAAAAGAAAAAAGAAATCCTCTTATTCCTGTTCTTTTCCTCTTTTATTTCTCCTCTCTCCTTTCTCTCCTCTCCCCCTCCTTCACTCCATTCTTTCAATCCTCCTTTTACTTTTGACCTGCGTGGGAAATGCAGGTGAGAATGAGGATCTGACTCTTAAATATGAACAGTGAAATTGTAGAACTATAGATCCATGTGACATTATCATATAAACATAAGAAAAAGTACCCTTGGCGCAAGCTTAAGTTAACCCAGGAGACTTGTTATATGTTTCATCTGTTTTTGCTTCTTATTGTCTGTTTGATAATTGAACATACTCAACTCCTTTTCATTTTGAAAATTTGTCTTCATATCTCCACTCTGGCTCATGTGTCTTAATTAGTGAAAGCCTCTTGAATTATGTTTTGCAATTACTGTTTTGGTCAAAGTTTTTTGGTGTCTAATGAACTGGTAGTTACAAAAACTCACTCAAGAGCTCCTTTAGCTAAGTTTAGTTGAACATGTTTTAGCCTTTCTCATAATGCACTTCCTTGCTCAAATCTCATTAGCATTTTTCTCTTCAAGACAACCTTCTAATGTCACTCCCTTGGAAACAGTTGTTAGAAAGTAGCTTCTTTAGTCACTACATTTCCAGGCCCTTTTCTTACTTTAATGTTGGCTAGTTAATTGATGTCTATTTATATAGTGTTTATCTACTGAGTGGAGAGAATAATATAACATCTATATACCTCTTAAGGTTGTCCATGAAGGTATAATAAAGTAGGCTTGACTAATTCCATTCTATAGAAAATAGGAATCTTAATATCAAATGTGAAATTAAACTCATCAAATCCTAATCCCCAGTGTACTTTATTATCAAGAAATATAAATGACACACACCATTTATCATCAGTTCAAACTCTAAGAATGTCCCTTTTTCCCCTCTTTAATTATGAATTTATTTATTCACTTTACATCTTGGTGATAGTCCCTCTCTGCTATCCTCTAAGTCTCACCCTCCTTTTCCTGTCCTGGCTCCCTGATTCCTTGAAAAAGGGGAGCACCACTAACCACACACCCCAGCTCATCAAGTTGCAACAGGACTGAGTTCATCCTTTTCCCCTGTGGCTTGGCAAGGCAGTCTTGTCAGAGGTAAGTGATTGAAATGCAGGCAAGAGAGTCAATGTCAGAGAAAACCCCCACTCCTCTTACTAGTGGACCTATATGAAGCTTGAGCTGCCCATCAGCTACATCTAGGTAGAGGACCTACGTCTAGTCCATGCATAGTACTTGGTTGGTGCTTCAGACTCCATAGGCCCACTCTGGGCTCTGGTTCATTGGCCTCCTTGTGGAGCTCATACTACATCTAGGGCACTTTTATCCTTCCCCTTAGTTTTCTACTATACTCCCTATCCTTCTCTCAATGTTGGGCTGTGAGTCCCAGCATCTGTTTCAAACAGCTACTGGGTGGATCCTCTCAGAGACCAACTCTGATAGGCTCCTGTTTGCAAGCAGAGTATCATTAATAGTGTCAGTGGTTGGCTCTCTTTCACGGGATGGATCTTGGCTTGGGCCAGGCATTGGTTGGACATCCCCCCAGTCTCTACCTGTTCTTTACTTCTGCACATCTTCTAGGTAGTGTAAGATTTGGATCAAAGTTTTTGTGGGTGGGTGGGTGTTTGCCTCTCTCCACTAGGAGTATTGTCTAGTTAGAAGGTGTGTCCACTTCAGTTTCCATGGCTCCTGCTACCAAGAGTCTCATCTATAGTCCCCCTCATATTCTCCCAGCAGCCTATTCTGATTTAGGTCTCCAACTTGTCACAGAATTTGCCCCTACCCACAGTTTCTCTTTTCTCTGCAGGTCTTCTGCCTTCCTGTCTCTGCTCTCCCAAAGTCTAATCTCCACCCTGATTTCTCACTATGTTCCCTGTCCTACTTTGTTCCCTCACTTCAACCACTACCTCTGTCTTTTCTACTTCCCCTTTTGAGTGAGATTTAAGCATCCTCCCTAGGATCATCTGTGGTACTTATCTTCTTTGGATCTGTGCATTGTTGTATGTTTATCTTGTATTAAATGATTAAAATTTCCTTATAAGTGAGTATGTACCATGTGTGCCTTTCTGAGCCTGTGTTACCTCAAACAGGATGATCTTTTCTAGCTCCATCTATTTGCCAGCAAATTTCATGAATTCTTTGTTTATAATGGCTGAGTATTTGATGCAGAAAAGATTTTGACAAAATCTATCATCCCCTTCATGATAAATGTCTTGGAGATATCATGGACACAGGACACATACCTAATACATAATAAAGGCTATATAAAAAAAGCTGATAGCCAACATCAAATAAAATGTAGAGAAACTCAAAGTATTCCCAATAAAATCAGGGATGAAACAAAACTGCCTACTCTCTCCCTACTTGTTCAATATAGTGCTAGAAAAATCTACCTAGACCTATAAGGCAACTAAAAGAGATCAAGGGAATAAAAACCAGAAAGGAAGAATTCAAAGTATCACTATTCATGGATGATATGATAGTATACATAAATGACACCACTTTTTTTTCTTTTTTCTTTTGGCCAGGGAATAGCTACAGATGATAAACATCTTCAGAAAAGCAGCTGGATACAATATTGACTTAAAATCCATAGCCCTCCTTTATGCAAATGACAAACTGAATGAGAAAGAAATTGGGGAAATAACACTCTTCATAATAGCCACAATCATATAAAGTATTTTGGTGTACCTCTAACCAAGCAAGTGAAAGAACTATACGAAAAAAAAATGCAAATCTCTGAAAAAAGAAACGGAAGAAGATATCGGGAGATGGAAAGATCTCCCATGCCCATGGATTAGGAGGATCAACATAGTAAAAATGGCCATCTTACCAAAAGCTATCTACAGATTCCATGCCATTTCCATCAAAATTCCTACACAATTCTTTACAGACCTTGGAGGAAAAAAACAATTCTCAACTTCCTATGCACAAACAAAAAGACAAAAACAAAAACAAACAAACAAACAAAAAAGCAAACAAACCAAAACTATAATAGCTAAAACAATCCTGTACAATAAAAGAACCTCTAGAGGAATCTCCATGCCTGATTTCATGTTGTACAACAGTACAGCAGTAATAAAAAACTGTGTGTTAATGGAAGAGAAACAGACTGGTTGAGCACTGTAACTGAATCGAAGACCCAGAAATGCATCCACACATGTATGGACACTTGAGTTTTAATATGGGAGCCGAAATAATACAATGGGGAAAAAAATCGTCTTCAACAAATGGTGCTGGTTTCACTGGATGTCTACATGCAGAAAGTGCAAATAGAGCCATACTTATCACCACGCAAAAACTCAAGTCCAAGTGAGTCAAAGATTTCAACATAAAACCAGACACTCAGCCTATTAGAAGAGAAATTGGACATCAGCCTTGAATGAGTTGGTACAGGAGACAACTTACTGAACAGAACAACAACAGCTCAGGATCTAAGATTTAAAAAAAATGACGAATGATACCTCATCAAACTGGAAAGCTTCTGTGAGGTAAAGGACTCTTCCACAGGATTCTCCAGGCTCAGCTCAATGCTGGGCTGTAGATCTCTATATTGTTTCCATCAGTTGCTGGGTGAAGCCACCCTGAAGAGGGTTACTCTAGGCTCCTAAAATCATGACTCAGCATAAGTTTAATTTAATTCCTTCACACTCACACATATTGTTTAATTCTCTCCCTGACTCATCTTTAACCATATTACTTAATGAATGTTATTTTTACTTGGAGCTTTTCTTTCCGTATCCCTTAGGTGTTTTAAGTAATATTATACTTCCTAAACAGGGCACATATTAAAAGCATATATTTATAATATATATCACTTTCTTTTTTCTGTTAGCATCACAGGCATGGAGTCTTAAAATAGGCTAAGAACATTTAATTTGGAAATTTATAAAAACATATCATCAAATTCAGTTTATACTTAGTTTTAACTATTAGCCTGTTTAATGTCATTCCTTTCAAAAATATGTTCCTTTATATCAATTCACATTTCGAAACCTAAATTAAAAATGTCTGTTTAAGTAAATATAACTTAGAAACTTGGGGGAAATCACGAGACTGATAATTCTGAAGTTATCTTTCCCTTTGATGCTTCAGGGATTTAAAAAAAAAAAGTACACATTACTTATAAGATATGCTTATTGCCCAATTGGAGCTTTCTATATTGTTCAGAGGTCAGATTCTGTCAAAATGAGGTTTATTCTAGAACTAGCTGAAATAAGAGTTACCAATAAGAGAAATGGGCTACTTTGTGGGTAGAACCTCATTTGGGAAATCTGTAGTCATGATACCAGCAAGATCCATTGAATGAATGCAAGTGAAGTCATACAATTCATGTGATGAGAACTTTTGCAGGTTGGGAAGATGGTTCAGTTTGTAAAGGAGATTTCTGTACAAGTGTGAGGACCTGCATTCAAATCTCCAGAAACCATGAAGAAGACAGATATATAACCCTTCTAATGCAAGACAGTAGCCTGAGACAGGTGAGTGCTCAGAAACTGGTGGTACAATAAATCTGATATCTATATATCTATATATATCTATATCTATATCTATATCTATATATATGAAAAACAACAAATAGACATTATCTCACAGATGAGGAATAACAAATGCAGTTGGCCTATGAGTTCTATGTAAATGCCATGGTGTATCTACACCCAAATTCATACGTATGAATGAAAGTTGTCTGTCTGTCTGTCTGTCTGTCTGTCTATCATCTATCTGTCTATCTATCTATCTATCTATCTATCTATCTATCTATCTATTTTCTATAAAACAGGCACACACCTGTAATCCCAGTACTCTGGGTGGCAGAGACAGGCAGAGCTCTTTGAGTTTGAGGCCAGCCTGGACTACAAACTGAGTGCAGGATAGCCAAGGCTGTACAGAGAAACGCTGTCTCAGGAAAAAATGAGCAATTTTGAATATAAATATAATAGTTTAATAAAGTGGCACTTTACCATAATTAACGCTTTGAAACCAGATTGGTCTTTATTTCTGACATATGTTAAGTGCGCATTGAGGGTTGTAAGTCCTGTGCAACAATAAATGACAAATGGGCTGAAACTCCTGCTAGTACTGAGTGAAAATGGACTACTAACTCCTCTCCTCCTTATATGTCAGTGTTTCAAAGAACAATATGGGCCTCTACAGTGTTTCAAACTTGAAAAGTGGGCTAAGCTAAGTAAAGCAGCAGTGAACAATACTATTCTCTTTGCTATCTTTGGAATTAGAACTGCTGTTTTGAAATGGGTAGCTATAAGCATTTTAACAGATAATTTATTTAAATTAGACTTGTTTTAGTTAGACACATCAACATATTATTAAGCATATGTTAACTTGGCAAAGACTTTTATTAGTTAAGTATCATGGAAGATCAAAACTGGAACGAACCATTCATTAGGCTGGGGGAACTTGAGAAAGAGCTTCCAGAAGCAAACCCTCTACCCATTTACCCCAACGTACTGAACATGGGTGTATATAAAGGGTGGCATGAAAAATCTGTGCTTGTGATGTTGAAAAGAAGTCTCCATGCACAAACACACCCTGTTTTCCCTCCTGGCATCTCCCTCTTTCAGAGGCATCAAGGATGGCACTTTTGTTTTCTGAGCCTCACCTTCATTTCCCAGACAACTTGGCCTCACCCAACATTCACCAGGGGGTCAGAGGGCATACACTGTGATGTCAAAGCCCATGGTAGCCACCATTGGCTATGGCAAAACTAGCTGACCAATGACAGCTTATGGGTGTGGCTTCCATTGTTCAAGGAGGCTATATAAGCCAGATAGTTGGCCTTCTAAGCTAGACCCTTGTGAGGCTTCACAAGGGGAAATGTAAGAAGTTACAGAAGGACGCTACAGAGATGGACCAATCGACTTCACATACCAACCTAACTAAGTGCCAGATTTCTCTAAAGCCGAGAACTCGTGCTTCTGGCAAGACCCGTCGTGAGTCCACCTCCAGAGGCAGTGAAAACGTAAGTTAACGTAACCTAAGCAAGCTTTCTCTTTTCTCCATCAACGTCCCCTCCCCTGGAAAACCTACGTTTGCCTGACCTAGTTTAAACTTCCTACGCAGAGGGACTACTTCAGGCATGCACACTGGCCACCGAACTTAGATTGCGTTCCCCTGGCAAGACGGCCATGCCAGGCTACAGAGGAAGAGGTTATAACTAATACAGATGATGAGTCTTGATAGGCTGAGGTCAGATATTAGGGGAAGAGGCCTCCCCTGTGTGGGTACTAAGGGAGGGAAGGAGAGGGGATGAGGGAGGGAGGGGGATTGGGAGGGAATGAGGGAGGGGGCTACAATCAGGATGGGAAGAATTTAAACTGGAGAACAAGCAGGGAACTTATATTGCAAATCCCACCATATGGGACCAGCTCTGAGACTGGCTGAAACGTGAATGTCTAGGCATAGACAATGATTCTTGTTGACTAAAGGACCCCTACGAATTACTCTTAGATGCTGTTCTTCATTTGGCATGAATGGAGATTTATAGATGTCTTCTTTTCCTGCTCATACAAAGAGCGGAAATCCAGGCTTAATTGTTCCATGCATCATGCACACCTTTTATACACTTATAATTTTAGGACTGTATGATTTTTTTGTGAGAAATTACATGCTTTCAGAACAAAACAACCAGACCTGGACATTGGATCAGACCTGGCTGGATGCATTCCTCGCAGCATACTGGACATTGACATCCTGTTTGGAGAAAGTGGTTGAAAAGGAAGAAGGGGGGTATAAAAATGTACAAGGAAGTAGAACAAAAAGTAGATGAGTGAATCTACTCCTCAACTTAATGCCTCAGTTGTCACTCACAAGATATTTTTTAATTCACTGATATAGAATTTTGTACATAGGTGAAAAATAAGTTCTAGATACAGTGGTATAGAATTCAAATGTAAGATTACTCTTCATACACATTTTGTATATACATATACATACATACATACATACATACATATGTACCTTCCTACTCAGCCCACAGCCCTAGAAGGCCTTGCTTCATAGCAGATCTCTAGTATCCAATGTCTCACTGTGCTGTTTGTTCCTCCAGGCTCTAGAGGCCCCTAAAAGTATAAAAGAGACCTTGGAAGAGGTCCCAAAGATAAAGATCTCGAGGAGAAACACCATTCCTTTGTGCAAACATGAGAAAGAAGGAGGAGCAACACCATCCCCTGGAAAAAAGAAGCTGAAGAAAAAGAAAAAACAACGAGAGGAACGACAAAAAGAGTGGCAGGAAAAGCTGAAATTGCTGTGGCAGCAGTATACTCAGCTACAGAATGAGATAAATATATTACGGAACCAACACAATCAGGTGAAGTATGGCATGAAGACACAAAGAAGGTCCAAGAACCAGCTGCAAGTGGAGGCAAATACACCATGCAATCAAGACAAGCTACGCCATTATAAGATGACTACTCTGTGCAATCCAGATAAGCAAGTGAGAAAGGAGGTGATCACAGACTCCGATCAAATCAAAGAGGAGATCATACAATTCAATCAAGACATGCAAACCAAAGAACAGGAGGTTGCACAATTCGATCAAGACATGCAAACCAAAGAAGAGGAGGTCGCACAATTCGATCAAGACATGCAAACCAAAGAACAGGAGGTTGCACAATTCGATCAAGACATGCAAGGAAGAGAGGAAGTGATCACTTACTTTGATCAGGAGGTCGCACAATTCGATCAAGACATGCAAAGAAGAGAGGAAGTGATCACTCACTTTGATCAGGAGGTCGCACAATTCGATCAAGACATGCAAGGAAGAGAGGAAGTGATCACTCACTTTGATCAGGAGGTCGCACAATTCGATCAAGACATGCAAAGAAGAGAGGAAGTGATCACTCACTTTGATCAGGAGGTCGCACAATTCGATCAAGACATGCAAAGAAGAGAGGAAGTGATCACTTACTTTGATCAGGAGGTCGCACAATTCGATCAAGACGTGCAAACCAAAGAACAGGAGGTGGCACAATTCGATCAAGACGTGCAAACCAAAGAGCATGAGGTCACACAATTCGATCAAGACATGAGAAGAAGAGAAGAAGTGATCACTTACTGTGATCAAGACATGCAAGTGAAAAAGGACGTGGTCACACAATTTGATCAAGACAGGCAAGCCCAACAGGAAGTAACCATACACTTCGATCAAGGTAAGCAAATAATAGAGGACGTGATCACACACTTTGATGAAGGCAAGCCAGTGAAAAAGGAAGAGGTTACACACTCTGATCAGGACAAGAAGGACACCTTCTGTTATCAAAACAGGCCAGTAGAACAAGAGAGGATGGCATGCTCCTGTCAAGAAAGGCCAGTACAAGTGGTGATATGCATACCCTGCTGTCAGCACCAGCACCCGTATTACAATATAAACACACCGCCAGTACAGCATCCAGTGGCAGGAGGACATGCACATCCAGCTAACCCAGGGACATGAAGCCAAAGCTGGCTCAACCACCTTCACTCCTGACATCAATCAATGGGCCGTAGTCCCACAACGCAGCCAGAGACCTCAGGCATATCTGTCGAGTCATCAAATTGCTTTGAAGTGCCCTGTTACTACGCATTGAATAGTTCAATGATGTCCAGTGAGAATTGCAAAATAAATTTATTATAACTTGAAAAGCTTTGCATCCTGGTGAGTCTCTGATGGTATAACTGGGAGGACAGAAGGGAGGATGGTGACCTGTGGAGAGAAAGCGGGAGAGATTGGTTCCTGCATAGTTGTTGTCAGACATGCTTTGCAAGGACTTTGGTTCGGGTGGTGGATTGTCTCATGTGGGAAGTGTGTTTTGTGAGTGTCTGTACCCTACATGCAAAAAGAAAACACATCACCTGTAGGATGACTATCTCCTTGTGGCTTTTGCTAGTCTCTCATGACTTAAGGAGAGGTCCTTAGAAGGAACAAGGACATCATCCTGTAGGACGCTACCAGTAGAACCCCAGGTAAAATATTGATGACTGGAAGATGAGGAAGGCAAACCAAGAGTGTAGCCTGGCAAACAGAGACACTTCTTGACTTGGGTAATGTACAGACATACACACCTTTTCATAATACACCTGCCACCTTAGGACGCTCACCTGCGAGTCCTATGCACACACACTAAACACACACACACACAATAAACTGTTTTCAATCTAGAAACTTTCACTGGTATGAATCAGAACACAACACTCCACTTCAAACAATGGAATAATGTTCTCTCTTTAGAGACAAACAAAAATACTTTCTACTGAACTGCCTTGCAGAATAAACACATGAGGCTATAGAACCAAGGGGATCGATCTGGCACAGACTGGCTCCATGTTTGGTAAGACAAACTTTGTTCTCTGAGTAAAGTTTTGGGAAGAATCCCCTGTCTACTGTCTTATATCTCTATGCACAGTTTCAAGTGAAGATAATTAAGGTCAGATGCATTATAGAAAGATGTAGGCTCAATTTTCTTAACAAATATATTTTATTAAGAACTTATTAGCTGAGAGCACCTCACTTACAACCCGACTAACCTAAACAATAGGAAAAGAAGATTAAAGAATACAATAATGAAACCGTAAGGATATCAGTTCAGAGGAACAATTCTGGCATAGTCGGCAAGATTTCTTCTGCTGGAACCTGGAGCAACCAGAACCCAAAACCTCAGCCTGAGCCCTGAGCCCCGAAACCTTCCCTCGAGCGGTTCTCTCTAGGAGCTTCTCAAAATAGAGCAATGAACAGCCAAAACTACCCCATGTCTCCAAAGGCCCGGCTGCTTGTTTTTGGCTCACATGTATGTATACCTCCTCTCAGAATTTGTTTAAGAATGTTTTTCAGCTGGTTAATAACCAATCTCCCCCACACAGTGGTTCAACTTCTAAGGGGACAAACATCACCTGTTCCCTCACAGGTCTTTTCTCATGCCCCACTTGTGATCTAAAAGAAAAGCATGTTTATCTCTCCTTCAGAAAAGCACATAGGAAGTATGCAAAAGCTTACATAATTCGAGTCTGTCAGTCAAATCTGAGAACAACTCATGCCATACTCCTTAGCTACCAAACATTTCCTTGAGCCCTGTGAAACATATACCAAAGCAATAATCAGGACCCCTGAGCACTGTAATAATTGTGGCCTATTGTTTCTTGTCTTTACTTTTTTTTTCTTTTGCTGTACACATAGTATTCTTGCTTTTTTTTTTTTCAATCTTGGTGCCACCCTTTTAAAAACATTAATTTTGTTACACATGTATAGAACAAACTACATACAGCAGGGGGAACCATGTGACAATCATGAGCACCATGAGTTCTATAAATGTTACATTCATAGTGGTTTGGCTATTTGTATTTGTTCAGCTTGAAGTAAATATCTTGAATGAAATTCAATAGCTATCTTATCTCAATTCTAATAACTTAAATTCTTTATCTTGACCTAAAATGATCTCATCCCCTAACCAACTAAGCTTGATTGTAAAAGTATACTGTCTGGTTTTCAATGCCCCTCAGAGATTTGAGAAGGAAAACTCTTAAATTCCTGAGTGAACCATCAGTGCGAGTTAGCAGCTTCCAAAATGAATAATTTGACCTAAATGGTTTACTGCCTGAACAATCACCCAACACTCTCTATAATGTTGGAGTGTCATCTTTGGCTTTCAGGCCCAATATCTCTACCAGACTTATTCACAGGGCAGGAGCTACTGAGGACTTGCTTACCCTGTCTTGGGAGAGTGCGGCCATCGACTCTGCCTGCATCTAACCTGCCCATTTTTAGGCAGAATTCTGTTTGTGGCTGGAACGAGGACATTTTGTCCAGTGGCTGGTCTGCCACATTGGAAACCATCTCCATAAGGAGGCTCTTGGATGCTCATCATCTTCTTTGAGGTCAGCTGGGTATGGTCAGGAGTTTACGTGTCTTGTCAAAGACATTTAGGATTATAAAAACAACTTTAAATGCCATACTCTGTGTGTCTCTGAGGCTTTTGAAGACCTTATTCAACTATTTTTATATTCTTGTGCAAAAATCTAACAAATATTTGACATGTCCCTGTTTTGTATCAATATACTAAATTCTATATCAATGATTTAGACATAACCTTCATTATGAGTAACAATTAAGGCCTTGAGTTAAGGAGTAGGCTCAATCATCTAGCTTTTCTTCTATCCTCCCTCTATGTTCCTATATCTCCCTTTCTTTCTTTTCAGCTCTGATCTCCTTGCCTACTTATGCAAGATAAAAGAAAAGAGAGACGCAGTTTCACTTAGTTTTTTTTTCTCTGCATAAGACCCATAATGACTTATGACCACCTCTCGATGTGAATAAGCATTTGTAGACCAAGAGAGAAAACAGAAACCTATACAACCCACCCACCTCCTGCCCCCTTAGAGGGAATGGGGTGTCGTTCTCCTGGAATGGGCCCAAAAATTTGGACAAAATGGTTAAGCAAGCCAGGGGCTGAATTTCTGGTCCAGTTTCTAAATATTGAGAGATTCCAGGCTTAGTAGGAGATTGAAATGGTGGTCCAAATTGGATCAGAAGTTTTCTACAATGTTGTCCAGGAATCTGTCCAGATCTGATGGGTAACAGCAATAAAATCATCCAGGGATGGAGCTAAGAGGATGTGGAATGTCAGCGTCCATCATGCTGAGAGGAATGATTCCTGTCAGGTCTGATCCAGCATCAGTGTCCGGTTATTTTGTTCTGAAAACATAATTTCTCACAAGCGTTATACAGTTCTAACATAATAGTATGAGGTGTGCCAGATGCACAGAACAATTAAAGCTAGTTTTGTGCTCATTGTATGAGTCAATGTAAGGCGTCTGCAAATCTTCCTTCATGCCTTACTAATAGTGGCCTCTAATACTAAGTCACAGAGAATCTGTGGCCAACATGAGGCCTCTCTATACCCTTAAATTCTTATCTCTGCCAGTGTCAGAGCTGTTCCCATGTAGTGGGATTAGGAATATAAGTTACCTCCTTGTTCTGCAGTTTGAGTTCTTTATATCCCAATTGTAGCCCCCTCTCTCATTCCCTCCTGATCCCAAACCCTCCCTCATCAACTCCCGATCCCACCCCTTCTCTCATCCCTTTTTACCTCCCTCCCCTAGTAGGGGAGGGGAATAAGGGGAAAATGGGAGGGAGGGAAGAATGGGAGGATACAAGGAATAGGATAACCATTGAGATGTAACAAGAATAAATTAATAAAGGAGAAAAAAAAGAAAGAAAGAGGAACCCTCCTCCCCTAATGTCTGACCTTAGTTAATCTAGTGTCCCCTGTACTACATATGACCTCTTCCTCTGTGGCCTGACAGGGCCAACCTACACTTTTGGGACTCTTTCCAGTGTCCAGTTTCAAATCTCTGTGACTGTCCCTATACCATGCTGGGTGGAGTCTCTCCTAGGATGTCTTTGTTGGGTTAAAATCCACATATAAGCAAGTATAAATGATGCATGTCTTTTTGGGTCTGCACTATCTCACTTAGAATGATCATTTCTAATTCCATCCTTTTGCCTGCAAAATTCAAGATTTCCTTGTTCTTAATGGCTGAATAGTATTCCATTGTGTACATGTGCCACAGTTTCTTTATCCATTCTTCAGTTGAGGGACATCTCAGTTGTTTCCAGGTTCTGGCTATTACGAAGAAGGCTGCTAAGAACATAGTTGCGCAAATGTCTTTGTTACATGTCGGCTCATCTTTTGGATATATACCCAGGAGTGGTATAGCTGGGTCTTGGGGTAGAGCTGCTCCCAGTCTTCTGAGAAAGCACCATATTCCTTTCCAGAGTGGTTGAACAAGTTTGCACTCCCACCAGCAGTGGAGGAATGTTCCCCTTTCGCCACATCCCTGCCAGCATGTGTTTTCATTTGAGTTATGGATCTTCGCCATTCAGAGAGGTGTGAGATGGAATCTCAAGGTCATTTTGATTTGCATTTCACTGATGACTAGGGATATTGAGCGTTTCTTTAAGTGTTTCTCAGCCATTCAATATTCCTCTATTGATAGTTCTCTGTTTAGTTCTGTATCCCATTTTTTAATTGGGTTATTTGGTTTGGTGGTGTTTAATTTCTTGAGTTCTTTATATATTTTAGATATTAGCCCTTTGTCAGATGTAGGGTTGGTAAAAATCTCTTCCCAATCTGTGGGATGTTGCTTTGTTCTGTTGACAGTGTCTCCTGCCTTACAGAAGCTTCTCATCCTCATGAGGTCCCATTTATTAATTGTTGATCTTAGAGCCTGAGATGTTGGTGTTCTTCTGTTCAGGAAGTTTTCTCCTGTGCCAATGAGTTCTAGACTCTTACCCATTTTTTCTTCCTACAGATTTAGTGCCTCTAGTTTTATGTTGAGGTTTTTGATCCACTTGGACTTTAGCGTCATCCAGGGTGATAAAAATGGTTCTATTTGCATTTTGTACATGTAGACATCCAGTTGGACCAGCACCATTTGTTGAAGATGCTTTTTATTTTCCATTGTATTGTTTTGGCTTCTTTGTCATAAATCAAACGACCATATGAGTGTGGATGTATATCTGGGTCTTCAATTCTGTTCCATTGGTCAACTGCCCTATTTAGATGCCGGTACCCTGCTGCTTTTTACTACTGTTGCTCTATAGTACATCTTGAGATCAGGGATGGAGATTCTTCCGGCAGATCTTTTATTGTATAGGATTAATTTAGCTATCCTGGATTTTTTTTTTTTTTGGTTTTCTGTATGAAGTTGAGAATTGATCTTTCCAGTTCTGTAAAGTATTGTGTTGGTATTTTGATAGGGATTGCATTGAATCTGTAGATTGCTTTTGGTAGGATGGCCATTTTTACTATGTTGATTCTCCCAATCCATGAGCATGGGAGATCTTTCCATTTTCTGATATCTTCTTCAATTCCTTTCTGCAGAGACTTGAAATTTTTTCATAAAAGTCTTTCACTTCCTTGGTTAGATTTATACCCAGTTATTTTACATTGTTTGAGGTTATTGTGAAGGGAGTGGTTTCCCTGATTTCTTTCTCCACCTTTTTGTCATCTGTATACAGGAAAGCTACTGACTTTCATGTTAATTAGGTATCCTGCCACTTTGCTGAAGTTGTTTACTGTGTGCCCCTTTATTTCATTCTTGATTAAGCTTACAATAATAACATGGAATCATCAGACACAAAACTTTACAACCAAAACCAAACTGACAAATTCAATTATTACTAATGCACATAAGAAATTGGGTATGGAACATGGTTCTGGGAATGGTCTGCTTCTAGTACTGACAATAAAGTAGGGGGTATCTCTCTCTCTCTCTCTCTCTCTCTCTCTCTCTCTCTCTCTCTCTCTCTCTCTCTCTCACACACACACACACACACACACACACACACACACATGCACGTGAATGATAAATTCAAAAAGCAGGACTTGACTGCTTGCTCCTAGGTATGGTGTTACTGCTGGTATGAAGGTGAGCATATCCAGAGGCAGGGACATCTGGGTAAGTCTACAGTCAATGTCACCCTGAGTTGGGGCATGTGAGGACACAGGTAAAGAGAAGAGAGAACCAGGAAACCAGGAGAATAAGAGGTTGAGAGTGTAAAGGATAGACAAAAGGACTGGGTCATATAGGGGAGGGCACCTAAAGGAAGAGCAGCCAAGCCCTTGGATTGGAAAATTTTAAGGTAGAGGGTGGAGTATGCAAGTCATAATCTATAACAAGTAGGAACTGAAGGATGCTAGGAGAACTTGGAAGCCAGGTGTACTTTCATATACTAAATAGGCATCAAGAAACCTATTATGTCATTTTATTCTAATAAAAATTTCATTCTTATATTGAGCTCAGATTTTGGATTGTCATTTAAATTACTATATATTTGAGTTTCCAAATTAACATATTGTTCTTCTTCACACTTTTCCTGTACCATTAGACAATATCTGTTGTCAATGAATTCCCGATATACTTCCTGTGGATTGAAAGTATATAATTACACAGGGGATATATGGTTAGCTTGTAATTTTAATATATGGGTATGGCACTATTGGTGATATTTTCTCTTAAGAATTTGTGTCTTTTCACTGGCTATATATTTGCTGAGTAATTTTAAACCGCATCATGAGCATTGCAAATATCCTACTGTGTATAACCAGAATCCCAGCATTATCTTCTCCAAAGTGATGTTTAAATTTTAACTGACAATCTTTTCAACTTTTAACTGATAATCTTATTAACTTCAAATATGAGTCTATCTTACCTTAATTAGGTAGTTATTTGTATCTCCATGCTTTTCTCAGGGACTTTGCTATGCTAGTTTAAGTTTGTCCCACTTCAGAGATTGTATGGTCCTGTTTAGAAGTTTATATTTTATCTAAGTTCTCCAAGCATGTAATGTTCAAGCTGTAATTTCTCTCTAGTAAATAATATATCTGAGATTATTTTGAGATTTTAAATTTTATATACAGAAATATAAGAATTTGCATATGTCTGTTTGGGGATGTCAGGAGTATTTCTTAGCCCCTTATCTTTGGTAAGAATTTATATTGTTTTAATACAGTGAGTGATCCAAAATCATTATTCAGCTGTGTTAGTGTACAAATTGAGTCATATTACAATTAAATATATAAAGAGAGGAATGAAAGATCTTTTTATTAGGGTGAGAGGAACTTTTACCATGAGATCATTTTTAAACATTTATGTGTAAAATAGTTTGGAAGATTATAAAACTGGAAGCAATACATGGTGGAAGTTACTGTAAATGTTGAAGTTATCATAGAAATATTGGAAAGGGAAGAAAGCATGTTCATGAGATACTAGGAAGAAAAAACTTGTAAATGTATCATTAAAAAGAAATCAACAGCAAGGACCATGCATGGACTGGACATATGGTCCCTAAACAGATGTAGACAAAGATCAGTTCAGGCTTCATGTGTGTACTCTAGTAAAGGGAGTAGGGGATGTCTATGATATGGAGTCTGTTGCCTGCTTTTGATCACTCCCCTTTGCCTAGGATGCCTGGCCAGGCTACAGGGGAAGAGGATGCTCTCAGTCCAGATGTGACTTGATGGTCTGGGGTAGGTCTGTAGAGGGCTTCCCTTTTCTGAGGAATAGAGGAGCAGGGAAAGTGAAGGGAGAGGGAAGGTGGGACCGGGGAGGGAGACTATGATCAGCATGTAAAGTGAATAAATATATAAGCACACACAGACACAAAACAAGAATTCAAGCATTCATTAATCTCTTTAGCAAACATGCTCATATTCTAACTTCTTACCGAATATTAGAAGTCAAAGAGGCCTTATCTATATATTAGTAATAGGTTGGCATACATTTTTCTAAAACAGTGAAATTCATACCAACAAAATTTATAATTCAAAATGAGCGAAATTGTGTACTTTACCAGTTAATTCTATAAAGCTCAAATGAAACACAGTGACTGAATTAAATTTAGAAACATAAATTGTCTATTACCTTTTCTATGAATTAAAAGAAAATATCTGCCTATTTAATTAAACTTATGGATATGGGCAACTTTGGGAAGCTTATGAAGATATTTGGAAAAACATATGCTTAGAAAATATATCCAAAGTACATTATGCACAAAATGAGAAAAATTAATGAAAGTAATATTAATAAGTGTAAAATATATGCTTATTGGATCTCACATTCAGTTGGCCTAGATCCCAAACAGAAAAACATAAAAATGCTAACATGCTTTATAATTGCAGTACAAATGAAATGAGAACATGAATAAAGTTTCCATTTAACACCTGGCTCATTTTAGCAATTCAATTAGAGGAGGAAATTGCTATTGTTGATAGTTTCATTATTATTATTTGCACATAATCAGGTAGAAATTATTCACAAGAACAATTCCAATGACTGTTGATGTGATAACATAGATGAGGAAATCTCATGGGACTCTGTAGGTAGATGAAGAGTTTTAAACAATTAACAACTACTGAGAAATAATAGTTAATCTTCCCTAGGGATGAGCATCCTAACTTCTTGTTTAATACTGAGTGGTCAGCCTTAGAGTATTATACAGGCAATACAAGAATAAAGGGAATCACCAGACTATATTTTGTGCTCCCTCATTTGATCAATAGAAAATATAGTTAATGGGACTTGGTAGATGGCTCAGAGACTAAAAGCACTGGCTGCTCTTCCACAGGACCTTGTTTTAATCCCAGAAATCACATGGCACCTGACAATTTTCTGTAACCCCATTGTGACATCTTCACAATGACACACACATGTGGGTAAAACACCAATGCACATAAAATAACAATAAGTAAAACTTTTAAAAATGTATTTTAAAAGGCAGTAAGGTTGGAGAGATGTCTCAGAGCTTAAGAGCACTGTCTGCTCTTCCTGAAGACCCTGTTTCAATTCTCAGCACTTATATGGAAGCACACCAACTCTACATCTGACAAAGGTCTAATATCCAAAATATATAAAGAATTCAAGAAATTAAACACCACCAAACCAAATAACCCAATTAATAAATGGGGCTCAGAATTTAACAGAGAATTCTCAACAGGGGAATAACAAATGGCTGAGAAACACTTCAACGTCTTTAGTCATCAGAAAAATGCAAATCAAAAGGACTCTGAAATTCCATCTTACACCCATCAGAATGGCTAAGATTTAAAAAAAAATTCAAGTGGCAGCACATCCTGGCAAGGATGTGGAGAAAGGGACACATTCCTTCAGTGCTGGTGGGTTTGTAAACTTGTACAACCATTTTGGAAATCATCTGGTGCTTTCTCAGAAAACTGGGAATATGGCTTCCTCAAGACCCAGATATTCCACTCCTTGGAATATAAACAAAAGATGCTCCACTACACAACAAGGACATACGCTCAACCATGTTCATAGCAGCCTTACTCGTAATTGCCAAAACCTGGAAGCAACCTAAATGTCCTTCAGTCAAAGAATGGATAAAGAAACTGTGATACATTTACATTATGGAATACTACTCAGCTATTAATAACAAGGAAATCTTGAAATTTGTGGGTAAATGGATGGAACTAGACATGATTATCCAGAGTGAGTTAACCCAGACCAAGAAAGACTCACATGGTATATACTCACTTATAATTGGACACTAGCCCAAAAGAGATGTCCAATGAAAGTCTTCACTTCCCAAGAGTTTGGGATGGCTGCGAGGACTTCCTATTGGGACTTTAGTTGCGACAAGTATGGGAGAATGGGGAAATAGAAGACTCCAGAGGGTCCTAGAAACCTTCAAGAAGAACATCATGTTGGGCAGATCTGGGCCCAGGGGAGTCTGCAAAAACTACTGCACCAACCAATGACAATATATACAGTAAACGTTGAATCCTTATCATGTCTAGCCAATGGTCAGGACATTCTCTACAGTTGTGTGGAGAGTGGGGGGCTGACTCTGACATGAATGTTGGTGCCCCCTATTGACCACTTCCACCTTGGTGGGGAGGCCTGGTGACACTCAGACTACCAGCATGAGACTTGATGGGTTGTGACCATATTCTGGGGGAGGAGGTCCCCTTCTGTCAGAGACCTAGGGGGAGGGGAATAAGGTGAAAGAGGGAGGAAGAGAGGAACAGGAATATACAAGTGAGGGGATAACAATTGATATGTACTCCAAATAAATTAATTAAACAAAAACTTGCATTGCATTTAGTGGAATATATTCACACACACACACACACACACACACACACACACACACACACGCATGCAACAAAAATTAGTGAGAAAAAAGAAGCTGTTAATTGAAAGACATCAAAGATGGTATTTAGGAAGGTTAGCAGGGAGAAAAGAAAGAAGGGAAATCTCCTATTCATCTAAAAACATTGAATAAATTATTTTTTTAAAGAATATTAAAACATTGTATTGAGGAAGAAAATATTTGCAACATATTTTATTTTCATTTGTGGATTTACTTTTTGGATAAATGGGGACAGTTTATTGAAGTTAAACGTCTTTCTTTCTAGAATGGATAGACAGATACATAGACATACTGATGAACAAGTAGGCAGGTTGATGGATTTAAAGATCCATTTATATTGTAAAGAAAAACTTGCATATGCTATTTTCATATGTATATATTATGTGATTTATTCTATAAGAGTCTTTGAACTACAAAGGAAATTGTGATTGCTGAAGCATTGCTAGTCCACAATAATGCAGTACTGAAAATTGCTCTACCAAACAGGTGGATACCATGGGAAATGATTAACCCTCAGATGGAGTCCTATAGATAACTTCGCATTGTTCAAGCATTGAATTATTTTCCATGAGATTGGAGGTGTTTAAAGAGAAATCCTGTTTCTTAATTCCTGGCCTCTTCCTCTTTCTCTTCATCACATCAAATAATGCCATAACCTGTGTTGTTGGGTAGTAAGACACCAAGTACAAGACAGTGACTAACTGGGCTTGCCTAAACTCTGACATTTAGCATCAAATAGTGGTACCTAGTGAATGTTTACTTTCTTTAAAAACTACCAAGCCTCTTGCATTTCACTTTAGTAACACAAAAGAGACAAGACAAAAAACAAGAGAAAATTTTGGGCAGTTATCATTACTCTTACAGTTATGGTGATATTTTAATAAATGTATACAAATATGGTAAACGCATCTTATCCAAACACAATTAGTATATACCTTCACTGTATCTTATTATTTCATTAAAGCTATTTAATATAATACTGCTTTCAGGGTTAAAAAGAAGCTGAAAACATACAAAAAGCAAAGTTGTTTAGAAGGAAGTTTTATTTTAAAGTCCTGTGCAGGACCAAAGATAGGGTTCATCAAGGAAGGGCACTTGCTGCCAAGCCTGGTCACCTGAGTATGTTGGATCAGACCACATGATAGAAGGAGAGAAGAGATTTCCTTAGGGTGTCTTCTGATCTCCCTGGCCTGACCTTCTCTTTAAGTCTCAGAATAAAATGACATAATAGGTTTCTTGATGCCTATTTAGTATATGAAAGTACACCTGGCTTCCAAGTTCTCCTAGCATCCCTCAGTTCCTACTTGTTATAGATTATGACTTGCATACTCCACCCTCTACCTTAAAATTTTCCAATCCAAGGGCTTGGCTGCTCTTCCTTTAGGTGCCCTCCCCTATATGACCCAGTCCTTTTGTCTATCCTTTACACTCTCAACCTCTTATTCTCCTGGTTTCCTGGTTCTCTCTTCTCTTTACCTGTGTCCTCACATGCCCCAACTCAGGGTGACATTGACTGTAGACTTACCCAGATGTCCCTGCCTCTGGATATGCTCACCTTCATACCAGCAGTAACACCATACCTAGGAGCAAGCAGTCAAGTCCTGCTTTTTGAATTTATCATTCACGTGCATGTGTGTGTGTGTGTGTGTGTGTGTGTGTGTGTGAGAGAGAGAGAGAGAGAGAGAGAGAGAGAGAGAGAGAGAGAGAGAGAGAGAGAGATACCCCCTACTTTATTGTCAGTACTAGAAGCAGACCATTCCCAGAACCATGTTCCATACCCAATTTCTTATGTGCATTAGTAATAATTGAATTTGTCAGTTTGGTTTTGGTTGTAAAGTTTTGTGTCTGATGATTCCATGTTATTATTGTAAGCTTAATCAAGAATGAAATAAAGGGGCACACAGTAAACAACTTCAGCAAAGTGGCAGGATACCTAATTAACATGAAAGTCAGTAGCTTTCCTGTATACAGATGACAAAAAGGTGGAGAAAGAAATCAGGGAAACCACTCCCTTCACAATAACCTCAAACAATGTAAAATAACTGGGTATAAATCTAACCAAGGAAGTGAAAGACTTTTATGAAAAAATTTCAAGTCTCTGCAGAAAGGAATTGAAGAAGATATCAGAAAATGGAAAGATCTCCCATGCTCATGGATTGGGAGAATCAACATAGTAAAAATGGCCATCCTACCAAAAGCAATCTACAGATTCAATGCAATCCCTATCAAAATACCAACACAATACTTTACAGAACTGGAAAGATCAATTCTCAACTTCATACAGAAAACCAAAAAAAAAAAAAATCCAGGATAGCTAAATTAATCCTATACAATAAAAGATCTGCCGGAAGAATCTCCATCCCTGATCTCAAGATGTACTATAGAGCAACAGTAGTAAAAAGCAGCAGGGTACCGGCATCTAAATAGGGCAGTTGACCAATGGAACAGAATTGAAGACCCAGATATACATCCACACTCATATGGTCGTTTGATTTATGACAAAGAAGCCAAAACAATACAATGGAAAATAAAAAGCATCTTCAACAAATGGTGCTGGTCCAACTGGATGTCTACATGTACAAAATGCAAATAGAACCATTTTTATCACCCTGGATGACGCTAAAGTCCAAGTGGATCAAAAACCTCAACATAAAACTAGAGGCACTAAATCTGTAGGAAGAAAAAATGGGTAAGAGTCTAGAACTCATTGGCACAGGAGAAAACTTCCTGAACAGAAGAACACCAACATCTCAGGCTCTAAGATCAACAATTAATAAATGGGACCTCACGAGGATGAGAAGCTTCTGTAAGGCAGGAGACACTGTCAACAGAACAAAGCAACATCCCACAGATTGGGAAGAGATTTTTACCAACCCTACATCTGACAAAGGGCTAATATCTAAAATATATAAAGAACTCAAGAAATTAAACACCACCAAACCAAATAACCCAATTAAAAAATGGGATACAGAACTAAACAGAGAACTATCAATAGAGGAATATTGAATGGCTGAGAAACACTTAAAGAAACGCTCAATATCCCTAGTCATCAGTGAAATGCAAATCAAAATGACCTTGAGATTCCATCTCACACCTCTCTGAATGGCGAAGATCCATAACTCAAATGAAAACACATGCTGGCAGGGATGTGGCGAAAGGGGAACATTCCTCCACTGCTGGTGGGAGTGCAAACTTGTTCAACCACTCTGGAAAGGAATATGGTGCTTTCTCAGAAGACTGGGAGCAGCTCTACCCCAAGACCCAGCTATACCACTCCTGGGTATATATCCAAAAGATGAGCCGACATGTAACAAAGACATTTGCGCAACTATGTTCTTAGCAGCCTTCTTCGTAATAGCCAGAACCTGGAAACAACTGAGATGTCCCTCAACTGAAGAATGGATAAAGAAACTGTGGCACATGTACACAATGGAATACTATTCAGCCATTAAGAACAAGGAAATCTTGAATTTTGCAGGCAAAAGGATGGAATTAGAAATGATCATTCTAAGTGAGATAGTGCAGACCCAAAAAGACATGCATCATTTATACTTGCTTATATGTGGATTTTAACCCAACAAAGACATCCTAGGAGAGACTCCACCCAGCATGGTATAGGGACAGTCACAGAGATTTGAAACTGGACACTGGAAAGAGTCCCAAAAGTGTAGGTTGGCCCTGTCAGGCCACAGAGGAAGAGGTCATATGTAGTACAGGGGACACTAGATTAACTAAGGTCAGACATTAGGGGAGGAGGGTTCCTCTTTCTTTCTTTTTTTTCTCCTTTATTAATTTATTCTTGTTACATCTCAATGGTTATCCTATTCCTTGTATCCTCCCATTCTTCCCTCCCTCCCATTTTCCCCTTATTCCCCTCCCCTACTAGGGGAGGGAGGTAAAAAGGGATGAGAGAAGGGGTGGGATCGGGAGTTGATGAGGGAGGGTTTGGGATCAGGAGGGAATGAGAGAGGGGGCTACAATTGGGATATAAAGAACTCAAACTGCAGAACAAGGAGGTAACTTATATTCCTAATCCCACTACATGGGAACAGCTCTGACACTGGCAGAGATAAGAATTTAAGGGTATAGAGAGGCCTCATGTTGGCCACAGATTCTCTGTGACTTAGTATTAGAGGCCACTATTAGTAAGGCATGAAGGAAGATTTGCAGACGCCTTACATTGACTCATACAATGAGCACAAAACTAGCTTTAATTGTTCTGTGCATCTGGCACACCTCATACTATTATGTTAGAACTGTATAACGCTTGTGAGAAATTATGTTTTCAGAACAAAATAACCGGACACTGATGCTGGATCAGACCTGACAGGAATCATTCCTCTCAGCATGATGGACGCTGACATTCCACATCCTCTTAGCTCCATCCCTGGATGATTTTATTGCTGTTACCCATCAGATCTGGACAGATTCCTGGACAACATTGTAGAAAACTTCTGATCCAATTTGGACCACCATTTCAATCTCCTACTAAGCCTGGAATCTCTCAATATTTAGAAACTGGACCAGAAATTCAGCCCCTGGCTTGCTTAACCATTTTGTCCAAATTTTTGGGCCCATTCCAGGAGAACGACACCCCATTCCCTCTAAGGGGGCAGGAGGTGGGTGGGTTGTATAGGTTTCTGTTTTCTCTCTTGGTCTACAAATGCTTATTCACATCGAGAGGTGGTCATAAGTCATTATGGGTCTTATGCAGAGAAAAAAAAACTAAGTGAAACTGCGTCTCTCTTTTCTTTTATCTTGCATAAGTAGGCAAGGAGATCAGAGCTGAAAAGAAAGAAAGGGAGATATAGGAACATAGAGGGAGGATAGAAGAAAAGCTAGATGATTGAGCCTACTCCTTAACTCAAGGCCTTAATTGTTACTCATAATGAAGGTTATGTCTAAATCATTGATATAGAATTTAGTATATTGATACAAAACAGGGACATGTCAAATATTTGTTAGATTTTTGCACAAGAATATAAAAATAGTTGAATAAGGTCTTCAAAAGCCTCAGAGACACACAGAGTATGGCATTTAAAGTTGTTTTTATAATCCTAAATGTCTTTGACAAGACACGTAAACTCCTGACCATACCCAGCTGACCTCAAAGAAGATGATGAGCATCCAAGAGCCTCCTTATGGAGATGGTTTCCAATGTGGCAGACCAGCCACTGGACAAAATGTCCTCGTTCCAGCCACAAACAGAATTCTGCCTAAAAATGGGCAGGTTAGATGCAGGCAGAGTCGATGGCCGCACTCTCCCAAGACAGGGTAAGCAAGTCCTCAGTAGCTCCTGCCCTGTGAATAAGTCTGGTAGAGATATTGGGCCTGAAAGCCAAAGATGACACTCCAACATTATAGAGAGTGTTGGGTGATTGTTCAGGCAGTAAACCATTTAGGTCAAATTATTCATTTTGGAAGCTGCTAACTCGCACTGATGGTTCACTCAGGAATTTAAGAGTTTTCCTTCTCAAATCTCTGAGGGGCATTGAAAACCAGACAGTATACTTTTACAATCAAGCTTAGTTGGTTAGGGGATGAGATCATTTTAGGTCAAGATAAAGAATTTAAGTTATTAGAATTGAGATAAGATAGCTATTGAATTTCATTCAAGATATTTACTTCAAGCTGAACAAATACAAATAGCCAAACCACTATGAATGTAACATTTATAGAACTCATGGTGCTCATGATTGTCACATGGTTCCCCCTGCTGTATGTAGTTTGTTCTATACATGTGTAACAAAATTAATGTTTTTAAAAGGGTGGCACCAAGATTGAAAAAAAAAAAAGCAAGAATACTATGTGTACAGCAAAAGAAAAAAAAAGTAAAGACAAGAAACAATAGGCCACAATTATTACAGTGCTCAGGGGTCCTGATTATTGCTTTGGTATATGTTTCACAGGGCTCAAGGAAATGTTTGGTAGCTAAGGAGTATGGCATGAGTTGTTCTCAGATTTGACTGACAGACTCGAATTATGTAAGCTTTTGCATACTTCCTATGTGCTTTTCTGAAGGAGAGATAAACATGCTTTTCTTTTAGATCACAAGTGGGGCATGAGAAAAGACCTGTGAGGGAACAGGTGATGTTTGTCCCCTTAGAAGTTGAACCACTGTGTGGGGGAGATTGGTTATTAACCAGCTGAAAAACATTCTTAAACAAATTCTGAGAGGAGGTATACATACATGTGAGCCAAAAACAAGCAGCCGGGCCTTTGGAGACATGGGGTAGTTTTGGCTGTTCATTGCTCTATTTTGAGAAGCTCCTAGAGAGAACCGCTCGAGGGAAGGTTTCGGGGCTCAGGGCTCAGGCTGAGGTTTTGGGTTCTGGTTGCTCCAGGTTCCAGCAGAAGAAATCTTGCCGACTATGCCAGAATTGTTCCTCTGAACTGATATCCTTACGGTTTCATTATTGTATTCTTTAATCTTCTTTTCCTATTGTTTAGGTTAGTCGGGTTGTAAGTGAGGTGCTCTCAGCTAATAAGTTCTTAATAAAATATATTTGTTAAGAAAATTGAGCCTACATCTTTCTATAATGCATCTGACCTTAATTATCTTCACTTGAAACTGTGCATAGAGATATAAGACAGTAGACAGGGGATTCTTCCCAAAACTTTACTCAGAGAACAAAGTTTGTCTTACCAAACATGGAGCCAGTCTGTGCCAGATCGATCCCCTTGGTTCTATAGCCTCATGTGTTTATTCTGCAAGGCAGTTCAGTAGAAAGTATTTTTGTTTGTCTCTAAAGAGAGAACATTATTCCATTGTTTGAAGTGGAGTGTTGTGTTCTGATTCATACCAGTGAAAGTTTCTAGATTGAAAACAGTTTATTGTGTGTGTGTGTGTTTAGTGTGTGTGCATAGGACTCGCAGGTGAGCGTCCTAAGGTGGCAGGTGTATTATGAAAAGGTGTGTATGTCTGTACATTACCCAAGTCAAGAAGTGTCTCTGTTTGCCAGGCTACACTCTTGGTTTGCCTTCCTCATCTTCCAGTCATCAATATTTTACCTGGGGTTCTACTGGTAGCGTCCTACAGGATGATGTCCTTGTTCCTTCTAAGGACCTCTCCTTAAGTCATGAGAGACTAGCAAAAGCCACAAGGAGATAGTCATCCTACAGGTGATGTGTTTTCTTTTTGCATGTAGGGTACAGACACTCACAAAACACACTTCCCACATGAGACAATCCACCACCCGAACCAAAGTCCTTGCAAAGCATGTCTGACAACAACTATGCAGGAACCAATCTCTCCCGCTTTCTCTCCACAGGTCACCATCCTCCCTTCTGTCCTCCCAGTTATACCATCAGAGACTCACCAGGATGCAAAGCTTTTCAAGTTATAATAAATTTATTTTGCAATTCTCACTGGACATCATTGAACTATTCAATGCGTAGTAACAGGGCACTTCAAAGCAATTTGATGACTCGACAGATATGCCTGAGGTCTCTGGCTGCGTTGTGGGACTACGGCCCATTGATTGATGTCAGGAGTGAAGGTGGTTGAGCCAGCTTTGGCTTCATGTCCCTGGGTTAGCTGGATGTGCATGTCCTCCTGCCACTGGATGCTGTACTGGCGGTGTGTTTATATTGTAATACGGGTGCTGGTGCTGACAGCAGGGTATGCATATCACCACTTGTACTGGCCTTTCTTGACAGGAGCATGCCATCCTCTCTTGTTCTACTGGCCTGTTTTGATAACAGAAGGTGTCCTTCTTGTCCTGATCAGAGTGTGTAACCTCTTCCTTTTTCACTGGCTTGCCTTCATCAAAGTGTGTGATCACGTCCTCTATTATTTGCTTACCTTGATCGAAGTGTATGGTTACTTCCTGTTGGGCTTGCCTGTCTTGATCAAATTGTGTGACCACGTCCTTTTTCACTTGCATGTCTTGATCACAGTAAGTGATCACTTCTTCTCTTCTTCTCATGTCTTGATCGAATTGTGTGACCTCATGCTCTTTGGTTTGCACGTCTTGATCGAATTGTGCCACCTCCTGTTCTTTGGTTTGCACGTCTTGATCGAATTGTGCGACCTCCTGATCAAAGTAAGTGATCACTTCCTCTCTTCTTTGCATGTCTTGATCGAATTGTGCGACCTCCTGATCAAAGTGAGTGATCACTTCCTCTCTTCTTTGCATGTCTTGATCGAATTGTGCGACCTCCTGATCAAAGTGAGTGATCACTTCCTCTCTTCCTTGCATGTCTTGATCGAATTGTGCGACCTCCTGATCAAAGTGAGTGATCACTTCCTCTCTTCTTTGCATGTCTTGATCGAATTGTGCGACCTCCTGATCAAAGTAAGTGATCACTTCCTCTCTTCCTTGCATGTCTTGATCGAATTGTGCAACCTCCTGTTCTTTGGTTTGCATGTCTTGATCGAATTGTGCGACCTCCTCTTCTTTGGTTTGCATGTCTTGATCGAATTGTGCAACCTCCTGTTCTTTGGTTTGCATGTCTTGATTGAATTGTATGATCTCCTCTTTGATTTGATCGGAGTCTGTGATCACCTCCTTTCTCACTTGCTTATCTGGATTGCACAGAGTAGTCATCTTATAATGGCGTAGCTTGTCTTGATTGCATGGTGTATTTGCCTCCACTTGCAGCTGGTTCTTGGACCTTCTTTGTGTCTTCATGCCATACTTCACCTGATTGTGTTGGTTCCGTAATATATTTATCTCATTCTGTAGCTGAGTATACTGCTGCCACAGCAATTTCAGCTTTTCCTGCCACTCTTTTTGTCGTTCCTCTCGTTGTTTTTTCTTTTTCTTCAGCTTCTTTTTTCCAGGGGATGGTGTTGCTCCTCCTTCTTTCTCATGTTTGCACAAAGGAATGGTGTTTCTCCTCGAGATCTTTATCTTTGGGACCTCTTCCAAGGTCTCTTTTATACTTTTAGGGGCCTCTAGAGCCTGGAGGAACAAACAGCACAGTGAGACATTGGATACTAGAGATCTGCTATGAAGCAAGGCCTTCTAGGGCTGTGGGCTGAGTAGGAAGGTACATATGTATGTATGTATGTATGTATGTATATGTATATACAAAATGTGTATGAAGAGTAATCTTACATTTGAATTCTATACCACTGTATCTAGAACTTATTTTTCACCTATGTACAAAATTCTATATCAGTGAATTAAAAAATATCTTGTGAGTGACAACTGAGGCATTAAGTTGAGGAGTAGATTCACTCATCTACTTTTTGTTCTACTTCCTTGTACATTTTTATACCCCCCTTCTTCCTTTTCAACCACTTTCTCCAAACAGGATGTCAATGTCCAGTATGCTGCGAGGAATGCATCCAGCCAGGTCTGATCCAATGTCCAGGTCTGGTTGTTTTGTTCTGAAAGCATGTAATTTCTCACAAAAAAATCATACAGTCCTAAAATTATAAGTGTATAAAAGGTGTGCATGATGCATGGAACAATTAAGCCTGGATTTCCGCTCTTTGTATGAGCAGGAAAAGAAGACATCTATAAATCTCCATTCATGCCAAATGAAGAACAGCATCTAAGAGTAATTCGTAGGGGTCCTTTAGTCAACAAGAATCATTGTCTATGCCTAGACATTCACGTTTCAGCCAGTCTCAGAGCTGGTCCCATATGGTGGGATTTGCAATATAAGTTCCCTGCTTGTTCTCCAGTTTAAATTCTTCCCATCCTGATTGTAGCCCCCTCCCTCATTCCCTCCCAATCCCCCTCCCTCCCTCATCCCCTCTCCTTCCCTCCCTTAGTACCCACACAGGGGAGGCCTCTTCCCCTAATATCTGACCTCAGCCTATCAAGACTCATCATCTGTATTAGTTATAACCTCTTCCTCTGTAGCCTGGCATGGCCGTCTTGCCAGGGGAACGCAATCTAAGTTCGGTGGCCAGTGTGCATGCCTGAAGTAGTCCCTCTGCGTAGGAAGTTTAAACTAGGTCAGGCAAACGTAGGTTTTCCAGGGGAGGGGACGTTGATGGAGAAAAGAGAAAGCTTGCTTAGGTTACGTTAACTTACGTTTTCACTGCCTCTGGAGGTGGACTCACGACGGGTCTTGCCAGAAGCACGAGTTCTCGGCTTTAGAGAAATCTGGCACTTAGTTAGGTTGGTATGTGAAGTCGATTGGTCCATCTCTGTAGCGTCCTTCTGTAACTTCTTACATTTCCCCTTGTGAAGCCTCACAAGGGTCTAGCTTAGAAGGCCAACTATCTGGCTTATATAGCCTCCTTGAACAATGGAAGCCACACCCATAAGCTGTCATTGGTCAGCTAGTTTTGCCATAGCCAATGGTGGCTACCATGGGCTTTGACATCACAGTGTATGCCCTCTGACCCCCTGGTGAATGTTGGGTGAGGCCAAGTTGTCTGGGAAATGAAGGTGAGGCTCAGAAAACAAAAGTGCCATCCTTGATGCCTCTGAAAGAGGGAGATGCCAGGAGGGAAAACAGGGTGTGTTTGTGCATGGAGACTTCTTTTCAACATCACAAGCACAGATTTTTCATGCCACCCTTTATATACACCCATGTTCAGTACGTTGGGGTAAATGGGTAGAGGGTTTGCTTCTGGAAGCTCTTTCTCAAGTTCCCCCAGCCTAATGAATGGTTCGTTCCAGTTTTGATCTTCCATGATACTTAACTAATAAAAGTCTTTGCCAAGTTAACATATGCTTAATAATATGTTGATGTGTCTAACTAAAACAAGTCTAATTTAAATAAATTATCTGTTAAAATGCTTATAGCTACCCATTTCAAAACAGCAGTTCTAATTCCAAAGATAGCAAAGAGAATAGTATTGTTCACTGCTGCTTTACTTAGCTTAGCCCACTTTTCAAGTTTGAAACACTGTAGAGGCCCATATTGTTCTTTGAAACACTGACATATAAGGAGGAGAGGAGTTAGTAGTCCATTTTCACTCAGTACTAGCAGGAGTTTCAGCCCATTTGTCATTTATTGTTGCACAGGACTTACAACCCTCAATGCGCACTTAACATATGTCAGAAATAAAGACCAATCTGGTTTCAAAGCGTTAATTATGGTAAAGTGCCACTTTATTAAACTATTATATTTATATTCAAAATTGCTCATTTTTTCCTGAGACAGCGTTTCTCTGTACAGCCTTGGCTATCCTGCACTCAGTTTGTAGTCCAGGCTGGCCTCAAACTCAAAGAGCTCTGCCTGTCTCTGCCACCCAGAGTACTGGGATTACAGGTGTGTGCCTGTTTTATAGAAAATAGATAGATAGATAGATAGATAGATAGATAGATAGATAGACAGATAGATGATAGACAGACAGACAGACAGACAGACAGACAACTTTCATTCATACGTATGAATTTGGGTGTAGATACACCATGGCATTTACATAGAACTCATAGGCCAACTGCATTTGTTATTCCTCATCTGTGAGATAATGTCTATTTGTTGTTTTTCATATATATAGATATAGATATAGATATAGATATATATAGATATATAGATATCAGATTTATTGTACCACCAGTTTCTGAGCACTCACCTGTCTCAGGCTACTGTCTTGCATTAGAAGGGTTATATATCTGTCTTCTTCATGGTTTCTGGAGATTTGAATGCAGGTCCTCACACTTGTACAGAAATCTCCTTTACAAACTGAACCATCTTCCCAACCTGCAAAAGTTCTCATCACATGAATTGTATGACTTCACTTGCATTCATTCAATGGATCTTGCTGGTATCATGACTACAGATTTCCCAAATGAGGTTCTACCCACAAAGTAGCCCATTTCTCTTATTGGTAACTCTTATTTCAGCTAGTTCTAGAATAAACCTCATTTTGACAGAATCTGACCTCTGAACAATATAGAAAGCTCCAATTGGGCAATAAGCATATCTTATAAGTAATGTGTACTTTTTTTTTTTAAATCCCTGAAGCATCAAAGGGAAAGATAACTTCAGAATTATCAGTCTCGTGATTTCCCCCAAGTTTCTAAGTTATATTTACTTAAACAGACATTTTTAATTTAGGTTTCGAAATGTGAATTGATATAAAGGAACATATTTTTGAAAGGAATGACATTAAACAGGCTAATAGTTAAAACTAAGTATAAACTGAATTTGATGATATGTTTTTATAAATTTCCAAATTAAATGTTCTTAGCCTATTTTAAGACTCCATGCCTGTGATGCTAACAGAAAAAAGAAAGTGATATATATTATAAATATATGCTTTTAATATGTGCCCTGTTTAGGAAGTATAATATTACTTAAAACACCTAAGGGATACGGAAAGAAAAGCTCCAAGTAAAAATAACATTCATTAAGTAATATGGTTAAAGATGAGTCAGGGAGAGAATTAAACAATATGTGTGAGTGTGAAGGAATTAAATTAAACTTATGCTGAGTCATGATTTTAGGAGCCTAGAGTAACCCTCTTCAGGGTGGCTTCACCCAGCAACTGATGGAAACAATATAGAGATCTACAGCCCAGCATTGAGCTGAGCCTGGAGAATCCTGTGGAAGAGTCCTTTACCTCACAGAAGCTTTCCAGTTTGATGAGGTATCATTCGTCATTTTTTTTAAATCTTAGATCCTGAGCTGTTGTTGTTCTGTTCAGTAAGTTGTCTCCTGTACCAACTCATTCAAGGCTGATGTCCAATTTCTCTTCTAATAGGCTGAGTGTCTGGTTTTATGTTGAAATCTTTGACTCACTTGGACTTGAGTTTTTGCGTGGTGATAAGTATGGCTCTATTTGCACTTTCTGCATGTAGACATCCAGTGAAACCAGCACCATTTGTTGAAGACGATTTTTTTCCCCATTGTATTATTTCGGCTCCCATATTAAAACTCAAGTGTCCATACATGTGTGGATGCATTTCTGGGTCTTCGATTCAGTTACAGTGCTCAACCAGTCTGTTTCTCTTCCATTAACACACAGTTTTTTATTACTGCTGTACTGTTGTACAACATGAAATCAGGCATGGAGATTCCTCTAGAGGTTCTTTTATTGTACAGGATTGTTTTAGCTATTATAGTTTTGGTTTGTTTGCTTTTTTGTTTGTTTGTTTGTTTTTGTTTTTGTCTTTTTGTTTGTGCATAGGAAGTTGAGAATTGTTTTTTTCCTCCAAGGTCTGTAAAGAATTGTGTAGGAATTTTGATGGAAATGGCATGGAATCTGTAGATAGCTTTTGGTAAGATGGCCATTTTTACTATGTTGATCCTCCTAATCCATGGGCATGGGAGATCTTTCCATCTCCCGATATCTTCTTCCGTTTCTTTTTTCAGAGATTTGCATTTTTTTTTCGTATAGTTCTTTCACTTGCTTGGTTAGAGGTACACCAAAATACTTTATATGATTGTGGCTATTATGAAGAGTGTTATTTCCCCAATTTCTTTCTCATTCAGTTTGTCATTTGCATAAAGGAGGGCTATGGATTTTAAGTCAATATTGTATCCAGCTGCTTTTCTGAAGATGTTTATCATCTGTAGCTATTCCCTGGCCAAAAGAAAAAAGAAAAAAAAGTGGTGTCATTTATGTATACTATCATATCATCCATGAATAGTGATACTTTGAATTCTTCCTTTCTGGTTTTTATTCCCTTGATCTCCATTAGATGCTGTTCAGATTAGATATATCTTGAATATTCTGAGTTCTATTCTTAAGTTACTAGTATCTTCAACAATTTGAACTTTCTTTCACCTTATGAAAGGCAGACAAAGGAAACAGTTACAGTCCTTAATTTTGAGGATTTCTCTTGGACTCCTGTAACAGATAACTAAAAAGAATGCTTTTTATGTCTGGTTCTGAGGTTTTTATTAGATAATCTATGGCACTTTTTGTAAAGTATTCTCATCTCAAGTGGTAGAACTTCATATATATGTATATACATACATGTAAATAGATATACACACATATCACACAAATATCACACACACACATATATATATATATATGTCTGTGTGTGTATGTATGTGTAATTACAATGATCCCCTATAGCTTCTAAGTATCCAATTTTTCTATAAAATGCTTGCTATGTTAAATATTAAAATAAAAGAACACATATACAGAAAGACACCCTTTTTGGTATTGTATATTCTGTCGATTTAAAGTTCCTAGTACACTATAAGGCATTTATGCCACAAAATTTGAAAATTTAAGGGAAATGGACAAATTTCTCCACCGATTCCATTTGCCAAAATTGAACCAAGACCAGATAAACAAATTAAATAGCCCTATTTCGCCTATAGAAATAGAAGCATCCATTGATAGTCTCCCAGCCAAAAAAAGCCCAGGGCCAGATGGCTTCAGCCCAGAATTCTTCCAGTCGTTCAAAGAGGAGTTAATACCGATACTATTCAAGCTATTCCGAAAGATAGAAATGGATGGAACATTACCAAATTCCTTCTATGAGGCCACAGTCACATTGATACCTAAACCTCACAAAGACCCAACAAAAAAGGAGAATTTCAGACCAATTTCTCTTATGAGCATTGATGCAAAAATACTCAACAAAATACTTGCAAAGCGAATACAACAGCATATCAAAGACATCATCCACCATGACCAGGTAGGATTCATTCCAGGCATTCAGGGATGGTTTTACATACGGAAATCCATCAATGTAATCCATCATATAAACAATCTGAAAGACAAAAACCACATGATCATCTCTTTAGATGCAGAAAAAGCATTTGACAAAATCCAACACCCATTTATGTTTAAAATTCTGGAGAGATCGGGAATACAAGGCACTTATCTAAATATAATAAAGGCTATTTACAGCAAACCAACAGCCAACATTAAATTAAATGGAGAGATACTCAAGGAAATCCCTCTAAAATCGAGAACCAGACAAGGCTGCCCTCTGTCCACATATCTCTTCAATATAGTTTTTGAAGTTCTAGCTGGAGCAATAAGACATCAAAAGGAGATCATGGGGATCCAAATGGGAAAGGAAGAAGTCAAATTATCCCTATTTGCAGATGATATGATAGTGTATATAAGTGACCCCAAAAATTCCATCAGAGAACTCCTGCAGCTGATAAATACCTTCAGCAAATTGGCAGGATACAAAATAAACTCGAAAAAGTCAGTAGCTTTCCTTTATACAAATGACAATCAGGCAGAGGAAGAAATTAGGAAAACTAGTCCCTTCACGATAGCCACAAACAATATAAAATATCTAGGAGTAACTCTAACCAAGCAAGTGAAGGACTTATTCGAAAAAAAACTGCAAACCTCTGAAGAAAGAGATTGAAGATGACATCAGAAGATGGAGGGATTTACCTTGTTCATGGATCGGGAGAATTAACATAGTAAAAATGGCCATCTTACCAAAAGCAATTTACAAATTCAATGCAATCCCTATCAAAATACCTACAAAATATTTTGAAGATATTGAAAGATCAATTCTCAAATTCATATGGAGAAATAAAAAACCCAGAATAGCAAAAACAATCCTATACAATAAAAGATCCTCCAGAGGAATCTCCATACCTGATCTCAAGCTGTACTACAGAGCAACAGTAATTAAAACAGCATGGTATTGGCAAAGCAATAGTCTGGTTGATCAATGGAATTGAATTGAAGACCCAGAGATGAATCCACACACATTTGCTCACTTGATTTTTGACAAAGAAGCCAAATCTATTCAATGGAAAAATGATAGCATCTTCAACAAATGGCGCTGGTCTAACTGGATGTCTACATGTAGAAAAATGCAATTAGACCCTTATTTGTCACCATGCACAAAACTCAAGTCCAAGTGGATTAAAGACCTCAACTTAAAACCAGAGACATTAATTCAGGTAGAGGAAAAAGTGGGGAAGAGTCTGGGACACATAGGCAGAGGAAACAACTTCCTGAACAGTACACCAACAGCCCAGGCCTTAATGTCAACAATTAATAAATGGGACCTCATAAGGCTGAGAAGCTTCTGTAAGGAGACACTGTCAAGAGAACAAAGCGACACCCTACAGACTGGGAAAAGATCTTCACCAACCCATCATCTGACAAAGGTTTAATATCCAAAATATATAAAGAACTCAAGAAATTAAACACCACAAAATCAAACAACCCAATTGCGAAATGGGTTTGGAACTAAACAGAGAATTCTCAACAGAGGAATATCAAATGGCCGAGAAACACTTAAAGAAATGCTCATCCTCGTTAGTCATCAGAGAAATGCAAATCAAAACGACACTAAGATTCCACCTTACGCCCATCAGAATGGCTAAGATCAAAAATTCAAATGACACCACATGTTGGCAAGGATGTGGAGAGAGAGGAACACTCCTTCATTGCTGGTGGGAATGCAAACTAGTACAACCACTTTGAAAAGCTATCTGGCATTTTTCTCAGAAAAATAGGAATAGGGCTTCCTCAAGACCCAGCTATCCCACTCCTTGGAATACACCCAGAAAATGCCCTACCACACAACAGGGATATATGCTTAACCATGTTCATAGCTGCTTTATACATAATAGCCAGAACATGGAAACAGCTTAAGTGTCCCTCAGTAGAAGAATGGACTAAGAAACTGTGGTACATTTACACTATGGAGTACTACTCAGCTATTAAAAACAAGGAATTCCCAAAATTTGTAGACAAATGGATTGACCTAGAAATTATCATAATTTCACCCAGAAGCAAAAACAGACAAACGGTATATACTCACTTATATCAAAACACTAGTCCAAGGGATACATCCCATGAAAAACTTTACTTACCAAGAAAGTGGGTCAGAGGAGAGGACATCCTATTGAGACTTTAGGCGAGAGTAGCAAGGAAGAATGGGGAAATAGTAGGACTCACAGGGTCCTGGAAACCTACAAGAAGAACTTTATGACAGGCAGATCTGGGTCCTGGGGTCCTCCTCAAACTAAGGCATCAGCCAAGGAGAAATAGACAGTAAACTTCGAACCCCTACCAAGACCTAGCCGATGAACATGATATTCTCCACTGTTGAGTGGAGAGTGAGATCTGACTTTCACACGAACTCTGGTGCCCCTTTTCTGACCACGTCCCCTGGATGGGGAGGCCTGGCAGCACTCAGAGGAAGGATAGCAAGTTACCAAGAAGAGACTCGATAATCTTAGAGCATATATAGTGGGAGGAGGTCTCCCTCAATCACAGACATAGGGGAGGGTATAAGGGGGGAAGTGGGAGGGAGGGAAGAATGAGAGGAAACAGGGGAAGGGCTAACAATCAAGATGTAATATGAACAAATTAATAAAAATAATGGTAAAAAAAAAACTAAGAAAAAAGTTGTATCAGAAGTTGCTTCCCAGAAGTTGCTTGGGAGTTTGGCAGAATCAACACTATTTTAATTAGTGAGCCAATGCTGATTGGGCTTCCCACCCAATGACACAAGCTGTGCTGTATCCCGAGGACAAAGAGTTGAACAGCACAGCATCTACCACCTCAGAACTCAGAAGAGCAGACACAGATGTGGATAGCAAGTGTATCTGTGAGCAGACTCACACCCATAGGTACTGGGAGAAGCACCCATCTTTGTCCTGGGGATTAAGAAGGACAAAGTGATCCAGGTGTGATAGCACAGGCCTGTAATGCCAGCCCTCAGAAGAAGGCAGAAGAGTCAAAAATGGCAAGTTTGAGAACAGCCTAAGTTACACAAAAGGATGCTCTCTCAGGAGGGAAAAAAAAAGGAAAATGGGGAAAGAAGAAGCCTCATCAAGTTGAAGGTATTTGAATGAGTTCAGTATAAAAGAATGAAAAATGCTACTAAGTCCAAGCAATGGGAGGAAGGAGCTCTAGGCATAAAGAACTGAGGTGCACATTCGCAGAGCTCTTTCCAAGTTTAAAATAAAATCAGACAAATGTCTTGGAAAGAGCCAATGCCTGTGAGGGACCATTAGCTGAAATTTCCCTGGCTGCTGCCACCATGACTCTAACAAAATATGAAAGAATGTTGACTGTAGAGACCCCTCACTAAGTGCTCTGTATATAACAAGTATTTAATAATGAATAATTCTATAATATATAAATGAGTATGTGAAAGTAAACATGGAAAACTAATGAAAAAAAAAGAAAAAAAAAGAAAGTTCCCAGTACTAGAGAAAAACGTACTTCAACACTGATTCTGCTAAGTGTCATGAATACACTTTAGATTCTTCTGACTCAACCAGCCAAGAGTAGTGATGTTGTCTGTTGTGATAATTCTAGACTCCCCATGAGAAGAGAAAATACCATTACTCTAAAATGAAGGGAGGAAAAGACATATCAGGATTATAAGAAATCGCTTAGAACATCTCTTGATATTATCATATTTCTTTATAACTTTTAGCTATCACAAATAAAGATAAATAAAAAAGATAAAATTTCCTTTGTTTAAAAAAGTAACACAAACTGTTGGGTAATACAAACTGGGGAAGTTATAAGACCATGTGTTGGAAGCGGAGTATATTAAGGATGCATAGGCTCACCAAGGTCAGGACATCTAACAGACTTACTGTGAGCCAGATACTGGTTTTCCAGAAGTGTTTAGAAATCACTTTCTCATTTGAAGGTTTGTATGTTGGTAGAATCTTTTAGTAGTGAGGCCAGGCATGACATTAGTTACATCATTATCTAAGGCTCTTCTCAATATGATTTTTTTTCTCATGAAGACTAAATCTCATTTCCTCGATAAAAATTATCTTCTAAATTTAGAATCCATTTATACATTGTCTAGATTTTATATTAAGTATAAAGATTTTGTTTGCTAAACATGTATTTGCCCTGAATCATTTTGTTGAAAATATTATGCTTTCATACTATGAATAAATTATTTCCTAACTATAAGATTATTTATAATAAAATATACTTGAAAATTAATTCATATTCTGTCATTTAACCTTTATGAAGATTTAGTTAACTATTCTAAGATTATAATGATTTTTGTGTAGAGCACATTTTTACCTACACATTTTAAGAGGATTTAAGAATAGTAGCAAGTGTATACATTTGTTTGCTGTGCTTTTCCTTTGGTGCTTTATATTGTTTGTTTATTTTTCTTCTGATTTGTTTTTTATTTTATTTTATTTTATTATTGTTTTTAGATGCCTACATGTTTTCTAACAAGAGACAGAACAAGCATGAATTCAGATGGAAGGGGAGGTGAAGAGCATCACAGAGGAATTGGGAGAAGAAGCTTTAGTCATAACATATTGAGTGAAAAAAAACTTTTAAAATTTGTTTTAAAATTTTAATTTATTCACTTTACATGCCAATTGTAGCCCCCTCCTTTGTCCCCTCCTGGTTCCACCTTCTCTCCCTCATTCCCCCTTTGCATGTAGCCTCTTCCTCTGTGGTCTGGCAAGTGGAAAGTGATCAATGAATGGGTAGTAGGGGTTACCTCTGACATGTACTCTGGTGCACATTCGTTGGGAAAAAAAACTATTTTCAATACAAATTTTTAAAAAGAATAATAGCACATTATTTTGTTGCCTGATAATTGAATAAAAATATCTTTATTATTATATACTATGACATTAATTTTCATCTCTTTCAAACTCTACAGTATATATATATATATTGGACTACAAGAAAAGTTAATACTTTTCTGAAGCTATTGTGTTCATGGTGCACATGGTTATTAAACCATTTTCCAGTGAGCTCCTGTTGCAGGTAACAATTAAGAGATATGAGAAACTAGATAGATTTAGAGTCTATTGATTGAGAGACTTAGGCTACTTTCTTGTGGTATAATCTAGCTTAAGTTTTATTCTAAGTAAAATAAGTTGATTAGAATATGTTTTTAATGAAGGCATTAATAAGAATTGTTCAGGGAAATAGTGATTTCCAAATTGTGAATTTTTAAATGCTATACATTCATGAAATATGTTCTGAAAATAGCAATTATAAGCATCAAGTGAATGTTAAACAACAACCGACATGCAAGAAAAAGTGATATGAAAAACCATTATGAAACTTTGCAATGTCACTAAATGAATGAGACTGAAATAGTTGGAAAGACATGGCTGTTTACACATAACTACAATATTTTATTAGCAGTGATACTGAGCACAAAGCATATAAAAGTACATACCATGCATAGAAAGTACATTATTAGCTATTTGGTGTCCTTTCAGTGGATCCAGGGAAGGAGACTTGTTAGTAAAATCCTGCCAGTTAAGATTATAAAATAAAAATGTCTACAGGAATGTGCTAGATCTTTAAATTTTCATTATTTAATCCAGTAGTAGCTAGGCAAAAATGACCTGTACTGGAAATGTCACTATTATAAAATTATTATTAAAACATTTGTTATATTTTTGTGTGTTATAATTTCGTACTTATATATAATTCATTGTGACAGCATTCGCCCTCTTGTATATCCTCTCATCTCCCTCTTAATCCCTTTGACATTATTTCCAGCTATTCTGCCTCCTCTCCTATGATTATTCTTCCCTTCCATTCCCTTCCTTTCCCTTCTCTTCTATTTATTTTCTTCCACTTTTTCCTATAATACTTCATGCATGTAGTCACAGCTGCTATGCCATTATGATCTCAGTGATGATAGCTAATGTAGGCAATAGCACTAAATTTCTCACCCTCCACACATGTACATGCACATACATCTTAAAGTCAGTACTAGTATATTATTTTATAAGGGAACTGAAAGCATTTTCATGAAAATTCAAGCCGCAGTAAAATTACAATCATATCCCTGCTGTTTAAACTACATATTACACTTGAGTGTAATCAGACAAATTAAAACCACAATAATAGACAAAATTTAGGAAATTTGGAGGTTTAAACTTTAACTCAAATAATAAAATAAATTGGCAAGTTGATAAGAAAATCTTAATATACAAAGCCATACACAGATTAATGAATAAGTATAATGATTAACAAGACACAATTTACTAAACTAAATGAGAAATTAAAATCTCTAGCAATAAGCTTGATGAGAAATAAACAAACTTTCTGGAGCAAAATTTTATATTGCACATAGAGGAATTTTATTCCAGCAATGTTCCTGCTCTGGCAAGGAATCTCATGCAAAAACCTAAGGATCTGTGATCCCGCCGAAGTACAGGCATGCTCTTAATATCCACCTTTACTCCCTCTGGCTGGAATATAGACACAACACACCTTTCTCACATTTGACCACGTCCACTGGAGAGGGAGACCTGGTGGCACTCAGAGGAAGGATAGCAGGCTACCAAGAAGAGATTTGATACCCTATGATCATATAAAGGGTGAGGAGGTCCCCCTCAGTCACAGTCATAGGGGAGGGGAGTAAGGGGAAAATGGGAGGGAGGGAGGAATGGGAGGATACAAGGGATGGGATAACCATTGAGATGTAACAAGAATAAATTAATAAAAAATTAGAAAAAACAAACAATTACATCTAATTGAGGGGTAGACAAAGGTACTGGACAAAATGAGTAAGAGATAGGACACTTTCAACTCTCATAAGAACAACTAGAAAAGAGAAGATACTTAAGAGCAACACACACACACACACACACACACACACACACACACACACACACACAGAGAGAGAGAGAGAGAGAGAGAGAGAGAGAGAGAGAGAGAGAGAGAGAGAGAGAGAGAGAGAGAGAGAGTTTGTGGAGAGAACAGAGTACAGTAGAGTACAGAGTAGAGTACGCTTAGCATGGTGGTAATGTGGGTTTTCTATAAGTTGCCTCAGTTATAATAAGGTATGTCCTTTGTATCCGTAGTCTTTCTAGGACTTTTACCGTAAGTGGATATTGGTTTTTGTCAAAGGCATTTTCTAGCATCTAGTGTATCATGTGGTTTTTGTTTTTCAGTCTGTTTACATTCTGGATTATATTTGTTGATTTATGTCTGTCAAACCATCCCTGAATCTCTGGGATGAATCCAAGGTGATTATTACAATCTTTTTAATATGTTTTTAAATTTGACATCTTTATGTGGTTTTTAATTTTTTTTATTTTGAGAAAATTTGCATCATTGTTCATGAGTGATATTATTCTACAATTTTATTTTTGAGTCTTTGTTTGGTCTTTATATCAGGATAATGGTGGCTTTGTAAAAATAGTAAGGAAATGTTTCTCCAGCTTCTAATTGTGGAATAATTGAAGAGTTATTGGTGTAAGTTCTTTATTGAAATCTGGTGGTTCATACACTGAAACCATCTGGCCTTTGGCATTATTTCTTTGGGATAATTTTAACTAATGCCTCTATTTTACTAAGGGTTATCAGTCAGTTTTAAACAGATATTTAAGATTATTTCCTCTTCATTTAACCTTATTTGTAATTACATATCAAGAAAATTATATTTATCTTAGGTTTTCAAATTAAAGAAATATAGATTTAAAAGTATAACTTTTTGGTTCTCTGAACTTCCTAAGTGTCTATTGTAATGTCTTACTTTAATCTCATTTATTGATCTCTTGATTTGTATCTCATCTTTCTGTCTTTTGATTAATTTGGATAAAATTTTGACAGTTTTGTTAATTTTTCTAAAAAAAAAAAACCCCAACTCATTGTTTCATTGATTCTTTGTATATTTTATATGTTTGATTCTATTGCATTAATTTTGGCCTTGGATATAATTATTTCTTCTTGTCTACTTTGTTTTTGTTGACCTATAAAATTTTTTCCCAACCAAAAAAAAAAAAAAGCCCAGGGCCAGATGATTTCAGCACAGAATTCTATCAGACCTTCAAAGAGAAGCTAATACCAATAATCTTCAAGCTACTCCAAAAGATAGAAATGGATGGAATATTACCAAATTCTTTCTATGAGGCCACAGTCATGTTGATACCTAAACCTCACAAAGACCTAACAAAAAAGGAGAACTTCAGACCAATATTTCTTATGAACATTGACTCAAAAATACTCAATAAAATACTCACAAAACACAATACAAGAACATATCAAAGACATTCACCATGACTAGGTAGGCTTCATTCCAGGCATGCAGAGATGGTTTAATATATGTAAATCCATCAATATAATCTACCATGTAAACAAATTAAAAGAAAAAACACATGATCATCTCCTTAGATGCATAAAAAGCATTTGACAAAATCCAACACCCATTCATGTTTAAATTGTTGGAGAGATCGGGGATACAAGGCACATATATAAACATAATAAAGGCTATATACAGTAAGCCAATAGCCAACATCAAATTAAATGTAGAGGAAATTCTTCTAAAATTGGGGACCAGACAAGGTTGCCCAATATCTGCATATCTCTTCAATATAGTTCTTGAAGTTCTAACCAGAGCAGTAAGACAACACAAGGAGATCAAGGGTATCCAAATGGGAAAGGAAGAAGTCAAATTATGATAATATGATAGTGTACATTAGTGACTCCCAAAATTCCACCAGAGACCTCCTACTGCTGATAAACATGTTCAGCAAATTGGCTGGATACAAACTTAATTTTTAAAAAATCAGTAGCCTTCCTATATAGAAATGACATTTCTACAGAGAAAGAAATTAGAAAATGTACACCCTTCATGTTAGCCACAAGCTACATAAAATATCTAGGAGTAACTCTAACCAAGCAAGTGAAGGACTTGTTTGAAAAAAAAAAAAAACGTTAAGTCCCTGAAGAAGGAGATTGAAGACAACTTGAGAAGATTGAAGGATCTCCCTTGTTCATGGATTGGGAGAATTAACATAGTAAAAATAGTCATCTTACAAAAAGCAATTTACAGATTCAATGCAATCCCTATCAAAATACCTACACAAATTTTTAAAGACATTAAATGGTCAATTCTCAACTTTATACGGAAAGATAAAAAACCCAGAATAGCTAAAACAATTTTATACAATAAAAGATCCTCAAGAGGAATCTCCATACCTGATCTCAAGCTGTACCACAGAGCAATAGTAATTAAAACAGCATAGTATTGGCTCAGCAATAGGCTGGCTGATCAATGGAATCAAATTGAAGACCCAGAGATGAATCCACACCTGATTTTTGACAAAGAAGCCAAATCTATTCAGTGGAAAAAGGATAGCATCTTCAACAAATGGTGCTGGTCTAACTGGATATCTACATGTACAAAAATGCAATTTGACCCATCTTTGTCACCATGCAAAAAACTAAATTCCAAGTGGATCAAAGACCTCAACCTAAAACCAGAGACACTGAATCGGTTAGAAGAAAAAGTGGGGAAGAGTCTGGAACACATAGGCACAGGAGACAACTTCCTGAACAGAACACCAACAGCCCAGGCCTTAAGGTCAACAATTAATAAATGAGACCTCATGAGGCTGAGAAACTTCTCTAAGGGAGGAGATGCTGTCAACAGATCAAAGTGACAGCCTATAGACTAGGAAAAGATCTTCACCAACTCTTCATCTGACAAAGGTCTAATATCCAAAATATATAAAGAACTCAAGAAATTAAACACCACCAAACCAAATAACCCAATTGCAAACTAAACAGAGAATTCTCAACAGTGGAATATCAAATGGCTGAGAAACTCTTAAAGAAATGCTCAAAGTCTTTAGTCATCAGAGAAATACAAATCAAAGCGACTCTGAAATTCCATCCGACACCCATCAAAATGGCTAAGATAAAAAATTCAAGTGACACCACGTGCTGGCGAGGATGTGGAGAAAGTGGAACACCTCTTCATTGCTAGTGGGAATGCAAACTAGTACAACCACTTTGGAATTCTATCTGATGCTATCTCAGAAAACTGGGAATATGGCTTCCTCAAGACCCAGCTATCCCACTCCTTGGAATATACCCAGAAGAAGCTCCAGCACACAACAGGGACATATGCTCTACCATGTTCATAAAGGCCTTATTCATAATAACCAGAACATGGAAACAGCCTAAGTGTCCCTCAGTAGAAGAATGGATAAAGAAACTGTGGTACATTTACAGTATGGAATACTACTCAGCTACTAAAAACAAGGAATTTCTGAAATTTGTGGACAAATGGATTGAACTAGAAATGATCATAATGAGTGAGTTAACCCAGAAGCAGAAAGAGTAAATTGGTATACTCACTTATATCTGGACACTAGCACAAGGGGCATGTTCCATGAAAGCCTTCACTTACCAGGAAACTGGGACAGAGGGGAGGACATCCTATTGGGATTCTAGATGAGAGAAGCATAGGAGAATAGCAAAGTAGAAGGATCCAGAGAGTCCTAGAAACCTACAAGAAGAACATTATGATAGGCAGATCTGGGCCCAGGGGTTCTGCTCAAACTATGGCACCAGCCAAGGAATATACATGCATCGAACCCTCACCCAGATCTAGCCAATGGTAAGGCCATTCTTCACAGTTGAGCAGAGAGTAGGGACTGACTTTCACACAAACCCTGGTGCCCCATATTTGACCACAACCCCTGGATGGGGAGGCCTTGTAGCACTCAGAGGAAGGATAGCAGGCTATCAAGAAGAGACTTGATAACATATGAGCATATACAGGTGGAGGAGGTCCCCCTCAGTCACAGTCATAGGGGAGGGGAGTAGGGGGAAAATGGGATGGAGGGAGGAATGGGAGGATACAAGGGATGGGATAACCATTGAGATGTAAAATAAATGAATTAATTAAAATTACATCAAAAATAAATAAAAATAAAAATAGGCAACAAAAGCCACAGTAATGTAATCAGCATCGAAAGTAGTATAAAGTATGCATGAGTTTTGGACTAGTAGTTTTTGACAAATGGCTAAAATTTTTCTACAGTAAATAAGTAAATCAATATGAGAAAAAATTTCCAGTTTATTATTAAATTTTTAATATGAGTTAAGCTTTAACAGAGCTTAATCAGAGCTTAATCAGAGCTGTCAGATTCCCCTGGAGCTTAAGTTCCAAGCAGTTATAAGCTGTTTGATGTGGGTGTTCACAATCTAGCTCAGGTCCTCAAGAAGAACAGTACATGCTCTTAACCATTGAGTTTTTTATGTAAGCACTTAGTGGTGTGGAATTTCTTTTTGACCCATCTTCATTGTGTCCCATAGGTTTTGCATTATATTTTAAAAAATTTTGACAGTATAATATAATTAAATTATTTTTCCATTCTTTTTCTTCTCTTTAATCTCTGCTATGTAATCCTCTTTGCTTCCTTTAAAATTTGTGGTATCTTTTTTCATTAATTAATATTGTATGTATATATGTATGTGCACATGTATACATAATCCTAAATATAACCTTGTATGTATGCTTCAGGGCTGACCATTTGGTATTGGATAAATTATTAGTGTGTTCTTCCTTAGGGAAAAATTTTTCTCTCCTGCTCTTAGTCTGTAGACATGTAGTCACAGCCCATGTACTGTGGATGTTTCATTTGGGAGTAGGTTCTGCATTGAATTTTGGTCAGGTGTAAATTTCTGTAATGGTCTTTATCTGTTGCAAAGGTAAGCATCCTTGTTGAGGCATAGAAGACTATGCTTATAAGGACAAGTTTTTAAAGTGTTGGTAGAGATTATGCTGGTTTAATAAAGTAGTGGTTCTATGTTCTCATCTAAGATCCATGGTTTTACTAGCTCTGGATAGTTAGGTAAGTTTTTTGTACTAGATAGGATTTTCCTCGTGTTGAATGGGTCATAAATTCAATAGAGTGCTATTGGTTACCACTAAGTTAAGCATGTCACTTCTACACCCTTAAGATTATAATTCCATTTTGGTCATTTTTGTGGTTCACAGGCATCCCACCTTGTTAGGACTGCTGATTATTTCCCTCCTTTGGAAGCTTGCATGGTGCCTTCTGGTATAATGAAATCTAGTCCTCAGGAAGAAGACATTCATTTCAGTTCCAGAACAAGGGTCTCTGAGCCCTGTGTCTCATATGAAGAGATTCTTCAACCACATATACCTACCATCCACCTCTTGTTCTTTTTTTGCCATATTTTTAAAAGTTTATTATTCTCTCATATATTATACCCTGAATGCATTTTCACTTCCCTCCTCCACTCCATACACTTCCCCATTCATCCTCTTCCTTTTACCTTCAGAAACAAGTAAGACCTCTCAGGAATATCAACCAAGCACCATACCTCTCCTCATATTAAGGCAGGACAAGGCAAGCCAGTAGGAGGAATATTGTCCCAAAACAGACAGCAAAGTCATAGAGAGAGTCCCCACTCATAGTTAGGAAGTGACAAAAAGACCAAGCTTCACAACCATAACATATATGAAGATGACATACATCAAACCCATGCAGACTCCATGATTGCTGCTCCAGTGTCTGAGTTAGTATGAGGTCAGGTTAGTTGTGTCTGTGCATTTTCTTGTGTGGCCTTGATGCATCTGCCTAATACAACCCTTCTTCTCTTACAGGATTCCTGGAGCTCTACCTAATGTTTGCCCTGCTAGCTTTTAATATTATTGGTTCTGAGCATTTAGTGTTTTGATTATTATGTGTCATGAGAAGGTTATTTTCTTGTCCTCTCTATTAAGTATTCTCTATCCTTGTTTCCCTTTATAGACATCTCTTCCTTTGGATTAGGGAAATTTTATTCTTTGATTTTCTTAATAATATTTCCTGTTTGTGTAATTGTGTCACTCTTCCTTCATCTGTACCAATTATTTGTAGATTTTGCCCTTTTATAATGTTATAGAATTCCTGTACATGTTGTGCCTGGATTTAAAAAGATTTAACCTTTTATTTTAAGCTCTAATTTCATCTACCTTATCTCCATGACTTGAAATGTTACTTTCTATGTCTTTTAATTTGTTGGTGAGGCTTACCTCTAAGGTTTTTGTTTGGCATCCTGAGTTTTTAAAATTGAGTTTTGTTCTACTTAGTTTTTTTCTAAGTACTTTTTTTTGTTGAATTCTGATTATGTCTTTTGAATTGCTTTCATCATTTTGTCAAAGTTTATATTTTGTCAAGCTTTACTGAGGCATTTATTCATATTCTCTTTAAGGTCCCTGAACATATTCATGATTGCTCTTCTCATGCCCTTGTTTTCTGCTTCAGATAAACTATTTTTTCTTAGAATTATTACAATATGAATTCTTGCTTCAGGAGAAGGGATGCTATTTTTATTGGCCATTTTTTTCTTTTTTTTTCAGATGTAGGCATCTTGAGTTATGATATTTGTCATGTTTTCTGTCCCGTATATCTGGTCTTGCCTGTGTTGAGTGATGCTCTCTCTTTTGGTTGCTGTTTCGCCAAACTATCAGGTTGGGAACCAGCTGTATGATATTTAGTATACAGTCTTAGAGCCACTCTGTGTTTCAAGGATAAGACTTCAACTGGTTCCAATTCTGAATTTCTGTTTGGAACTCAAGGTTCAGACTCCAAGAAGTTTCAGTATCTGACTTGACAGAAGGGGAAAAGTCATAAGTAGGCATTTCCTGACACTTTAGGACATGTAATAATAAGTCCTAAGCAGGCCTACCTTATGGAGAATGAACTTGGGCAGAAAAAGGCACCGGTAGTTTACCTTGGTTCCCATCATCTGTGGTTGCTGTCAGGTCCCGGAAAAAAATGTCATTTGTTTAATAATTCTCAAAGCACTAAATAGTTTTCCTTATGCAGGCATTTGAGTATGTTTATCTTTCTATTCAGACTGAAGTGTCTTCCTTCCAGTATGCCCTGTATTGATAACCTGCTGGTCATAAATCTGTTTAATTTGTTTTTAGCATGAGACAGACAATTTTGATTGACATAAAAGAGAAAGTGGGCAGTTATGATCTTTCATACCTTTCATACCATAATTCCAAATGCTTCTTGCTTTCACGATTGGGACTGAAAAGTCAGCAGGTATTTTGCTGGGCCTACTTTTGTATGTGACTTGCCCTTCCATTTTGCAAGCCTCAATATACGTTCTTTGTTCTGTTCATTTAATATTTATCTATAATACTACCCATTGAGTTAATTTTTTATTATCTCCACAAGTGACCAGTTGTGGTTGTCTATGGAGTCATTTTCTTGCTTGCTGATTGATTCAGAAGGGCCTAGGCCACTGTGGGAGGTATCATCACTGTGTAGGTTGGCCTGGATTGTACATATAAGCAAAATAGCCAAATGTGATCCTGGAAGCAAGCAGTAAACACTATTTTTCCATGTTTTTTCATTATGTTTTTGCTTTATTTTCCTTCCTTGTATTTCCTTATTGATAAATATTGATGTAGAAGTATAAGACAAATGGACACTCCCTGACAAAACAAACAAACAAGCAACCCAAACAAACAAAAAAAATTTGCTTCTGGTCATTATTTTACCACAGCAATAGTAAAAACAACTAAAAGAGGTTGATACTGTTGAGATGAGATAAGCCTTTCTTATAGTGTTTGCTGTTTTACACTTGAATCTGCCCATCCAGAGTTAGGTCATACATTAAGATTTTTGCTGTTTTAATTCATGTAGCCTCTCTTCATGGAGTGTTCAGAAAGTATTAGGTTGTAGTACAGTTTGGTAATGTTTTTGTCTGATTGACTGACATCTCAGGCACAAAGTTCTACTCCCAATCTGCTAGAATGAATTGGCTATTGTCTTCAGTTACAGTAAGTTTACAGTAATTTACTCTCTGAGGTAACAGAATAGCTGGTGACCATAAGACAATTAGAACTCAGCAGTTTATAGAGTAAAAGAGTTCTAGGCAGGCACAATGGTGCACACATGTAATCCCAGCACTGGGAAGGTAGAAGAATCCCAGTGAGTTGAAGGCCAGCCTGGTCTACAAAGTGAGTCTAGGACAGTCCAGTCTACACAGAAAAACCCTGTCTCTAAAAACCAAAAATATCCAATGAACCAACCAACCAATCAAACAAACAGACAAGCAAGCAAACAAACAAAAAACAGCGTTCACTGGTACTGCACATACTAATGTGTAAGTATGAGTAGAATAGAAAAGGAAAACTGAAGAAAAATGTAAGCAATCACAGTAAGACTATTAATAAATATTAGGTTAATAGATGGGTAAGAGAGGACAGGAATATATACAGTATTTGGACGTAGAGGAAAATGAGGTGAATATATATAGGCTTTGATTAATGGCACATTTTTAAAGGAGGTAAAGATATGCAACTAGATATCCTAAATTAGGTCAACTTCAGGTATTTGGGAGATGTAACGGAGAGAATGGATTTAACTTTCTTAATGTTTAAGGAACAAGAAAAAAGGAAGACAGAAAAGGGGGAAAGAAGAGACATAAAACAGTAAAGGACACAAACAGCAGGAGAAAATGGTTTTTTGCTACTATATTTATAGATAATAAGTAGTGGTATGGGAGGGAAGAGAGTTAAGTAGAAACACAAGATAATGGTCAAACATGTTTGTTAGGATTTTATTAAATCACTTACAGTACTAGAGGGGTATCAGATGGAGTAATAGAATATCACTTCCTTTGAATTCCTAAACTTAAATTAGTCACTAATTTTGAAGTAGATTCTAGTTGGCCATCTCATAAAGTTGGATTATTTGTGTTATAGATCTGTGCTACCCTTTAGAGTAAGATTTTTCCATGTGCATAAAAATGACTACACAGAGAGCTGAAGATTTAAGCTTTGTATATAACTTAGTGATCCACCATTCATGTGATTAGTTTATTTAAAGGAAAATATAGCTTAAAAAGTTGAATTATAGTGCACTTCCCAAGCACCACACAGTCTCTTCTATACTCTTTTGTAATTCTAAAGAAAAGTAATACATTCATTTATCACTCATCTTGGAAAGTCATACTTAAATCTAATGTCACATAATCATTCCCACATGATATCAGTGAAATAAACATTTGTTTCTTCCAAGTTGTTTGTTTCTGGCTTAAGATTTGGCCCTCATACATAATGGATAGTAAATAAAATACATTCTCCAAAGTCAAACTGATTGAGTTAAAATTTACTTAGTAAGCTCTGCGTCCTTGGCTGTGATGTTTAGCTAAATTGTGACTCATTTTTTATTAGTAAAACAGCTTATAAAAACAATTTGTTGAAATTGTTACTTTGTTTAAATAGTTAAGTAAGTTAATAGTCAAAAGACATGGTAATGTCTAGCTCATAGCATGTATACATTAATTTTTTGATAATTTTTAAATGTTTCATATACATGTATATAAATCCAATTTTTAAAAAGAACTAGAAAATTGATGGAGAGCCAAATATGTTGGGGGATATGTGTTGCTCATTTTGTGAATTGTGATCTATGTGTTAATATTTAAATCCACTAGAATTCAAGGAAACTTTCGTGTATTGTCTCACATACAGAAACTTTATGAATTGTGTCACTGGGATTATTTAACAGGAACTAAAGTATATATATTTAATTACAAACACATTCTAGGCTATCAATTCAAACAATGTTAGTATTTTGACATTTTTTCTGTGTCATCTAAATAGGGAAATGAAGCATCACTTGAGATAAAGCTTTCTTAATCATTGTCAAATCATCGTTTGTCATTGAAATTCAATGACAGATTTCAATGATGGAATGCATAATTATCACAGACTTTAGCTAGGGATATTTATAATTTAGTTTGTTTGACCAACATTTTAAAAAGTTGGATTGCTCTGCAGTTTTCACTAATGATCTTTTATTGAGCACAATATAAAGTCAAAGGTTTCAATCCATATTTCACTTCAGTTTGTTCTTCAAACAGCTGCTAAAGAACAGAATTATTTTGACATGAAAATGTTTGCTCCCAGCTGGTTTGTTTGAATAGTGATTTAATGAGAGCTAGCTCAGGAAATAGGCTGTTTTACATTATGAACATGAAGTCTTATAATCTATAAAATCATTTAGACATATCTTTAGACTATATAAATGAGAAATGTGGTAGAAATGATGAGAGATGACCTGCAGCTGCTGTTTCTCAAATACAGAAGCATTAGGTCAATACAGATGTATGAATCAACTTTGTTTAAGAATGCCATCAAAAAATCTAGTACTTGAGGAAATATTCTCCATTCTTTTTATCTGCTTCTGATATTATTTGATTATTTTTCTTAATATAAATGTCCTGTTACATATACTATGCTGGACATCAACTTAAACTCAACTTCCAAGAAATAATGTTCCTGCTTAAAGAACAATTACATATAGACAATTGGCTGCAGGTGCTAAAATAAAAGACACAGCTCACTACCCATGCAATTAGCCAACCACTGCCTTTTTGGTAAGCTTATAGAGCAACTAGCCATTTAAAAGATATTTAATGAGTCCATGCAGCCAACTGCACAAAAAAATTTAAGAATCAATTTTTTCCATGTGCACTTAATTTGGAACTGACAAATTTTGTGATTAGTAGAGAGGCTATATGAGCTCATTTATTAGTTAAAAAAAAGAAGTCTTGTAAACTTTCCTAGAACACTGAAAGAAAATATGAGAGACATATAGGTTCAACCTAGACAAGTAGGATCATCCAAATGTTATTTATCTATACAGATAGACAAAAAGATATAGAAACTTAGTTACTGAATATAAGTCAGTCAAAGATTTTAGTATTTGGGTTGTAAAAGGAAAAATGGGCTCTTGTTTTCATGTAAATTGCCATTCATTTATATATAATCCACTAAGAATTGTGTGGCAATAGTCACAAAATCAAAGTGCTACCAAAGTGCTGTCTCTAGTGAAAGAGATAAAATGTTTATTAAGAAAAATATCCACATGTATTCCACTTATCTTCTTAGTTCTAGGTATTACAATTAAATATAAGTATATTTTAGCTTTTAATTCTCTAATATTAATTCAGCCCCTCACTATCATATAATTACTTTAGAGAAATTATCTTAACCACTCACCTATGTGACCTATGTGTGTGTTTCTGTCATTTTCTCTATAATGTGTATTTCTATTTATTTATTTATTTTGTTTGTTTGTTTGTTTTTTGAGACAGGGTTTCTCTGTATAGTCCTGGCTGTCCTGAACTCACTTTGTAGACCAGGCTGGCTCAAACTCACAGCAATCCACCTGCCTCTTCCTCCCAAGTGCTGGGAATAAAGGCATGCACCCAGCTTATAACTTGTATTTCAACCTAACATCACTATATGGTTTAGTGATTAACTATCTCCAGAGTAGTATCATTTCTTTAGAGGATCATTATGCATTCTTCTCTGTGATTCATGAGTTGCTTGAGTGGTACATTATATCAAATAGATACTCGATTTTGAAAGAAGAGAGAGGGAGGGGGGAGGGAGGGAGTGAGTTTGAGAATGAAAATACCATTTTAACTTCAGATTGTCTATAGCCTACTTGAATCTGAAATTTTTCCAAATAATTCATGAATTATATTGAAATTACATTTGTAAAAATAGTCACTCACTCAAGGTGAAAGATAAAACAACACATTTTACTATAACTAAGGACAAAATGTCATTCATCAAGGGTTTAGAGTCCACACTACAACTAGTTTTTCTAAAAATCACTGTTTGTTGCAACTCGATGTAGAATTAAAAGAATGCTGTACAGTTGTCAGAAAATACGATTACAAAATTTCTTCATTTTTAAACTGCAATCTTTACGAAGTAAATACTATCATGGATATATGGAATGAAGAACACTTATTCACTGCTTGTGTGAGTACACAATGGTGTAGCTGCTATGGAAATCACTGTGGACGCTTCTCAAAAACCTAAAAATTGATGTACTATGAAACTCAGCTATAACTCTCTTGGATACATACTTGCTCATATACAATATAAACAGCTAATGTCCAGTCACTGATGAATATGTAATAAAATTGTTGTATAGTGGTACAGCAGAAAGTTATTCAACAGATAAGTTTGTAGTCTTATTACAATTAAGGAATTCCTTATTAAAATTAGGAAATTTTCAGCTCAATTGATAGAACTAAAAATATTCAGTCTGACTAATCCAGGACTGATGTCACATGTTTTCCTCATACTTGCGCATGCTAGCTTTGAATATTTAGATGTGTATTCAAGTGGAATACACATATGTGTTGTGGTTAATTTAGAAATATGGCCTAATAAATTTTACTATACTATTGTTGGGATAATTATTATTATGGTGGTATTTTCTAACCCACTATCACACAATGAAGACACAGACATCTGTTATATTTTAAATGCCATGGTTTTTCTGGGGCAGGGAAGATATTGTCTCATAAACTACCTCTCAAATTGGGGCAGGTATTCCATACCCTGCCCCAATCTCATGCCATCTGCTTCTAATGATTTTTATTGAGCTACTTCCCATTCATAATTTCAAATACATGCTAATTTTCCTCTCAGAGGTCTCCAAGAAGTGCTCAGAGAGGTGGATTTTTGCTGTATCAGGCTTTCCTTTAGCTCTGTAGGCAGCATGCTCCTCTAGGCCAAATCTTCCATCCACATTGGCCATGTGATTCTCTTCCACCTAAACCATATTGAGGCCTACTTTCTCCTCTCTTCCTCTCTTGTCTCTTCTCATCTCTTCCAGTCTCTCTCCCAAAAGCCCAGGAATCTTAGCCATGCCTATCCCATTGGCCCTGCCTGGGTATGTTGGCTGTTTATTGGTCAAACATGAACAATGTTTAAGGCAAGATTACAAACATTTTATGCTACATGAGTCTGCTCAGTTGGGCAGCAACCAGACAAACCCCAAACACACATGTGTCAGTGACCAACACATGTGTAAGTGACCAAAAGGAAGGAGACATAGAATACAGTGATATAAAAGAGTAACAGGGAATAATAGAACAGAAAAGGTTATGTGAGATGAAGGATGGGAGAACAATGCAGAAGAAGCAGTATGGCAAAGGGTGAATAATATTAAATATCTTCCCAAAAAAGTCATTTTGAAACTTACTATTATATAAGCTTCAAAAATAGTTACCCATATAAAAAGAGTTTACATGTAATTACCCCATAACAGGGGACACTGTGTCTAACAGACACTATGGGACTTTTAATTTCATCTGTACAATAGCTTTATTGTGTCTGGAAAACACTATTTTCTCATAGCCATTCAATTCTTCTGCCTCTTATAATCCTTCTGCTACCTTTTCTGTGATGGTATTTCAGATATAGGAAGAAGGGGTGCGATAGAGATGTCCCATTTAGGACAGAACATTTTGTAGTCTTATTCTCTCCACATCAACCAGTATTGCATCTCTATGTTAATTGACATCTAAAGGGAGAAGACCCATCTCTTAACTTTTATCAGAAAAACATATTCTTATAGAAGATGGTGATAAATACAGAGATCTACAACTAGTCAAGGTTCTAAGAGTAAGGAACTAGAATGCTCAGTAATAAATGGGACATATTTATCATTCCTCACCTCTAAAAGGTCAGATATGATCACAGAAAAGGTGAAAGAAAGATTATAAAAGATTATAAGACGATGAAGAGGTGGTTGATTATAAACAAGCAGTGTTTTCTGAGCACAGCAGGAAATCCACATATATGAACTCAGAACAGTAGTGACAATTAAAAAAAAAACATGGTAAGCTTGAGCCAGACAAAACTCCAGCATGAAGAGGTCACATAGGCATGAAATCCCATCATTATTTGAGAAGATATTGGAAATATATAGTTTCTTGGAGAGGTAGAATCAGTTTTCCTTATGGGTGAGTTCCTGGTAGGTGGGCCACACTTCAGAGGATGGCCCTATCACCTACATGATCTAGACAAGATAAATTGAACTGAGGGGTTTCTTTTTCAATAAAACATGAATTTGGATGACATGAATTAGAGAGCAAGTGGTGGATCTTAGAGGAGTTAGGCAAGGAAAGTGAATATCATAAGAGTACGTTGTGTGAAATTATCAAGTAATAAAAAAGTAGAAAAGAACAATTAAAAATTCTTAATATGTTTCAAATGACATTGTAGTACAGACTTGAGTATATAGTACAATGACAGATCCACACTTTTTATTTGTTAGATCTTGGTTTTGAATCCCTCCTTACTCCCACTGCAAATATCAAATCAAAACAAAACAAAAGCTAGCATATGAATCCCCAGGTGAAGATAGACCTTAATGACATTTTAGACAAAGTCAATCAATGTCTCTTTTCTCAATCGGTTTTCTTCTCTTTTGGAAAATATAATCACTTTTAGTTAAAAACTGTTATTTATTTTATTTTTAATTTTACTTTATTAATTTATTCTTGTTACATCTCAATGGTTATCCCATCCCTTGTATCCTCCCATTCCTCCTTCCCTCCCATTTCCCCCTTACTCCCCTCCCCTATGACTGTGACTGAGTGGGACTTCCTCCCCCTTTATATGCTCATAGGGTATCAAGTCTCTTCTTGGTAACCTGCTATCCTTCCTCTGAGTGCCACCAGGTCTCCCTATCCAGGGGATGTTGTCAAATATGAGGCACCAGAGTACATGTGAAAGTCAGACACTGCTCTCCACTCAACTGTGGAGAATGTTCTGACCATTGGCTAGATCTGGGTAGGGGTTTAAGGTTTACCGCCTGTATTGCCCTTGGCTGGTGCCTTAGTTTGAACGGGACCCCTGGACCCAAATCTGCCTATCATAACTTTCTTCTTGTAGGTTTCTAGCACCCTCTGGATCCTTCTACTTTGCTATTCTCCCATGATTCTTTCATCTAGAGTCCCAATAGGATGTCCTCCCCTCTATCCCATTTTCCTGGTTTGGGCCCTGTGACACTAACCTGGACTCTGCAAGCAGTCTGTGTTATTTATTTTAAAATATACCTGATAACTTTTAAAAGTATTCCAGTTTTAGATATTGACACATGAAAGTTCTTTGGGGTGTGGCATAGCTTTTAAGGGTGGGAATTTTCAACAAATTAACTAATTTTAGTATTCAAGGACTATTTCATATCATTACATGCATATAAAAAAAGAAAAAGAGAGAACAACACTGAAGTTCAGAATTTAAGTTCAGTGCTAAAGTTTAACTTAGAACAACAGCAAAGGATCTGGGCAAGTGTATGAACAGCACAAGTCAAACATGATCAATCATCACTAAAAACAGCCTACTATCTGAATTTTCTAAAACCAACTTTACTTTTAAAAAACTACAACAACATCCTATTTATAAGGTAAACCTGTGCCTATAATTTCCTACAAATTGTATCACAAAGGACCTTTTCCTGTGAGGAAAATCCATTTGGCATTTGAAGAAATTTTAAGAGAAGTGGTACTAGTTAAATGCCACTATTATGAAGATAACAGAAAAAAAAAACCTGTAAAATTGCCTACACTTCAAATGTACCAATTAAAGAGCTAGAAATATCTTGAAGGGAATTCATTCATCTATAACTATAAGACAAAATGTTGAAATTGTATTTTGTATGATATTTTTCATTTTTAATATTCTATATGCCAAAATTTCCCCTGGTATTTTTATTTTATTTTTTATTAGTAACTTAATTTTTTTCTTTTTAAAAAGTTTTAATTTTTAATTTTTTTACTTTGCATCCTGATTATAGGCCCTCCCTCATCACCTCATAATCCTAACCTCTGTCCCTCCCTCATTCCCTCTTCCTCCCTCGCCTAGTCCAAAAGATGTTATTTCATACAGGCATAGCTCATGAATCATTTCTATTTTTTCTTTGAAAAACATTTTTTTTTATTTTGTTGACTTTACATCTCCTTGTAGAACCCTCCCTTGTTGCCTCTCAGTCCCACCCTCCCTCCTTCATACCCTCTCCCTCTCCTCTAGTTTTCAGAAAAGGGGAACCTGCCTCCTCTAACATCTGACCTCAGCTGATGAAGTCACAGCTGAATTGCCTGTATCCTCTTCCTCTGTGGTCCTGTCAAGACCACCTTGCCAGGTGTGAAGTGATCAACTTGTGGGGTCCAGAGTGCATGCCTGAAGTAGTCCATACTCCCCATATTATAGGATCCAAGAGGAAACTGATGCCTATTTACTACATCTGAGCAGAGGGTCTAGGTCCACACTGTGCATGGTTCTTTTTTTTTTTTTTTGCATCACTAATTACCTCCTTTTATTTGTTTTTGTTTCTCAAGTCAGGGTTTCTCTATGTACCCTTGGCTGTCCTAGACTCACTTTGTAGACAAGGCTGGCCTCGAACTCACAGCGATTAGCCTGCCTCTGCCTCCCCAGTGCTGGGATTAAAGGCATGCACCACCATGCCTGGCTAATTACTTCCTTATTTTTTTATTATTAATTTATTCATATTACATCTCAGTTGTTAGCCCATCCCTTGTATCCTCCCATTCCTCCCTTCCTCCTGCTTCCCTCCCTACTCCCCTCCCCTATGTCTGTGAGTGAGGGGAACCTCCTCCCCCTGTATATGTTCATAGGGTATCAAGTCTCTCCTTGGTGACCTATTATCCTTCCTCTGAGTGCCACCAGGTGTCTTCATCCAAGGGACATGTTTAAATATGGGGCACCAGAGTTTGTGTGAAAGTCAGATCTCCTTCTCCACTTAACGGTGGAGAATGTGTGGGTAGGGGTTCGCCAGAATGGTGTTTCCCGAATTACATTCTTAGCCTATCTGTCTTTTGTATAATGGAGGGCTAACGATTTTTAATTGATTTTTTAAGCAGCTACTTTGCTGAAGGTGTTTAGCAGCTGTAGGAGTTCCTTGGTAGAATTCTTAGGGTTACTTATGTATACTATCATGTTTCTTTGATGAATGTGGATGCTCTTGTATTTGGGGCATAGATGTTCAGGATTGAGATGTCATCTTGGTGTATTTTTCCTTTGATGAGTACGTAGTGTCATTCTCCATCTCTTTTAATTAATTTGGTTGAAAGTCTATTTTATTACATAGTAGAATGGCTGCTCTATCTTTTTTCTTGGGACCCTTTGCTTGAAATAAATTTATCCAGCCCTTTACTCTGAGATAATATCTATCTTTATTGCTGAGGTATATTTCTTGTATGCCACAGAATGATAGGTCCTGTTTTTGTATCCATTCTGTTATCATTTCTCTTTTTATTTGGGAGTTGAGGCCATTGATGATGAGAAATAATAATGGCCAGAGGTTGTTTGTTCCTTTTTTTTATGTTGTTGTTGTTGTTGTTGGTGGTGTGTGTGTTTCCTTTCTTTTGATTTTCCGGATATGTGATTATTTACTTCCTATGTTTTCCTGGGTGTAGTTAGCCTCTTTGGGTTGGAGTTTTCTTCTGTAGGGCTGGAATTTTGGCTAGGTATTTATTAAACTTGATATTGTCATGGAATATCTTGTTTTCTCCATCTATGATGATTGAAAGTTTTGCTGGGTATAGTAGTCTTTCTTGCCATGTGTGGTCTCTTAGTGTCTGCATGACATCCATATAGGCCCTTCTGCATTTCACAGTTTCTGTTGAGAAGTCAGGTGTAATTCTGATACATTTGACTTTATATGTAACTTGGCCTTTTTCTATTGCTGCTTTTAGTATTCTTACTTTGTTCTGTACATTTAGTTTTTTTGATTATTATGTTGAAGGAGGATTTTTCTTTTCTGGTCTAACCTATTTGTAGTTCTGTAGGCTTCCTATATGTTTATGGGTATTTTTTCTTTAGGTTGGGGAAGGTTTTTTTCTATGATTTTACTGAAAATGTTTATTGGGCCATGGAGATTGGAGTGTTCTCCTTCTGCTATTCCTATTCTTCTTACTATTGGTCCTTTTATGGTGTCCAAGATTTCTTAGACGTTTTACTTCAGAAACATTTTGGCTTTAACATTTTATTTGACTGAGGTTTCAGTAATTTCAACAATATCTTCTAAACTTGAGATTCTCCCTTCCATCTCTTTGATTCTTTTGATGTTGCTGGTATCTGCATTTCCTGTTTTCTTCCCTCAGTTTTCCAACTCCAAGATTGCCTCAGATTGTGTGTTGTTGTTATTGCTGTTGTTGTTGTTGTTGCTGCTGCTTCTAATTCCCTTTTTACATCATGAAGATTTTTTTTCATTTCTTTCATTGATTTCTCCCATTTGATTGAATTTTCCTATAATTCTTTATGGGATTCATTGAATTCCTTCATTTGTTTGAGTGAATTGTCCTGTATTTCTTTAGAGATTTATTTTCCTCCTTCAAGGTTTTTATCATTTTCATTACCTCAGATGTAAAATCTTCTTCTTGTACTTTGTGGATGACCATATCTCCAGGGCTTGCTATGGTAGGTTCACTGGTTTCCGGTGGTGTCATATGGCTATGAGTTTCGTCACTTGTCCTCTTGTGCTAATCTCTAGCCACCTGCTTGTCTCTGGTGTTAGCAGGCCAAGAGGTTCCTCTAATGAGGTTGTTGTCTGTGTGTGTATGTGTGTTCCACATGGGCCAGCCAGGTCAGGAGCTGGTAGAGAGAGCTCCAAGTTGAAGGCTGTTTTCTAGAGCTTCCCAGAGGCCTTCTTAGAATGGTAGACAATGGGTTTTGGAGCCTGCAGCCAGCTCAGTTCTCCTGGGTTGTCTGTGTATGTCTCAGCTGTGTCAGATAGGAGATGAGCAGGCTGACAGAGTTTCAAGCTTCAAGCTCCTCGTGTGGCCCTCGGGCCTCTTTAGTATGGTGGATAATGTGGATCGTGGCCTGCATCTAACTCACTTTTGCCTATTATATCTCTGTGCCTCAGATTGGCCAGGCTGGTAATCAGAGGGCAGGCAGAGAGAGAGAGAGATCCAAGCCCAAAGTTGCTTGAATGTCCCACAATCCTTCACCAAATAGCAGCTATTTTGGGTTATGACCCATGGCCAACTCAGATCTGTCAGTTTTCTCTCTGTGTCTAGATGGGTCAGGCCAGTAAGCAGTAGGTGACCCTAGAGTGATGCAAGCCTAAAGCTGCTATGGTGTCCCACAGGCCTCTTAGGGATATCAGCTAATGTGGATTGTGACTTGTGCCAACTTGTCTTTGCCTGTTAGTTCTATATGACCCAGATGAGCCAAGCTGGTAAGCAGCAGGCTGTTGAAGAGAGATCCAAGCCCAAAGCTATTCAGGTGTTATACATGTCTCTTCAGGATAGCATCAGATATGGGATTTGTCCCTCACTCAACTCAGCTCTCCAAACTCATTTTTTGCTGTGCAAATCTGTGTTCCCCAGGGTATCTTGTCTCAGCTTGAGTATTTGGAAAAATGCAGGGTACTCGAATCTTGTGGCTCCTGAACCCAGGGGAAGTCTGGCCAAGATGGGGGATGGAGCTGGGAGGTTTGGTTCTAATCTTCACCAACTCCTTCCTTTCAGTTGATTTTTGCAGCCTCTAATCCTCTCATCCGTAGACATAGTACACACTGAGGGCCACCATCTTGGAATCTCTGACTTTATTTTTTACTTTGTTCACTTTATATCCTCATCACAGCCCACACCTTCCTCTCCTCCAAGTCCCACCCTCTTACCTTCTTCCTGCCTTACCCCTCCACCTTCTCTTCAGAAAATAGGAGCCTCCCTACTCCTACCAACCCATCTCATCACATCAAGTTGCATCAAGACTAAGCACATCCTCTTCCTCTGAGGCCCATCAAGGCAACTCAGGTAGGGGAAGTGATCCAAAAGAGGATATCAGCATCCATGTCAGAGACAGCCTTCACTCTAATTGCTAGGGAATCTAAAGACCAAGTTGCATATCAGCAGGTAGACTTTGTTCTTTAAGTTTACCTAAGACAATTTCACTAAGTGTTTATGTCTCACTTGTTGTTAAATAAAAATTTTACACCTTTAAAAAAAGAGAGAGAGAAAGCACCAGATTGATTTCCAAAGTAACCACTCCCTCCATCAATGGAGGAGTGTTCCCTCCTCTCCATATCATGGCAAAGGCCAGCATATACTGTGACTTGTGGTTTTAATCTTTGCCTTTCTGAGTTGTGTAAAATGGAATCTCAGAGTCATTTCAATTTGCATTTTCTTGATGATTAATGCCATTCAACAGCTCTTTAAGTGCTTTTCAGCCATTTGAGATTCCTCTGTTGAGAATACTCTGTTTAGCTCTGAACCCCATTATTAATTGTATTATTTTGTATGTTGGTGTTTAATTTCTTGATTTTTAAAATATATTTTGAATATTAGCCTTCTATCAGATGTAGGGTTGGTGATAATTTTTTCCCAGTCTTTAGGCAACAACTTTATTCTGTTGACAATGTCCTTTGCCTTACAGAAGGCTTTCAGTTTCATCAAGTGCCATTTATTAATTTTTTATCTTTGAGCCTAAGCTGTTGGTGTTATGTTCAGGAAATTGTTTACTGTGCCAGTGAGTTCAAGGCTCTTCCCCACTTTTTGTTCTATTAGTTTTAGTGTATCTGGTTTTATGTTGAGAATTTTGTTATACTTGGACTTCAGTTAGAGTAATTAATATGCATCTGTTTGCGTATTTCTACATGCTGACACACAGTTACATTAGCACCATTTGTTCAAGATGTTTTCTTTTTTACATTGTGTTCATGTGTGTGGGTTTATATCTGGGACTTTGATTCAAGTCTATTGGTAAACCTATCCGTTTTCATGATAATACCATGTAGTTTTTATTACTATTGCTATGTGTTACAGCTTGAAGTCATAGAAGGTGATCCCTCTAGAAGTTTTGTTAATGTACAGAATTTGATTAGCTCTTCAGGATTTTTAATTTTTCCCTAGAAGTTGAGGATTACTTTTTCAAAGTCTTTAAAAGAATTGTTTTTGGCATTTTAAGGGGAATTTCATTGAATTTGTGGATTGCTTTTGGTAAGATGTTCATTTTTTTCATCTTTTTTTCTTTATTAATTTATTTTTGTTACATCTCAATGGTTATCCCATCCCTTGTATCCTCCCATTCTTCCCTCCCTCCCATTTTCCCCTTATTCCCCTCCCCTATGACTGTTCCTGAGGGGGATTACCTCCCCCTGTATATGCTCATAGGGTATCAAGTCTCTTCTTGGTAACCTGCTGTCCTTCCTCTGAGTGCCACCAGGTCTCCCCCTCCAGGGGACATGGTCAAAGGTGAGGCACCAGAGTATGTAAGAAAGTAAAATCTCACTCTCCACTCTACTGTGGAGAATGTTCTGTCCATGGGGCTTCCTCAAGACCCAGCTATTCCACTCCTTGGAATATACCCAGAAGATGCTCCAGCACACAACAAGAAAATTTGCTCAACCATGTTCATAGCAACCTTATTCATAATAGCCAGAACATGGAAACAGCCTAAGTGTCCATCAGTAGAAGAATGGATAAAGAAACTGTGGTACATATACACTATGGAATACTACTCAGATATTAAAAACAAGGAATTCTTGAAATTTGTGGATAAATGGATTGAGCTAGAAATGATCATAATGAGTGAAATAACCCAGAAGCAGAAAGACTCAAATGGTATATACTCACTTATATCTGCATATTAGCCCAAGGGGCATGTCCCACGAAAGCCTTCACTTACCAGGAAACTGAGACAGATGGGAGGACAATCTATTGGGACTCTAGATGAGAGAAGCATGGGAGAATGGCAAAGTGGAAGGATCCAGAGTGTCCTAGAAACCTACAAGTGGAACATTATGATAGGCAGATTTGGGCCCAGGGGTCCCACTCAAACTAAGGCACCAGCCAAGGACAATACAGGTGGTAAACCTTAAACCTCTACCCAGATCTAGCCAATGGAAAGATGTCCATTTTTACTATGTTAATCCTACCTATCCATGAGCATGGGGGATCTCTTCAACTTCTGATATCTTCTTAAATTTCTTTCTTCGGAGATTTAAAGTTTTTGTCATACAGGTCTTTGATTTGCTAGGTTAGAGTTACACCAAAATATTTTATATTCTTTTTGGCTATTGTGAAGAGTGTTTTTCTCCTAATTTCTTTCTTATCCTGTTATTTATTTGTACAACGAAGAGCTACTTTTTAACGTTAAATTTATATCAATCCCCTTTGCTGAAGGTGTTTATCAGCTGTATGAGCTCCCTGTTAGAATTTTGTGGTTACTTATGTATACTATCATATCTACAAATAGAGGTACTTTGACTTCTTTCTTTCTAATTTATATCCATTTGGTGTTGTTTAGTTGTTTTATTGCTGTAGATAGACCTTCAAGTACTATGTTGAATATATATATGGAGAGAGTGGACAGCCTTGTCTGTTCCTGATTTACTGGAGATGTTTTAAGTTTCTCTCCATTTAGTTTAATGTTGGCTATGTGCTTGCTGTTTACAGCCTTTATTATGTTTAGGTATGGGCCTTGTACCTCTGATCTTTCCAAGATTTTGATCTTAAAGGAATATTGGCTTTTCTCAAAAGCTTTTTTACCATCTCATGAGACAATCATGTGTTTTTTTTTCTTTCCATTTGTTTACATGAATTTGGCAATGTTACTCCTTTTCTATTTTGTCAAATAGTTTGGGAGTATTGGTATTGAATCTTCTTTGAAAGTCTGGTAGAATTCTGTTCTATAACCATCTGTCCCTGGAGCTTTTTTGTTTTGTTTTTATTTGTTTTTGTTTGTTTGTTTGTTTGGTTGGTTGGTTGGGAGACTTTTTAATGACTATTTCCATTTTCTTCTGTTATTTGATCTTGATTCAACCTTCATAAGTGGTATATATTCAAGAAAATAATCCATTTCATTTCGATCTTCAAGTTTTGTGGAGTACTGGAATTTGAAGTAAGACCTAATGATTCTTTGGATTTCCTCATTGTCTGTTTTTATGTCTCTCTTTTCACTTCTGATTTTGTTAATTTCAATACTGTCTCTTTGCTTTTTAGTTAGTTTGGATAATGTTTTCCCTGTCTTGTTGATTTTTTTCAAAGAACCAACTTTTCATTTCCTTGATATTTTGTATTATTTGCGTTGTTTCTAAGTTATTTATTTGTGCCCTGAGTTTGATTATTTTCTGACAGCTACTCCTCTTTGGTGTGCCTTTTTTCTCCAGAGGTTTCAGATGCGCTGTTTTACTGATAGTGTGAGATCTCTCCAATTTCTTATGATGGCTCTAAGTGCTGTGAGCTTTCCTCTTTGTACTGCTTTTCTTGTGCTCCATAAGTTTGGGTATATTGTGCCTTAATTTTCATTTAATTCTAGATGGTATTTAATTTCTTTTATTTATTTTTTTTTGTTGTTGTTTCTTCTCTGACCCACTGGTCATTGAGTGGAGAGTTTTTCAGTTTCTATGAGTTTGTAGTCTTTCTGTTGCTTCTTTTGTTGTTGTGGTCCAGGTTTAGTTCACGGTGGTTGGATAAGATTCATAACATTATTTCAATCTTCTCTATCTGTTCAGGCTTTTTGTGACCTGAGTATATGGTCAATTTTGGAGAGGGTGCCTTGTGGTGCTGAGAAAAAGGCATATTCTTTTGTGTTTGTGTGAAATATTCTGTAAATATCTGTTAGGCTCATTTGATTCATAATATTGGTTAGTTTCACAATGTGTAAGGTTCAATGTGTGGTTTAAGCTCATGTAATATTCTTTTTATGAATGTGGGTGTCTTTGCATTTGGAGTATACATGATTGAATTGAGATGTGATCATGGTGTGTTCTTTAATGAGTATGAAATGTCATTCCTCATTTCTGTTGATTACTTTTGGTTGAAAATCTATTTTATTAGATATTAGAATGGCTATTCCTGCTTGTTTCTTGGATTTATTGCTTGAAAAAAAAACTTTTCCAACCCTTTATTCTGAGGTGATGTCTATTTTTATTTTTGAGGTGTGTTTCTTGTATGCAGCAGAATGATGGATCATGTTTTCACATCCACTCTGTTAGCCTATTTCTTTTTATTGTGAAATTGAATCCATTGGTATTGAGAGCTATTGATGATGAATGGGTGTTGATTCATGTAATTTTGATGTTGGTAGTGGTAGTTTGTGGGGTGTGTGTGTGTGTGTGTGTGTGTGTGTGTTTCCATTCTTTAGGATTTTCTTATTTGACATTTTTTATTTATTGTGCTTTCTTGGGTGTAGATGCCCTCCTTGTGTTGGAGATTACCTTACAGTATTCTATGTAGGGATTGATTTGGAAGAATAGTGTTTAAATTTTGTTTGCCATCGAATATCTTGTTTTTTTCTCCATCTATGGAGATTGGAAATTTTGCTGGATAAAGTAGTCTAGGCTAACATCTGCTGTCTCTTAGAGTAGGCATAATATCATTCTATCCCCTTTTGCCTTTTCAAGTCTCTGTTGAAAAGTCTGGTATAATTCTGATAGCTTTGCCCTTATATGTTACTTGGCCCTTATTCCAGGCTGCTTTTATTATTTTTTCTTTGTTCTGTAATTTAGTGTTTTGATTATTGTGTGAAGGGAGGATTTTCTTTTTTAGTCCACTCTATTTGGTGTTCTTTAAGCTTCTTGTATGTTTATAGGTATATCATTCTTTAGATTAGGGAAATGTTCTTCTATAATTTCATTGAAGATATTCTTGGGCCTTTAATCTGAGACTCTTCTTCTTATATTACCATTATTTTTATTTAAATAATTTATTCAGATTTGTTGTCCCCTCACTTGTATCTTCCTATTCCCCCTTCCCTCCCTCTTTCATCCTATCCCATTTCCCTAGGTCTATGACAGAAGATGATCTCCTTCCCCACCATATAATCACAACCTATCAGATCTCATCCCTTAGCCTGCTTCCCCTTCCTCTGCATGCCACTAGGCCTTCCAACCAAGGAGAAGTGGTCAAATAGGGGGCACCAGAGTTCATGTCAGAGTCAGTCCTCACTCTCTACATAACTGTGGAGAATGTGTTGTCGATTGGCTAGGTCTGAATAGGGGTCTAGGCTTACTGCATGCATTGTTCTTGGTTGGTACAGCACATTGTGCAGCACCCTAAGGGTCCAGATTCATCAGCCTTGATGGTCTATTTGTAGGATTCCAGGACACACTGGTTCCTGCTAATTCCCAATTCTTCTCTCATCTGAAATCCCAATAGCAAGTCCCAGCATCTGTCCTAATCCTCCGCTGATTGAAGACTTTCATAAGATATCCATGGTGGGCTAGTATCCAATTAAAAGTGAGTATATATCATATGTATCTTTCTGAGTCTGGCTTACTTCACTCAGAATGATCTTTTCTAGTTCAATCCATCTGCCTGCAAATTTCAAGATTTCCTTGTTTTTAATAGCTGAGTAGTATTCCATAGTGTAAATATACCACAGTTTCTTTATACATTCTTTGAGGGGCATCTAGGTTGTTTCCAGAGTCTGGCAATCAAGACTAAGGCTGCAATGAACAGAGTTGAGCAAATGTCCTTGTTGTGTAATAGAGCATCTTTCAGGTATATTCCAAGGAGTGGAATAGCTGGTCTTGAGGAAGCCCTATCTCCCATTTTCTAAGAAAGCACCAGATGGACTGCAAAAGTGATTGTACACGTTTTCACTCCTACCAGCAATGTAGGTGTGTTGCCCTTTCTCCACATCCTTGCTAGGAGATGCTGTCACTTGAGGTTTTGATCTTAGCCCATCTGATGGGTATAAAATGGAATCTCAGAGTCATTTTGGTTTGCATTTCTCTGATGACTAAGGATGCCGAGCATTTCTTTTAAGTGTTTCTCAGTGTTTCTCTGTTGAGAATTTTCTGTTTAGCTCTGAGCTCCATTTCTTAATTAGGTTATTTGTTTTGGTGGTGGTTAATCTTGGGTTCTTTATATATTTTGGATATTAGCCCTTTGTCAGATATAGGGTTGGTGAAGATCTTAACCAAGTCCCTAGGCTGTCACTTTGTTTGGTTGCCACTGTCTTCTGCCTTACAGAAACTTCTCACTCTCATGAGGTCCAAATTATTAATTGTTGACCTTAGAGCTTGTGCTGTTGCTGTTCTGTTCAGGAAGTTGCCTTCTGTGCCAATGAGTTCAAGGATCTCCCTCACTTTTTCTTCTAACAGATTTATTGTGTCAGATTTTATGCTGAGGTCTTTAATCGACTTGGAATTGAGTTTTGTGCATAGTGATAAATATGGATCTAGTTGCATTTTTCTACATGTACACATCCAGTTATATCAGCACCATTTCTTGAGGATGCTATCATTTTTCTATTGAATAGATTTGGCTTCTTTGTCAAATATCAAGTGTCCATAGGTATGTAGATTTATTTCTGAGTCTTCAATTTGATTCCATTGATCAACCAGCCTATGGCTATGCCAGTACCATGCAGTTTTAATTATGGTTGCTCAATAGTAGAGCTTTAGATCAGGGATGGTTATTCCTCCACAGGATCTTTATTGTACAGGTTCACTTTAGCTATTTTGGTTTTTTGTTTTTCCATATGAATTTGAGAATTTATCTTTCAAGGTCTTTAAAAAAATTGTTTAGGGGTTTGATAGGGTTGCATTGAATCTGTAAGTTGCTTTTGGTAAGATGTACATTTTTCTATGTTAATTCTCCAGATCCATGAACATGGGAGATCTTTCCATCTTCTGATATTGTGTTCAGTTTCCTTCTTCAAAGACTTGAATTTTTTCATACAAGTATTTTACTTGCTTGGTTAGAGTTACACCTAGATGTTTTATATTACTTGTGCCTATCATAAAGAGTGTATTTTCCCTAATTTATTTCTCAGCACAATTGTCATTTGTATACAGGAGGGCTACTGACTTTTTTGAGTTGATTTTGTATCCAGCCATTTTGTTGAAAGTGTTTATCAGCCGTAGAAGTTCTCTGGTGGAAATTTGGGAGTTAATTATGTATGGTAACATATCATCTGCAAATAAGGATAATTTCACTTTTTTCTTTCCAATGTGGATCCCCTTGATCTTTTTTGTCTTCTTGCTCTAGATAGAACTTCAAGAACTATGTTGAAGTGATATGAAGAGAGTGGGCAGCCTTGCCTAGTCCCTGATTTTAGTAGAATTTTCTTGAGTTTCTCTCTATTATTTTGATATTAGCTATTTTCTTGCTATATGTAGTCTTTTTTATGTTTAGGTATGTGCCCTGAATCTTGGATCTCTCTAAGACTTTAAACATGAATGAGTATTGGATTTTGCCAAATACTTTTTTGTTGTCTTAATGAGATGATCATGTGGTTTTTTTTTCAATTTGTTTATACAGTGGATTACATTGATGGATTTCCATATATTGAACTATACTTGCATGCCTGGGATGAAGCCTACTTGGACATGGTGAATGATATTTTTGATATGTTCTTTTATTCAGTTTGTGAGTATTTTGTTGAGTACTTTTGCATCAATGTTCATAGAGAAATTGGTCTGAAATTCTCTTTGTTGGGTCTTTGTGAGGTTTAGGTATGAAGGTGAATGTAGCCTCATAGAATGAGTTTGCTAATGTTCCATTAATTTCCATTTTTTGAGTAGTTTCAAGAGTATAATGTATTAGGATTCCATGATGGTGGTGCCGAGCACACATTGTATCTAATATACAGGAAGGGGACTAGGGACCCAACTGGAAGCCACAGACCACAAGACGTGAAGAACACTAGGTGAGAGGGGTTCTCACGGTGCAGACTACAGGTAGGTTTGGCTTTAGGTCATCCAACGGCCTATGGAGGACAGGGCCCAGTCCCCAGAGTCTGGACCGGAACCTGCCTACAAGCTGCACCTGTGCTGTATAGCACAGACTCTGTATATGGGACTGAACTCTGGGAAGTGAAGCACCAGAACTTCTGGCCTGGAGAAATCTCAGGAAAACAGGTGGATCTGTCCTCATCACCCACAACCCACAATGTGCCAGTCCACAGAAAGCCCCAGGTGCCACATGGGGACTCAGATGGCTGTGGATATGTTATCCAGCCACAGTTGCCCCATCTGAATGGGACCAGGCAAAAACAGCGATTTGCCCCAGCAGACTTGTCCTGCACAACTGGGCAGAATTAAGCTGGCCTAGCCAGGATCCACAGACCAGCAGGGCCTGCCATGCTTTCAGGAGAGGCTGGGCAGGCCTGAGGGGATAGGGCAGAAATCTACCTAGCCATCCCAATCCAGCAGGACTGAGTCACCACAGTTGTGTGTCTGAAACCTAGCAATTTTCCCCAGGCTGGGCAGGCCTGAGGGGATAGGGCAGAAATCCAGCCAACCAACAATAATCAGAAGGCAGTAGCTGCTCTCTCCCTGGCAGGAATAACCTAGGCCACACTACCAGGATGGATGATGCAGAAACCTAAACAATTGCTAGAAGCCAGCAAGGATTCAAGTACTCTAGGGTGATCTGAGCTTAGGACCCAAAACCGCAAGGCCTGAGGGCAGGGTTTTCAAAGTCCAGCCAAAGACATGATAACTGACTCTATATACACTACCTTGAACTGATCTTGGAGCTGCAGAGCACCAGCAGCTACCCCTTCTGACCCAGAGGGGAGAACAGAGTGTGGAGCAAAGTCTCCTGCAGCTGAAACCAGGTCATCTGCCTATTCCAGGGAAGAATTCCTTTATCTGTATAGGCAAGGGCTTTCGACCTATAATCACTCCCCAATAGTCTACTCTCAAACAACCAGTGAAGGACACCAGAAGCTACCTCTCAATATAAGAGACAGCAAGATGACTAAAGGCCAGCTTACAAATACAAACAACAAAAACCAAAATAATATCACATCTCTAGATCCCAGCTATCCCAAAGAAAGCAACCTTGAGAATTCAAATACAATTGAAATACAAGAAAATGACCTCAAATCCTTAGTAATGAAGATGGTAATGGAGGAAATGAATAGAATCTGTAAACAAATGCAGGAAGATGCAACCAAACAGGTGGAATACATAAAAGAAGCCCTCAGAGAGACACTAGAAGAAATTCAGGAAAATACACTCAGATGAAGGAAATCAATAAAACAGTTCAAGATCTGAAGGCCTATAGAGAGGCACTGGAATAAACTCAGGATTATACTCTCAAGCTGTATTATAGACCAACAGCAATTAAAACAGCATGGTACTGGCACAGCAATAGGCTGATTGATCAATGGAATCAAATTGAAGATCCAGAAATAAATGCAGACACATATGGACACTTGATTTGTGACAAAGAAGCCAAATCTATTCAATAGAATAAGAATAGCATCTTCAAGAAATCGTGCTTGTCTAAACAGATGTCTACATGTACAAAAATGCAAGTATACCCATATTTATCTTCTTGCATAAAACTGAAGTTCAAGTGGATTTAAGACATCAACATAAAACCAGAGACACTTAATCTATTAGAAGAAAAAGTGGGAAAAAACCTGGAATTTATGGGCAAAGGAGACACCTTCCCGAACAGAACTTCAATAGTCCAGCCCTTAAGATTAAAAATTAATTTGAGCGGGACCCCTGGGCCCAAATCTGCCTATCATAATATTCTACATGTAGGTTTCTAGGACACTCTGGATTCTTCTACTTTGCCATTCTCCCAAGCTTCTCTCATCTAGAGTCCCAATAGAATTTCCTCCCCTCTGTCTCAGTTTCCTGGTAAGGAAGTCTTTCGTGGGACATGCCCCTTGGGCTAATATGCAGATATAAGTGAGTATATACCATTTGAGTCTTTCTGCTTCTGGGTTAACTTACAAAATGGGAGGGAGGGAAGAATGGGAGGATACAAGGGATGGGATAACCATTGAAATGTAACAAGAATAAATTAATAAAAAAGGAAAAAAATAAAAGTCAAAAACTGAAAAAAAAGATTAACAATAAACAAATGGGACCTCATGAGGATAAGACGCTTCTGTAAGGAAGAAGACACTGTTAATAGAACACAGTGACAGCCTACAGACTGACAAAAGGCCTTCACCAACCCTACATCTGATGTAGGTCTAACATCTAAAATATATAAAGAGCTCAAGAAATTAAACACCACCAAACCAAATAACCCAACTAAGAAATGGAGTTTAGAATTACACAAAAAATTCTCAACAGAGGAATATCAAATGGCTGAGAAACACTTAAAAGAAATGCTCAAAGTTTTTAGTCATCAGAGAACTGAAAATCAATATGACTCTGAGATTCCATCTTACACCCATCAGAATGGCTAAGATCAAAATCTCAAGTGACAACATTTGCTGGCAAGGGTGTGGAGAAAGGGGAACACTCCTTCATTGCTGGTGGGAGTGCAAACTTGTACAACACCTTTGGAACTCAGTCTGGCACTTTTTCAGAAAACTGGAAATAGGGCTACCTGACGACCCAGATATTCCACTCCTTGGAATAAAAACAAGAGATGCTCCAACACACAACAAGGACATATGCTCAACCATGTTCATAGCAACCTTATTCATAATAGCCCATTCCTGGAAACAACCTAAACGCCCCTCAGTAGAAGAATGGATAAAGAAACTGTGGTACATTTACACTATGGAATACTACTCAGCTACTTAAAAAAAAAAAGACATCTTGAAACTTGCATCCAAATGGATGAAACTAGAAATGATCATCTTGAGTGAGTCAACCCAGATTCAAAAAGACTCACATGGTATATACTCACTTATAATTGGACACTAGCCCAAAAAGGAAGTCCCATGAAAGTCTCCACTTACAAGGAGTTCAGGATAGATGCAGGGACTTCCTATTGGAACTCTAGGTGAGAGAAGTATGTGAGAATAGGAAAATAGAAGGATCCAGACAGTCCTAGAAACCTTCAAGAAGATAATCATGATGGGTGGATCTGGACCCAAGGGAAGTCTGCTCAAACTACTGTATCAACAAAGGACAATACATCCAATAAACATTAAACCTCTTTTAACATCTAGCCAATGGACAGGAAATTCACCATAGCTGTGTGGAGAGTAGGGACTGACTCTGACATGAACTTTGGTGCCCCATTTTTAACCAATTTCTCTTGGTGGGGAGGCCTGGCGGCACTCAGATAAAGTATAAGCAGGCTACAAAAATGAGACTTGATAGGCTGTGACTATATGGTTGGGGGGGATGTCTCCTTCTGTCACAGACCTACGGGTGGGGAATAGAGTGAAAGAGGAGGGGAGAGGGAGGAATGGGAGAATACAAGTGAGGGTACAACAACTGAGATGTAATCTAAATAAATTAACTAAATAAAAAAGAGTGTCATTATTAGCTCTTCTTTGAAGGTCTGGTAGAATTCTGCTCTGAAACCATCTGGCCTTGGGCTGGTTTTGTTTGGTAGACTTTTAATGACTTTTTCTATTTCTGTAGGAGAATTAGGGCTATTTAATTTGGTAATCTGACCTTGATTCAACTTTGGCAAATGGAATCCATCAAAAAAAATTGTCTATTTATTTAGATTTTCAAATTTTGTGGCATATAAGTTTCTGAAGTAGGACTTAGTGATTTTTTTTATTTCTTCAGTGTCTGTTGTTATGTCTCTTTTCCATTTAGTTTGTTCTTTTCATGGTGTCCTAGAAAGTTTTTAGATTTAGTATTTTCTTTGACCAATGTATCTATGTCTTCTATTGTATCTTCTATGTCTGAGATTCTCCATTCCATTTCTAGTATTCTGTTGGTGATGTCTGTGTCAGTAATTCTTGTTCTCTCTCCTAGGTTTCCCATCTCCAGGGTTGCCTCATCATGTGTTGACTTTATTGCTATTATTTCCATTTTCAGGTCTTGAAAAGTTCTATTAATTTCCTTCTCCTATTTGCTTGAATTTTCCTGTATTTCTTTAAGGGATTTATTAAGTTCCTTTACCTGTTTGAATATATTTTCATATATTTCTCTGAGAGATTTACCCATTTCATCTTTAAAAGACTTTGTCATTTCCATTCAATTATATTTAAGGTAATTTTCCTATGATTTGGGTGTATTAGGATATCCAGGGCTTATTGTAGTAGGATAGCTGGGTTCTGATTGTGCCTTATTGCCTTGGATTTTGTTGAGTGAGTTTTTACTTTCAATTATTACTATGGCCATTAGCTATCTGGTTGTCCCTGGTGTTGTCAGATCTGATGGTCCCCAATGGCAGTAGAACTCTGGAACTGCACGTAGAGCTGGTAGTCTCCAATAGCTGAGGCCTCTGGTGATCTCTGCTAGCTGGCAGGCTCTGGTAGTCCCTGATGGCTATAGGTCTCTTTGATTTCAGGTAGAGCTGGGGCATGGGAAATGGCATACATAAGCAATGGGCATGGAGCATGCCTGAATGCTGCTATATTTGGCCCGAGGAACCCTCCAGCAATTTGGAGAGGGGCATCATCTGGTAGCTCCCTGATGTCTGTTGGTCTCTGGGATTACAGGTAGAGCTAGGACATGGGAAATGGCTAGAGTGCACATGGTACCTCCATTGGTATTTAGACAATAATGTGCACTTAAATGATGTATATCACTGTCAGTTGTGGACCAATGAATTATAGAAATAACCTTTTCTTTTCTTCTTTTTTTCATTTGATTACTACATGAAAGAGCTGTCAGGAACATAAAAAAGTGAAATATAATAAGGTAAAATAAATTTTTCTGAAATGTCAAACTAGAATATATCTTATTTGGCCATCATGTGAGTGAGGATATATATTGTTCTATGATAAGTCACTGAGATTTTCCTTTTTCATAAGAAGCAGAAGCAACTAACATTATTTTCTGAAGAATAAAGTTTCATAGAAATGTAGTGTCATTATAGTAAAGAATGAAAACGAAAGGCATAGATTTAGTTATTAGTAGGAGGTCAGAAAACACACTAAGTATTATAGTATGTGGTATACAGTATGGTTTTGGGATTTTGGAAGTATTCTCTAAGTTATTGACCTACATTCATTGTCAGGACTCGATTAACCTTGTTCTAAGATGGTGTGAATGAATATCTACTTCTGAAAGACAGGGCCCTAAATTACAGAGAAAAAGAGCAATTCTAATCAAGTTTATCTTGTGAAGCAATGAGTTTATTATCTCTCTTTTGGGAGCAGAGTAAAACATTGCTTACAGAAAGGAGGTTAACCTCAAAGTATCTTTATTACCAAGAACATTTCTCTTGCACAGATGATGATTTTCTCTTAGCTCTATAGATGGAAATGCCCATTATTTTAACACTTGGTTACCTATATACCTCCTGAGTCAATGTGCAGCTGGGTTAGTTTTATACACATCTAGTGGGGACTGCAGATTATAATACCCAGAATCTCTGGTAAAGGTCTAATTCCCCTTCTTTAACCCTTGTTTGATGAAGAAATATCAACAAGTCCTATCTTGTGAAGGGTCTCTTGAATATGATCACAATTGCTTTGATTAGGATAACAATGTGTGTAGAGAACAGCTGGTCTAGAACAGTACCTATATTATTACATTTATTAATTGTTATTGTTAATTATGTTCATTAGATTTGTAATACTTTAGTAAATTGTTCTCAGAATGAAGAGAACATGTCTACTTTTCAAATATGAAAATATATGTTACACATTTTGACAGTGAGTGATCTAAATAAAAAGAGAATCCTATATCCTCAACCCATATAGCAGTATTCATAAACTGCCTTTAAAGACATATTGAATTGTCACTTGTGTAATTCTTATAATTTTCACAAGTTGTAGAGAAAACTACTATATGGTGTTTATTATTAACAACAATTCACTACAAATGATATCTAAAATGTGTTTTTGAAGTTTTTTTTTTCTTTTACCACACATCTTATCAGGGTTTATCATTTTAAAAAATATGTGAACTTCACAGAACTTGCGTTAAAGTTTAGAAAGTATTGAAACAATTAATTAAAAACTATTAGAAGCTTTCATTTTGTTGTACTTCTATATTTGTATTTATGTCAAAAAACAACAACCCATAATTACTTTCTATGGGTAAGATAGTTTCCAATAGTTTAAAAATGTTACTAGTTTCATGGATTAGTTATCACATTCTCAGCCTCATCAATGTAAAGAGATTTTATTACGCTACTCATCCCTAATCATGTAAACCTATGTAATAAATTTAATAGATGTATCACACACATACTCATTCACATGCATATACACACACATACACACACATGCATGCAGGCACACTCACATGCAAGCATACACACATGCACACACACACACATATACACATGTTCTTTTATTCCTTTTTACCTGTGGAGTCATGCTTACTTTACTTTGTATCTTTTTATAGTAACGTGTCTTTTCAATGCATGGGGAATCACTCCAAGAAATATATCTACTTATTTCTTAGCAAGCAAAATGAAGGTACTATTCACTGAAGGCATAATATAATATTAATGACAATAATTGATAAGATGCTTGTTTTCTAAAAGTAACATAACCAAGTATTTTATTGTTTATATTTAAACTATAACAGACCTTTCCAACTGCACTGTTTCCAAAGTAACCAGCTTTGTGCATTTGTAACCTACATAAAGTTTTCAGAGTGAGGATTATCATATACATTTTATGTAACTTCCTTCCATTTTCTATCAAAAACAGAAGAGAAAAATGTCTATAAACTTAGGCTCTGGAATTTAAATTTTATATAATTTAAAGTTCACTGAGCCTGAAAATCCATGGGGCAGTTTAGCATGGGTACTGACCACATAAATCTTGCCAAAGCCTTTCAGATCTCTGTTCTTCCTGTCTCAGTTCAAATATCATGGCTCAAGGCAGGGATTTCAAAGGCCCAAACACTGTGTAGATATTATAATTGCTAATACTAAAGAATTCTCCCACATCCAGTGTTATAAGTTTGTTGAATTCATTCTTTTTACAACAAACTTCTAGAAAGTTTTATTTTTCCTTTCTTATTTTGTTACAACTGTGAGAATTATTATGCTACCCATTGATGATTTTGAAATTTTAGTTGGTTTTGATGCTAATAACTCTCAAACTCTGTAGTCTTTAATGAGTAGATTATAGACTTTACACACATGAACACATCCTCTTTATATATGTATTCGTTCTATATTATTTTTTATTGTATTAGTTCTCACAATTTCACACAACATGGCTTGATCATATTCACCCAGTTCTTCAATCCCTTCCATCCACTGCCCCTTCCATACAAAACTTTGTATCCTTTATTTTTTGTCAGTCAAGTTCATTGGTACTTAAATATGTGGCCTTCCACTGCAGTGGGGGAGAACACTCTTAACTTAAACTGACTGTTCCTCTCTCAATAGACATCAATTTCCAGTAGAACCAAGGATAAATGTTTGATGTTTACCTCTCCTCTCTATGATGACATTTAGTTTGGTGTGAGCCTTCATACTGCTTTGGCATGCTCTCACAGTTGTTGTGAGTTCATAGGAATACTTCATCTGTTATCTCCAGAGAACAGTGTTTCCTTGTATTTATCTACCACTTCTTGCTAATACAGTCTTTCCTTTCTCTCCTTCACATGATGCCTGAGTTTTGGTATGATTGAATGTAATATAGATATTCATTCAGGGTTGTGCATTCTACTGTCTCTTATTCTTTCCCCCAGGACCAGTTATGTCTCTCTGTGTTAATTGCTATCCACTGAAAATAGAAGCTACTTTGACAACTATTGAGATATAAGATACCTGTTCATCAGTATTCCTAGATGCTCTAATTGCAATAGGTAGGAGGTAGAAACACCCTAGAATTCCATCAGTTAATAGATAATGAGAACGAGTTAGGATTACACAGTGGAATATTATCCAATTACTAAGAAAAAGCAAAATCATGAAATTCAGAGGTAACTGGACAGAGCTAAAAACAATCATCCTGCGCGAGGTAACCCAGACCTAGAAAAATAAAGGTTCCATTTTTTCTCCAATTTCTGGATACAAGGTTTGAATCTTCAGGTACATGTTTCATTTGGAATTTATATAGAAGTAATGAAATTAATAATGGGCCATAGAAGGAATGCATCAGGGTAGGGAAGATGGACAACAATGGTATAAAGAGATATTAAAGAGGATTAATAGAACAATATGGGTCCACTTAGAATGGGAGATGGGAGGGATAGGTTGTGAATAGTACAGAGGGATAGATAATGCTAAAAAGCTTTTTTAAAAGTCATATTGAAAATATCTACTATAATAGATAGTAGATCAATGACTGGTCAAACTTGAGACTCAACTTGAGATCCACCGTATGGGAGAGAGCCAAACTCTGACACTACTGATAATACTCTGCTATGCTTACAGACAGGAGCCTAGCATAACGTCTTCTAAGGGACTGTACAGCAGCTGATGGAAACAGATGCAGAGATTCACAGCCAGACAATAGGCAGAGCTAGAGTAGTCTTGTGGAAGAGTGGGGGGAAGGACTGAGGGAGATGAAAGGATCAAGAACACCACATGAAGACCTACAGACTAAACTATCTTGGGCCTATGGGGGCTTAGAGTGGTTGAAGTACCAACCAAAGAGCATGCGTGGGTTGGACATAGGCTTCGTACACATATGTAGTAGATATACAGCTTGGTCAACATGCGAGACCCTAACAATTGGAGTAGGAGCTGTCTCTGATTCTGTTGCTTGGTTTTGGATCCTGGGCTGCCTTGTCTGGTCTCAGTGGGAGAGGATGCTTAGTCCTGCTGCAACTTGAGGTATCACTGTGGGTTGTTCACACTTGGGGAGAGTCCCATTCTCTGAAGAGAAGCAGCTAGGGGTATGAGGGAATGTAGCATTGGGAAGACAGGAGGGAGGGGGCTGCAATCAGGCTGTTAAAGTGATTAAATAAATAAATGAAGAAGTCTAATAAAAGAAAAGGGGTTTAGACTGAAAAATAAAATATCTACTATTTTAAAATCTCTTCTATCTATATCTGCATATCTGTATCTAATCTAATCTATATCATCTATATCCATATATCTATCCACCTCTCTCCCTGTGTGTGTGTGTGTTTGTGTGTGTGTCTTAAGACCAGACATCACTGTATCTCACAAAGTTCCCAATTGTGTATAGTTATTTTTGCCCTCAGCTTCCTGATATGATTTAATAAAAATATTAATGTGTAGATGAGCACTTTTAAGATTTGAAGTAGAAATGGTTGTTTTTATATAGAAGTTTAGATCTGTGATTCTTTGAAGATTATAAAAAATAATTTATTCATATTACATCTCAAGGCAAAGGACACTATCAACAGAACAAAATGACACCCTAAAGACTGGGAAAAGATCTTCACCAAACTTACATCCAACAAAGGGCTAATACCCCAAATATATAAAGAACTAAAAAAAAAAATCAAACACTACCAAGGCAAGTAACCCATTAAGAAACTGGAATCAGAGCTAAACAGAGAATTCTCAGCAGAGGATTATAGAATGGCTGATAAACACTTAAAGAAATGCTCAACCTCCTTAGTCATCAGGGAAATACAAATCAAAACCCCTCTGAGATTCCATCTAACACCTATCAGAATGGCTAACATCAGAAACTCAAGTGGCAGCAGATGCTGGCGAGGATGTGGAGAAAGGGGAACACTCCTCCAATGCTTGTTGGAGTAAAATCTTGTACAACCACTCTGGAAATCAACTTGGCACTTTCTCAGAAAATTCGGAATAGTGCTACCCAAAGACTCAGCTATATCACTCCTGGACATATACTCGAAATATGCTCCAGCACACAATAAGGACATTTGCTCAACCACGTTCATAGCAGCCTTATTCATAATAGCCAGAATCTGGAAACAGCCTAGGTGTCCCTCAGTAGAAGAATGGATAAAGAAACTGTGGTACATTCACACAATGGAATACTACTCAGCTATTAAAAACAAAGAAAATTTGAAATTTGCAAGCAAATGGATGGAACTAGAAAAGATCATCCTGAGTGAGGTAACCCAGACCCAGAAATACATGCATGGTATATACTCACTTATAAGTGGATATTAGACTAACATAGATGTCCTTTGTGAGACTCCATCCAGTGGGGGAGATGAACAGATACTGGAACTTGCAGCTGGACTCTGAGTGAAGAGCTGCAAGTTGTATGGAAGTTGAGGGATAGAAAGAAGGGTGGATGTCAGAAGCTCCACAAGAAGACTATCAAGGTTGGCAAATCTGGACCCAGGGAGGCCTGCACAAATTGCTGCACCAGCCAAGGATGATGCAAGCAGAGGACACACTGTTCACTTGTAGCCAATGGACATCTCATTCTCCACATGGGGAAGGGGGGGAAGTGGGGGACCTGTCTCTGACAAAATATCTGGTGCCCATGATTTGATCACTGCCCCTTGGAGGAGAGGGCTTTGTGAGAACACAGTGGAAGGGGTTGCAGACTATCCAGATGAGAACTGATAGACTGTGCTCAGACAGTAGGGAGAGAGGACCTCATCTGTCAAAGGTCTAGGTGAGGGGAATATATCAGAATAAGGAGGGAGGGTGGGAACCACAAGATAAGAGCAAGGGAATTACAATCCATATGTAATTTGAATTAATAATAATAATAATAATAATAATAATAATAATAATAATAATAAATTTTAAAGTTCCTATCCTTAAACCTTAAAAGATTTTTTAAAAACTAATGAAATTTAAGATAATAAGTTATGTCAAAAGACCCAGGTTACTTAAAATCAGTTACTAAATGTCAAACTGTAAGTTGTTGAATTAAAATGTGTAATATCACCCATATTTATGCATATTGTTGCAAACTGACAAGGCTGCATTATTTTTATGGCTGAGTAGCATTTCACTATGTATATGTATCACATTTTATTTATCCATTTATTTGCTTGTGGACAGATATATTAAATTTCTTGACTACTATAAATAGTGCTGTAATATATATGAATATATGGTTTACCCTTTAATGTTGTTGTCCCATTTCCTTTACATAAACAGACAGTGAACATTCATTTAGCACCTAGTCTGATGCAGACAATATTCTAGGCTCCAATTATAAAATAGTAAGTAAAAGTAAACATAAACTCTTATTTCTGAAAATATAAAATCGCTATTCAACAAGTCCTAAGTGCTTACTTTATGTATGCATTCATTCTTTAAGTACAGTACATTTTGTATATTTAGAAAGCTTTGGAAAATTAAAATGTTGATTTCCATTCACCTTTGAGAAAAGTTTTTAATACAATATGATTTATCACTAATTTTAAATATATTGCTTGTCAAAATTATAAATCTGCAGATTTACTTTGCTCAGAATTTGAAAATTGTCAAATAAATTAACTGCCAAAGATCTTCATTGTCAAACTAATCTGACTTCTTCTGTCAAAAAGCCTACGTCTTTTTTTTTCTCTTCAAATAAGAATATTAACACCACCTCTATGATTGAAACTCACAAATAAATTTTTCATCTAAGATGGATAATAGAGAAAGCATAAATTGAGCTTGTTGCTTAGACACAATAAAGCCCCATTACCTTCCATAATTCTTAAGTATGCTTTCCTTTTTTTCCAGTTCTCACATAATGCCAATAATACATAAATATGGGAGGACACTGTTTATTAAACATGTTTGGTACATTACTACAACATGCTTCAACATATTTTAATACAGCTATAATAGATCTAAATTTAAAAACTCGTCAATATTCTGAACACTACATTTTTATTTCTAATCTTTGTGTAATGTTTCACTGATAATTTAATTTTTCTATTCTAGCCACCTAGAGACTGTCCATCAGTCTGTCTGTCTGCCTGTCTCTGTCTCTCTGTCTCTCTGTCTCCGTCTCCGTCTCTCTGTCTCTCTGTCTCTCTGTCTCTGTCTCTGTCTCTATCTCTCTCTGTCTCTCTGTCTCTCTCTGTCTCTCTCTGTCTCTCTCTGTCTCTCTCTCTGTCTCTCTCTCTCTCTCTCTCTCTCTCTCTCTCTCTCTCTCTCTCTCTCTCTCACACACACACACACACACACACACACAAAGTTAAGAAGATGGCAGATTGGAAATATGGGGCTCTCAGAATCATCCATACAGACAACTCGAATATTATTTGTTTATCTTGTTTTAAATAGCACTGCATTAACAGGCATTCAGGGAGTACTGCTGTGTTTAAATAAACAGGTAAACATTGATTGTGGACAGTTAAACCATAGTATTCCCCTGTCTGAGTTGAAAATGTGGAATATAAGAGAGTGGAAATCAAGCCAAAGTCAATGTTCTCTTAGACACCTATGATATATCCATCCTTCTGTCAGGTTTTAGCTACAGTATCAATTAAAAATATATTATGGGAATGTTAGGTTGGTTTTTTTTTAACCTTTATCCATGGCAATATCAAAGATGAGGTATTATTATTTACATCTTTCAAAACAGAAGATATTGCAAATTTCATAATTAAAAGTTCAAAATTCAATATTTTTGTCTAGTCACTTTCCCCATATATTCCTGAATTTTTAATTCTAGATTATCTTTTCTAAAAACAGCTTTATTGATATGTAAACTATTTGGTGGTATTGGACATATGCACACGTAGATGTACTCAACCCAATAACCAACGTAATGGAACCTGATACTTAGGAATATTGGTTTGTGTTTATGTCTTTATTGTTTATGTCAGCTATTCAATTTAGTTACTGCTTTAAAACATTTAACATCTCAAGCCAGAGAAATGGCTCAGTGTATAAGAACATTTTTTCCTTTTTTAATTTTAATTTTATTAATTTTATTCAGATTACAACTCAATTGTTATCCTATCACCTGTATCCTCCCATTTCTCCCTCCCTCCTGCTTTCACCCTATTCCCCTCCCCTTGGTCTATGACAGAAGGGGACCTCCTCCCCCACTATACGGTCATAGCTATCAAGTCTCATCTTGGTAGCCTGCTTATTCTTTCTTTGAGTGTCACCAGGCCTCTCCACCAAGAGGAGGTCGTTAAATATGGAACACCAGAGTTCATGTCAAAGTCAGTACACACTCTCTACATAACTGCAGAGTATGTCCTGTCCATTGGGTAGATCAGAGTAGGGATTCGATGTTTACTATTGTATTGTCCTTGGTTAGTGCAATAGATTGAGCAGACCCCCCCTGGGCCCTGATCCACCCATCATAATATTCTTCTTGTAGGTTTCTAGGACCCTCTGGGTCCTTCTATTTCCCCATCTCCTACATTTCTCTTACCTAAAGTCTTAATAGGATGTCCTCACATCTATTCCAATCTCCTGGTAAGTGAAGACTTTATTGGGACACGCCTTTTGGGCTAGTGCCCAATTATAAGTTAGTATATACCATGTGGGTCTCTCTGCTTCTAGGTTAACTCACTCAGTATGATCATTTCTAGTCCCATCCATTTGTCCACAAATTTTAGGATTTCTTTGTTTTTAATAGCTGAGTAGTATTCCATAGTGTAAATGTACCACAATTTCTTAAAGATTTATTTATTTATATGTATTCAGTATTCTGCCTGCATGTACACCTGAACTCTGGAAGAGGGCACCAGATCTCATTATAGATGGTTGTGAGCCACCATGTGGTTGCTGGGAATTGAACTCATGACCTCCAGAAGAGCAGAGAGTGTTCTTAACCACTGAGCCATCTCTCTAACCTACAATTTCTTTATCCATTCTTCAACTGAGGGACATTTAGGCTATTTCCAGGTTCTGGCTATTATGAATAAGGCTGCTGTGAACATGGTTGATCATATGTCCTTGTTGTGTGGTGGAGCATTTTCTGGGTGTATTCCAAGGAGTAAAATAGCTGGGTCTTGAGGAAGCCTCATTCCAAATTTTCTGAGAAACCACCAGATAGAGTTCCAAAGTAGTTGTACAAGTTTGCGTTCCCACCAACAATGAAGGAGTGTTCCTCTTTCTCCACATTCTCACCAACAATGAAGGAGTGTTCCACTTTCTCCACATTCTCGCCAGCATGCGATGTCGCTTGAATTTTTGATCTTAGCCATTCTGATGAGTATAAGATGGAATCTCAGAGAAATCGAGGACACCATGAAAAGAGGAAGCATTTTTTCTTTTTAATAAGATTTATTTATTATTATCTATACAGTACTTTTCCTACATGTACACATGCAGGCCAGAACAGGGCATCAGATCACATTGTAGATGGCTGTAAGCCATTTCACAGCAACTCCCATTTGTTAACATTCTTCTCTGATCACACACTTGCCATATGGCACATGGGTGGATACATACAAGCATAAACACAGGCACCAGAACACACACACAATTTTTTAAAAATGCATTCTAAATAAAACAAGCAATAACTCAAAGCAGTATCTGTGTCATAGTACGTCTTCAATACACATAATTTATATTCTAGTCCTCTATGTTTTATTCAACAACTAGGTTGGGTTTATTATATTTAAAATTATTTTAATCATAAAAAATGTACAAGATACAGTTTAATAATTCAGTACAGGATATAGCATTTAATGGCCATACCAGAGTGATGACCATTATTTTTTCTCCTTTTTTGTTTGAAAATTTCATACATGTATACAGTGTGTTTTGATAAAAATCCACCCAATTTTATTCCCTACAATTTTTCCTCTATTTCATCCCTTTTCTCTCCTAACCTTATGTGTTCCTTTTTTAAGCCAATGAGATTATTCTGTACTGGTTGAAAGTTCTTGAATGTATGACCATCTACTGTGTCATTGGTGGTTCCTTATGTCCCTCATCCTTGAAAAAAACTGTCTTTTTCAACCCCAGAAGTCAGCAGCTACCAAAAGGTCCTTAGCTGTACATAGCACTGTACAGCAGCTCTTTGGAATTTATGTAATTGTGGTAAGTAAAACTTTACACATAAGGAACAACTTCTCAGCACTACTTAAAAGGAAGTATAAAAATCAAACACAGTAGATGCTTCCTAAAGTATATACATATATGAAAGCAATCTAAATGGAATTCCCTGAATAATGAGGTAAAAAGAGCTCCAACTAGAGATCTATTGCCACTAAATGAAGTTTTCATTACTAGGATTTAGTTATACCTATTTGAGTTTTTGGCCAAAGGGGTCTTATGGAAATTTTCAAACAAGCAAGGCTATTTCCAAAACTATAGGTTGGTTGCTTTCCATGACTGAAAACTAGATCCTATTGCTAAAGACCATACCTACACATCTCATTGAACATGGAGAAATTAAGCTGGTTCCTACATAGAGCTTTCACTCCTACATTCTACTGTTTTTGTTACAGGAAGGGACTCTGCATGCTACCAAAAGAGGAATGTAAACACTAAGATAGCAACAAACCCTTTTATCTACAATAGTGTTCTGCCTACAAGATAAACTAATGCAATGATGACACAAAGCTTGTGAAAGTAACCGACCAATATGTTAGTGACTTAAGTTCAATTGCACAAAATGAAATACACACCCAACACTGCTTTGACTGTCAAAAACCTGAGACTAAATAGCACAGGGAACTAGGGTAAAACCTACTACTGTTCTTTAAAAAAAAATCTCACATTAAAATGACTCCTAAAGACATTCTACTATAACCATATCCCAGGGCCTTGCTTAGCCATCATCAGAGAAGCTTCCTCCTCTATTAGGTAGGAACAAATACAGAGAACCACAGCCAGATAGTGAGAAACCTTAGAACACTCAGCCCTATAATAGATGTTAATATGAAATCTCTATTCTCAGGGATCAGAAAAACCCCTGAAGAGGAGATAGAAACAGTGTATGAGCCACAAGATATGGAGGAAATCAAGACACAAGGACCTCTAAACGAGCATGATCAAAGCTTATAAGTAATCAGACACTGAAGAAACATGCATAGCGCCTATATACGTCTGTACCAGCTCCCCTTTTCTTATATTATGACTTCAAGTTTAGAGTTTGTATGAGATTCTTGAGTGTGTGTGTGTGAATGAGTGGCTCTCTAATTCATGTACCTTCTCTTTGGCTCTGTTCTTTCTGTTGTTTGTCTTGTCCAACTTTCATGTGGTAACTTTTGTTTGTCATATCATATTGTATTATACTATTATCAATTAAAAGAAGCCTGTTTGTTTTCTAATGAGAGAGACAAAGGGAGTGGACCCAGATGAGAGGATAAGTTAACTACTTGTAAGTGGTAGAAGGGAAGAAAATTATAATCAGTTTATATAATTTGTGAGAAAAAGTATATTTTTCCATAAAAGAAAAAGAGTGGAAAGGTCTTATGTAGAAGGGACTTGGAATGAGGGAGAATAATTGGTATTCAGGGTCAAAATAAAAAAATATGAATTATAAAATGAGCACAAACCCCAGCAATTCTATGCTCATTTAAAAATTATAATGTGATTTATCTATTAGTGAGAGTGGGGTGTTAATGTGTGGGGTCCAATATGCTTCATGGTTCTTCTTGCTGTAGGTAGTTTATTATATATGTGTAATCATATAAATATATATGTGAAAAAAAGAAAAACTAAATAAAATAAAAATAAAAGGAATAATTAACTCTTTAATGTGCTAATGCACTTTACCTTTCTAGAATTCCCAACCTCTAGCATAGATCCTGGGAGCTGTCATGGGTTATGCTAGGCATATTTGTCTTTCTGAGTCCTAACTCAGAGAGACATAATCTTCCTTTTTTTCTTCTCTTCTGTCTCCTTCTTTTAGATGCTATACAGAGCTCACTTAAAGGTTTCCTGGCACTCTGGGCTTTCTCTTTTTCTAGAGGCCCTTTTCCTATCATGTGACAGCTTATTGCCATATGGCCGACCACTATGCTGGTTTTACTGAAATGTCATGGCTCTCTTAATCTCTCTTTAAGCTCTCATCTATGAGTCTGTAATAAATTTCTCTGTAAAACCCATAAAATTATAATGTGAGAGTATATCAAGTGCAAGAAGCATAGTGAAATGACAATAGCTTATATTATAGGAAAATGTATGAACCAATACAATCATTTTGAATAAAAATTTGTGTACCTTTAAAAATGAAAACATAATTACAAACTATTTTCCCAAATAAACTACTTCTATATTTTGTTTTCTAAGAAATCTATGTATTTACAAAGGAAAATTACTAAAGGCACTTAAGACATCATTGTTTTAACAACCACAACCACAAAACTTGGAGATACTTATTGATTCTTGAGAAAGTTAATTGGCAAACAGAATGTTTACTTTATGTCACAATTAAAACTATTTTACATAGACTGCACCGAACTCTGGATTCTACCTCAAACACTGCAAAGAAAAAATAATAAACTTGATTTAGATATATCTAAATGAAAGTATTTCAAAATACCAAAACCTTAAAACATTTTCCATGTTTTATTTGAAGACCGTAATTTTGCAAAGTGTATACAAACCTAAAAAGAAAAAAAGCCAGGAGGGGGAAATGACTGCTATGAAAAATGCTGAGCTCCCATTTACTAATTGTTGATCTCACAGTTTGAGCTATTGTTGTTCTGTTCAGGAAGTTGTCTCCTGTGCCAAATTTAAATTTAGTGTGTTTGGTTTTATGTTGTGGCCTTGGACTATAGTTTTGTGCAGGGTGATAAATATGGGTCTATTTGCATTTTTCTACATGTAGATATCCAGTTATACCAACACCATTTGTTGAAGATGCCATCTTTTTTCCATTGTATGGATTTGGCTTCTTGTCAAAAATCAAGTGTCCTTAGGTGTGCAGGTTTATTTCTGGGTCTTCAACTCAATTCCACTGATCAACCAGTCTATTTCTAAGCCAGGACCATGATGTTTTTGTTATTGTTGCTCTGTAGTACAGATTGAGATCCAGGGTTGAAATTTCTCTGGAAGATCTTTTATTGTACAGGATTGTTTTAGCTATTCTGTGTTTTTCATTTTTCCATATGAAGTTCAAACTCTGTAAAGAATTGTGTATGAATTTTTATGGGAATTGTATTGAATCTGTAGATTGCTTTTGGTAGGATGGTCATTTTTACTATGTTGAGCCTCCCAATCCATGGGTATGAGAAATCTTTCCATTTTCTGATATCTTCTTCATTTTCTTTCTTTACACACTTGAAGTTTTTTTTGGTTTGGTTTTGTTTTCATACAAGTATTTCACTTGCTTGGTTAAAATTACACCAATACACTTTATATTATTTGTGGCTATTGCAAAGGGTATAATTTCCCTAATTTCTTTTTCAGCCTGTTTGTCATTTGTATATAGTAGGGACACTGATTTTTCTTTTAGTTGATTTTATGTCTAGTTAAAAAGATGAGCCTATCAACTCCTGTGTGAGGTGTTATACAAAATTGATCACTTCTGAGAAAGGAAGAGTCAGTTTTCTTTAAAGGTGTGCCTCCAGTATTAATTGGAATTAATGTGTGATTGATTTTTATTTAAAGTATAATATAATTAATTTAGCTATTAGTACAGATTTGGGATGAATAAGGAAGGAAGATAAGAGCAGAAATTGGGATAACTATAAAAGTATCAGATTATCAAAGGATTAAAAATATTAAAACATGAAATGTAATACAAATATGTGACATGTGACTATAGAATTGCTTTATACTATTACTAAGGTATATATATATATATATATATATATATATATATATAATCATTCTTATTTTTGTCCTTTTATATATTACTCCTACTCCTGATTTCCTTAACATATGTTCATTATCCTTGAAAATGTGAAAATGTTTCCTTTGGTGTATTTTTCTTATTTTTCTTTTCTTGTGCCTCAGTTTCAATTCATGGTTTTCATCTAACTTTGAACAATAGCCAGAATGAGGGAACATGCTTAAGACACAGCAACTTTTACAAATATTGTTTGGAAGACAAAATGGAACAGTGTTTTGAAAACTTTGCCTGCTCTTGAGACCATTTTCCACCCACTGAGTTGCCTTATAGCTAGCTTTAATAGGAGAGAAGTCATCAATTCTGATTATAACTATTTATACCATGTTTGGTTGATATCTCTGGGAGGCCTACCCTTTTCTGAGGGAAAACTGAGGAGAAGAGTATCTGGGGAGAAAGAAGAGGTTAAGGAGGGACTGAACGGAGAGGAGGAAGGAGAAACTCTGGTCAGGATGTAATGTATGAGAAAAGAATATAAATAACTTAGTAGAAACACAAGTTTATATTTTAAAATAAACATAGCTATACACTTACCAAACAAAGTAATACTTAGACATTATGTAAGTGCTTGAAGAGTGTTTTCATCCAAAAATCTCTGTAAATATTCCATACCATCCTCAAAACGTACAAGATGCTTTTCAACTAAAACTTAAACATTTTATAACATTAAAGATCCTTTTGTGAAAAGAAATCTGATGCCAATGTGAATTAAATTGATACTTTGCAACATCTATCATGGACATCTACAAACAATTCTACAGCTGTGATGATCTCCTAAGACTGGATAACCTAGTCAATAAGTAAGATAAAAGACAGAAATAACAGACACAGTGATTAAAAACTAACAAGGTAAATGATTTCTGTTTACAAATATAATAATTTGGAAGGGAAATTCCAAAGAATCTCAAAAAGCTCTGATTTAGTATTTGGCTTTTCAAAAAATCTATACAAGTATTATGTAATAAAATAAATGTTCTTTCTGTTATTAGAAACATGTAATTTTTGGTCTTTGTTTTGTTTTTTAACTTAGCATAATTAATTTATATTACATCCCAATTGTTATGCCCTCCCTTATATCTTCCATTTCCTACCCTCTCTCCCTCTTCTGCCATTTTCCCCTCCCCTAGAACTCTGACAGAAGTGGACCTCCTCCCCTACCATATGACCGCAGCCTATCCAGTCTCATTCAGATAGCCTGCATCCCTTTCCTCTGTGTACCCATTGGGCCTCCCCACCAAAGGGAAGTGATCAAATCAGGGGCACCAGAGTTCATGTCAGAGGCAGTCCCCACTCCCTTCACAACATGGAGGATGAGCTGTCCATTGGCTAGATCTGAACAGAGGGTCTAGGTTCACTACATTCGTTGTCCTTGGTTGATGCAACAGTTTATGCAGCCCCCCCACCCCTGTGCAGATTCACTGGGCTTAATCTTCTCCTTGTGGGGCTCCTGAACACTCTTGGTCCTTCCATCCCTCCCATTCTTCCACATCACTCTCAGCACTCTGTCCAGTATCCAGCAGCAAATCCCAATAACTGTCAGGATCCCACATTGGGTGGAGTCTCTCAGAGGACATCTATTTTGTGCTAATATGCACTTAAACCTGAATATATACCATGCTTGACTTTTTGTGTCTGGGTTACCTCACTCAGGATGATCATTTCTAGTTCCACCTATTTGCTTGCAAATTTCAAGATTTCCTAGTTTCTAATAGCTGAGAGTTTCTTGATCCACTCTTTGGTTGAGGGACATCTAAGTTGTTTCCAGATTCTAGCTATTACAAATAAAGCTTCTATAAACATAGTTGAACAAATATCCTTGTTGTATTGTGGAACATATTTTGGATATATGCCCAGGAGAGTATAGCTGGGTCTTCAGGTAGAAATAGTCCCAATTTGATGTTTAAAAAGTGATGATGTAACACTCATATATATGTATTTTTGAAAATCATCTGAAATTTAAATCACACACATAAAAATGTAATTTCATATATAAGAGATAAATTTCAAGGGTCATGTGATAATATTAATAAAGAAAATATATGGATGTTTAATAAAATTGAAGTACATAAACAATATTAAAAATAGTATATTGATTTTCACAGGAAGAATTTATTGGAGTATTATTAAAATTATACATATACATATACCAATAGTAGTCATGGAGGGGGAGGCTACTAGTTTGAGGGTGAGAAGGCCATGGGAAAAGTTGGAATGAGGGAAAATAGGGATTGTAGGAAAGAAAGGAGGAAGAGAATGATGTAACTGTAATTTAATTAAAATATATTCTAAAAAGTAAAAGATTGTCAATTAATTGATGAAATATTTGCCAAATTAAAAAAGAATCACAATAAAAAGAATGAAAAGCTTGCCATAGAAGTAAAGAATTTAGCATTCATATAAATCCATAAAGTATTCATATTAAACATATGTGAAAATCAAATAAATAAAATATGATTGTTCATGAAAGTAGTTAACTTTATGATTAATGTGTGGCTAGAAATTCCATAGAAAAGATATGCAAATAGGCAGTCATAGCATAAAATCATGTCATGATCTTTATTATGGTAGAATATATATAATAAATCCAAGAGATACAATCTCAAAAAATGGAATAGCTAAACTTTCATTTAAAAAACTGACAATAATTAATTAGGGTTTGAATGTAGCACAGCTGAAACTTTCTCATTTTGGAAAGCCTTAACAAAAGTTCACTATATTTTTTAAAACCTTCAACAGTTTTTCTACAGTAGAGCTAAACATGAATAAGATTCTGGGAATTTTTTAGGTATTCTTGCCTCTTAGATATGATACACATACATTTTAGATATTACTTCAATTTTTTAATCTGGATGTGACAATGCAGAGGTTTCTGGATAATGCTAACTTTTCAATAGATTAAATGAGAAATGGCTATGTCCCTTCTTCATGTGGGTATGCCTTTTTCATTAAATCAAAGACCTGAATAAGACAAAAATCCTGAATCAATGGAACCTTTTCTGTCCAACGTCTTCAAATTGCTACATCAGGCTTTTCAGGGTCTTGGATCTCAAATGAGACACGTTCTCTTTCTGTGCTTCCAGCCTTTAACCTTTCAGACTGGAATATGCATGGTAAGCTCCCTTAGTATTGAGGTCTTTGGTCTCAGATCTAACAAAATGTATACTTTTGTGTGTATTTCTTTTTTGTGAAATGTAAATTTTTTGATGAGGCCTCCATAATCAACTACTTTTAATACCCTCCCTCCCTTTCTTTCCCTCCCCCCTCTCTCTTTCATTCTCTTTTCTATATCTAATATTGATAGTTTTTTTTTCTGGATACATATACACACAGATTTTTTATGTGGAGATGTAGAGATTGCTTGTAACAAAAATATGAGGAGTTTAAATACTCCAGTATTTCTTAGTTGCATTTCAGAAGTACAGACATCAAGGGTGGTTCTATTGAAGAGTCTGACATAAATGAGTAAGAAGTTATTAGAAACTGGAGAACACTGATAACATGCTCTAATGTTTTCTGAAAGTAGGAACTGATAATGGAATTCGATGTTTAGCTGGATAGATTTTTCAGCAGATATTGAGAGAAGCAATTCAATTCATCTGGACTGCTTATCATCTGGTGTGGACCGAAAGAGGAGAACTTAAATGATACACATAAAATGACTCATAATAAAGAAAGTTTGGAAAATCCTCAGTATATACATTTTTTAAAAATCCTAAACACCCTTTGATGATGTCATTAAAAGTATAGCTAAAAATTGTTGGATAAGATTCTTGTAGACCACAGATCTAATTTATCTTCTAAACAAAACTAAGAATACATGCAATATGATATTATAAATGGTGCCATGTGAGCTTAAAGGAAAACAAAAGCAGGAAGAAATGAGGAGGAAAGGCAATGGAGAGATAATTGGAGATGCTTCTATTGCTGTCACTTGGGTGGGTGAAGCAGCTTCCTCTTTTAGTTGGAATCTAATGTCTTAACAGAGAATTTACTTGTTGGGGTCCACATTAAGTGGCTTGTGGATACAGCTGTCTGGGGGAGGGGCAAAATTTAGGAACATTCAGCACTCCCATGAGGGCAATACTAAAATCTCAGTGGACCTGAAAAAGAGTATGTCAATCTGAAGATAATTATTCAGTACTAGACTGTACTTTGCTGTTTTAGAAATGATTATAATCAACCACTAACTCTCACCAGCCAATATCTTTTTTTAAAATGGGATATCTGTGTTATTTCTCAAAACTGTTTGCAAGCACATGGAGTATCTAGTTTCACAAGTGCTTAGCTAGAGAGGAACTTGGACACAGTTTCTGTACAGAAAGACTGATTCCTGGATATGACCTTGCACTTTATACAATACACTTGATACAAAAATATATAACTATTTTGAAGCTATTGATATAGATTTGTACATGTGATGAGAACAGGAATTATTGCCAGGTAGTGTTAGTACATGACTTTAATCCCAGTACTCGGGAAGCAAAGACAAACAGATCTCTGATTTTGAGGCCAGCCTAGTAAACAGAGTGAGATCAAGGACAGACAGGACTACAAAGAGAAACTCTGTCTTGGAAAAAAACAGGATTTTGGTGGTGTAGACTGAATTATACTACAAATTTATCATGTGGAATCACAAGTTACCAATTTGACAATGTATTATTATTTCAAATGATGACTTTTGGAAGAAAATTGATTATAGATGATGTTGTGAGGATTAGGCCTTCATCATGTGGTTAGCATTTTTTTAAGTTTAAGAAAGCTTCTTTTGCTTTCTTTGTAATTCCCACTTAAGGATCTAGTATGACAAACACTAGACATGGGTTTCAAAAAGAAGCTTATCATATTCCTATTAATTTTTTAAACTTCTACTATTTCAATTTTTGAGAAAATAATTTTGGGTCACTTATACAACTTAATAAGGGTATTTTGTTACAGCTATTGAATGCAATGTGGACAAATATTCCCACTAACAGTTATGAACCAAAATATGAATGTTTATCAAAAATCTATATGCCTAAGCCCAATTGCTTAATGAGAATTTTATAGTAGTTAGTAGCAAAACAGAAACATGGATATAACAATTTATGAATGAATAATTCTAGCTTTATTTCTGTGGTAAAAAACTATTGAGCAACAAGTAAAAATAGACAACTGTTACATAAAACTGTTGCAGAATTGTCTCTCTGATTTATATACTGAGAGAAAAATACCTGATTCTAAAGTATAAGTAGATTCTTATTCTACAAATATAAAAAAGAAAAGCAACTAAAGTAGTGTATAATCATAGAGTTCCATACACTGGTTAGTATATGGAAGTATAAACAAAGGTAAAATTAAGGAACACTGAGTGGTGCTAGAAATAGTCTGTAAATTGATGTTCCTGGTGTCTACACAGAGTGAATGTTTATGTGAATTATTATGGGTAGGATAAAGCATTGAGATGAAATGAAAGACAAAGTATATCATTATGCTCTATCTCTGTAAAAATAAAACCTCATTTCCCATCAAAAGTTATATTTTTAAGAAAGGACTATAAGCAAAAAAAATTTGTGTATGGCTAGCTGGGAGCACATGACTTGCTCTAGATAAATGGATGTTTCTTATGGAATAAGTGAGCTGAGCAAATTAAATGTGCCTTCTGAGCATCCTCACCATGGACAGGCCAGCAGTTCCATCTGGCCTAAGCTTTTGTGATGTCAGTACCAAGGAATGTGAGGAAGGAGATGGGGATGAAGGGACAGCCATGATGGATTTGGGACAGCTGATCTATATAGATCAGCACACAACCTCCTAAAAGAGTAGCAGAGGCAGGGATGAAACACTGAGACTTGAGAGCAGTGGGAACTGGGAACTGATTACCTTCTTAATGGGTTGATGTAGTCCTGGTAGTTGGTGTCTGCTTTGAGCTGGCCTCTCAGCAGAGCTGAATGGAGGTAAATGTGGTCACCCTGGGGAGGGTCCTGTGGTCAAGCTACTTTGTGTCTTGCTGATCAGTCTTCAATGTTTCACTTCTCTTATGCATTAACTGAATGCTTCTTCCAATAATATAGAGAAGGAAGTACATGCTTGAGAATAAAGATGAATGGAAATATCTATGGAACATGTGAGGATTTCTGGAAGGTATGCACATGTTAAGGAAGAAAAGCCATATGAGTTAAAAAAAGAAAAGCCTTATGAATGAAAGGTGTCCTTAGCACTAACCATAACCCTTGAGTTCCTAGTGAAGGTGTAGAGGTCTCTGTGTTGGGTCATGAGAAAGTTCTGCACAGGATATACCTCTTCCATCCACTACAAATGCTGTTTCAGTTGGGTTCTGTCTTCACTTGTACCAAAGGAAGGATCTGTAATCCCTTGAGTTTGCTTCCTGTCTGTCTCCAGGTTCCTGACAAAATTCACAGATGGTTTTCTGGGTTTGAGGTCAATGAGTACCTTGGGAATGGAGGCTGAATTTGTGGGTCTCATAAAACTCTGGTTATTGAATGTGATGATGTGGGTTTTCTCTTAGAGTAGAGGAGCAATAATAAGGATCCCAAAACAGATGGTAATACAGATCAAACTATGTAGCCTCTCCCACACAAAGAGCTGCTTTAGGAGTGGTGGCTATATCTGGGATTCTTTCTCTACAGGGCATGAGTAGGAGCCTGGTTCCTGTCCTCTCCACACCAGCATGCTGTTTCTTGTTCCCCTGCTTGTTCTGTGCTTGCACTGTTCTTTCAGGAGCTCTAAGTTAGGTAAGTTATTGTGAGTCAAAAAACCTAATGCTTATAAAGAGAAGAGGATAGTGCTTAGAGATCTCTTCTACTTTCCAGTTTAATTGGGACATGGGCAGTCAACTTTTTAAAGATTAATTAATTTATTTATTAATTTTCATCCTGGTCATAGCCCTATCCCTCCTCACCTTCCAGTCCCACCCTCCCTCCCTCCCTCCCCTACATCCTCCTCCTCTATTCCTCAGAAAAGGAGAGCTCTACTTCCAATCCACCCCATATCATCAAGTTGCATCAGGACTGAGCACTTTCTCTTCCCCTATGGCCTAGCAAGGCAGTCCTACTGAGGGAGGGGGGTGATAAAAAAAAAGCTGGCTACAGAGTCCATGTCAGAGAAAGCCCCTGCTCCCCTTACTGGAAGACCCATATGAAGTCTGAATTGCCCATTGGCTACATCATTGTAGGGGGCTTAAGTCCAGTCCCTGTGAGGTCCTTGGGTGAGTCTTGAATATCAGCCAGACCCCCAGGGGTCTGGTTATTTGGCTTTGCTTATCTTTTTGTGGAACTCCTCTCTCCTTCAGATCATTTTCTTTTCTTTTATTGTGTTTCTTTTTAACATATACATTTATATTATTACACATGATTAAAATAAACTACATACAGCATGAAGAACCATGAGCCAATCAAGAATTATATAAATGTTATATTCATAGTGATTTGGCTATTTGTATTTTGCAAACTTGAAGGAAATACCTTTCCTATCTTATTGGGTCTAAATTTCTTAATGAAGATCAATATCTATCATATCTCATTTCTATTAAGTTAAAACATCTATCTTGATCTAAAAACATCTTAACCCCTAACCTACTAAGCTTAATTGAAAGATTGAACTCTTTGATCTTCAACCGCATCAGAAATTTAAGAAGGAATAAAACTTAAATACCTGAGTGAACCAAAATGAAAAAAAAATGACAGAGACAGTTTGCTGCCTGAGCAGTCATTCACCACTCTCTATAATATTGGAACATCATCTTCAGCCTTCTGGCCAAATATATTTGACAGACATATTTGTAAGACAGGAACTACTGAGGACTTGCTTACCCTGTCTTGGTAGAATTTGGCCATTGACTCTGCCTGCATCTAACCTTGCCTATTTTTAGGCAGAATTCTGTCTGTGGTAGAAATGAGGACAGTTTTGCCCAGGGCTTGTTTGCCACATTTGAAATCAACTCCATAAGGAGATTCTTTGATGTTCATCTTCTTTGAAACGGGGTGGGTATTACCAGGAGTTAACTTGTCTTGTTGTCAAAGAATCTTTAGAATAATAAAAACATCTTAAAATGCCATATTCTCTAGGTCTCTGAGGCTTTTGAAGACCTTTTTTATTTTACCTTATATATCAATAGCATATCTATCTGTTAGACCTAAAATATGGATTCTTGTGATAAATTTAGACTAGCTTTTTACATGACTGTGATTTGCATCAATATACAAACTTTAATACCATTGAATTAAAAAATAAACTTATTTCTGAGCAATAATTAAGGTCTTGAGATGAGGAGTCGATTCAAAAGTCTACCTTTTGTTCTATCCTCCCTCTATATTTCTATATCAACCTTTCTTTCCTTTCAGCTCTTATCTCCTTACCTGCAAAAGAAAGATAAGTGAAAAAAGAGATGTCCCTGTGTCAAACCTAGTTTCCTCTCTGTAACAGACCATTAATACTTATAATCAAGTAAAAATAAGCATCTGTAGACAAAGAGATTAAAGAGAAACCTATCCAGCTCCCCTTAGAGGAAGTGGGACATCATTTTCCTAAAGTTTCTTCAGGCTGATTTAAGGCAACCTTTTCTTAATCGGTGGTCTTAGTGCTTGAGCTACAGGTGTTCTGTTCTGGAAGTTATTTTGTTTTGTTTTGTTTTTTGCTTTGTTTTTGTTTCTGTTTTATCTCCTATAACATTGTAGTCAAGGCTATTCCATACTGTATTAGTTAGGGCTTCATTGTCTTATAGAGACATCATGACCAAGACAACTCTTGTAAAGGAAATCATTGAATTAGATCTGGCCTACAGTTTTAAATATTTAGCCCAGAGTCATCATGGTGGGAATAATGACAGTACAGGTATGCATAGTGCTAGAGAAGGAGCTGAGAGTTCTACATCTTGATCCACAGGCAACAGATTGAGATTGTGTGTCACAATGGGTGTAGCTTGAGCATAAGATACCTCATAGCCCTCCACCACAGTGGCACACTTTCTCCAACAAAATAACTCCTAATAGTGCCACTCTTTTTGGACCAAAAATTGGAACACTTGAGTCTATGGAAGTCTTACTTATTCAAACCATCACAACCACTTTCTGTTTTATAGAGTTCAATATATTTGGCTTTACATTGCAGTTTTAAGCCTTTGTAAAGATTCTTGCTGGGTGATAGGTATGGATCTAATTGGATTATTCTACATGCAGACCTCAAGTTTGACCAGCCCCATTGTTGAAAATGTTTTCTTTTTTTTCAAATGTGTACTTCCGGATTCTTTGCTAAAATCAAGTGTTCATAAATGTGTGGATTTGCATCTGAGACTTCACTTGCAATGATCAACGTGTCCATTTTATGCCAACACCATGTGGTTTTTTATTACTAGAAGTTTGTAGGAGAGTTATAAATCAGAGATGGTGATACCTCTGGAAGGTCTTTTATTGTATAGGATTGTTTTAGCTATCCTGTTTTTTTTTTTTTTAATTCAGCCACTTCATTGAAGGTGTTCATCAGCTGTAGGAATCTCCTGGTAAGAATTTTGGAGTCCTTTATGTATACTATCATATTGTCTGCAAATATCCATACTTTGAGTTCTTCCTTTCTAATTTGAATCCCTTTTATCTGTTTTAGTTGTCTTATTGGTCTAGCTAACTTCAAGTACTATATACAATGTTTATGGAGAAAAAAAGACAGTGGGTTGTTCATGATTTTAAGCAAGTGCTTTGAGTGTGTCTCCATTTAATTTTATGTTGGCTATCTGCTTGTTGTAATTGCAATTATTATGATTAGGTATGTGCCTTGTATCCATGATATATACAAAATTTCTTATCATAAAGGGGTGTTACATATTTTTCAAAAGCTTTTCAGCATTTAATGAGAGGATCATGCATTTTTTTCTTTCAGTTTGCTTAAATGGGGCATTATGTTAACAGATTTTAATATGTTAAACCATTTCTGCATCTGTGGAATGAAGCCTATTTTATGATGGTGGATAATCTATATTTAGTGATTTTATAATTTATTATAAAATAAAACATAATACTTAGTTTTATATTTTATATTTTAAAATTATATTTAGTCAATATTAATATTTAGAGTTACTATCTTGACATTTTTTACATCCTCCAATTCAATTGCAGAGCTCTTCTCCAGGATGAATTTAACTATTTAATGGTTTTTTAATTGTATTTTATATTTTTGCTATGACAGTGAAGGTATTACTTAGGAAAGGAGTATAGAACATAGATCAGTCTACTGATACATTGCTAAAAGCTCCTGGGGGAAATCTTTTACATTTATTAAAAGCTTTGTATTCTGGTGTCCAGTGAGATAAAGGAAGATCTCCATCTCTTGCAAGTACTGTTCACTCAAATTTGTTCAATCAAATTTGATCCACGTAGGCAGGTTGGAGGAATTTTGACTTTGACTCTGGCTATATGCAGAACTTTAAATGCCAGCATTTTGGAGACTTGGTGGTGGGAGGACAAGGCTAATTAATATTTGGACAACTAAACTCAATAAAGCATGTGATGAAGATTGAGGTAAGAGCCTCTGCTTTTAGAATGGGGATTCCGGAATGACAAACCTCTTCTTATCACCAAAGAAATGGGAAAACTATTCCCTATTTATCTTAATTTGTTCAACTTCCCTTGGGAAAGAGGCAGGTCTTTCTATAGTTCTTCTTTTCAGACTGTAATAGACTGATGACTTAGTTTACCATATGATGTTCTTCCCTTTCAGTTGACTATGAAAATGTTCCATTGTCAGTACATGAGAAAGACTGAAATGTCCACCCTGGATAGTCAATAGATGAGTACATACCACTATATTTCCTTTATTTGTTCTTTTCCACCCTGTATTCTGTGAAGAAAAGAAGCAGATGGACACTGGCCAAACTTTATGGGAATACATGAATGGCTATTTTACTGTACAGTTTTCCTGTAAATGAGAAAGAGTGAGCACAGGACTTGAGCAACAGTATGCAGAGCTTCTTTGGGGAAGGCTGGAGGTAAACACTCCATTTCTGAATTTGGAATAGGGAAAAGCCTGCTTCCCACACCCAAGAGAGAATTCCTACACTGTATTAAGGAGTTTTGGGTGATTTTGACCTTTTTCATACCAATTTCTCTTCCAGTGGGAATGGTCCATCTTCCTCATGATTAGGGAGTGTGGTCTAGTCCTGCGTTGGTAAGTGGTAATACACAGATTCTTTCAGGTTGCACATTCAAATATACATTCTCCCAAACATAAACTTGTACCTTTACCTTATATAAGGACAGCAAGAAGCTGAGGATGGATTCATACATTTGGGATTAAAAAAAAACTCTCTTGGAATCTCTATCAGGAAAAATAATAGTTGATAAACTTACATTATTTTGAACCTAAGATCTCTAAATTGGTGAGAGTGGATCTGTTTGATAATGTGGAATGTTCAGATGATGCTCATAGGCCCTTATTAGTTAGTCTTGATAACGTTCAGCTCCTATGAATGTAATCAGGTTTCTTTGTTAATGCCCGGCTAGTGCTCTGGAGAGGGTCCAGGGTAGTTTCTCTGGTATTGGATGTGGATGCCCTTTTAGTTCATCTCTTGGGTGGACAGAGCTGATGGCTCAGGCAACCGATCAGAATTGAAAGAAGAAAAAGGAAGGAAAGGGAAAAAGAGCCCAAGGTTTCTTCTCTAGGGACTGGCTGTACTGCGGCTGAGGAGAACTTAAACTGACCACCTTTTTTCCTTATGGCTGAGGCTGTAAAAGCGGCTTCTAGCTAGAAACTGCACGGGGGTCATAAAAGGAGGCTCTTTGATCTGTAGATAGGCCTCTTTACGGAGATCTCCAATAAGTTGGTGTAAACTTAGGCTTATTAGCCGTAGAAGGCTGATGCCCCTGAGTCTGCTAACTTATTTGCTAATCTACAGATAAATAAGGAGTAAGAAAAAGATAGAAAATAAACCACTCACACACATACGTTCAAGAGAAGAGGATCAGGAGAAAAGGTGGATGAAATCAGGCATCTTAACTTCAACTGAAGTTGAGCTGCTCCATTTTTTCTTTCCAACTTTTCTCTCTCTCACAATTATTGTAGACCATACTTATACTTCTGAGAAAAGGGAATTACCTCATAGTCAAAAGAGTACAATTAATCACAAAACAAATGCATTCTAAAAACACAACAGGTTACATGTTTTAAATCTAAACATTTCTTATCTATGTATCCATTACATAAGTTCATGGTGAGTTCGGAATGACGAAGATTGACAGGGTCTAAGGTTCATAGGGTCAGAAACTTACAAGAGTATACAACGTATCAGTTAGGATGGACCTGACTATACATTATCCAGCTATCTCTTAGTTCATTATGAGCTCAGGACAAGAATTTTGTCTGTCTTACATTCTAAGAAACAGAGTAAATACAGATATATCTAAGTAACTTCATTCCATATAAGTTCACATGGAGTTTAAACAAATTTGGCTATATTTATGGTGAAATACCAGGATTCGTGGTGCCATCTGCGGTGGAGGCTTATATGAAGCCACAAATCTGCTGGTAGGCTATCCTAAGTGAGGCATCTGGAGGTCCACAAAAATATTTATTCCAGCCATAAACTAACTTTAACTTTTAAAACTATTTGAGCCAAATCAGGAATTCCATAATCAGGGATTAATTCATCTGGATAACAAAAAGTACATCTTCAATAAGATCCTCTAGGAAATTTGCTCAATCAGAGCTGGTCACTACCCAGAAAATAACAATTCACACCAATGCCAGATGTATTTATTTTTGGTTTTTCGAGATAGGGTTTCTCTGTGTAATCTTGGCTATCCTGGACTCACTTTGTAGACCGGGCTGGCCATGGATGTAGTCCTGGCTGTCCTGGACTCACTTTGTAGATCACGCTGGCCTTAGACTCACAGTGATTCACCTGCCTCTGCCTCCCTGGGTGCTGGGATTAAAGGCATGCGCCACCATGCCCGGCTCTAATGCCAGATTTCAGAGAAATGCAGCAGTGCACAATTGACAGGGTAGTCAGAGGTTGGAAGCAATTCTGGGGCACATCACGATACAGACCTTGCAAATATCGGATCACCTCCAGAGATCTCTCATGCCTCCGGGACTTTCCCAAATCAATGGCTCCTGACAGCATGTCAGAGGCTGGAAGCAGTTTCAGGGTACATCGTGGTATAAGACCTTGCAAACACCAGATCACCTCCTAGACAGCCCACATGCCTAGTGAGCCCCCTCAACAGGGCGGCTCTTGGCATTTCTTGAAATGTTTGCTGTCAGAAAGTATCAGAACTTTGATGTATTTAAATATAGATAGGCTATGATATATCTCTGCCAGTGTCATGAATCTGAGGAAGTTTTCAGAGGTTTTTGCTATTCAGAGTTTAGAGTGTCTGATTATCTGTTTTTGGAAACTTTGTCTGAGAACTAGAAACAGTAAGGGTATGGTTATCTGAAATGAGGTAATGAACAATTATTCTCAAAGTATAAAGTGTGAGTCTGGGGAGGCAGGATATATTGTGTTAGGTGACCCAGCATGAGTGGCTCAGGTCTTATGAAATAGCTGATACCCATGTTATTTTGCGCTACTATAAATGCCTCTGTTACCTGCAGTTTGTAGTATCTAACAGTATTTACAATTTGGAATGGAGTCATTACAATTTCAAGTGGAGTTGCCCTCTGCACATTTTTATAACCTAAAGATTTAATTGCAGAGTTATGCTCTCAGGCCAAATTTCAACTGCCCCAGGTTTTTAGTTTTTTCTTGCACTTATTTTTTTCCTGTGTCAATGGGAGGTTTTACTTAGGAAAGTCATATAGAACAGAGAATAGTGTATTTGTGCATTGCTAAAGGTTCTTAGGTCATTTACATTTGCAAAATCCTTTAGTTTGACAAAAGGGACATCTCTACCACTCCCAGATACTGTTATTTGTTCATTTAAATTCTATCCACACATGTATCTTGGATCACCAGTGTATCTTTGGTCTCTTTTAATTGAAAATGAATATGTTCCATGGGTCATGGGCTTTTAACTAAGAAATGGTAATGCAGGATTCAATACACCATATTTCTCAGACATCAATAGCACAATAGTGGGGGAATAAAAGAAAAGTGCTGAAAAAAAGACTATCTCTACATCTTCAAGACTGAATGTCAACTTAGAATAAGATAGAGCTTCCCTTGAAAAAAAGGAGTTGGTTGGGATGGTATCCAATTGGCTACCTTTCTCTTATAATTCTTCAAATTTTTTTCTTTCACTATACCTGCATATAATAAGAAGCCCATTTGCTACATTAAGAACTGTTTAGGCATTATAGGTTCCTGTGGGCTCTGCACTAATCAGGTTTTTAATTTCAGATGTGAAGGCATCAGTGGGAGTGGGTTAAAAATATCTGGGACTAGGCCTTTGGGGATCTATTATCCTGGCTATTTCTCTCTTTCTCTGGTTCCTTCTCAGCATAACTGCAAAATTCTTTTCTTTTTCTTAATCTAGGCTGTATTATATTCTGTCATGCCTTGTGCCCAGAGCAAAGGGACCAGCAACCATAGATTGAAACCATGGTGTTGAAAATTCCTACACATTTCTTTTACTGCTTAGTTTACCTTATTTCCTCCCTCCCTAATTTCCAAAGCAATCTGCTAGTCTTCCACGAGGAATTAAAAGGTACAAGGCAGTCAATGAAGATATATATGTGATATCCCTATTGCTTTGTTTTCTCATGATTTCTGTGACTAGCTTTTTCTCTTGAATTCTTATACCTACCTTTTATATTTACTTTTATGAGCCTGGTTTATTTTGGGATCTATTTCAAATATGATAATTTTGAGGACAAAGTGATACCAGACTCAATGATTTATAGGACAAGAAGCCCCTTTCTTTAAAAAAAATGAGTACCCATGGGCATAATCTTAGCGTTCTCCAGTAGTTCCTTGAAAGGAGCATGAGGAAGCTATCTGCATTTTCTCAGACACATAGCTAAGCTACGTCCAGTTTTATGTACAAAGCATGGTGAAATATGGGGTATATTAACAGTTCTGAAGACTAGGGTACCTGATATCTTTATAAAATGTTCATGGAATATTTTATGAAATAATTCATAACAAAATAGTATACACATTGAGACCAACTTATAGAATTTGATGGCATAGGTAACTGTGTAGAAAGAAATAGATCTAAATTTTAAAAATTATTGTATATGAATTATGGTGTTAGTGGTAGGAAGATTTTACTCCTTACATGTTCTTATATTACTGCTCTAGAGATATTTGTATTTCATACTCTTTAGTTCATTTTCATAATTAAAATTTATTATAAATTATTGTCATGACGAGTAAAAATGAATGCATCTATAATGTGCTTTTTCACATAGTTCTGAATTAAGAATAATTATGCTTTAAGAAAACTTCCTAGATTATTGGTACTATATCTGCTTAGTCATTTAAACTAGCTAAACAGAGGCTAGATGAAATGGCTCTGTGGCTAAGAACACTGGCTGCTTTCCCAAAGGATCAGGGTTCAATTCTTAGCACCCACATGGCAGCTCACAACTGTCTGTAATTCCAGTTCTAGAGCATCTGACACCTTCACATAGACATGTGTGCAAGCAGAATATCAATGTACATGAAATAAAAACAAATACAATTATTAAGCTATCTGAACATTTCTATCATGTACTATCACCTGCAATTTTGTGTTTTAGCAAGCATCTCTTGATAAATATCTGACTTATGTAAAGTTTAATAAACCCTCTATTTGTCCTTCCCAACATTTTTGAAGAAGTATAAGAGATAGTTTAGAAGTATGAATGGCAGTTAGGTTCAGAAGTTACATAGATATCACAGTATCACTTTATTCTGTTCATTTAGGAAACTTACATGGCAGAGACAAAACCAAATGATGGAAATGGAGGTTTATGCATAATGAAATGGATATTACGACAGCAATATAATCTGCTTCATGAGCCTTAGCTAGCATTTAGCTTACTAAATTAGATATACTAAGGCTGGAAAGATTGCTTGGTAGTTAAGAATTCTTTGCTGATCTTCCAAAGGACCCAAGCACCCACATTAGATAAATTCCAAGCACCTGTATCAGATCACTCAGTTCAACCTGTAAACTCTAATGCCAGAGATTTGACACTTTTGGCCTCCAAAGGCATCTGTACTCACATGCACATATTCCCCACTTCCACAGATAATTACAATGAAAGTATATATGTTCATTTTGAAATATTAAAACCCCTTTCAAGTAATTAGATGTGATTTTTATAATTTATAAGCTAAAATGTTACTAATACCTGAACTATGATATTTAATGTCTTCTATAAAATGTGTTCATTACTTCCATTAGTTTAATACCTATTGGAAAGAAGTATTATTCTTCTTAGTTAAGTAAAATGTAAAGACAACTCATTATATAATTTTCTAAAATTAGTATAGCTAGGAACAGGCTGATAAAGTGTTATAAACCATGTATTCATCTATACACATTGATTTCTAACAATGGGTTAAATAAGAGTTGAAGAAATTCTCTAAATTTACTAGTTATAAGTAAAATGTGCTTTCATGTTATATTTCTCTTAAATTTTATACTCAATGGATAAAATAAGAAAAAAATCAATACTTAGTTTGATATATGAACCTTATAATTGACTCGTATTCTCCACATATGTTGTAAGCATTTTTATGCTGAGAAATAGCTATTGGTGGAGGCAAGAATAACAAACAACTACAAAGCTATTGAATACTTCTCATGGGTCCCTATGGTTACATTCTTATTTCTAAATGTGTAAAGAACACAGAAGTAAAGCTATCCCAATCACCATTATTTTAGGCACACATGGGAATGTAATGGGCTTGGTGCGTGTGAATCCCACATGTAATTTTGAAAAATGACTCCCTTGTCAACATTTTGCAAAGACAAAAATGAGATGTACAAGAAACACATTCATAGTATTTAGCATCTGGTCAGTTTCTTGCGTTGTCTCTTATTACAATAAAGCCTTTTCCATACTTCCAATTGTATAAATTCTCAGAATGCCTGGGAAAAATAACTTCTAAGTTCAAAAGCTTAAAATGAAAAGTATTATATAATCAGAGCATCGTTAGAGAGGTAACATCTAAAACTAGTGTAATTACAGTAGTAATTTATTTAGTAAATAAATGTACTCCAACATTAGTCACTATGTTAGACATTGAGAAAACATATACAAATTATGTGATCTTTACATTTGAAGCACACATAAGAGAAAAGAGCCTTTGTGGTAGCTCTTAGAAGAATAACTATGAACATAGCTACCACAGAGGTTCCAAAAGAATTACATGGAGGCATAAAGATCTTGACATAAATAGGAGTAATGAGTATGACATTAGAGGGCTTTCTAACAGAATGTCATGCCTGGGTCATCATCAAAAACAGATAAATTGTATTTTGCAAATTATGAAGGAAATTCTGTGGGAATAGTAGGGAACAATGAAGAATACACAGAGTATGTAGAGAAGTGGTTCTCAACATTCCTAATACTATTTAAGTCCCTTTAATTAAGTCCCTCATGTTGTTGTGACGCCCAACCATAACATTATTTGTTATTACTTCATAACTGTAATTTTGTTACTGCTGTGAGTCACAATGTAAATAATTTTGGAGATATAGAGATTTGCTAAGGGGTCTGGACCTGCAGGCTGGGAGCCACCGATATAGAGAGTTGAAATAAGGGCAACGTATAAAAATGTAGAGGTTTAGACAAGAACATATTTTTAATAAAATATACACATGTTAATACTCATTTTTCCACAGAGAGTAGTACTATAACTACATATGCAAAAAGATCTGTGAAATCTCAGGTATATTATATGGAATGATATAACACTCACATATAATCTATGTACATTAGAATATCTATAAATTTATTTTAATACAATATTCATGTTACATATAGAATAGTTATATTGCATTGTTTAGTGGAATTGTAAGAAAATGTGTTTACCAAGTTGGTACATATTTTGTAAAAGTAAAATTAAAAGTTTTTTACATAATTTATTAAGTCCCTGGATGCCAATATAATTGATATGAAAATTGATTATTTTCACATGAACTAAAACAAAAGTTTTTATTAAGTATGTATAGAAACAGACATTGTGAAGTAAAGGGGAAATAAAACACTTAGCAACATTAATTGTGTCAGTATTTTTCATGAGAAAAACATAAGGAAATATAATGAAATTGGCTGAAAGATAGCTATGTTTTTAAAATCAATGTTCAGTAATCAGTAAGAGGAATTCAAAAGACCAGCACAAAGCTCAAATCTAAAGATTTATTTTAAGTGCTTAAAAAATTAGCTCAGATATACATGGATCCAAAGAGAAACAATGTAATTATGTGTACATTTTCAGTAGCAAATATCAAATGCACAGCTTATGTTGTGGTTTACATTTAATAAGTTCTATTATTATCAATTGAATATAATTAAGAGTTATAACAGTTTTGACAGTTATATCTAAAAGACATACTCTAATGACATTAAACTACTCTCCTAGAATTTAAAACCTAAGGATTAATTATATGACAATGAAAACTTTTCAAAAACTCAGCTTGAAATCATTTTATTAGGAGTATATATACAGTTACATTAAAAGACCTTTATTCTTTAAGTGTTTCTCAGCAGTCATCGTCAAACCCCTACCCAGATCTAGCCAAGAGAAAGAACATTCTGCATAGTAAGTGGAGAGTGGGGACTGACTTTCACACGAACTCTGGTGCCCCTTACTTGGTCATGTCCCCTTGATGGGGAGGCCCGATGGCACTTGGAGGAAGGATAGCAGCCTACCAAGAAGAAACTTGATACCCTAGCATCATATACAGGGAGAGGAGGTCCCCCTCAGTCACAGTCATAGGTGAGGGGAATGGGGTGAAAGCGAGAGGGAGGGAGGAATTGGAGGATGCATGGGATGGGATAGTAAATGAGATGTAATATGAATTATTTCATTTTTCAATTTAAAAAAGTGTAAAAAAAAGACCTTTATTCTTCATTATTGGAATAGCAACATGTCACCATTACTTAAGAAATTCAGGTAATTCTAAGATTCCAAAAAGAATTAAAGCCAGTTATGACATTTTGTTATTTGTATGTGTACTTCAAAAACAATATTATTTGTATTAAGTAGCCTATTTACTTTAATATAATTATGCCACTTACTTTCTGGAATATTAATTTATATTAGGAAAATCAACTGAAAATGTAATGAACTGAATATATGACAAAAGGCAGTAACATAGAGCCAAGAGGGAAATATAGAGAAAGGTTTTTGGAATACTTATATTCTTTCAACATACTTTGACTTCCATAAATAAATAAATGAAGGTAGTATATATCAACATGGAATATTATCAATGAATTTACTAAGTACATAGAATTCTTTTTTTCTCCTTTATTAATTTATTCTTGTTATATCTCAATGGTTATCCCATCCCTTGTATCCTCCCATTCTTCCCTCCCTCCCATTTTCCCCTTATTCCCCTCCCCTATGACTGTTCCTGAGGTGGATTACCTCCCCCTGTATATGTTCATAGGGTATCAAGTCTCTTCTTGGTAGAATTCTTGTCTTTAAAAAATAAGACTAATGTATATGGAAATATACAATATAATCAGCTGTTTAAAACAAACAGAAAGTTATTGGATTAAAATTGTGTTAGAGCTGAACCATACCAAACAAGAAACAGGTTTTTACAGTTCACATTCTTGGGGTTCACAATGGGATCATATATCCCCCAACCCTTTCATTTATTCCAGGCCCTAAATAGAATGAAAATGACAATTATAATTACAGTAATAATTATTACTTTCATGAAGTAAAAAATTAATTTCAATCTAGGTATTCATTGTTCATTTTCTTGAGATTATCATTTAATTGCAATATTTTTCCTTCTCTGTCTTTCTTCAAAACTGTCTGGTACACTCATAACCATTACTTCAAACTCATAGTCTCTCAGTAAATGTTGATACATACTTCTATGTATTTGTATGTAAATTTTTATATAAATATATGTACACATATATGTATAAACATATATTCCTAAATATAATCTGTTGGTTCTATATAATATTACTTGTATGTATGTTTCAGGGCTTACTGTTTAGCACTGGACAACTAATTGGTGTGATTTTCCCTGGAGACCATCTCTCCTGCTGCCAGTTTTGCTCAGTTACCTATGATTCTTTATGTAACTTCTTCATAAGCAGTAGATAATTCTTTATAACTATATCATGAAGAACCTATTAGATCACAGTTGTAGATCACATGCATTTATCTTCATTTTGTTCATTCTAATTTACCTGATTGATTATGACAATACTGTACATAGACTTTGATTTCCCATATTTCTGTGAAATTGTCATATCACTTGGCAACAGGAAAAGTAACTTTTCTTTGATGACCAACAAGGAGAATATGAAAATATCAAAAGTAATTAAAATAAACAGTAATGCAAACAATAAAAGCATTGAGCTATATAGCCTCAGGTAGAAAGAAGTATTTTTATATTACACAGATCAGGGAGAAAAGTTCTCAGCCTTGGGAAATTTAATTTGGACTTTCTACATCTTAATTTTCAAGTATCTTGCAAAACAACCAGTCTTTTCATATTCACTTCAATTTAAGTTCTCAAAGAAATGCCACCTCATTCCTTGTGGCACACAAAAGATAGGGAAGCAGTCTATCCAATGAGACCTGATAGGCTGTAGTCATATGGTGGGGGAGGAGAACCCCTGCTGTCAGAGGTCTACAGGAGGAGAATAGGGCAGAAGAGGGAAGGAGAGGGAATGGAAAGATACAAGTGAGGGGACAACAATCGGGATGTAATTTGAATAAATTAGAATTTAAAATTTGAAAAAATATTAAGACTCTCTAAAAAAACATTTTCAGAAAAACCCTGAAAAGTTGTTGCTTTCCTTTAACTGTTATATTGAACAACACAGAGCTGATACATGAGTATATTTTATTTCTTCAAATAGCTGACACTGAAATGATGAAAACTGAGAGAAAAGAGAGTTGTTCAATTTTCAGGTCTGGGTAGGCTTTTTGTTATTTCTCTTGTTGTTGAGGTCCAGCTTTAGTCCATGGTGGACATCTTCTCTTTCCTCAATTCCTATTATTCTTAGGTTTCAACTTTTCATGCTGTCCTTGATATCTTGGTTAGAGTGGTGTGTTGAAGTCTCCCACTATTAATGTGTGAGGTTTGATGTGTGATGTGTTTAAAATTGACCATTCTATTTAATTAAAATTAGCTTGAATTTAACTTAAAATTTAAGATATATTTATAATTGGCATTATTTTCTTATCAGTAGGTTCCGGACTTCATAACTCTTTTTAAAAAAGAAAACACTATTTCACCAAAGTAATAATTATGATTCAACTTTCAAGCACAAATACTCATTAATGAGCTATATACTAGTATGCCAACATATATGACCCTCTAAAGACAATTACACTGCAACCAGACTTAAATCCCCTTACTAAATTTTGTATTTCATCTGGCAGTAATCTCACTATATAATTCTAGTCTATATGCTTATATATTTTTCTGGCCTCAATTTCATGAGAAACAAACTTTGGCTCATTTAATATGCCTTGTTCTCATTTACCACTCACATATTTCTGTCCTCTCAAAAACGTTAAATCTAAATTTCATTATTTAATTTTTGTTCTTTATTTCCAAGGTACTGGTGAATAAGCTCGGGGCTTCATATAGCATAGGGAAGCTGTCTACCAATGATGAAAATCCCTAGACCACTACATTCCAAACTTTTTCTGAATTTGTTATTCCTAATATTGTTGCCTCTGCATGAATTGACCTCATAAGGGTTATATTTGTGCTCTCTCTCTCTCTCCTTCTCTCTCTCTTTCTCTCTCTCTCTCTCTCTCTCTCTCTCTCTCTCTCTCTCTCTCTCTCTCTCTCTCTCTCTCATTTCTTCTCATACAAAACATCTTGACTGCATCTTGCCTTCTTTCAACTTCTCCCAGTTATCGTTACTACCTATCGTCTCTACCAGATCCACTTCTCTTTTGTTCCCTTTAGAAATAAGCAGGCCTCCCAGGGATATTAAGGCTAGACAAAGCAACCCACTATGATGAAAGGGATTCCAAAAGCAGGCAGAAGTGTCCAAAGACAGCCCCTGCTTCCACTGTTTTCTTAAAGGGATTTGTTTACTGCTATAACAAGCATACCACTTATTGAGACAGGACCTTTTACTAAACCTGGATTTCACTACTTTGGCTTAGTTGGCTCTTACCTATATCTAACTAAACTTTTTGCATGAGGGCTAGGGATCTGAAACTCAGGTATTCTGTACTAAAAACCATCTGTCCCTGGGGGTTTTGTAGGGGGACTTTATTTCTCCCTCTGCTCTAAGTCCACCCATGATATCTATTCTATTCTCTCTCCCCAAAGTTACTCAGACATTCCTCCCTTGAATCCTTCTTGTTACTTAGTTTCTGTGTCTTTGTATTGTAGCATGAATGTCCTTTAACTACAGCTAATATCCACTTATAAATGAGAACATACAATGTTTGCTGTTCTCCATCTGCATTGCTTCATTCAGTATGATTTCTTTCATAGTCCCACCCATTTGTTTGTTAGCTTCAATATTTCTTCTTTTAGTTTTGTCTGAATGACCTGCCTTTTGGTGAGAATGGGTACTGAAGTCTCTCATTATCAATATGTGAGACCCATTTACTCATTTCCTTCAACTGTTTGCTTATCTTTTTCTTGACTTTCTTGACTTTCTTTATAGAGTTTATTTATTCCCTCCTATTTTTGTCTTATTCTAGGTTTCTTTAAGGGACTTATCCACTTCTTCCTTAAGGATCTATATCATCTCGGTAAAAGGCCACTGACTTGCTTCAGCTCTGTTGGAATATTTAGGGCTTGTTATAGTGGGAGAGCTGGAATCTGTTGGTGTCATATGCCCAGGCTGTTGTTGATTGTATTTTTTCCTCTGGCCTCTAGACATCTGCATTTGGGGTGGTTTTAGGTCTAGGTGCTGATTTCTGGGTTTCTTGTTGTTGGATGTGTATGTTGTTTCCACTCTGGTATTCTGGCCTTTGTGGTCTATGGTTGAGTAGGGGTTCTCCATCTGAGTTAAGGGTCGGACTTCTTGAAGCCAGTTGATCTTGTTTTGAGAAAGAGCCTCTGCCTATGTTGGGGGCTGGAGTACTGATAGCCTGAATGGCCTCTAATATAGCAAGGAATCTCTGCCTGAGTTGGTAGTAAGGAGAGGAGGGGGTTGGGATAGGGTCTGGGGTCACACTGAGAGAGTGCAGGATATCTGTAGGCAAGAGGACTACCTTGAGTTCTAGTTGCATATGTGGCATGTGGTTGGGCTAGGGGTGTCCCAAGAGGGAACCAAGAGAGTGAGGAATGTACTGACTACATGCCAAGAAGACAAGTAGTTAATTAAAAATTTAGAAAAGAAGGGGAGTAGTCATACATTCATGAGCACAGGTTTTCTTTCCTTCCAAAATAGCCATCTGCAGGGACTTTTGCATAGATGTCAATGCAGAGTTTAAGCTTTGTCCTCTGTTAAGTCATTGTTATTTCCTTTTTCTCTTTTTGTTGTTGTTTTGTTGTTGTTGTTTTTCTTGTATCATTTCTCCTACACCATAATTTTTTTTATTTTTATTCTTGATATTGTAATACAGTTTATATCAATTCTCCCTTCCCACCCTTCTCCCCAAACTCTCCAATATGCCCCTCCTTAAATACCATGGCCTCTTCTTTTATTAAATGTTCTCACATGTATATATGTATACATTATGTATAATATATTTATGTATGTGTACATTTAATTTTCTACATATAATATTCTCAGTCTGTATAGTGTTACTCACATGTATATGTTTTCGAGACTTACCATTTGGTATTGGATGACCAATTGGCATTCTTTTCTCTGGGGAAGACTATTTATCCCACTCTCAGAATTACTCAGTTGGCTGTAATTCTTGTGTAGGGTTGTTGACTTCTGGTGTTTCCTCCACCCACTTTGTCCTATATATTGTTGTTGCTCTTATTCAGCTCATGTTTAGTCAGTCATGTTGGTGAGTCTTCATTGGGTTTAGCTTCTGAAATTACTAGAAGACACAATCTCACACAAAACTTTTTAATGTTTTTTCAATGGTATAATCTTTATTTCCCTCTCCCATAATGCTTACTGAGCCTTGACTGTGAGTGTTGTTTTGTAGATGTATCATTTTGTACTGTGCTAACAGTGTGGTATTTTGATTGGTTGTGCATTTCTGTAGTAGTCTTCATTTGTTGCAGAGAGTAGTTTCCTTCTTGAGAAATGAAGACAACATTTATCTGTGAGCATAATGACAAATATTTACAGTATAAGGATGGTGTTAGCCTAGTATTATAGTGGGTATAGGCTCTCTTCCAAGATCTATAGCCTTACTAGCCCTGGGTAGTTGGCTAGGTTTCTAATATCAGGTGTGATTTCCCTCTTGATGATATAGTCTAAAGTACTGTTAGAGAATTACTGGTTACTACCAAGGTATGCATGCCAACACTACACCCTAAGTGTTATCATATCATTCTCATGATAGTTGTGGTTCATAGATATCATAGCTGAGTAGGACTGTTGCTTGTTTTCCTTCTTTGGAAGCTCTCATGGAAACTTCTGGTACTGTGAAAGCTAGTCCTCAGTGATGAGGTATTCAGGATAATCAGTTATAGATCAGGGGTTTCTGGGCCCTAAGTCTGAGGTGTATGTTGTTTTCAGAAAAAAAGACTTATTTCCCACCTTTGGAGTGCAACCAAGGGCAACCAAAAGTTGTCTCTTGGACAACTCTATCAATAATTCAAAAGGAGTAGTTAGTCATGCCAGGTCTTGGGGTTTTGTTTTGGTGGTCATTGGCTCTTGGTGAACACATTGTCAAACAAGATGAGAAATTTTCATTTAACCTACATATGTATATTTATGTACCTAATCACTTTTTTGACATTCTTGCTGCTATTTTGCCTTCTTCCCTCTTTCTTTTGTAGTTATTATCTTCCACCTGTCTAGTTACACCCACCCATTTGTCACATTTTCCAATCAGATCACTTGAGAGGGAAATAGCAGGATGAAGTAGTTTTCTAGATTTTTGTTGCATCATTTAATTTTGTAGAACATAGTAATAAATTCAAGAGAATTATACCTATGTGCCAAAGTTTAAGACATAAAATATTGCAACATTGTTTATTGTTATGTCTTATTTTATTGATGTAGGATAAAGATAGAATTTGATATGAGAAATCATTTTCTCCAACTGTTTTCAGAATGTTATTTCAGATTGCTTTATCTTCTTTGCTTATTCCATCTGAATGTGAATTACAAAATTTATAGACTTCATTGCCACTCTTAGGCAGCATGTGATAATTAAAGCAAACAGATTCAGATGGAGAGAAAGAAGGAAGAAGATGACAGAAATGAGCTCCTTAATCACATTAACTGTGTTTCTGACCACATTGTTATGAGTCTAACTTACTTCTAGGCTATTTTTTATTTAGTAAGATAATTAATTGGGCTATTGCTTTAGCTGGTTTAAATGAGAATTTTCTTCTTAGCATTCTGAAGCATTCTAACTTCAAAATTTCTCTTTACTCTCAGTATTCAAATTTCTTAATATTCTATAACCCCATAGGCATATCATGGCTACTTTCAATATAGATATTTATATTTTTAGTGTGTTGGAATTATTTCAACTGATAACTGTCAATACTGCTCCTCTGGTCATTCTGGAGTGTAGTCATACATAAGAAAACAAAATCACGAGCTATAACTTCCGGGAGGGGCTTGTGTGCTGCGTGTGGGTGCTACGGGGTGCAGACTGGGTTTGAAATAGTGGGAACGTCATGTCCCGTGGTTCCAGAGCAGGGTTTGACCATCACATTACTATTTTCTCTCCCGAGGGACGACTCTACCAAGTAGAGTATGCTTTTAAGGCTATTAACGAGGGTGGACTCACATCTGTCGCTGTCAGAGGAAAGGACTGTGCAGTTATTGTCACACAGAAGAAAGTACCCGGCAAATTACTGGATTCCAGCACGGTAACTCACTTGTTCAAGATGACTGAAAACATTGGCTGTGTGATGACGGGAATGACAGCTGACAGCAGATCCCAGGTACAGAGGGCACGCTATGAGGCAGCTAATTGGAAATACAAATACGACGATGAGATTCCTGTGGACATGCTATGTAAAGAATCGCTGATATTTCTCAAGTCTACACACAGAATGCTGAAATGAGGCCTCTAGGTTGTTGTATGATTTTAATTGGTATAGATGAAGAATAAGGCCCTCAAGTGTACAAGTGTGCCCCTGCAGGCTACTACTGTGGCTTTAAGACCACTGCAGCAGGAGTTAAACAAACAGAGTCAACCAGCTTCCTTGAAAAAAAAGTGAAGAAGAAATTTGATTGGACATTTGAACAAACAGTGGAAACTGCAATTACATGCCTGTCTCCTGTTCTGTTGATTGATTTCAAACCTTCAGAAATAGAAGTTGGAGTAGTTACAGTTGAAAATCCTAAATTCAGGATTCTTACAGAAGCTGAGATTGATGCTCACCTTGTTGCTCTAGCAGAGAGAGACTGAATGTTGTCCTCAGTTTACCAAATTCATGATGCCACTTGCCTGTGTGTTTGGTAACAACAAACCAACATGATAGAGGCCCCTGGATTGAAGATGGAACGTCTCCCACTCCTCCTGCCGTGTACCTGGCTAGGACTCTGTATAAATAAAAACAGTGCTTTTGGAAAACAAAAAACAAAAAACAAAAAATACCAAAACAAACAAACAAACAAAAAAACAAAAAATCACATGGTCATTCTAGAATGACCTTTTAAATAACCCCTAGGAGATTTGTGATTCAGCTTCATTTTAAAACTGTAGCATACACTGTAATTATGTAAAGCCTCTTCATTTTTCCTGAAAGTCAAAATAAATATACATTTTATTTTCTTGTTATCACTAGGGTCTTCATAGCATGAGTATAAAGGGGTCATAATATTTTTCATTAATTAACTTTTTATTTGCTTTACATCTTTGTAGGAAGTTCCTCTCCTTCCTCTCTTCCCAGTCCCTCTATGTTACTTCCCCTTCCCTCTCCCTTTTCCTTTTTCCATTTCCTCTCAGAGAAGGGGAGACTTTTCATTAGCTCACCTTGTCATATCAAGTAGGACAGGGCCCATCTTCTATTGATGTTAGACAAGGTTGTCCAGTTATAGGAAAGGGATTCAAAGGCAAGAAACAGAGTCAGAGGCATCCCCTACTCCTGCTGTTAGTGGTCCCACATAAGGACCAAGCTGTACATCTGTTACATATGGGAGAGGGGTCCAGAACATTCCTGTTGATGCTCTCTGGTTGGTAGTTCAGTCTCTGCGAGCCTCTACAGGTACAGTATAGTTGATTTTGTAGGTTTTTTTGAGATTTCCTTGACCACTCTGGCTCTTTCAATCCTGCCTCTCCCTTTTCCATAAGATTCCCCGAGATTCACTTAATGTTTGGCTGTGGGTCTATGCATCTATTTTCATCAGCTTCTGGGTGAAGCCACTCAAATTACTGTTATGCTAGGCTTCTGTCTGCAAAAATAACAGAATATTATTAGTAATGTCATTGGTGGGCTCTCTTTCATGGAATGTGACTCAAGTAGGGCTAGTCATTTATGACCTGGGTTGGAAAGTTGTGTGTGGTTTGGCATCCCCTTCTCTCTCTTGGAAGTCCCACCTAGGTATAGGAGGTGGCAGCTTCAGGCTCCATTTCCCCAGCTAGTGTCAGCGTAACTACCATAGAGTCCCTTGAGCCTCCTATCAACTTCATCCTGTCTCCCAGCCTTCTGCCCCTTTCTCCACACCTGATCTTCACCCCAGTTTCCCTTCCTATCCTCATTCTCACCTAGTTCTCTGAATCTACTTCAGATGACTATTTTATTTCACCTTCTGAGTGAGATTTAAGCATGATAGAGCCATTTTTTTTAATGAAACAAAAAATAAAAGAAAGAAAAAACACAACTATATACTAATGGCTAGTTTAGAAGATAAGGAAAAGGTAAATTCTTAAGACTAATTTTTCCTTCACAGTCTACATGACAAACATGGCAATTGAATTTATAAAAAAGAAAAAAAGAGTTAAAAGGCTAATGAGCTCTTTGATTGATATGAAACTATTAAAGGCTGGAACAACATATGTCCAGTTAGTATAGTGAGTGGACAGCTTTGCAGCTATCAGTTGACTATTAGTCACTAAAGGTCTTATTATGTTGCTGCATGATCTGCTATATGATAATTACTATTCTACATATGGCTATGTATTTAGTTCACGTAACGAAAGAGAGAAAAATAGAGCTATTGAGTGGAAAATTTTGTAATTGCTTTGCAAAATAATATCTTAAATTGCTCATTTTTGAGAATTTTTTTTGCAAAATAACGAATTACAAAAAGTACAACAATAGTGCTAAAAGTCCTTAAAACTTTTCATCTTTTCCAGCATTCAAAATTTGATATAAAATTATCGATGGGATCATTTCAATCAAGCTGGTTGTCTTGAAACAGTTTTCTTTTGTATATTCTTTACATGCTTGTTTCATCAAAATGCTTTGTCAGTGGGACATAGTTGGTTTCATGGTGAGATTGCCCTAAGAACTCACTACCAATCAGAAAAGACTATTTCTAGACAGCAGAAAGCCTCTCAGGTCTCTTAGTTCTCTTCTTTCCTGTATCTTCAATGTTTCCTTTTCCTAGTATCTTTCTCTTGGCTTGGAGATATTCTCAGAATCTACTGCCTGGAGAAATTCATTCTAAACTCTATCTCATTAAACAACTTCCACAATATTATCTTTGATTATAGTTAATATTTTCAGAAATTATTCTTCATCCATCTTTTCTAAAAATGAATCAGCTATGAATGAGGCCTTAAGAGTTTAGAAGGTAGCATGAAAGAACGAAAGGCAACTTCATTTTGAAGTGACACATTATTGTTGAAAGAACCAGAGACTTCACACAAACACACACTCCAACACACAAAAGCATGAACGCATAATTGAAGTAATTAATAATTAGCAAAATTTACATAAATACTTCAGGAAAATACTCCTATAAATGAATCATAATGACTAACATTAAAACAAAATGATCATTGTTAAGCAATACTAAGAGTGTAGAATAACTGCCACTCTTGGTCTTTGCTATGGTTATGTAGTGACTTGATAAGTTTAGGAAAACAAGAAGTTTCTTTGTAGCATTTAATCATACATTTAGCTATTCCTGCACTGAGTAGTTATTAAAAAGTTACAATAACTTATGCTCATGACAGAAATGTATATGTATTCATAGCAATTTCAATGACAGAAATTTATATTTGAAATGATTAAAATATCTACTAGTTTGCAAATGGATTTACATATCTTTGTGTGTTTCTATAAGGAAAAGTATGTTTCCTACTGAATTGTGGGAATGATAGCAGAATTTAGAAATGCAAATAATATCCAAACAAGTATGTATGCTTTCTCCTTCATACAGACACTTTAAATGTTCAAAAGTAAGTACTGCTCTGAGGAACATTGGACACTGAGGGGAACATAAATGTAAAAGAGAAAAGTAGCAACACAGAGTGTCTGTGTAATCAAGATATTCCACATTTTGATTACAGTAGGGATTTTGGATGCTTAGATAACACATGAACACGTGTTCTTAAAATTAGTGAATTTTACTGTAAGTTATACCAAGCCAAATATTATAAAAGAAAACAATAGAAAGCAAATGTGAGACAAAATTTCACTACTGTGGACAACTAGATTGTATACAGATGACTCACATGGACACTTAAATAGAAATAGAAAATAGAAAACAAGCCAGAATGTCAGGCGCATAAGCCAAGTACTGGGGAAAAAAGGAATGGCTAAATATTTGTAAGAAAATTTAGATAAAAAATGGAATTCATTAGAATATGGTGCAGTAATTTTTACGGGAGTAACTTGATCTGAATTGCCCCAAAGTTATTAAAAAAGTTAGACAAGTATAATTTCAAAGTGTCTGTTTTTGTTTTTGTCTTTTGTTATTTCAAATAACAAATAGAACAATGGTAGGACCTGTAATTTTCAGACTTCTTGGAGATATGATAGCATGTATTATATTTTAATTGTGCTTAAAACATTGTCATTGAGACATAAATCTGTGAAACAGTTGAGTCCATAATGCAATTATCTAACAAATTAAGCCATCGCTGTTATTTATATTATTAGCAATATTCCACTGAAGTGTTTTAGCTGTAGCTAAATGCATCTATATGTACATACATTATCAGAAGAAAAGCAGCACAACTTAAATTGGTATAGGAAGCAAGACAGTATCTAATAAGTTCTTGTAATAAAACACTCAGCAAAATAAAAATATAAGAGAGCATGCTAAATACAATAGTGTGTGAAAATTCATTGCTAATACTCATGGTTCTCTCCATGAGTGTAAGAATTAAGACAGAGCTGTCTGCATTTGTTTCTGCATTTCTATAATGCTCTGATTGAGTGGATAAAAGGACAACCACATTGTGGAAGCAAATCACTTCCTATTCATAAGTGATATGATCCTATATACAGATGCCCTTAAAGAAGCTACCAAAGACATTCAGGGATGGAATTTGGAAATCTTGAATTCTTAGAAAAGCTAATAAACAAAATCCATTCAATTTTTACATACTTATTATGCTAAATCGCAAGAGTATATTAAGACATCTCAACGACAATAGCAGTTACAAGGAAATGAATAAAACTAAATCTGAGGAAGTTTGGCAAACCTTTATCTCCAGAAATATTTACATTACAATTTATAACAATAGTATAATTATAATTATAAAATAGCAACAGCAGGCAGATTTCTGTGAGTTTGAAGTCAACGTGGTCTATATGAGTCCAGGTCAGCCAAGGCTACATAGAGAAACCTTGTCTTGAAAGAAAAAAACAAAGAAAAAAGAATATACAGACAACCACGCATAATGAAACACAAAACATATATTCATATATTTCTAAAGTATGAAATGACCTCTTTTTAAAAGGCAGTCTTGTTAAACAATGCACAGCAGAGATGACCAGGCACTTTACCATAGAAGAAATGTAGAGGTAATTAGCAATAAAAAATATTTTTAATATTATTTTTCATGAAATAATTGTAAATTGAAATAGTACTGAATTACAACTACATTGTTATTCTTTTGTTTACCCCTTTTTACTTTATCATCCCTTTTCTAAAAAAAAATATTCTTTTCTCATGCAATAGAATCTTAAATTCAGTTTTTCCTCCATCTACTCTTCTCAGTTCCTCTATACTTCCTCTCCCATCCAGAGCCACTTACTTTCCATTTCTCATTAGAAAAGAACAGGCAAACAAATGACTGGCCAAACTTGAGGCCCACTCCACGAGACCCAACCCTGACACTATTAATGATACTCTGCTATGCTTGCAGACAGGAGCCTAGCATAACTGTCTTCTGAGAGACTTCATCCAGAATCTGATGGAAACAAATGATGAGACCCACAGCCAAACTATAGGTGGAGATCCAGGAGTTTTGTGAAAGGAGTATTTAGGGAGCAGGAGGGCCAAACACACAAGAAGACCTACAGAGTAAACTAACCTGGGCCCATGGGGCTCACAGAGACTAAACCATCAAGTAAAGATAATGCATAGGCTGGACCTAGGGTCCTTATACATATGTAGCAGATGTGCAGTTTGGTCATCTTTTGGGTTCCTTAACAACAAGAGTAGGGCTATCTCTGACTCTGTTGCCTGCCCTCTCCACATGCTGGGCTGCCTTGTCTGGCCTCAGTAGGAGAGCATATACTAGGTGCTGCTGTGACTTGATGTACCAGGATGGTTTAATACCTACAGGGTCTTCTCCAAAGGGGAGAAAGCAACGTAGGAATGAGAGGGTCTGCCTTCAGGCTATAAAGTGATTAAATCAATAAATTAATGAAAAAGGAAATGAACAGATTTTTATGAGATAAAAACAAACAAACAAACAAACAAAAGATAAAATGAAAACAATCATCAAAGTTGGACAAGCCAAGCCAACAGAAAACTGAAGTCATAAGAATCAGCGACCCACTTGTTTACCCATTCAGGAGTCCCATGAAAGTACTAACTAAAAGCTTTAGTATCTATGCTAAGGAACTTTTAGAAACCTTTGCATGCTCTGTGCTTGCTGCTTCAGTCTCTGTGAGATCATATGAGTGTCGGTCAGCTGTTTTAGAGGTTTTCTTTTCTCCTGGTCTCCATCCATTCTCTTTCTCCCTCTCATTCTGCCTTCCTTCCATGAAGTTTAACACACTCTGAAGGAAAGGATTTGATGGAGATTCCTCATTTAGAACTGAGCATTCTAAGATATCCCTGTCCCCTTCCCTCCACTTTTCTTCCTTCCTCCCCCCTCCTTCCTTCTCCTTCTCCTCCTCCTCCTTTTTCTTCTCTTCCTCTCTCTCTCCCTCTTCTCTCCTTCTCCTTCTCCCCTCCCTCTCTTCCTCTCTCTCTTCTCTTTCTCCATTCTCTCTGTCTCTCTGTCTCTGTCTCTGTCTCTCTGTCTCTTTCTGTCTCTGTCTTTCTCGCTTTCTTTCTCCCTTTCTCTCTCCCTCTCCCACTCTCTCTTGTACATGCATGTGTGCCTGCATGCTTTCTTGCATGTGTGAGTGATGTCTGGCTGTGGGTCCCTGTATTTGTTCCCATCTGCTGCTGGAGACAGAAATCATATCTGATGATAGCTGGACATATTTCTGATTCTTAGTCACTAAAGTACTGCAGGGTGTAGGTTCCATCTCATGGAGTGGGCCCTGAGTCAATTCAAATCATTTGGTTACTCCCATATGCTTTGTGTCATCATTGCCTTAGCATACTTTGTGAGAAGTAAAGTATTGCAGATCAAGGGGTTTGTGACTGGCTTGGCGTTTACATTGCTCTTTTGAAGTACCGTCCTGTACCAAAGACACTAGAATATATAAGCAGAATGTCTATGTTCGTACATCTCCATCTCTCCATGTTCAGTGCATCTCTCCATGTTCAATGCATCTCTCCATGTTCAGTGCATCTCTCCATGTTCAGTGCATCTCTCCATGTTCAGTGAATTGTGTCGGAGTTGCTTTCAGCAATGAGGCCTTGCTGTCAGTTTGTATAGCCTTGGCAATGTCCTGAGCTATTTGTAAACTTCCATGGAACTCTTTTGGCCAACAACTCAACTGGATAAAACCCAGTCCCAGCACTGGAAGCTTCATTTGGTGGCAAGCGATGTCTATAGCATGGCTTCCATCTTCTTCAATGTATGGAAATTTCATTAGACTCATACAAATGTGACAACATAATATAATTTCCTTCTTTTGTTAGAATAATATTTTTAAAAATTATAATATTATTCATAATTCCTTTCTTTAGTTTGGTTTTTGCTAAATTTTTCTTATAATGAGTGAACATTTTAGTATTTTCAAATAGATTCAACCATTAATTTTAATAAATATGTTTTCTTATTTGTTCTATTAATATTGTTAATTGCAATTAATGCCCTTTGAAAGTTAAACCAACCTAATATTTGAAGAGAAAATTTCTTATTATTTATGACTTAGAGAAGTTCTTTGCATCAATGTTCTTATGTGTATTTGGGCTATATTTACACTAACAAATGATACTGGGCTGAAATGATCATGTTTTTAAATGCTTCTGAGTTTGGATGGTGGAATTGTATTGGCCTTATGTGAGTACTTAGACACTGATTTTTCTTTTATAATATCTGTTAAAAGTTTTACATAAGATAAGTGATGATGATAATTTGCTCATCATGAATATTTTATGGAATTCAGCAAGAACTATTTCTTATGATTTTTTGTGAGAAAGTTTTTTACAGTAAATTTAAAATATTAGCAGTTTAAAAGTTTCAGCAATTTAGAATATACTTCTCTTTCAATGATATCCCTGTCATAATGTTCAGTAACTGAGGTTTACTCTATGTGACATCAGTGGCTTTTCAGATATAACTAAGTTAAAATTATTGAAGTAGAAAACTGACCCCAGAGTATTGATGTGAGTCTAACACAACCACAAATGTTCTTTTAGACAGAAAATAAGATTAAGCCTTTCTCATTGTTACTTGGCTTTATTTTTAGATCTATGAAACTAATTTCATACTTCTCTAATGGAAATGCATAAAAGGATTTCTTTGTCATTGCTTTTGAGGCATACATATTAATTATACATAGTTTTATAGGTTTACTAAAGAATTGCCCCTCTCATCTTATTATTATTATTTTCTTGAGGCCTGCTTTATTTTGTACTATTTCCACAACAGTTTTTCCATGCTTACTGTTATATATATATATATATATATATATATATATATATATATATATATTATATATACACACACATATATATAAATTTGTACATAATTTTACAAAATGTATTTCAATTGTCAATCCTTATATTAAAATTTTCTTTTTGTGTCATTTCATATGAAAATTATGCCATAAGCAGTTTGCTAAACAAACATTCCTGCAAAATCAAAGAAAAACAATACCTGTTTAAGATTGTTTGTGCTTTCAGTGTGTAAGACAGACAAAAAGGGAAGTCCATTTCACTTTGTACTGATATGCACTGTAGCAATAAGCAGAACAGGAAATATTATAACTCAAAAATAATTTGGTAATTTTTTTCTTCTATTAGGACATACTTCAATGAATTGACTTTGGCATATTACTGTATTTCAGGTGCTCAGACATGCTAAACTATTGTTGTAATGCACAATTATAATAGTCAAAAAGTGGTATAGAAGTAACATAATATGTAGTTCTCCTAAGGAACAATAATTTATATCTATTCATAGACAAAACTGGCTTTATGAGATTATTGTGGCTCAAACAGAAGTTTTGGAATCCTTAATGGAGTTCAAAACCAAAAATACATATTTAAAGCCAGGAACAGTGGCACATGCCTATAATCCCAGCACAGGGAGATATCTGTGAGTCAGAGGCCATCCTGGTCTACAGAGCATGTCCAGAACAGTCAAGGCTACACAGATAATCCCTGTATTAAACAAACAAACAATATATATTTAAGGATAGCAGATTGCATAAATGCAGTTTCTGAACTGTGTTCTCAACTACATACATGAAAATTCTCTTCTATTTTTGTATGCTCAGTTACAGATGCACTTGATTTTCATAATCTCAACAGAAATATGTAGCATGCACTACTGAGGTAGTCCTACTCACCTTTACATTTAGTTTTGACATCAGTCCTGGCTATATACCTAGAAGCACATTAGCTCAATCTCTTCCTAGCTTCATTCTGAGAGACTAGATCTTCACATCTAGGAACACGACAAGAGACATAACTCCCTGTACCTTCAATACAGACCATCAAATCATTCTAGTTTTAGATCTAGGAACATCCCTATGAATTGGATTAGGTCCCTCTCATTCACTACCAAGGACAAGTCTAAGCCCTTTTGGGACTCACCTATTATTTACTGGATGCATTCCATGCAATTCTCCGAAAGCCACAATTACTAATGTACTTGGATACAAGATCTCCATCAGGCAAACAATTGTTAACCCTGATATGTACCTTAACTCCAGCATCAATTTCACTAACATCACTATGTTTACCTATTCCACTCAAGGCATAGAATACACACTTATTTGTATCTGCATGTCAATAATGAAATGCACTGTATCCATGTGACTCAGCTCCAGCATTGTTTGTTATGATCCCCAAAGTAATATCATTAATCTAAAAATCTAAAAATGATTTTTCTGAAATATTAATATGTAAAGATTTAGAGTAACTTCTTTCTTTCTAGATTTTGTTTTCTTCTTCAAATGTTTAGAAACATAAAAAGTAAAGATTCAGACAAATATTATAAGCCAGAAGCAAATTGTTAAGCTCCAGTAATTTGACAGATTAAAATTTAAAATTGCAGCAAATAATTCAAAATAATCACCCCACTGAAACATTTTTAAGTGTACTATAACACAGACAACTAGTTGTAAATAGAAAATAAAGAAAAGACTAAATTACACTAAATAGGAAATTTGAAAAAAAATAAAAACTTTGTAACTGGTAAATCTAAGAAAGAAAGAAATTTAGTAGAAAGTTGCAATAGTATATTTGATCATGTATAGAAATAATTAATGAGCTCAAAGAACATATATTTAAAATTAGCCAAGAAGTAGAGAAAAAAGGAAGAAATAAAAAGAAAAGGGAACAAGATAAAAATAAACAGGCATAATGGACATCTGAGACATCAATAATATGAATATATGAATTATATATTTTCCAAAAGGAGAGAACGATTGTAGTGTAAGTTTATTTAAAGAAATACTGACTTAAAAAAACTTCAACCCTTGAGTAGTATATTAAAAAACAGGTTCATGTAGATCAAAGGACCCTAGGCAAGATCATCCTAAAGAATAATTCTATATTTACTTAGAAGGGACGATATCATGATTATGAAAGTGGTTTCCCCAGAGTAAGTCTCATTTGTTGAATTATGAGTTTGCTGACACTTGTGATTTTCTCCAAATGCTAGAAACCTGACCACACCTGAATAATTTCTGGTAGTGAAGAACTGTGTTCCCATTTCCCATTAAAGAAAACTAAAGGAAAAAGTCTAAGATTAGTTTTAATAATATCATCCAAGTCAAACATAAACAGAATTTTAAAATCAGCTAGAAAAAGATACTTGTCATTCACACAGAAAGCCACCAAAAGCTATCTATGCAATTCTGAACAGAAATTGTACAAGTCACGGGGAGAGAAGTTTTATATTTTTGATGCTAATAAAAAATAACTCCCATCAAGTGTGCTACAGTTATCAAAATTTTTCTTCTGAAATGAATGAAAGACAGTGACTTTCATAGGCAAACAAAACTGCAGAGCATTTATCATTATGTCTATTATAGTAACTGCTAAATGGTGTTCTTATTGGGATGAAAATATGTTAAGTATCAACACTGGAAATACAGTTAGGAAAAAAATCAATGGTAAATATAAATCTATAATCAAACTCAAAAATTTCCATATAGGAATAGTAGTATGTAAATTACTTTTAACTCCAAGAGCAAAGTTTGAAAAGAAAACACCAAAATTAGCTGTAGCAATAGTTTTTAATGGCTACACAATATAAAATGGGGCAATATAATAAAATGTGACCCTCAGGAGCAGTGATATTATAGACTTACATGTAACTTGTAAGGCTTAAAACAAAACATTGTGTCTATTACATATATTGTGTCTATTACGCAAACACAAATATATAAAATTAAATGAAGAGTATCAATATGAAAATAAATCACAAATATCAAAGAGGTATCATAAAAATTAACAAAATTATAACAATAGTTATATTACAACTGAAATGGTAATTTAAAATCTTTATCTATCAATAATTAAATATGATTAAATTCTTTAATTCAAAGATGTTAGCTGAATACATTAATAAGATAGTGAGATGGAAAGAAATAGAATAGATAAATATAGTAATTTAGAAATTCAAATTTCCTTTTTAAAATTTTTTTATTTTATTAATTTATTCATATTACACTTCAATGGTTATCCCCTACCTTGTATCCTCCCATTCCTCCCTCCCATTTTCCCCTATTCCCCTCCCCTATGTCTGTGACTGAGGGGGACTTCCTCCCCCTGTATATGCTCATAGGTTATCAAGTTTCTTCTTGGTAGCCTGCTGTCCTTCCTCTGAGTGCTACCAGGTCTCCCCATCCAGGGGACATGGTCATTCTCAGAGGAATATCAAATGGCTGAGAAAAAAATTAAAGAAATGCTCAACCTCCTTGGTCATCAGGGAAATGCAAATCAAAACAGCTCTGAGATTCCATCTTACACCCATCAGAATGGCTAAGATCAAAAATTCAAGTGACACCACATGCTGGCGAGGATGTGGAGAGAGAGAAATTCAAATCTCTTACAATGGACCTTCAGTTGTTTCCCAGAACCACACTGGATGGTTTATAAACATTTCTAAGTCAGGAATATGATTTCCTTTGCTGACAAGATAAATTATTAAAAAACATTTAATTGATGGCTTGCATACACTTTCCGAGTGTGAGTCAAAAACCATTATGGCAGGGGACATAGCAGCAGGCAGTTACTGGGGCAGTAGTTGATAGCTCACATCATGATACATAAATTAGAGGCAGAAAGACAAAGAAAGTGGGCCTGGTGTGGGCTATTGAAAAGTCAAAGTTGTGTCTAGTGACATACCTTCTATAACAAAGCCATATCACCTAATCCTTTTCAACACAATTCTACCAACTAGGGACTTATCATTTAAATATATGAGCCTACTGGGACTATTATTATTCAAATCTCCAAAATGGGTATACTTATTAAAAGTATTCACAAATTTTAAGTCAAAATTAAATAACTGCCAAACTCACAATATTAGGTACATTCCCAAAGTAAGTAAAAATCAGCATGTCAAAATGTTCTTTGTAGTCTCATGATCATTTTAGCATAATCTTCATTAGCCAAGATATGAAGGCAAATTAGGTGTCTATCAATGGATTAATGGAATATTTTTGCATATATATATTTTGCATATATACACATATAAATATATTTTGTATATGTGTATATAGATATATGTACATATATACATGCTAATATGTTATATTAATATATACAGAGCTATGTTGATGTATTCATAAATTGTATATATATATATAAACACTACTCAGGCACTAAATTCTTTCATTTCAGGGAAACTGATGAAATTGTAAGTCTAATAAGTAAGGCACAAAGAGAAAATTACCTCTTGATGACCCATATAACCCCTCCCCCAAAATGATTATCATAGAAGTACAACATTGTAATATTTCAAAAGGAAAAAATATTAATATGCGTAAAGCACACTACTAGTATGCATCAATTCCCTAGTTTTGACAATGAGATCATTATTCTGATTGAAAATCAGGACAAAAATATTGATATCTACTAAATGGACCTACGAGACACATACAGAGTAATTTATCTAATAGCCACAGAACACACTTTCTGTTACATTTGCTTTGACTGATGTATCAATTTCTTTTATCCTATCTTCTATGCCTGGGATTTTCTCTTCCTTGTCTTGGTTTCTGTTGGAGATGGTTACGTCCAGTATTCCGGTTCCCTTTCCTAGATCCATCTAGGGAAGATTCCTTCAGGACTCCTTCAGATTGTGCTTTCTCTGTTACTTCTACTTCCATTTTCAGGTGTTGGAACATTTTATTCATTTCCTTCACCTGTTTAATTGTGGTTTTCTGTATTTATTTATGGGATTCATTAATTTCTCTTTAAAAGGCATATGTCATCTTCATGAGATTGGATTTAAGGTTGATTTCTTATTCTTCAGCAGTGTTGTGATATCCTGGGTTTGCTATAGTATGATACTTAAGTTCTGATGTTCACATATTTTCCAGGTTCTTGTTATTTCTGTTCTTGCATTGGACTTTATCCCTCCGGTTGTTTCTGATATTGGCCCATGGTCCCTGGGGGCCACCTGCTTCTAGAAATGCATGTAGGTATGAGATCCAGTATATTAAAGGTACAGGGGCCAGACAAAGCTTACCTCTGCTGTGTTTGCCCTGTGGCCTGGTGGTTCCTAGGGACTATAGGCCTCTGTCTTCCCCAGGTGACTGTCAAGAGCCTCCAGGGTGCGAGGTGCTGGTGATAGCTGAGGCCCATTGGCCTCCAGGAATGGAGATAAGGGTGAAGTCCAATAAAGGGTGCAGGGAACCAAGTATAGCTCACCACAGCTATGTTTGTCCAGCAGCCTGGTGCAAATGGGGATGGCTCATAGAGATCTCACCTGTCTTCTCCAGGTTGCTGCCAGAAGCCTCCATGCATTGAGGGCCTCCAATGTTTGTACATATCTTAATAACTTTACGGTAAAAGAGTTTTCAATACTAATGAATTGATGTAACCTAAATGGCATACAGTCAAGATGGTGAATAATGTACATCCTGTAATGCAGGAATTACCAAGCAGCAGAATTTAGAAAAATGTGAAGGCATGGTACCTGCCTCAAAGTTTAGACAGCACTGTAGTCAAGTATTGATATTTAGGTGACATAGTCCAGAGATACTAAGTGTCTTTCAAGGGTCTTTGGCTTTCTATTCCTGCTTTTACTTGAATTTCCAGTGCCCGTTTTTTTGGTGTCTATAGTATTAGAGGCAAATTTGGGCTTAGCATTAGCACTTGTGCTTTGCTATATGACTCATGTGTAGATTGGATATTTATTATATTTATCTATTTCCTTGATTTACCATTTTAAATTATCTTTTCTTATTCAGTGAGAATTATTTAGCTATATCACATCTCATTCTATAAGGTCTATGAAGATAGCATGAAGTTACTTGCATAAATTGAATGGCACTTACTTCATCAGTATATCTATAGACAGCATTTGTTTTTTGTTTTTCGAGACAGGGTTTCTTTGTGTAGCCTTGGCTGTCCTGAACTCCCTCTGTAGACCAGGCTGGCCTAGAACTCACAGTTATCCGCCAGCCTCTGCCTTCTGAGTGCTGAGATTAAAGGCGTGTGCTACCACGCCTGCCCCTAGCATTTCATTTTTTATGTTAGAGGTTTTGAGGCTTATATTTGTGTGTCAATTAATTAGACACGTTTCAGTACTTCAGCAGATATAGCCCAAAGCTCCTATATTCTATGCTTTTATTTATATTATATAAATGAATAAATTTTTCTTTGTTTTAATTTTATTAGCTGTAAAATGAATGAAATGACACTGAACATTATTTTGTTGTAAAAATTAAATGAGAAATATTCCACTCTGTAGTATATGTCAGTAGTCAATAAGATTAAGCTCTCTTAAATCATCAGCAGATTTTTTCTTTACTTAAATTGTTGATACTGCATTAAAAATAGATGACACTTTAAATTTAATGGGAGCATAGAACTCCTGTTACAGTGGCACAGAACTGGAATCCAGAGAAAGGAGCTGCTTGTGTCCAATATTACATAGCTCTAAGTCCTCTTCAGGTTTTTAACCAGTGTTTACTCATCTTATTACTCCTTCAAAATAAAGGTTAGTGAAAGGACAACACATCTCTGAAAATATTATTTAAACCTGTAGAAAGCCAGATGAGTGATCATTTGTCTGTGAATGATAACCATATTTTTATCAGGATAATCAACATATCTATAAGCTCAAAAAGTTAAGATTTTATACAGTACCAATGACTAAAATCTATATTTAATTGAATATTGTCCAGTGTAATATGAATAAAATCTCAGATATGTGGAGTATGCTTTAACCATCTATTTTTAGAATGTATGATGACCAACTGGCCTATCCAAGTGAATTCTTGGCCAAAAATAGTATTATTTAAGTGATTTAAAGTCACTTTTGCATAATCTCCAGTGATGTGCTGTTATTGATTTGCCTTTAAATTTTAAGAAACTATATTATTACATACCAGTGTAGACAGAATTGTTTTATTTAATAAACTTTTGGTATGTGAGGGTTGTTTATATAACCCTTATTTTTCAATCATGCTCTTTTTCCCAGAAATAACAACTCTGAGTCCTTATATATATTTACAAAACCCTAGGTCAAGGCCAATATATCGAGGCAGGTTCCATGACTTGCTCACAACCAATATCCTGTTTATTCTCTTCTAAGTTCTGAAACTTGGCTGGTTACCTTTGCTCAGGTTTCATCCATCTGTATTCTTCAGAGTCCTGGAGCAAATTCCCATGTGCTTCACTCTATCCCACCATTCACTCTCTCTACTTGAATTTGTTTCTCCTATTTCCTGCCTCAGCTATAAGCCAATCGCTGTTTATTGACAGGTGAATAATTTATGCAGTACACAAAATATTATACCTATATCTCCCACTTTTAGTCCAATAAAAGGCTCTCTTATAGTAATTAGCTATATATAATAAGAGTAATTATAAAACAACTAGGTAAGATTTACATTCACAATCTCCAATCCATATGTATTTTCCAACTTTGGAGGAAGTATTCTACTATCTATCCTATCTTGTTAAGTCCAGAATTCTGTACCTAAATCATATTTTATCCTACCTTGCATTATAAATCTTCTTAGACCTAAAAACATCTTCTTAAATCCTAAAAACTTAAGATTCCTTGTGAGTATATAACTATTTAGTCTTCAGCCTCATCAGAGTCTTGAGTAAGAATAAATATTATCTGAGTGTACCAGATGTGCAGAGTAAGCAGCTTCTAAAATTATAGAAATGACAGAGACAGCTGGCTACCTGGACAATTGCCCAATTTTCTTAGCATCTCTTATAGCATCATCTTAAGCCTTCTGGTTCAAAATACCCAACAGACTTTCTGTGAAACATGAATTACAAATAATTTGCCTATCTTGTCTTAGCAAAGCTCAGTAGTCAACTTCCATGAGTCTAGTTAGTCCATTTGGAAGTATACAGTCAGCAGTTGAAGCAAGAGCAGTTTCTTGCTTGGTAGCTAGCTTACCACTCCTGAGGCAAACCTCATAAGGAGATTTTCTGCTACTCATCATCTTTCTCAGAATTGAAAGGTGTGCTAACAGGAGCTAACATGTCTTATTGTCAAAAAAGCCTTACATTAATAAAACATTTTTAAACACCACATTTTGTACTTCTCTGAGGTATTTGAAGGCAATCTATCTATCTATCTATCTATCTATCTATCTATCTATCTATCTATCATATATCTGAATCACTTGTTTTTTAGATATTTGCTATCTATTTAACCTATAAAGCATATTTCTGTAAAAAGCTAGACTATTATAGGACATGGACATGAGTTTTATTGACTGACGTTAACTTTTATTTCTTAATTATCCTAAAGTTTACAGTAGTAGCTTTTAAAGAGACTAGAACTTAACACTACACCATTAAGAATCTGCTAGGTACAATACCTCAACAAGACTTAATACATCATTATACAAAGATTTATACCAATGGAAGATATTTTTTACTTATTAAAGCTATATATTTTAAGAGTAGATTCAATAATCTACCCTTTATCCCTATTATTCTCATGCCATTCTTATATACCAGCCTCTCTTTTTCCTTTCATTCCCTTTCACCCTACAAAAGAAAAAAGAAGGATAGAGGAAAGAAAAGAAAGAGAGAAATCTCTGGGTCTACCTCCTATACCTTGTTCTCTCCCTAATTAAGACCATTGACAACTTGTAACCAACTCCCTTAAATAACAACAATCATGTATAACCCAGCAAATGACCAAAACCCACCCACCCCACTTTTTGGGAAGGAGGTATTGTTCTCTAATATTGCTTCCTATTGGTTTAAGACATAGTTTTCCTTTGGAGGCCCAAGAAAATTGGGGAAATGGTCAGTCTTAAGATACCTAGCTGTAAACTGTCCAGTTTCTAAATGCAGTGAAAATGCAGACTTAAGCAAAGTCTTGGCAAGAACAGTCTGAAAGGGTGGACCAATTGGGAACAGCAGCTTTCTCTGAAGCTGTATTGGAAGCAAGCTGTGATCAAACAGCTATTAAGACAGTCTGTGACTGTATCAAGCAAAGTGCTGTAATAAACATGTCACTTTCCCAGCATCCTTCTGTATGAATCTTGTCAGGGCTACTCCAACTTCACTGGTATTTGGTCTTTTTGTCCTGTAAACATATAAATTTTCACAAGTAATATACATTTCTGTAATAAGATATGTATGGAATGTGCAGTGTACACACTTCAATTAAAGGTGATTCTTTGCTCTTTGAGAAAGTGAAAGACATCTGTCTTTCTTTATAAACTATTTTTGACTGCATAACCAAACCACAACATAATTCTCCATCCCTGCCATATGAAAGGACAGCATGTACTTAAAAGTCATGAGACCTCTGTAATCATCAAGATTTATTGGTTATGCATAGACATTCATGTCTTAATCTCAGAAGTGTTTCCATGTAGAGTGATTATCACATAACACTGTCTTGTTCTTTCTCTTGATTTCCTTCTTTCTGGTTGTAGCCAATATATTTGAAAGGTAGCCCTCAGTAAAATTTGATTTTGAACAATTTGGATGAAAAACATAGCTTTTCTTCTTCTGTGAAAAGAAATTCAATATATATACATATATATATGTATATATATACTGATCTAATTAATCAGTCCTCTCTAAAGTCCTGTGTATTTCAACAGTTGTGCTACTTGTCTCACTGATATTTAAAGAACACCATTTAATCTATCCCTGAGAGATTCCTTATCCCCCTTCTGTTCTCTGAGCATTTTTTAAAGGCTTGTTATAGTTGTCTATGATTGATTGTCCTTTAAAATTGTAAAATACATCTGTAATCTTTTTATGCCATAATGTCCAAAAATTGTTGTATTCTAATGGAAATATATGTTCCAGAATCATCAGCTTTAATCTGGTGGCCATCATCTCTAACAAATATGTATTCTCCTAATCATCCTTTTCAGAATTCAAGGCAAAAGCCCATGGTGTATATGTTTTAGTTCTCCAAATCTGTAAAACGGAACACATGTGCTATCTGCTCCAAGGTGACATCAAAGAGAATCTCTATTTTTAATTTAGCATATAGACCTTCATCTGGTAATTGATCCATGACAATATGCATATAATATCCAATCTGACCATGTTGGTTAATAGCTGAAGCATTTTTATTTAGCACATTAATGGGCTATCATTCTGTAATTTCCTTAAACCTTTATGGATTTCTCTCTCATCTAGAACCACAATCTCTGCTGTTGTAGGTTCCAGACTGGATTCTTCTGAAGATTCATTTAAGCCAGGTACTGCATCTCAGCTGGATATCCTGAGCCACTCTAGCCCTAGTGTGGTCCACAATGAGCCTCTGCATTCTGCCAGCCAGCTGTGGATCCTTTGTTCTGTGCACTGAAGTCTGGGAAGCTTTTTGCCTTCAAGTATGATTAGGCTTTGGTCTGATTTCGCTCTCTTTTAAAGAGACCAAGTTTCGTGTCTGGCTAGCAAATTGCATCAGCCTCCAGACCGCCATTCTACACAGGGTTTACTAGCCTCTGTTCAAGTGCTCCTTCTGCCTCAGTGGGGGTTCAAAAAAGGGCCCTGCCTGGATTTCTGGTCCAGATTCTGTGTCCACAACTCTTGTCTTAATACCTGAATCTAGTGTCATACTCTTTTATTACATACCTGATGGTGGACACAGTTTGTAAACAAAGGTTTTCTGTAACCCATGTTTTCATCCACACCCTTGTTCCCAAAAATATTCACTCCAAGGCTTAAATATATTTATAAAATCCTAGGCCAATATAGCTAGGCATGCTCCCTGACTTGCTAACAACTAATATCCTGCTTATTCTATTCCAAGATCTGTCATGCAGCTTGTTACCTCTGTTCAGGTTCCATGAATCTGTCCTCCTCAGTGCATTAGGGTGAATCCCTGCATGTTTCACTCTTTCCTGCCATTCATTCTCTCTAATGGAACTCCTCCTTCCTATTTTCTGCCTCAGATATAGGCCAATCAGTTGTTTATTGACAGGTGAAGAATCCATAGAGTACACAAGAGGTTATACCTACAACTTACAATGAAAAATGATTCATCTAATTAGCAGAATTACTGAAATCCTATGCATATGTAAAATTAATAAAAATATTTATTGCATATCATTCATGAGCATTGACATATGCATAAGCCCATGAAACCATCACAACTATCAAGTAGTAGACATTTCAAAAAAAACTTTTTCATCTCTTGAAATTGTTCTTTCTAACAGCTCAACTGCAGTAGCAAAATAGCCAGGTTATTTTTACCTCCATGTCAGAGTTTATTTGTTTGGGAAATTTTTCATTTACATCTAAGCATGATATGTTATGCCTCCTGGCTTATTGTTCTTGTTTCATTACCATTTTAAAAATACAATATTTTAGGTTAAGCAGAGCCCTTGAAAATGAGTTACTGTCAGTCCTTCCAGGCTTCTTTCCTTTGAAAAGAAGGTAGATAAGAAAAAAATGAATGAGGCCCCTATATAGAACAACTTAGTTTTGTATCCTGTTTCCATTTTCCTCTGAGATGTATTTACTGTTTTTATTCCCGAGAAGCTTCTTTCATTACATGATGAATAAACATGAAGAATCTGTAGCGATCTCCATGGTGTTTGTTCTTGGTTGGCTCTTTATGCTTATATTTACTTGCCCTTGGAAAGAAATAAAAAGTGATTTTTTTCTGCACCTAAAAAAGTAGTTTATTTTAAGAAATTCACACATCTTTTAACAATGCATTTGTCACATAAAGCCTTTTCTCTTTAGGTTATTGATTTCGTGGTCATAACAAGAATGTGGGTATTTTTAATCATTTGGAAATGCATTAGATTTAAAAAGCAGAAAAAACAGATATTTGAATATCATTAAATATGGACTGTTCAACAACAACAATAACAACAAAAGGCATTCTGGATGCAAGCCTTTATAAATATATGCTTTCATTTCTCATAAATGCTTCTGCTATTGTTGTTTAAAGAGTTAAAAGAGTCTCAGCACAGATGCTACCATCTGCTGTGCCCAAAGTAAAGGCATTATAAGGCAAATGGCAAGAATTTTATTGGTTTTCTGGATTTATTACTGCATCTGGTCTCATTCTTTGAATTAGTTGTCAGTTGATACAGACAGAGAGAAGTCATTGAAATATATAGATTCAAAATAGTAAGTAAGAGGCTATATGAAAGCATTTTATGTGTTTCTATCTGTTTCCTGAAGTTTAATAAATACAACGGCAGTAAGATTGGGAAGCAAAAGAGCTGTACTGTGGACAGACAGAGACTGTATACTGCTTTGACTCTTTTATTTGCATCAAGTGTCAGGATCACTAGGGAACTATGCCCATCTTCCTAACAAGTTGCAATATAATTGCAAGTGTACCGTCTGCTACTGTATATTTTTTGTACTCCTTTGTATTCTGCTTGTGTCCTTATCTTTGTATTTTCAGTATTCACTCAGGATTTATATTTTTTTATCCTTCTCTTTGTAACTGGATTATCACTCAGTGTTCTTTGAATGCCAAAACTTAATTGTTACTGTTCATATAAGAGTAGGGGATGCCTAATAAAGAAGAATGATGCATAATCTTTATAGCAAACATAGCAAAGAATATATTAGAGTTGTTCTAAAGACTATATAACTGCATATACTGGAGATACTGGAAATAATATTGAAAAGCTGAAGCTTTCAAGAAGGTGAAATAGATGACTTTTTTGCTGCATACATGAAATGAGAACCAGGTATTTATATTCTTCATAACTCAAAGTCTTGTTCTCTATTTAATTTGATAACTTTGGGCGTGTTTCACATGTGCCTCCAATGTTAAATTCATATTTTTCTCCGAAAATTTTAAGATGAGACTGTATTATATTTATTTCATATTTCATATAGTCCTAGAGTTGGGGAAACTAAATATACTCATTAATCTTCCTTTGAAATTTTTATATGTAGTTGACTGTTAACACAAACATGTAAAGACACCCTTAATATAAACAGTTATGTGACACAAACCTTTGTGAAAGGAATGTTAACAGCTCCATTACCATCAACACAGACCTGGATCTCACTGCAGGGCAATTCTGCCATTCTCTCTAAATTAAATAACAACAACAATCATTTTATAAATTGTCAAACAAAAATAAAATATGTTAAGTAGTAGTTGGGTAAATTGATTTGTTAATTTCTATCTTTATTTTATATGGCTATATTTAACAAAACATATAAGTGAGGCGTAAACATACAGGTGAAGAACTGCTAAGAACATAAAGTGAAAAATTAGTTTAAAATTGCTCCTCATACAAATATTTTGTGTGGTACTGATATTTAACTTGTATAGGACTTACTCTGGGACCACAGAACACTGTTTGAGACTTATGAATTCTGTTTCACTGAACAAATATTTAGACAGATATAGGATAATATTATGGGATAGTGAAATAGTCTCCTGAGGGGATCAGAAAACAAACAAACAATTATTTCCACGATTGATCAGCCAGAGAGGGAGAAAATATAGAAGCTCAGTAAAGCTGGACCAGAGAGAATTATTTCATGGTTTTTCATATCTTACTGATATAATGCCTACCTATTTATAGATATGGGCTTTTCCATCAGCATAACCTGTAAATTATATATAGCTCTGGTAGAGAAGACCTTCTAATATTTCTACTAAATGTCTTATTTCATGTTATTCTTAAAGCCTCTGTTTCTCTGCCATATTCTACCAGAGTCTCTAAGATTTCTATAATTTATTGCATGAAGAACTTGATAAGATACAATGAAGTAAACAAAACATAAAAATTAGTATCTGTGACACACAGCACTACCAACACAAGCCAACTACTATAATTAGTTTATGTAACTTATGATCAATCCAGACTCTTATTAATATTAAATTGAAAACTAGATAATTACATATAAAGTCTACTCTGTCTCTCTGTTATTTACCAAGATATATGTAGCTCATAATATTATGGAAAGTATCCAGGTTCCTTTGTCTCAATCACAACAACAGTCTGATTTGTGCTACCAAAATAATTTAGATTGGGTGCAATAACAGTTCATGAATTTGGGTTTAATTACAGCAAACAATAAATAACCTAACCAACATTGATAGGCATGAGTCTTGTACTTCCCTTCTCCCTATTGTCCAAAAAGTTAGGCAATTCTATAAAAGATGTATGATTCTCTTGGAAGTTCATTTTACCCAGAATCTTATATCTGTTATATGTACATGTATATGGAAAAAACACATGCCATATCTGTCTTTCTGGATGTAGGTTACCTCACTCAAGATGATTTTTTTCCTTTTCCAACATCAGATCTTTCTTGCTCCCTTCCCTAACCCACTCCAGTATACACACAAAATCTATTCATTCTATTTCCCTTTCCCAGGGAGGTCCGTGTCCCCACCCCCCACCCCCGACCACAGCCCTCCTGTTACTGTGCCTTTCTGGGTATGTGGATTGTAGCTTGATTATCATTTACTTAACAGCTAATATCCACTTATAAGTGAGTTCATACCCTATTTGCCCTTCTGGATCTGGGTTTATCCACTCAGGATATTTTTTTCTGGATGTTGGTGACAGTGTCAAATTGCACCACCACTATGGAAATCAATGTGGCAGTTCCTTAAAAAATTGATCTACCTCAAGATCCAAGTATACTAGTCTCAGGTATATACTCCAAATTGCCACAAAGACACTTGCTCTCCAGAAACTGAAAAAAAAAATCCCTAGATGTCCTTCAACTAAAAAATGGTTTATTTACACAATGAAATATTATTTGTTTGTTAAAAATAAAATCTCATCAGGATAATTTCTTCTATTCCACCATTTACTAGCAAATTTATGATTTCATCTTAAACAGCTATGTAATAGCTGTACCAGGTTTTCCTTATCCACACATCCATTGATGAACATCTAGGTTGTTTGTAATTTCAGGCTATTAAATATTGAGCAGCACTAAACAGGGTTTAGCACGTGTCTCTATGATAGGATAAAGTATCTTTTCTGTATATGCTCAAGGGTAGTATAGCTAGATCTTGAGGTAGATCAATTCTCATCTACCTGAGGAACTACACAATGATTTTCATACTGGTTGTGTAAATTTACACTCCCACTAGAAATGGATAAGTGTTCCCTTTACTCGACATCCTTGCCAGTATGAGCTATCTAACTGGTTTTAACCATTTTGGTTGGTATCAAATGAAATCTTTTTTAAAATATATTTTATTAATTTATTCATATTACATCTCAGTTGTTATCCCATCCCTTCTATTCTCCCATTCTTTCCTCCCTCCCATTTTCCCCTTACTCCCCTCCCCTATGACTGTGATTGAGGGGGACCTCCTCCCCCTGTATATGATCATAGGGTATCAAGTCTCTTTTTGGTAACCTGCTTATCCTTCCTCTGAGTGCCACCAAGTCTCCCCATCCAGGGGATGTGGTCAAATATGGGGCACCACAGTTCGTGTGAAAGTCAGATGAAATAAATCAATAAAACAGTTCAAGATCAGAAGATGAAAATAAATTGATCAAATGAAATCTTAAAGTAGACAGATCCAAGATGGCAGCGAGCAGTGAGGACCATGTTTGGAAGCTCCAGTGAACAATTCAGGAAATTGCACAGATTTCTGAGCCAGGAACACCAAGGTCCCCACACCACGGCAGCAGCTACCAGACATTCAAGGGCGAGCTAATACCGATACTCTTCAAGCTACTCCAAAAGATAGAAAGGGATGGAACATTACCAAATTCATTCTTTGAGGCCATAGTCTCATTGATACATAAACCTCACAAAAAATCAACAAAGAAAGAAAATTTCAGACCAATTTCCCTTATGAACATCGACGCAAAAATACTAAATAAAATACTTGCAAAACGAATACGAGAACACATCAAAGATATCATTCATCATGACCAAGTAGGCTTCATTCCAGGCATGCAGGGATGGATTAATATACGGAAATCCATCAATGTAATCCACCATATAAACAAACTGAAAATAAAAAACCACATGATCATCTCTTTAGATGCAGAGAAAGCATTTGATAAAATCCAACACCCATTCATGTTTAAAGTTTTAGAGAGATCGGTGATACAAGGCACTTTCCTCAACATAATAAAGGCTATATACAGCAAGCCAATAGCCAAAATCAAAGTAAATGGTGAGATTCTCAAAGAAATTCTTCTAAAATCGGGAACAAGGCAAGGCTGCCCACTCTCTCCATATCTCTTCAATATAGTACTCGAAGTTCTAGCCAGAGCAATAAGACAACAAAAGGAGATTAAGGGTATCCAAATGGGAAAGGAGGAAGTCAAATTATCCCTATTTGCAGATGATACGATAGTGTACATAAGTGACCCTCAAAATTCCATCAGAGAACTCCTACAGCTGATAAACACCTTCAGCAAATTGGTTGGATACAAAATTAACTCAAAAAAGTCTGTAGACTTCCTATACACAAACGACAAGCTTGTGGAGGAAGAAATTAGGAAAACCACACCCTTCACATTAGCCACAAGCAATATAAGACATTTAGGAGTTACTCCAACTAAGCAAGTGAACGACTTGTTTGAAAAAAAATTCAAAACTCTGAAGAAAGAGATTGAAGATGACATGAGAAGATGGAATGATCTTCCTTGCTCATGGATCGGGAGAATTAACATAGTAAAATGGCCATCCTACCAAAAGCAATCTACAGATTCAATGCAATCCCTATCAAAATACCTACACAATTTTTTAAAGACATTGAAAGTTCAATTCTGAACTTCATATGAAAAAAAAAAGAATAGCTAAAACAATCTTGTACAATAAAAGGTGCTCTGGAGGAGTCTCCATACCTGATCTCAAACTGTACTATAAAGCAATAGTAATTAAAACAGCATGGTACTGGCACAGCAACAGGCTAGTTGATCAGTGGAGTCGAATTGAAGACCCAGATATGAATCCACACACATATGGTCACTTGATTTTTGACAAAGAAGCCAAATCCATTCAATGGAAAAAGGATAGCATCTTCAAGAAATGGTGCAGGTCTAACTGGATGTCTATGTGTAAAAAAATGCAACTGGACTCATATTTGTCACCTTGCACAAAACTCAATTCCAAGTGGATTAAAGACCTCAACATAAAACCAGAGATACTAAGTCACTTAGAAGAAAAAGTGGGGAAGACCCTGGAACATATTGGCACAGGAGACAACTTCCTGAACAGAACACCAACAGCCCAGGCATTAAGGTCAACAATTAATAAATAGGACCTCATTAGGCTGAGACTCTTCTGTAAGGCAGGAGACACTGTCAACACAACAAAGCGACAGCCTACAGACTGGGAAAAGATCTTCACCAACCCTACATCTGACAAAGATCTAATATCCAAAATATATAAAGAACTCAAGAAATTAAACACCACCAAACCAAATAACCCAATTGAGAAATGAGGCTTGGAACTAAATAGAGAATTCTAAACAGAGGAATATCAAATGGCTGAGAAGCACTTAAAGAAATGCTCAACCTCCTTAATCATCAGGGAAATGCAAATCAAAACAACTCTGAGATTCCATCTTACACCTATCAGAATGGCTAAGATAAAAATTCAAGCGACACCACATGCTGGCGACGATGTGGGGAGAGAGGAACACTCCTTCATTGCTGGTGGGAATGCAAACTAGTACAGACACTTTGGAAATCTATCTGGTGCTATCTTAAAAGAATGGGACTAGGGCTTCCGCAAGACCCAGCTATTCTACTCCTTGGAATATACCCAGTAGATGCTCCACCACACAACAAGAAAATTTGCTCAACCATGTTCATAGCAGTCTTATTCATAATAGCCAGAGCATGGAAACAGCCTAAGTGTCCATCAAAAGAAGAATGGATAAAGAAACTGTGGTACATATACACTATGGAATACTACTCAGCTATTAAAAACAAGGAATTCCTGAAATTTGTGGATAAATGGATTGAGCTAGAAATGATCATAATGAGTGAGTTAACCCAGAAGCAGAAAGACTCAAATGGTATATACTCACTTATATCTGCATACTAGCCCAAGGGGCACATCCTACGAAAGCCTTCACTTACCAGGAAAATGAGACAGAGGGGAGGGCATCCTTTTGGGACTCTAGATGAGAAAAGCATGGGAGAACGACAAAGTAGAAGGATCCAGAGGGTCCTAGAAACCTACAAGTAGAAGATTATGATAGGCAGATTTGAGCCCAGGGGTCCCACTCAAACTAAGGCACCAGCCAAGGACAATACAGGTGGTAAACTATAAACCCCTACCCAGATCTAGCCAATGGTCAGAACATTCTCCACAGTTGAGTGGAGAGTGGGATATGACTTTCTCACATACTCTGGTGCCTCACATTTGACCATGTCCCCTGGAGGGGGAGACCTGGTGGCACTCAGAAGAAGGACAGCAGGTTACCAAGAAGAGACTTGATACCCTATGAGCATATACAGGGGGAGGTAATCCCCCTCAGGAACAGTCATAGGGGAGGGGAATAAGGGGAAAATGGGAGGGAGGGAAGAATGGGAGGATACAAGGATTGGGATAAACATTGAAATGTAACAAGAATAAATTAATAAAAAAAAGAAAGTAAAAAAAAATAAAAGAAATCTTAAAGTAGTTTTGATTTATACTTCCTGGATTATTGAGGATGATGAACATGTAAGTATTTCTGAGCCATTTCATTTTCCTCTTTTGAGAATTCCCTATTTAGATATTTATCCCACTTTAATTGTTTTTTTCTTTATAAAGTGACATTTTTGAATTCTTCATGTATAATTAGTAAAAGTTTTTTCCCATTCTATACCCTGTTGTTTTATGCCTAATGGTTATGTCCCTTGCCATATATAGACATTTTTTGATTTCACGAAGTCCCATTTACTAACTCATGATAATATTGTTCTATTCAGAAAATGTTTTCCTCTGCCAATGACTTCAAGGCTATTCCCCACTTCCTTCTTTGATCCATTTAAAGTTGAGTTTTGTGCAAGGTGATAAATATGGATCTATTTGTATTCTTCTTCATGCGGCCATCCAGTTTGAATAGCACCATTTGTTGAAGATGCTGTCTAATTTTCAATGTGTATTTCTGACTTGTTTATGAAAACTCAGGTCTCCATAGGTGTGTGAACATGTCTGTGACAGATAGGATCCGAGCTGTGAGAAGTGGACATAAGCTCCATTCCAAAACCAAAAGCTATTTTCAATCGACCACCACTTACAAAGGAAGTCCAATAGAATCTGAGGATACAAACCACTTTTAAAGCCTAGGTCCCTTGACTGGCAAGAGATGATCAACATAAAATGAACTCAATAGTATTTTTGGATATACCTGATCTCACAATGTTTTTTCAGGCATTTAAAAAAAAATGTATAGGTCCTTTGCATATATATTATGACTTCTGGTTCTCTGTTTTTGTGGGATTCCTGTATGTGAGAACCTGTGTGTCTTTTTAATCTATATTTGTTTCTTAATCTGGAATGATTATGATATAGAAACAAAAAATACATTTAATAGTTCATAAAAGATCAAGGTCTGTTGTAATTACTGTTTTGTTGCTGTAAAGAGATGCAATGACCAAGACAATTTATAGAGTAAAGCATTTAAATGGGGTCTTGCTTATACCTTTGGAGGGCTTAGTCCATTATATATGTAGCTGGGTGTGTGGTGGCAAGCAGATGAATGATGCTAGAGAAGTAGTTGAGAGCTCACTTCTCATTAGCTAATTGCAGGCTGAGAGACAGAGACACTAGGCTTAACATGTGCTTTTGATATCTCAAAGACCACCCAATGATACACCTCCTATAAGAAGGCCTCACATCCTCCAACATGGCCACACCACTTGATCCTTTCCAAATAGTTTCACTAGCTTGGGATTAAGCATTCAAATATATGAGCCTGTGGGGGCATTCTCATTCAAATGACCACAAGACTCAATGGATGACAAAGTCATTTTTGTTGTGAAAACAGCAAAAATAAATGCTAGCAAAAGTTATTTACTTCACATTGAACTCTAAGGCTAAATGGAACATGAATTCTATTCACCTTTTTATTTTCAATAAAATCAATTTTCATGTGGATTCTTCTTGAGAAATATCTTCTTAATCAGATTCTCATAAAAGATGAGTATCACAATAAATTAAGATTTGAAAGAGGCATATATGTGAGATTAGGCAGATTAGTGCAGGGACACCAGTTAATTTCATAATAAAGAGCCAGCATAGTGAATACCTGGAGGAGGGATTCAAGATACTTTCAGAAAACCTTTGCCTTGCCTTATAGCATGGTATCACTTTGACTAGGAAGGAATGGAATTCAATATAAATTAAAGTGAACTCAACAATGAATTGGTTTAGAATTCTTTCATGTATAGGTTTTCTCATGATGTCTCAAACACTTACCTTGAAGGATCCCAGATATTGATATGGGGGTACTCAATAGATACACAACCTATGAGAGGTGAAAAATCATATGCATGTTTTGTGTAGAAGAATTTCCTAAAGAGATTGCTAGAGAAACTTAGATATAGTGGATGAAATTTTGGCATTTTCTAAATGTGGGTCACCAACTTTTAAAAGGAATTGCATTGTCTCATACGTCTGGCATTAAACTAAGAAACATTTGCTATTCAAAATGTTACTTACTATTCTAAGCTGTGGACTCCATGAGGGAATAAATCTACTTTCTTATTTACTACTGAAACATGGTAAGAAATTGACAATTACAAGAAATTGACAATTATATTTTAAAATTATTTTAAATTTAGAATTACTATATCTGTTGTTTTATTTAACATTGACTACTTAATAAAAAGGGTAAAGAGACATTATCTCTAGGTCATAAGTAAAGATTTATTTCTCTAAACAATTACATAATTCATATAATATATATAACTGTCCATTCACTTTCAAGTAGTTGTATTGTCAGTTAAAAACTAAGTCTAGGTCTGTTTCATGCCAAACCCAATATACAGTAAGTAGTTCATCAATCAAACATTTAATAAAAAATGCATTGTATACATGCATAGTGAAAGTATAAAATCTGGTTGCTTCTGTAATGTCTTTTTCTTCACTTTGTTTATATTGGCCATGTTTTACCAACTACATGTGAACTCAAAAATATTCTCTTTCTCTCTCTCAATATATGTGTATATATACGGATATATATGTATATGTATATATATGCATACATATATAGATATATATAGTCCAATGTGTAATAAAATAATTTTTGTCCTGAAAACAACAAAAGAAAAAACTATCAAAACATCTATTTTTTACCATTAGACTCTTAGACCAAAAGGAAGATCTTTATCTTTTCAATAAAAAAATTATATATACCTATATAATGTGTGTGTATATATATATTTGTACTTATGTGTGTGTGTTTATGGTACTCATATCTTCACAGACCTACCTTTTATATTTATCATGTATTTTACCTTTAATTATATTTTATTTTCTTGTGCTTTTTAAATTTGCTGCTGATTTATTTCACAGATAATGAGTTAAATGATTGTCTTAATTTATTTTTCCTTGTATTCTACTAAGTAAATTCAGATATATAAGCTTCTATGTAAAATGGGTTCTAGAAATATTTCACAATTTTGACATACTTCTAGGCACATTCAATATTTCATTGTATAATAGTGGATTATAAATATATACACATATTATACATATGATTTTTTGTTTTTTGCTGTGAAGACACAACATTTTACTGTCATTTCTTAATCTTTTCTAAGTTTTTATAGTTATCTCCAAATAAAAGAGCAGCATTTGTTATATTCATGCATGTTCTGGGACACAGATTTATAGAAGATACAGTGAAATATTAAAGTTAGAAATATTTAATGACTATGGTTAAAATCATTTAAAAGCATCTGAACTTTACAGACTAGCATTCAGAATCTCTACACCATACACTATAGTAATTACATTTGGAATTTCCATTTGGTTTAAGCCTACTATATTCCAGTGGAAAGTTCCTGAGAGTCACGAGTATTGAAAGACAAAATATTATGTAAAACATCAGATGGCATCTGTTTGACCTTTTCTTGAAGGATTATAAGGCAAATAGAGTGAAATCATTTTACTCTTGGTTGAAACCATAAAGTGCTAGACCAGAGTCAATGCAGAAGGGATGAAAATCAAATGTGTTTCTTACCTGAAGAATATCTTTAAGAAAATGTTATCATTTAAAAAAAAAACCTGATTCAGTTACAGTGTGTCAAAAGCACATTTCCATGTGATAGAAGAAAGTCTTTTGTCTTCCACATACCTCATATATTTTCTCAGATCACAATAATTTAAACCATTTTACATTATATTTTGCATGTGTGTATGTGAATGGAATAATTGTCCACATATTTGTTTGTCTTCATGTAGGTGGCCACTTGTTTATATACAGATTCATATGCAAAGAAGTAGGCACATGAATGAGGAGACTCAATATTGATATTAGAACTCAACTATTTTGGTTAGTCTAGCTACCTAGCTTACCCTGGAGGATCCCCTTTCTCTATCTACCAAGTGGGCACCAGTTTCCAATGATGCAAAATCTGGTCTGTAAACTTGTGCAGGATGTGCCTTATCCACTGAGCCATCTCCTCAGTCACCATTTCCCCTTCCTATTTCAAGTACATCTTTTCAAAACAGAATGATGTTGACAGTTTTGTTGCTGTGTACCTAATTTAGATTTTTTCTTTTTAATTGGTTCATAATAATATAGAACACTTTGTGTACAGTAACTGCGTATGCATACTGTCATAGTTGTGTTTTTATTATTTGCTTGCTTTGTTTGCATGCATTTTGTTTTGTGAAACCCATGAGTTCCCTGATCTTAGTAGCTATATATCAATTAGAAATCAAGGCTTATAAGCACAGTTCATCCTCCTTTGATGACATCTCACCTTGATGTCATTAAGGGTGATATACAGAAAATTAAGTGATGTAAATAGAATCATCACATGTGACCTTAACTTTTATATTGATTTGAAGTTTTTATTTGAATCAAAGCAATCTAAAAGTTAATGTCACATATAATCCTTAAAGTAAAATTTTTTTCAAGTATCAGTTTGAAGAAGAATTAGAAAAACAAGAAATAGAATATTTTCTCTGTAGTGTATTGACTCAGCATTGATTGATATTTTAGTTCTGCCTGCTTTCTGATATTAAAAATCAGGGATGATTTGGAGAATTTATTCTGAGAACATCCATTTTCAATTTCAGTTAATATTGACTTAGGATACAGTAAACACTGAAATGATTGATAGTGGTAAAGACAGGGAGGACTGCAAACATAATTTTTAAAATAGAACAAAAGGAATTATAGGGGGAAATCTCATAACACAAATGGCTGCAGTTTCACTCTCCAGACTCTCCTTACACCTTTTCAATTAAACCTTGGAAATGGTCATATAAGTACTGTTTTTTAGGAAAACACGGTGCATGTTTTTAAGATCAAATTTTTTGGTAATAAAAATGCCTTTGATTAGTAACACAATTTTTTCAGGCATGAAATAGTTTCATTCTACTTTTATGCTGTATAAATACAAGTTCCTTCCAAGTACGAGGATAAAGGAAAGAAAGAGGCAAACTATATGTGTGTTGAAGATCATATTCTGTGTGACACAGATAAATATAAATGCTAATGGTGTAGAGTTATTACAAATTGTTTATCCCATTGTTCTATTTTTTTGCACAAAACTGTTTTGCATACAATTGCAAGAGTCTTTTTTTTTTTTTTTTTTTTTTACTGCTTTGGGAAGCAATTAATCTTAAAAGCACAAATAATTATAAAAACATTGATTTATGATTTTCTACAAATAGATGCATGGGATGTTTTAAGGTACCACATGCTATGGAGAGAGAATGAAGTGAAAATGGGGCTTTAAAAAAACTCAGTATTTTCACTAATAATAGTAAAGTAAAAGTTTTTTTCAGATCACAATTAGAAACTTAGCTTACCTATGACAAAAGTATTTTAATTTTCAAAATGTCCATGTCAATAAACACTCAGATGATAAGCTAAAATTTGAAAATCAAAAGATATAAGAAAGCTATGTAAATCTGTACTGTTTCAGTCATTTACTATTGAAATGATTTTTGAATTTTAATTTGTGAGTAGAAAACAGGATCATAAACTGATTTCCCATCCTTACTATACTCCCAACTATTTTATATTCTCAGAGATCTAATATCTCCATACCTTTGTTTCTTATAGCTTGAGAGTACTGGACATGCACACACACACAATATATATATATATATATATATATATATATATATATATATATATATATATATATATATTGTTTGGAGAAATTTTCCAATAGTTTCCATTAGTAAGTAATAAGTATCAGTGCTACTGACAAATGAAGAAATATTTAACATATGATAAAAATCATGACTTAATATAATCCAATCAATAAAGAAAACTTAACAAGAACAAATGAACTCATAAGAAATTCATAGGATGCCTTGAGAAATAATCTATTAAATTTAATGACATAAATTATAAATTAATAAGTCAAGATATTAGATTAAAATTGTTCCAAAAATTTTCACATTAAGAATTAATTAAAATGGGCAATTGTAGAAATTATGGTTATGAATTAGAGAACACAAGAAATATTATAAAAATTAGGAATTAATTAAAATTATTGATCATGATGGTGATTCACTATTATTAATTTTACCATTGAGTCATTTGCCTATGTGTGAATTTCTTTGTGTTTTTCTGAGAGATAGACAATTTCAGTATCTCACTGACTCACAGGTAAATAAGATTAGAAACAGAAGAGTAAGAAGTTATTTCTACCCTTTGACATGTGTCAACATATGGAATAGAAACTTGAACTTTTTAAGTTTAATAAGTATGCATTTTCTCACTTATTTTTATGCCTTCTTTCCCTAATTATGAGTAAGTTGTACTATTGAAAACGTTTCATAACCAACTCCTAATGAAAACAAACAGCTATCACCCAAGAAAACAATGAAAAACCTACCCAGCCCCCCTTAAAGGAAATGGGACATCATTGTCTTATGGTTTCTCCCGGCTGATTTAGGACTATAATACCTTTGTAGGAGCCTAAATAAAATCGAGGAAAATGGTTAAACAAGCTAAGAATAGCATTTGTGGTCTAGTTTCTAAATGTTGAGAAATTCCAGGCTTAATTAGATTCCTGTCTGGAACAGTCTGAAATGCTGGACCAATTGGGACTGGAAGCTCTCTTCAAAGCTATCTGGGAGCTGTCCTTTTACAATCACTATGAATGTAAAATTGTACAGTTCCGGAGTGTTTCATGGTTCTTCTTGCTGTAGGTAGTTTATTGTATATATTTGTAATAATATAAATCTATGTATAAAATATTTAAGAAAAATTGTTTTAAAACAGAATAGATATTTTTTAAAATGTACTGTTATTTGTTTGATTCTGATTATGGTGTTTGAAGACTTAAGGCATCCATAAATCCTGAGGATTCTTCCTTATGTAACTGAAAGTGAGTGATCAAGGTCATTATCAGAATATTAACAGTCTTGCATTACACCTTATAATATAGTATATTTAGCTTATTGTAAAATTTTAAGGCTCTACAAAACAGCTGCCTCCAAATAAAATACATTACAATTTTAAAAAGTAAATGCCAATTTGGTAGTTCCTTGGATCAAAACTGTAGCAAGAATTAGTGAATTGGTACCACAATTCAGGGAGTAGGATATTTATTTCCTTTTTAATTTTTGTTAATTATTTTCATGGGTTGCTCATAGCACCCATGAAAGTGTTCTTCGTATGGACAGTGCTGAACATAATTTTGCTTAGCTATTGAGGTGTTTACCATAAAAAAGAATAGGCAAAGCCGGGCGTGGTGGCGTACGCCTTTAATCCCAGCACTCGGGAGGCAGAGGCAGGAGGATTGCTGTGAGTCCGTGGCCAGCCTGGTCTACAAAGCGAGTCCAGGACAGCCAAGGCTACACAGAGAAACCCTGTCTCGAAAAACCAAAAAAAAAAAAAAAAAAAAAGGCAAAATTTCAATATTATGTCAATAATAGACTTACAGTGAAGATCAATGTATTCCTATTTTTTCTATCACTGCCCAGAGCAATCATACCTGTTTTCAACAACCACTTATATTTTGCTTTGGTGATATTTTCCATGCATACACAAGCAACTGGAATTATCATTGTTTGAGTAGATCTCTGTTTACTAAGCACATCTCACCAGAAGATAATCTGCCTGCAGCAACCAGTAACAACTATCATCCTGTTAGAATATACTAATAAACAACAAAGGCAGTCCTGAGCCATCAAGATAGCTTAGCAAGCCAGAATGCTTTTAGTCAAGCCTGACATCCTGAGTTAAACCCTTGGAAAGCAAATAGCAGAATGAGAGGACTGATTCTTATGCACATTGAGTTCTTATGAACTCAAAGATTTTTGTTTTTGGTTTTGGTTTTTAATGCAAAACCAAGTTTGTTGCTAACTTTAAAAAATTATTCTCTCTGAAGCCCTACATCCTTCCCCCACCCCACCCCATACTCTACCCAGGTATGATCTCTACCCCCATTTCTTTCATTCTTCCCTCTCCTATCCTGTTCCTGCTTCTGCTGTCTATTTCCTTTTCTGAGTGAGATTTGAAGCATCAACCAAGGGCCGTTCATGGACTGGACCTAGGCCCCCTATAGATGTAGCCAATGGGAAGCTCAGGTTTCATGTGTGTCCTCTAGTAAGGGGAGAGGAGGTGGGCCTGTCTCTGATATGAACTAGGATGCTTGCTTTTCATTCACTTTTCCCTGGTGGGGCTACCTTTCCAGGTTACAGGGGAAGAGGACTAGCTCAGTCCTGATGCTACTTGTACTAGGGTGGGTTGGGAGGGAGAGGTATCCCTTTACTCAGCATTAGGGGAAGGGGAATAGAGAAAGAGGGGTAGAGGGTGGGACCAAGAGGAGAGGAGGGAGTGGGTTATGATCTGGGTGTAAAGTGAATAAATACATAAATGAATGAGGAATTAAATAAATAATAAAATGAAGTAAAATAAATAAGTATATTAATGACAGAGATAAGAGCTTACATTTACTAGTGCATCCACCTTTATCCAAAGTAGTAATTTCAAACCAAGTGTGACACTGTTAGGAATATTAGAATTTACTAAGTATTACTAGTATTTACTAGGTAATACTAATATTTCCACTAGTAGCCTACAATTCTAAGTGAATTCACCCTACAGTCTTATTACTCTTGATAATACATAATTTCTCGCTAAATATCAATATACAGTTATTGTAATACAAATATAATTGAAGCATCATTGATTTCTATTATAAATATTTTTATTATATAATAAATTCTGATCATGGTTTTCCTTCTTCTCATTTTCTCCCAGATATTCCCCAACTCTCCTCCCATCAAACTCCGGAGAATAATTCTCTCTCTGTTTAGAAAACAAATAGGCACATAAAAATATAAAAACAGTATGTATATATATATTCATTCCACTGTAATATTTCTATATGACTGCTCAGATGGCCTTTAATTTTAGGTGTTGTCCCTTATTCTCTCTTTTACCCACTTTCTCTCCTCATCTCTACTTAATTCTCTCATTCCAATATCCCACTCTATAACTCTATATTTTATTTCCCCTCTGTACCAAACCTTCCTTGCTCCCTAGTTCCATATTGTGTACCTGACCTCTATGTATGGATTTTGGCTGTGACATGCCTATAGAACATTAAAAGGCTAACATCCACATAAAGTAAGTTCATGCAATATTTGTTTTATGGAGTCTGGGTAATTCACTCAGGATGAGTTATTCTCACTTTATCTATTTACATGAGAATTTTATGTTTCATTCTTATAAACATGAGTAATATTTGATTGTGTAAATGTAACACAGTTTGAAATATCTAGTGAGGGACATCTAGGTCTTTTTCCTATTTCTGACTATTATGAATAAAGTAGCAATGAATATGGTTTAGCAATGGTCTCTGGATATATGCTCATTATATACTGCATCTAATGAGATAATCAATTGGTTTTTATATTTTAATCTGTATATATGTTGGGTTGCTTTTACATATGTTGAACCACCCTTGTATCTTTGGGATGAAACCTACTTGATTATGGTGGATGATCTTTTTTGTGTGTTCTTGTATTTGTTTTGTAACTATTTTATTTTACCTTTTATTAAAATAAAACTTAATACAATATATGCTAGTTATTTCCCCCTCTCTCCACTCTTTCCCGTTCCTCAACACCTCACTTTTGTATGGATCTACCCCTTTTCTTTAATTAGAAAAGTCATATAAGTGATAGATATAAAGTAAAATATAATAAGATTCCTATACCAAACAAATTGGAATAGGACAAAATAATCAGAAGAAAAAGATGTCATGAAAATGCACATTAAATTAATATACAAGCAGAGACACATTGTTCATACATTCAAAAACACATTAAAACAAGAAAACAGAAGCCATAATATATTTGTATATGTTTTAGCCTACAAAACATGTAGGCTAAAAATAAATTAAAAAGTTAAAAATAAAACCAATCTGACATGCCATTTTGAGACAAGAAACCTCTAAAGATGGTGTTGAAATTGCTTTCTGTTGGCCATCTACTGGTGGGCTTGCTGTCTACCATTTAAGAGTAGTTTTTTTCCTACTAAAACTTCCTCGAAGAAAACTATGTTTTCATTTGCAAATGGCTATGAATTGGAGATAGCTTCTAGGTTTATGGATAGGCCATGTGTCCACTTCTCTCAACTATAGGGAGCCATCTGGTGCAGACCCATGCAGGCTCTGTGCATGCCTCTGGCTCTGGCAGTTCATGTGTGCCTTGATTCTGCTGTGCTGTGTTTAGAAACCCTTTTGTCCTTAGTGTCTGCTATGCCCTCTGACTCTTACACTTTTCTGTCTTCCTGTTATGCAGAGTTCCCTGAGCCCTGAGGGAAGGGAATTAATGGAGATATGTTTTTACAGTGCAGTGTTCACAGGTCTCTCAGTCTTTGCATATCGCCTAATTGTCAGTGTCTGTATTTGTTCCCTTCTTCTGCAGGAAGAAGCTTCTGTTATGATGGCTAAGCAAAGCACTGACCTATGAATATAGCAGAATATTATTATCAATCTATTGCTACATTTCTTTTTTAAACAGTAATATTTCATTTGATCCTAGGTCTCTGGGCCATCTAGCCTCAGGTTCTTGGCATTTACAAGCTTTTTTCTCTATTAAATTACTCATTTAAAACAGTTTTGGGTTATGATATGCCTCACTGGGTAAAGCAGTTGTCAAGAGTGAGGACCTGAATTCAGCCTCAGGATCTCCATGGTAGAAGGAGATAAATGACTTCAAGCTGACCTCTAACCTCCACATGCATGTTGTGGCACAGGCACAATACCCTTAATTCCCCCCTCACTTGAAGGTGAGCATCTTAAGGTGGTAGGTATAGTATGAAAAGGTGTGTATGTGTATTTGTGCATTGCCCATGTCACAAAATGTCCCTGTTTGCCAGACTTCAGTCTCTGTTTTGCCTTCCACATCTTCCAGTCATCAATCTTTTACCTGGGGTTCTACTGGTAGCGTCCTACAGGATGATGTCCTTGGTGGTTCTAAGGACCTCTCCTAAAGTCATGAGAGATTAACAAAAGCCACAAGGAGATAGTCAACCTACAAATGATGTATCTTCTCTTGGCATGTACAGAATAGCCACCCACAAAACACGCTTCCCATATGTGGCAATCTACCTCCAGAACTAAAGCCCTTCACAGCGCCTTGCAAAGCACACAGGTAGGAATACCCAGCCCTTTATTCATTTCTGTAGAACAATGACATTCTGTTCATAATCTCCAGTGTCTGAGCATGCATTAGCTTGTGTGACTCACAATGCGGGAACGACAGTCTCTCCCTCTTTCCCTCCACACATCCCCATCCTCCCTTCTGTCCTCACAGTTCTACCATCAGAGAATCACAGAGAGACAACACTTTTCAAGCTATAATAAATTTATTTTACAATTCTCACTGGGCATCATTGAACTATTCAATGCGTAGTAACTGGGCATTTCAAAACAACTTGATGACTAGACAGAGATGTCTGAGGTCTCTGGCTGTGTTGTGGGACTAAAGCCCATTGATTGATATCAAGAGTGAAGGTGGTTGAGCCAGCTATGGCCTGATCATAGAGTGTGACCACTTCCTCTTTCAATTGCTTTTCTTGATAGCAGAGTGTGATTCTTTCCTCTTTTACTTGCTCGTCTTGATAGCACAGTGTGATCCTCTCTTCTTTTACCCACTTGTCTTGATAGTATAGTATAATCTTTCCCCCCTTCACCTGATTGTCTTGGTAGCAAAGTGTGAGCATCTCCTCCTTTACCTGTTTCTCTTGATTGAAATATGAGATTACCTCTTTCAATTGTTTGTCTTCATCGAATTGTGTGATCCCCCCCCTTCAAGCTCCTCATCTTGATGGAATTGGGGTATCACTTCCTCTTTCTCTTGGTTGTCTGGATCCAATTGTATGGTCACCTCTTTGTTCACTTGATTTTCTTGATTAGAGAGAGTGGCCATCTTGTCCTGCCCAATTGAGGCATAGCTTGATCTTGAGGTAGATCAATTCCCAACCTGTTGAGTAAGTTCTATATTTATTAGCACAGTAGTTGTACATGATTACACATCTATTAATAATGTATGAGTGTTCCACATCCTCATGAGAATGAGCTATCAGTTGTGTAATTGATCTTAGTCATTCTGACTAGGTGTAAGATGGAATCTTGAAGTAGTTTTGATTTGCATTTTTCTGATGTTTAAGGATGTTTCTAATAAGTTTGACTTTTCTCTATCAATAATTTGCTTTTAAGATATGTACATCATTTTTAAAATTGGATTATTTGGGTTTTGGATAAAGAGTTCTTTGAGTATTTCAAATAATTTTTATTTTACTCCTCTATCAGACATGGAGTTGGCAAAAATATTTTCCTATGTTGCATACTGCCACTTTGTCCAACTGAAGGTGTCCATTACATCAAGTTAATAAAATTCCATTTATTGTTTATCTCAGTGCCTTCATTATTGTTCTATTCAGGAAGTCTACTGTGCCAGGGAATTCAAGCCTTATTCCACAAATTTTCTTCTTTCAAGTTTAGTGTATTTGATTTTCTGTTGATGTGTTTGACTCATGAGTACTTGAGTTTTGTTCAGAGTGATAAGTATGGATCTATTTGTATTCTTCTACCTGCAGACAGATGTTTTAGCATCACATTTTGTTTAAGATACTGTCTTTTTTCCTGTGTGTATTTTTGGCTTCTTTGTAAAAAATAAGGTATCCATAGATGTAAGAACTTATGTCTGGGGCTTCATTTGATTCCACTGTTCAATATATCTGTTGTTATACAAATACTATGCTTTTGTCATTTGATTGTCTGTTTGTTTATTATAGCTCTGTAGTATACCTTGAAATTTGGAGTGGTGAGACTTCCAGCAGTTCTTTATTTGTTCAGGGTTCTTTTATCTAACCTTTTTTGTTTTGTTTTTGTTTGTTTGTTTAGGTTTTATTTTGTATGAAGCTGAGAATGTTCATTCCAAAGTTTGTGAATAATTGTATTGGAATTATGATGTGGCTTGTGTTGACTCTGTAGTTTGCTTTTAGCAGGATGACCATTTGTACTGTTATTCCTACCTATCCATGAGCATGGGAGATCTTTCTATTTTCATATATCACTATTACTTTCTTCTTCAAGGCTTCACATCTTTTTATCATACAATACTTTTACTTTATTGGTTAGAGTTACCCCAAGATATTTTCTGTTTTTGCAGGCTATTGTGAAAATTGGTGTTTCCCTTAATGTTTTCTCAGTTAATTTTTCATTTGGATATAAAATAGTATGCTAGTTTTGTAAATTGTTATTTTGCTGAAAGTGTCCATCAGCTGCTAGTGTTCCCTAGTGGAACTTTTAGCATCGGTTATATATATTATAAACACTGGGTGGCAATTATCACCAGACTGTTTCAACCACCAGCTTCTTAAGTAATTATATGGAGAATTTTTATGAATATATGAAAGACTTACCTTAATTTTGGCTTTTTCCCAACTAGCTCTTATAATTAAAATCAATCTACATCCTGCTACATGGCTTATTACCTCTCCTCAGTACCAGCACCTGTTTCTTTATCTATATCTCACTGGTGAATCTTCCTGACTCAGATTCTTTCCTAGAGTACCTACCTATCTCTCCCACCTATTCTCTCCTGCCTCAGCTATTGGGTATTCAGATCTTTATTAAGCCAATCAGAAAGTATTGTTAAGGGTGTTTAAAATATAATGTATCCAAAACATAACAATACCAAAGTCTAGAATGTTCCCAGATCTCTGCTGGTACAGAAGTTAGCATTTGAATAATACAAAGACAACCTTTACACAATGCACAAGCAGATCACCACACCATCTCTCACTTTTAGTTCAATAAAAAGGTTTTCTCTAACATCAATAAACTATATACAGTAAGAAAAAAATGTAAAACTATTACATAAGAATTATATTCACAATGTTCAGTCCATTTGTATTTGGCATCCTTGGAGAAAATGTTATATTATCTGTCTTATCTTGGTGAGTCCAAAATTTTATAGCTATTTTATTTTCTATCACAAGTTGCATTTATCAACCTAAAACATCTTTTCAGACCTTAAAACATTTCCTTAGATCATTTAGAACTTAAGCTTTTATGTCTCTCAAAACTTATAAACATTACACCTCCTTTGTGAGTTTCTTTTTTGAATTTGGTAACAAGGAAAACTGTAAGACTATAACTATTTAGGTTTTAGCCCTATCAGGTATGAGAGAGGATAAATATTACCTTAGTAAACAGGAAGTGTAAAGAAAGCATCGTACAAAACTATAGAAATGAAAGGGCTGCTGTCTGCCTGGTCCATCACCCAAGATTCCTCTGCAACTGTGAAACATCTATCTTAAGCATATAGGCTCAGAATATCTGACAGATTTTCTGTGAAGCAGTATTTATGAAGGAATATCCTACATTGACTTGGTAGAGTCTGGCAGTTGAATTACTTCTTGACTTGATTATCTATGGTTTGTACAGCATGCATTCAACAGTTGAGGAAAGGACAGATTTTTTTTTTTTGTGTGTGTGTGTGTGTGTGTGTGTGTGTGTGTGTGTGTGTGTGTGTTCAATGGCTACCTTTGCCACATTTAAAGCAAACTTCACATGGAAGTTCTTTGATACTCATGATCTTTTTTGATGTAGTATAGGAGTGCTGCCAGTGTCTCTCTGTCAAAAAAGCTTTTTATTATTAAAAACATTTTAATTGCCATATTCTGTAGATCTCTTAGGTATTTTAAGACCATCTATGTATCTATAGTATATGTAAATATACAAACATTGCTTATTTCTAGCTATTTACTATCTGCTTAACTTTGAAAACATCTACAGGATGCTAAACAAAATTTATTTTTGTGATTAAATAAACTAGTACCTAACAAGAACACAAGTGTTATTGACTGACTGTTAACTTACATTACTTTTTTTTTTTTTTTTTTTTTTTTTTTTTGGTTTTTCAAGGCAGTGTTTCTCTGTGTAACAGCCCTGGCTGTTCTGGAATTCTCTCTGTAGATCAGACTGGTCTCTAACTCACAGAGATTTGCCTGCCTCTGCCTCCTGGGTGTTGGGATTAAAGGCATGTGTCACCACATCCAGTTTAACTTGCATACTTGCATTTCTTTTTTTTAATTTTTTTCTTTTATTAATTTATTCATATTACATCTCAATTGTTATCCCATTCCTTGTATCCTCCCATTCCTTCCTCCCTCCCATTTTCTCCTTATTCCCCTCCCCTATGATTGTGAATGAGGGGGATTACCTCCTCCCCCTGTATATGCTCACAGGGTATCAAGTCTCTTCTTGGTAGCCTGCTATCCTTCCTCTGAGTGCTGCCAGTCCTCCCTATCCAGGGGATGTGATCAAATATGGGGCATCAGAGTTCGTGTGAAAGTCAGACCCCACTCTCCACTCAACTGTGGAGAATGTCCTGTCCATTGGCTAGATCTACTTGCATTTCTTAACTACCCTAAACAGTAATGGTAGTTCTCAAAAAGACTAGAACTTCACATTGTAGTTTTAAATGAGTTGCACAGATACAATACCTAAAACAAGAGTTGAAACACACACACACACACACACACACACACACACACACACACACACACACACATTATGTTGTAACAAAAATAAAAATAACCTTAAATTTTTATCAATATAGAAAAATGTAAAATGTAAAACAGTTGTTTTTTCTATGTTCTTTGGTTTAAAAGTACATTCAATAATCTACGTTTTATCCTATGATTCCTATATTCCCTCTTTCTCTTTTCATCCCTCCTTCCTCTTTCCCCATAACACTTAGATAGAATATAAATAAGGATAGAGGGAAGAAAAAGATAAAAGAGATCCCTAAATATAACCTCCTTTAGTTTCTTTCACCCTGACCAAGACCAATAAGAACTTGCCACCAACCCTCCCCAAATAACAACAAGCATCCATCCACAAACCATAAATAAAATGACCAAAAGCTACCCACTCCTCCTTTTAAGAATGAACATAATTCTGTTAAAATTGCTTCCTGCTATCTGGAGGTAATAGCATTTTTGGGGGCCCAAAGAAAATTAGGATACTGACCAAGTCCTAGGGTTATTTGTTTTCTACTTTTTTGTGTGATGGGAAAGTGCAAGACTTCACTAAAACTCTGGCTGGAAGAGTCTGTGAGACTGGACCATCTTAGTTAGCCATTTTCAAATTGTTCTGGATGCAGATTTTTAAGGTAACAGATAATGAGGAAGTCTGTGAGGCTCAATCACCAGGGATACTTGTCTTGTCTTCATTGGTGTCTGGTCCTTTTGCTCTGAAAACAATCACTTTTGAAGGCAATATACATTTATGCACTAACACTCATATGGAATACACAATGTGCACAAATCAGCTAAAGATGATTCTCTGCTCTTAGTGTGAACAGGTGAAAGACATTAACCTTTATAAGTCTGTTTGGATTGTATAATAAAAACTGTTAAGGTTCATGTTTTAGTCTTAGAACTGTTCCTAGATAAAGGGAGCAGCATATATATCACCTGTTTTGTTGTTCTTCTTGGTTCTTTCTTGTCTGTACCCAATATTTTCAGGAGTTCTTCCCCAGTTAAATCTGATCTTTATTAATTTTGAAAAATATCTACAGCTTTTTGCTTTCTGTTGGAACAAAGACAAAACCTCTCCCCCAAAGCAATACATTTCCTGCCTTCCATTCTGAAGTTAACACATATAGACTGATTTAATTTTAGCAGTCCTTTCTAAAATCCAGTGGGTGTTTTTTTTTTGGGGGGGGGCAACAGTGCTATCTCATTGACATTTAAAAATTTTTAAAGTCAATAAAGCATTATTTACTCTATTTCTGTTGGGGGTGTCTTTGTTACCCCTTTCTGTTTAATGATAATTTTATTTAAAGTCTTGTTTGATCACTCTACAATTGCTTGTCCTGTTGGATTGTATGATATATTTGTAACATTTTCTATATTATAGTGTATAACAAATTGTTGTACATTTCTGGATAAACATGCCAGAGTATTATGAACTTCAATCTGTAAGGCTTCTTTAATATAGGCATCTCCTCTAATAAATGTGCAATCATAGAATCATCCCTTTTAGAACTTAAGGAAGAATCCCATTGGAACTCAGACTATATATTATCATATATGTATATACTTAAAAATTTCAAGCTCTGAAAAGTAAAACACATGAACTAATATATGACATTGCTTTAAGGTAGTATCATTTAAATTTGTATTCTTAACTCAGTATATTGTCCTTCATCTAGCAACTGATCTTTGACAATATAAATACAATATCTAGTCTTATTATGTTGGTCCATAGCTGAAGCTTCTTTATCTAGCAATTCTGTAATCTTGTCACAAAGTGGGATCATATGCTCCATATTCTATTCCTCTGGAGATTATCTATTCTGATTTAAAGAATCCACTAATCCTCTATAGCTTTTAATCTATTCCTTAGTCCTTTCATTATCTATCTAATTTTTTATTATGGTCTTTCTTAAAGAAGATATAGGAAGTTGTAATCATTACCATAATATAATTATTTATATGTTGATAATTGAAACAAAATTATACGGGATCCACATGCCCTCTGTCATTGTATTTCCCATTGTTTAACACAGAAAATGTTCTTTAATCTCTCTATTTCGTTCAGTTTGAGACTTCACATTATTATACATATTTACAGACAATTTTCACTTATTTCTCTTTATTTCTCCCTTTTTTAGAGACTTTACCTTTTTCTATTTCAGTTCAGTGTTCCTTTTTATGACTGTCTATGTCCAGTTTCTTTATGTTTTAGCATGTAAGCACATTTTCAAGCACACTATGCTTGTTCAGAGGTTTTCTTAGTCTGATCCTGGCTATACTCTTCATGAACCAAGTTTTAAAGGGCCAGGCCTTCTGCCACTACGGACCTGACAAGAAAGAGCAGTCACATGCAGTTAGGACTCACAAGCCTGCCAGCAAGACTTAGGCATCTGATCACTATGACTTCCAGAAGTCTGGGGTACTGCAAAGACTTTTCCTATGTCTCAGTTGTTGTTGTTGTTGTTGTTGTTGTTGTTGTTGTTGTTGTCGTTTTTCCATCTGCTACTGTACTTGCTACTCACAAACATGACACAAATGCTTGGCTGCACATCAGGGCCTCTTAAAGAAACTACCTATGCTTTTGTAAACCGCAAGGACCAGGCTTGCCAGGGAGACTGTGATTCTAAGAAGCCACATCTAAATCCATGTCCATAACTTCTCTCAGTTTTCTTAGGCCCTAAGCTTGAATTTGCGCCTATCATAATGGGTACCAAATATAACGGGACTTTCTTTGGATTATAAGCTCCCAAATAATGACACAGACTTTTATTAATATATGAAAGCATGGCCTTAGCTTTGGCTTGTTCCCAACTAGCTCTTATAATTTAAATTAACCTTGTTATATTAATCTATGTTCTGACACATGGCCTGTTACATCTCCTCAGTACCAGCACCTGTTACTTCCTCCAGGACTATCTTTTTCCTTTGTAAATTTTAGTATTCTTTCATTGTTCTATAAGTTTAGTGTTTTGATTATTATGTGCCAAGGGGCATTTCTTTTCTGTTATAATTTTGTTTGGTGTTCTGTGTGTTTCTTGTGCTTTCATAGGCATCTCCTCTTCAGGTTAAGATTTTATTTTTGTAATTTTGTTGAAAGCATTTTCTGTGCCTTTGAACTGGGTTTCTTCTCTGTTCTCTTTTCTATTATTTGTGAGTTTGATTTTTCATAATGCCCCAGATTTCTTAGAAGATTTTTAGATTTAATATTTACTTTGTCTATGTATAATTTTCTTCTATTGTATCTTTAACACCTTAGGCTCTTTCATCGCTTGTATTGGGTTGGTGATATTTGTGTCCATAGCTCCTGTTCATTTACCTAGATTTTCCATCTTAAAAATTCCCTCACTTTGTGTTTTCTTTATTGCATCTATTTTAGGTTTTGAACAGTTTTATTCATTTTCCCCACTTTAAGTGATTTATTAATTTACTTGTTAAGCACTCTGTCACTTTGATAAAGGCTGTCTTCAGGTATTTTTTTTTATGCTTCAGCTATGTTGGAATACTGTTGATGCTTGTTTTTAAACTCTGTTTTATTTGAAGTATTGAAACCTCTACCTCCTTTCCACCAACTCCTTTACCCTGGGTAAGAAAGAAGTTTAGGGCAGAGAGGGTGCATAAAGCCCTGTATTTCTCCTGGATATGTAGGGTCAATTGGGTTTGGGAGGGGATACCAATCTCCATCAACATGAAATGCAATAAGCAATCTCCTCTGAGATGCTGTGTTGAAATATTTCTTTCTGTCTATCTCCAAGTCACCACACTATCACTCCCTGATCTCTCAAAACTGCTACATGCCACATGCCATCACTGCACATGACATTTTGTCTCTCTAGGCTCTTCTATTTATCTCCATCAGAGTCCTAGACATGCCCCTCTATGTGCTATAGGGGGCAGGCCATGAACAGTTGGCAAAGACCATGCCCCATATGAAAGAATTATCATCAATGGACATACTACAGACCAAACTAAAATCCCAGACTTGTGATTAAAACAAAAATTATTTACATAACAAAAAGCTAAAACTTCCATTACAGAATATTCAGGGCCTGCTGTGGTTGGATAGCTGGTCTCTAGTGGAGATATATTGCCCTGGAAGTTATGTTGGCATCTAGTTATCTGGGTTTGGAGTGATTATAGGTCTAGATGCTGATGTCTTGATTTGTCTTTTTTGAGTGGATCTTTGTGATCGCTTTGGCATGAAGTCAAAGAAGGAGACAACAAAGAATTTCTGTTACAGACCTGGAAATGAGCCTTGGGGCATTGGATCTGGAGGAGCATGAGGAAAGGTGTGGATCCAATTTTAGTCCACTTGTTGCGCTAGTAGAAGTTACCTTTGGGGCATTAGGGGGTACCTGCTTATTTTCAGTTCAGGGACAATGCAATGAGTGTGGGAAGGAAGGTTAGAAGGAGACGATATGGGGGAATCCATAGGAGAGGGGAACAAAATAGCATAAAAGATTAGCAAAAATGTTCTGCTGTAGATCTGCCATTAAGACTGGGGAATTGGGTGTAGGAGAACAGATGAAGAAGAGACGATCTACTGGCAGCATACCTGATTTTCTGAAAGGTGTAAAATCATCAGTTCTCAATACTTGCTTAACATTGTCCGACAAGCCCCGTGTGTTTGACACATGGTCTCTTGAAAGTAGTACTGGCTTGGGTGGACATGCACCCTTTAGAAGCCAGGGCTTTGCTGCCTCATTTGGCTCACTGGGAAGGCAAGCCTTAAAGTTTCCAACTCAAGTAGCTTCCTATATAGCCCCTATTTCTTAATCAGCTTGATTTGAGCAAGCTTACTCTCCCAAAGCCATGAGTAACCATTGCCCCTGTGCTGTGCTGTCTAAAATGGACTGTACCTTCAAACTGTGAAACAAAAAGTAAACCTCTCTTCCCTTAAGTTACACCTTGTCAGGTAATGAGTCACACCAATGGGAAAGGTAACTATGTCATTTGTCTTACTTCATCTAATCGTATAGGCACTGTATTACTTCATAATATCATATAAGAAAGGACATAAGAAATTATTATAAAGGAGGAAGAGATCACTTTCACATAACTTGTAGCTTACTATAATTGTTTCATTTTAATATGTGTTATTATCCATGAAGTGTTATTGTACCTAAGGTATGAATTAACTTTTATCACTTTTACTATTATATATGAAAATCATACTATATAGATGTTTGGGGATTATCTACAATTTCTAGCATTCAGTTGGAATAACAGAACATAGCCTTCAGGAATGGAGAAACTATTATAATGATATTTTATTTTTTAACTTTCCAAATCATCATAAAAGTAAATATGTAGTAAACACACAGAAGTTTTGTAAGGCTTAAAATAATTTATTTGAGATATAACTTATTTATCAGAGAGTTCATAAAGTAGTTTAATTCTACTAGTTCTAGAAAATCATTGTGCATTACAGAAAAGAAGCAATTTTTGAAAAGTAGCAATGTTTCCAACCCAACTCACAGATCTTAAAGAACTTGCTTATAACTTGTATGTCACAATGATTCATTATCTGATAGAGCCACAATCACTTCCTGCCCCATTACTGGTTCCTTTGGGTTAGTGTATCATTTCAAATGCTCTGGTGTTTCCTTTTATTTTCGTATTTTATAAACAAAATCAAAGTTAAGAATGTATCTCTATAAAATTATTAAAATATGTTGCATAGAGTTTATATTACCTGGATTGATTCCTTTCATATTTTCTTTTTTATTATTTATTTTATACTGGTTCTCACTTTCTAGCTGCATTTGAGCTCACCGTGTAGCCTAGTATCCTAGTATGACATAAAAATCAAGGTACTTCTATTGCCTCAGCTTTTTGGTGCTAACATAATCAGCATGAGCCACCATAACTGGCCTTGATTTCCTTTATTTTCTATAATCTATAGCTGTTCATTAATTTTTCATTTTGATGTAATTACTATACCTGGATTTGATTTTCTTTATATTCTATAAGCTATAATTATTTGTTTACTTTTCATTTTGACCTAATTACTACTTTTAAGAATGATTTTTAAATGGTTAAATTTATTCTGAATTAAAATGAGTTAAACAAAAAGAATTTGGTATATAATTTTTCTAGGATCTCTGTCTATTATATATATTGCATAAACTCAGGATACAGATCAAAATATCAGAAAGCAGAAATTCATGTTTTCTGCACCCTGGTAAAAATATACAAGTACTCCTTAAATAACACTATTTAGATCATATCAGTAACTAACTTACAGCACTTGAAATTTTGCATTTCCTTAACTGGTAGCAATGCTAATTAACTACCACCTATATGCTCTTTGAATGATGGATTTGACTTTAATAATTTGTAATAAAGCAAAGCTTAAAGAGTTCTTATTTAGTTTCTAGATACTACTCATTTTTCATATATATGATTTGTAAATCTTTTCTTCTGTTTAAAGTTTGAAAATATCCAGTTGCTTGTTGCTTCTTTGATTTTGTTTTGAGATAATATCTTGCTTTGTAGCCCTGACTGGCCTAGAAATTGTAACAACCCTATAGCTTTAACCTCTCTAGTTCTGTGATTACAGACAAGGGTTACTACATCCAACTCAATGGTTCCTGTTTATAGACCCTGTTTTCCTTGTGGCTTTAAGACCATTTCTCCAGTCTTAGATCCCAAAGTCTTTCTGTTAGTTTCTCCTGACAGATTTATACATTTACATTTTAGGTTTGTGGACAATTTTTGTTTATATGAAACATATATCTTTGAATAATTTTGGTTTTCCAATTTCTCCAGCATGTTTTGTTATATTCACATGGCTCATTCTCTTTTTAGTGACTCTAAATGGTGCTGTATTTTTTATGTCAGTATTGATGTGTTCAATGTAAGCAAGAAGTCTGATTTTATATTTTTTACCTTGTACTCTTTGATCAGGTGGTTATTATTCATGTTTTTCTAAAAGGTTTTATTTAATTCATCCCTTAAGAATCCCAATTAATTATGATATGTGAAAATATTTTGTTTCTGGTTTTGTATACTTTATTTCATCTTTTTGTCTGATTTCTGGAAAAGTCACAAATATTTTGACTAGAATGTCTACTAATGTGCAGAAAAAGAGTAGAAAGAGAACAATACTTTTGTTTTACTACAAATAGTTCAGGGAAAAACTTAGTCTTTCCCAATTATGTATATAGTCATAGAGTTAGTATTTATTAAGACGAAATTGTCACTCTGTAATACTAGTAATCTGGAAAAATTTATCAATTATGAACACTGAATATATTTTGAATCACCAGCACTCAGTAATTTGGTCTTTAAACTGCACTATGTATTGACTTAATTTCAGATGTTCAAACAGGCCCATATCCCTGGAATAAATACCTACATTCATGCTTAATTTATTCACTTTTTATGATTGAATTATATTTTCTCTTATATTAATGAGAGATTTCCTTTGAATGTTCATTGAGAATATTTTTTGCATCAAGTTGACACATAAAATTAAGCCTCACATTAATGTATATTTTTAAGATGGTCTAAGGAAAGACAAGAAACTTCTTCCTTCAAAGGAGTACAAGCTGAATTGTGCAGTTTTTGAAGATGAATTTGATCTTATCAAGCAAGATACCTAATATTGGTTTGATAATTATTCCATTCCATATACATAGGGCTTTAATGTGCACTTTGTAACACCGGATTGTATTCTGTTTTAATCATGGGATAGTTTTAGATTATTTTGTAACATAAAATGTAAGTGATGCTTGAATACATCTATTACAATCATGTTGCTTCATAGATACATCAATTTAAATTTATTAAGAAAACATAGATTCTCCTTATAAATACACAATGTGTTAATCTTTCAATATTTCTTGTTTTGGAGAGAAATTGGTGTCCACTTTACCATTACCATATTTAGCATTTTGATATCTTTCATTTGTCAGTAGTCTGGGAGTTTGATAAAACTGCTCATTTAAGATAGAGGCTAAGATGTTTGTATGTTGATAATTGTCTACTTTAACATTGATGTAACTGTGGCAGATAGTGTTAACCTTGCAGAAGCAATATAGATTGACTTTAGAATAATAAGAATAAGGCATAACTCATTTTGCCTCAACATTTTTCTAGATATTTGACATAATAAATATGATTGTCAGTATATTAATTTTACATGTAGTATTATTTTATTGTTTACTAGTATAATTATCAGTACCTTTGTTATGAAAAGAAGTAATTATATTTCATAACTGGTAACTTATCTGTATGTAAATATTCTCGCACATTTTAGGCATATCATATCATGTGATCCTCAGGAAAAATTCATGCTGCTGACCTTTATATACAAATGTGATAACTAGTGAAATATTATGGGTAAGATATTTTTATGTTATGATAATCAAAGAGAAACAAAAATGATTATATTATTATAGTGCAACATTTCATATAGAGATATAGTGCTTATGGTATCCTAATTTCCTACGTAAAAGTTGCATAACTAACTTTGACTCCTAACAAATATAACTTACTTTCAGAATGCACTTTATTTCAGTAAACAGAAAAAAATGCCACTTTTACAAGCAAACTGCAGTCCTTTAAACCAAACATTGTCCTGTTTTTACTACTTTATTTATAAGACTGGAAAACAAACTCAAAATTTCAAGAGGGCAAAGTTATAACAAAAGTGGACCCTTGAAACTCAATGATCACAGTGACATAATCTAGTTGTTTATGTTAATAATGACTAAAATATAGAACGATCACGCTCCACAAAGAAATAAATGAAACTAGTAGGCAATTCAAAATGGAAGGAAATGGAAAGATTAAAAGATGTATGTTCCTAAAGCAAAAGCCTACAGACTGGGAAAAGACCTTCACCAACCCTACATCTGACAAAGGCCTAATATCCAAAATATATAAAGAACTCAAGAAATTAAACACCACCAAACCAAATAACCCAATTGAGAAATAGGGCTTGGAACTAAACAGAGAATTCTCAACAGAGGAATATCAAATGGCTGAGAAACACTTAAAGAAACGCTCAAACTCCTTAGTCATCAGGGAAATGCAAGTCAAAACAACTCTGAGATTCCATCTTACACCCATCAGAATGGCTAAGATAAAAATTCAAGTGACACCACATGCTGGCGACGATGTGGGGAGAGAGGAACACTCCTTCATGGCTGGTGGGAATGCAAACTAGTACAGCCACTTTGGAAATCTATCTGGTGCTATCTCAGAAAAATGGGAATAGGGTTTCCTCAAGACCTAGCTATTCCACTCCTTGGAATATACGCAGAAGATGCTCCAGCACACAACAAGAAAATTTGCTCAACTATGTTCATAGCAGCATTATTCATAACAGCCAAATCATGGAAACAGCCTAAGTGTCCATCAAAAGAAGAATGGATAAAGAAACTGTGGTATATTTACACTATGGAATACTACTCAGCTATTAAAAACCAGAATTCCTGAAATTTGTGAACAAATGGATTGATCTAGAAATGATCATAATGAGTGAGTTAACCCAGAAGCAGAAAGACTCAAATGGTATATACTCACTTATATCTGCATTTTAGCCCAAGGGGCATGTCCCACGAAAGCCTTCACTTACCAGGAAAGTGAGTCAGAGGGGAGGACATCCTATTGGGACTCTAGATGAGAGAAGCATGGGAGAATGGCAAAGTAGAAGGATCCAGAGGGTCCTAGAAACCTACAAGAACATTATGATAGGCAGATTTGGGCCCAGAGGTCCTGCTCAAACTATGACACCAGCCAAGGTCAATACAGGCCGTAAACTTCAAACCCCTACTCAGATCTAGCCAATGGATGGGACATTCTCTATAGTTGAATGGAGAGTAGGGTCTGACTTTCACACATACTCTGGTGTCTCATATTTGACCATGTCCCCTGAATGGGGAGACCTGGTGGCACTCAGAGGAAGGATAACAGGTTACCAAGAAGAGACTTGATACCCTATGAGCAAATAAAGGGGGAGGAATTCTCCCTCAATTACAGTCATGGAGGAGGGGAGTAAGGTGAAAATGGAAGGGAGGGAGGAATGGGAGGATACAAGGGATGAGATAACCACTGATTTGCAATATGAATAAATTAATAAAAAAAGAATATGTTGGAGATAAACTTGAAGGGAGGCTATATAAATGTGATCACTAAAAGAGTTTGGGAAATTGTACAATATTGTTCAGAGTTTTATTACATACAGTGCAATATAGGTAAAGGGTTGAGAGGGTTCTAAAAGTTCAAGGTGATTTGTAAGGAAAAAAGTGAGTATAGTATATGCAGGCTAAGAAACAAGGCTACCGAATACATTACTACAACAGGTTCTGTGTATAACCTAAAAATATAGAGTCCCAAGCTAATAAACTGTGACCTATGCTTGCCTGATAAAAAGAAGAAGAAGAAGAAGAAGAAGAAGAAGAAGAAGAAGAAGAAGAAGAAGAAGAAGAAGAAGAAGAAGAAGAAGAAGAAGAAGAAAGCTGCTTACTATTGTGTGTTAATTTTGTGTCCAGCTACTTTGCTGAAAATGTTTATAAGCTGTAGGTGGTTCCCGGTAGAATTTTTCTGGTCACTTTTGTAAACTATCATATCATCTGCAAATAAAGATACTATAAGTTCTTCCTTTCACAAAAAAGATATATGTTTCTTTTCAGATGACCATTAAAATATTCTTGTAGAGTATGAAAACAATTTAGGCAACAAAAAGAGAAAATTAAAATTTTCTAGAATTCTACTACATACTTTCCAGTCATTTGGGCAGAATACAACATAATCTTCCTGAAAGCCACATAAACGGAAGTTAATTAAAATAACTTTATGAATTGTGTTTTAATAGAGTCCAGAGTACTGTCTGTTTTATAGCATTACTGAATGTTTTAAATTGTGTTTATTGTCTGACCAATATTCTACTTTATATGTTTTTTAATATTTTATTAATTTATTCATATTACATCTAAATTGTTAGCCCATCCCTTGTATCCTCCCATTCCTCCCTCCTGCTCACTCTCCTATGTCTGTGACTGAGTGGAACCTTCTCCCCCTGTATATGCTTATAAGGTATCAAGTCTCTTCTTGGTAGCTTGTGGTCCTTTTTCTGAGTGCCACCAGACCTCCCTATCCAGGAGTCGTGGTAAAATATGGGGCACCAGAGTTCATGTGAAAGTCAGACCTCACTCTCCACTCAACTGTGGAGAATGTCCTGTCTATTGGCTAGATCTGGGTAGGTGTTCGAAGTTTACTGCTCATTTTGACCTTGGCTGGTGCCATAGTTTGAGCAGGACTCCTGGGCTCAGATCCGCCCATCATAATGTTCTTCTTGTAGTTTTCTAGGACCCTCTGGATCCTTCTATTTCCCCTTTCTCCCATGCTTCTCTCACCTAGAGTCCCAATAGGATGTCCTCCCCTCTGACTCACTTTCCTGTTGAGTGAAGACTTTCATGGGACATGCCCCTTGGGATAGTGTGCAGATATAAGTGAGTATATACCATTTGAGTCTTTCTGCTTCTGGGTTAACTCACTCATTATGATCATTTCTAGTTCAATCCATTTGTCCACAAATTTCAGGAATTCCTTGTTTTTAATAGCTGAGTAGTATTCCATAGTGCAAATGTACCACAGTTTCTTTATCCATTCTTCTACTGAGGGACACTTAGGCTTATATGTTATTTCGAACAGATGTGTAGGGAAATTTTTTAGTGTTTGACTTTTTCTGTTAATAAAGAATATCCCTGGATGGGGAGGCTTGGTGGCACTCAGAGGAAGGATAGCAGGCTACCAAGAAGAGACTTGATACCCTATGCCCATATAAAGGGGGAGGAAAACCCCCTCAGTCACAGTCATAAGGGAGGGGAGTAAGGGGAAAATGGGAGGGAGGGAGGAATGGGAGGATACAAGGGATGGGATAACCACTAACATGTAATATGAATTAATTAATAAAAAAGGAAAAAAAGAATATCAATAGAAGGAATAACATGGAGAATTTGCCAAATCAAATAGTTTTGTGGCCTGGTTAACTTTAGTGTACAATTCATTTTCCAGTTTTAAATTCTAACATTTCATTTTTGAAAGAAAAAAATGGAAATATAATATTTAAACAGAGAGACATGTGGTATGTATTATACTTAAAAGGGAAAGCATGGATACTCTTTTGTTTATGTGTGAAATGTTTATATGTATGGTTATATGTGCTCACATGTGTGTATGTGCATACATGTAATGATCAGAGATCAACACTGTGTGTCTTCCCCATTTGTCTCTGCTTCATTTTATGAGATACAGTTTCTCACTGAACCTGGAGCTTTTTGTCTGAATTTGGAGTTTGCCAGTCTGGCTTTGCTAGATGAAGAGCAAGCACTAGATATTCGTTTGCTGTGCTTAACCAGATACACGCTGTCATGCCTAGGTTTCATATAGGTGTGGCAGATCTAAACTCAAGTTCTCATGATTGTAAGGCAAGAATTTTCCTGATAAAACCATCATCTTAGCACAAAATATATTCATATTCTACATTCTAATCAGAAAGGTCTGTTTAGATTTTTGTAATTCATATGCTGAGTGTGGTCTGGCTTAAACACACTATGTATTCCACCAGTGTGGCTAGTCACAGATTAGTTTGGAAAGTAAGTGCTCATATTGTACATTTTCTCTAACATGAAAATAAATTCAGGCTGATAAGAGAAGAATGAAGTCTAGGCCACAGGGGAAGAGGATGCATTCAGTTCTGATGCAACTTGATGAGTTGGAGTAGGTTGGGATGGCTCAGGAGGAGATGAGGGCAGTGGCTATGACCATGACAAAGTTAATAAATATTTAACTTTTTAAAGAAAAATTTAAAAATAGAAATGGATGTTTTCCCATAGGAAAAACAATATTGAATAGTCATCCTCAATACTTTGAATTAATTGTGAAGTGAAAGATCTCCAAGGGAAACTTCAATGATTCCTTTTAAAAATCATTTACATTTGATACCACATTAAGTGAATCAATGTATATTTAAGTAATTTGATATGACATCACACAAAAATAACTCATGAAAAGGTAGTTACATAATTTTTAATGGTATTAAAGAATTTGCTATCGGTGTGAGTAATACAGATGTTATTGAGATCAATTATTAATAGCAATATCAAGAATGGGAATGGGGACAATAATAATGTGATCTTACAATCCGGGTAGCCAAAACATAGGTAGGACATTTTGACTTCCTATTTCTACACTGCTTAGCTACACTGATAAAGATTCTCACAGAATTTCTCATTAGCTAAATATACATATATATTGACTTGATTTTAAATTTTGTGTTTGAATACTAAAAATCAGGGTGTCTTCTAGAGATTTGCATGAAAAATAAATTAGGAATTGAAGAGAGACAGATTTTCAGCATCAGCTTTCAGTATGCCATGGTCCATAGTCAAATAGCATCTCAACTGTGCTTAGTATTTCTTACTTCAGAGACATTTTCTCTTACCTTATCCAAAGTAACATCACTGATGTCTACTGAATGGAACATATGCAGTCCTCTGTGCATACAGACTGAATTAAAAAGGTCTATTGACTTAATGGACATGAAGTCGTTTTATTTTACTCCTCAGTGTAGGCTAGCCTTTCATACTATACCCTACAGCTCTCTGGGACTATGAATTTTTGAGTCTTTAATGGTTTTATATTGTAAATCTTGCTGGTTCTTATCTTTCCCTAGGCTTCTTTGTGATTAGGCTAAGTCAGTCATCACTGGTCATTTACCATCCAACTTTCCAAACATTCCTGCTTTATCCTTTACTATTCTCCCTGTCCTTGCATATACTACTGAAATTTTAGTGGAAGTGAAATTAGATATGCATTTTCAGTCTTCTGTCTTACTGTCTTCTACCTCAGGAGCAAAGCACTAGGGTTTGATATATTTAAGGAAGCTAGAGTAGCCTTCATGAAGGCATTCAAATACATAAACTACATTTAATATGGAAATGAGATACATCTGAGGTTCTTCATGATATTAAGTCCAAATATAGACAAATGAAAGAAAAGAGTTCTTTTATTGCGCCCACTTTATCATTTTTCCTCTAATGAAATTGAAAAAGCCTAAAACATTTATTTTATAAAAAAATCTATGTTTATTATTTTAAATAGTTTTATTTTATTTTCATTAAGTTTTTAAAATAATTGGAAATTCTCTAGTCCCCTATTTGACAATAGGCTTATCATCCCAAAGAATCTCAAATGAGTCTAGAATAATGATTTCTAGGTATAAGTGGCATATTTTGACATAAACTATAATGTCATTATTGAAAATAACAGAAGAATAAAGTTACATAGTGTGTTATATAGATAAATAGAACAGAGCATAGAAACAAATGATCACTATCAAAACATTGTACTCTGTTGGAATAAAATGAGCTGGGAAATAAATTATAAGCACCAATGGTGTAATGAAAAAGTCTTGGATGACAGTGTTTATTTTGTCGAGTAACTTACTGTTGTTTGAATATTGCAAGTATTTAGGGCATCAAAATGACATTTTAACTTAAGCATCCCAAATGAATTGCAATTAGTACAACATAAGAAATGTATATAATTTCTTGTTAGTCTATGTACACTATAAGACTGTAACAGATGTCAGCAAATTGTATTTTATATATGGAACATTCATCTGACATGCATAGGAACTATAAAACAAAATTATAACTATGATTTCTGATCTGAACGAACTTAAATTTACCCTTAGGCATAATGAAAGGCATTATTATAATGTGAGAAAAAATATGAAGAAGAATGTCAGAAAATTTAGGTAATTCGTAAATAAGATTAGTTTAAATTTTAATTTTATTGCTTCTCAAGTCTCTAATGAGTTTGAAGAGCAGCTAGTTTAGTTTTACAATTAAGCTTAGTTGTTTAGGGGTTAAGATGTTTTTAGGTCTAGACAGATGTTTTAAGTTGATAAAGATGAGATATGATAGATATTGATTTACATTCAGGGTTTTAGACTCACCAAGATAGGAAAGATATTTTTTTTCTAGGTTGCCAAATACAATAGCCAAAACACTATAAATTTAACATGTAATATTTATATAATTCCTGATTGTTTCTTGGTGCTTGCTTCTTGGTGTAAGTAGTCTATTGTATATATGCGTAATAATATAAATGTACAGGTAAAAAAAGAAAAAAGAAATAAAATTGGCCACTTTTATGTTGTTTATTAATGATATTATCATTCATTATGTACTTATTCATACCAGGTTTTGGTTTTGGTTTCTGCTATATACATGTAAAACCTATTATTACATATATATGTATATGATATGTATATGTATATAATACATTGGAATGTATTATAGGTTAAAACCTCTCTTTCTCATAAGAACTTTGAGTGACAGCCATTGTCATTCTCAAGGACTCTCCTAATATGTATTAGTTGGACTATTCAAAATAGAGAATGCATTCTTATTAAAAGATTAAGTATTTAAAGCAGAACTACTTACAGAATTATATAATAAGTATAAAACTAAATATAAATTGTGAAGAGAAATGACAAGGGACAAGACACTAATCCTATTGTTAGTGATGGTAAAAATGGCATTACTCATAGTAGACTTGGGCTTGAGTTATGGGAGAACTAGATAAGGTTAGATCTGTTGACAGAAACAATGGTTTTTTGTTGAAAGATATGGGTAACTTGAAGCTCCACATTTCACAGAGAGACAACTGGGAGATGTGATGTTTTACCTACTGGTCCTCTTTTCATGCAAATCTACATGAGTTTGTCATAAAACAGTCTCAAGCCAAAAAGACAATTCTCTTCATATCTGGCCTGTCAAAATAGGGCAAGATGGAAAAGTGATATAACAAGGTGTGTAATAACTAGTAGCTATCCAATACAATACACAGTGAATGGCACAGCACAATCTACACCTAGGTATAAATGGTTCCATTGATTCACTGACCTGGGTTTTTTGCTATGCAATTCAATGCAATAAATTAGATATCAACAATAATCAACATGTTTTAGACTAACCAAGATAGAAAAGATTTTTTTCAAGTTTGCAAAACAAAATAGTCAAATCACTATGAATGTAACATTTATGTAATTCCTGATTGTTTCATGGTGCTTCTTGCTATATGTAGTTTACTTTATTTAATGTGTAATAATATATATGTATATATATATATATATATAAGAAATATAAATTTTAAAGAAAAATATTTTTTAAAAAAGAGAAATAAGGAAATTATAAAATCTCACCAGGGAAACATCAGTTATGAGCACAAGCCTCCTGTGAAATGAACCTACCTTTATTATAGGCCATAATCTCCAAGAAAATGCTCTATAGAGGGGCACAGATGAAAGAATCCTGGAAGTTTCTTGTGATATTTGCTTCTTCATGGAAAGGCAAAATGATCACAGCAACTCCTAAATCATCTCATTATTACAGTATTTTCACCCCTTCTTCCTCACCATTTATTGAGTTTCAGGTTATGGAGTGTTTTGTTGATTTATTACTTGGGACTGGGCTCCACAATTATACAGTTTGATTGGCTGTAGTTTTCTGTAGTAAATATACACAGAATCATGTGTACTAAAGTGTACCTGAGCACATGTGCACATGTGGGTTTTTGTTTTGTTTTGTTCTGTTTTTTAGGTAAATAGTTAATAGAATGATTCACTGTGACTTTTTCAGACAAGTATATTATTATTTTACCCATCTCTCCCTCTTTGTATTTACATCCTTCCTAAGGAACCACCATCTTTCCATTCCCCTTGTCAAATCACTTATAGCCCGTCATTTCCCTTTACCCTCTTCTAATCCTCATTTGTATTTACATTCCTCTCTATTCTTGAGGACACCTGGTTTTCTATTTCCATGCTCAGATTACCTGTATTCTCTCACGCACTGATCCCTAAACTCTCATCCTGGCAATAGTTCCTTTTTACTTTCCTAGATTTTGTAGCACACTATGTATTCATTATCCATTGGTCAGTTGTGGGACATTTAGCTTGTTTGAAATTCCTATCTATAGTGAATAAAGCAGAAATAAACATGGATGAGTAGGTATGTTTGTAATTTCTTGGCCATTACTCCATGGTTATTCTCCTTAATCACTTTCTCTTTGATTTAGCTGTCCCACGCTTCTAGAAAACTGCCAGCGCAGCGCCACCTGACCATGAAGGGAACATTGTGCGGTATGCAGCAGCAGGGGGCTGACCTCTTTTTTACCCTAGTTCCCCCTCTGCCCCCACACAACATCCTGCTTTGTGCTTATAAGCAGCTTGAGAAAAATAAAATTTTGTCAGCTTGATCAGATCTTTTTGACTTGCTGTCCGTTCTTTGCGTCTCTTGTCCCCCATTCTCTCCCTAGGGTTCCGTGGGTCTCAATTGATTGTCCAGCAGGCCCAGACATCTGGTGGTACTGACTATTCATGAAGCTAGATGAAGGAGAATGTGGGGATTCTTAAAACAAAATGGGGTGGAGAAGTGGGAAAAAGAGTCCCGTGTGTAGATTCTCAGAGGCACCTACTAGTTAGAGCCTAGTTGTTGGCAGAGGTGTCAGACAAAGTGTTGAAATGAGGCTGGGCATATGGTATGTGATGGTGCTTATGCCTAGAGAATGAGCCAAGGTGCAGATGATAGGACTAACCGTTATCACTGTCTGTGGGATACAGGCTAGAACAGATGAGTTGCAGAAAAAGAATTGGGTAGTAGTGGTACTCACCATGCCTAAACCCCCATAGAAGAAAACAGGAAGTCTGGGTATGGAGTTGAATAGTTGAGTTGGTGCAAAGCTTATTGTGGGTGGATGCAGGTAGAGCTCTCCCTGATAGAAGCTTACAGGGTGAAGATTTCACTGGAGTTGGTGGTGATAATAAGACATGGTATGATATGTGGACCTTGCAGAAGCCTATAGATTGGCATCTCTAAGGTGCAGATACTAAGCTGGGACATGGGACCAAGGCCAGGTCTGGCACATGAAGGAAAAAAACAAGTATCTGGCATTGTTATATTCATCAGGATATACCTTGAACTCTATGTGGCAACTCAGGGTATGGAGTGGGGTGGTAGAGGCAGTACAAAGGGTCCTGTGGATGGATGCAGACAAGGGGCCCTTGTGGTAATCTAGAGGAAGGCTGAAATGCTGGATGAGGAACAGGCCTGGAGGACTACATATAGGACTGTGAAGAAGCCTAGAAGTTTGGGTCTTGCAAGATTTGTGTCACCAGAATTGGCTGGTTGTATCCCAGGGCTAGATCTGGTAAAAAACAAGTATCAGGGTATGGTACTCTACAGGCTAGATCATGGAGGAAGGTGTAGAAAATCTGGTTATATGGTATGGAGAAGACATTGAAAAAAGTTAGTGTGGTTGGATACAGGTAGGAGTAGTCCTAGTGGAAGCCTAAAAATCCGAATGTGGAACCTTGAGGAAGCCTAGAGGCTAACTAACTATTGCAAGACTCAGATGGCCATACTACATGGGGCCTCTGGCTATAGGTCCTAAGCTAGATCCAGGAGGTTTTTGGAAAACATGCATCTTTTGTTGGGTAGTACTTATCAGGATAAGCTTGGGACAGGATGTAGAAAGTCAGGGTACAGAAGCATCCCCCCCAAATTCTGTGGATACAGGGAAGCAGGGCATAGCTGAAGCCCAAAGATTGATTAAGGCAGTAGAAGACATGGTTTGATCAATCCTGGGTATGGGATTTAGGATCATACCTAAACCTAGATTTCAGCTGCTGTGAGATGAGTGTTGCTAGATTAGGCAAAGCATTGGCTCTGTGATGGGCACTGGATCTGTAGGGTTTGGGAAAAGCTAGTATCTGATAGTGTGATCACCAGGCTAAACCATAGAGGAAAATGAGGGAAGTCTATGAATAGAGTGGGGTAGTTGAGGTGGACCAAAGCATCCTGTAAGAGGATGTAGAAAATCTAGGTATAGAATACTGGTAGGCTGGGTCCTAGTAAAATCATACAGTTGGCTGAGGTGCAAGGATTGGTGGTAGAACTATGTTGGTGAATGTTATGTGAGACTATATTGAAACCTAGAGGTTGTCTGCTGTTAGTGGCCAAATGAGCCTGGGCCAGTGGCATTGGAACCCAAAACTGATCTGCTACCATGTGGTCATAATGAACAAAATCAAGTAAGGCATTCTACCTATCAGTCTAGACCCTGGAAGAGGATGTGGGAAATCTTTGTTTCAATTAGAGTGGTGGAGGCTACACAAAAGGTCCTATGTATGGATGAAGTTTGAGAGGGTCCTGTCAGAAGCAGAGATGTCAAATTAGCTACAGGAGATGACAGGACTATATTGAGCACCAAATGTGGGATCAAATAGAAGTCTAGAAATCAGCACTACAAGGCAAATGTGGGCAAACAAGTCCACACCACTGGCTGTGGAATCTGGCTGTATCTTGTGGTTTGGAGAACAATAAATATTAGATGGTGATGGTACTAACCAGTGAATATTCTAGGGAATGATGTGGGAATCTGGGTAAGGAGAGGAAAGGGAGAAATTGTCCAAAGGGTCCTGGGGTGGATGCAAGTATAGTAGATACTTGTGGAAACCTAGACATTGGCTGAAGTGCAGCAAGAGGTGGTAGAACAAGGCCTAGGTCTAGGCTGTGGGACTTGGCAAAAGCATGTCCTGAATATGCCAGGATACTGGATGTGAGATGCAGTCTAAATCTGATGGCTTTGAGGAAAATAAGTATTAGGAGTGGTAATATTCAACAGGCTAGATTCTGGAGTAGTGTTTTCTGGGTATGGAGAGGAGACATGAAGTTAGCACAAAGGATCCTTTTTATAGATGTGGCTTTGGTGGGTACTGGTAGACGCCTAGAGGTTGGCTGAGGTACAAGAAGTGTTAGGAGTGGGCCAGGGAACTGCGTGTTGGAACCTTAGGGAGCATAGAGGTTTGTTGCTTCAAAGTGACTAGGCCATGATACTGGCTGTAGGACTCAAGCTAGATCTGGGCAGTTGCAGAAAAACAAGGAAATATCCAGTGGTGAGGGTACTTACTAGGCTAGAAGTTGGATGATATTGAAAGTCTTAGTATGGATAAGTGATGGAGGCTGTGCATAGGATCTTGTGTATGAATGCAGGTGGCACAGGGACTGATGGGAACCTAAAGGTACAAGAGGAGGTGGTGGGATTAGGTAGGGGCACAGGATGTGGTAACCTGCCAAAGCCTAGAAGTTGGATGATGCAAGGCCTTATTGACCAGACTAGACAGGGAAATTGCTGTGATTTCAGGATAGATCTGGAGGGTTTCAGAAAAAAAAAAAACAAGCTTCTGATAGTGGGGTTACTCACCAGGCTGGACTCTGGAGAAGGATGTTGAAAATCTTGGTGTGGAGTGATTTGTTGGAGCCAGTGCTGAATACCTTGTAGGTAGACACAGGAAGGACAAATCCTGGTAGAAGCCTAGAGTTTTCCTGAATAGTAGGAGGAAAGTGGTACAACTATGCTTGGGCATGGAATAAGGAAACCTATGGGTATCCTTGAGATCCGTTGCTGCAAGATGCAGGTGGCCATATTAAGCCTGAGCACTGGCTATGGGACCAAGGCTAGAAATGGCACATTGCATAAAAATAAGCATCTTGTTGTATTTTACTTACAAGGTTAAACTCTAGAGGAAGATATCAGAGGTCTGGATGAATGGTGGGATGGTAGAAGCAGCACAAAGGGTCCTGTGGGTAAATGTAGATAGGTCAGATCCTGGTGGAAGCATTGAGATTCACTGAAGTGTGGTAGCAGGTGGCAGGTCAAGGCTAGGACATAGGATATGGGATCTGGGATAAATCTGGTGAGTTCAAAAAAAAATCAAGTATCTGATGAGATAGGCTAGAGCCTGAAGGAGAAAATAAGGAGTCTTGGTATAGAGCTGAGTGGTAGAAGTTCTAGAAAGGGTCCTATAGTTACATTTAGGTAATGCCGGCCCTGGCCATTATTACATTTTTATTTATTTAAGACACAGATCTTCATCCCTTTCCTCTTTCCTACCCCTCCCCTATAACCCTATCATTTTTCCCAAGTTCAAGATATATCCTCTACTTTAACCATTATTATTATTAACATATAAGTGAATAAATATATAAATATAACCCTTTAAGTCTATTCAATGTTGTCTGCATGCTTTAAAGCCTGGCCAATAGTTGGATAACCAATCATTTGATCTTTTAAGAAACTGCCCACAAATCAGTTCAGTGCAAAATCTTCTCTCTCACCAAACTTGTACCATGGGTCCATTTATAGGAATATCCTTGGAGTCAGAAGTTGTGTTGTTACTCAACTCTTTATTTTCATGTCTACTAGCAAGGCTGGAAAATAAAATTTTCACATTTTTTCAAAATGAGTTATTTGATGTATTAGTTGCAATCAGAGTCTGATTATAAAGGTCCACATTTGTGGATCTATTAATAGATGGAAGAGAGTTCCACAGAAAGATGGCTCATTCCTCTTCTTACTAAAAGATTTGACACAGATGGATTAATTGAGCCCAATAATAGTGCACCTTTACAGGGCATAAATATATTTAACAACATTTTTTGTAGACTTGTTAAATGACAACAGCACCTTATGTAGTAATTGAACAAAAATATCTCTAGTAAAATGAGTTTGAGTGTCCAAGGCATATAGACTGCAAATTCAGTGTGCCATGCACATTTAGCCTTTGTCTGATGTCAGAAAGACTAGTGAGAAACAGTTCTAAACTTGCATGAAGTTCATCTCTTATTAAAACCCCAGAATTATTAAGGGTTGTTGAGATTTAAGAGTGTTTAAAGCTGAACTGTGAATGAACTTAGGCAACTGAAATACATCACAGGTACATCAGTGGGAATGATAAACAAAACTAAACTTTATTGGATGCACATCTTGAAGCTTATTCAGTTTGCTTGTGAAGGCTATGGATAAATGAAATCCCTTAAATCCATGGTGCTTTTGAATCATAAGAGTAGCAGAGGCCCACTTTACACTTATGACTTGTACCTGGAAAAGCTCACACTGTACAAAATAAACAAATCTTTTTTGAAAACTACACTATTGTCACATGTGCAAGTATCAGAAAAAATAAATTCAGTTAATTCATTTCTCAAATAGTTTTTATTTTACCATTTTAGTGAAGTTATGGTTTGAACCAAAGACTTCATGCATATTGAGCAAGCATTCTATTGCATGATTATTGGCCTGCCCTTATGATTTATTCTTTGCTTTCTTACGTGCTTACTTTGCATTCTTGCTGTTTTTATTTCTTCCACACAGTCTCCCTAAGTCAGGATGGCTTTATATTCATTTTGTATCCAAGAATGACCCCTCCTGCTTCCACCTCCAAAAGAATGAAATTTAAGGTCTAAACAATGATTCTCGTGTTATGGGGTACTGATGATCCATTAAATCACTTCCTGCATAATAGTCACACAGTTTGATGACTTATATCCTCAGTCTCTTATCCACTACCTTCAGTTGACATACACCTGCATGAGTTATTTCAGTATACTTGTGATTTTTAACTATTAAGCTCTACAATGCACTGAATAAATTATTCTCTGGAAACAGTATCATATCCCAGAAATTATCAAAGAGTTTGTACATTCATTTTACTGTGCTTTTCATCTAATCAGGTCACAATAATCTATAATGCATATGATGCATGTATTTCTACTACTGTTGTTCAAAGTACCTTATGCTCCTGAGGTGGAATATTTTCTTTTTTTATTTTCTTTTTTCTTTTAATTTTATTAATTTACTCAGATTACAACTCAATTGTTATCCCATAACTTATATCCTCCCATTCCTCCCTTCCTCCCTTTTTCATCCTACATGCCTCCTCTAGGTTTAAAACGAAGGGGGACCCCCTCCCTCACTATATGATCATAGGCTATCAAGTCTCATCTTGGTAGCCTGGTTATTTTTTATTTGAGTGTCCCCAAGGCTCCCCATGAAGGGGAGGTGGTCAAATATGGAGTTCATGTCATACTCAGTCCCTGCTCTCCACATAACTGTGGAGAATGTCTAGTCCATTGGGTAGATCAGAGTAGGGGTTCGATGTTTACTACTAGTATTGTCCTTGGTTAATGCAATAGTTTGAGCAGTCACCCCTGGGCCACGATCCACCCATTATGATGTTCTTGTAGGTTTCTAGGACACTGTGGGTCTTTCTATTTCCCCATCTCCTATATTTCTCTTACCTCGAGTCTCAGTAGGATGTCCTCATTTCTATCCCAATCTCCTCATAAGTGAAGACTTTCGTGGGACATGCCTTTTGGGCTAGTGCCCAATTATAAGTGAGAATATACCACGTAAGTCTTTCTGCTTCTGGATTAACTCACTCAGTATGATCGTTTCTAGTCCCATCCATTTGTCCACAAATTTTGGGATTTCCTTGTTTTTAATAGCTGAGAAGTATTCTATAGTGTAAGTATACCACAGTTTCTATATCCATTCTTCTACTGAGGGACATTTAGGTTGTTTCCAGGGTCTGGATATTATGAATAAGGTTGCTATGAACATGGTTGAGCATATGTCCTTGTTGTGTGGTGGAGCATTTTCTGGGTATATTCCAAGGAGTGGAATAGCTGGGTCTTGAGGAAGCCCTATTCCAAGTTTTCTGAGAAAGTGCCAGACAGATTTCCAAAGTGGTTGTACAAGTTTGTATTCCCACCAGCAATTCCATCAGAGAGCCCATACAGCTGATAAATACCTTCAGCAAATTGGCTGGATACAAAATTAACTCAAGAAAGTCAGTAGTCTTCCTATATACAAATGACAATCATGCAGAGGAAGAAATTAGGAAAACCACACCCTTCACATTAGCCACAAGCAATATAAAATGTCTAGGAGTTACTCTAACCAAGCGAGTGAAGGATTTGTTTGAAAAAAATTTCAAAACTCTGAAGAAAGAGATTGAAGATGACCTGAGAAGATAAAGGATTTCCCTTGTTCATGGATAGGGAGAATTAACATAGTTAAAATGACCATCTTACCAAAAGCAATTTACAGATTCAATGTAATCCCTATCAAAATGCCAACACAATTTTTTAAAGACATTGAAAGATCAATTCTCAACTTCATATGGAAAAACAACAGTGTTTTTCAATAGTTCCTCTTTGAAAGGCAATGACAGTTATTCAGGCTCTAATGCATGAATTTCTTCTGTTAGAAAGGCACAGGATGTGAAACATGTCACTCACTGCAAACAAGATTCATATGGCTGGACTGGGAAATATTCAAGTGGTAAAATAGATAACTCCACTTCAATCCAAGTTGCACTATTGATCAATTTCCTATCTTGGATCCTGTATAAGTAGTTCTTTCAAATAAATATTTTTAAGAAATTTGTGTGTGTGGGTGTGTGTGTGTGTGCATGCATGCGTGCAAGTTAATATTTCTCTGAATATAGTAAGCAGTCAGGAATTTACCATCTGGTCTCCAGTTTTCTTCCTAGTTATCATGCCCTCTAAATAAGTATAGGCCTTCTTTCAATCCCTCTTTTTTCTATGCCTTTGCCTCTAAACAAACTGCTTTGCCTATGTTGGATTCCATATCTCTAATATTATAATTTCACCCCTTATTTTCCAGAGTAAACCTCATTTTTCAGACACCGTTACACCTTACCAAAGAAAACGAATGCAACCTTTCTTTGAATCACTTATGTTCCCTGGCTGATTCTTTGGTTGCCTTAAATTCTATTCTCTTTCCTGATGGAAGATAATTGCCATGTATTAGAATAAATAAAAAAATAAAATAAGAATTTTTGAACATATAATGAATGTAAAGGATTTATTCTTTTATTACTTGGCATGTAGTGACTAAGCACATATGTGGTAATAATTGAGATTAAGTATTGGATATTATTTTTACTACCATTACATCCTTGGGATATTTACACTACCATAGTTCAGCTACCTCAAAAAATTTATTTGGTGAATATTTTTTATCATTCAAAGAGAGGACCCAGGATACTATAAGAACACGATACATGATAGCATCTTCTTTGATTGTCCCATCACTTAGCATTCATTCAGTGAGTTTTATTCTTACATCAGTAACAACTGAAAATATTCATGTCATTCACATGTTTCTCAACCAAAACATAACACTCTGAACAGCTATATAATAAATATATCATGAAAGGAATAAGTTCCACACAATGTATAACTTCTTGAGGAATGAAGAAACTTTTTAAGATAAAATATTAAGGTTTTCTTTTCACTGTGCTTTACATATTTTTAAATGACAAAATTCTTTTACTTGTTTCATATACCAATTTTGCTTTTTTCTTAGTGATAATAACTCTAAATGGCCTGTTTAAACTTGTTATATATTTAAAAACAATGTATATGTTTTAATTATCCAATGAATTTTTAAATAATTTTATATCTTCTTTCATGATGAAAGTAGATTTTGATCATCTCAGAAACCTCTCTTCCTTCAATGTAGACAGTCTTCACCTCATGCATATGGAAGTCAACTCATCACATCAGATATTACTTTTGAATCTCCTTAGTAACTATTTCCTTTCACTTGAGATCATATATTTTAAGAATATCCATATGTTCACATTCATTTCTGTTTTATTCCTTTTAGTTGCTGAGGATTATTTCATTGTACAAATATATCTCAATCTGAGTAGTCATTCCTATTGATAGACACTGATTTAAAGCTATAATATTTAAGGCCTTTATGAATTTTTGTATAAGTTATTTTGCGGACACCTGATTTCATGTCTTTCCAATAAATGCATAAGAATAAAATTGGTGGGTAATAAGGTAAATGCATAGTTGAATTTATAAGAATGTGTGGAAATTTTCAAAGTGTTTGTTCCATTTTTTACTCCCATTACCAATGCTCATAGTTACCAATATTTTGTACAGTAAGTATTTTAATTATACATAATATATTGAATTTGAAAATATCACCTCATTAGAAAATTATTTTGTATTTATAATAAATAATAACCTGGAGTACATCATCAAGTGTTTACTGGATGCATAAACACACAGCACATGCACACACACACTCACACACACACACCTCTTATACTGTATATTGTATAGGAAACAATTAGAAGAAAAACTCCATAAAGTTCACCACTGGCATATTTTGTTTCTTGAAAGGAAACATTTAATCCATACCTAATTCAATTCATGGATTGGGATTAAATAGATAAAGTGAGTTGGCTTTTTTATGTTGCAAGTTATAAAATGTTATGTACAGAAAGTATTTCCCTGACCATGACTTCTGTCAAATGAAGGTAGACATTAAAGATGTGAAGATAGATTTTAATTTACTAAGTATCGTATTAGAAGAAAAAACTTTCCCCATTACATTTTCTGTGTAGGTAATTAGACATCTAAAGAGGAGAATTAGCAATAAATTGTCACAGTAAATGTGATTAATGTTTGTATACTACATGCAATTTAGAATTCTAGTTTCACTTATTAGAGTGTAGAGATAAACTCCTTTTGATGATTACATTTTCAAATTATGGTTTTCAGATCTGTGAGAAAGACAGATATCCTTGAGTTTTAGAAAATACATGCCCTTACTGAAGAGGAATCAGGCCTTTACATTATACCTCTTTTAGAGAATGATCACAAAGGAGTATACATTAAATCCTTTCCATAGCCTTGAGGATATCATACCAGAGTTGATTTCACCCCAATGACCTGATTTTTGTTACTGGAAGAGCCATGCTTGGAGTGGACAAGTCTTCTAGCCTAGGAACTTAAATAGAATGGTTGTGCTTGATAACTCTTTTATAACCTATTAATTTCCTAACTGTAACTTTTGGCAAAAATTCTTTTTACTTTATGAAGCTTTATTAATATTTATTTTCAATATGTCGAATGTTTTATATACACATAGAAAGTACAGATTTCTTAAGATAGCTTTCCTTATCCTAAAGTAAAACAGTTTTCACAGTTTAAGGATATTCTTCAAAATGCATTATCAGGCCAAGCATGGTGACACCCACCACTAATTCCAAAATGTTAGTAGTAGAGGCAGAAAGAATGCCACAAATAATGCAATTTGATCTAAATAGCAAGACTCAAGCCATCCAGGACTACAAAGTAAGACTGTTTTAAACAAATAAGTAAACACACAAATAAGCAAAAAAGGTGAGGAGGTCCCCCTAGTTCATAGACCTAGGGGAGAGGAATAGAGTGAAAGTGGGAGGGAGGGAGGAACTGGAGGACACAATGATGAGCTATCAATTCAGATGTAATCTGAATAAATTAATAAAAAGAAAAAACAAAACAAAACAAATAAGCTCAGCATGCATTTTTCTGTACTTTCTGAGTCTTGAAGGGCCACATGCATAGACTGGACCCTCATAATATTTCACATGTATTCTTTGTGATTTATAACTTGTAATTTAACATTCCAGCAATGCAAGATACATATCTATTTTTGTGTATAAATTGATATTGATAATTTGATATGATTTTTTTCATTTTTTTGTAAGTGAAAGTTCATTTTTTCAAGTCTAAGATCTTGAAAGTATATTACTTTTCACTATTGAATTGGTTTAAGATTGTGATTCAAAATAAATTGTATATTTCTAGGCTACCTATTACGTCACAATTATTTGTATTTTTCATTTCTACAAAAGCCCACTGTCTTTGAAGCAAAAATTAGATAAAACAAAATGTAAAATCTTATTGCTTAAATCCTTTATATAATTTATCTGGCAAACTTTTCTAACTCTTTGATGCAAGTACATAGAAATAGTAAAATTATATTGATTTTTACTATACCACGTATCAAATTTGTTCAGGATGAGTTTTCTTTTTTTCACTTCTAGAAGAAACAGTTTTAGCTCACCTTTTGTATGTATGTGTTTTATTTTCTATCCTACACATTTGCACTACATATAATGAGGGAAAAATTCTCTGCTAGTCAACTTGTGGAAGCGTTTAGATTTTAACAATTAAGTTGTGCATTAACTGCATGCTTTTGTAGATGTTTTTGTATAACTTAGGAAATTGTATTCTATTATCATTGTGTGTATAGACTATTGCATAGATTATTTTGTACCTAACATCTGTAATGTATTTGTTACACTAAAGATTTACCTATTCTATTAAGTTTCTGAAAGAACTTTAGTTGTATTTTATTTTAGGTGTACTTGTATTGCCACACCATAACCCATTTTTTTGATAAGATTATGTAAAAACTACTCTCGTAGTAAAAGTTTCAATTACAGACCAGCATTATTAAACAACATTGCCATCATTTTATACATTCATTTTTGACATTATACATTCATATACATATGCTAAGTTTTATTTTTTTAACCTATAACTTCCATTTCTTTTTCCTTCCCAATATCTATTGTTGTATTCTGTATCTCTGTTCATGATAATTTTAAAAACTCAGATATAAAAGAGACAACTTCTGTAGTTTATTAAACTATGCAATTCGCTTAAACTTAATAGGATTACTAAAGTTAATTAAAAGTATGATACTTATATGTTTTCTTTTTGAAGTTGTTTTTATTCACTTGTGACATCTTCCCTAACATATTTTGAATGAGTTTTTGTCATTTTATTTTATTTATTTTGTTAATTTTAAATATAGTTCTAATTATGCTGTTTACTAATTGATCTATTGTTATCAATGTTTATTTTTAAAATATAATATTTTAAATTGAACATCAATTCAAGGACAGGATAAAAACTTTGTGTTTCTGCATCTAGGTTACCACACTTGGGACTACTGTTTTTAGATCAATCCATTTGACTGCTAATTTCCTAACTTTGTTTTCCTTAGCAGCTGAATACTATTCTGTTGTGTAAGTGTACAATACTTCCATTATCAATTGATCAATCAATGGGTATCTCGGCTGTTTTCTTTTTCTTACACTTATTTATGTATTCACTTTACATCCTAATCACACTGCTCCTCCCTCCTCAGCTCCTGGTCCTTTTCTCCCATTATCTTCCTCCTATTTGCTTGCTCCCTGGTGCCTTGTCCTCAGAAAAGTTGAGGCCCAAACAACAACAGCCCACCCCATCACATCAAGTTGAATCAGGACTGAGCTCTTCCTTATCCACTGAGGCCAGGCAAAGATCAAACTGCCCATAGGTTACATATGTATAGGGGGCCTAGGTCCAATCCATGCATGCTCTTTGGTTGATGCTTGTCTCTGTAAGCACCTCTGGGTCTAAGTTAGTTGACTCTGTTGATCTTCTTGCAGTGTTCTTGTCACCTCTGGGTTCTTCTATCCCTCCCTCACACTCTTCCACAAGACTCACTGAATGCTTATCTGTGTGTCTCAGCATCTGATTCAACCAACTTCTGGAGTGGAAGGGGTGGGGGGCTCCTGTCTGTAAACTGAGTGTCCATTAATGGTGTCAGAGGTTAGATCTCTCCCATGGGATGGACCTCAGGTTACGCCAGTCATTCGTTAGTCATTCTCTCAGTATCTTTATCTCTGAACATCTTGTAGGCAGGGCAAGTTTGGGGTCAAAGGTTTTTTAAAGTAGACTGGTGTTTTCCCTTCCACTATAAGTCCTACCTGGACAAAAGGTGGCCTCCTCAGTGTGAATGTCCCCCGCTGCTAAGAGGCTAAGCTAGATATGTTCCTCTACTCCCTGTCACCTACCCTATTGCAGGTCTGCAGATTGTCTCAGTGATGCTCCTGCATTTGGTTTCCCTTTTCTCTCCAAGCCTCCTCATCTCCCCTCCATACTCTCTCCATATCTCATTCCCTCTTTTTCTCCTCCCTGCACCCTCCCTTATCCAGTTCCCTCTCTATTTCTTCTTCCACTGTCTAGTCCATTTCCCCACCTGAGTGAGATTCAAGGAGCACCTCCCTTGAACCCTCCTTGTTATTTAATTTTTTGGGTCTGTGGATTCTAATAGATTTAATGTTTCTGGCATTAAGTTGAGGTCTTTGATCCACTTGGACTTGAGTTTTGTTTAGGGTTATAAATATGGATCTACTTGCAATTTTCTACATACTGATATCCAGTTGAACCAGCACCATTTGTTGAAGATGCTATCTTTTTTCATTGTATGGTTTTTGCTTCTTTGTCAAAAATTAATTGTCCATAAGTGCGTGGGTTTATTTCTGTGTCTTTGATTTACTTTCGTGGATCAGCCAGTCTTTTTCTATGCCAACAACATGCAGTTTTTATTATTATTGCTGTGTAGTATAGCTTGAGGTCAGGGATGAAGATTCATCTGGAAGATCTTCCACAATACAGAATTGTTTTAGCTTTTCTGGGTATTCTTGTTTTCCTATATAGAGTTTAGAATTATTCTTTCAAGGTTTGTAAAGACTTTTAATGGCAATTTTGTTGAATGTACAGATTGATTTTGGTAAAGTGGCCACTTTTACTATTTGAATTCTACTGATCCAAGAGCATGGGAGATCTTTCTATTTTCTGATATATTTTTCAGTTTATTTTTTCTAGATACATAATTATTAGAAATTCTACTTAAAGTTAAGCATAAAATAATTAAAATATTACATGCTACACAGGAAAGATGGCAACAAGATTGAAATAATTGCTAGAGAATTATAAAGTTAAAATTATGTTGGAAGATCATTTGTATATAAAATTTCAAAGATGTACAAAGAGATTGTAAAAGATGAAGTAATTTCTTCTTAAATGCAAGTCAACATAACCTGGTATGGCACCGCAGATTATAAAACTGAATAGTTAAGGAGGAAGAGACACAACGACCATATATTCAAGGTTCATAGCTATATAGTGAACTTGAAATTAACTTTGAGATGCTATTTCACGTAAAAATGCGAATTATCATGGATATTTCCAATATTCTTAATGTTAAAAAGGTATTTTTTCATATTTACATATACATTTATATTATTATACATATATACAATAAACTACCTACAGCAAGAAGAACCCTGAAACAACCAGGAATTATATAACTGTTACATTCTTAGTGAGTTTGTTGGTTATTTGTATTTGAGAGCCTTGAAGAAAACATCTTTCCTATCTTGGTGAGTCTAAAATTCTGAATGTAAATCACTATCTATCACATCTCATCATTATCAACTTAAAACATTTATCTAGACCTAAAAAACATCTTAACCCCTAAACAACTAAGCTTAATTGTAAAACCAAACTATCTGGTCTTCAACCCCATTAGAGACTTGGGAAGGAATAAACTTGATTACCAGAGTATGCTAGGAGTGAAGTTTAGTAGCTTCCCAAATGAGAAGATGACAGAGACAGGTTGCTACCTGAGCAGTCACTCAAAAAATTTTAGTTACTGAAATATTTTCATCTACCGTAAGTAAGTAACTCTATATTTTTATATCTTCTACAAAATGAGAGTTTATAAATTGAAGATGTAGGCTACTTATTTGAAAATTTTCAACCCTAAGGTTTGCATTATCCCTCCATGTCCAGTGAAAATGCACATAAATTCTCTTAACAGGTTTATTTCTAAATAGGGAAAACAGCTTAAAGTCAATGTGAATGCAAAGGAAGTTAAAAAATAACATCAAATAAAAGCACTTTCTGAATTGAAAATTGTAAGTCTCTTTGAAAATATAAAACCTATATTCTAAATATTACTTTTTATGATTCTTATTCAGTTCTATGGATAAAGGATTTATCCTGGCCACACAAATGCAAGTGTAGATGAGTTTGTAATTTCAATACATCTAAAGATGAATGAAATCTAGAGGGAAAGTTTTAAATATGTGATTATCCCTTTCCATTCTAACATGGTGAGGTCAAGTAGTAGTTATCTGAATTGAATTCAAAGTACCTTCTTGGGCTCTTGCCAGGCTGCAGCAGTTCCTGCTGCTTCCCACATTCCAGTTACAATCAACTCATTGCTTTCTGTCCTGGGAAGCACTTCTTTGTAGCTCTTTGGACAGAACATCTTTTCACAGCCTGAAGGCTTTGTCAGACATTCCGAAATTAACCCCATTTCTCCCATTCATCCACTTGTTCTTGGTTTCCTTAATCTTCATGAATTATTTGAAATATAGCTTGTAACAAAAAGTAGTAAAAGGAAGATCAATAGAAGTTTTATTAGCATGTGTAGTTCATATCCACATGGGAGACAACCAGAAAATAAGGGTGCCTAAGGAAGTGGGTTTAAATTCTAATTTATATACCGTCTTCATTAAAAAACAATATTTGTCTTTATTGTGTGTTTGGGGTGTGTGTGTGTGTGTGTGTATGTGTGTGTGTGTGTGTGTGTGTGTGTGTGTGTGTGTGTGTGTGTGTGTGTGTGTACCCTGTGCACAGGCATTCAGAGACCAGAGGAGGATGTATTTTATTTTTTTAAATTCTGCTATACTGGTTTAAGACAAAGAGTCTCATTGAACCTAAATTTTGCAAAGCTATTTACCTAGCAAACTCCCGGATTCACTTGTCTTTGACCCTTAGCAATGAAGTTAAAAGCACTCCCAGATATGGTTGTCTTTTTCATGTGCATTGAGAATAAAACGTGGGTGTTCATAAACAACATCAAGGGTTTTTATCCATTGAGACATCTTCCCATCCCTGAAACAGTAATTTTTGGTGTACCAAAAAAATAAAAAAATGCCTTGATTATCAAGGGGTAGCATGTTGTAGAAAGGCAAATCTATGACTGTTAAGGGATAGAAGAGATATAGCCTGTGAAGTTTCTGCTGAGGCAACATCAAGCTCTATGAAATTTATACCTCTTTTAATTCATTAACTTTGTTCTAACCAGAATTAGAAAGAAAAAGACACATTTAATATGGATATAGACTATGTACAAATAGGTAAATACAAGAGACATTACTTATCTCTTCTTAACTGTGGTCAGCTCAACGATCCTTTATGGTTTGTAGTGGTGGATGTTTGATCTTACATTCCAGAATGATTTCCCAATCAGCTATACAATGTGTACTAATTACATTACAAAACACTCATAGATACATTTTTCAAAAGTACTAATTAATTATATCCCTCCACAATAACAAAATGCTATGCTGTTCAAAAGTTATTGTCTCTAATTGTTTTCTGAAAATAAATCATACAATATATTTTGATCATGTTTTTCTCTAGACAAATTTGTCCTACACATATTAATAAAAGCAACAGTAAACAAATGTTAAAATGAACAATCATTAATTTTAATATTATTTAAAATGGCTTCCTTTTGTAGTTGGATATTTACCAACTAGGAATAAAAGTCAGTATTTGATGAGAATTATGTATGATCTGTAGAAAAGCCTTGCCATGTCAGCGTACTAAAACCCATTTTATCATATTGTAGATGAAGAAGCAGAGCTTAAGGTGGTTCATGGTTTCCCCAAATTTTCATTACACAAATATACCTAAAACTCAGGTCTATCGCCTCAGCTATGTTCCTTCTAACAGGTCAAATAGCTTTGCGGACAACACAGCCCCAGTTTAATTAAGGCTGAAATCAGTAATTCCTATGAAACTAAACTTTGATGTAAACACAAAGACAGAAGCAATATAAGAAAACACATCGAAGATAACTCAGGTGTTGGGCCCAAGAGAGACAGTTCAGCAGTTGATACCACTAAATGCTTACAGTCTTACAGGGAACTCAATTTCAGTGACCAGTACCTTATGGTGGCTCACAACTGTCTGTAACTTCAGTCCAAGGGGATCTCACTGCCTCTTCTGGCCTTGAAGGGCACTGCTTACATGTGGTGAACAAATATAGATGCAAGCAAAACAGGCACACATAAAAATAAAGTGAAAGGTAATTGTAATTCACATTTCACATGTTTATATCAGAATTATAATTTTCCCTTAAAAACTTTTTTGTTACATTTTAACATTTTATCTTTCTGTATGTGCTAACACGTATGTATGCCTATGAGTACATACATGCTTCAGTGCTTCTACAGAGGACAAAGGATTTCTGATGGGAACTCGTTCTCTCCTTCCATATAGTCAGCACCCAGGATCAAACTCAAGGTATCATCAGGCCTAGCAGCAAGCCCCTTTACATCAAGTAGTCTTTCAGGAGCGTTTCGTTATGTTTATTGTAAATTCTTCACAGTGGTATCAGTGGTATTTTAAAGAGCTAAATAAAGAGTCTCATCAGTGCATCTCAATCTAGGCAGGTAAATCATTACTAGGAAAAGATGGTTCAGACATAGAAGGGCACCCTGTAATGAACTACTTACTAGAAGAGCCTCATCACTGAAAGGAAACTTTTATGAGGACATAAAATGTCAAAAGAAATGTTCCCCAGTGTTTTTTCATTTGATTTTATAAACTATTTTTAAATATTGCAGGTGCATCAAGGGTCTAGGTGATAATTGTTCGCTACTAAGATTTTTGGAAAGTTCAAAATAAAACTGTTAGTCAGTGAATAATCTCAATTTCACAAGAGGCACAGGACATTAACTAAAATAACATTGTGCCAAAACAGTGCATGCCATATTACCAGGATAAGATATACTTGCCTTTAACATGAAATTGCAACTGAATTGACTTCTGTGGGTTTTACAGTTGTTTTTATATTTGCCATGATTTATGTCTTTTCCATGTATTCTCTTAGGAATACAAATAGGAATCCAGTGCTTTATCCAACATGGTAGCTGAGTAAATTGTGATGATATACAATATTGACTGTGTATTGTGTGTTAATTATTTACAAATATTTTGTAGATATATTTTTCCAAAAGTAAGAATTAATCACATTTGTCTACAATAAACAAATACCATTTTATTCAAAAATTACTGTCCCCCCTTTTTCCTGATACATCTTCATACAATGTATTTTGATCATATTTTTCTCTATCCCAATTTCTTCTCGCCTTCCAACTGAGCCAATTTTGTCTTTCAAAATGTTTATGTCTTTATCTCTCCCTTTCAAAACAAACAAACAAACACACACACACACACACACACACACACACACACACACACACACACACATACACAAGAAGAAAGAACCAAACCCCCTCACATACCTCCAATATCATAACAAGAAAATGATAAGCAAAATGAATGCAAAAGAAAAACAAATTGAGACATAGTTCTAAGGTTATACTTAAGTGGAATTAAAATAGAAAAGTGACTCATACTTTTCTCTGGTTTGTATTTTGTGCTGACAAATTCACTCCAAACTGAAAACTAACCACATCCCAAAGAATGTTTAAAAAAAAAATAGACACGAGGTAGTTCACTGGTAGTTGGTAAACATGTGCTACAAGAGAATAGCAATTATATGACAACCTCTACTTTATATTTTGTCCCATTAACTACCATTCATGCAAAGAAAGTGCACACATTGCTTTGGGGACCTGGATCCTGGCAGCTGGTAGTGAAGTGCTCCTGATGCTTCTGCTAATGGTGAGGTATGTTGAGGTGGCACTGAGGGTGCCTGTTTTCTCAAGATCCTCAGGGCCTTTGGGATGGCTGTACCACTGCCTATTTACTAATATTCGTCACTTTTGGTTATTATAAACAGAAGAAATGAAGAACCAGAAAGGGAGAGATAGTGAGGAGGGAGAATATGGGTGGTGCTGTGCTCATCATGCTATTTTCTGCTGATCCAGGGCATAGTCTTTCTCAGAATGTGGCTGTTCTTCACTATCAGGGCATGTTTGATTGTCCTTAGTGTCAGGTTCTACGGTCAAAGGCTGTTAACCCTGTAAAAACAATTGGTTAAAGGTTTGATTAGAGATCTTTTGTATCTTGTATTGGAGAAATGTAGAGCAGAAGTTAATAAAGCAGCTTGTAAACATATCAGAAATATCAGAAATATGAGCAGAAGAGGAGTTAGTACAGGTAAAATCCATTTCCATATGGCATGCTCGAAGGTCCATGGAGTAGAAGCCTCAAGCTATTCCCTTTGTTTTTAGAGATCTGCTTGAAGTTCCTGAATCTTATCTTTTACTATACCAAGTAAATATTATACTGGTTGACATAAAAGCAACATTCTTCTTGGAAAAACAGACACGGACCACCCTTTTCAGCTGTGAGAAAGTCGAATCCCTGTAAATTTTGGAGTACCACTACTGCCAAAGAGTTGATTTGTCCCTGAAGAGTTAATATTGTCTGAGGCACTTGCTTGGGGTTCTGGATAAACTGAGAAGAAAGGCAATAATATAGTTAGGGAAGTAGCCAGTCCCACTGTCCCAGTTTGGATACCAGCAGTGATTCCTTCAACAGCCAGCAGAAGCAAAATTTGAACTGCCTGTCTATCATGATGGGCAGCTTTTGAGTCCACAACAGGAATTGGTAAAGGCTCTTCTCCATGTATTACTTCCAACTTGGCAAAGAGAAGCACCAGGGTGCAAGTCCCTGACCAGTGAGCAGGTAGATGATGATAGACCTGAGTACCACAAAGAAGGTGTTCTGAGAAGTAGGGCACTGGGGCTGACATGAGGTATCAAGGATTATAGTTTTGTTGCAGTCTAGGTAACTTAATGCTCCTACAGAACATGTCCCACATGCCTTGACACAGCTTGCCGTTCCAAAGAAGGTTATATGAAAGAGGTAGGGGATTGCGGCAACACCAGAATTAGGGCAGTTAATGAATGGCAAGGTAAAGTTATCTGACAGGGTAACTGGGGATGCTGTCAGTGGTGGTTCTGAGCTGCCAGCAATCTGCAAAGTGGTCAGGCTGGGTGACATTAAGAGGTTGTAGGCCAAGGTCAGGTCTGGTATAAGAGACAAAATGACAGGTTTGTATTGTTTAGGAGAAGGTATGTCAGAGAGGCAATGACTGTGGAGGAGTGTTTAATCACTTTCTCCACCTTTTCTATGTCATAAATTTGGGTGGCTGGGAGATATTTTCTCCTGATATGAATTGTACTTATTGGGAGTTCAGGTGTTTAGTGGCGGTAGTGTTTACCCATGATGCCTGTTTCCCATCTGGGATCCCACGGGTCCTGGATGTAGAAGAAGAGGATCTCTCTGTAAAGGTAAAAGAGCTTCCTCTGTGCTGGTGTGTGGATCCAGCATGACCAATAGGGGTAGCCTTAGTAAGTGTCCAGTCCTTCCCTGCAACAACTTTCTGTTTGGTCAAAGAGGAAGCAAACAAAAATTCTATCAAATAACAGAGGAGGGATAGATGTGGTTGTGATGGCAATTTCAATTGGATTCTCACAGCCTTTCACAGAGCAATTTCCCGACCCTATTTGGAGAGACTGTTTGTTGTGAATGAGGGTGTCTTGACCTACAAATCTCCAAACAGAAAGGTTGCCCTGGACAGAAACAGATATGACAGGGAGGAGGCTGAATACATATCCGATCCAGTAGAGTCTAACACAGCTGCTAGAGTGAATTTTCATTATTCCTGAATATGACGCAAAATGGTTGGTCTTGACATCCTCTGGAGCTCAAAGGAGCAGGGTCCTGTTGGAGCTGATATGAATTATCTTGAATAGGGAGTTTAAAAGGCTTGAGGTGGTAATAGACAATTCCAGTAGCTGTGAGGTGGGAGGCTTTTAACATGGCCATAATCTGGTCTGCATTCGTTATAGAGCTTCCCTTTGTCATTGGTAATCATCGCTCTTTCCATATGGCAGCATGGGACAGGAGGATATAAAAGACATATTTAGAGTCTGTAAACAATTAAGGATCATTCCTGTGCCAATTGGAAGGCACAGGTAAGGGCTATTAACTTCAGCCTTTTGATTAGTGGTATGAGCAGGGAGGGCCTGTGCATCAACTACCTAAGCATCTGACACTATAGCATAGCCCTCTGTACACCAGGTATGGATGGCCTGGAGCAATATGCCCTCCTGTATGTGTGAGGGGTGGGGCAAAAGTTTCTACAAGGTTTCAATGCAGCAATGAGATGGAGAATTGTTAGCATTTGGTTGGGGAAGAAAAATAGTTATATTAACAGGTGGGCGTGGTTGGATGGTAAGTGTAGTCAGCTATTAGTGCAGCCTAAAGGAAGAGAATGCTAGAGAGAGGTAGAGTTTGCAAGCCTTTATACCTTAAAAGGTGAGAAAGGTTGTGAGAAGAAAAAACTGTAATGGGTGACCCAAATGTTAGTGTTTTAGACTCACAAATAAGGAGCTCAGCAGCAGCTAAGGCACATATGCAAGGTGCCCATCATTGAGTGGTGAGGTCTAGTTTCTTTGACAGATATCCTACAGGTGCTAAGGAAGGACCCAGCTGTTGACCTAGCACTCCAAGGGCATATCCCTCCTTTTCTGTTACATAGAGAAAGAATGGGTGAGTTAGTCCTGGGAGATGTAAAGCTGGTGTCTGGAGAAGGGCCTTTTGGAGCCTATGAAAGGGTTTGGTAACATGTTTGAGAAGGTGTTCCTGTAGGGAGCTTTGGGCTGCCTCATATAGAGTCTGGATAAGAAGAGAAAAGGAAGGGATACAGGAATGTAAGAAACCAGCCATTCCAATGAAAGATAAAATCTTCTGTTTAGTGGAGGGTATGGCTAGAGCCTGGATCAGGTGCTTTCTATCTAAGGTAATGGCTTTGTGGGTTGAGGCAATTGTTAGTCCCAAATATGTGACCCAATGGGTAGATAATTGGACCTTACAAGGTGAGTCTCTGTAGCCATGGCTAGATAAGAAATTTAGGAGTGTTAGTTTTGCTAATATGTAGGGATGGGCTGTAGAGGAGAGGGTTATCTACATATTCTATAAGCTTAGAGTTAGAGAGACATAAGGAGAGTAAATCAGAGACTTGACCAAACAGGTGGGGGCTGTCTTGGACTCGTTGGGACAAGACAGTCCAGGTGAGCTGAGTAGCGAAGTGGGTTTCAGGGCCCAGGTGAAAGCAATGGCGTTTTGTGACTGGATGTGGAGGGGAATAGAAAAGAATGTGTCCTTGAAATCCAGTACTGAGAAATGGAAGTCCCCGAGGGAATAATGGAGAGGAGGGTATAAGGATTAGATACAACAGAGTAGAATGGGACCACAACAGAGTTGAGAAGTCGAAGACCTTGAACCAGATGTTAGGTTCCATTGGGCTTCTTAACTGCAAGTATAGATGTGTTAAAAGGAGATGAGGTGGGACGGGGAAGTTTTTTTCTTAAGAGTTCAGATACAACAATCTTGAGTCCCCTAAGGCTCTTAAGACTGAATGAATATTGGGATTGGGTAACATACCTGATAGGGCCCTGTAGCTGGATAACAAGAGGAAGGAGGATCTAGAAACAGAGGAGTTCTGGACACTCAGGCTTGGGCGTCCACCCGAGAGGCTGGCAGAGGAAACTGGTTTTTAGAACTGATAAGGTGGGTGCTTAGGAGAAGGAAGACAGAGGCTATAGGCAAGGTTTGGGTTATATGGATTGAGGGAGCAAAAGAAATAAAGGCTTCCAGTTTAACTAAAAGGTCTCTTCCCAATAAGGGGACAAGGCAGGTAGGTATAACTAAAAAGGTGTGGGTGAGAGGAACACCTCAAAAAATATAATTAAGTGGTGGAGTTTAGCAAGTTTGGTAAGGCTGTCCCCCTACCCCTACAATAGGGAAAAGAGAGGGAGAGGTAGGCCTCCAGAACTCATTCGGAACCAAGTAAGTAGCTCCAGTGTCCGGAAGTAATGAGATGGGCCTCCCTGCTATAATAATGACTACCCATGGCTCCCTGCTAGAGATGGCAGTGGTCAGGATTAGGGAACCTGAGCACCCTCAGTCATGCATGGCCAGGCCTAGGATATTGGTTGGAAGGCAATTTGGGAGTTATGTTTCTATGCCACGGGGGACACAGGGGCAGTCTACAGACCAGTGTCCTACTTGGTGGCACTTTGGGCATGGTCCTGATGGCCTATGGGGATTTGAGCAAATCGAGGTCCAGTGACCCTCTTGTGCACATTTAAAGCAGGGAACCAGTGGTCCTCTGCCTCTAGGAGGCAAAGGGGTTTGGGTAGTTGCTGGAGCCTGTTGCATGGCTGTAGCCAGCATTTGGTACTTTTGTCTATGGTACATCTTAAAGGCCAATGCTAAGACTTCTGTCTGTGGAATCAGGGGGTCCTCTCTCCATGTTTTTAAGTTTGGCCCTAATGTCAGGGAAACTCTGGGAAAATAATTAGGTCATCAGGAGTTGTCAGCCCTTTGTACTTTTAGGGACTAGGTTAGGTTAGCATGTTGTAAAAGGGCTTTTGTAAGGCACTCAAGGAACTGAGAAAGATTTTTGGTTTTGTCCAGGATGACCTCGTAGAGTTTTTCATAATTTACTGGCTTGAGGGCAGCCTTATGGAGACCAGTCAGGAGGCAGGTCATGAATTGGTCTCTAGCTAAAATATCTTCTGGAGTATTATAATTCCCGAGTGGATCTTGATTAGGCACTGCCTGAGCTCTGACCAGATATGATACACCAGATGTGATACTGATTAACCTCATCTGTATGTGTTCTGGTCTGCGGTCTGCTCCCAAACTCACCTTTGTTCTTCAGGTTAATGAGAATCGTGTGTGTGTGTGTGTGTGTGTGTGTGTGTGTGTGTGTGTGTGTGTATCATGAAAAGTTAAGACTATTGGACTGGGTGATATATTGATGTTCTTAAATGAAAGTAGAAAAAGTAGAGGTATAAAAACCCAGTCTCTTCTCTATCTGAGAGAGTTCTGTTAGTGAGAAGGGAACACGCACTCTAATCAATCTATCTAAGCCTAAGTTGGCCACCTCCTGCAAAGGAAGAACTGAAGCTCCTTTGGGCTGAGTTGGGGAGGGACGCTTTGCTGCAGAATGAGAGGAGGTAGTAGGGGGCTGAGGGGTGCTGGTGGGATGAAAGTGGATGCCAAGGGAGGATGATTAGAACCAATGGTTATAGGAGAGGGAAAGTGGGCGGTTTAAAGTAGTTGGAGAGGAAGGGGGAGGATCCAGAATGGAAGTAGCCAGAAGGGAAGGGAAGGGGTAGATGCTTAAGCAGAGGAGGGGGAGGAGGGGGCAATTCTTGAGAGGGAGGGGGAGTACTCTGCATTGTGGGTTGACAATGTGGGGGTTCATAAGCAGGGTCAAAGGTAGTAGATGATTCTTGAAGTGGAGACTTTATAGCTAGAAGGAGCTGAGTTGGGTACAGGAAGAAAGGTTTGGAGTGGAGAAGGAAAAAAAGCCTGAACATAGAGGACCTGCTTCCATTCCCCAGATTGCTGGCAGTAATTAAAAAATATCCCATAAGGGATTTAGCATGCCATTAAGTGGCCATTTGGATTGCTTATCTAAGGAATATTGAAGCCAAGTTTTATTACAGAAGTTTATAAGTCTGGAAGCCCTCAAACTGGGTACTAACCACAGGGATTTAAAATTCTCTAGAAGGCACCCCAGGTGGGTATCTAGGGTTAAGGATGATTGGGCCTTTCCCAGTGGGATAGTAGAAGTCAGTGGTTCATCCTAGACATCCCTAAGGGAAAAGTCTGATGCAACAAGATTGATGCAGTCTGTACCAGCAGCTCCTCAACCCGTGGTCAGAGAGCAAGTACATGGCCTGAGGCAGTCATTGTCACCTATGGCTGGGATTTCAAACACTAAGGATGAGGAATGGAACCATGCCAAAAGAAGGAGAATCTCACCCACATGAAGAGCTCCTATTTGGTAATCAGGAAAAAGGCTCAATTATAGCCAGGAAAGACCCTGGTTGGGGTTCCTCTCTTTCAAGATGTTCCAGGGGTGCCAGAAGAATAATGGTCAGTCTCCCCAGACGCAGAGAAACATTTATGCTGACCAAAAGGGGAACTCACCAATTTTGATGATGTTGCGTGTGGTAATACAGAGATCTGGATATGCAAATTACAACACACGGCAGACCCACACAGGAGGCTTTACTGGGAGGAAAGGGTGCACAGAGATGGTCTCTGGGAGACACGAGGAAGAGAGAAATGGGGGATGAGGTGAGCCCTCTTTATAAAGTGACCTGGCACATGTGAAGAAAGTGCTCCTGATGCTTCTGTTGATGGTGATATATTTTGGGGTAGCTCTGAGTGTGCCTGTTTTCCCAAGGTCCTTAGGGCCTTTGGACTGGCTGTCTAATTACTAACAAACAGGCTTCCAATCTATGCTTTTTCAGATATTTAAAGAAGTAAAGAAAGCTTATAAAAATTACATCAGTACTTAAATGGTGCTATATTTTCCTGTTTTGATATTCTCCTAGTATATTTGTTTTTATAAAGGACTTTTTCAGGCTTCCTTTTCACTGTCTTTGTGCACTGATGGTTTTGTTTCAGATATTTTCTCCTTATACATAACCTCATGGTATGTATATGGCAACTATCAATCCTGCTATGCAGTTTTTTCCTATGTACTTTAGACTTTATGATCAAAATGTTACTAGGAAGTATTTCATATCCAACACATTTCTCAGAGTTGAACAGTTAGGTCCTGCTTTCCTTTTGAGAGAAATGCCCTACTCAGAAAAACTGTATGCAATTTTAGGGCATACATTAAAGGAAGTAAGTCAGACATTCATACCACATATTCTTTCACATATATGGAAACAATTTTGGAAGGACCTGAATGTTGAAGAGACATTAAGGATGATATAACTAAATGGGCAGAATTAAAGGGCAAACTGGGTAGATGGTTCAGACAGTGGGTGGTCCTCATGACTGTATATATGTGTATGAATGGATGGAACACAGTAAATTTCATTTATTTGTATTATTAATGCATATATACTTATAGTAAAATATAGTGGGGGAGGAGGTCCCCCTTGGTCATATACCTAGGGGAGGGGAATAGGGTGAAGGTGGGAGGGAGGGAAGAATAGGAGGATACAAGTGATGAAATAACAATTGAGTTGTACTCTGAGTAAATTAATAAAATTATAGAAATCATAAAAAATAAAAAATTAAAATAACTAAATAAATCTAAAACAAAGCATAAAAAATTTTAAAAACACATAAAACATGTTTCATATGTCCAAGTCAAAATGGAAATCACATGGAGAAATGAGTCAGTACTCTTTATGGGACTAATATGTATTTTTTAAAGATATTTATTATATATGCAGCATTCTACCTACATGTGTGCCAGTGTGCAAGAAGAAGGAAGTAGATCTCATTATTGATGGTTGTGAGTCACCATGTGGTTGCTGGAGATTGAACTCAGGACCTTTGGAAGAGCAGTGCTCTTAACCTCTGAGTCATCCTTCTAGCCTACTAATTTTTTTTTCAAATGACTGGATAATTTCATTTAGTCATTAAAATAACCTATTTAATTGGTATATCTCAAATAGATTGTAAACCAATTTCAAATTTATTAAACATGCGGTGTATAAAAAATATATTTGTGGTATTTATGCAAAAAGGTATGCCATAAGAAGGAAGTAAAGAGTTAAATACATCCATAGGTAATCTAACTTCATAAACAAAGCACTCCAGGTAGTATACCACCAAAGGGCAGAGGCGGAATATTGAGGAAAAAATAAGTATATCTGCACACAAATAAAATGCTGTCAATCAAGACTAAAGACAAATATCATTTTAAAAACAACTACATAGACCAGTTAGATGAAAATTAACTTCCTGGAAAGCCACAAATACAACTTCCACATCTCTCAGATCAATATGGAAGCATAGTTTTTCTTTTTATGGTTGGTTTCTGATCATTTTAGCAGTTTGATTTTGTTTTCTACAAGACAAATAGAAATTACAGTCAATAATTTTTATAAGGCTACTAAGTTAATTATTCCATTTACTACCAAAATATAACTATTAGTGGAAGTAAAAGTACTTCTCTGTTCCTGCCAAAGGATCTGATAATTCAATATTTATTACCTTGTAATGTCTGCTGCTCAGAACTACCTTGATGTCTAAGAGGCATGGAGTCTAGTGTGTAGCAAAGAAACTATTGATAATCTAGATGTAACAATTTCTATTATAATTTCTGGTAATGTAGGGACTGTTTTGTGTATGTCACATATGCCTACACATGATGACATTGAATCAGATTTTAGTGTGCATTAAAGGATTTAAGTGGTAGACTTGAAGGAAATATAATCAAAAGAGAAAAGTGGTGTTTATTTAGATTGGGAAAAATTACCTGATAAATGAGCAGTAGAAGTCAAAAGGAAGCTAGCAATGAAAAAGTAAAAGTTTTATAGGCCTATAGCATGAAATAGCCTCCACCTCCCCCCCAAAGTTAATGGCTTATTATGAGAGCTAGAACATGTAAAATGATTTCCTTTTCCACCCCATAGAAATGATAAGATGCGTTACCTTATGACAACTCAAGTTACATAGAACATCATTTAGTTTTAAATATTTTGCGGTTCAGCCACAGAATTGTGAAGTGATATACACTATAGAAAATAAACTAAATGAAGAACTAAACTATTTTAATTCTTTCATGGGTATAACTAGTTTAGGACTTGAGGAAGAGCCAGTCTCAGTCTGGCCTCTGTCTGAGAGTATGAGGATATGGCTTGCTCCATTCAGCTCAAGTATGGGCACTGTGCAAAGCAATCTGGAAGCCTCCACTTGGGAAATGAAATTCTGGCAAGGTGTGTGCAATTGGCAGCCTGAGGAGAAAATGGTCCAAAAAGAAGTTGGTAGGAGAGACACTAAATCAGTTAGAAGAAAAAGTGGGGAAGAACCTGGAATACATTGGCACAGGAAACAACTTAAGGTCATCAATTAATAAATGGGACCTCATGAGGCTGAGAAGCGTCTGTAAGGCAGGAGACACTGTGAAGAGAACAAAGCAACAGCCTACAGACTGGGAAAAGATCTTCACCAACCCTTCATCTGACAAAGGTCTAATATCCAAAATATGTAAAGAACTCAAGAAAGTAAACACCACCAAACCAAATAATACAATTGAGAAATGGGACTCAGAATTTAACAGAGAATTCTCAACAGAGGAATATCAAATGGCTGAGAAACACTTAAAGAAATGCTCAACATCTTTAGTCATCAGAGAAATGCAAATCAAAACAAGTCTGAGATTTCATCTTACTCCTATCAGAATGGCCAAGATCAAAAATTCAAGTGACACCACATGCTGGCAAGGATGTGGAGACAGAGGAACACTCCTTCATTGCTGGTGGGAATGCAGTCTAGTGCAGGCACTTTGGAAATCTGTCTGGTGCTATCTCAGAAAACTGGGAATAGGGCTTCCTCAAGACCCAGTTATTCCACTCCTTGGAATATACCCAGAGGATGCTCCAGCATATAACCGGGATATATGCTCAACCATGTTCATAATAGCCTTATTTATAATAGTCAGAACATGGAAAGAGCCTAAGTTTCCCTCAGTAGAATGGATAAAGAAACTACGGTACATTTACACTATAGAATACTGCTCAGTATTAAAAACAAGGAATTCCCAAAATTTGTGGATAAATGGATTGAACTAGAAATTATCATAATGAGTGAGCTAACCCAGAAGCAGAGAGACTCAAAGAGTGTATATTCACTTATATCTGGACACTAGGCCAAGGGGCATGTCTCACGAAAGTCTTCACTTACCAGGAAAGTGGGATAGTGTTGAGAACATCCTAAGGTGAGAGAAATATAGGAGATAGGGAAATAGATGGATCCAGAGGGTCCTAGAAACCTACAAGAAGAACACTATGATGAGCAGATCTGGGACCAGGGGTTCTGCTCAATCTATGGCACAAACCAAGGACAATATGTGCAATCATCATAAAAGCCCTATCCAGACATAGCCAAGGGACAGAATATTCTCCACAGTTAAGTGGAGACTGGGGACTGACTTTCACATGAACTCTGGTGCCCCATATTTGGCCATGTCCCCTTGATGGGGAGGCCTGATGGCACTTTGAGGAAGGATAGCAGACTACCAAGAAGAAACTTGATACCCTAGCATCATATTCAAGGGGGAGAGGTCCCCCTCAGTCACAGTCATAGGGAAAGGGAATGGGGTGAAAGTGGGAGGGAGGGAGGAATGGGAGGATGCACAGGATGGGATAGCAATTGAGATGTAATATGAATGATTTTATTTTTCAATAAATAAAATCTGGGAAAGAAAGAAAGAAAGAAAGAAAGAAAGAAAGAAAGAAAGAAAGAAAGAAAGAAAGAAAGAAAGAAATGTGGTAGGTACAATGTGGTCGTTAGGGTGGTGATGTTGGTGGCCTGGGACTCTGTAGTGAGCTCCAGTGGTAAGGACACTGGCTCTTAGGGCCTTCATGAACATTGACAGAAGAAGGTATGGGCCTCAAGGTGACGAGAGTTAGGCTGGCTTGTGTGAAGTTATCTGGGTATCTCCCCTAGACCTCAGATGAGAGGAGGCTCCTGTAGGATTTGAGTACAAGGGGCTGGCTTCCCGCAAGTCTTGAGAGGGGCTAAAGGAAACCATGGTGTGTGAGGTAGGGGGAAATACAGACTGCTGTCTGCCCACATTCACCTCTCTGTCTTCTTTAGTCCCTTATTAATACCAGGGTCCCTGAGTTCCTCCTATATCCTCCACATAATAATCAAAAAGGGTCTCTACTGAATATGTGACACAGGTTCATTTCTGGTGATGTACCGACAATGACTGAGTAAGTACTAAGTTGCTATCTTCTCCGGACCAGACATGACAGAGGAAGGATATTTGGAAACCAGAATACTAGGTACATTTTCATCCCTCCCACCCCACAATCCCCAGCCCCCACCCAAGGACAGGAACTCAGCAGAATAGGTATAGGTAGAAGTGTACTGGACAGAGAGCCAGCTCCTCACTGGTTACAGGACATGGCACCACACTGTTGTAATCCTCCATGAACCTCCCTGCTCTGCTACCTGTTTCTGTGACTCTCGTTTAATTACTGGGGCTTTTGTATGTTATTAAAATCCCAAGGTTTACAAGTTGGGGCTAACACCTGGACACAGTACACATGCTGCCCAAGGGTAAGGAGGCTACAAACAAAATTACAAAGCACCCAAAGGTCTCGATTCTCAATCTGATGGTGAATTCAAGCACAACATTCCCAAACGCCAGGTAAAATAAGGGAGTTTTGTTCTAGGCTGTGCCTACCACAGAGGACGGTCTAACTTCTCTCTTGGCAAGTGGTACATAAGGGCATCCCAGGCCCAGCCAGGATCATTGCTCCAGACTGCAGGACATTCCTTTTCAAATATTTTTGTTTGTAATTTGTTCATTTTACATCTCATTGTAGGCCACCACCCCATCTCCTCCTGGTCCCAACTCCTTCCCTCATACCTCCGCACTGTCCACTAGTTCTCAGAAAGAAGACCCCTCCTCCCCTATCATCTGACCTCAGCCTATCAAGTCTCATCTGGACTTCCTGCATCTTTTTCCTCTGTGGCCTGGCAAGGCTGCTCCGCAAGGAGGAAGTGATCAATGAGTGGGCACCAGAGTCTATATCAGAGGTAGCCCCTACTCCCCATATTATGGTACCCACAAGGAGACTGTGCTACGTATCGACTACATCTGAGCAGGGAATCTAGGTTCTTTACTATGCATGGTCCTTGGTTGGTGCATCAGTCTCTGTAGCATTTCCCCCCCAACCAGCCCAGATTTGTTGGCTACACTGATATCTTTGTGGAACATCTGTCCCCTCCAGGTCCTTCTATCACTCAACTCTTCCATAAGGCTCTCTATGCTCCACCCCAAGTTTGGCTATGAGTCTCAGCATCTGCTTCAATCCTCCACTGAGAGCCTTTCAGAGAACCTCTATGATAGGCTCCCATCCTGTTCCTTCTGTTCAATCTCTTCCTGTATCTATTCTATTTGCCCTTCTGAATGAGAATTAAACATTCTCCCAAGAGTCCTCCTTGTTATTTAGTTTCTTGAAGTCTGTGTATCTTAATGTGGTTATCCCATATTATGTGGCTAATATCTGCTTTTAAGTGAGTATGTATCATGGCTGTCTTGGATCTTGGATTCCTCACTCAGGATGATCATTTCCAGTTCCATCCATTTGCCTACAAATTTCAAGAGTTCCTTGTCTTTAATAGCTAAGTAGTATTCCATTGTGTAAATATACCACAGTTTCTTTATCCATTCTTCTACTGAGGCACATCTAAGTTGTTTCCAGATTCTGGCTATTATTAATACAGCTGCTAATAACATAATTAAGGAAATGTCCTTGTTGTATGGTGGAGCATATTTCAGGTGTATGCCATGCTGAATCTTGAAGTAGAACTATTCTTGATTTTCTGAGAAAATGCCAGATTGAATTCCAAAGTGGTTGTTCAAGTTTGTACTCTCACCAGCAATAGAGGAGTGTTCTCCTTTCTCCACATCCTCATCAGCATGAGCTGCCACTTGAATTTTTGAATTAAGCCATTCTGACTAGTATAAGTTACAATCTCAGAATTGTTTTGATTTGCATTTCTTTAATGAATAGGGATGTTGAACATTTCTTTAAGTGTTTCTCTTCTGTGTAATATTCCTCTGCTGAGAATTCTTTGTTTAGTTCTGTGCCCCAGTTTTAAAATTGGATTATTTGGTTTGGTGGTGTTTAATTTCTTGAGTTCTTTATATATTTTAGATATTAGCCTCGGTCAGATATAGGGTTAGTGATGACCTTTTTCCAATCTGTAGTCTATAATTTTGTTCTATTGACATTGTCCTTTGCCTTACAGAAGCTTTTCTGTTTCGTGAGGTTCCATTTATTAATTTTTGAGCCTGAGTTGTTGTTCTATTCAGGATGTCGTCTTCTATGCCAATGGGCTCAAGGTGCGTCCCCACTTTTTCTTCTAATAGATTTAGTATGTCTGGTTTTATGTTAAGATCTTTAATCCATTTGGACTTTAGTTTTATGCAGGGTGATAAGGGTTTATTTGCATTTTTTTTACAAATAGACATCCAGTCAGTCCAGCACTATTTGTTGAATATGCTATCTTTTTTCCACTGTATGGCTTTGGCTTGTCAAAAATCAAATGTTCAGGAGGGTCAAGATGGTGGCCCACTGTATCTACCATGTATAGAAGGCAGTGGAACAGAGACTGGAAAACAGACCGAAGAGAACAAATCAGGAGCACCAAGCGTCCACCTCAATGCAGCGGGACAACTACCCATTTGGAAGGCACAAACTTAGAGTACCCTGTGCTCCTCCAATTATGAGAGACAGCATGGACGCCCTGGGGAACAGAGGTTTTAGATGCAAGGTGAGTGGCAGCAATGAAGCTCAGTAAATCAGTTGAGCAAAAGGACTTCTACCCAAAATGCTGCTGAGCCAAACCACAGTCTTGGGGACTTCTCAAACTAAACAAGTGGGGAGGATAAGAAGAAGGCCCCATCCCAGCCCCCAAGTCCCCACCCCCCACCCATATCCTCATCATGTCTGGACTTCCCCAGGGGTTGGGAACCACAAGCTTCAAGAACACTGTACTCTTTTGAGTACTGGAGCAGGGTAGGCCCTCTACAGAACAAAATATCAACACAGTGGAAGCAACATAGCATTGTGGCATCCAAGCCAGCTGCTATTCTACACTGTGGCTGATTCCTCTGAAGAGAACACGTAGCCAGAGGAAGCCTATACGAGATCACTGGATCCTAGGTGGCAGAGCTCAGATGAATCTAGCTCCAGGAGGACAGTGTCTGCCAATCTAGTATATGAAGCAGCTGCCCTCCAAAGGTACTCATCCCTGTGACTACCAGCTTAGAAATCCTAAGCAAGCACTCTTAGCATATTCCTAAAGGAAGGGGTAAGAAGACACAGTTGAGTGGAGAGTGGGGTCTGACTTTCACAGGTGCCTCATATTTGGCCACGTCCCCTGGATGGGGAGGCCTGGTGGCATTCAGAGGAAGGATAGCAGGCTATCAAGAAGAGACTTGATACCCTATGAGCATATACAGGGGGAGGAGGTCCCCCTCAGTCACAGTCGTAGGGGAGGGGAATAAGGGGAAAATGGGAGGGAGGGGGGATGGGAGGATACAAGGGATGGGATAACCATGGAGATGTAATATGAATAAATTAATAAAATAAAACAATAATTTAAAAAAGAAGACATACAACAAAAACCAGGACAGTATGGATCCACCAGAAAGCCCAGACATCAACAGATACTCTAATGCAGCTGAATCCCAGGAAATGAACATAAAGCTAGAATTATAATGAGGAAATGAATAGACCCTGTTAAGAATTTTAGGATAATACAAATGAATACCAACCATGAATGAAAACCAGGAAACCACATTAAAACAGGGGAAGGAAATGGGTAAAGGTCTTCAAGATATGATACTGGAATTAGAATCCATTAAAAAATCACAAATTGAGAAAACCCTTGAAGTGGAACAATTAGAGAAGAAAGAGGGAATCCAACAGACAAGTATAACCAACAGAATCCAACCTGTACGGGAGAGAATCTCAGGGGCTAGAGATACAATAGAAGAAATTGATACATCTCTCAAAGAAAATATTAAAACAGAAAAAAATTGTGACACAAAACATCCAAGAAATCAAGGACACCATGAGCAGGCGTAACCTCAGGATTATAGGAGTAGATGAAAGGGAATATACCAAGCTCCAAGAAGAATAAAATGTTTTCAAAAAATAATAGAAAATTTCTCCAACCTAAAGAAAGAGATACCCTTGAATATACAAGAGGTTTACCGAACACAAAATAGGCTGGACCAGAAAAGAAATTCCTCCTGCCACATAATAATCAAAACACTGAATCTGCAGAACAAAGAAAAGATATTAAAACCAGCAAGGGAAAAAGGCCAAGTAACATTTAAAGGCAGACCCATCAGAATTATACCCAACTTCTTAACAGAGAACTTGAAAGCCAGAAGGGCCTGAGCTGAGATCATCCAGACACTAAGAGACCACAGATGCCAACCCAGACTACTATATCCAACAAAACTTTTAATAACCATAGATTGAAAAAAACAAAATATTCCATGACAAAAACAAACTTAAACAATATCTAAACACCAACCCGGATCTGCAGAAGATAGTAGATGGAAAACTCCATCACAGTGAAGTCAACCACACCCAAGAAAACACAATATATAGATAATCTCACAACAGAAAAACTAAAACAGGCAGAACCCCATACAGTCACCTCCAACTCCACAATAAACGGATCCAACAATTATTGTTCATTAATAACTCTCAACATCAACGGCCTCAACTCCTCAGTAAAAAGACACAGGGTAACAAAATAGATGCAGAAACAAGACCCATCATTCTGCTACACTCAAGAAACACATCTCAGCAACAAATATAGACATTACCTGAAAGTAAAACTATAGAAACAGATTTTCCAAGCAAACAGACCCAAGAAGCAAGCTAGAATAGCCATTTTAATATGTGATAAAGTAGACTTTCAATTAAAATTGATCAAGAAAGATAAAAGACACTTCATTTTCATCAAAGGAAAAGTCCATCAAGTGGACATTGCTATCCTGAATACTAGGATACCTGCATTCGTAAAAGAAATAAATAACTAAACTCATTGATCCCAACACAATAATAGTGGGAGACCTCAACACCCCATTCTCACCAATGGACAGATATTCAAGGCAGAAACTAAACAGAGAAATAATCAAGCTAACAGAGGTCATGAATCCAATGTACCTAGCAGACATCCACAGAACTTTTCACCCAAACAGGAAAGAATATTCCTTCTTCTCAGCACCACATGAAAACTTCTCCAAAATCGACTATATAATTGGTCACAAAACAAGTCACAACAGATACAAAAAAAAATTGAAATAATCACCTGAATCTTATCATACTACGATGGTCTAAAGCTGAACATCAACAACAACAGAATTAACAAAAATCCTATTAACACATGAAAACTGAAAAATGTTTTACTCAGTGATAACTGGGTCAAGAATGAAATAAAGAAAGAAATCAAAGACTTCCTAGAATTAAATAAAATTGAAAGCACAGCATATCAAAACTTTGGGACTCAATGAAAGCAGTGCTAAGAGGAAAGTTCATAGCACTAAGTGCCTTCATAAAGAAATTGGAGAGATCCCATACTAACAACTTAATGGAACATCTTATACCCCTAGAAAAAAAGAAACACACACCTATGAGAAGTAGACAAATAAATAACAAACAAACAGGAAAACAAGTCAAAGAATCAGTGAAACCAAGAGCTGGTTCTTTGAGAAAATCAACAAGATAGACAAACTCTTAGCCAACCTAACTAATAGACAAAGAGAGAGTACCCAAATTAACAAAATCAGAAATGAAAAGGGAGACAACAGCAGATATCGAGGAAATCCAAGGAATCATTAGGTCCTATTTCAAAAGTCTATATGTCACAAAATTTGAAAATATAAATGATATGGACCATATACTTGATAAATTCCACCTACCAAATTTGAATCAAGAACAGGCAAACACATTAAATAGTCCAATAACCCCCCCAAAAAAAGCCAAGAGCCAGATGAGTCAGCACAAGATTTTAACAGACATTCAAAGAAGAACTAATACAAATACTCCTCAAGCTATTTCATAAAATAGAAACAGAAAGATCACTACCAAACTCACTCTATGAAGCCATAGTCACTTTAACACCTAAGCCACACAAAGACTCAACAAAGAAAGATTTCAGACCAATATCCTTTATGAAAATAGATGCAAAAATACTCAATAAAATGCTGGCAATGTGTTTGGATTTCTGTAGGCTTCTTCTATGTTTATGGGCATTTCCTTCTTTAAGTTGGGAAAACTTTTTTCTATGATTTTTGCATAAGATATTTTCTCAGCCATGGAGTCTTCTTCTTCTTCTATTCCTACTATTCTTAGGTTTGGTCTTTTTTCATGTCCCACTTTTTTCAATGTTTTGTGTCAGAAAATGTATAGTTTTAACATTCTCTTTGATTGAAGTATCTATTACTTCAACCATATCTTCTACATTTGAGATTCTCTCTTCCATCCCGTATGTTCTGTTGATGTTGCTTGTGTCTGCTGTTCTTCTTCTCTTCCATGGTTTTCCAACACCAGGATTGCCTCAGATTGTGTTTTCTTTGTTGCTTCTAATGCCCTTTTTAGGTCTTGATTAGTTTTATTCATTGCTTTGCTTATTTGATTCTATTTTCCTATGATTCTTTATAGGATTTATTCAGTTCCTTCATCTGTTTGAATATATTTTCTTGTATTTCTTTGACAGATTTACTTTTTTGTCCTTCAAGGCTTCCATCATTTTTAATATCTCTGATTTAAAATCTTCTTCTTGTGCTTTAGGGGTGTTGGTATTTCCAGGGCTTTCTGTGGTACGACCACTAGTTTCTGGTAGTGTCATATGGCTCTGAGTTTTGATGGTTGTTTGTTGCACTGACCTCTAGCCATCTGGCTGTCTTCTGATGTTATTAGTCCTGGAGGTTCCTCAGATGGTGTTGCTGTATGTGTCCCAGGTGGGCCAGGCAGATCGGGAGCAGGCAAAGAGAGCTCCAAGCCAAAGGCTGCCTGCCAGGGCTCCCCAGAGGCCTCCTTATGATGGCAGAAAATAAGTGTTGGAGCCTGTGCCTAGCTCATCTCTGCTGAGTTTGCTGTCTGTGTCCCAGTTAGGTCAGGCTGGAGAAGAACAGGCTTATCAAGCTTCAGCCTGAAAACTGCTTGGGTACGCCTCAGTCCTCCTCTGTATGGTGGACAATGTGGGCTGTGGCTAGCTCCTGGATCACCTTTGTTGTTTTAACTGTCTCTGAGCAAGATAGGCAAGGGCAGTGAGGGACAGACAGACAGAGAACCAAGCCTAAAGCTGCTTGGGTCTCCTACAGGCTTCCTTTGGATGAAGGTTAATGTGGGTTATGGCCTACACCCAACTAACTTCTGATGGTTCAGTCCCTGTTTTCCAGACAGGCCAGACCGGTGAGAAATAGTGGGCAGAGAAAGAGATACAAGTCCAAGCTGCTCAAGTGGCCCCTCTGGCTTCCTCAGGCCTCTTCTAGTTTGCTGGTTGTGTACTGGATAGGCCAATCAAGTGGGGAGCAGGCAGAGATAAATACAAGCCCCAAAATATTCGGGATGGTACCTAATGTGGAATGTGGCTCATACCCAACTCACCTCTGCTGGTTAACTCTCTGTCTCACAGATGGGCCAGTCTGGTAATGAGTGTGTATAGAGAGATCTAAGCCCAAGGCTATTTGGGTGTCACATGAGCTTCCTCTGCTGGTTTAATGGCTATGTCCCATATGGGCAAGACATCAGAGTGGCTGGTAGAGAGAGAGCCAAGCCCAAAGATGCTCTGATGTCCTAAGGGCCTCCTCTGCTTCTAAGATGGCTGTGTCCCTAATAGTTAAAGGACATTTCAAATGCTGCAAACTTGTTTTACAAGGTTTCTTAAGATTGTTTATTAACTTTAGGTTCCCCCTTGATATTCTCACCCCAGGACTCCTAGCCTAAGCTATCTTCACTTCCAATTTGTCTTCTGCCAAGGACATGATTTCAAATTACTTTCCCCCTAGAAGGCTTGTACAAATGCCTTTTTAAAAATCCCAGGCTCATGCCTATTTTTCATCTCACCTGTACACACATGGGGTTTTTTTATTTTTTATTTTTTATTGTCTAGGATGCCTAGAAATTCCATAGTCAGCTTATTTCTTATACTTTTCTTCTTTCTTTTCATTGTAGCAGAAAAACTAGAATTTGATATCAGTGAGAACAGTATTTCATCAGATCAAGATTAATAGCAAGCAACATGGTATATGTAATGTTTGTCATTGGAAGATAGTTTCAGAAAATTCAATTACCATATTTCCAAAGAAACTGAATTTTCCCATGCTCACTTATGAATTTTGTATATTTTCCATAGGGAATCTGTTCAGAAGATTATACAAGAACTTCAAGGTATGTTTTTTAAGAAGATGCTTCTCATTCACAAGTTCTGTTTTTATTTATTTTTTAAATTTATATATTCATTTTATATCCCAACCCTAGCCCTGTCCCTTCTCTCCTACCAGTCTCTTCCTCCCACCCTCTTCCCTCTTTTCTCCCTCCCCTTCTCTTCAGAAAAGGGGAGCCTCCTGCAACTCACCCCAGCACATCGAGTCTCATCTGGACTGAGCTTATCTTCCTCCACTGAAGTCACACAAGGCAGACTAGTTATGGCTAAGTGATCAAAAACAGACAACTGAATCCATGTCATATACAGCACCAACTCAACTTATTAGGGGACCCAAATGAAAATCAAATTGCCCATGACTTATATATGTGTAGTGGGTCTAGGTCTACTCCATTCAGGCTCTTTGGTTGGAGATTCTATCTCTGTAAGGCTCCATGGGTCTAGGTTATTTGACTGTGTTGGTTTTTTGCAGTTTTCTTGTGCCCTCTGAGTCCTTCTATCCATATCATCCACTCTTCTACAGGACACCCAAGTTTGACCTAATGCTTGGCTGTAAATCTCAGCATCTGATTCAATCAGCTGCTAGGTGGGGCCTCTCAGAGGACAGTTATGCTAGGTTCCTGTCTGTAAACATAGCAGAGTATCTTTAATGGTGTCAGGGGTTGGCTCTCTCCCATGGAGTGGGTCTCAGGTTGGGTCAGGCTTTGATTGGTTATTCTCTCAGTCTCTACTCTGTATTTATCTCTGCTCATCTTATAGGCAAAGTAATTTTGGGTCAAAGATTTTATAGGTGGATTGGTATTCCGCTCCCTCCACTATAAGTCCTGCCTGGCTAGAAAGTGACTTTCTAAGTTTCCCTGTCCCTTGATGCTAGGAGGCTCATCTAGAGACATTCCCCTATCCTCTCTGTAGCCGAATCCTGACAGGTCTCCAGCTTGTCTCAGTGATGTCACCACTCTCAGTTTCCCTTTTTGCTCCAGGCCTTCTCACCTCAGCTCCCCATTCTGCCCACATCTGACCCCTCCTCACTTCCCTCCACATACCTTCTCTGTAAGCCTTTGTGTGTAGGTGGAGGAAATAGATCCCCCTTCTAGGTAAGCTTCCTGCTCAGAAATAGGCAGGTGTTATCCCCACTGGCAACAATCCACAAGACCTTAGGCCAAAAGGTGTCAAAAGCTGGCTCTTTGAAGAAACACATATCAAAGTTGCCCTGAGGTAAGCCCCAGGAAGTGTCCTGGATGTGGCTCCTGTAATTCAGATACCCTTAGGTTAAAAACCCAGAGCTCTGAGGTGGCTACATTCACTCCCCATTTCTTCCTCCATATCTTCCTGTCTTTGTCTTTCTTTTAAGGGTATCTGAATTGCAGAAGAAGCAGTTTTGCCAAGAATAAAACCTTCTATTGACATTCTGAAGTTTAAAAAAAGGCTTCTGTGTATTTTTCAAGCACAACACAAAGAAAAGTAAAGTTGTTGGCTTTTTTGAACTAGAAAACTTATGAAATTTCTTATTCTTCATTAGTGCAAATGAACTAAAACTCTATTGTCATTATTCACTGATTTTGAATCTCCACTGAAAACTGTAATTACCCTGATTTTCCTCTGAACAGAAATTTTTATTAGTTTCAGAACCTCAATTTTACAAAATTGAGATACATAATGTAGAACAGAGTGAATATAGCCAGTGTCTTGCTTTTTAGATAATAACATAACTGTATTATTGTAAAATTCATTTATACTTATGTTTTGTAATTTTCTGGCTGAATGAATGTGAGTTCCAAAGCATTATCCATAGGACAGCAAATAAGATTCAGTGATATAGACAGTCTATATAAAACCAGATAGAGGCTATATAGACAGTATCTATTATAAATATGAGTCTTAAATTGCAATGATACACTTATAAGTAATTTGAATGATACTCAAATTGCAATTGCTGCTCTTTTGAGGAAATCGTCGTGATAATGGGAGAAGATAGTTTACTGAATATACGGGAGTCCTTGAAGATTAAGTTGTACATTACTTGCAATACATCAACTTGCTGTATCAGAATCTGTTATTTAGTAAGAGAAAAATGTAGTTTATTGGAGATAAAATAAGTGAGTATGAAAAGTTATATAGCAATGTATCCTCATTGTTCACGTGGGAAGGTATGTTACAGCCTTTCTTGTAGTAACTTAGGACCGCATACTTTTATAGTGATGCTACCTGACTTTATTTTTCTCTTTCCTGTTAGATTAACTCAATTATTTTCTATTTTCTATTGGTAGTGTGAATTATACTAATTAATTTTCATTTGAGACTGTATAATTAGTGTTACCTTCATGTTACTAGGCCATTTTTTCTAATGTTTTACAGAAAAAAAATGCTTCATTCTAAATATTCTGAGACGTTTAGGCCTTTGTTTCAACAGTGGGAAAAAGATGTGCTGAAAGTCGAGTACAGAATCTTGGAGGAATAAGATGGGTGATAGGCATAGGATGATGCCTACATAATTACCTTTTCTGGCTTGCTTCTTTTTCTCTGGTGGCAGGCCAAATCATTGGTTAGCACTCAAATTGGCAAACACAGCATGTTCTGTTTGGAGACTTGAAGAGAAAGTACATGACACTCCTCTGTCTCTGTTACTGTCTGTCTGCCTGTTCCTCTGTGTATGTCTCTGTTTCTCTGTCTCTGTCTCTCCTGCTTCCACCTCCTCCCGAGGAGGGCCTAGTGAATACATATGATAAGCCTAACTTTGTGACACAATCCTCAAAAAGTATAAGTGAGAGTAGAACATTTGGCCTCTGTGGCAGAACAGGTTAAGGGTTCACTTTGAGTAGTTAGTATTCTGGTAAGCCCTGTACAGTAAACAGATATTTGCTCCGAAACTAAAAACAGTAGTAGAGGAAAATTGGGTGTTGGACAACAGGAAATGTTCTTTTAAGAGCCTCTTATATCTTGACAAAGGACTGAGCTGAAATACTAAAAATAATAATCCTCAAAGCTAGGAAAGAGCATATGTACTGAGAAAATGGAGAAAGAGTCTGTATTTATACTCAGGAATACGGGCTCTGGAACTCTGCTTGGAATCCACTAACAGTTATCTTCATGACTCATTTTTTCTCATGAGTGAAAGGGGGGATAGCAAAGTTTTCACCTTATAGAGTTGATTGAATATTAGACAAGTTTTATCTTCATATATTTACTAAAGTGTCTTAAAACAGTGCATGATAAATGGTTGCCATGTGGCTTTCATCTTTTTCATACTTAATAGATGTGCATGATGACATCTAGGGGATAAGTTTGAGGGCCAGCAGGGATTAGGCCAAAATTATAGCTTGAGACAAGATCAAGGAACAGATAAGGCTGCATTTGAAGACTTTATCTATGTACATATTGAAAGGTGCAACAATTAATACTGACTGAATACTAGACAATAAGGAATATATCCTACTTAATTTCTGTGAGGTAGGAATTCACATATTAGAGAGATCCTCTCTTGACTTCAACAGCAAGAATACTTACAATTCAAATGTTGGTGACAAAAAGACTAACTTAGTCAACGACTTATGAAAAATATTTATTTTAAATATTTAAGATCATTTAAAATTGAATATAATATTTGAAATACCAAATGCTAGCAATAATTAAAGTGTTTTACTTTAAATATAATGCAATTGGGATTATGTATATTCAGTTTTTTTGCATTTTGTCACCTCTTTCTTTTACATTTTAGGAGTCATCTCATGAGCATATAAAGGGCTCATTACACAGGGCTACAATGGCCCCCAAAGCAATCATTAATGAAGCAAAAAGGATTTCTGATCAATTTCTAAAGGCTTGTTTTTTGTAGTTGCTAGGAGATCACATCCCTATGACACAGTATATACATTAAAGCAGGAGACAGAGCGGTTCCTTCTGAATTCATGGGAAAAAACTATTGCATTCTTCTGTTAAAATGTTAATCATTTTCTATTTTTAATGCTTTCTAAGACTAATCATGATTGCAAAGGGCATGTTTAATTTGAAAACTTATCTAGTTTTATGAATCATTTAAATCAGGAATCATAAAATTAAGGCTTCACCTTGAGATAAACACACTGTGGAGAACCTGATATTTAATTTGCTCCAAAACGTCTTCATGTTAAAGTTGATACATATGGAATGGAGATTAGACATTTTATAAATAATTTATTTATTTTTCCTTTTTAGTATGGGCAATTTTCTTGAGTGGAATATAGTCAAGGGTAAATAACAAGTGTGTTTCTGGTATACTAGTATTGAGATGAGAGTCCTATTGTGAACTGTTTACATTACAGACTAGAGCCCCAACCCTGGCTACATTAATGATGCCTTATCGAATTGAGCTGTCTGTCACTCTCAAGGGGCTGGTCCAGATGCTGTGAGATATTTTACCTTTAGAAAGCAAGCCATACATGTCCTTTCCTTCCTACCCCAAATAAGACACTTCTCTGTCCCCTAATTCTTGCTCTCCTCTCCTCTTCCATGCATGAATCATCACAATGCCTTCACCGAGATCCTCTATGCTCCTGAACTTCTACAAAATCACTTCAGTTAATTCTTCAAATTTTTGTTTATTCATTTACTTTTAATCTTTGTCAGTGCAGGATATTGAATCCAGAGCTTGATGGGTAGGCAATCATTCTACCAAAGATTTATATCTACAATGTTAGTGGTTAATCCTCTCTATTTTTTTTTCTGTTTCTATCACTAGAGCTCAATTTTCTGACCTTCATGTACATTGCATACATGTGGTACTCAGACATGGTTACAAGCAAAATGTCCACACATAAAAGTAAAGTTAATTTTTAAAATTTTATTAATTTACTCATATTACATCTCAATGGTTATCCCATCCCTTGTATCTTCCCATTCTTCCCTCCCTCCCATTTTCCCCTTATTCCCCTCCCCTATGACCATGACTGAGGGGGACTTCCTCCCTCTGTATATGCTCATAGGGTATCAAGTCTCTTCTTGGTAGCCTGCTGTCCTTCCTCTGAGTGCCACCAGGTCTCCCCCTCCAGGGGACATGGTCAAATATGAGGCATCAGAGTACGTGTGAAAGTCATACCCCACTCTTCACTCAACTGTAGAGAATGCCCTGTCCATTGGCTAGATCTAGGTAGGGGTTTGTTTATATTTTTATGTCAGAACTTTGATTTCACACTTAAAAACACTTTTTGTTACATTTAAATTTTTTATTTCATGTTTGTGCTCACCTGTGTGTATTTTTTTATTTAGGGGTCATAAAATGATTTATGGGAACTAGTTCTCTCTTTCCACTATAGCAGTAGCAGGGATCAAACTCAATTTGCGAGGTTTAGCAGCAGGTCTCTTTAATCCTTGAGTAATCTTGGTGGAGCATTTGGCTTTCTAACAATCATAATTTTAAATAATAATTACTTTATGTTTATTATAAATTCTTCTTAGTAGTAATATGGTATTTTGACAGAGGGAAAACAGAGGGGAATAAAAGTTCAATAATTATAACATGATCTGCTTAATGAAATTGTTACAATGAAATGATGGTTCAGCTATCCAAGGGCAACACACAGCAAACACTAGAAGAGCCTGATCATAAGGACTCAGCCAGTCTTTTTATATCTCTTTTCATAAATCTCAGAAAAGAGTCTTGCAATCTTGTTGATAAAGTGGCATTTCAACACTTGTTCAAAAATTTCAAAAGAAACTTGTATGAGAATATAAAATGTAAATAGAAATATTCCCCAGTTTTCCATTTGATTTTATAAACTTTTTTACTTTTGAAGATTGTGGCAGACTTGGGAATCTAGGGAAGAATTTGTTACTATTAACATTTATGGAAGAGTATGAAGGTTTATACAAAATATAAATGAAATTATTAGCCAATGAATAGTTTGTTTCACAAGAAGCAAAGCTATTGATTAAATTAGTACTGTATCAAAATGGTGTTCATGCTACATTATCAGGTGCTCCATTAGCAAAAGTTATTAGCTTTGTGGTAAGTAATATTGGAAAAAACTCAAGTTTAGTGTGTCTTTGCAAAACAGGCCTCTTATTCTAGCACGTAAAGCCCTATATGTTTGTTTGTTTGTATTGTATTTAATTGCAGGAATTCTATATACACCATTTTAATAGTTCTTTGATAATTTTGTACATGTTTTAAACATAATCACCACCCATTCCCAATCATCACCCAGATACACACCACCTCCATACCTACACATTTTTTTTGTAATCTGTCAAGTCTAATATGTGCTGCCCATATATTTTTTGATGTGTGGCCTTCCCTTATGGTTTACTGACTAGGGCCTATACTCTTAGGGATATCTGACTTTCTTCTTTCCAGAAGCTACTAGCTGCACCTCAACTAGGGCTATGACTTCTTTCCCACCTTCTTTCTCCATGCTAGAATTTAGTCTAGTTTGTGCTTGCACAAGTCTTGTACATGTTGTCATAAGTACAGTGCGTTTATATTTGTATATGCTCTGCTGTGTTTTAAAGCTAGTTTCCGTATAGCCATGCACTATGGTTTTATCACAGTTTCTTATTCTTTGTACCTTTGCCAGTTTTGGGTTTCTGTATTAATCACCATTTGCAGCAAATAGAAGGTTCTTTAATGAGTATTGAGAGTTATACTGTCTCTGAGTGTTATTGGGAGTCTGTTTAATACTATGGCCATTTATCAACATAATAGCAGCGTGCTCTCCCTTAGGGTCTATTTATGGCCATAGGTTCTTTTTTTTTCCTCTTTGGTTTTTCAAGACAGGGTCTCTCTGTTAGCCTTGGCTGCCCTGTATTCACTTTGTAGACCAGGCTGGCCTTGAACTCACAGTGATCTACTTGCTTCTACCTCCTGAGTGCTGGGATTAAAAGCATGCTCCACCACACCCATCTGGCTATAGATCCTTAATCAATAATGATGATAGGTATGGGTTTCATCTTATGTAGCAGGACTTAAATCCAATCGGAAAGTGGCTGGTTATACCCACTACATTTTTTCTTCTCTCAAGATATTTAAGTGGGCATGTGTTGCCAGACGAGTCAGTATTGTAACTCATAGGTTTCACATTCATGATTACTTTTCTCCTCTATTATTTCTAACATCTTCTAGCACTAAAAAGATAGTGAAAAGGAATAAAACTTCCAGGTAAGTATCAACTTGATTTTTCTATGTTTTGTGTCTCCAATATCTGATGTCTTCAGCAATAGGGTCTTACCATCAATTTCTGCAGGGTAACTGAGAATACTAGAAAGACTGTAATTTTGGGGCTTCTGTGGGACCTCATTGGCTAATAACTCTAAAACAGTTATTCTGTTCTTGGCACTCAGTTTTATATATGTTATCCTATGATGTCTAGTGGGGACATTGTCAATGCATATATAGCCTTCTCTGAATTCTCTTTACCATGATCTCCCTTCCTTTACATCAATTTAACCTTTTGTTCCACTGGTAAGATGCAAATTAAAACTGCTTTGTGATTTTATCTTCTAATCAGAATGAAAAAAAAAGTTACCAAATCTGAAAGCCTGTAAAGATTTCTCAAAATACATGAAAGTAGGTCTGCCACATGTTCCATATATACCAGTCTTGGTAATATACCCCAACACAGAGTTCACAGCATTCACATCTGGGTAATGCTCATCAATGTTCACTGCTCATTGACTGATTCTTCCATAATTCAGGATTGTGACCATTTGCTGCTTTAGCAGAAAATGGAGAAGCTAATTAATTTAGATTAAGTAAATATTTGTTATTTGCCACAATACTATCAACTTTGATTTCTCCAAACAAAATGCACCACTATATTTTTCTTGCTTACTTGCCGTGTGTGTGTGTGTGTGTGTGTGTGTGTGTGTGTGTGTGTGTGTGTTTGGAGATTTAATTAAAGACCTCATTTCTACTACATTCCTGCTTTAATATTAATCAAGATTACATTCCTAACCTATTCACTTTTTATTTTCATCTATTACTACTAATCTGTGAGTTTTTTGGAAGAGGGAATTGTGTACTTTTGCACAGATTCATTTGTAATACTTTTCTTATACTAAGAATATTTGTAAAAGACTTTGATATGTAGTGAGTTCTCTACATACAATTGCTGAATGAAGAATATCATCATCATCATCAATGACATCAATGAATCTAGCCTAATAAGACAGCGTTACAAGTGCTATATATGAGATTTCAGTAGTTCATTATTTTTTTAAATGTTGGTAGTATATAAGAAATATTCTCTAGGTAAAGAGGTATCAGTGTCTCTACACACACTATAATTTGAGATTAGATGCATAGTGAGACAGACATATGAATGTGGTAGGAAGATTTTTTTATTATTTACTTTTTTATTCCACTTTTTTACTATATTATAATTTTTATTTTAAATAGCTGTATATTCACAGGAAATTGCTGTGGCAGAATACAGATGACCTGTATACCCATAATGCAGGTTTCCCCCAAAGATTATTATGTAAGCAGCACTAGTACAATATCAAAACTAGGCAATTGACAATGATTTCTTCCTTATATTCTCATATCATATTGTCTTATATGTAAGTTTGAATAACTCACACACACACACACACACACACACACACACACACACACACACACATATATATATATATATATATATATATATATATCAGTATCTTTCTTTCCTTGCAGTTATTTGTTGCAATGTTTTAGAAGAAAGTCAATGCATAATTATTTCTGTCCCATAACAGAATTTTTAAGGAGAGTATAATCACCTTTCTCTTAATTAATTACTTCTAATGCTACAGGATTTTTATGGGCTTTTGGAAATGGGCTATTTCCCTGAATCAGACAAGTGGTGGTCTAAATCATTTACAAGATATTCAAAATAGAGTAATAATTCAGAAAGTCATCCTCCAGTTTTGCCTCCCTAAACTCAGCAGGGTCTTTCTCTACAACAAAATCAGATGAAAATTAAGTCCCCACTGTGTAAAAGAAATAGATTTTTAATAAATACTTATCTAGAGTGTACTAAAAGCACTGTTCCATTTAGAGTAATAGTGTCTGCCTTCACACATCCTGGATTTCTCTGTGTGTTTTATATATTTTTCTCTTTTCTCACAATGGTCTCATTTGGAGACTAAAATGAAATATAGTTTGGGTAAACCTGGTGTGTACTTATTACTATTTTAGGCACATATAATTTTACTAATATTTGAAATTTTAGACACCCCCCTATCCCTGCATGCACACAAAATTGTTATTTACCTGAAAATGCTTGTGGATTTTCACCCCATATAGCTTATGTGTCCCTAAAGAAAATGTGAGCCAAATTTCTCCTGCACAATGTTTATGGAGCTCTGGACAGCTGCTCTCTTTCAGAGACTAAAAACACCATGAAATTATGTCACCAAAAGCAGTTCAATTGCCAGTGTACCAGCTGCCGTTTTGTGTAGACAGATTTATCAAGGAGTTGAATGCTGAGAATAAACCTAAGTATAGGGACATTGTAATTATGAATTCCAAATGGAAGAATTCACATCCAAAGATATTATCACAAAAGAATGCATCTGAATCTGTATCCTCTGATCCCCTAAGATTAAATGTCCCTATAATCCAGATAGGCAATTTATCTGTAGTGTCAGCATTAAAAATATGTTGAGCATCCCTCGTTGTTTTTAAACCTAAATCGTGTAAAAGCACAACACACACACACACAATCACAAACATCTACATACATACAAACACATATCACATAATAAGGCACACATGCAAACATACAGAGAGAGAGAGAGAGAGAGAGAGAGAGAGAGAGAGAGAGAGAGAGAGAGAATGAGAACTGAGAGGGCTCAGAGTTGCTTCCTCATTTGAGTTAGGTCACCCCAACATTTACCTCATTTATAAACTGCTAGAGCTCATGAAGGTGTGAGTCCTACAGATATAAGCAGTATCTCCATGATACAGGGCAACAACAGGATATCTGTGAGGAATCCTGGTGAGGATTAGATATTGAAAGTTTGTAAGAAGCCAGAGGCCTTGTACCAAGCCAGTAACTCATTACAATGGTTATTTACAAATAAAACTGTTTGGAAAAAAAAGGGTATACTATGTGATACACCTTGAGACCCCACAGCATCCACAGCATGATTTGTTGTTGTTGTTGTTGCTGCTGCTATTTTGTTTAGATGGAAATGGAAACAATAAAGAAAGCACAAACTGAGGAAACTCTGGAGAGGGAGAACTTAGGGAAGAAAACAGGAACTACAGAGGTAAGCATCACCAACAGAATACAAGAGAGATGAAGGAAGAAATCTCAAGTGTAGAAGATACAGTTAAAGAAATTCATCCTACCATAAAAAATTGTTAACTCTTAAAAATCTCTGACATGAAACATCCAAGAAATCAAGGACATAATGAAAAGATGAAACCTAAGAATAATTGAAATAGAAGAAAAGATTCTTGGCTCCAACGCCCAGAAAATATTTTCAACATCATAGAATAAAATCCCCCCAATCTAAAGAAAGGGATGCCTGAAAGCATACAAGAGGCCTATAGAACACCAAATAGATTGGATAAGAAACGAAAGTCCTTCTGATATATAATGATCAAAATACTAAATGTATAATGCAAGGAAAAATTATTAATAGCTTCAAGGGAAAAAAAACAAATAACATATAGTGGCAAACCTATCAGAATTGCACCTGACTTCTTAGCAAAGACCATAAAAGCCAGAAGGCCCCAGGTGATGTCTTACAAACCCTAACAGACCACAGGTGTCAATCCAGACTACTACACCCAGCAAAACTATCAATCACCATAGATGAAGAAAAAATATTCCATGATAGAACCAAATGTAAACAATATATATGTACAAACACAGCCCTACAGAAGATACTAGAAGAAAAACTCCTATCCATAGGAGCTAACTACACCTAGGAAAACAAAGATATAAATAATTTCACTACAAAAAAAACAAAAACAAAAACAAAAGAAGACCAAGCACAAAAATACAGAGCCACAATCAACATCAAAATAAAAGGAACTAGCAGTCATTGGTCATTAACACCTGTCAACATCAATGACTCACCTCTCCAATAAAAAGACACAGGCTACAAGAATGGAAGCATAAACAGGACTCACCATTCTGCAGCACACAAGAAACACACCTTACCAATAAAGCTAAGACATTACCATAGAGTAAATCGATGGAAAAAGTTTTCTACACAAGCTGACCCAAGAAGCAAGCTGGAATAGCCATTCTAATATTTAACAAAATAGACTTTCAACCAAAATTAATCAAAAGAGATGAGAAAGGACACTTCATACACATCAAAGGATATACCCACCAAGATGACATCTCAATTCTGAACATCTATGCCTCAAATACAAGAGCACCACCATTTGTAAAAGAAACATTAATAAAACTTAAACTACACATCAATCCCTACACATTTTGAGTGGGAGACTTCAACACCTCACTCTAAGCAAAGGACAGGTCAACTAAACAGAAACTAAACAGAGAAATAAAGACACAAACAGATGTTATAAATGAAATTTATCTAATAGATATCTACAGAACCATTAACCCAAACACAAAGGATGTACTTTCTTAGCACCTTATGAAACCTTCTCCAAAATTGATCACAAAGCAAGCCTCAACATATACAAAAAGATAGAAATAATCCCTTGTATCTTATCAGACCACCATAGACTAAAGTTGGACCTCAACAACAACAGAAATAACCAAAATGTCACACATGCATGGAAACTGAACAACTCTCTAGTAAATTACAAATGGGTTATAAAAGAAATAAAGTATCTGAGGACTTCCTAAATTCAATGAAAATGGAGGCACAAAATACCCAAACTGGTGGGACACAATAAAAGAAGTGCTTAGAAAAAGGTGGTAATACTAAGTGCCATCATAAAGAAATTGGAGACATCTCATGCAAGCAACTGAAAGGCAGACCTGAAGGTCTAGAAGAGAAAAATAATTAAATACACCCAAGAGGAGTATATGGCTGGAAATGATCAAACTGGCTGTTCAAATCAATGAATTAGGAAAAAAGAGAACAATCAAAGACTCAATGAATGCAAGACTTGGTTCTTTCAAAAAAAAAATCAAGGTAGAAAAACCCTTAGCCAAACTATCCAAAAGTCAGACACTTTCCAAATCATCAAAATCAGAAATGAAAGGGGGCACATGATAACAAACAAGGAGGAAATCCAAAGAATCATTAGGTCTTACTTCAAACACCTATATGCCACAATTTGAAAATCTAAATTACATGGATGATTTTCTTGAAAGATTACACTTACCAAAGTTGGATCATGATCAGGTAAACAAATTAAATAGTCCTATATCTCCTAAGGAAATAGAAATAGTCATCAAGTCTCCCAACCAAAAAAATATCAAGGACAGATGGATTCAGTGGTAAATTCTACCAGAACTTCAAAGAAGAGTTAATATAAATACTCTTCAAACTATTATACAAAATAGAAACAGAAGGAACATTACCAAATTAATTCTATGAGGCCATAGTCACATTGATAACTAAACCACACAAAGACCCAGAAAAGAGAGAATTTCAGACCAAGCTCCTTTATGAACATTGAAGTAAAAATATTCAGTAAAATAATGGCAAACTGAATCCAAGAACACATCAGCAGTATCATCCACAATAACCAAGTAGGCATGAATGGGTGGTTTCCATATGCAGAAATATATCAATGTAATACACCATATAAACAAACTGAAGGAAAAAAACCCACTGATTATCTCCTTAGATGTCGAAAAAGCTTTTGAAAAAAATTCAACACCATTCATGATAAAAGTCTTGGGGAGATCAGGGACACAAGGCACTTAGCTCTATGTAATAAATGCAATATGCAGCAAGCCTATAGCCAACATCAAACTAAATGGAGAGAATTTAAAACAATTTCATTGAAATCAGGGAAAAGCCCAATCTCTCCACGTCTCTTCAATATAGCACTAGAAGTTCTAGCTACAGCAATAAGAGAATTGAAGGAGATCAAGAGGGTGAAAATTGGAAAGGAAGAAGTCAAAGTACCATTATATGTAGATGATATGCTAGAATACATAAGTGAACCAAAAAAATCTGCCAAGAAATTTCCTTCCCCAAACACCTTTCCCAACATAGCTAGATACAAAATTAACTTAAAAAAAGTCAGTAGCCCTACCAAAATGGCTAACATAAAAAACTCAAGTGACAGCACCTAATGGTGAGGATCTGGAGAAAGAAGAACACTCCTCCATTGCTGGTGAAAGTGCAAACTTGTACAACCCCTTTTGAGATCAATCTGGTGCTTTCTCAGAAAAGTGGGACTAGCTCTACCTCAAGACCTAGCTATAACACTCAAAAGATATTCTACCATACAACAAGGACATTTACTCAGAGATATTCATAGCGGTCTTATTCATGATAGCCAGAAACTAGAAATAACCCAGATGTCCCTCAACAGAAGAATGGGTGAAGAAACGTTGGTCCATCTACACAATGTAGTACTATCTAGTTATCAAAAACAAAGACATCATAAAACATGCAGGCAAATGGATGGAGCTGAAAAAGATCATCCTGAGTGAAGTAACACAGACCCAGAAGAATACCTATGGTATATACTCACTTACAAGCAGATATTAACCATACAATACAGAATAACCATATTACAATCCACAAACCTAACAAGCTAAATAACAAGGAGAACCCTAGGGAGGATGCACTATTCTCATTCAGACAGTTAAATAGAATAGATATTGGAAGCTGTTGCAGAGAAGGAACAGGAAGGGAAGCTACCATAGCAGTCCTCTCAAAGACTCCAGCCAGCAGGGGGTCGAAGCAGAAGACTCACAGCCAGGCTTTGGGCAGAAGGCAGGGAGTCTTAGGGAAGAATAGGAGGATAAAAGGACCTGACGGGCACAGAAGCTCCACAAAGAAGATCAACAGAGCCAGCAAATTTGGGCCTGGGAGAGGAAGTGGGCTTCAGAGACTAATGCATCAAAAAAGGACAATGCACTAAGAGGACTTAGGCCTCCTGGTCAGATACAGCCCATAGGCAGCTTAGTCTCCATAGGGGTCTTTTATTAAGGGGAGTATGTGGACAGGAAGAGACAAGGGAGGGCCTATGATTGGAATGTAAATTGAATAAATTTAAGAAATAAATAAAAACAAACAAGCCACAGTAGAACAAAATACAGGTGGAAAAGGAGCCAAAGAAAAAGGTGAAACAGTAAACATTCACAGAGAGAGAGAGAGAGAGAGAGAGAGAGAGAGAGAAGAGAGATCCCATACAAATGCAAACTGGTAACCATAATATATAAATGAAGGGTATGTAAAGTTAGAGATGGCTCAGAGATTAAGAGCATTGACTGCACTTCCAGAGGTCGTGAGTTCAATTCCCAGCAATCACATGGTAGTACTCAACCATCTACATAGCCCTCTTCTGGCCTGAAGGTGTACATGCAGGCAGAGCACTGTATAATGGTTAATTAATTAATTAATTAATTAAAATGTTAAAAATATAAAACCCTGAGACCTGAGACAAAGAACCTCCAGTGATGACACTTAATTCAGTTTGTGTTGGCCATCTATTTATTGGCCTAGCCGGAAAAATAGTTTATATACCCAGTTAGATTCCATTAAAGAAAGCTAATTTTTCATTTATGAGCTCTTATCAACTGAGGATAGCTTCTGGGTTAGAGATGGGCCTTACACCCACTTTCAGTCTCAGAACTTGGACCCCAACAGGCTCAGACCTATACAGGTCCTGAGCATATTGTCACAGTCTCTCAGACTCCATATGTGTACAGTTCTGTTGTGTTTAGAAAGGCTTTTTTTTTCTTGGCATCCTCCATCCCATCTGGCTCTTACAGTCTTTCTGCCACCTCTTCCACAGGGGTCGCTGATCCCTGAAGGAAAGGAGATATCCCATTTATGATACAGTTTTCCAAGGTCTATCACTCTCACTCTGCACATTGTCCAGCTGTGTATCTCTGTATTTTCTCCCCTTTACTATAGTATAATGCTTCTCTGATGATTGCTGAGCAAAACATTGATATATATGTACAGAAGAATGTCATTAAGAGTCATTTTATTGCTATTTTCTTTTATCAGAATAGTAATATTTCATTTTCCCCCATTTCTATAAACAATATAGTCTCATATTTTTGATAACTCAATGTCAAGGATGGGTTCCATCACATGGAGTGGACCTTATAAATCCAATGAGATATTGGTCAGTTGTTACCACAAAATTTGTGCTACTATTGTACTTGCACACCTTGCAGGTAGACAACTATAAAAATAGAAGGCTTTATAGCATGGTTAACATTTATCTTTTCCCTTTGGTTGCATGCTTAATACATTATAGTACCATAAACATTATTACTCCATAGGGTAGCAGACTCTAGGTAGGCACCAGTTCAATTTCTTTAAATTCAGTGAGCTATGTAGGTATTTTCTTCATCAATAGAGGCTTATCATTAGTTTGTGGGAAGTAAGAAATAGCCTTGGAAATAACGTGGATTGTGTGGGGAGTCCCATGGGGCTTCTTTGGCCAACAACTTCATTAGATGTAACCCATTCCTGGAACTGAAGGCTTCATTTGTTGATGAAAGATTTTTCAGTTGGATCTTAGTCTCCTCTGTTACTTGGGGATTCCATTTTGATCACCTTCATATGTGTGTATGATTTAGGAGGAATCTTTGACATTATATCTCCATACAACTCCTCAACTCGCCCTTAGTTTTAACTGTCTGTCCCAGCACTCCTTCCCTCAACCCCTCTTCTTTGTCTCTCTCATTTATTTCTCTCAGTACAGTTAACTCCCCAACCCATAACTATCTATTCTCTTTCTTCAACCTAAAAAGATCCATCCCTTCCCTCTGGCTCTTTATTCTATACTGGATGGCATGTTTATATGTACTATAACATGCTTTTAAACATCCTAACACTTAACCTCTCCATGTAAGCTAATGCATACTATATTTGCCTTTTGGAGTTAGTTGCCTCAATCAGGATGGCTCTTTGTAATTCCTCCTATGTGCCTGTGATTTTCATGATTTCAGTTTTTTAACAGCTTACTAATAACACAACTGTGTAGATGTAACTCTTTTTAAAATCCGTGTTTTCATTTTCAAACATCTAAGCTATTCCTAATTTCTGAATATTATGGATAGCAGCATTGACCATAACTAAGCAAAGGTTTCTATAGTAGGATAAAGAGTCTTTTAGGTATTTCTTAGGAGTGGTATAGCAGGATTGTAAGGTATACCTATTCTATGGTTTCTGAGAACCTGATACCGATTTCCATAGTTCTGTATAAGTTTGCATTTCCATTAGCAATGCATGAGTGTTGCTCTTATTCTACATCCTTGCAAACATGAATTGTCATTTGTTTTATTGATCTTTGCCATTCAGACTTGTGTAAGATATAATCTCAAAGTAGGTTTGATTTGCATTTTCCTAATGACCAAGGATGTTCAATGTTTGAGTGTTTCCCAGTCATTTGAGGCTCCACATTTGAGAATTCTGTTATGAGCTGGAGAGATGCCTCAGGTGTTAAAGGTTAAGCTCATAACAAAAATATAAGAGAATTCTGTTAGACCCGCATTCATTTTTTAGCTTGTTTTTTATGTCTAGTTATTTTTCAGTACTTTATAAATTTTAGATAGTATGCTCTAGTGGATGCATAGCCTGTTATTTTGTCCAAATGAATTTGCTCTGCTGTATTCAATTTTAATGTTTCATGAGGTTCCATGTATTAATTGTTAATCTTAGTGCTCGTGCTATCTGCATTTTTCTCATAAAGTCTTTTCCTGTGGAAATGAGTTCAACACATTCCACCGCTTTCTCTTCTCTCAGATTCAGTGTATCTGGCATTGTGTTGAAGCCTTTGATTCATTTGCAGATGGTATTTGTGCAGGATGGTAAGTATGGATCTATTTTCATTCTTTCATAATGGAGTTTTTCTTGTTTCCATTGATATTTTCTTGATTTTGTACAAGATATCCACATTTTATTTATACTATTTATCATATTTACATAAATATTTCAAAATTCTTGTCTAGCAACTCCAACATCTGCTTATTCTTTATTACATTTATTCATTTGCTATTCAGAAAGGAGTTATTTTGCTTATTTAGTTTGTATTGCAAAAATTCACAATAGATAGGGGAAACCAGGAGAAATAACTTTTGTGTCTGACAAAAGGTATATGGTTTTTTAAAAAGCTCATATGACTAATCTAGTCATGAAGAAGACTTAGGTTTTGTACATCGGACATCTTCTGGCCTTATTTTATTTTGAGATTGAGGCTCTGGATTTTTTTGTATACTTTTTCTCAAAGACAGTACACCTTCCCTAGCTTTCAGATGTCCCATATCTGTGCTCTGAGCAAGATTTTTTTCTTCATAACTTTGTCATTTTCAAAGATAAGAAATGTGTTTACACTTTCCACAGTAGAGTGGAGAGTGGGATATTACTTTCTCACATACTCTGGTGCCTCACCTTTGACCATGTCCCCTGGAGGGGGAGACCTGGTGGCACTCAGAGGAAGGACAGCAGGTTACCAAGAAGAGACCTGATGCCCTAGGAGCATATACAGGGGGAGGTAATCCCCCTCAGGAACAGTCATAGGGGAGGGGAATAAGGGGAAAATGGGAGGGAGGGAAGAATGGGAGGATACAAGGGATGGGATAACATTTGAGATGTAACAAGAATAAATTAATAAATAAAAAAATAAAAAAAAGAAATGTGTTTACTCCCTGATGATTTTGCCAAACCCTGCTGCAGATCCAGCTTTCATCCTTCTTGTGGACCCTTTCAGTACTCCCACCATCTAGCACATTTCAGGTCCTGCTTGTCAACTGCTAAAACATAGAAACCATTCTCTAATTGAAACTCAGTGTCCAGAGCCTCCTGAAAGTCAGCCCATCTCTTTTCCTCTCTGTTACCTACTCCATACAAGGCAACCAGGATCCTCCAGAATTCCCTAAGACTAATAGTGACCAGCAAAAGTTAGGGAACAGAAGACCCTCCCAACAAAACCAAGACCAGATATTAAAACTTAGAATCATGCACATTACAAACCCAAATATGTAAATATCAATTGCTGAGTGAATATTAATATTTAATATGGAATTATAATTTAAGTATAATCTGTAGTCACTTCTGAACCAGCTATATACCCAAATAACCAGACAGAGAGACTTGGATATATTTAATTAGCCTAGAGCCCAATAATTACTCCATCCTAATCCTCCAAGTTAGTGTAGTTTCCTCCCATTCAGATTTTCCCCATTATACTTGTCTTTTTACCCATATCCTAGGTCTGGTTCATTTCTTCCTGGTGTTTTCCTGTCCTCTCCATGTGAATCTCTCTTGTCCAGTGAGAGGAGAAGAAAGACCAGGAAGGACAAGAGGGATCTACATGGAGAGGACAGGAAAACACCAGGAAAAAATGAGTGAATTCATAGAATAAGAAATTTCACCTACCCTAAATAAAAGGGTACCTATCAGGGTAAAAGAAGCACATATAACACAAAAAAGACTAGAGCAGAAAAGGAAGTCCACAGAACACATAATAATCAAAATGTTAAATGTACAGAGGAGAGAAATAGTACTAAAATCTGCAAGGAGAAAAGTACTAATAACATATAAATACAGAGTTATTACAAAAAAAATAACCTTATGTTTCAATGGATATTATAAAAGCTAAAGTGTCTGTACAGATGATATGAAATATTTAAATCAAGTTAAGTATATATGTATATATATATATGTGTGTATATATATATATATATATATCCTCACACATCTCAATTATTCTTGATAAAATTTCTTTCAAGTGCACTCTTCAGTTATTATCCATGGTCAAGAAATTTTGATCACAGACAGTGGACCATGCATTTATCATGATATGCCTATATGTCAGTATCACCACAATTGGATGGAAACTATTTGAAGGCAGGAATTGTATTGATTCATGTTTGTACCACGAGTAGTCTTAAAGTGTTCCTCAGGGTAGTCTTAAAGTTTTCTTCAGTCACTTCATCTGGATCTATATAAAGGCATATTTAATATATATGAAAATTAATGTTTGATACTAATCTATTAAATTGTATAAAATTAGGGAATTTAGATACTAAATATGAAGAGGAATTTAATGTTTCCCAAATCACAAACTATCTGCATATTATATGCTGCATGAATAGGTAGAAATTGTGGCCTGACTAGAAATCATCTGAGATACTTAGTTTTAGGAGACCAAAATAAAACCATGAAGCAGTGATTGCTTTAGCTAGGAAAAATTAGCAGGTATTCATCACTAAAATCTACAAATTAATCAAATTGTTAGGGTAAGAGATACCCTAAAAGCAATATAAACCAAATACATAAAAGAAACTTCTATTTCACACTGTGAGCAATGGTCATACAAATGATTTCTTAGTTAAAATGTAAAAAAAAAATTATTTAGACCATAACCCATGTAAGATTTAAAATAACTGAATAAGGAAATTCAAAATCAGCTTGTAATTGTGCAGGGCAGATTGCATTTTCATCACACACCAAATCTTTTTCTACTAGCAGAAGACTCAGATGGACAATTGAGCATACTAAATACTTCATGCTTCATATTTTATGACTTCCTGAAGCTGGAAATTGGTTACAGAACTGAATGAAGACGGAATGTGACACTCCTTCCAAACTTATCAGTCAAGTATAACTTTTTGAACTTGCAGTACAGAGGAAATGTGATCCAATTTTGCTGTTAATTCTCTAAATTTATGAGGATTTTATTTTCCCTATTATTCTTATATTTTAACTGAACTAGAATGTAATAGGTTTCGATATGACTTGCCCATAAACTGCTTCATTGGTCAGGTATCCTTCTCACAAATACCAGACCCATGACTGGTATTTCCCCAAATCTCTTTCCTGTTTAACTCTTTCTGCCCCTGGTACTTTGCCTCCATCCTTTCATTTTAATTATGTTTTATACCTTCCACCAATTAAAAGGTCCATGGTCTCAGATGTTTACGTTCTAGTTTCCTGCATCATATAGGCCATTCTAAGGTAAACACACAAAACCAAAGAGTCCAGTTGACACTAGGATATACATGGCTATAGAACATGAGATATCTGTCTTTCAAAGTTTGGGCTGCCTCTTTCAGCATATTTTAAAATGTTTTTCGCTATACTTGGAAAGTTCATTTTGCTTTACAGATGAATTAAATTATATTATGTATGTGTACTATATTTTCATTACCAATTCATCAGTTTATGGACATCTAGGTTAATTCTATTTTCTGGCTACTGTGAATACAGTACCAATGAACATGGATGAGCAAATATCTCCTGAAGGATACAGAGCTCTTTGAGAATATGCCCAAGATTTGTGTAGCTGCATCATATGGTAGTTCTAATTTACTATTTTGAGAAGATTCCAGACTAGTTCCAAAATTGGGCTCACTTATATTTGTAGTTATTTTTTGGATTTTTAATGGTGATCATTTTTTTCTGGGATGAGATACAACCTTAAGGTAGCTTTAATCCTCATTATCATGATAGCCAAGGATGTTAAACAATTTTAAAGTGTTTACTATTCATTTGTATTTCTTCTTTTGAGATTTCTATTTAATACAATTGAACATTTAAAATTAGGTTTTGTTTTCTTGATGTTTAGGGTTTTCAAGTTCCTTATACCTTCTAATCATTAATCTTCGATCATAAATATGTCTAAAAATATTTTCTTCCATTCTGTGCAATACTTCTTTTCAATTGTCAAGTTTTTTTGTTGTTGTTCAGAAATTATTTAGATTCATGAGATCCCATTTGTCAGTTGTTGATGTTATTTCCAATACGACTACAATACTAACCAAATGTCCTCAACAGTGCCTCTGGAAGTTTCAAGGTATAGAGTTTACACTGAAGTCCTTGATCAATTTAGAGTTAAATTTTGAGGAAGCTGAGTGATGAGGATCTGGTTTCTTTATTCTACATGTTGGTTCCTAGTTTCCCCTGCACCGTTTGTTGAAGATACTATCTTCCCTACTGTGATTTCTGTCTTTTAGTATATATATGTGTGAGGACCTTCATTCTCTTATTTATGTATGTTGAACAAATCCTGCATTGCTAATATCAAGATCATGTCAACTTTGTCATGATTAATGATCCTTTTGATATGATCTTGAATTAAATTTGTATTTTATTGAGAATTTTTACATGCATGCTAATTATGTGGATAGGTGTTCCTTCCTTGCTTTTCTTTTATTTCTCTCTCTCTCTGTGTCTCTCTGTCTGTCTCCCATCTCCCTTTCTCATTTTTTGTGTGTCTTCGCTTGATTTGGGTACCAAGATGATACTAGTTTCATAGAAAAAGTTTGAGAACATGCCTTCTTTTTATACTTTTATGAAATATTCTGATTACCATGGGACATAGTTGTTATTTGAAAGTCTAGGAAAAGTCTTCAGCGAATTCATAAAGTCCTGAATTTTTTTAAATTCAGAGATGTTTTATTACTACTTTAATTTCTTTACTACTACAGATATGGTAAAATAATTATTTCACATTGACCTAATTTTGGTAGATTGTGTGCATCCAAAAATTCATCCATTTCTTAAGATTTTTCAATTTACCGGAATGTAGGTTTATTGTATTTATGATTCTGTATTTCATTTGTATGATAATAATAGATGGATTTTAATCTTTAATTTTTATTAATTTTGACCTTTTCTCCCTTCTTTTCATTAATTTGCCTAAGGTTTGTCAATCTTGTTTATCTTTTCATAGCAATAGAGCTTTGTTTTATAATTTTCTTTGTATTTATCTTTCTGCCTCATTAATTTTGCTTTAATTTTTTTTATTTATCTGTTATTTTGTGATTTGGCATGTTCTTGTTTTTCCAAAACCCCAGGCTCATCATGAAATTGTTCATTTTAACTCTCAATTTTTAATTAAATACATTGTATGGTTAACTTTATTCTTAGTACCGCCTTTACTGTATTCCATAGACTGCCATATGTTATGTTTCAGTTTTCATTAAATTCTAAAAAATTTAGACATTTCCTTCTTGATCTCTTTAGTGACCATAATCAGTAGTGTGTTCTTAAATCTTGAGTAGATTATGTACTTTCCATATTTTAATTTGTTTCTCTTTTTTAATAGTTCTTTGGTAATTTAAACAGTGTATTTTGATCATATTTATCCTTCTTCCACATTTACCCCTTCATTATCCACCATACTTTGTGTCCCACTGTTTTGGTTTCAACCCCCATAAAGTACAATTTATAGCACCCACATATTCTTGCATAATAGCCTCCCAAGGAAGTATGGATCTCTTCCTCCCAGAAGCTGTTAATTGCCAATACTTTCTCATCTAGAGGTGGAACTCCATGTCCATCTCTTTTCTCAATTCTGGGAGTATGTCTATATTGATCTTATGCAGGGCTTGTGCACAATGTTACACAACTTCTGAGAATTTTTATACACAGCAGGCATAATGGGTCCAGAAAACACTCTTTCCCTGTTCTCACTGATCATTTCTGACATTCATAACCTCACTTTCACAATGATCTCTGTATCTTGAGAAGAAAGTGTATGTTATAGTTGTCCAATTCAGTTTTGAGCATTCCAGTCTCTTATTTTTTTAACTTTGACCAGTTTTTTTTTATCTCCATGTCAATTGCCATCTACAGAAAAACAAAACAAAACAAACAAACATACTATTTTCTGTAGAAAATTGCAAAATTTATTAATCTGTGGGTAAAACAGTAAGAATATAAGGGAGCATTTAATACTACACTTAACAGAGTGATCATGGTAGATTTTCTTTTAGGATCTATAATATGTTTAGACACAAGTTTTTGGCATGAGTAACAGTGTTAGGTATCGGTGTCATTTTGTGGATCAAGATTTAAATTCTATAAGAAAGGTGTTTGTTATGTCCACGTGTATATGATCTCCATGACAAAGTTGCACCAGTGGACATCTTTCCATGCCAGTTGTTATTATGGAGAAATAAGATTGATGATTATTTTTCTTCTGTGGTAGTAAGTATAGCACCTTCCAGCACTATGAAAGCTGTGTAATAGAAATAAAACTGCGAGGATCCAAGATGGCGGCGAGCAGTGTGGACCATGTTTGGAAGCTCCAGTGAACAATTCAGGGAATTGCACAGAGTTCTGAGCCAGGAACACCAAGGTCCCCACACCATGGCACCAGGACTGCTCCACGGTTCGGAGGGACCAGGGTTCGGAGGACCTGTGTGCCCCTGCACATGGCAAGGAGATATTCACTGTTAGGCTCAGGATTCAATAAAAACACAGTTCCCTGACAAACTGCGTGAAAACCAAAGTTATGTGTGTTTTATATGAATTAAATGGACAATAGTAGAAGAATTAAGAACCATTAATTAATTACTTAATCAGTTTATATCCTGACCACAGTTTCCCCTCCCTCCTTTCCTACCAACACTTCTCTTTCACTTCCATCTTCCCCCATATACTCCTCCCTTTTTCTTTAGAAAAGATGTGGCCTCCCACGGATGTCAACCAGGCAATCCAGTAACAGGAAAGGGATCCAAAGGCAGACAACAAAATCAGAGAGGGCCCCTGTTCCAACTATTAGGGGTTCCACAAGAAGACTAAGCTACACAACTGTAATATATGTGCAGGGGGCCTAGGTCATTCCCATGCATGCTCCCTGATTGGTGGTTCATTCTCTGTGAGCCCCTATGAGACCAGGTTGATTGATTCTGTAGTAGTAGTTGTTGTTGTTTTTGTTGTTGTTTCCTTGAACCCTCTGGATCCTATAATCCTTGCTCCCCTCTTCTGCAGGATTCCCCAAGCTCCACCTGATGTTTAGTTTGGGGCCCTGCATCTGTTTGCATAAGTTGCTAAGTGAAGCTTCTCATGAGAGTTATGATAGGCTTCTGTTAGCAAGTATAGAAGGATATTATGAACAGTATCAGGTGTGGGCTCCCTTCTCACTACATGAATCTTAATCTGAACCAGTTATTGGTTGGCCCTTCACAGAATTTCTCCTCCATCTTTAATCCTTCACATCTTAAAGGCAGGACAAATTGTATGTCAAAGATTTGGTGGCTGGTTTGCTGTCCCAAGGCCTGCATTGGAAATCTTGCATGGTTACAGATGTCCAGTTCAGGCTCCTGTACCACATTACCAGGAGTCTTAGCTATGGTCACCCTCATAGATTCCTGGGAAGTTCCATTACCCTAGATTTCTAGCTTTCCACAGAGATGGCCCCATCAACTGATTCCAATTCTCTCTCCCAGTACTCTCTTCCTCCATCCTTTCTTGACTAAATCCCTCCTATTCCCTTCCCTACTCTTCCTGCTCCCTCCCTACTCCTTCCCTTGTCCAGTCACATCCCCCTCATTCACCTATGATGTCTATTTTATTTCCTTACTCAGTGAGATTCAAGCATCTGCCCTTGGGCCCTTCTTGTTACTTAGCTTCTTTGCGTGTGGGAATTGTAGTATGGATATCCTGTAATATATGGTTAATATCCGCTTACAAGTGAGTACATAGCATATATGTCTTTCTGAATCTGGGTTACCTCACTCAAGATAATCTTTTCTAGTTCCATCCACTTATCTGAAAATTTCAGGATGCTTTTATTTTTTATAGCTGAGTAGTATACCATTGTGTAGATGTATCACAGTTGTGGAGAGCCACAGAGCCCTTTGTGGACCCCTGCCTCCACAGGGTGCCCGGCATGCAGCCGGAGCCGTTTCGATTTAAACAACCCCTTATTTGAAAAAGGCCCGCTGCTCATGAGCCTATCAGAGAGTGAGACGTGTCTTGGTGTGATTGGCTGTTTGAGTGCTATAAATGAATGTGAGGGGAGTGGCTTGGGGGGATTTTCACCGAAGCGAAGAAGAAAGGCCTGAATAAAGCTGCTTAGGAGAAGAACCGGTGGTCGCGTCTTTCTTGCCGGTCAAGCGAGGCGCGACAAGTGGTGGCCCGTACGGGGAACTGACTCCCCCACCGTCAAGTTCAGAACTCCAAGTGGTCAGGGATTGCAGGCGGGTAAGTTCCTGGTAAGTGGAGCTTACAACCCCTGGGGAAGGGGAAAGTCCTCGGGAGGGAGGCTATCCTTAGGTCTCCGGAAGGGAGCTAATTCTTAGGTCTCCGGGAGGGAGCCAATAAGTGAAAATATGGGTGTGTCACAGTCTCATTCGGTTTTCGCCGCTCTTCAAGAGCTATTAAAATCAAAGGGAATCAAATTAAAGAGTAAAACTTTGGAAACCTTTTTATCAGAATGTGATACCGTAGCCCCGTGGTTTGCTGTATCGGGTAAACTAGCCTCCTCGAGCTGGGACAAGTTAGGTAGAGATCTAGACTTCGCCTGGGAACAAGGCGATCTGAAAAGAGGTATAAGACCTATATGGAGGCTGGTACGAAGTTGCTTGGAGAATACCAGATGCTCACAGGCTCTGGAAGTAGGGAAACGGGCCTTAGAGCAGCTCAAAGAAGAAAGGTCTTTGAGGTCAGAGAAAGGGGACACATCAAGTGACAGTTCAGACTTGGAAGAAGATATTGAGGAATTAGCAGAAAAAATGGAGAGGTCCACCTTGTATCCAGACCTGACTCCATTTAAAAAGGGGAAGTTGCCAAAGGAGGAAGTGAACATTCCTAATCCTGGGCCAGAGGCAACCGCAAGCGCTCGGTCTCTCTGCCCGCAAGTTTGGAGGGACGTTAGAGCTGGTGCCTTGGGTTTTCCAGTGTTCCAGGATGCTCAGGGACAGCGCTACCACGAGCCCCTAGAGTTCAAAATTGTGAAGTCCCTTGCCGAGTCAGTACGTGGCTATGGCGTTTCAGCTTCCTTCACAGTGGTGCAGGTTGAAGCACTGAGCAGACACTGCATGATGCCCACGGATTGGGGTAGCCTTGCCAAGGCCTGCCTCACTCCTGGTCAATACCTTGATTTTAAGGCCTTTGTAATAGAATTTGCCGCTGAACAGGCCGCCGCTAACGCTGCAGCAGGAAATCCAGCCTGGGACAGGGACATGCTTCTAGGACAGGGCCGATTTGCAAATCAACAGACGGGGTATCCAGTGCAAGTGTATGAGCAGATTAACCAAATTGCCATTAGGGCATGGAAGGCCTTACCCAATAAAGGGGAGGTAAGTGGGAACCTGACTAAGATCATGCAAGGTACCACAGAACCGTTTTCTGATTTCGTCGCCCGCATGGTTGAGGCAGCAGGGAGAATCTTCGGGGACCCAGATGTCGCCATGCCCCTGGTTAAGCTGCTAGTGTATGAGCAATGCACGAAGGAATGCCGTGCTGCCATCACTCCTTATAAGGGCAAAGGGATAGAAGTCTGGATGAAAGTTTGTCGAGAACTAGGAGAGCCTTTGACTAATACTGGACTGGCCGCTGCAGTAGTACAGCTCTCAAGAGGAAGGAAGTCTGCTCCCCCTGGCACTTGTTTCAAGTGTGGCAAACATGGACATTTAAAAAGACAATGTCCTGAGAGAGGAAGTGACAGGGAGGGGGAGGAAACATTCAACCGAGACAACCAAGTTTGTGCCCCAAATGCAAAAAGGGGAACCACTGGGCAAATGAGTGTAGATCGGTGAAAGATATTAATGGTCAGCATTTGACACCTGGCTATGGTGGAGCTCGTTCAAAAAACGGACAGCGGGGCCTACGTCCCCAGGGCCTGCAAATATATGGGGCCATGGACAATGGGAACCAGGAAAGCTGGGAGGAGGAGAGATGGCCATCTCTCCGTCGTCCCAAGAACCACGGAGAGACACTTCGGGTTCCGCAGGGTTGGACCTCCGTTCCACCACCAGACTGGTGTTAACTCCCCAAATGGGTGTCCAATTAATAGAGACTGACTTCAAAGGACCCCTGAAGCCTCGAACAGTGGGGCTCTTGATTGGGAGATCCTCCACTGCTCTCCGAGGGTTAATAGTACATCCAGGCATCATTGACCCCGATTATTATGGTACTGTTAAGATTATGGTTTCCTCGCCTCGCGGTATTGTGGCCATATCACCAGGCGATCGCATAGCACAATTGGTGATTCTCCCTAGTCTACATACTAATTTTCCATCAGCTAAACAAGAGAGAGGAAAGAAAGGTTTTGGGTCCAGTGGAGTTGATTTAACTTTCCTCTCTTTGCAATTGGATAAGAGACCGATTTTGGACCTGTTAGTGGAGGGTAAAAGAATTTCAGGGTTGCTAGATACTGGAGCCGACCGCAGTATTATTGCCAAAAAGGACTGGCCTACTGCTTGGCCCGTTCAAATTTCTTCACAGATCGTGCAAGGATTGGGATATTCCAAAGCCCCTGACATGAGTTCCAGATTGCTAAAATGGCAGGATCAGGAGGGTCATGTTGGAGAAATTCAGCCCTATGTCCTTGACCTGCCGGTCACCTTATGGGGAAGAGATTTATTACAAGACTTGGGCTTTAGACTAACTAATGAATACTTGAAAGAATCACAGGGAATAATGAACCATATGGGTTATCATCCCAGTTTTGGCCTAGGAAAATATCTCCAGGGACGGCATTCTCCTATAGAGCCAAAACAAAAACAAGGGAAAGAGGGTTTGGGTTTTTCTTAGGGGCCCCTGGGGAGGGGACTCCCATTACATGGAAGACTGAGGACCCTGTATGGGTTCCCCAGTGGCCACTTTCCTCAGAGAAATTACAGGCAGCCACAACCCTTGTTCAGGAACAGCTTAGCTTAGGACATATTCAACCTTCTGTGTCACCCTGGAATACCCCCATTTTCGTTATTAAAAAGAAGTCTGGAAAATGGAGGCTGTTGCATGATTTAAGAATTATTAATGAGCAAATGCAAGTGATGGGACCAATTCAGCGTGGAATCCCGCTACTTTCTACCCTGCCTCAGAATTGGCCCATAATTGTTATTGATATTGAAGACTGCTTTTTTTCCATTCCTTTAAATGAAAGGGATTGGGAACGTTTTGCTTTCACAGATCCTTCTTGTAATCATGAAAAGCCAGACCAGAGATATGAATGGGTATTGTTGCCACAAGGTATGGCTAATAGCCCTACGATGTGTCAGCTTTATGTAGGACAAGCTATTGAGCCATTGAGGAAAAAATACCCCAAATTAAGATGTATCCATTATATGGATGACATCCTTCTGGCACACAATGATGAAAACCTTTTGCATACAGCTTTCTCCGAACTAGACCAATTGCTGCGACGAAGGGGATTGTCTATAGCCCCTGAGAAGGTACAACAAGACACCATAGTGAGTTATTTAGGAGCAAAGATTCTACCAAGACAAGTTTGCCCCCAAAAATTGCAGTTACGCCTGGATTGCCTACACACTTTAAATGATTTTCAGAAATTGTTAGGTGATATTAATTGGATTAGACCTTATTTAAAGATTCCAAATTATATCTTAAAGCCATTATTTGCAATTTTAGCGGGGGGCAGTGATTTGAATTCCCCTCGACAATTAAATGAAGAAGCACGAAAGGCTTTAAATAAAGTTAATCAGGAATTGCAGAAAGCTTGCCTAAATAGAATAAAAGAAGGAATTCTCATTCAAATGTGCATTTTACAAACATCAGACCAACCTACAGGAATTCTATGGCAAGATGGACCTTTATTATGGATCCACCCAAAATGTTCTCCTGCAAAAACTATAGATCATTATCCCACAGCCATTGCAAAATTAGCCATGGAAGGCCTAAAACAGAGTTTACAATTCTTCGGTATGGTCCCTGAAAAAATTATTGTCCCTTATGATAGTCACCAACTTCAAGTTTTGTTTGCAACAGTTGATGAATGGGCTATTTTAAAAACTAGTTATGATGGGTATTTTGACAATCATTATCCTAAACATCCATTGATGACCTTCTTTAAGGTACATCCAGTAGTGTTTCCAAAAATTACTCGATCCCAGCCCATTAGTGGAGCTGTTAATATCTTTACAGATGGATCAAAGACCGGTTGTGGGGTTTTCTTAGTTGAAGGTCAAAAACCAATCCTCATACAATTCCATCCTACATCACCTCAACGAATTGAGTTGCAAATTGTTTTAGAAGTTTTCAAAAGACATCCGGAACCCTTTAATTTAATCTCTGATTCTAATTATGTTGTGAATCTAGTAAAGACCCTGGAAGTAGCGGGGAATATCAGTGATAGGAGTCCCATTTTTGAAATAGTTAAAGAATTGCAGACAATAATCAAGGAGAGACATAAACCCTTTTTTGTACAGCACATTTGAGCTCATACAGGTCTTCCTGGTCCTCTGTCTACTGGTAATGATGTAGTTGATCAATGCACCCGCATGCAATTTGCCTTCATGGCCTCTAGCTTGGAGTTAGCAAAAGAATTTCATTCTAAGTTTCATGTTAATGCCCGGACCTTACAGGCTAAATTTCACATAACCCGAGCGAATGCTCGAGAAGTGGTGCTTCGGTGCCCACAATGTGTTATCCATCACCATCCTCCATCCTACGGGGTAAATCCTCGTGGGCTTCGGCAGTTACAAGTTTGGCAAATGGATGTAACTCATTTTGCAGAATTTGGAAAATTAAAATATGTGCATGTATCAGTGGATACTTGCTCAGGTATCATTTTTGCTTCTCCCTTGACAGGAGAAAAGGCTTCCCATGTGATGACCCACTGCCTTGAGGCATGGGCTGCATGGGGGAAACCACACAACTAAAAACAGACAATGGTCCTGCTTACACAGCAGCATCTTTTGCTTCCTTTTGTGAACATATGGAAGTGACATTAAAACATGGATTGCCATACAATCCTCAAGGACAGGGAATAATTGAACGCACTCACAGGACCTTAAAGGAATGCTTAATAAAACAAAAAGGGGGAATAGGCAATGGCCGCACCCCGAAAGAAAGAATAGCTTTAGCCCTATTTACTTTAAATTTTTAAAATCTGGATATAGACGGACGATCCTCTGCTGATCGCCATTCCTCCACTGTGCCTTGTGGACAAGGTTTGGTGAAATGGAAGGATGTCTTGACTGGTGTATGGCACGGCCCCGATCCAGTCCTGGCATGGGCGAGAGGATCTGTTTGTGTTTTTCCCCGGACAGCAACCGACCCGTTGTGGGTTCCAGAACGTCTCGTCCGTAGGTGCCATCGAGATGATCTTCCTGTGGATCCTGTGGATGATAACCCTCCTCCCGCGCATTCATAGTCGGGAACCCCAATGGGGGATACTGACAGTTTTCCTGAAGCTGATGCCGATTCGACATGATGCGCAAGCTTTTCCCTGTTTATTTACCTCAAATGCTAGATTAGAATTGCCCTTTGTACCCTTGGAAGAGCAAATTGGGCCCCCTTTTTGTTCATCCTATATAATGGTAGTTATGATGGTTCATGAAAATTATACCCAAGCCGCTAATCTGTCTAAGTTTTTATCAGATCAACTCCAGGGAAATTGGTCAGCCATTCTCGAGCAGGCACTCAACCACTTGCGTGTCGTGATTGCAGCTGTTAATTCCATATGCGGGGACCTGTCCCTTGCCACGAGCTTCTCTTCATGGATGGCGGCAGCGATGAACCACCTGGAAGAGTGGGCGGGGATAGGAGCCTTGGAGTTCTTGATGTTTGCAGTATGTGTGGTATGCTTTTGGTGTATTTGTCGTTTGTGTGTGTCTCAGATGTGTACTCAAGTTATGATGGCTCAGGCATTTGCAGCAGTTGAGGCAGGGCAATCTCCACAAGTGTGGTTGGCGGTCCTGAAGAATTGATCACCTCGTCAAGCTCAGGGTGCGAGGCAGAGCACTGCACAGGAGGTACATTGTTTGCAGTTAATGGCCTCCTGGGGAGCAAGTCTGATTGCATGTGGGTTGGTACCCCAGACCCCACCTCCAGAAAAAAAGGTACTGGACGGGTCCAGTGCTGAGCCAAGTGAACGGCTTTGGCTGAGTACTGTTGTACATCAGTGTTCATTCAACAGGACGGGTTCAGCACTCAATCTGGTGGAGGGCTTAGATTGTGGGCTGTTATACATCAGTGTCCTCCTGGAGATCAGACCTCTACTCTCACCTGTTGTGTCAGCGCTAATAAAACAAAAAGGAGGAACTGTGGAGAGCCACGGAGCCCTTTGTGGACCCCTGCCTCCACAGGGCGCCCGGCATGCAGCCAGAGCCGTTTCGATTTAAACAACCCCTTATTTGAAAAAGGCCCGCTGCTCACGAGCCTATCAGAGCGTGAGACATGTCTTGGTGTGATTGGCTGTTTGAGTGCTATAAATGAATGTGAGGGGAGTGGCTTGGGGGGATTTTCACCGAAGCGAAGAAGAAAGGCCTGAATAAAGCTGCTTAGGAGAAGAACCGGTGGTCGCGTCTTTCTTGCCGGTCAAGCGAGGCGCGACAACAGTTACTTTGTAAATCTTCGGTTGAGGGACATCTAGGTTGCTTTCAGATTCTGGCTATTATGAATAAAGCTACTATGATCATAGTTGAGCAAGTGCTCTTGTTATATTGTAGACCATCTTTTGGGTCTATGCCTAGGAGTGGAATAACTTGTTCTATTTAAGTTCAGCCCCACTTGGTATGCCCAAATGTTAAAGTTAATTTTATACAACTATATTTGTTTCTTAGTTTCTCTCTTAACCTGGTTATCACACAAATAATTGAGACTCTATTATATTATGCTAAAAAGCTTCACAACACAATCTTGAGCAGCATTAACTTGTTCTAAACTGGTTTCCTTCCAGTGTATATCTCAGAAATACCTGTGCACTATAACTTTCCTAATCCAGCTTCTCTTCTGATGTCCCCTGGGCCTCTCCTGTGGTTCCAACCCCTTCTTTCTCTTCTAACTCCTCCTCCTTTGGCTGGCAGGACGTCCAATCCTATTCTCTCCTCTACTCAGTGATTGGCTGTAAACTGCTTTGTTGGCATATCAGGGAACAATTGAGGAGCAACATTTACATAACATTGAGGCAGGAGATTTTCAGAACAAGGACTACAACCAGATATGGGGGATACAGAAATCAGCATTTGAATTACACAGTAACTTTATGCCTTATGAGTTATATGATAATCATAACCTTATATTCAGTTTTTTCTTTCAGTTTATTTACACATTGGATTACATTGAGGAAATTTCATATGTTGAAACATCCTTGTGTATATATTGTTTTCATTTGATCAGATGAGGGGATGAGATGAGAACCTCTCTCAAGCATTTCTAGCCTTTCTTGAACTCTCCCTGGCTAGTTCAACTCAGCTGTTCTTGCCTAAACTCCTTTCTAAGCTGACTGATTCAAACTGGCGTTTCTTGGTGGGTTTTGACTTCTGACTGTTTTGCTCTGCCTGGCCTAAAACTAATTATGACAGTATAATTTAATCTTCTGGGTCCTTGTCACTCTCTGGCTCATTCAGTCTTTACTTGTGTCTTCTTTGTTTTCTCTGCAACCTTTCTATATAAAACTTCCCAAGTAATCAGCTCTCAGGGAAAAAAAAATTCTCTCCTTGCACTGCTCTTAAGTAGCTTCTCTTTTCTATCATGTTCTTATAAGAGTTCGCTGTATCCTATCTCTGACTCATTCTGTCAAATCTTTCTCTGATTTGTCATTTTGTCCCTCAATTAGAAGCCATTTTCAAACATGACTACTTCCTTCTATAAATTTCATTGTTTGGGATTAAAGGTGTGTTCTAAGGGCATTTCTGTCTTCCAGCCAGATCATACTGTAATCCAGATCATGTCTGCAATCGAGCTAGATTTCAAAGAAGGTCTTTGTATTTGATCCCTTGTCCAAAAAGCTATGTTGCTGATTTTTTTTGGGCGGGTGGGGTATTTCGAGACAGGGTTTCTCTGTGTAATCTTGGCTGTCCTAGACTTGCTTTGTAGACCAGGCTGGTATTGAATTTACAAAGATCCACCTGCCTCTGCCTCCTGAGTGCTGAGATTAAAGGTGTGCACCACCACTTCTGGCCATGTTGTTGGATTAAAATTCCTCTACATCCTGGCATCTCAGGAATGAAGCCTACTTGACCATTGTTGATGATATCATTAATGTGTTTTTGAATTTGGTTTGTGAATATTTTATTGGAGTACTGTTCTATCAATATTCATAAGGGAAATTGGTCTGAATTTCTCTTTCTTTCTTGAGTCTTTGTGTGGTCTAACTTTCAGGACATCTGTGGCCTCAAAATAAATTTGGCAATGTTCCTTCAGTTTCTATTTTGTGAAATAATTTGAGAAGTATTGGTATTATCTCTGCTTTGAAGGTCTGGTAGAATTCTGGGCTAAAAACATCTGGCCCTGGGCTTTTTTATTGAGAGACTTTTAATGACTGCTTCTATTTATATTGTTTATCTGATCTTGGTTAAACTTTGGTATGTCGTATCTATCAAGAAAATTGTCAGTTTCTTTTAAGTTTTGCAATTTGGTGGAGTATAGGCTTTTGAAGTAAAACCTAATGATTCTTTGAATTTCCTTGATGTCTGTTGTTATGTATCCTTTTTCACTTCTCATTTTGTTACTTTGGATATTCTCTTTCTGCGTTTGATTAAGGATTTTGATGTATTATTGATTATCAAAAAACCCACTCTTTGTTTTGTTGATTTTTGTATTGTTTTCTTTGTTTATATTTTATGGATTTCTGCCCTCAGCTTGCTTATTTAATGTCATCTACTTCTCTTGGGTATGCTTGCTTCTTTTTGTTCTAGAACTTTCAGATGTGCTGTTAAGTTGCTAGTATGAGATTTGACTAATTTATATATGAAGGCAATATAGTACTCTGAACTTTCCCTTTAGCACTGCTTTCATTGTGTTTCATAAGTTTGGGTATTTTGTGCATTTATTTTCATTGAATTCTAGAAAGTCTTAATTTCTTTACTTTTTTCTAGACACATTGACCACTGAGTAAGAAGTTGTTCAGTTTTCATAAGTTTGAAGGATTTTTTTTCTGTTTCTGTTGTTGTGAAGTCCACAGTTGTTTGGTAAGATACAGGTGGCTGTATCATTATCTGCTGTGAATTGCTTTATGAATGAATATATGATCAGTGTTGAAGAAGTTTCCATGAGGTGCTAAGAATAAGTTATATATTGCTGTGTTTGTGTAAAACGTTCTATAAATATCTGTTAGTTCCATTTGAGTAATAATGTCTGTTAGTTGATTATTTCTCTGTTTAGTGTCTGTCTGCATGACAGGCCTAGATTAGATTGTTAGAAGGCTAGAAGCTTCTAGGACTAGGACTACATTAATAGACAGAGGAAGTAAGCCTCAGAGATGACAGTTATATCAGGAGAATAAAAGTTAACATTTACAATGAGTAAAAAAAAAAAGAGTATTTCCAAAAAAAATTGATATAGGGAAATAACAGGATATTTTCCAAGTGTTTTTTTGGAGAGTGGAGTATGAGGAATGGATATTAACATCTCAAATCCAGTGCCTATTATCCTATATCTCATATTAATTTAATAACGACTCTTCAGCAAGCAAAGAATTACTCTAAGTTTATATGTAAAATGTGAAGCAGAAGAAATCATTTGAGCATATACCAAAAACGGAACAAAACACACTAACTTATTTTAAATCTGTATTAATATTCTTTATAAAAATCATTCATTGCAGCTGTCAACTAAAAATAAAAGCTGAAGAAAGTTGCAAGGTTTGTATTTATATTTGTTCATAGTCACATTTACATATCTTAACTATTTTATGATTAAGCTAGTAGATAGATACAATTAATATACATAAATTAATTTTGCAACCAACCAAATATACACTACAATTTCTATGTATAGTAAACACACACCTATAAGAGAATTGATGGAAATAAATAAAAATTTACCAAAAGCAGAAAATTCAGCTTTTTAAAAAATTTGTCTTTCAAATATATCCAGAGTACAATCAGTTGTCATGGATTTTTCATGATGCTATAACCATCTGTTATATTCTGCATTTCCAGAGCAAAACATGAGCTCATGTTTGCCTATCCTAATTATTGCATTCATTGTCCATGCATCTAGGCTCTCATTATTCTTTTTTTTTTTTTTTTAATACATTTTTATTAATTTATACATATTACATCTCAGTTGTTAGCCCATCCCATGTATCCTCCCATCCCTCCCTTCCTCCCACTTCCCCCCCCTACTCCCCTCCCCTATGTCTGTGTCTGAGGGGGATCTCCTCCCCCTGAATATGCTCATACGGTATCAAGTCTCTCCTTGGTGACCTATTATCTTTCCTCTGAGTGCCACCAGGCATCTCCATCCAAGGGACATGATCAAATATGCTCTACCTGATCATGGCTCTCATTATTCTTAATCCATTGGCTATATATAGTCTTTCCAGTTTTATATTTAAGATTCACTGATGATGACACTCCTAAATATGAAAGCTCATTTCTTGCCATTATGCCCAAATTTTCTCACTGACACTACTCAGAAGCCTCCTTTACTGATTTCTGGCATTCTCCAGTTTGTAACATTAATTATTCTTTCTAATTGATCTTTTCCTTATTTGTTATTATGAATGATAATCAAAATACTGCCTATCCTTCCAGGCTACTTCCAAAATAATCACATTTGTCTTTTACAGGGAGCTTTATAATGATATTGACCTTGTACTAATTATAAAAATGATGTTTGGACCTATATAGTATAAGCCCATGAACATATTCCCTTGGCTATAAGCAGATTTTTAACTTAGGGCAAGTTTGTGCAAATTATATAGACCATAAATTGTATTAACACAGAATAGTGATGTAATAGCTATCAAGAGAAAAGGCATCCATAATCTCCCTTGTACTATTAGAGATTATTCTTTCTATTTCTGTCTAGTTTCAAACTTCCAGAGATTCTAGATCACTGCAGGCACTAGTTGTTTCTTTAAGAGCATAAAGTATGACATTTGTCTTTGAACATGCTATCTTGGGCCCAGGTAACTATAATAGTCAGACACAAGTAGGTCACATAGTGCTAAGACTAGCGTAGCTATTTCCTTTGGATAGAAACATTTTTGTAATGATTTGTTTCAGTTGCTACTCAATATTCCTGAGCTATATTATTGTGGTCACAGACATACTGAGGATAATATTATAATTGCTAAAGGTCACTCATGGGGACATTTTCACTTAATTTTTTTTACAATTATCTAGTAAAGTGAGACCCCTATATACAGCATGAAACAGGCAGGAACACTGACTACCATCCAGAACAATATATTGAAAAAAGTCACAGCAGGAATGTGTTGATTAATTTGTCTTGTCCTGATTTGGCTCCAACTAATGATTTAGAGTCCCACAATGTCTAGAGGAATAGAGATGCTATGCATTTGTTTATTAACTTATTACTCTTCTCTTGAGATCAGAAGTAAAACATAACTGAAAATATTAAACAGGAACGATGAGATTTAGTTAAGTAGAAATGTAGTACATAGAAGCATCTTGTGTCACTGTAACTTATTTACTGTGTTTTTTCTTTTTCTTCCTTCCTTCTTCTTTCCTTTATTTCTTCTTACTTTGGCAAAAAGCAAATTGATAAAAAATACTTTAGGCATCCTCAATTTTATGCTGTTGTAGCTTTCCTTTTCAAATGGGTAAGCATCTGTAATGTTTAGATTGACAATTTGAAAACCTATAAAAAGCTATTTTAACCTGGTGATAGTAAGATAGCAATAATGACCAAATACATATAGTGAAAATATCAGTCCACATAAGAGAAGATTTCTATATTTGAATTTTTATCTCTGCTGCTTTATGCAACACAGAAATTTCTTAGCTTTATTCAGGAATAAACCTTATCATCCTGTTTAAAATTATTTATTTTGTTGTAATAGCCTTCATAAAATCACACTGGATAGATTTAGGACTCCTGAGAAGACATGAGACTTAGATTTTCAAAGCTAAAAGAAACCCAGGTATAATTTTGCCAATTTCTTTTTCACATTTCATGAGTGTAAGAAGCTCAGAGTGGCAAAAAAGATTATGCTGATTTGCCTGAGTATATTGGAAACAGAATAAAAGATCAAGTTGATGACACTGAGGCCAGCACTCACTCTAATTAAGCATTCTACAGAGAACAAACTTTATACCTAAAGGATTCAGAGATCATTATTTAAATAAAAAAAAAAGGTAATCTATTTGATAGTTTTTCTAAGGGACTTTATTTTTCTCCATGAATATATCATTTTCTTCAGCTTGGCCTCTAGTATTCTTATAATAAATCTAAGAGTTGATGTTGCTTGTGAAGGTAAACACCTTAAAGGCAACAACAACAAAAGAAATCAGCACATATTAAGTCTATAATGCATACTTTGAGAATGAGCTTTTAAATCATCTTATAAGCCCTTTATAGGCCAAATAAAATCTAGTATAACTGAACAAACCTCTGCGACATATAGAAAAATAGTTTCTAATCGCAGTAAGATCTGTTATCTTGTAAATTTTGTTTTAAAAAGTTCTGTAAACTATAATCCATTTTCCTGATACTATAATTTAAATCAAACAACTTTTATACTTGCAAGCAATTGCTTCATAAAATGCATATACCAAGCTTCCCTCCCTATCCCTGCACAAATACCTCTCTGACATATATCACTGAGGGATGTTTCTGAGTGTCAAAGCAGTTTCCCAGATGATAACGGACCTCTCTAGTGAAAATGAGAATAGATGTTTTTCTTGAGAAATCCTGGTACCTAAAGGATAGATAAGCCTCAATAATGCTTACATTTTAGCAACATTTTAATGTATGCATAGATATTTCCAAACTGTATGATACATACATACCCTGGGTAGTATCTTAGAGTCAAATATATATTATAATAATAATGTCATGCTTCCTCAGACTTTTGCCATAATAGTAGTTTATTATAAGCATATTATCTTTCATGACCTTAAGACTTTTTTCACATCAATTTATATGATCAAATCACCCTAAGTTAAAGTAAGATAAGCTTGTCTGATTTTTTCTGCTTATATAGGAAGAACTTAGGTTTGGAGATATATAACAGATTTCCAGGGGCAAGAAAAGAAATGAAACTAAAATTGTGTTCTAAGACTATAGTCTTCTTTGAAAATTATGAATGAGTAAAGTCTTAGAAGATAAGCATATTTGATAAATTATGATATCAGATTAATAAAAACACATATTTATTATTTATATTAATTATTCTCCTAATGGTGTTTCAATACCACTGTGTCGTGTCCAATATTATCACAGTTAGGTCACAGAGAGCTTTCCCATTGTATATAACATTGATACTGTTATTCATATTTTCTTTACCATAGTCCATGTCAATTTGAACATCATCTTTTCTCAGCTTGTCTCCCAATAGATAGCTATGAGTAACTCTTTCTTCTTCCTTTGTTGTACTCAACCATTCAAAATGTAGGGCTGGAGAGATGGTTCAGCAGTTAAGAGAGGCTGCTTTTCCAGAGGTCCTGAGTTCAATTCCCAGCAACCACATGGTGGCTCACAACCATCTATAATGAAATCTAATGCCCTTTTCTGGCATCCAGGTGTATATTTAGAAAATAAATAAATAAATAAATAAATAAATAAATAAATAGATCTTGAAAAAATGTGTTGAAGATTTTGGTTTTTCAATATAAAATTATTCAGTTTATTTCATTCATCCTAATATGTACTGATGTAATTCATCTCTTAATCACCTTTCATAAAACACAGTAAATAGATCTTCAACTGGTATTTGGGTCTTCTCATTGCCACCTCACCGACTGGCCTTTAATTGGCTGTTAGAGTATGTGTACTACACTGAGACTTGCAACCATATTTACACACACACACATACACACAAACACACACACACACACCACTCAAGTATTTTAGATTAGTGTTCTGGTTTGAAAGTGTCCTCCCAAGACACATAAGTTAAAGAGTTAGGTAGTTGCAAAGACAAAAGAAAGTTAGGTTATTAGATAGATGCTTTTGAAGGGGATACTGGGACATGGGCTCTTTTCTTTCTTCCTCTGTTTTCAAAACATCATGATCTGAACACCTTTGCATTACCTTGTATTTTCTGCCACATTGGCCTCATCTAGCTTCAAAACACAGAGCCAACTGATCATGAGATAAAACCTCAGAAATCATGAACCAACATACACCTTTCTTCCCTTAAATTTTATTTATCTCATGTTTGATGTAGTCACAGAAAACTGACTTAGACATCCCAGGGACAAATCATAAATTCCTTGACATAAACAAAACAAGATTTTCACATTTTGAGCTAGTATAGCTTTCAGTACTTTCCTATGTAAATTTATTCACATTCTGGCAGAACATAGGGCTAAGAATATGAATTTTAGATTTCCGTTCAGTTCTGACATTCCATGCTTCTGTAATTTGCTAAAGAAAATGGTGCTAAAGATACATGGCAAAACAAAACAACCTCTTTCTTAGCTTTAAGAAATATGTGTGTGTCATGGTAGAGAGAATTTTAAGTACAAATGGAGGAAATACTACCAGTAAAGAGAGAAGACAAGCTATGCAACTACAGAGAACAAGCTATTTCAAGCCAAACTTTTTGTACTCTAAGCTGTAAGCTCCAAATCAGCAATAATATGATTTCTTATTGAGGAGGACAGCACATTCAAAGCCATTAAGCTGGGTGATCTAAGGGGATGTATTGAGAGGAGAAGCTATTACTGCATTAAAAATTAATTAGTTGTGGTAGGAAAGAAAAAGACTTAGTCACAGTACATATGCAAAAAAAAGTTTGGGAAAGCTATTAACTAACTGATGGGCTTTAGTGGAAAAGACAGGAGCCTCCCATATTCTTCTGTCCTTGCCATTCTTGTCACAGCAGCTCCCAGAAGCTCTTTTCAAATGACATTTTCCTAAGGATAGCTTTCAGTGGGTCTGAATTAGATGTCTTTGAAATAATGATTGAATGAGATCTATTTTGTGGCTAATGTGATTGGACTGGCCAGATAAAAACTGATGACTACTTCAGATTATTCAGCTTTTCAGTGGATTCTGTGACCACATGTAGACACAGTAGGCCAGTGTAACTGATCAAACTGGAAGCTTTTTTAAATTACAGTCTAATTCTTCTCGTCTTTGGTTTCTCTGGGCCTTTTCTTTCAAAGGCATCCTTGAGCCTTCAACTCTTTGGGCACACTGCCAGACTGAAGTAGGCATTGTAACCAAGCTCTGAGAACTCTGGGAATCTCTTGTGTTTTATGCACAGAGAAATCCACAAACATTTTCCCAAGCTTATGTATCATTCACAGAGAAACAACAAAAGCTAGAGCACAATTAAAGATCTAAAAAAAATCATTCTAAATAAGAAAACATTTGGTGGGTGAGAAATCTGTGCAACAAGAAGGGAAATGTAGATATTTTGAAACAAACATTTTAGTGAAGAAAAATTTAAACATTTTGATTTTTTGGAGTATATAGATGAGCTGCATTTACAGCTCTACTCAACAAAGGTTCAATTGTAGTTTTTAGGTTTAGGGTTTTCTTCTACTGCGGGCATTTACCAATGTTGACAGTTTGTGAAAATTACTTGCTCTTACTTGTATTTTAAAATGATTTCCCAAAGGTAATTTTATAAACACAAATTGTAAGTACAATTTGACATTCCAATTCAGAAACTGCTTCAGAATATGATTTAATTAGTCAGGACAGAACAATTAAAGAAACAAGATTCAATAAGTTAACTCACAAGTCACTATTTTCTGATTCATATTGCTCAAATATTAGCCTGAGTTAAATAGTTATCATTCTACCCATAGATCAGTAAATATTTCAACCTTCAACAGAAAGCCTTGTTTCTGAAATACATGTGAATCAACACAGAGACCCACAATTGGTCAAGGTAAAGAAAATAAGAGATTTTATAGTGCTCACCCCTAAATGGGATATCTATGGCAGATAGCCTCCTCCCTCTAAAGCTCAGGGATAATTGTAGAAAATAATATGGAAAGGTTTTATGAATAAGAAGTAGTGGAAGACAATAGTGTAACACTGTTTTCAAGACCTGTCAGGATTTGCACACATATACTTCCAATAGTTATGGCTTCATACATAAGACCAGTACAAGTTCAACCCAGAATATTTCCAGCATAGATGGAAGAGATAATCTTAACGTTCTGAAGTCCCCATCATAGCGAAAGAGATATTTTTAGTGATGACTGCTATTGGAGGAAGAGTCTGTTTTTTTCAGTGGTGCAGTTCTTCAGAGGCTGCTCATGCTCCTGGAGATTGTGCTGTATTAACACACATTATTTGGGCAGCATTATTTGGGCAGGCTGACTGGGATTAAAAACAAACATATAAAACTGAGAGGAAAAAGTGTTGGTAAAGCTGGGTGTAAAACTGAAAGGGGTGATAGGAATGGATCGATCAAAACACGTTACATGCATATAAGAAATTTATAAAAACGTAAAAATTAATCATGTATTGTTCACTACCAATAGAGACAGATATTAGGCCTTCAAAAAGCAACACACACACACAAACATGGTTTTTTAAATGAATAATCTGCCCAGAGGGAGCATGATCAATAAAGAATGTATTCATATGTACAAAGTAATAATGAAAAGCATTATTTTACACATTGCTAATGAAAATGTGACCAATATGAAAAGATATAGTAGCTTTCCTTATTAATAAACTTTTCTCAAATATTTTACAAAACAAATCAAATGAAAAAAAACTGCATTTAATATAGTTACAGATACTTTCAGAAATTCCTGTCATGGTAGCTGGTATGATGGCTCAAGAAGTAAAGTACTGGGACATGTGTTACAGTTCCCATCACTTATATAAATGTAAAGCACAAAGAGAAGCATTCTGTGTTCCTTATAATGGCTAAAAATACTGGACATCTTGTCTTCAGAAGTCCCTCCTGTCGCTACCAGGACCGTGACAATGGAGAGCCTGCATACAAATCAGCATCCGTCTAATAACACCTTGCTGACTCCTAAAGTTGTTGTCATCTCCTGATGGCCTTGTTAAATGCTTAGCTATTTTGGAAATGATTTTGTTTTAATGGGTTGATTTTGTTGTACTTTTTCCACAGGATTTTTTTGGAGGTGGTGGTTAGGGGAAGCAGTTTCAATTTGGAAATCAGAAAGTACTCTTATTTTTATATTTAAAGACTTATTTATAATGTATACAATGTTTGTCTGCATGTATGCCTGCCAGCCAGAAGAGGAACCATGATCTCATTAAAGATGGTTGTGAGCTACCATGTGGTTGCTGGAAATTGAACTAAGGACATCTGGAAGAGGAGCCAGTGCTCTTAACCTCTGGGCCATCTCTCCAGGCCCTCTTTCTTTTTTTTAAGTAAGGCTTTATCATGTAACTCTAGCTGGCCTAGGATTTCTAGGTAGACCAGGCTGTCTATAACTTGTGGTTCTCCTAAGTGTTGGGATTACATGCCTAGCTGTATAATACTAACTAGAGTATTGTACTAACTATAGTTTGTGCTAGACATTCTGTGGATATAGACAAGTGTCTAGAATACCATACATTTGAAATCATATAATATGCTACCTTTCAGATTGGCTATTACATAGCAATATGCATGTAAGAAAAAAAAGAAATAGTATAAAAACCTCCATGTACTTGTGGATAAATTAAATAACATAAATATGAATCATCTACAATGAAAATGATAAAACATTGCAAACAGTAATTATATTACACTTAAATAAATGGAACGGTACATTGTGACCACATGTTGAAGAACTCACACTGACTACAAGTTAATTCTTTCCAATTTGAGCTAGAGAGTCATGCAAACTATTTAATCTCCAATCAAAGAAAAATACTGCAATTTTATGTAACTTAATAAGTTGAATCTAATATCAAGTTCAGAATGAAATGTACCTATTTCAATTGTTAAATACTTTTTAAAAAAAGAAAAACACCACTGGAAGATTTATGTCATCTCTAAATCTATTATAAAATGTGAAAATAAGGTCGAAAGAGAAAAAAGTGAAACATTATAATGCTCCCAACTAAACAAGATAGATACATGTGTTTATAAAAAGCTTTTAATAAAGTTACTAAGTAATTAAGGGTGTACATAGTCACTTATGCACTGAGTGCTTTCTTGTTATGGTTTTTGTTGGCTCTACTTTTTAACGATTAGACTTTGTTATACAATCCAAAAGTCCTACACAAGGAGGAAAAAGGGTTAAAGGGAAACAAAAGTAAACCTTTTGGTATCTGTTCCACATGATAGATCCCCAGGTGTCTCTGGCCTGTAAAGTGGTCCAGCCGGTAAGTTGGTCCTTTTTCTGATCTATCTGTGATTCTGTTTTTTTTAAATATTTTATTATTAATTTATTCATATTACATCTCAATGATTATCCCATTCCTTGTATCCTCCCATTCTTCCCTCCCTCCCACTTTCCCCTTCCTCCCCTCCCCTATGATTGTGACTGAGGGGGACTTTCTCCCCCTGTATATGCTCATAGGGTATCAAGTCTCTTCTTGGTAGCCTGCTACACTTCCTCTGAGTGCCACCAGGCCTTCCTGTACAGGAGACAGGGTTAAATATGGGGCACCACTCTCCACTCAACTGTGGAGAATGTCCTATCCATTGGCTAGATCTGGGTAGGGGTTCAAAGTTTACTGCACATATTGTCCTTGGCTGGTGCCAAAGTTTGAGCAGGACCCCTGGGCTCAGATCTGCCCATCATAATGTTCTTTTTGTAGGTTTCTAGGACCCTCTGGATCCTTCTATTTCCCCATTCTCCCATGACTCTCTCACCTAAAATCCCAATAGGATGTCCTCCCCTCTGTCCCACTTTCCTGGTAAGTGAAGACTTTCATGGGACATGCCCCTTGGGCTAGTGTCCAGTTATAAGTGAGTATATACCATTTGACTCTTTCTGCTTCTGGGTGAACTCACTAATTATGACCATTTCTAGTTCAATCCATTTGTCCACAAATTTCTGGAATTCCTTGTTTTTAATAGCTGAGTAGTATTCCATAGTGTAAATGTGCCACAGTTTCTTTATTCATCTACTTAGGCTGTTTCCATGTTCTGGCTATTATGAATAAGGCCACTATGAACATGGTTGAGCATATGTCCTTGTTGTGTGGTGGAACATTTTCTAGGTATATTCCAAGGAGTGGAATAGCTGAGTCTTAAGGAAGCTGTATTCCCAGTTTTCTGAGATAGCCCCAGATAGATTTCCAAAGTGGTTGTACTAGTTGGCATTCCTACCAGCAATAAAGGAGTATTCCTCTTTCTCCACATCCTCACCAGCATGTGATGTCACTTGAATTTTTGATCTTAGCCATTCTGATGGGTGTAAAATGGAATCTCAGAGTTGGTTTGACTTGCATTTCTCTGATGACTAAAGATGTTGAGCATTTCTTTAAATGTTTCTCAGCCATTCGATATTCCTCTGTTGAAAATTCTGTTTAGTTCTGAGCCCCATTTCTTAATTGGGTGATCCTGTTTTTAAAACTGTAGCCTCCTCTTTTCTCCTCCACAAGCATCTTTTTTGGATGTGCAGTGGCTGGTCTGCGTCAGGATCTCTGTCCCCATTGATGTTTGATTAAAAACACAATAGCCCGGCTGGAGTCCCCTGTCCAGTTCTTGAATTTTAGACCTAGCATGTCTCCATTCAGTCTATCACAATATATCCATGGTGTTTCCAAGGGGCAAAGCCCGCCAAGACTGCTTACACCTGGGACAAAATTAACAATCCTTCCCCCTTTTCTTTAAAAAATTTAAGAACTATATACATAAATATAAATATATAGAATATTTAAGTATCAAATATATAACACAATCTTTTTATATTTGTTAACTTTGGAGAAAGTATTTTACTATCTTATTAAAGAGAGTCCTTTTTTATTGTCTAAAGTTTTTTAAAGTCTCTTTATTAGAGATGGTACTTATCAATCTATAAATGTGTTTTTATTTTTTAAACTAAAGTTTTTAGTAACACTGTGGTTATCTAGTCTTTAATGTTATCAGAGACCTAAGAAGGACATTTTATCTAATGGAAAGGAAGTGTTGGCAGGCAACTTTTATGTGTTGATAGGACAGAGAGAATTGACCACTTGGACAGTCACCAGATTTTTCCATTGTTGGGGTGATCCATCTTTAGTTTTATTGGCTCAAAGCATCTAACAAACTGTTTTGTGAAGCAGGAGTTTTGATGGTTTGGCTTTCCTAGTTTCTGTAAAGCTGGACAGTCAACTTTTCAGCATTACTGTTGATCATAGCAGATAGTCAGTCTGTCATTAGCAGTAGAGATAAGAGCAATTTTTTAGTCTAGTGACTAATCTGTCACCCTTGTCTTTTGATGTCCTCATCTTTAATGATTTATACAGAGATGTGGCCAGGAGCAGATGGTGTTTTTTTTTTTGTTATGAAATCCCTTTATTATAAAATGTCATATTTTGTGGATCTTTGAAGAGTTTGAAGACCAAATTTTTATCTATTTTTATAGTTATCAATCTATTTTTGAAGACATATACAAGAAACTAAACAAACTTGTTTTATGACCAAGTAAATTAGTATCTAGTAAGATTTATAGATAACTAAATATCAAATTTTATCTTTGATCTTTTTTAACAGGTTATTAATAATTTCTATAAGATATTACCTTTTTGATTGAGTGGCACATGAATAATACATTAAATAAACATTAAACAAAATGATCTTAAGTTTTTACTAACATACAATATATAATATTTTGTTAAAATATAACATAAGGCATAAAATGAATAAAAATACACAATTTAAGTTTTTATCAATGTGAAGTAAAAGTTAAATAAAATAGTCTTAAATTTTTAGCAATTAAAATAGTTTTATGTTTTTATTAATCTACAATATCAGTGTAAGAATTTTGAAGTTAGTAGATTTAATAATCTACTTTTTATTTTATAAAGCTTTATCCCTTTTCTTTTTTAAATGTTAGATGGGATAGAAAGATAAGAAAGAAAGAAAGATAGAAAAAAGAAATCTCTAAATGAAACTTTTATTAATTTATAGTTAGCCCTCTTAGGCAAAAATGAGCATTGGTAACTCAACAGAAATACCTACCCCACCTACTAGAAAAGGGGGCATCGTGTTTTTGTGGAAACATATGTATACCCACGACCTCATCTCAAAACTATTGGAGATTTTTATTTTATACTTGACAAATCTTTGTAGAATATTGGTTTTTCTTGTTCTTTAGTTTTTTTTATATCACCCAATGTTTCTTTGTAGTTGACATTCTTTTATTATTAACATGAAGAAAATTTAGAGTCAACAAAGCATTATTTAATCGGACTCTGGGTGTTTTTATCCTTTCCTTTTGTTTAATAAGCACTTTTTAAAGGTATGATTAGGTTTTTTTTATAGCTGTTTGTTTTGTGGGGTTGTGAGGTATACTAGTAACATGTTGTATATTATAATACATAAAGAATTTTTAATCTTAAAGGACACATATGTAGGAGCATTGTCAGTCTTAATTTGTGTAGGTATTTTTATAATTGTCATTATTTTTAGTAAATGAGTAATTACACAGTTAGCCCTTTTAGAACTTAAGGCAGTTGTTTATTGAAAATCTAAATTTAAATTTTGTAAAATAAAACACATCCATCTGTTATAATTTTTGGTACCTCTAGGGTGAATTTTAGCAGGTAATGGGACTTGATTATATAAGGAACATGTAGGACACTTATTAAATATTTTTCTGGCTTGTTGTCAAGTGATAGGGAATCTTTTTATTTAACCCCTTACTATTAACATGATGTTTTTAAATGAGATTTTGAGGCCTTGAATACATTATCTATCAGTAATTTGTCAATCTCCTTATTATTTGTGTGTCAGTGGACCTGGTAAATTTGTATGGGATCAAATATGAGTAATATATAAGGGATACTTTTGTGTTTGATGACCTGTTGTAGTTTTATAAATAATGTAGTTAATTTTGAGTTATTAGGAGTAAATTTGGTAGTTTTTATATGTAAAACAACTCTTTTAGCATATTGAGAGTCAGTAGTTATATTAAGAGATTTAGGATAATCTAACAATACCATAAGGATTGTATACAATTTTGATTTTTGAACTGATATAAATGGGCTTTTAATCATCTTAGTCATTTTATCTAATTTACAACCAGCCATACCCAATTTATTTGTATCAGTGAAGAAGGTAGGTGTCCCTGAGATTGGTGACCTTTTTACAATACTTGGAATGATCCAATTAGTTTTGTTTATAAACTGTATACATTTGATTTTTAGGTATCTATTGTTAATGTCTCTCAAATAATCACTACAAGTTCTTTCTCAATCTTTATTAATTACCCATAACAACATAATCTTAGAATCAGTAAGAGACACTACAATTTTTGCCACGTCCTTTTTGACAGTTGGCACAACTTTATTTTTATTTTATTTTTGTAATCAATTTAGAAAATTTTTAATGTATATTTTTAAATTTTTGTTTTATTTGTTAGTCAGGAATATTCATTTTATGATTTTTGTCTTTTCTTTGTATAAGAAGCTCAGTAGGAGAATGTTTTGAAGGCAAAATAACGAGAATGTAACCAAATTCAGGATCAATTTTGTCCACATACGTCTTTTGAAGTTTTTGTTCTACCAGAAATAACTCCTTTTTTGTTTTTAGCAGTTAGACACCTTGGACTGTTTAAATCTGAATCCCCTTCTAACTTTTGAAACAAGTTACTTAACTCATAGGTAGTTAACCTGATTGTAGACCTTAATCAGTTAATACTTCTGAATAATATTTGAAAGTTATTAGAAGTTTGTAATTGATCTCTACAGATCTGTACCTTTTGTGGTCAAATTTTTTGTTTAGTTATTTTATAGCCTAAATAGGTAATTGAATCTCCTCTTTCTATTTTGTTTACAGTAATTTGTAATCTCTAGCATGGCAGATTTTTTTGTGTTTCTCAAACATTTTTTTAAAACATTAGGATCAGAATCATGTAGCAGAATATCATCCATGTAATGGTAAATGATAGACTGAGGAAACTATCTGCAAATTACTTTTAATGGTTGTTGTACAAAACATTGGCATGACGTTGGGCTATTTAACATTTCTTATGGAAGTACCTTTTTATGATATCTCTTTGTTGGAGAATTACTGTTTAGAGTAGGTACTGAGAAAGCAAACCTTTCCCTGTCCTTTTCATGTAGAAGTATTGTGAGAAAACAATCGTTTAAATCAATTATAATTTTATGTCAAGACCTAGGTAACAAGGCAGAGTAATTCCAGGTTGAAGCAAACACATGCACTGAATCACCTTCTTTATGGCCTTTAATTCCCTTTATCATTTTTTATTCACCTGATTTTTTTTTTATCACAAACACAGGGGAATTCCAGGGACTAGAATATTTTTTGATGTGTAGAGTGTTGAGCCTCTAGCTGTTCTTTCACTAAACAGTGAAGCACCTGTAACTTTTTTTTTGGTAAGAGCCATTGTATTTGTCACACAGGTTAGTTTGAAATCCATTTTAAGGGCAGGGCTGTTGCTATCTCAGCAGTGGCCTCTCTTATAAATTCGGATACTTTAAACCTGAGGAGTTTTGAAGTTGGACAGTGGGCATGGCTTGTGGACACTGTTGATCACTTATTTTAATCTTTTTTTTTAGAAGCATGTATCATTTTACCCTTAGTTTTAACATTGTTTATATCTGTAATTGTAGAAATATTAATCTGAGTACCCCATTGTTGTAAGAGATCTCTTCCCATAGATGTATGGGAAAGTGAGCCATATAGGGTTTTAGTCTTTCTGTTTGTCTTTTTGGTTTTATAAACTCAAGCCACCGCACACTCTGTTTTATTTGTGATAATGTACCAATTCTTATAATTTCTGTATAAACCCTCTGAAGTGGCCAGTTTGGGTTTCAAAACTTTTGACACATGATTGAGATATCAGCTCTTCTGTCCACCAAGCCTTTTATTTTATTTTATTTTATTTTTGTCTTTTTTTTATTAATTTATTCTTGTTACATCTCAATGGTTATCCCCTCCCTTGTATCCTCCCATTCTTCCCTCCCTCCCACTTTCCCCTTACTCCCCTCCCCTAGGACTGTTCCTGAGGGGGATTACCTCCCCCTGTATATGCTCATAGGGTATCAAGTCTCTTTTCGGTAACCTGCTGTCCGTCCTCTGAGTGCCACCAGATCTCCCCCTCCAGGGGATATGGTCAAATGTGAGGCACCAGAGTACATGAGAAAGTCATACCCACTCTCCACTCAATTGTGCAGACTGTTATGACCATTAGCTAGCTCTGGGTAGGGGTTTAAAGTTTACACCTGTATTGGCCTTGGATGGTGCCTTAGTTTGAGGAGGACACCTGGGCACAAATATGCCTACCATAATGTTCTACTTGTAGGTTTCTAGGACACTCTAGATCCTTCTACTTTGCTATTCTCCCATGCTTCTCTCATCCAGAGTCTCAATGGGATGTCCTCCCCTCTGTTCCAGTTTCCTGGTAAGTGAAGGCTTTCGTGGAACATGCTTCTTGGGCTAATATGCAGATATAAGTGAGTATATACCATTTGAGTCTTTCTGCTTCTGGCTTAACTCACACATTATGATCATTTCTAGCTCAATTCATTTGTCCACAAATTTTGGGAATTCCTTGTTTTTAATAGCTGAGTAGTATTCCATAGTGTAAATGTACCACAGTTTCTTTATCCATTCTTCTATTGAGGGACACTTAGGCTGTATCCATGATCTGGCTATTATGAATAAGGCTGCTACGAACATGGTTAAGCAAATTTTCTTGTTGTGTGGTAGTGCATCTTCTGGATATATTCCAAGGAGTGGAATAGCTGGGTCTTGAGGAAGCCCTATTCCCATTTTTCTGAGATAGCACCAGATAGATTTCCAAAGTGGTTGTACTAGTTTGCATTCCCACCAGCAATGAAGGAGTGTTCTTCTCTCCCCACATCCTCGCCAGCATGTGGTGTCACTTGAATTTTTGATCTTAGCCATTCTGATGGGTGTAAGATGGAATCTCAGCGTTGTTTTGATTTGCATTTCTCTGATGAATAAGGAGGTTGAGCATTTCTTTAAGTGTTTCTCAGCAATTTGATATTCCTCTGTTGAGAATTCTCTGTTTAGTTCCAAGCCCCATTTCTCAATTGGGTTAATTGCTTTGGTGGTGTTTAATTTCTTGAATTCTTTATATATTTTGGATATTAGACCTTTGTCAGATGTAGGGTTGGTGAAGATCTTTTCCCAGTCTATAGGCTGTCACTTTGTTCTCTTGACAGTGTCTCCTGCCTTACAGAAGCTTTTCAGCCTCACGAGGTCCCATTTATTAATTGTTGACATTAATGCCTGGGCTGTTGATGTTCTCTTCAGGAAGTTGTCTCCTATGCCAACATGTTCCAGGCTCTTCCCCACTTTTTCTTCTAAGTGACTTAGTGTCTCTGGTTTTATGTTGAGGTCTTTAATCCACTTGGATTTGAGTTTTGTGCAAGGTGAAAAATATGGGTCCAGTTGCATTTGGTCTGAAATACTCTTTCTTTGTTGAGTCTTTGTGAGGTTTAGGTATCAATGTGACTATGACCTCATAGAATGAATTTGGTAATATTCTATCCATTTCTATCTTTTTGATTAGCTTGGAGAGTATTGGTATTAGTTCGCCCTTGAAGGTCTGGTAGAATTCTGCACTGAAACCATCTGGCCCTGGACTTTTTTTGGTTGGGAGACTATCAATGATTGCTTCTATTTCTGTAGGGGACATGGGACTATTTAGCTTGTTTATCTGTTCTTCACTCAACTTTGGCAAGTGAAATTGATCAAGAAAATTGTCCATTTCCCTTAGATTTTCAAATTTTGTGGCATATATGCCTTCAAAGTAGGCTCTTATGATTCTTTGTATTTCTTCAGTGTCTGTTGTTATGTCTCCCTTTTCATTTCTGATTTTGTTGATTTCAATACTGTCTCTCTGCCTTTTAGTTAGTTTGGCTAATGGTCTGTCTACCTTGTTGATTTTCTCAAAGAACCAGCTCTTGGTTTTGTTGATTCTTTGGACTGTTTTCTTAGTTTCTAATTTGTTAATTTCACCCTTGAGTTTGATTATTTCCAGACGTCTACTCCTTTTGGGTGTTTCTGCTTCTTTTTTTTCTAGGGCTTCCAGTTGTGTCGTTAAGGTGCTTATGTGCAATGTTTCCAATTTCTTTTTAAAGGCACTTAGTGCTATGAATTTTCCTCTTAGCACTGCTTTCAATGTATCCCACAAATACGGGTACGTTGTTCCTTCATTTTCATTGAATTTCAGAAACTCCTTGATTTCTTTCTTTATTTCTTCCCTGACCCAGGTGTCATTTAGCAAAGAGTTGTTTAGTTTCCACATACATGTAGGCTTTTTGTTATTTCTGTTGTTGTTGAATTGCAGCCTAAGAGCATGGTGATCTGATAGGATACAAGGTATTATTTCAATCCTCTTCTATCTGTTGAGGCTTGTTTTGTGACCTACGATGTGATCAATTTTGGAGAAGGTTCCATGGGGTGCTGAGAAGAAGGTATGTTCTTTCTTGTTTGGGTGAAAGATTCTATAGATATCTGTTAGATACATTTGACCCATGGCATTGGTTAATGATGTTATTTCTCGGCTTAGTTTCTGTTTCAATGACTTATCCTTCAGTGAGAGTGGGGTGTTGAAGTCTCCCACTGTTATTGTGTGGGGATCGATGTGTGGTTTAAGCTTTTTTAGCAAATCTTTTACAAATGTGGGTGCCTTTGTATTGGGAGCATAGATGTTCAGAATTGTGATGTCATCTTGGTTGACTTTACCTTTGATGAGTATGAAGTGTTCTTCCGCATCCCTTTTGATTTATTTTGGTTGAAAGTCTATTTTGTTCGATATTAAAATGGCTATGCCTGATTGCTTCTTGTGACCATTTGCTTGGAATATTTTTTCCCAACCTTTTACCCTGAGGTAATGCCTATCGTTATGGGTGAGATGTGTTTCTTGAATGCAGAAGAATGTTGGATCTTGTTTATGCACCCATTCATTTAGTCTGTGTCTTTTTATTGGAGAATTGAGACCATTGATGTTGAGAGATATTAATGACCAGTTACTATTAAGAGTCTTAATTTTGATGTTGGTTCCAGTCGAGCGTTTGTGTAGTTGTGTTTTTGCCATGGTATAGCTATCTATTTCCTGAGTAGTTTTGGTTGTAGCTTGACCCTTTGGGATGGAGTTTTCCTTCTAGTACCTTCTGTAAAGCTGGATTTGTGGATAGTTTTGCTGGGTAAAGTAGTCTGGCCTGGCATCTGTGGTCTCTTAGGTTTTACAGGGTCTCTGTCCAGGATCTTCTGGCTTTTATGGTCTCTGTTGAGAAGTCGGGTGTAATTCTGATAGCTTTGCCATTAAATGTTATTTGGCCCTTTTCCCTTGCAGCTTTTAATATTTTTTCTTTGTTCTGTATGTTTTGTGTTTTGATTATTATGTGACGGGCAGTTTTTCTTTTCTGGTCAATTCTATTTGGTGTTCTGTAGGCCTCTTGTATGTTTATAGGCATCTCTTTTTTAGATTAGGGAAATTTTCTTCTATGATTTTGTTGAGAATAATTTCTGGGCCTTGGAGTCTGATATCTTCTCTTTCTTCAATGCCAATTATCCTCAGATTTCTTCTTTTTATGGTGTCCTTAATTTCTTGGATGTTTTGTGTCAGGAGTTTTCCAGATTTGGCATTTTCTTTAATGGTTGCTTCAAGATCTGTGATTGTATCTTCTAGACCTGAGATTCGTTTTTCCATCTCCTGGATTCTGTTAGAAAAGCTCGCCTCTGTGTTGCTCGCCTTCTTCTCTGAGGTCGCACGTTCTCGTTTTTCTTCTATCTGTGTGTTTATCATTGAATCCATTTTCGTCTTCAGTTCTTGAACTGATTTTTTTATTTCTTTCATCTGATTGTTTGTATATTCCTGAGTTTCTTCCATTGCCTCTTTATGGGTATTTAGAGCTTGCACCGTTTTATTTATTTATTTCATCTGGTTGTTTGCATTTTCCTGATATTTTTCCAGTTCCACTCTATCTGCTTCTTTTATGACTATCACCTGTTTGTCTGTGTCCTCCAATCCTTTTATTTTAACATTTATTTGTATAATTAATTTAGGTCTCTAATCATGAACTATTACTTGTCAGAACACATGTGTCCCTGTGCTTTTAAATGTAGCAATCCTTTCCACTAGAGTGGCTTTGTCCTTAATTTAAAGAAACAGTAAGAGTTGAGTATTTTTATCTCTGGCCTTAATTTTTATCTCCTTTTATTACGTGTCATGATTTTTTTATTTCCTCTTTAGAATCTCTATCTATAATACCAGGTGTACAATAAAACCATGAAAAGTCAGTCCACTTTTTTTTAAAGATCCATATCTAATGTACCTGAAAGCAAAGGACTGAAAACACCAGTATTTAATTTATAGCATTTAACCTGTGGAGATAGGATAAGAGTCATATTTAAAGCCAGATCCAAGGCTGTACTGTCTTTAGTAGTATGTATTAAATCACTAATACTCAGTTCCTGTTTGTTTGTTTATTTGTTTGTTTGTTTGTTTGTTTTTGTAAGTTTTTCACTTCTGGACTGGTCAAGGGAATATGGTTGGCATTGTTTATGGGAGCCCGAGCCGGTGGACCCCTCCTCCCATTTTCCATCGGCAAGATATTGTCTTCTACATCTGTTTTTGATTGACAATCTCTAGACCAATGTTTACTTTTTCCACAGTGACTAAAATACCCTAGAAGTCTTGGTACCTCGTTATTATTATTGCTAGAACCTCCTTGTTCTCTCTTACAAGTTATGTTTTTTGTTTGTTTGTTTGTTTGTTTTGGGGGTTATTGTGCTTTTTATCTCTACAATTTTTTTTGTACATGACCAGTTTTACCACAAGTAAAGCACCAATTATGATTTCTGGGCTCTCTTGTTAAAGCTTGTCCCACAATATTGTTTTGATACTCTTGAGAGTTAATATTAACTGTCTCCTTTACCCAGTGATCTAGTGGAGTGCCTTTTTTTTAATGGTCTAAGTACCCTCTTACATTTAGTATTTGTATTCTCACAAGCCATGATAGTTTTAATGTCTGTTTGGTGTCAGAATCTGGTAACACCCTATCCATAGCAGATCTTAATCTCTGTAAAAATTTTGTGAAGGATTCCCTAGGGTCTTAGAATACTTTAGTAAATGAAGTAGTGTTGTTTGTTTGTTTGTTTGTTTGTTTTTATTTTTTTTACCAGCTCCAAAGCTCTCAAGGCTACAATACAACATTGTTTAATCACTCTATCTTTAGATTGAATTGGTTTTCGTAAATTAGTATATTGTTCTTTACCAAGCAATTGATCTCTGTTAAGATTTATTTTTGTGTTATATTTTTTGTTCTATTTTTACAGCCTCTGTTCACCACCATGATAACCACTGTAACTGTTGTGTTGTTTCTAATACCACTGAAACTAAATTTTTTCAATTTTGGAGAACAAGTCTATTCTGTGTGGCCCAGTTTTTTAAAATTTTTTAACAAATGTAGAGTGCATACCATATTTGACAATGGATTCCTTAAAATGTTTTAAATCCATCATGTCTATAGGACACCAGGCCATTTTGTCATAACCCTCAGTACCATTTTGTGTGGGCACATGTTTTATAGTGACTGGAAAAACAGAAGGTGTCTGGGCAACTCTGGAGGTGTCCTTCACTGGGATATTTTCCTCCAAAGACCTTTTGGTCTGTCTGTCTTCCTTTTCCTCTCGTTTCTGACCTTCTCCACCCTTTTTGATCAAAGGTGTTTTTTGTTTTTTTAGGCCTTTCAGTTTTTGTTTTTATTTTCTTTTTGTATTTTGTCCATTTGATCAGTTAAGTCAGTAATTTTTTTTTAAAGGATAGAGCTTATTGACTCTTGGGGTTTTTTTGTTGTTGTTTTGTTTTTTTTCTTTTTGGTCTTTTTATTTTTTGTCTTTTATCACTTTTATTTACCAAAAATGTTATTTTTTTATCTGTTTAGTCAAATCTGCAATCTTTTTTTAAAGGATAGAATTTACCGACCCTTTTGGATTTTTTATTTTATTAGCCTTTCTTTTAATACTTTTAAGAATGAAATTAAATAAAAGAACAATGAGAAAACAGAAAATTCTCTCTAAGTATAAAGCAGAAAAGAGTTTTGTAATGGTAGTTGTGATTTTGTTGATACCCTGAGACAATATTTTGTATCTTCTAATTTTGAATCTTTTCTCATATCATTAGAAGTTACAGAAGCTATTGGGTCCCATGTTGGGTGCCACTTGTTGGCTCTGTTTCTTTACAATTAGACTTTATTATACAATCCAACAAGCCTATACAAGAGGGAAAAAGGGTTAAAGAGAAACAAGAGTAAACCTTCTAGTATCTGTTCCATTGGACAGATCCCCAGGTGTCTCTGTCCTGCAAACAGGTCCAGGCAGTAAACTGGTCTTTCCCTGATCCATGTATGATCCTGCTCTAAAAACTGCAGCCTCCTCCTCTCTTCTCTGCCAGCATCTCTCTTGGGCATGCAGTGGCTGGTCTGGGTCAGGATCCCTGTCCCCATAGATGTTTGATTAGAAACACAGTAGCCCAGCTGGAGTCTGCCATCCTCTTCCTGAATTTCAGACCCAGGATGGATCCATTCAGTCTATCACAATGTATCCATTGTGTTTCCAAAGGACAAAGCTGACCAACACCGCTTTCACTTGGAACAAAGTTTACAATCCTTCCCACAGTTTTAATGAGAATGTCTCCCATAGGTGTTTGTAAGTTTAAATATTTGGTCCCTAGTTGACAGAACAGTTCAGGAAGGATTAGTATGTGTGGCCTTGTTGGAGGAGATGTTTCACTGGAGGAGAGCTTTGAAGTTTCAAAACTGTAGACAATTTTATTTAACCCTCTTTGCCACCTCTTCTGGATCAGATGTAAATTCTCAGCCACTGCTTCAGTGCCATGATCCCTGCCTGCTGTCATGCTTATTTCCATGATGGTCATGGATTCATCCTCTGAAACTGTAAGCAAGCCCTAGGTTAAATGATTTTTATGTTGTCTTGTTCATGACATTTTGTTACGGAAATAGAAAAGTAATCAAAACACTTCCCATTCATATGATATTTAAAAACATTTTGAAATGGACTATTTAACACAGTCTGTGTCTTTGATTTTAGTCAGGTTTGATTGTAGTACAAGTAGACACTAATAGAGACCATTGCCCACAAATGACAAACTTGGCACATTTCATTTTTATAATCTTTCAAGTTAAGTTGACAGAGAATAGTTTCAAAATCACAAAATAAGATAAATGAATAAAAATGGACAATTTTAATTCATTGTTACTCTCTTCTTTAAGAGAATTGTGCATGGTTTCTTTAAACTTATTCTTTGTCTCAAAAGCTATGTTTTATGGCACTGATTATTTTTGCTGAGAATACCTACTAATCAAAACAAATGTTTGCAGTAATTTGACTTATTGTTCCTAAAATCTAAAAATATACAAGATAGGGTGACTAGAATTATATATATATAGTCTATTTTCCCAAACCAGGAGAAATTATTTTACTTATTTTTGTTTTTCAAAACAGGGTTTCTCTGTGTGTAGCCCTGGCTGTCCTGGAATCACTATATAGACCAGGCTGGCCTCAAACTCAGAGATCTGCCTGCCTCTGTTTGCCTAGTGCTGAGATGAAAGTCAAGCACCATCACCACCCCACAGGAGTAATTCTTAAAGGCTTTAGCTATTTTTAAAAAATTATCTTGATGGTCTCCTTGTGAAGCTCCTGAACCCTCTTAGTCCTTCCATCACACCATTCTTCCATACCACTCTCAGGACTCCACCTGGAGTCCAACATCGAGTTCTAGTATCTGTCTTGGTCCTCCCATTGGGTGGAGTCTCACAGAGGACATATCTGTTGGCCTAATATCCACTTATAAGTGAGTATATACAGGCTATGGACCAAGGCAGAGTGGCTTCACAAACTGTTGCACCAACCAAGAACAGTGCATGAAGTAAACCTAGACTGCCTGTTCAGATATATCCAATGGACAGCTCATTCTCCATGGTTGTGGGAAGAGTGAGAACTGTCTCTGATGTGAACTCTGGCTTTCCCAATTTGATCATTTCCTCTTTATGGGGAGGCTGGGAGTGGTGGCACACAAAGGAAGGGTGAGCAGGCTATCAGAATAAGACCTAATAGGTCGTTGTCATATAGTAGAGGAAGAGGTCCCCTTCTTTCAGTGGTCCAAGGAAGAGGAATAGGGTGGAAGAGGGAGTAAGGGTGAGAACGGGAAGACACAAGCCAAACGATAACATAATCTGAATAAATTATAATAAATCAAAATCTTTAAGTGACTTTAGTTTCACATTTAAATAATAATAAATCAGACAGATATTCAATTATATCTTACAAAAGTTGTCTGTGCTACATGTAAGGATTTAAAACTTGACTGTAGGAAAAGTTTCTCTAATTTAATTTCCATATCTTAGTAATTAGTGTAGCTCTACATAAAAGTTGACAGTTTGTGTGTCATAGTCACAACATCAGGAAAAGACCATCCCAAAATACTATATTAATGGCTGATTTTGTGCTTTGTTATTTCATTCATGTAAATTATTTTATGAAATAGAATTTCTTTTCAACTTCAAAGTCACCTAAGACACCAGGGTTTTATTCTATATTTTATTGTACTGTGAAGAAACCCAGAAAGGGAAAGATGTTTTGTGAACTAAAACAAAAATAATACTTCAAAAGTCATTTTATCCCTAGGAAATTTATTATAGTTTATTATATGTATCAGATACTGAGAACAAAGTGAACTGAGAACTGAATAGATTTTTTTTATTTCTTATAGAACTAAAATTGTTGGTCCATTCTAGCATTTAAGTAAAACCAAATTTTTATGCATAAGTATTACGATCTGTCATATACTCAGGCAAAATATCTATCAGGAGCATCTTTTCTCTGCCTGTCTTGACTTCAAAAAGTATGGAGTGACCATCCTATACAACACACTAATCTACTGTACAGATTGTCATCATCTATTAACAATACAAGTATTATTTCTCTTTTATTTTTCATACTGTAATATATTCACACCACTTCTATTTTCCCTTTCCTTCCATCCACATACACATCCTTTCTTTCTTTTAAATTCATGACCTTTATTATCATTAATATATATTACTAAACATAAGTACAACCTGCTCAGTCTGTATAATGCAACTAGTGTATGTGTTTTTAAGGCTGACCATTTAGTATTGGATAACTAATTGATGTGCTTTTCCCTGTAGAAGACTATTTCTCCTGCTCGTAGTATTCCTTAGGTACCTAGAAATCTTTGTGTAGGATTGAGTCCTCTTGGGCTTTCTTATTCCCTCTTTGGCATGTCTATTGCTGTTGTCTTTGTTCAGCTCATGGTTAGGCAGTCACATTGGTGAGACTTTATGGGTAGAGCTTCTGAAATGACTAGGAGACACACTATTTATATTTATTCATTTGTGTATGTATGCATGCACATACTCATGTAATACAGAGATCATAATATATCTTTCAGAAATCTGTTCTTTGCTTTTACCATGTGGGTTGTGGTAATCCAACTCAAGTTGTCATATTTGGTGAAAAGCACCCTTGTTGGACCAATGCCTGTATTTCAGGTGAAATATTTTTATTTTATTTTGTCTGTTGTTTATTTCAGGGAAAGGCAATTTGACAGTGTCAGCAATGTCTTTAGCCTATTTTTATTTCTGTGATAAGACATCATCACCTGACCAGAAGAGCTTACTATCTAGACCAGATTGGCCTCAAAAACAGAAACGTCTGCCTTTGACATCATGCTCAACTACTATTAATTCATTTTTTGGTTATTAATGCTGTTTGTGCTCTAGTCATTAAACCTTTGTCAGAATAAAGAAGGTAGAGAAATATGGATATACCTCCAGAAACTTGCTTATAATTTATATTCATATCCTGTTGGCAAGGATTTAATAAACATGTCTGCACCAAAAATACAAAACATATCTTGTCTGAGAAAACTGCATAACCAATCAATAATGGAGCAGTCCACTACTAAATAAGGAAGTTGTAACAGAAAGTTAAGGATAAGTAGTGTTTTCTTTATGGCACTACAAATTTGTGATACATTTACCATGAGAATTAGAAAACTGAAGTCACAGATAAAATTTACCTTTATATTTGTTATGTCTATAAAAATTTAATCCACATACTCACTTTTTATGTCATATAAGACAGTTAGGCTACAATGGCAGAATGGAATATTTACAGAAACGGACACCTGTCCTGAAAAATATTTCTGTCCTTTTACAGAAAAAAAAAGTTTCCTAACCCCTGGTGACAAAGTTTCTTTGTTCCTTCAAATAATAGATGCTTGTTACTCTTCTCTGTGGGTTATCTATTAATCAAACAATGATGTTCCAAGACATTGGTCTTTGTTTTACATTTATTCTACACAATCTATCAAGAAAATATCATTTATCAAACGAGATAGGTATTCTTCCTAGGGATAATATTATTCTTCTCATGTAAGAGAAAAAGTACTAAACACGTAGGTTCAGTTCATTTCTCCCAGTACTTACATGTAAGCTTGAAATTTATTATTGGTAAAATCATTTGATTGGTGGCAGTGAAAATAAATGGAGCATAATAAAAAAACTTTGGGCACACTTAAAGACTACAATATGGTTGGGTACTGCCAGCCCATACTGAAGTGACACATGCCTCTGATCTAGCACAGGCACATATTTACAACCAGCCATGTAGTGGCCAAGTTCTTATTCTTGGACTTTGTGTAGCAGCTGAAGCATATGTAGTCATCACAAAAGATATGACAGATCTTTTAGAAGTCTGCAAGCCATTCTTCTGGCCTTCAGATAAGCTCTGTACAGTCACCACACTTATCTAGGACTCAAGAACCCATAGATGTGGGCTTTGAACTTTTTCACGCCTGCTTTATTTAGGGTTCTTTAATGCTTATACCTCCCTTTCAATCTACCAACCCTAGATAGGAGAGAAAAGAGGTTGATGGAAACAGAAGAAGTAGACCTTTTTAGACTCAGTTCTTTGTAGTGATTTGACTCTTCATAGTCAGGATTTAAGCTGACTCATTAAACAGCAAACTAGCAAATTCAGCAAAAGTGACTACAACCACAGTAGCTGGAATTCAGAACCTCAAAACATTTTCTGGAGTGTTTCTCTCTAGGAGCATCATGAAGTGGAGTATGTATGTAAATCCTCTCAGAGTCCATACTAGGGTGTTTATCAGTTGCCAAATACCTCGTGTCATCTCACAGATCTGTTTCCAGCAGACAAACCCCACATATCCTCACACTTGGGATCAAAACAAAAGAATGTTTACATCCACTATACATAGCTGCCATACTTGGCTAAAACCAGAATGGGCAACTTCCACCAATGAACACCATAAGCACATAAAAAGGACAAGATCTGATACCTGCATTAAGAAACACTTAATATATCATAACTACAGATACCTAGAACCAACAAAAACAAAGAACAAGAACTTGACCAACCAAGATATTATGCTTCCTCTAGAAGCTACAATCCAATTGTAAAGGGCCCTGGGAAAAACAATTCAGTTAAATCACAAGATAAGGAATTCAGAATTGCAATGATCAATATCTTCAAGAACTTTAAAAAGGATATGAATATTTTAATGAATTCCATAGAATTTAATAAAGAAATAGAATCACTAAAGAAAACACAAACTGAAATAAAACTTGAAATGAATATGCAAACATGCCAAACCAAACCTTAGAGGAAATCCTTACCAATCAGTTAAAAAAACATGAAAGGAAGAACTTTAGGTGTTAAGGACAAGATAAAGAAATAGATACCTCAGTAAAATAAAATGTTAAATCTAAAACAAACAAAAATTCCAGACATTAAGCATCCAGGATATCTGGAACACCATCAGAAAGAACCTATGAATAAGAAAGAGGAAGAAGAAATCCAGATCAGAGGCACTATAGCATGTATATATTGTGTATGCGTGTGTGTGAAAATTTTCCCAACTAAAAGAAAAGATTGCAGAGCCAGGCAGTGGGGGTGTAAGCCTGTAATCCTGGCACTAGAGAAACAGAGGCAGGCATATCCCTGTAAGCTTGAAGCCAGCCCAGTCTAAAGAGTGAGTTCCAGTACATCCAAAGCCATACAGATAAACTCTGTCTCTAAAATCTTAGAGAGAGGGGGGGAGGAGATCTGCCAAGGTATAATAGTTGTATAATTGTACAGAACACCACATAGCAAGGACCAGAAAAGATAATCCTCACAACATATAGCAATCAAAACACTAAATGTCCAGGGCAAGGAAAGGTTCTTATAAGCCATAGTGGAAAAGGCCTAGTCTCACATAATGGCAGATATACTGCTACAAAAGTGATGCAAGTGTTAATGGAGTAATCACTAACATTTTAAAAATTGTATTTAAGGCTTATTTCATGAGATGGAACCCATATCTGTCATTGATAAAGTGACTAAGAGTCTAAAACGAGTTATGGATCCTAGGGATAAATTTATTACTGTTATTCTGCTAAAGGGACATGGTAATAACATGACTCCTAATTAAATGTTGCTATAATCATAAAGCATATGGAGTTAGTTTTGCATTATCCAACTATTCCTGGGCATAGAGCCTGCTATGAAATATAATTGATATTCACAATGATATTCCAATAGAGAAAACTGATTTTATCTTTGAAAGCTGGTATCAGTTACAAAGTGTCTCACTCAAACCGCATCAGAGAATCTGCTTCTTGCACTAGATGGGAATTTACACAAAGACTAAAACTGGAGAATGAGAGATTTTGGAGAACTCTGTCCTACATGAAATTTCTTTACCAAAGTACTCCCCTAAAGGGTCATGGATCTATGCAGAAGAGGTTGAAGAAAGATTATATGAGCCACAGGTGATGGATGACTCCAAAGACATATCTGGACACAAAAGGACTGGTATAAGTATGAACTCACATGCACTATAACAGCAGGAACATGGTCTACACAGATTCTAACCTGACAAAATATAAGCACTTAGAAAGGAAAATGGACACTGTTTTAATCCCCAACTTGGAAGCTATTTGCAATTGCTATCTGTTGGGAAAGCAAAGATGCATTTTCTCCAGTGAAATATCACTGGTTATGTCAAACACTTTGAGGCAGTCTCTCTCTCTCTCTCTCTCTCTCTCTCTCTCTCTCTCTCTCTCTCTCTCTCTCTCTCTCTGTGTGTGTGTGTGTGTGTGTGTGTGTGTGTGTGTGTGTGTGTGGGTATGTATTTATGAATATCTGTTTATTATGTTTAGTTTTGGATTCTTTTCTTACAGTTTTCTTACTGGTTTACAGTTTTTGTTTTTGTTTTTCAGGCGAAGAAAAGATATTAACGTGTATATGTAGGAAGTTAGGAGGATCTGGGGAGGGGAAATATGGTCAAAATATATTTTGAGAAATAAAATTGAAAAGAATTTAATTATAAAAAAGAAAAAAAGGGAGGATGGGAACTAGCTGGGAAAAGCAACAATATTGTGCATAACAATAACATTATTATTAATAGTCTTTCTATAACATAATAAATATATCATAAATTATTTCTGGAACAAAGAGAAAAGCATATGCAAAAAAGTAGTAAAATAGTGAATTGGATTAATCATCTTTTGTGGGCATTAGTGGAAACAAGAGGCAAATTTGTCATCTGTCGGGCTCCCTGATTTCTTCATAAGGAAAATATGTATAAAATATGTATATTTTAAAATTCTCTGACTTGTTATTCTATTATCAAAAGATTAAGCATGTAATCTAGAACATCTCATTGAAAAATTTTCTTCAAAATTATATGCATGACCATATGTTTGATTGAAATCCTTCTCAAGAAAGCTATGAAAGAGAGATTCAACCATACAAAAACTTCAATTATAAACAGCTAAAGGATTCATTTGACATTCAGGCACTCTCTATGACTTGTTTGTATGTTTCATTTTAAGAAAGGCATGTTGAGGTTTCACATATTATTATTTAAGATCTTTTCTAGGAACATGTGTTGCACTGTGCCAACATTTAGTCTTTCCACTATTTTGGAGTATTGTAACAAGAATAGTAGACATTATTTTCAATCTAATCTTAATGAGATAATATTCTAATAAATTAAATCAAGCAGATTATACAAATAAATTATGTACAGTTAGTGAAGCTGACAATATCTGGTCTTATAAATATACTTCTATTTTTATGCACCATAATTTAAAATACCAAAAACAAGTTAGAGAGAAGCAACAAAGGTAATTCATAAACATGATAGTAACTGCGTAATAATTAAAACTTTAAAGATGAAATATTGATTTGGGATTAATAGCATAAGAACTTTAATTGTCATCATTTGTTTACATATTTACATATTTAAACACTTGATGTGTATTACCTAAACACTATACATTTTGACATGTGTTTAATTAATATTTTAAACAAAATAGATTGTTATATATAACATTCAAATTTCATGTGCTTCCCATAACTTACTTAAATATCTATACCAAAATAAGAGCAACATCATCAATTCATTCCATTATGAAAAAAGGCAAAATTCAAAACAAAACACTGCAAAGTTAGAAAAAAAATAGGCAGCTAAATATTATGGAAAGTATATGACAAGCAAGTAAGTCTAACACTTGTCTCAAATTGTAATTCATTTTCTCTCACAAAAAAGGACATCAAACCTGTCCTGTGTGTGAAAATACAGCTATTATAAAGAGCAACCAGAAAATAATGTTTGCTAAAAGATCTCTGTTAATAACAATGAAAAGATACATCTCAATAAATAATCAAATTGATGTCATACATAAAATTTGGAATAAGCATAGATTTTATTTCAGATAGATTTTGTTAGTATTTAATACCTAAATCAATAATATTCTAAGTATGTAGTTAATGGGTAGTGCTATTCAAATGGTGTAAGAGTTTAGTCAGAATGCATTACTAAGTTTTGGAACATGTTCTACAACAGCATGATTATTAGCAATATAATACATTGTCCCTTTACAGTATATCTTAAATATGTTTAATGTATAAAAGGGCTTGTTATATATGGGACATGTTAATTATCCTAACTTACCATTTATCTACATGAAGGGCATGTCAAAACATCACCTTGTTTATCACAATATTCCAATGATTTATAAATAATCGTATTTAAAATGATAACATGTTTTCTTTTCTGATCTCCTTAATTAGTTATTTCTTTTTAAATATATTTTATTGATTTATTCATATTACATCTCAATTGTTATCCCATCCCTTGTATCCTCCCATTCCTCTCTCCCTCCCATTCTCCCTTTAAGTCCTTCCCCTGTGACTGTGACTGAGGAGGACCTCCTCCCCCTGGTATATGCTCATAGGGTATCAAGTCTCTTCTTGGTAGCCTGCTATCCTTCCTCTGAGTGCCGCCAGGCCTCCCTATCCAGGGGAAGTGGTCAAATATGGGGCACCAGAGTTCGTGTGAAAGTCAGTCCCCACTCTCTACTCAACTGTGGAGAATGTCCTGTCCATTGACTAGATCTGGGTAGGAGTTCAAAGTTTACTGTACGTATTGTTCTTTGCTGGTGCCATAGTTTGAGCAAGACCTCTGGGCCCAGATCTGCTCATCACAATGTTCTTCTTGTAGGTTTCTAAGACCCTCTGGATCCTTCTATTTCCCCATTCTCTCATGCTTCTCTCACCTAGAGTCCCAGTAAGATGTCCTCCCCTCTGACCCACTTTCCTGGTAAGTGAAGATTTTCATGGGACATATCCCTTGGGCTAGTGTCCGGATATAAGTGAGTATATACCATTTGACTCTTTCTGATTCTGGGTTAACTCACTCATGATCATTTCTAGTTCAATCCATTTGTCCACAAAATTTTGGAATTCCTTGTTTTTAATAGCTGAGTAGTAATGGGACCTCATGAGGCTGAGAAGCTTCTGTAAGGCTTCTGTAAGACACTGTCAAGAGAACAAAGCGACAGCCTACAGACTGGGAAACGATCTTCACCAACCCTACATCTGACAAAGGTCTAATATCCAAAATATATAAAGAGCTCAAGAAATTAAACACCACCAAACCAAATAACCCAATTGAGAAATGTGGCTTGGAACTAAACAGAGAATTCTCAACAGAGGAATATCAAATGGCTGAGAAACACTTAAAGAAATGCTCAACCTCCTTAATCATCAGGGAAATGCAAATCAAAACAACTCTGAGATTCCATCTTAACCCCATCAAAATGGCTAAGATCAAAAGTTCAAGAGACACCACATGCTGGCGAGGATGTAGACAAAGAGGAACACTCCTTCATTGCTGGTGGGAATGCAAACTAGTACAACCACTTTGGAAATCTATCTGGTGCTATCTCAGAAAACTGGGAATAGGGCTTCCTCAAGACCCAGCTATTCCACTCCTTGGAATATACCCAGAAGATGCTCCAGCATAAAACAGGGACATATGCTTAACCATATTCATAGCAGCCTTATTCATAACAGCCAGAACCTGGAAACAGCTGAAGTGTCCCTCAGTAGAATAATAGATAAAGAAACTGAGGTACATTTACAGTATTAGTTATTTCTTTATCCAGTGTGTATAATCCTCATGCAACTGGTACTAATGTTATATCACATAGTTTTTTTCAAGGTTCAAACTCTGCATATTCTCATTATAACATGAACATAGTCTTTCTTGTCTTGTTCTGTGATTTTATAACAAAATAGTACAAGCTAGGTGATTCTTGCATAATGAAATTTCCAGAAAGATAGTTGACTAGAGGCTATAATATGTAATACAGTCAAAAGAAGTCAAAAGGAGTAGAATGTATTGCAAAGAAGAACAGGAACAAGAACATTTGATACTCACAAAGAAGTGGAGAGAGTACAATCTTAGCAAGGAAGTTTCCTGGCAGAGTAAAAGGAAGCAAAAGATATACCGAAAGGTAAACTATGAAAATCAGCCAGACAATCCTACTCAGGACAAGCTCATAGGCCTCACAAACCTGATGTCCTATTTTACAGTGTGGTGGGACTATGATTCACCCTGCAGGTATATTAACAGTGGAGAAAATTTATATGTTCTCAAGTTATATGGGTTATAAAACAGTAGCTGTCATGAAATGAATGTATTTTTAAGCATTATACTATTTGAGGGACAACTATAGATTGAGTAGCCTTGCTTTGGCCTGGCATAGGCCCTGGGTAAGGGAATGCCCAAACTAGAATCTGTAGGAAGTAGAAAGACTGGACATTGACATGCCCAAGGAGGCAAGTAGCAAGATACTGGGCTCAGATAGTACAGTACATAGATAGTGAAGTCCATGGGGAAAGAACGCTCAATATCCTGTGACTGGGAAGAGATCTGACTAACTGAATACAACAAACATGGAGTTTGATAGCTGTGAGCCACGAACCTTGTTTCCCCTTTCCTCGTCCCCCCTTTCTCTACACCTTCCATCTCTTTCTTTAGAATTCATGTGACTTCCACGTGCATGTTGTCACACACATACACACACACACACACACACACACACACACACACATGATAGAGAGAGAGAGAGAGAGAGAGAGAGAGAGAGAGAGAGAGAGAGAGAGAGAGAGAGAGAGAGACTGTCCAGTATTGTTATCTTGGCCTCTGGAATGAAAGATTTTCATCAACTTAGATAGAATTTCTTCTACAGCATTACAGACTATACAATTTTATAATGTTACTTAAATACCTCTATCCTGTGAGGTACAGATACTTCATATTCTTAATATAGTTTGATTATTCTGTTACAATATGCATCTCATTTTAGCTCCCTCAGTTTTATAAGTGATTTTTAATTTGCATATATGTGAAGATAGACACTTTGCTATACAAATCTCTGTATCTCTGTCTCTGTCAGTGTCTGTCTCTCTGTCTCTGTTTATGTCTCTCTGTCTCTGTCTCTCTCTGTCTTTGTCTCTCTTTCTTCATGTATGTGTGTGTGTGTGTGTGTGTGTGTGTGTGTGTGTGTGTGTGTGTTCATGAGTGCATGACTAAGAGATTTAAAAAGATAAAACTCAGGGCTTTTGATCACTAGAAAAGGATGTTACCAATTAGTATGCCCAAGCCCATCTTCCATAGGCTTTGCTTAACTATAGTACTATGTAACCACCCTCATTTTGTCATACATAAGTCTCTCCACATTTAAAATAATCTCCTTCTTCTATACCTATTTAATTATTTCTTCTTTCCAAATTTGTGAAAAACACTCTATTTATTCTTTCTATTGTTTTGCTTTTTAGAAAATGTCATTAAATGATACTATACAGTTTGCAATCTTTGAGACTGTTTATTTCAATTAATCAACACCCACATTTAATTACCCACATTATTCCAGGTAAATATAGGAAAGAATGACCACTAAAATCTATGTATGAAGCTACTCAAATTTAAACCCAGTGAGGTAATCCTCAACATACTGAGACAGCACTTAAATTATGCAAGGGAAAGATAATGCTGACCTTTGTTTTGCAGGAATATCATTATATACTAGAAGTGACAGACTGCATTGTAAGTTGTTTTGAATCTGCCAAGTGGTAACTCATGAGTGCTATTACCAGCACCATTAAGGCTAATGTTGAAATTCACATGTAAGAAGACATGCAAGGATTCAGTAAATATAATACCACTGCACATTTATTGAAAGACATTAATCAATGATGAATTCAGCCACCCAATAAATTAATTAAAAAAACCCAGCAGAATAAAAAGATAATGACACAAAAAGGGTGGTGAGGAACACTAGAGTTAATCAGAATTCTTTAAAAGCTTAAGTTATTTTTATTTAAATTTAAGTAAATGTTATCAATGTCTAGAAACAGCTACTTCCTGCAAAATACTGCTCTCCTTACTTAGACAATTAAACAATTAAATGACCTCTTTATTTATTGTATACAATATATTTTTCTCATTTTTCTCCTCCTCTAATTCTATTCAGATATTCTCCAGCTGCTTATCTACCCAACATTCCCCCCTCATCCTCCGTGACCATCATAAAAAAAATCAAAAACAAAAAGTACAAGGACAAAAATCAAAACAAGCAATGCCTCAGAGACACACAGAATATGGCATTTAAAAGTGTTCTTACAATCCTGAATTTCTTCGACAACAAGACAAGTTAACTCCTGACAACACCCAGCCGACCTCAAAGAAGATGATGAGCATCAAAGAGCCTCCTTATGGGCATGGCTTAAAGGTGGCAAAGTAGCCACTGGGCAAAATGTCCTCGTTCCTGCTACAAACAGAATCTGCCTAAAAATGGGCAACTTAGATGCAGGCAGAGTCAATGGCCGCATTCTGCCAAGTCAGGGTAAGCAAGTCCTCAATAGTTCCTGCCCTGTGAATAAGTCTGGCAGAAATATTAGGCCAGAAATCTGAAGATGAGGCTCCAATGTTATACAGTGTATTGGGTGACTGGTCAGGCAGTAAACTGTCTTAAGTCAGTTTGTACATTTTGGAAGCTGCTAACCCACACTGCTGGTTCACTCAGGAATTTAAGTTTTATTCCTTCTCAAGTCTCTGAGGGGCATTGAAGATAAGATAGTATAGTTTTAAAACCAAGTTTAGCTGGTTAGGGGACAAGATGGTTTTAGATCAAGATAAAGAAGTTAAGCTATTAGAGTTGAGATAGGATAGATATTGAATCTCATTCAGAAATCGAGACCCAACAAGACAGTAAAAACACTTACTTCAAATTAGATGAATGCAGATGGCCAATTCACTATGAATGTAACATGTATAGAACTCAGTATTCTCATGATTGTCACATGGTTCTCCCTGATGTATGTAATTTGTTTTATACATGTGTAATAAAATAAAAGTGCTAAAAATTTTTTTAAAAATCACTTGGATCTAAGTACTAGCAGATGCCAAGAAAAAGATAAGAACAAGTATTTTATAGCATTAAAATGGTTTATATTTAAATCCTATTTTCTTCAACATTGTTTCAAGTTCCTTGGGAAATTTTATAATAGAAATGCCATAAGCCTTAAGAAAAACAAGCAAAGAGTACTAAAACAAACAAAAAATACAAAATGAAACAAAAAGTCTCCAAAGAATAATATTGAGTCCATTTAATGTTGACCAACTACTCCTGGGCATGGGGCCTGCCCCAGAATATGGCTGATATACCCAATGACACTCCTTTAGAGAAAACTAATTTTCCCTTTGCCAGCAGGTATCAATTGCAAATGTCTTATTGGTTAGAAGTGGTACCCCATGTCTGCTTCCCTTTCTCAATATTGGGACCCTATCTAGCTTGAACCTCTGCACATCTTGTATACACTGCCATCATCTTTGTGAGTTCATACTGTTTCTTTGGAGTATCCATCACTTCTGGCTTTTCTTATCTTTATGTTTACATAGATCCCTGAGCCTTGAGAGAAGGGGTTTGATGAAGGCATTGCAGTACTTGGTGCTATAAAGTCTCTTGCTCTCTGCCCATTTTCAAGCCACGGATCTCTATTAATTCTCATATACTGCAAGAATATGAAGCTCTTTTAAAAAGAGTCACATGAAATCTCTTTACTCAATGACTCTAAATTTTACTTTGAGGAGGAAAGATTTCCATTCAATAGCTTGTGAAATTTTCTACCACGACCTTTTGAAATTTATGTCTTATACATTATTTCTGTTGGCTCTGTACTACTCTTTCTACTTTGCTGTTGTTCCTAGATGCTGCCATTCATTCTCCAGCTTTTTATGTCATTTACAAAGGCTATTATTCCACCACTTTGAATTTTATTACAGTTTCTACACAATCAATTGTATCACATTCTCTGTATATTTTTTAGTATAGTTTCTTCTCGATGACCATTTTCAGCATTCTGTTCAATAGTGCATGGAAAATATGGTTCTCCCAATTATAGAACTCTGTTACCCTGTTCTCCTTTATTCCTTTTCTTACAGCACTATGACTTTCTGACATGTCATATAGAATAGTTGTTATATGTGTTGAGTTTTGTCTTTCTTCTCTAGAATATATGTCTGACCAAGATAGGGATATTTGTCTATTCAACATTGAAGTACCCCAAGTTTCAATAATAGATTTTGGTAAATTATAATAATTCAAGTATTTTTAAAAGGTTGAATGATAAATAGTATAATCATATTTTAACACTCAATAATAAAACTATAGGGTGTGTGGTATAACCAAAGCTGATAGAGTTTGGCTCAAAATAGGTCCTCTCCAAAAGTGGACTGGGTGAATAATATTGCAAGATGAGGTATTTCTGAAGATCCAGTGTGCAAGAATATTCATACAATTATACTACAGAACTTCAGTTCCAGGGTATTTAATGTCTTCTTCTGACCTCTGCAAGCCTGAGCCATGACTGTGATGCACATACATACATGCACTCACACATATCAAATAAAATAAATGAATCTCTAAAGCTAAACAAGAAAAATAGTTTTATAATATTGAAATTTTTCATTGAAGACCATAGATCATTTATTCATTTTTTATCTTTATGTCCCTCAGAAGATTCTTATTATTCATTTTCTAAAAGTCATAATATCTGTGTTTGAGGTTATCTATTTCATTTAATTTTCAAATACCTTTTAATTGTGATTTAGAAAATATATAGTATAAATGTTAACACCTTGCCCACTTTAAATATAAAGTTTTTATAGTTATCTGTTTACTACTAGAGTTCATTAGTGTCAAACACATTCAAGTTCAATATTGAAACAGTGTACGCACTCAACTGTATCTCTCATTTTTACTCACCCAGTCCAACCCTTGGAAAGCCTGTTTTACTTTACTTTCTGTTTCTACAATTGATAAATTACGTAAGTGAAATCAGAATTTATATTTTATTATAGGTCTTATTTAATTTACCATATTTTCTCAAAGTTTATTTATATTGTAGTGTGTATAGGATTTTTTTTTTCGTTTTTTGGACTAAATATCATTTTGTCAAGTAAATATCAGAAAAGGCTTAACATTTTCCACTGGTAAATGTTTAGGTTGTATCAACATCATAGGTATTGTGAATACATTGCCACTGTTTTCTATACTATTCGCCCTGTTTACATTTGGATGAACAACGGATTGCATCCTTTTATTTATTTTTATTGGCATAAAACTTGCTATTGAAAAAAAGAAAAATGAGTTCTAGTATGTACCATATACAATTTCCACTATTGGTAATATCTCATATTAATACTTTTGCCATAATACATGAACTAATCTAGCATTTTAACTGTTGTATATTTACACATACTTGCTTATTCTTTACCTTATGTCTCTTTTTAGAGTCTTTGTTGTTCTTGTTTGTTTATTTTATGTTTTCACCTAAAATATAACATTGGCATTAGATATCATAACTTTCTAATATCCTTTTAGAAATGGTGACTTTTTAATAATATGACTGTGAAAATACAAAATATTATTGGTATTATATTTTATCAGAAATAACGCAAAGTCTATCAGCAAATGAATGGAATAAATAAATTTTAATTAACCATGATAGAATTGTATTCAACAGAAAGGAATGATTTTTGATACATACTATAAGGATGAATGTTTTTAAATGGCAATTAAAGTAATTAGGTAAAATACATTCATTCAGAATATTTTCAGAATATCTGGAAAATTCAAACTAATGTAGTATAGCAGCTGATTGCTGGTTGACTGTAGGGTCTAGTAAGAAAAAGGAAGATTTCAAAGGAAATAGACTTTTAGAGGTAAAAGAAATATTTGTTAGCTTGACTCTGGTGATGGTTCCATGTTTGATTTGTGTCAACATTTATCTGATTATGCCTTTTCAATATGTTCCATGTATATGTATTCCACCATACTTAGTCCATGATGTGAATAAGAACTATGATTCAGATTTCCTGACAATTCTTCCCATGATGAAGAACTGTAATCAAGCATGTTCAAATGAATATTTACAAATATTTAAAAATCATTGCAGTAATTTCTGGTGTTTCAAATTACCGTAATATAAAGCTTGTGGAAAATTAGATACTTTATAACAAAGAATTAGGCATTAAAAAGGAAACCAATTACCATCAATTATATCACTCAAAGATAATCATCATCAGTATTTTGGTGTGTTTATTTTATATTATGTCTTCTATAAGACATAGATTATTTGTTTACTATCATCAAGTCACATAAAATATCAAAATTTATTTCACTAAACATTCAAAATAGATTTAAATTTTGCGAGTTTAAAATTAAGACTGAGATATATATATATATATATATATATATATATATATATATATATATATATATATATATTCTTTTTGAGACACAGATGTAACCATTTCTAAGAGTTACACGAGTGGTTTATTACTTAAATTTTATTATTTGTATTATTATTTTATATACATAATGTGTATGTTATGTAGTGTCTGTTTTGGTATGTGTGTGTATGTGTTGTGTGGGCTTGGAAAGAGGTGTTGATGTATCACAATGCCGTATTGAAATCAGTACAACTTTCAGAAATCAGTTTTCACTTTGCCCTATGCATTACAGGAATTGAATTTAGGTCAACAGGGCTATGCTGCTAGTGATTTTATCTGCTGAGCTTCACTCTTACCTGCCTCTACATGCCTTATTAACACATGAAACTATGAAAAGTACAGTGAGGTTTTTAATCTCATAGTCACAATGGTATCTATCACAAAAAGCAGAAAATAATAAGTGTCATTTTGTTGTGGAAAGTTACACTCTTATGCAATGTAGAGAGAAGGTAACATATTGCAGAAATTTTATAGTAGAATTTTAATTATTCCTCAAAAGGTAAACAGTCGTATGATGCAGCAATTCAATTCCAAGGCACATACACTACAGGATGAAAGGCATGTATCCACGCAAACTCTATAAATGCTCATGGTAGAAGAAATCATAGGTGGAATAGTTTTGTGTTTTATGTGGTTTTACATTTTTTTCTATTAATGTTCTTATCTTGAAAATCATTTGGTATAATAAACCCATATAAATTTTATTCTGATGAATTAAAATATATATTGTACCTAACATTACAAAGCAAATCAATTTTCCTAACATAGTGTTAGCCTATTACTTTTCAAATTATTTTGTGATGAGCTACAGAATTACCTGGGTATTGTATTCTTGTGTTGTCTGAGTACTTACATACATAAGAGCATGTGTATTTACACATTCTTAGATATACATAAAAATTTGGCATTTTCCTTTTCTTTTTCTTTCTTTTCTTTTTTCTTTTTCTTTTTCTCTTTTCTTTTCTTTTTTTTTCATGATTTTTATTTTTATTGAAAGTAGATCCAATACATCCCAACCTACCCAACTAGTTTCTCCTCCCTCTACTCCTCCTACCAAACCCTATATCTATACCATATCCCATAAATATCACCTTCTGTTTCTTTTTCAAAAAAGAGCAGACCTCAAAGAACTAATAGCCACAAAAGGCAAAACAAGATACAATAAGTCCTCATATTGAAGCTAGACAAGGCAGCCCAAAAGAGGAAAAGCATCTCAAAAGCAGGCAAAACACACAGAGTTACACCTGCCCCCACTGTTGGGCCTCTCACTAATAGCCATAGCATACATACAAAGGATCTGGTATAGACTCATGCAGCCTCCATGTTTGATGCTTCAGTCTCTGTGATCCCATGTGAGTCCTTAGTTGATTCATTATACCATATTCTCCTGATGTCCTCCATCCCCTGTAACTGCTACAAACTTTTCTCCCCCTCTTCCATGGGGGATTCTGGTCTCTGAGAGGAGGGACCAGAGGAAGACCTCCAAATTAGACTCTCTGCATAGAGTCTGGCTGTGGGTCTTTGTACTCACTCCCATCAGCTGCCTGAAGAAGTCTCTCTGATGAAGACTGGTCAAGACACTGTTCTATGAGTATAGCAGAATATAATTAGGAATAAATTCATTTATTTTATTTTATTTATTTATATGTTTGTTTGTTCATTGCCAGTTGTGTTTGATTTAGGAACCAGAGACTTGATAGCCCAGAAACTTAGGGCATTTGTTTTCATTCAGGGTAAAATGAGCACGTTCTTCACCAACTAAATATTCATGATCTTTTATTTTATTTTTTATATTTGTTTTTTAAAATCTCATATACATGAGTATTTTGTTTACATCATTTTCCCTTCCATCTCCAACTCAAGTCCTCCAATGTCATTTCCATGACTCCTCAAATTCCTGAACTTTTGTCTATAATTATTGTTACACATATATGTATGTACTCATGTGTTCACATACATTTACACATGTAAACATAGAATTTACTGAATCCATTTAGTGTTTTCATATATGTGTGTGAGTAGGGCTGACTTAGGACTGTATAATTTATTAGGGAGCAGGTCTTCGATGAAGACCTATTCTCATTTTCAGTTGTAATTAAATGGTTGTAATATTTCATCTAGGGATATGTCCTTGGGAAATTTTTTCTATCAATATTGGTATGTCAACTGGTATTGTTTATTATATGGGTTTTATTTAGGTGTTCCTGTTCTTACTAAATTATGAGTATGACTTTCCTGCAATGTAGATAAGATAATATTTCACAGACTTCTTGTCACTTTGCCTCTTACAATGATTATCCTCCATCTTCATCTACATTTCCTGAGCCTTAGGTAAAGGGTTTATGCTATAGATGTATCAATTAGGGTTGGGTACTCCATAGTCATTTGTTCTCTGCACTTTGACAAGTTGTGGTTTTCCATGATAATCTCCATTTGATGTAAATACAAGTTTCTTTGATTATAAGATGGAGCTATATTTATCTGAGGATATAAGAATCAGCATTTAGAATGCAGTTGGGGATTGGACTACCTTAGGAAAGGGGAAACAGTAACTTTCCTGTAGGGTCCATGATCTCACTGATCATAGGTAGTAGGGTAGGTTTATAGTTCCAGGCAAGAGTTTCTTCCCCTTGAGTGGTCATTAAGTACAATTAGATGGCTGTTGATTAATTCTAAAATAAAAGTGACACTATGAAAACCTTAGCACTATCTTGCCAGTTTATTTATTGATGAGGTTTAGGACTGGGTAGGACTATTGGTTACTTTTCTCCTTTGGCAGTTTGTAGATTCTAAAATGGTTAAATTTCATGCATCCAGATGCATCATGGGAGAGATAGAGATAGGAAATTACCAAGTGTTTTTCCTGTGGTACTCATTAAAATAATAGACTTGTGAATGGATAAATAAGGGAATGAATGAATAGGTAGGCAGATGCTGTCTCTGTATCAGAATACATTTATTTCTCTATATTTCAAGGCATCATGAAAAAAATATAACGGAACTTGCAGAAATAATCATGAACTATGAGCTTGATGTTGAATAATGCTTAGAAAATGAAATAGGAAAAGAAGAGTAGGATCAAGAAAAATGTTAACAATATATGCAGGCAGGGAACTACAAATTTTCCTTTATGAAGTACATAGTTGGAAATTTTGCAGCAACTCTTATTTTATAAGTAAAGCTATTCAAAAATTAATAAGAAGTACTGAGATACTAATTTTAAAAAGGAATCTAAATAAAATTCATGGTCCTATACATTGCAAAATAGCAATTAAAAGTAGAAAATAAACATTAAAACTTGTGATGAAACAAAAATAAAGTTAAAAAATAATAATATGCCATATGGCATGCATTAAAGTTTTAAAATTATAAAGCCATGATCATACTCCATCAGGGTGGACCTAAATTATAAAATAAATAAATTATAAAAATCTATGTCAAAATATAAAAATATATTAAAGTTTCATGACAGAAATTATAGTTGAGAATTTTAAATGCATAATAAAGGAGTATATATATTAATGAATGAAGCTATAAATGAATAAATTTTTAAAAGAAAAAATGTTTAAATTGCATTATAGGTAATAGGATAAGAAAAATTATCAGGAGTGAGGAGATGACTCAGTAAATTTCCTTACTACCAAAACTGACAGTTTGAGTTCTATCCCTGTACTGTATATGGTATAAGAAGTAAGAATACAACCAGTTTCATCAAGTTGTCCTCTAATACAAACAAAAAAACAAAAAACAAACACAAACACACACAGAGAGAGAAAGAGAGAGGGGGGGAAGGAGATATTAACATGCTAAGACACATTTGTTTTATGGCTTTAAAATTCGGGGAGAACACTGACTATACAATATGAGAATAAAGCAGATAATATAAAATTGTTTCTCTAATTCATTCTAAAAAGATGACTGAAAAATTATAATCTAACATATATTTAGCTTAACAGTAAGATTATATATATATATATATATATATATATATATATATATATTTTAATACAGGAGATTCAATATTAAGGGAGAAGCACAAGCTTAATATACTTAAATACATTTAAAATGTTATTTCCCCTGAGGCAGCAGCCCGTGCAACCTGACCAACACAGTTCTCATCTGGGCCCAGATCCAGTGCTTCAAGTTGAACAATCCCAACACCTAATCCATCTATGAGCTACTGGACCACACAGAGGAGTTGGTACTACCAAACCAGATCTGGTAGCACATCACTGCCACTGAAGATAAAAACCTGGATGTGATCAAAGAAGTTTTGGTGATGGTCTGTTATTAATGGTGCTTCAGAGATCAGAATCCTTGAGCCAGACCAATGACTCATAGAAATTAGTATGTGCATATAGAACTGTGTGGGAAAAAATACATATTGAGTGAGACATTGAAGTTTACAGTGCCATTGTGGCAACTGAATTTGCAATGGAAGGTTGGAAAGATGAAGGATGGGAGTGGTGCTTACACAGTGAAGAAGGGCTGAACCGTGTTGATGCTCCTGGGTGGTGCATGGACCCAGGGGCCATGTCTGGGTCCGTGGTCCTATTGCAGAGTATGTGGCCAGTGTGATACCTGTTAACACTGAAGGCAATGCAGATGTCCATGGTGGTCTCTGCCACCACAGTATGAGGCAATGTTAATGTCCTTGGTCCATGATACCCCTGGGGGATATGAAGATGTAAGTAGCTTATGCTGCCACCCACCAGAGGCCATGTTGATGTCTTTGGTCCATAGTGCTGCCAGGAGCAATGTCTAGGTCCCTGGTCCTGCTGTAGCTGGAAGAGAGGGGAGGGCATATTGATGTCCTTGACCTGTGTTACCACCAAAGGCCATGTGGATGACAATGGTCTATGACTGATGCTGCCTAAGGCTCTGTTGATATCGATGGGCCAGGCTGCCACCAGAGAATGTATTGGTATACCTGGCTTGTACTGTCACTGGAGTCCATGACATGTGTTGATGTCCATTATATGTACATACTGTCACAAGATAATATGTGGACAATCGTGAACTGAACTACTTTTCACTATAAAGGACAAAGATGTTTCTTTTTCATTGTTGTTGATGAATTCTGACTCACAGTTGATAAAGGAATATATAGAAGGCTTCTATGACAGCCCCCCAAAGTAACAACTTAGACAGGAAACTATCGAAAAGAAGCCTTAAAAATTATAATAACTGAATTTTCAAACCTAAAATTTTTTCAAACTCACCAACAATTAATGAGACACAGTATAAAACCCACAAAAAGTCTACAGAAATTATGCAAATCCATAGAGAATTGGACAACATACTACTGAAATGTCCATATATATTCAATGAATCAACACATCAGCAGAATTAGTATTAGTAGTACAATGGCAATATAGGCCAAAGGGATGTGCTGATTTGATGCAATCTTAGACAAAATTCTACTGAGTTTCTTCACTGTAAGAAAAAAATACAACTTTAAAATTCAAATGAAAGGACAAAAACTGTGTTACCAATGTAGTCACTAATAAAAGGTAAAGTGCTAAAGGCATTACACTACATGATTTCACAGTGTGACACAGAGATTTGATATTACAAATCATTTTATTTGCACATAAACAGATATATAGACCAAAAAAAAAATCAAAGAACCAGGAATAAGCATATACTGGTGTGCCCATTTGATTTTTGACAAAGCCACAAACACTCATTGATAAAAACATCTTTTTAGAAAGTGACACTGAAAATCAAGATTTCTACAAATGGAAGTATGAAACTAAATCTTTTTGCTCTGTGTAAAAAAAATGTAAAATGAATTAAAGGCCTTAATATGAGACCTAAAATTCTAGAACTGATAGAGGAAGGTAGTAAGGAAAATTGCAAGAAGTAAGTACATTGGGGGGAAAAACCACTTCAACCAGGAAACAATCTAAAGATCTGACAAATTAGATTGCAGAAAAAATTGCTTCTGCAGAGTGAAAGAAACCAAGAGTAAAACCAACATACAAAATAAGATAAAAATCTATGCCACCTATAAGCCTGACAGAATATTAATATGCAAAAACTTACAACCTTAAAAAGCTCAAACAAAACCCAACCAAAAAGTTAGAAAATTCTCAAAGTGTAATATATAAATAAGCAGTAAATATGAAAAAGATGTTTTTAAAGTTTTTTCTTTTTCCTAAATTTATTTTAATTTATATATTCACTTTACATCTCAATCATAGCCCCCTCCCTTCTTTTTCATGGTCCTTTCCTCCCACCCTCTTCCCTTTATTCCCTCTCCCACCTTCTCTTCTGAAAACAGGACCCGCCCCATCCAACCCACCCCAGCACATCAAATTGCATCATGACTGAGTTCTTCCTCCTCCATTGTGGCCAGGCAAGGCAGCAAGGTTAGGACGAAGTGATCAAAAAAGGCAGCAGAGTCCATGTCATAGATCACCTGCTTAACTAATTAGGAGACCCATGTGAAGATGAAACTGCCCATCAGATATAGAGATAGATATTTATATAGGTAGATATAGATATAGTATAGGTATAGATAAAGATATATGGGGCCTAGGTCCAGCCTATGCATGCTTTTTGATTGGTTCTTCCAACTCTGTAAGGCCCCATGGGTCTATGTTAGTTGACTCTGTTGGTCTTCTCATGTCATTCTTGTACCCTCTGGGTCTTTATGTCCTTCCCTCTCACTCTCCTACAGAACTCTCAGTGCTCCACCCCAACACCATTAAGGATACTTTGCTATGTTTACAGACAGGAGCCTAATTTGACCATTCCCTGAGAGGCCCCATCCAGCAGCTGATCTAATCAGATGCTGAGACTCAGTATTTTGCTTTTTTATTAATATATTTATTTAATCACTTTACAGGCTGATTGCAGCCCCTTCCCCCTCTGCTCCAAGTCCCACACTTATACCCTTCCTTCTAGTCCCCTGTTTTCCCCTTCTCAGACAAGAGAAGGCCCCGGCATTGGTACACACCTACCCTAGCACATAAAGTAACATCAGGATTAAGCATGTCCTCTCCCACTGAGGCCAGACAAGGCATCCCAGGGAGGGGAAAGAGATCAAAAGACAAGCAGTAGAGATAGAGATAGCCCTACTCCAATTGTTAGGGGACCCACACAATGACTAAGCTGCACATTTACTACATATTTGGAAGGGACCTAGGTCCAGTCCATGAATGCTTTCTGGTTGGTGGTTCAGTCTCTGTGAGCCCTATGGACCCAGTTAGTATATTGCATAGGTTTTCTTGTGCTGTCCTTCACCCCTCCAGCTCCCTCAATTCTTCCTGCCCTTCTTCCACAAGACTCCCTGTCCTCTAACTATTGTTTGACTGTGAGTCTCTGCATTTATTTTCATCAGCTTCTGGATAAAACCTCTCAGAAGACAGTAATTATAGGCTTCTGTCTGTAAGCATAGTATAGTATCATTAATAGTGTCAGGGGATCGCTCTCCCCCATCAGGTGGTTCTCAAGTTGGGCTAGTCATTGGTTTCTCATTCTCTCAATCTCCACTCCATCTTTATCCCCACACTTATTGCAGGCAAGACAAATTTTGGGTCGAATGTTTTATGAGTGGGTTGATGTCTTGCTCTCTTCACTGGAAGTCCCACCTAGCTACAGGAGCTATCAACTTCAGCTTCCTTAACTCCCACTGCTAGGAGTCTCAGCTACGGTCACCCCCATAGATTCCCTGAAGCCTCCCCCATTCCAGGTTTCCAGTTCATCCCAGAGATGCCTCCCACTGATTTCCATTCTCTCTCTCTCTCTCTCTCTCTCTCTCTCTCTCTCTCTCTCTCTCTCTCTCTCTCTCTCTCTCAATTCTGCCATTCCTCCACTCTTCCACACCTGATTTCCACACCATTCCCCTCCCTACCCCCTCTCTCACCCAGTTCCCTCTATCCATCTATTTCAGATGCCTTATTTATTTCACCTTTGGAGTGAGATTCAAGTATTCTCCATTGGTCCCTATTTGTCTTCTTTGGGTCTGTGAATTGTAGCATGTTTATCCTGTATTTTATGGTTAATACCAATTTGTAAGTGAGTACATATCATGCTTGTCTTTCTGGGTCTGGATTACCTCACTCATGGTGATCTTTTCTAGTTCCATCCATTTTCATGCATATTGCATAATGTCTTTTTTTAATAGCTGAGTAGTATTCCATTGTGTAAATGTACAACATTTTCATTATCCATGTGTCATTTCAGGGACATAACACTGCTATGAACATAGTTGAGCAAGTGTCCTCATGGTATAATAGAGCATCATTTGGAATATGCCCTGGAATGGTATACTGTGCCTTGAGTTAGAAGCATTCCCGATGGTACTGCCATAAAAACAGACAGGTTGATCAATGCAATCTAATTGAAGACCCATAAATAAACCCACAGACCTAGGGACATTTGATTCTTGACAAGGAAGCTGAAACCATACAATATTACACATCTTTAACTAACAGAAAATGATAAATAAGTGCATTGAGATTCTATTGCACACCAGTCATAATTATTTTTTTCATTTTTTATTAATTCATTCTTGTTACATCTCAATGGTTATCCCATCCCTTGTATCCTCTCATTCTTCCCTGCCTCCCATTTTCCCCTTATTCCCCTCCCCTATGACTGTTCCTGAGGGGGACTTCCTCCCCCTGTATATGCTCATAGGGTATCAAGTCTCTTCTTGGTAACCTGCTATCCTTCCTCTGAGTGCCACTAGGCCTCCCCATCCAGGGGAAGTGGTCAAATATGGGGCACCAGAGTTTGTGTGAAAGTCATACCCCACTCTCCACTCAACTGTGGGGAATGTTCTGTCCATTGACTAGATCTGGGTAGGGGGTTATTCATAATAGCCAGAAACAGCCTAAGTGTCCCTCAGTAGAAGAATGGATAAAGAAACTGTGGTACGTATACACTATGGAATACTACTCAGCTATTAAAAACAAGGAATTCCCGAAATTTGTGGATAAATGGATTGAGCTAGAAATGATCATAATGAGTGAGTTAACCCAGAAGCAGAAAGACTCAAATGGTATGTACTCACTTATATCTGGACACTGGCCCAAGGGGCATGTCCCACGAAAGCCTTCACTTACCAGGAAACTGAGACAGAGAGGAAGACATTCTATTGGGACTCTAGATGAGAGAATCATGGGAGAATGGCAAAGTAGAAGGATCCAGAGTGTCCTAGAAACCTACAAGTAGAACATTATGATAGGCAGATTTGGGCCCAGGTGTCCTGCTCAAACTAAGGCACCAGCCAAGGATGAGTCATAATTATTATCCTGTAAAAATTACAGAAACAGGTTTTGCTTGCTGCAGCCATGGTCAACCCCACCTTGTTCTTTGACATTATGGTAGGTGGCGAGCTCTTGGGCCACATCTCCTTCGAGATCTTTGCAGACAAAGTTTCAAAGACAGGAGAAAACTTTCATGCTCTGAGCACTGGAGAGAAAGGATTTGTATATAAGGGTTCCTCCTTTCACAGAATTATTCCATGATTTGTATACCAGAGTGGTGATTTCACATGTCATGACAGCACTGGCAGCAGGTCCATCTCTGGGGAGAAATTTGAGGATGAGAATTTCATCCTGAAGCATACAGGTCCTGGCATCTTGGCACCATGGCAAATGCTGGACCAAACACAAATGGTTTACAGTTTTTATCTGCACTGCAAAGACTGAGTGGCTGGATGGCAAGCATGTGGTCTTTGGGAAGGTGAAAGAAGGCATGAACATCGTAAAAGCCATGAAGCACTTTGGGTTCAGGAATGGCAAGACCAGCCAGAAGATCCCCATTTCCGACTGTGGACAACTTTAATTCTTTTGACTTGTGGGCGTCTTAACCACCAGAACATTCCTTCTGTAGCTCAGGAGAATGGCCCCACCCCATTTCTCCCAGCACCCTGTAATCTCTGCCCTCACTGAAGTTCTTTGGGTTCCATATTATCTTCATTCCCCTCCATTTTAGCTGGATTGCAGAGTTAGGTTTATGATTATGAATCAAAAGTAAATTGGAAAAAATTACAGATATACTAACTAGCAAGAAAGTGAGAAAAACTGAGCCCTTAAACACTGGTGGTGGTAATAATGAAAATTAGTCTAGCCACTATGGATAAGTATAATTATTTTCTAAGTAGTACAAAGTATCAAATGACTCATGTATACCACTTCTGAAAATATACTCAAAGTAACATAGCATACTACAAATATACCTAAATACCCATGTTTATTATGATACTATGGCTAAATGTTATGTTACAGAATTAGCCTCAGCAACCATAAAATGTGAATGAATAACTAAAGTTGTATGAGTGCATAACACATAATTAGTTAGCCATAATAAAGAATATAATGTTGCCATTTGAAAGAAAATGAGAAGACATTGAAATGATTATATTATGCAAAATAACCCATATTGTGAACGAAACATATTTTCTCATATATATTTTCCATCACTATAAGCCAAACAAAGGCTACTTGTCAACAATTATATAAAGAGCTATAGACTACATGTTCAAGCAGTTTGTGTCTTCGATTTTGCTTTGGTTCAATTCAGAATGCACAGTTTTAGTTAAAAATAAGTCACTGTTAGGTGCGTCTGATTATGCAATCTGTTGAGCTTACAAAAATGAAGATCATATATTAATTCATTGTATCATCACTATTATAAAATACATGGCAGAAGCAACTCAAAAATGGAAAGATTTATCTTACAATTTCCAAAAGGTTCCAGTCCATTATTGTAAGGAGAGTTTGTAAACAGAAATGAATCGATACATGGTGATAGGAGAATGAGGCAATGGCTGCTCATGTGGCAGGGATCACAAAAAAGAGAACAAAACAGAAGCTCAAAACTGGATTAAAAGCTATTATCAGCTTATCCTCGGTGACTGATTTCCACAAGCTATGCTCTAATCTCGTAAAAGCTCCACAGACTACAGCATAAAACCATATGCTGGGAACCAGTCACTTGAGTTATAAACCTATATAGCCAATTTCAAATTAAAATCATAAGTTGTATCTGATGACACAAAACTGTAATGCTAGCTATTAGGAAGGCAAAAGCAGGGGGATTGAAACTTCAAGGTCTGCGTAGGCTACAGGGATAGCACATGACCAGTTTGAAGAACTTAGTCAAACCTTATCTCAAAAGAAGTGCATACTTTCCCAATAGTATGATATCCAATACTCTAGGATTTATTCAATTATATAGCTCAAGTGACAAGGATGATCATGCTGTGGTCTGGACCTTTGCCCAAGCATTTATTCCTTCTTAGACCCCAGTTGAAACTGTCAGTATATATGGAAATTGGAACAATATTATCAGGTGCAGAATTCTAGACCTGTAGGCATCAAAGATTCTGCCAGAGGATATGCAGCCATCCTTCTTTATAATGAATCAGTCAAAATGGATTTAACAATATAATTTTAGAAGGAATATAACTAACTGTTATTAGGTACTGGAAATATGAAAAGCCACTGAAATTTCAGAACCCTGAAACTTAATAGGATTTTTTTCACCTGTGCTTGTGTCTTAATGAGAACTATTGTGTTTGTCACTTTCTGTTGATCCTGTCCAATCAGCATGCTACAATCAATGGAATAGTTTAATGTGACCTTTTGTGGATTGACCCAGTGGTCCTGATCTCTACATACTATATCATTTTGAAGTAAAGTTAATATAATCACCACATAAAATTGCAAACTAATACAGTTTATCCCTTATGAATATGAATTAATTCTAATATCCTCTTTAGAATGGAGAAGAACACATTTACTAAATGAATGGTAGTGTGTAATACATCAAAGAGCTTATTAACAAAGCCATAGTAATGACACCATGTTTAACACAAAATCAGTAATCAAAATTGCTACTTGGTTAACACTATGGTAATTTAGACTCATTCATCAAAATATACTCAAATTCTGCCTTTCTGACTGGATATTTGAATATAAATATATTAAATAGTATTAAAACTCTTACATTTTAATACCTTTAACAATAAGTTACTTCTAAATATCCTTTATAATATAAAATATGTCATACTAACTTTTAATAATTTTTGAGGTTTTGTATTTTTCTTCTTATTAAATACTTAATATAGGTATGGTATGTGTTTTGAATAAATTAAACTCCACTTCCTCACAACAATGAGCTCATTATCCTCAACACCACTTTCCTTTCCAATTTCATGTGTTGTATATATGTTTAAAACTGAAATTCACTTAATATTGCCAGTATGTGCATGGCACAGGGCCATCTACAAAAGCATGGGTATCTTCTCAAGGCTGGCATCCCTGAACAAAAATATAAAAACAAACAATAAAAACTTCACTGACCCTCTTCCAGCAGCCACCAATTGCCAATAGCTCCTCAGCTAGCAGTAGTACTTTGTCAGACCCTCTCATCTATACTGGGATTGTGACTTATCTTGATCTTATACATGTCTTATGCATGCACCCACAGTTGTTATGAATCCATGATTACAACTGTCCTTCGATATCTGAAAAAAACACACTTTGCTGTACTCATCCATTACCTATAGCTCTAACAATATTCCCAATCCCTTCTTCCACAGTGAATCTCGAGCCTTGGAAAGAGGAGGGGTGTGATATAAATGTCCCATTTTTGACTGACTAACCCCCAAAATTTTACTCTTTGAACATTAACCAGTTGTGGAGCTCTATGTTCATCCCTATCCAATACAAAAGAAGGTTCTCTGATGAAGGTTGAGAAACGCACCAATCTATGGACATAAAGATAAGTATTTATAGAGCAGTTTAATTCTATTTATCTTATTGAAAAATAGTAGTAAGTTTTCTACTAAGACCTATTACACAATCATCTTCAGTACTGTAGCCTAGATAATGGTGACAGGAAATAGTTCCATCTTCTAGAATAGACCCTAAATCCAATCAGAATGTGTTGGTTTTCTCATAACAACTGAGCTACTAATGTACAAATGAGAATATTTTTCTATGACAGTTATCATTGTAGCTCACATAATTCACAGCTTAGTAAGACTATTAAATAATTCCTTTTACACCCGTACCATGCATAGATTATTCCATCACAATGAAAGCTAGTTGATGGAGATAAAAACTTCTGAGCCTGTATCAGACTGATTCTCCATGTCCTGTAATTCAAGTATATAATGTCATCAAAAATAGTCTTTTCATCAACTTCTCAAACAGCAAAGAGGAATGACAATAGCCTGACATGTTTTCTGTGAGATTTTAGGACCCATGGGCCAACATCTGAAAAAGGGGTAAACCATACTTACATTGGGATATTTGAGGGTCTATGGTGTCTGGAAAATGTATCGTTCCTCTTTTATGGGGCAACTTAATTTAAACTGTTTTTATATGTATACCTGTACTTATGTTTTGAAGCTTATAGAGTAATAGGTTCCTATGCAGTTTTTTCAGTTCTCACTCTCTTCACTACCTTCACACCCCACTTTCTAGCACAATTAACCATTCCTGTTCCATTATTCCTCTTTCCCACTTCATATATTCTTCATTCTCTTACTCTTCCTTTGACATCCCACACTGGCCCCTAACTAGTGTCATGACTTCTATGTGTACTCCAATTAAAAATACATATCTAAGATTCAAAGCATCTACACATGAAGGAGTGTGTGTAATTAGGCCAAAAGTTAACAAATGGGACCTACTGAAATCTAAAAGTTTCTGTAACTTAAAAGAGACTGTTAATCAACTAAAAAGCAAGCCCAATGAAACATAGGATTCATAAAAAAGGGGCTATGAAAATATACTGCTATATGAGCTGATTGAAGCTACAGAATAAGATCCAGTCTCAGGAAAAACAAAGCATAACTACAACGGACACCAAAGAAATTCAGAATACTAAAAGGGAATACTTTCAAAACCTTTACTCCATACAAAAGTGCAACATAATAAAGATTATAGATAACAAATATTATAGCCAGCATTATCCTAAATGGTGAAAAACTCAAAATGATTCCATTAAAATCAGGAATAAAATAAAGGAAAAGGAAAGTTTAAGAGACCCATTAGATAATATTTCATATTTATCCAGGATTGGAACAGAAAAGGAAGGAAGAAAATCTAGGAAAGGGCATATGAGATTCTTCAAACCATATTCTGTTATTAGAGGATTTCAATGTTCCCCATGAGTATGCCTGCTTTGTAATCCCTAATGTGCTCCCTCATTTACTGGGAGCAGTCTCTGAGATACCTAGTCTCTGAACAAATATGTGAATGGATATCAGCCTTCAGCAACTGAAAACTTAGTTAATTACACTCCTTGTAATTAGATATTTGTAAGGAATATCCTCATGGTCATCATTATTAAGACAATGGTAAAAAGAAAAAAAAAACTGGAGGCGAAAGTGAATGAGAAGTTCCGTCTCTGAGTTGAGCATTATTCTTAACAAAAAATTAGATATTAAATTGGAGATCTATGTAGAAAATAAACATTTAAGTTTGAAGCTTAGGAGAGAGAATTCTACTTTGACTTCATTGTGGCTTAGGAACATACTCTGTGACTTTGGTACTATTAACATTGTTACATTAATGGCTAAGGATGTTGTCTCTAGTCAGTATTACTTTACGAAACATGTAACAATTCCTATAAGTAAGGCAGTTTAAAACAAAGCCACACATGCATCATATTATTACATACAAAATAATCCATGATGAACTACCGAAAAGCAAGGTGCTGTCCTCCTCTGAGGAAGACTCTCTTTTTGATTTCTCCATTCCATCCATATTACTTGGTTTGAGACCTCCTACATCTTTAAAAGCAGAAACAAGCCAAATCTTTCTTCAGCTACTGAATATATATATATATATATATATATATATATATATATATATATATATATATATATATATTTAAAAATTAAATTCAAAATATCAGCAGTAGCAATTATTTTCCTCTACTTTTCCATTCTTGTTCTCTATTGACACTAATGCAGCATATTTTCATTATTTCACAAGCCTGTTTAATGTTTTCTTTGGCCTTTAAAAATTCAGTAAGTTTTAATAGCTTTTCCTCATATTTATTCATTCTGTTTTCTGTTATCAGTTTTAACTTCTTAGCCCATATAGTATTTTTTATCTGAAATTTCCATGTTTTATCATTACTATTTTGTTAAGGTTTTCTACATATTTCCTAGTTTCAAGAGAATTTGTGTTTTTTTAAAAACATTTTTATAATGGCACTTTAAAATACTTGCAATCATAATCCCAGCATCTATTTTACTCCTGTGTTTTCATGCAATTAACTTTCTGCTTTTTGTTATTTCTTGTTCTTTTTGTTTGTTTGTTTGTTTTTTGTTTTTTGTTTTTCGAAACAGGGTTTCTCTGTGTAGCCTTGGCCAAGCTGGCCTCAAACTCACAGCGATCCACCTGCCTCTGCCTCCCAAGTGCTGGGATTAAAGGCGTGCGCCACCACGCCTGGCTATTTCTTGTTCTTGAGGTGAGTGGTTTTTTTTAATCCTCCTTCATGTCCATGTTCTATTGTGTGATTCTGAATAAAATTCATGTTTTTTCCTATCAAGTAGCTCTTCTTAATATACAGTGCATGAGAGTGCTATATGGAAATAACTCAAAACATCCCCACTAAGATCAGGAACTATGCAAGGAAGACTACTCTGTCTGCTTCTATTCAGTACAGAACTTTAAGTCTTAGCGAGAGGAATATGGCAAAGGAAAGTAATAAAAAAGGATACAAATAGTAAAATAAAACTCAAGTTATCCTTATTTGTGGTAATTATTATTTACATAAGTGAGGTTAAATACTCTATCAAAATTTTGGAGAACAATAATTTCATCAATGTGGCAAGATTTTAAAAAATTAACACACACACACATAAGACACACACACCACCACCACCAACAATAAAAAAATTATAACTGGGAATAAACCTCAACAAGGATACTAAAGAATTCTACAGTAAAAAATTTGAGACAATAAGAAAGAAATAATGATGATGCTAGGAGATGAAAAAACATTCCATGGTCACAGATGGAAAGGGTTAATGCTTTGTCTCAAGGAAAGAGACAAGGTGACAATCATATCAAAATTGTTTTGCTACTATTTAGACTATCTCTTGAGGAGAACTCTACAAGAGTATTCCATTGCCTCTCTATAGTGAGTGGGATAAGTGTAACAATGGAAAGATGAATCAAGCTGTCCATTTTAATAATATTATGAATGGAATGGTCATAATAACTACAGGATTCTATCCACTTTGGAGTGAGTTGGTCTTTTAGACATTCCCCATTTCAGGTCTTTATTAGTATTTATTCTCTAGGAGTGATCTAGAGATGGAAGGGGTTGAGTCCAGGACAGAGACAGCCTAAGTATCAAACTTCCTTATTATTTTTTGAAATTGACCCAGGTAGTAAGATATCTTAATATTTGTTCTGTCTTAGGGCTTATTATCAGTTCTCTATAGAAATCATTTTCTGTCTGGCATTTCAAAAGGTGTTGGTCTATTAGTTACTTTCCTATTGCTGTGAACACCATGAACAAGGCAACTTATGCAAGGAATATCTAGCTTATGCTTCCAGATGGATAAGGTTGCTATGACTCAGAAGCAGCATGCAAATGTTGGAACTGAATGCTAAAAGCTTTCATCTTGATCCTCAATCAGGAAGCAGATCAAGTAAACTTAAGTTAGTATGAGTCTTTAAACTTTTTTGTTGTGAATATTTTTTCATGTATTGAAAATATGACACTGGAGAGATGGCTCAGCAGTTAAGAACACTGGCTGCTCTTCCATAAGTCCTGACTTCAATTCCCAACAACTACATGATAGCTCACAACCATCTATAATAAGATCTAATGCCCTATTCTGTTATGCAGGCAGACATGCAAATAAAACACTGGTATACCTAAAATAACTAAATAATAAATCTTTTTAAATTTTATTAATTTATTCATATTACATCTAAATGGTTATTCCATTCCTTGTATCCTCCCATTTCTCCCTCCCTCCCATTTTCCCCTTATTCTCATATATTCCTTTTAGTCCTTCACCACCTCCCCTCTCCTCTAGCTTCACTCTGCTTCTGCCTTTAATTAGAAAAGAATAGGCTTCTTAGAGACAACAACCAAACATGAAAATAAAATACAGTAATAATAAGAAAAATAAAAAACAATACATCAAGGCTGGACAAGGTAACCCAATAGAAGAAAAAGAGTCCCAAGATCAGGTACAAGAATCAAGACCCACTTGTTCACACACTGAGGAGTCCCATAAGAACACTAAACTGGAAAACATAATATATACCCAAAGAACCTGGTACAAACACATGCAGGCACTGTTCTTGTTGCTTCACTATCTATGAGTTCATATGAGCCTTGTTCAGTTGATGCAGAAGGCTTTGTTCTCCTGGTGTCCCCCATCCCCTCTGACTCTTATACTCTTTATTCCTGCTCTTCTACAGGGTTCTCTGAGATCTGAGGGGAGAGATGTGATGGAGGCATCCAAATTACAGCTGAGTGTTCCAAGATCTGTTGCTATTTGCATAATGTCTAGCGATCAGTGTCTGCATTTGTTCCCATCTGCTTCAGGAGGAAGCTTCTCTGATGATGGCTAAATAAGGCACTGATCTATGAGTATAGCAGAATGTCATTAAGAGTCAAAGCATTCTTACTTTTATTGAACCAGTAGTATTTGATTTTACCTTAGGTCACTGATCTATCTAGTCTCTGGTTCTTGGTCACAAAACAGTGTCATATAGGGTTCTATCTCATGGAGTGGGCCTTAACTCAAGTCATACATTGGTTGGCTGCTCCAAATTCTCTTCCATCATTGCCCTAGCATACCTTGCAGACTGAACAGAGTTTAGGTCAAAGTGTTTTGTGGCTAGATTGATGTTTACATTTCTCTTTTGGTAGTCTTAAAAGTACCTTCCTCCACCAAAGTCACTAGAATATAGGAGTGAAGGCTCCACATAGGCTCCAGCTCAGCTTCTCTATGTTCAGTGAGTTGTGTGGGTGTAGTCCTTAGCAAAGGTATATTTGCAGAAAGCAAGCCATTCCCCTATCAACCATCCTGAGTTGTTTGGGGATTGTCAAGTGACCTGCTTGGCCAACAACACAATTGAGTGCAATCTAGCCCCAGTACTGGACAACTTATTTGGTAACAAGATATTGCCAGTTGGTACAATGTTACCCTCACTATTAAGACACATCATTATGATCACCTTTATAGGGTTTAGATAGTTTTCACTGCACTAGGTTTCCATAACATCCCTCAAATATCCCTCAGTTCTAGGTGTTACTCTTCACATTACCCACTTTACCCTTATCTCCCTTCTCCCTCTCTAACTGGTCCTCCTGGTTCCTGACTTACCCCTAGTCCATCTACAAAATCTATTCTATTTCCCCCTGAAGGGAGATCCATGTGTCACCCCTCAAGTCCTTCCTCTATTTTTAAACTCTCTGGGTCTATGGATTGTAGGTAGGTTATCACTTATTTAATGGATAGTATCCACATATAAGTGAATACATACCATATTTATCTTTGTGTTTCTGTGTTATCTCACTCAAGTAACCTCCAGAGACATACTTCCTACAATAAGAGTGTAGATCCTAAGCCTACCAAAAAGCATCACCAACTGAGGAGCAATATTCAAATTCTCAAGATCATGGAGAATGTATCATTCAAACAATCACAGTCATCTTAGTTCTGATCCTTGAAATAGTTCATATTCTCATCAAAGCAATAGGTATAGGTATATTTTTATGATTTCTAGGCAAAACTTGGTTTGAGTATGTTTTAAAGTTTAATTTTAATCTCCTTCCTTTCCTAATTAATGGAATCTGCAGGAATAACATAAGTACTATTTGATTTCTAGAACCTTAGCCACTTCTTTTTATTGTTAGTGAGAAAAAAGAGGCCCATTGTCACTTGTTAATGACTGAGGCACTGCAAAGCAAGAAATGATTCCTTTCAATACTACTTGGTTTTTTTTTGTCACTCTCCTTTCAAGTAGGTAATGCATCTACCCACCCTTCTTTATTACTCCTTCTACTTATTTTCTTTCCTCCTACTATTCTTATTTTTGTTACTCTTTTTTCTTCATAAAAAAGAGAAAATAAAAAATCTCAAAATCAGTATCAGAGATTGCATAATGACTTTAACACAAGTAATATCTGCAAACAAAATATTTTGAAATGTAGTTCATTCTTTGTACATCTGCTCTTGCCATACAAGGCTTTCTCTGCTCTGCTGCTGTTTTCTTCCAATTTCTTTGAATCTTTCAACTGACTCTGTCATTATTTTAAAGGTCTGAGGAGTAGGAGTATCTGTAGGTCCTTTTTGAAGTGCCAGATGAAGCTACAGCACTCTCAATATTCATATACTTTTCACATAAAGAACAGTGCCGTCTTTGGCCTTTTTTTCTTCTTTATAATTATTGTTATAATCATCATCATCATGATTATCATCATTGACATCATCACTGATTGGGATTAAATCACAATGGCCAGCATATTTCTCCAAAACTGTAAAGCAGAACTCACATGAGCTTTTCACATACTCTGTTGTTAGGCTTTAAGGTAGCAGTTATTAGCTTATGGGTTGGACCCTTTTGGGGGTTGAAAAACTCTGTCACAGGGGTTACCTAGGAACATGGGAAAATGCAGATATTTATATTACAAATTATCAGGAATAAAATTACAGCTATAAAGTAGTAACAAAAACAACTTTATAGTTGGAGCGGGGGTCACCACAACAAACGGAACTGTCTTAATGTATTGAAGTATTAGAAAGGCTGAGAATCCAGAACCACATAGAACCTTCTCCAAAACTGACCATATAATCAGTCATCAAACAAGCCTCAACAACTACAAAAAAATTGACCACCAAGGTCTAAAGCTGAACTTCAACAACAGAATTAACAAAAACTTACAAACACATGGAAACTGAACAATGTTCTACTTAATGATGACAGGGTCAGGGATGAAATAAAGAAAGAAATCAAAGACAACCTACAATTCAATGAAAATGAAGGAAAAACATATCCAAAACTTTGGGACATATGAAAGCAGTGCAAAGAGGAATGTTCACAGCATTGAGCCCCTGCATAAAGAAATTGGAGACATCACATACAAACAACTTAATGGAACACCAGAAAACCCTAGGGGGGGGAAAGAAGCAGATACACCCAAGAAGAGTAGACATCTAGAAATAATCAAATTCAGGGCTGAAATCAATAAATTAGAAACAAAGAAAACAATTCAAAGAATCAACGAAGCAAGAGCTGGTTCTTTGAGAAAATAAACAAGATAAACAAACCCTTAGCCAAACTAATTAAAAGGCAAAGGGAGAGTTTTCAAATCAACAAAATCAAAAATTAAAAGGGAGACATAATAACGGATACTGAGGAAAACCAAAGAATCACAAGGTCTTATTTCAAAAGCCTATATGCAACAAAATTTGAAAATCTAAATGACGTGGACAAATTTCTTAATAAATTCTACTTAGCGAAGTTGAATCCAGATCAGGCAAACAAATTAAACTGTCCTACATCCCCTAAGGAAGTATAAGCAGTCATCAAAAGTCATCCAACCAAAAATAAAAGCCAAGGGCCAGATAGATTCAGTGCAGAATTCTACCAGACATTCAAAGAGCTAATACCAATACTCCTCAAACTATTCCACAAAATAGAAAGAGAAGGATCATCACTAAATTCATTCTTTTTTTTTCCTTTGAGACAGAGTTTCTCCATATAGTCTTAGCTGTCCTGGACTTATTTTCTAGACCAGGCTGGGCTCTAACTCACAGAAATCCACCTTCCTCTGCCTCCCAAGTCCTGGGATTAAAGGCATGTGCCACCACTGCCCAGTGACACCTAATTCATTCTATGAAGCCACAGTCAACTTAGTACCTAAGCCACACAAAAACCCAATGAAGAAAAAGTATTTCAGACCAATTTCCCTTATGAACGTTGATGAAAAAAAAAAAAAAAAGAACCTCAATAAAATACTCACAAACCAAATCCAAGAACACATCAAAATTCTCATCCACTATGACCAAGTAGGCTTCATCCCAGGCATGCAGCAGTGGTTCAATAGACAAAAATCCATCAAGGTAATCAATGTATTCAACTATATCAACAAACTGAAGGAAAACAAAACACGTGATCATCTCCTTAGCTGCCTAAAAGCATTTGACAAAATACAATACCCTTTCATGTTAAAAGTCTTAGAGATACACATAAAACAGGATAGCTACACTACAATACAGAGTCTGGTGCACCAACCAAGGACTATAAATGATGTGGACCTAGACCCTCTGCTCAGATGTAGTAGCTAGGCATACAGTCTCCTTGTGGGTCTCACATCTGAGAGAAGGGACTACATCTGACATTGACTCACCTGCCAACTTTGATCACTTCCACCTGGCAAGACAGCCTTGCCAGGCAACAGAGGAAGAGAATACAGGTAGTACAGATAATACTTGATAGGCTGAGGTCAGATATTAAGGGAGGAGGGCTCCCTTTTCTGACAAGTAGGGGAGAGAGGGAGATGGAATCTGGAAGGGATGAGAGAGGAAAGGGGGGATTGGAATGGGATGAGAGAGGGAGAGACAATTGCAATGTAAAAATTCAAACTGCAGAACAAGCAGGTAACTTATATTGCTAACCCCACTACATAGGAGTAGCTCTGAGACTGGCTGAGACGTGAATGTCTATGCATAGACAATGCTCTCTGTGAAATATTTTTAGATGCCATTCTTTATATGATATAAATGAAGATTTACACATTTCTTTCTTCTGCTCATACAAAGAGCAGGGAATCAGCCTTAATTTTCTTTGCATCATGCACACCTTACACATTTATAATTTTAGGACTGTATAATGCTTGTGAGAAATTATATGTTTTCAGAATAAAAGAGCCAGACACTGAAGCTGGATCAGACCTGACAGGATACATTCCTCTCAGCATGCTGGACACTGACATCCTGCATCCTTCATGTCCCAGCACCAAGTGCTTCAGTTGCTATTCCTCATCAGAACAGGACAGCTTCAAAGTAAGCTTCCAATCCCAATTGGTCCAGCATTTCAGAATGTCCCACACAGGAATTCTATTAAACCCAGAATTTCTCACCATTTAGAAATCGGACCACAAATGCCATTCCTAGCTTGTTTAACTATTCCCCCAATTTTGGGGGCCCTACAAAGGTGTTATTAATCCCCAATCAGCTGGAAGAAAGCTTAAGAGAATGATGCCCCATTTCCCTTAAGGGTATTGAATAGGTTTTTGGTAGCTTTCTTGAGCTATAAATGTGGGAAGAGGTCCCCCTCAGTCATAGTCGTAGGGGAAGGGAGTAAGGGGAAAATGGGAGGGAGGGAGGAATGAGAGGATACAAAGGATGGGATAACAATTGAGATGTAATATGAATAAATTAATAAAATATATTAAAATGTTTATTTACATTGGAAGTTGGTTATAAGCTACTATAGGGAGGCAGAGGCAGGTGGATCACTGTGAGTTTGAGGCCAGCATTGTCTACAAAGTGAGTCCATGACAGCCAAGACTACACAGAGAAACCATGTCTCAAAAAACTAAAAAAAAAAAGTTACTATTGGTTTTATTCAGAGAGAAAATGGGGTTGGACTCAGGGATGTCTCTCTTTTCTTTTATCTTTCTTTCTTAGGTTGGAGTTAGGGGTTGAAAAGAAAGAAGGGGGAATATAGAAATATATAGGGGAATATAGTAATATATAGGGATGATAGAACAAAATGTAGGTTATTGAATCTGCTCCTCACTTAAGGCCTTAGTTGTTACTCACAAGGATATTTTTAATTTGCTATTGTAGAATTTTGCATATTGATGCAAAATAAGTTTAATATTGACACATTGGCATAGAATTCAATTTCGGATCATTCTTCAAACACTTTATATATATTGCTATTCTACTATAAGGTATTGTACCCATACAACTGAAGTAGAATACAAGGTTTACTTCCAATAATTTGAATGTGTTATTGCAGGCTGCTTAGAATAAGTAAGTTATACAAGTTAATTGTTAGTTGAGCAAATCATTATGTCAATTACTAGTCTATTTATATTACAAGAATATACATCCTAGGTTTAACAGATAGATGTGATTCTATAGATAAGGTAAAAATAGTTATATAAGTTCTTCAAAAAGCTCATAGACCTACAGAATATGGCATTTAAAGATATTTTTTAAAGATTCATTGACAATAAGACAGGTTAACTGCTGAAAATATCCAGTCTACCTCAAAGATGATGAGCATCGAAGAACGTCCTTATGGAGACGGCTTCAAATGTGGCAAACAAGGCAGTGAGAAAAATGTCATTTTGGCCACAGACAGGATTCTGCCTAAAGTTGGGCAAGCTTGCATGCAGGCATACTTGATCGTCAAACCCCACCAAGACAAGGTAAGAAAATCTTCAATAGTCCCTACCTCAATAATATGTCTGTCAGATATACTGGGCCAAAAGGCTAAAGATGATGCTCCAAAATTATAGAGAGTTTTGGGTGGCTGTTCATTCAGGAAACTGTCTCAGTCATCTTCTCATTTTGGAAGCTGCTAACCTGAATTCCTGGTATACTTAAGTAATCAATTTTCTTCCTTCTCAAGTCTCTGATGGGGTTGAAGACCAGATAGTTTAGTTTTACAATAAGCTTAGTTGTCTAGGGCTTAAGATGTTTTTCAGTTTAGATAGATGTTTTTAGTTGATAGAGATGAGATATAATAGATATTGTTTTACATTCAGAATTTTAGACTCACCAAGATAGGAAAGATGTTTTCTTCAAAGCTGCCAAATAAATGTAACATTTATATAATTCCTGATTTTTTGTGGTTCTTCCTGCTGTATGTAGTTTATTATATATGTGTGTAGTGGTATAAATGTATATGTAAAAATAAATAAAATAGAATAATAAAGTAAATTTAAAAAAATAAAAGTTGAGCACTACTGTTCTAAGGGGAAAAACATACCTACTGAAAAGGCACCAGTGATGATACCCAGTGCTTTTAGTGTACACTGACAATACAAGAAAACTTTAAGGAAGCTGAACTGATGTTTCTTCATTCTTAGTTTAGGTTAAGTCTCTGGAATTTTGGAAACTCCTCTTATCAACTTCAACTATAGATCAGCATTTTAGTCCTAGCGATGGATTAATCTCATGTAAATAAATCCATTTGTTGTGAATATTAATTATTACCCTATCCTTAACCTCCAGATAAGGCAAGGCCATTTAAAATGGTAATGTTTTGGAAGATTGTTAATGTTTTGTCTTTTTGTTTGTTTGTTTGTTTGTTTGTTGTTGTTGTTCACTTTACATCCAGACTGTAGCCCCCTCCTTTGTCATCTTATGAACCATCCTCTCTCCCTCATCCCCTCCCCCTCCCCTAGTGTTCAGAAAAGGGGAGTCCTCTTCCCTTATTATCTGACCTAAGTCTATCTTGTCTCATCTAGACTGCCTCTATTTTCCTCTGTGGCTTGGCAAGACCATCCCACCAGGGAGAAATGATCAACATTGATGAATGGGCACCATAGTCTCATGTTATGGGACCCACAAGGAGACTGCTCTGCCTATTGACTGCATCTGAGTAGAGTCTAGGTCCTCAGAATTCATGGTCATTGATTGGTACATCAGTCTCTGCAGGTTCTTCTATGCCCCAACTCTTCCATAATACTCCCTTTGTTCCACTAAGATATTTGCCTGAGTCTCGGTATCTGCTTCGATCCCCTGCTAGATGGAGTCTTTCAGAAGACATTTATGGTAGTCTCCCTTCCTGTTCCTTCTCTTCAACTGCTTCTAGTGTCTATTCTATTTACCCTTCCGAATGAGAATTAAGCATCCCCTTAGGGTCCTCCTTGTTATTTAGCTTCTTTAGGTCTGTATATTAGTGTGGTTATCCTGTATTATGTAGCTAACATGTGCTTATAAGTGAGTATATACCATGCATTTATCCTAATTTAATATCATACAATATGACAAAAACTCTTTTATAAACTTATAGAATAATGAGACTCTAAAAATTACTAGAGTGTTGAGAAAATATTTTTGATTTTCAGACAGTAAAGTATTTTATGACCCTCTCAGTCTTCAAAAGACCAAGATTGAACATCATATTTCACTTATATTGTGGATCTGGACTATTGTAGTAATGGTATAAGGCCATTATGGTGTCTGCGAGGATGTGAATAACAATGACAACATTTAAGTTTATACAAACTGATTTTATAATTTTGCCATCTATCTTTCCCTGACTTGTTCCTGGCTCCAGAAATCAACCTACAGGCATAGCATAAATCGGTTTCCTTTTTACTCTTACTATTGCTTTAAAGGAAGGGTGCCTTCAACAAAAGACCAAGAAAGAAAGAATAGGAAGATTTTTTCAGACTATTCTCCAGGTTCCCTCTATGACCACATTTTTATTGATAGTCACCGCTTCTTTACAGAATATAATCAGCTTCTTTTTTAAGGATTCCATCTCCTTTTCCTGGGTAAAGTAATAAATACATTGAAACTGGGATGGCTGCTCATGCTTGTAATCCTAGTACTAAAATTTGAGAATTACAGAGTAAGATCTTCTCTATAAAAAAATAATAGTGATTGCCTTAGATTTAGTAATACTCAATGCTGGATCTATCTCCATATTGTTTTGTCATGTAAAATTGGTTGCCTTTAACCCTCATCATTATCCTGTTAAAGCACATTGTGTATTTTCTATCCAGACATTGAATGATACAAATATTATGTGAAAAGTTAAATAAAAATAGCAAAAATTATTTGAATATGTCCTTGATTAGAATATACTTACAATAAAAACTATTTCCTTTATTTTTTCCACTATAGATCTTTTAAAAGTTGCTAGTAATACAAAACCTGTCATCTACCCAGTATATAATTATGTACATTATTCCATCTTTACAAAGACAGTATTATATCTATGTACTTATTAAAAAGCTATTTGATTTCCTATCTTATACTGTGTGTTTACTAAGTCATACTGTAATTAAAGAGATAAAAACATAACAGTTGTAACATATGCTATGATGCATCACCTAGAGATCTTTACTAACTTAACCTTAAAACTCTATTGTTGTAGCTGCCAGCAATATGGCTAGCTGTCTTCCTTCAGCCAAAAATATCTCTGAAGACATTTCAGGGATGACAAAAGATCCCTATTCTCCCTCCCCATTGCAAAAAAAAAAAAAAAGTCTGCATGAAAACATTGATTGATGCTGAAATGTAAATTTGAGTGAGGAGGCCTCAAATTTAGACAACTTAGTAGTCACCCAGATATAGAATTCTTTTTAGGATGAACTGAACCTTCAATACAACTGGAAAAGAATTCAATTCTCCCCTCAACTTACCCTACTTCTTTCACTTCATCCCAGACATGAGCAAAAACACCAATAAAGTAATTGCACACAATACCCATATTAGGGGATACTTTCTAGCATCCTGTCTGTGACTCTTGCTTTTAGCAAGCTAAATATTTAGTTTAATTTTTTTGCCTTATTTCTGTTAAAACAAAATTCTGAAAAGCAAATGGCCTATTGTAAATGTCTTATAAGTCTCTTACAATATTTTTCAACATATATGAAGAACTCATTTTTACAATGTAAAATGCAGAAAATTGAGATATTAAGATAGGTAAAATTACCACCACCATCATGAGTTCAGAGCAATTGAATAGGCTTCTTTTCTTGGGATGAGAGGCAAAAAAGCTACCTTATGGTTTGTAGTGAGAATTTCAGTGTGCTTAAAAAGCCAGTTACGTTATGTGAATGTGTTTTTATTTTAATCCTAGGTATGGGATAAGAGGCTACTTCACAGTGGTTCTTATGATTTGCCTTGTGCACTAGCAGGCGAGTGATCATTGCCAACTGCAGACACTTTAATTATGGGGAATCTAGAGAGAGTTAAATGGGAGAGCCCAGAGAAGTCTTGTGTAGGCTGCTACTTCCCATACTGCTCCCCTTGCCCCCGCCTGCTGCTGCTGCTGCTTTCTTGGGCTGCTGCATTTGCTATTGCTGGATTGCTGAACTTCTGGGTTTCTGGTTTGCTGAAGTGCTAGAGATTCTGAAGATGAACAGTGGATTTGTATCAAGGAACTCTATTTCCCTTATCAGCAGAAAGTATCCTACAGAGGTCTATGATCCTTTTCATCTGTAACTTTCTTTCTCTCCTAACTAATATAAAAGGTTAGAAGTGATTAGGTTAGAAATATGGTTGAAAGGGAGGTAAAAATATAAGAACCCAAATAAAATAGATTTTTAAAAAATTTCAACAATGGTCCACTCATTTGGGTGGACCATATGCTTATTGTCAACATGGATAGTGAACTTTAATGTTTTTTCTGATAATATTTCAGGAAGTCTATAATTGATACCAACCCACTGGCTTCCTTTCATAGTAATTTTCCTAGCAACTCATGTCCATTGATCTTTACTACAGTTTCCCCATTACTTTTAGTAACAGTTGCGGAAATAGCATGGAAAAGTAACATTCAGCAAAGTGAATAAAAGAATGGACTATAACAATTCCAAACATAAAATCTTCAATTAAATTGTAAAGCACTATTAAAGTTGGAAAGAAGTCTTTATTGCTGGGGAGAAATTAAAGTTGGAAAGTCTTATGTAATGGTGCAGAAACAATATCTGACTGCCACAAAAAGACACTTAAATTTTTATGTGAACAAAATGGAAATACAACAATGTGAAATTTTTATTTATGAAAACTGGGGTCAGTGTATATTTGTTTTATTTTATAATCCAGTGGTTTCTAAAATATAGGTGATCAAACATTTAGGTTCTAAGAAGTCTTCTCACCAGTTCTAACATTAATATGTATAAAGGTACTATAGTCTAAGGTGAAAATAATATACAATTGGAATTGAATAAGTTTTCTAACAAAACAAATATAAAATATTCACAAAGTATATGATAAATGTTTGAAACATTACAGATATAAGAAATTCCCATACAGTTTACTTAAACATTAAATAACGTCAAAAAGCATGAAGTCTATGGATGTCAAGTAATATTTCTTTTGTGCCTAAAGGTATATTCTTAACATTTACAAAGCAATCTTTGTTTCAGAAGTACATGGCAATGAAGAAAGATTGATATCAAATTTAATAATTCATCAACCAAACTAGACATAGCCAATAGCAGTATTCTGATGAGGATGCATATAGAGAACTTAGTCAAACTATTTTCCAAATTTTATCATTAATGAGAAGTATTCCTGATTCAAACTTAATGTGTCTATCAAAAAATATTTGGAACATACATGCAACTCAAAAGACATCTATAATTTCTTCTTCAGGAAAATTTGCATGAATTAAAATATTACCAAGATGTTTTTAATGAAAATGTATCGCAACTTCATTATTGATAAGACCGTATCTTAAATCCTATAACCTTCGTATCTAACTTTTAGCATGCATAAGAACTTTGAAAGATAAATTCAATTCAATTCCAAAACTGAGATTAGAGAGTGAGGTCTGAAAAGTCATACACAAAGGATTCAAAAATCAGAATACAAAAAAATAGTTTGCAGAGACAAAAGCTGAGCTGTCTGCCTTCTAACCAAGATTAACAAACTACCTGGAACCACAAAAAGTGACACCCTGAAGTATCTGGAGGTAACTGGTTTCTCAATCCAACATGAAATGCATCCCTGGGTAAAAATTGTTGATGCTCATTTTTAGGCAGAATTCTCTCTATGGCAGAAATGAGGACATTTTCCCCAGTGGCTGGTTTGCCACATTTGAAGCCATCTCCATAAAGAGGTTCTTTGATACTCATCATCTTCTTTGAGGTCAGTTGGGTGTTGACAGGAGTTAACCTGTCTTTTGTCAAAGAATATTTAAAATAATAAAAAAATCTTTAAGGAGATCCAAGGTGGCGGCGAGCAGTGTGGACCGTGTTTGAAAGCTCCAGCGAACAATTCAGGGAATTGCACAGATTTCTGAGCCAAGAACACCAAGGTCCCCACACCACAGCAGCAGAAGTGCTCCACGGTTCGGAGGGACCACGGTGTGGAGGACCTGCCTGCCCCTGCACACGGGAGGAGTGAAGACTTTCTCGGGTCAGAGCGGCAGCAGTGGAGACAGCAGTGCTACCAGCGGATCCAGCGGCGCCAGCGGCAGTGGCTGAGGTTTGCAGCTCAAGGCCTTCCAGTGGAGGCGATTAGTGTGGTGGATGGTGGGAAGTGCTGCAGAAGAGGGGACTCTGGACAGGATTTGGGTCGCATGGTGCCTTGAGACCCAGGCTGGATTCGGCGGACAGTTCGGCCCCGGAGTCCTGGGTTTGCTCAGTGATCTGTGCCATGGAGAGGCTGGCTAGGCTCGGTGGGCAATTCTGCCCGAGGCGCAGCTCCCCTGCTGTGACGCAGGCTAGGCAGAGTGCCCACTTCCACCCTAGGCTCGGGCTCAGTGAAGCCACAGTTTTCCTGCTGTGACGCGAGCTGGGCGGAGTGCTCAGTTATACTCTGGGTGCTTGCTCAGCACAGCCGCGGTTTTCCTGCTACAAGGCAAGCTGGGTGGAGCGCTCGCTTCTACCCTGGGTGCTTGCTCAGTGCGGTTGCAATTTCCCTGCTGTGACGCAAGCCGGGCAGAGCGCTCACTTCTACCCTAGGTGCTTGCTCGGCACAGTCGGGGTTTCCCTGCTGTGATGCAAGCTGTGCAGAGCACTCACTTCCACCCTGGGTGCCTGCTCAGTGCAGTCGCAGTTCTCCTGCTGTGGCAGACGGTTCAGGCCCTGAGAATCTAGCTGAGCTCCGCGCGTGGTTTGGGCCCAGTATCTCTAGCTGGACCCAAAAGGTTGTGGATACCTTGGCCTGACCCAACGATCATTCAGATACCTAGAACAATTGCAGGACCCACAGCAAAGGGGAGCTGAGGATCACTGGCTGTGAGAGCCCAAAACTACAGGGCTAACCTCCTGCCATCCATACCAGTGAAGTATCAGGGCTTCCAGCCTACGGAAATCGTGAGAAAACAAGTGAATCTATCATCAGACTCCCTCCACTCAACTCTGGAAGTTACCCAACAAAAACAGAGACGGCAAGATGTCTAAGGGACAGCGTAAAAGCATACGCAAAAAACCCCAAAACAACATGGCGTCTCCAGTTCCCAGCTATCACAAAGAAAACAACCCGGAGAACTCAAATACAACGGAAACACAAGAAAATGACATCAAATCCTTGGTAACGAGGATGATAATGGAGGAAACAAATAAAATTCGAAATCAGATGCAGGAAGATGCAGCGAAGCAGGTGCGAGACATAAAAGAAGCACATAGAGTGGAACTAGAAACTTTTCAGGAAAATATAAACAACCAGATGAAAGAAATAAAAAAATCTGTTCAAGATATGAAGATGAAAATGGATTCAATGATAAACACACAGACAGAAGAAAAACAAGAACGTGAGGCCTCAGAGAAGAAGGCGAATGACACAGTGCTGAGCTTTTCTAACAGAATCCAAGAGATGGAAGAACGCATCTCAAGTCTAGAAGATACAATAGCAGATCTTGAAGCAACCATTAAAGAAAATGTCAAATCTGGAAAACTCCTGACACAAAACATCCAAGAAATTAAGGACACCATAAAAAGAAGAAATCTGAGGATAATAGGAATTGAAGAAAGAGAAGATATCAGACTCCAAGGCCCAGAAACTCTTCTCAACAAAATCATAGAAGAAAATTTCCCCAATCTAAAGAAAGAGATGCCTATAAACATACAAGAGGCATACAGAACACCAAATAGAATTGACCAGAAAAGAAAAACTGCCCGTCACATAATAATCAAAACACAAAACACACAGAACAAAGAAAAAATATTAAAAGCTGCAAGGGAAAAGGGCCAAATAACATTTAATGGCAAACCTATCAGAATTACACCCGACTTCTCAACAGAGACCATCAAAGCCAGAAGGGCCTGGACAGAGATCCTGCAAACCCTAAGAGACCACAGATGCCAGGCCAGACTACTTTACCCAGCAAAACTATCAATAACCATTGATGGAGAAAACAAAATATTCCATGACAAAACCAAATTCAAACAGTACCTATCCACAAATCCAGCTTTACAGAAGGTACTAGAAGGAAAACTCCATCCCAAAGGGTCAAGCTACAACCAAAACTACTCAGGAAATAGATAGCTATACCATGGCAAAAACACAACTACACAAACGCTCGACTGGAACCAACATCAAAATTAAGACTCTTAATAGTAACTGGTCATTAATATCTCTCAACATCAATGGTCTCAATTCTCCAATAAAAAGACACAGACTAAATGAATGGGTGCATAAACAAGATCCAACATTCTTCTGCATTCAAGAAACACATCTCACCCATAATGATAGGCATTACCTCAGGATAAAAGGTTGGAAAAAAATATTCCAAGCAAATGGTCACAAGAAGCAAGCAGGCGTAGCCATTTTAATATCAAACAAAATAGACTTTCAACCAAGATTAATCAAAAGGGATGAGGATGGACTCTTCATACTCATCAAAGGGAAAGTCAACCAAGATGACATCACAATTCTGAACATCTATGCTCCCAATACAAGGGCACCCACATTTGTAAAAGATCTGCTAAAAAGGCTTAAACCACACATCAATCCCCACACAATAATAGTGGGAGACTTCAACACCCCACTCTCACTGAAGGACAAGTCATCGAAACAGAAACTAAGCCGAGAAATAACATCATTAACCAATGCCATGGGTCAAATGTATCTAACAGATATCTATAGAACCTTTCACCCAAACAAGAAAGAATATACCTTCTTCTCTGCACCCCATGGAACCTTCTCCAAAATTGATCACAGTGTAGTTCACAAAGAAAGCCTCAACAGATACAAGAGGATTGAAATAATACCTTGTATCCTATCAAATCATCATGGGCTTAGGCTGCAATTCAACAACTACAGAAATAAAAAAAGCCTACACGTATGTGGAAACTAAACAACTCTCTGCTAAATGACACCTGGGTCAGGGAAGAAATAAAGAAAGAAATCAAGGAGTTTCTGAAATTCAATGAAAATGAAGGAACAACATACCCAAATTTGTGGGATACATTGAAAGCAGTGCTAAGAGGAAAATTCATAGCACTAAGTGCCTTTAAAAAGAAATTGGAAGCATCGCACAAAAACACCTTGACGACACAACTGGAAGCCCTAGAAAAAAAAAGAAGCAGAAACACCCAAAAGGAGTAGGCGTCTGGAAATAATCAAACTCTGGGGTGAAATTAACAAATTAGAAACTAAGAAAACAGTCCAAAGAATCAACAAAACCAAGAGCTGGTTCTTTGAGAAAGTCAACAAGATAGACAGACCATTAGCCAAACTAACTAAAAGGCAGAGAGACAGTATTGAAATCAAAAAAATCAGAAATGAAAAGGGAGACATAACAACAGACACTGAAGATGTACAAAGAATCATAAGATCCTACTTTGAAGGCATATATGCCACAAAATTTGAAAATCTAAGGGAAATGGACGATTTTCTTGATCAATTTCACTTGCCAAAGTTGAGTGAAGAACAGATAAACAAGCTAAATAGTCCCATTTCCCCTACAGAAATTGAAGTAATCATTGATAGTCTCCCAACCAAAAAAAGCCCAGGGCCAGATGTCTTCAGTGCAGAATTCTACCAGACCTTCAAGGGTGAGCTAATACCGATACTCTTCAAGCTACTCCAAAAGATAGAAAGGGATGGAACATTACCAAATTCATTCTATGAGGCCATAGTCTCATTGATACCTAAACCTCACAAAGACTCAACAAAGAAAGAGAATTTCAGACCAATTTCTCTGATGAACATTGATGCAAAAATACTAAATAAAATACTTGCAAAACGAATACAAGAGCACATCAAAGACATCATTCATCATGACCAAGTAGGCTTCATTCCAGGCATGCAGGGATGGTTTAATATACAGAAATCCATCAATGTAATCCACCTCATAAACAAACTGAAAATAAAAAACCACATGATGATCTCTTTGGATGCAGAGAAAGCTTTTGATAAAATCCAACACCCATTCATGTTTAAAGTTTTAGAGAGATCGGGAATACAAGGAACTTTCCTCAACATAATAAAGGCTATATATAGGAAGCCAATTGCCAAAATCAAAGTAAATGGTGAGATACTCAAGGAAATTCCTCTAAAATCAGGAACAAGGCAAGGCTGCCCACTCTCTCCATATCTCTTCAATATAGTACTCGAAGTTCTAGCCAGAGCAATAAGACAACAAAGGAAGATCAAGGGTATTCAAATGGGAAAGGAGGAAGTCAAATTATCCCTATTTGCAGATGATATGATAGTGTATATAAGTGACCCTCAAAATTCCACCAGAGAACTACTACAGCTGATAAACACCTACAGCAAATTGGCTGGATACAAAATTAACCCAAAAAAGTCTGTAGCCTTCCTATATACAAATGACAAGCTTGCAGAGGAAGAAATTAGGAAAACTACACCCTTCACATTAGCCACAAGCAATATAAAGTACTTAGGAGTTACTCTAACTAAGCAAGTGAAGGACCTGTTTGAAAAAAATTTCAAAACCCTAAAGAAAGAGATTGAAGATGACATGAGAAAATGGAAGGATCTACCTTGCTCATGGATCGGGAGAATTAACATAATAAAAATGGCCATCCTACCAAAAGCAATCTACAGATTCAATGCAATCCCTATCAAAATACCTACACAATTTTTTAAAGACATTGAAAGTTCAATTCTAAACTTCATATGGAAAAACAAAAAACCCAGAATAGCTAAAACAATCTTGTACAATAAAAGGTGCTCTGGAGGAGTCTCCATACCTGATCTCAAACTGTACTATAAAGCAATAGTAATTAAAACAGCATGGTACTGGCACAGCAACAGGCTGGTTGATCAGTAGAATCGAATCGAAGACCCAGATATGAATCCACACACATATGGTCACTTGATTTTCGACAAAGAAGCCAAATCCATTTGATGGAAAATGGATAGCATCTTCAACGAATGGTGATGGTCTAACTGGATGTCTATGTGTAAAAAAATGCAACTGGACCCATATTTGTCACTTTGTACAAAACTCAAATCCAAGTGGATTAAAGACCTCAACATAAAACCAGAGACACTAAGTCACTTAGAAGAAAAAATGGGAAAGAGCCTGGAACATATTGGCACAGGAGACAACTTCCTGAACAGAACACCAACAGCCCAGGCATTAATGTCAACAATTAATAAATGGGACCTCATGAGGCTGAGAAGCTTCTGTAAGGCAGGAGACACTGTCAACACAACAAAGCGACAGCCTACAGACTGGGAAAATATCTTCACCAACCCCACATCTGACAAAGGTCTAATATCCAAAATATATAAAGAACTCAAGAAATTAAACATCACAAAACCAAATAACCCAATTGAGAAATGGGGCATGGAACTAAACAGAGAATTCTCACCAGAGGAATATCAAATGGCTGAGAAACACTTAAAGAAATGCTCAACCTCCTTATTCATCAGGGAAATGCAAATCAAAACAACGCTGAGATTCCATCTTACACCCATCAGAATGGCTAAGATCAAAAATTCAAGCGACACCACATGCTGGCGAGGATGTGGGGAGAGAGGAACACTCCTTCATTGCTGGTCGGAATGCAAACTAGTACAACCATTTTGGAAATCTATCTGGTGCTATCTCAGAAAAATGGGAATAGGGCTTCCTCAAGACCCAGCTATTCCACTCCTTGGAATATATCCAGAAGATGCTCCAGCACACAGCAAGAAAATTTGCTCAACCATGTTCATAGCAGCCTTATTTATAATAGCCAGAACATGGAAACAGCCTAAGTGTCCATCAATAGAAGAATGGATAAAGAAACTGTGTTACATATACACTGTGGAATACTATTCAGCTATAAAAAACAAGGAATTCCCGAAATTTGTGGATAAATGGATTGAGCTAGAAATGATCATAATGAGTGAGTTAACCCAGAAGCAGAAAGACTCAAATGGTATATACTCACTTATGTCTGCATATTAGCCCAAGGGGCATGTCCCACGAAAGCCTTCACTTACCAGGAAACTGAGACAGAGGAGAGGACATTCTAGTGGGACTCTAGATGAAAGAATCATGGGAGAAAGGCAAAGTAGAAGGATCCAGAGGGTCCTTGAAGCCTACAAGTAGAACATTATGATAGGCAGATTTGGGCACAGGGGTCCCACTCAAACTAAGGCACCAGCCAAGGACAATACAGGCGGTAAACCTTAAACCCCTACCCAGATCTAGCCAATGGACAGAACACTCTCCACAGTAAAGTGGAGAGTGGGATATTACTTTCTCACATACTCTGGTGCCTCACCTTTGACCATGTCCCCTGGAGGGGGAGACCTGGTGGCACTCTGAGGAAGGACAGCAGGTTACCAAGAAGAGACGTGATACCCTATGAACATATACAGGGGGAGGTAATCCCCCTCAGGAACAGTCATAGGGGAGGGGAATAAGGGGAAATGGGAGGGAGGGCAGAATGGGAGGATACAAGGGATGGGATAACCATTGAGATGTAACAAGAATAAATTAATAAAGGAGAAAAAATCTTTAAATGTCATATTTTGTAGATCTCTGAGGCTTTTGAAGACTTTATTTAAGTATTTTATTTCATATATCTGTAGAATCATATCTATCTGTTAGACGTGGGATATATATTCTTGTGATAAAATTAGACTAGTATTTGACATAACCATGATTCGTTCAACTAACAATTAGCTTGTATTACTTAATCATCCTAAATTGGCTGCAGCACCATTTTCAAAATATTGGAAGTAAACCTTGTACTATAATTGAATTGGATGGCTATAATACCACATATTAGAGTAGAAATATATATGTGTGTGAAGAATAATCTTAGATTTGAGTTTATATACCAATGTTTCAGAATTACACTTATTTTGCATTAATATACAAAATTCTATACCAATGAATTAAAAGTAACCTTATTTGTGAGTAACAGTTAAGGCCTTGAATTGAAGAGTAGATACATGATCTACCTTTTGTTCTATCTTCCATCTATATTTCTATATTCCCCTTTTTTCTTAGATGCAGGCAGAGTTGATGGCCAAACTCTGCCAACACAGGGTAAGCAAGTACTCAATAGTTCCTGCTTCACAAATATGTCTGTTGTATATATTGGGCTACAAGGCTGAAGATGATGGTCCAACATTGTAGAGAGTGTTGGGTGACTGTTCAGGGAGAAAATTGTATTAGTCATTCTTTCATTTTGGAAGCTGCTAACCTGCACTTCTGGTTCACTCAGGTATTTAAGGTTTATTCCTTCTCAAGTCTCTGATGTGACTGAAGACCAGATAGTTTAGTCTTACAGTTAAGCTTAATTGGTTAGAGGTTAAGATGTTTTTAGATCAAGAAAAATGTTTTAAGTTAATGGAGATGAGATATGATAGATATTGATTTTCTTTTTTAAATATTTTATTAATTTGTTCATATTACATGTCAATGGTTATCCCATCCCTTGTGTCCTCCCATTCCTCCCTCCCTCCCACTTACCCCCTACTCCCCTCCCCTATGTATGTGACTGAGGGGGACTTCCTCCCCCTGTATATGCTCATAGGGTATCAAGTCTCTTCTTGGTAGCCTGCTATCCTTAGATATTGATTTTCATTCAGAAATTTAGGTCCAACATGATAGGAAAGATGTTTATTTCATGTTTGCCAAATACAAATAGCCACATCACTAGTAATGTAACAGTAATATAATACCTGATTGTCTCGTGGTTCTTCCTGCTGTATATAGTTTATTTTGTTCACGTGTAATTATATAAATGCATTTGTTAAAAAGAAGCATAAAAAATGAAAAAATGGTAGATACTAATGAGGCATGTGTTGCATTAATTTGTATGAAGAACTATATATAATAGAGCATTACAAGAAAGGACATGATATACAACTTGGCCAAATAACTTCTTTTAGGTAAATAATCTCCCACTTCCTCCATACAATGCATCTGATTATTTGAGCTTCTAAACTTTTTCCCTTCTCTGTGCTACCATTTCCCTTGGAATTCTATGCTATTCTAAGAAACTGTCCTTGTTTCTGCTACTATGCCAGATGTGGCCAATGGAGAGGACATTTTCCTCAGTTGAGTGGAGAGTGGGGACTGACTTTCACACAAACTCTGCTGCCCCATATTTGACCATGTCCCCTGGATGAGGAGACCTGGTGGCACTCAGAGGAAGGATAGCAAGTTACCAAGAAGAGACTTGATACCCTATGAGCATATACAGGGGGAGGAGGTCCCCTAAGTCACAGTCATAGGGGAGGGGACTAAGGGGAAAATGGGAAGGAGGGAGGGAGGAATGGGAGGATACAAGGAATGGGATAACAATTGAGATGTAACAAGAATAAATTAATAAAAATTTTTAATTAAAAAAAAGAAGCAACAGAACACAGAGTTCAATCTAACTCAACTCCTATGTATTCTTTTTGTCCAATAAGAATGCATTATATTATTCCTATCACTGATTACTCAAAAATTTATTGAGGTATTTCACAAATGTTCATACAACAAAAAATTGTTATAATGGAAAAAATATGAGTAAGATAATAAGTACATATGAAGACATAAATTATTTCCTATCTTGCTGTCAAAATTTTTTTCTGGTTTTAAATTTCATTGCAGCAAAGTTAAAAATGGTCATATAATTTGGGTAGTATGACTTGTATGATGTTTTAATTTTTGACATATTATCATCACAAAGCTATCTCAGGGGGTCAGTAACTTTGACTAGGTAGCCATAGCATATAAATTTAAAACATTATGGTAATAAAGGTATTATCATTCCATAGTAGAAAGAGTATCATAAAGTCATCAGTAGGGATTACTACCATTATTTCTTCCTGTTGCTACACCCTAGCTTTAAGTGATCTTGGGAGATAGTACAATATATAGAAAGTAAAAGTCAGATGAAAGTAGTGCTTCCTGATACATCTTTTATGAGACCATCTATTTATGATGAGATGGAACATTTCAGGAATGCTGTTGTTTGGGGGACATATGTCATACTCTTAGACATAAGTTATACACTTCTGAGATGTCTAGGTTCTTGTGTCTTAAAAACCCGTTCTCAGAAATTTTGGTGGAAATTTAATAAAGATTTTCCATTATACATAGCTTTTTCCATGCTCATGATTGGTGTAGAGTTTACATAAAAGGAGCCTATCATATATCCTTCTGATTTCTCTGAGTTGGCAACCACAGTCGATAGATTTCCAACACCAGTACTTTTAGCAGTAGCAATTGCTAGTTTTTGGAAGATACAAGCCACATTATTAAGGTTATTATATAGAGAGATAAATAGCACAAGCCAGATTCAAAAGTTTGTATTTGAGTTTGAGTTGAAGTACTGAAGCCACTAAGGTGATTATTCCCTCTAGCCTACTCCTTGGAGACTGAAGCAGAGAACCTAGACAAAAGAATTAATAGATACCCAAGTTTAGATTTAAGAGTATCTTAATTATTTCTCTACATTCTGTAAGAATTTGTTCAACCTTTCGTGCCATATTCATCCAAGAGCCATATGTTTTGTTAAGAATTACATTGTGGATCCCCACCCATTGTGACTCCATCTTGTTGCTAGACTTCATCTTAAGCCTGTCCTTAGGCCTGTCCTCAAGATCATTCTAGTTATTGTAAAAACCACAAACTGCTCCAGAAAAAGAACTACCCTAGGGGTGAGCTAATCAGGGGACAGTAGGGAAGCACCTAATGCCCCCAGATGTTAAGCATTTTGTGATTGGGCTTGACTGATCCCCTAGGGACAACCCAACCTTGCTAAATGCTAACCAATCCTGTAAATGTCAAACTGGAAACTCCAGTTCTTTGTCATAATCATAATAGAAGCCCTGCCTCATGGCAGTTCAGGCCTTTCCTACTGATCCACTGATTCAGGGAGGTTTGAGATCCCTCTGGCTTGAGGTGAAATAAAGACTCCTTGCTTTTGCATATGGCTTTGGACTCCTGGTGGACTTAGGGATCTAGCAATCTGATGACAACACAAATCCTTCTCACCTGGAATATAAATACCAAGTACTTTGTTATTCTGCAATAGCATTTCAGAGATAGTAGCAAAGCTTTCTTGTCATACCTTGACAGCAAACACAGAGACATGACATGATCATTTCAGTGCCAGGGACAAGATTCAGAATTTGAATATATTGGATTATCATTGAGTGGGACATAAAACTTAACATATTTGGAAGCTATGAAGTTCTATAAGCATCTATTTTTTAAAAGGAAGATATAATACAGAGAAGGACCCTGAGTTGATAGAAATTCTAGGAGTTAGGAATGCATCTCTACTATATGTTTTAGGTCTAGAAAGATCAATACAAAGGTGCATTGACCTTATATCCTCTGGTAAATACAGAAAATAACATCATACTACACTTTTAAAAAATGAGTATCCTATAAGCTTAAAGCATAAATTGGATCCTGAACTTATATTTATAGGCAAGAGATATTGAAATGTTTTAGAGTGAGATAGAAAGGTCTCATGCTAAACAACATCCAATAGGGCATGTTGAGAATTCAAGGAAATTATCTATACCTACCAAGAAGAGGCATTATCTAGGGGAGTTTGTCAGGCCATATTCTGCATGAAATGTTTAAGTGAATAGAACTGTAGAAAAAGGCTTACATGTTTGCTGAATTTGTATCATAACAAAAATATTAATTTGGCAGAGGTATACAAAGGGATGCTACTTAGTACTGCTAATTAGTAAGGCTGTTGTCTCAAGATACAAATAAACAAATAAATAAAATCATAAGATTCTTTCCCTGAGTCCTCATCATTATCTGGTTTCCAGTATAGACCTTTTTTCTTTCCATATAAATTGTACACATAAATTGCAATGAAATAATGGTTGCATTTTGGATACCCCTGATGCCTTCCTGACCTACAACTCACAGAGAGTTATCCTACAGTTGTCAGTCAATAACCAATGGTTTCTTGGAACAACATCATCTACCCATGCATGATACCTCCCTTCAGTCATCAAGGACTTACAACTAACTGTTAAAGATAATGTGCCAGTTCTACACTGAGACAGTAAGCAAGGTGCCATAAGGGTATGTCTCCACTCATCTATAGCTCCTGGTTATGAAAAAAAAATTGGTCTAAAAGAGTGACCTGAGGAGCTTCTTCCTTGAAAGAAACATCTTAGGGAATCTGCAGGGTCACTCTATAAGGTCCAAGTAAGCTGATAGATTTGTAATCCTAGAGAGAAGAACCTGGCAGTATCCCCTACGTGGTCCTACATTTGCAGTGGTAGAAGGAGATTCTGGTATTATTATACAGCCACAGTTCCAGAAAGTCATTGAGATCTATGCCTTATTTCTCACCTTTAGAACAAGGACATATACTATGTGTTGGTATATAGTGTAACTATTAATTTTAAAAAAATTACAGGAATTTGTACTTAAGAGATAGCCTTGAGTCTCAGGAAGAGATTGAACTTTTAAATACTGTTCAGATTGTTAAAGGATATGAGAACCTTTATGCACTGGCTGAGTCAACAGGAAAAAGGAATTAAAGGTAATTTAACATGATGTGTTTTAGTGTCAAGTTGACAATAGGTGCAATTGTGATAGTTAATGTTGTCAATTTGATATTATCTAAAATCCTTAGGACTAGCATATGATGAGTTATCTTGATTTATTTTAAACTATGGACAGTCTGTGATGGTTTATCTAGATTAAACTAATTAAAGTGCAAAGTACCACCTTCTGTGAGTAGCACCATTTCATTTATGACATTTCTGCATTCCATTAAAAAGGGAAAAGCAAGCAGCTTCCATGTTCTGCTTCCTGAGTATATATACAATATGACTAGTTGTTTCAATATCTTTCCACCATGAGGCCTCTGTCTTGATGAACTCGTCCCTAGAACAGTGAGATAAAATAAACTATTCCTACCATCCTAAAAACTTCTATGTAGACCTAAAAACATCTTAAGCCCTAAACAACTAAGCTTAATTGTAAAACTAAACCATCTGGTCTTCAAACCTATCAGAGACTTGAGAAAGAATAAAATTAATTGTCTGAGTAAACAGGAAGTGTAAGTTAGCAGCTTCCAAAATGAGAAAATGACAGAGACATTTCACTGCCTAAATAGTCACCCATAACAATCTATAACTTTGGAGCATCATCTTCAGAAGGTTTTAGATTGATAGAGATGAGATATGATAGATATTGATTTACATTCACAGTTGTAGACTCACCAAGATAGGGAAGATGTTTTCTCCAAGGTTGCCAAACACTATGAATGTAACATTTATATAATCACCAATTGTTTTGTGTGATTGATTAAATAAACAGAATGAGCTAATTTGCATCGAAGCTACAATATATAAATGCAGGTTTATTAGAAGTGACACCAGATGGGGAAGGGAAAGGGGAACACAAGCTGGGGGTGGGGAGGAAGGGAAAGAGAGAGAGTAGGGAAGTGTGGGGGGAAAAGGAGAGAGAGAGAGAGAGAGAGAGAGAGAGAGAGAGAGAGAGAGAGAGAGAGAGGGAGACACTGGAACCAAAATGTCTGGTTTATATAGTGAAGCTCTGGGAGAGGGGAAGTCCTACCCCTAGGTTAGAGGACAGGCCATGCCAGCCTAGCCTTGAAGCTGAACATGATCAGCAGATTGGGTTTGACCAGAAGAGGAGGGCGGGAGAAGAAGACAAAGTCTATCCAAAGAGATGCAAAAATAGTAAGCATAGATGAAATACCAGGGCTATAAGAAGACATGAGGAGCTGGTGGGGTTAACTGAGCTGGTAAAGTTTACTGTAAGGACAGGTGAGAAAAAGCTAGGCATTTGTAATACTGAGGAAACCTATAGGTCAACATGTGCTTTGATATGCTAATAGACACCATAAATAACCATTTGTTATAGAGGATTAGGCTTCACAAGTTCCTAAGGAACGCTGGCTTTTGTCCAACAACCAGAATCTGACAAAGTAGAGTTTCTTTGCATGTTTTTGTCCAACTGGAATAAAATTTTCACAAGCACTATACTCTCAAATATATTTTTCTCTCCATTACTAGGTTTCTAAAGCCAAGTACAGACAGAAACATAGCAGTACATGAATAAATGTAAAGTTGTAGAAAAGACAAACATTTGTTAAAACATAATTCTAAACATGCTGCATCATGGCTTTAGCAACTGCTTTGCAAAATATACAGTAGCAACCAGTAAAATGGGTAGAAGAAAGGTACATAGTACATTATGAGTAAAACTAAGATGTAATGAATTCTAACAAAATAGGAGAATTCAAAGGGAGTAAACATGAAATGTACAGAACATAAAACATATAGCAAGAATAGTTGCACCTCAGTAGCTCCTGGGTCCTGAATCCCAGCAGACAACACTAAACTATGGAATTGGTGTAGTCCCCCTACTGATTGGCTTAGAATGAGTAAGCTGCAGAACCTCTATCACTATGCTAATAGCTTTTTTTGCATGAGAAAACAATGTAGCTTTTGTTAAATAATCATGTTGGCAGCTAGAGCTGGGGCAGAAGGGCCAGCAGGACATCCAAGAGAAGATCTGAGGTAGGAGAGAGAGTATGGACAAGAACAAAGGAAGCAAGGAGACAAAGATAATGCTGTAGCAAAGAGGTCAACTACTTTAAACTATATAGATGTCTCTGCCCTGCAATAGATGATATTTCTGCCAATTTTTGAGTATAGCAGGTATTTCATTGAAATGGAAATAATGATCAAAGTAAGATTACATGAAATTAATAAAAATATAACATGAAATTTCACCATAAAATAAATATCATAGCTTTATGCTGGTCATATATAAACTGTATTGATACAAATCTTATTTGACCAACTAAGCAACTACAATTCAGCTCTACTCAAGTGTCTGTTTTAAAGAAGTACTGTACTGAAATGAATTAAACTTTGCAAATAAACTGGGTATATTTATTACTGTCAAGCTTTTAAATATTTGCATACTTCCATCTTATAATCTTTAAATCTTCTCTTCTGTAGACTAAATATGTATAGATCCTCTAAGCATTCCCACTCATGATTGAGACTTTGGTCTTTTTTTAGTGTACTTGTTGTCTTCATTATCTTACACTGTGATTTCTGGGAGCATTTAAAAGTTTACCCACCTTTTCATAGGAGTATAATAATATTCCATCTTCCAATGCATTCTTATTTTTAAGACCTTTGCTCACAATTTAGCAGTTATTTTTAAGCATCATTTCCATTACCCTTGTAAAACTACAAAAGACAGTTTGGATCCAGAGTCAGAAAAGGACTGACAATACTCCCTTCCCAGGTGAGTCACGATTTTGAAAAAAAAAAAAAATTACCATTACCTTCTGTGAGGAAAAAACTTGCTCTTTAGCTTTTAGTCTCAGTTGTAACTGCTCAATGTTATAACCAGTATAATATGATAGGTATTCTTTGTGGATGAAATGAGCTAACTCAAGCTAAATTAAAGTATAAAAACAGGTTTATTGGGAGGAGCTCTTGGAACAGGGCCAGGAAAGTCCCCAATGCAGACCAGAGGGAGGAAGGGAGGGAGAGAGGGAGGGAAGGAGAGAGGGAGGGAGAGAGAGAGAGAGAGAGAGAGAGAGAGAGAGAGAGAGAGAGAGAGAGAGAGAGAATGTCTGAATTATATAGGGAAGAACTGGAGAAGGGCAAATTTAGCCCCTGGGCAGGGCTGAGGGCTGGTTATGCCAGCCACACCTTGTAACAGGTAGGAACTGGAGGCCAGGTCTGGTTTCATATGTTAAATAGGAACCTCAGCTGCTTGTACCAAGTCTGAAGACAATATATTTTCAAATGATAAGGTATCAGATTGGGTTTGGCACACACTACACCTTGTGGTTTAAAAACAAAGTGCTGACAATTATTTCATAGACAGACACAAGTGATTCTGTGCCTTGTTCAGACTCTTCACCAAAACCCCATTACTGCAAGTTTGTGCTAATATAACCAACTTAGTCTAAAACAGTGGTGGGTCATGACCCTTCTACTAAACCTAAAAAAAAAAAAAGGAGAGATCCAAGATGGTGCTGCAATCCCACACTGCATCTGATTAGCAGGAAATGCAGGGTGACCTAAAAACCAAACTGAGAGCTACAAAACACCAGTGCTGCTGATTCTCAGGTGAGAGGGATCCACGTTGTGTGGGGCACAGGTGGACTTCATTCCTGGCCACCCAGCTAACCGACAGAAAAAAATCCCTGTGGACATCCCACATTAGCCACCATCTTGGGAAGGACTATGGGAAATCCTTGCAGCTTGGGCTCTCACCAGCTTGTCTGCTGCTTTCTGGATCTGGGACAGGGAGTGAACATACAGAGCTTAGCCCTGGCACTGGACACAAACCACATTAGCAGATTTCCTAGAATGAGTGTTGGGCACCAAAGCACCTATGAGCTCTGAGCTCCGACAGCCCCCTAGCTGCTTGCTGGCCTAACCTTGCTGGGTCACGGAGCAGATAAATATACCTCTGCCATCCCAAGAGGACATGTGGAACTTCTGAGCAGCTTGGAGACCCGATCTCTTACAGCACCCCCAACTGCTTACCACCTGGGAACATACCTTGTGGCAGGCAGAGCTGAATCCAGGCTCCAGCCACACTCTGCATTAGCTGCCATCCTGCAACCAACTACAGCCCTTGGTCTGTCTCTACACACCTACCTGAAGCATATCACTCAGACAGACTCGGATAATCAAGTTTATTCCTTCTCAAGTCTCTGAGGGAGTTGAAGACCAGGTAGCTTAGTTTTACAATGAAGCTTAATTGTTTAGGGGTTAAGATGTTTTTAGGTCTAGATAGGTGTTCTAAGTTGATAATGACAATATGTGGTGGAGACTGATTTACATTCAGAAATATAGATGCACCAAGATAGGAAAGATGTCTTCTTCAAGGCTGTCAAGTACAAATAGCCAAAACACTAAGAATGTAACATTTATATAATTCCTGATTGTGTCATGGTTCTTCTTGCTACAGGTAATCTATTGTATATATGTATAATAATATAAATGCATATGTAAAAAAGAAAATAATAAAAAAAGAGTTACATTATGGCTCATAACAGTAGCAAAATTACAGTTATGAAATAGCAATGAAAATAATTGCATGGTTGGAGGTCATCCCAACAGGAGGAAATACATTAAAGGGTGGCAGCATTAGGAAAGTTGAGAATCACTGCTCAGACTAGATAGAGCAGACTGGTCCACAGCTTTGTTCTTTGAGTTCACTAAATGTCTTTGTTCATTGTTGCTGAAGATAGTAACTACAAACTAATAGTAACAATGACACTAAAATCATCTCTTGATAATCATTTCTGCTAGGCTCATTGAACTTTGTTTTAAAATAAAAAGTATAGAAGGGTAGTATTGTCAAATATTTAACCCTTCATAACATAAAGGTCTATTTACCTATCTTGCTACATCTTTTCATATTTATCAAAACTATAACTTGTAGCTACACTTTTACTACAGTGATTCTTCTACTAATTTTGATGTTAAGTAAGTTCATATGTATTAATATGGCAAAACATGTTTTAAAACATATTAATAGTTATGTCACATGCATTTCACTGTGTAGGGTAATTCTCGGGCACTACATTTAGTGAACAGCTCCTAAGTACATCAGAGTTCCCCAGATGTCCATGTCACAGGCATTACTTTTATGTACTCAGAAAATGTTGAGTATTTTTTTTACAAGAAGAAAAGATGAATGGTTATATTTAAAAGTTTATGAGCCATAACATTTTCTCTTATCCTCAAAATATCCAATTCTGTCAAATGGCCATACCAAATGAAAAAGGGGAATTTTTGAAAGTGTAGATTATAACTATGATACAGAGAAAGACTATGTAATTATAGCAAGCAGTAGCTTGTATAAAGATCTATTTTAACAATACAGTATTATTTCACTCAGCATTTCTTAGTACTCCCTTTCCTTCATATGAATCACAACAATACTTTATTTATTTGCTTTTCATACCATACATTTATCACTTCCTGAAATGCAAAACTGGTATGTTTTGATTTAATGATTTCTTAAACTAGGCATTGTGGAATTTTGCCTTTTTTTATTTTGCACAGAGAATTAGGAACATAGCCTAGATTTTATTGACAAGTCAAATCAAAATTGATAAAGATCTGTCCGTATGAATTCACTGTTTCACTTATTCAAAAGACAAGGTATGTAAAATAAGAAGACATGCTAAGAATGATTGCTATTACCCAACCCAGTTTTCTGTTTCTTAAAGTTTACTTCAATATTAGTCTTTTGCTTTATAACCTGCAGTAAACTTTTTTAATCTAGCCATTTGATTAATAATTTTTCCTTCTTGTCTTAGTCACTGTCCTATTACTATGAAGAAAGGCCATGACCAAGACAACATTTATAAAAGAAAGAATTTAATTGTGGGCTTGCTTACAATTTCGTTGTGAAAAGAAACATGTAGGCACTTGACAAGCATGGCCCTGGAGCTTAGAGCTTTACATACTTATCCACAGGCACCAGGTAGAGAGAGAAACACCTGGCCTGATATGGCTTTTAAAACCTTAAATCCCATTCCCAGTGATAAAACTCCTCCTTAACAAGACAAAGCCTACTACAGCAAGACCACATTTCTAATCCTTCCAAACACTTCTTTAACTTGGGACCAAGCATATAAATAAATGATCCTATGGTAGTCATTCTCTTTCAAACTAACACATGTTTGATGAAACACTTTAATTATAGTCTATTACTGACATATTGGCCATTCATTTCCTCTTTTTCTTACATGCAGAAAAAGCTTCAATTAAAAAAATAATAAAATATCTAGGAATAACCCTAACCAAGAATGGGGAAATAGAAGGATCCAGAGGGTCCTAGAAACCTACAAGTAGAACATTATGATGGGCAGATCTGGGCCCAGGGGTCCTGCTCAAACTATGGCACCAGCCAAGGACAATACCTGCAGTAAACTCGGAACCCCTACTCAGATCTAGCCAATGGACAGGACATTCTCCACAGTTGAGTGAAGAGTGGGGTCTGACTTTCACACTAACTCTGGTGCCCCATATTTGACCACGTCCCCTGGATGGGGAGGCCTGGTGGCACTCAGAGGAAGGATACCAGGCTACCAAGAAGAGACTTGATACCCTATGAGCATATAAAGGGGGAGGAAGTCCCCCCAGTCACAGACATAGGGGAGAGGAGTAAGGGGAAAGCGAGAGGGAGGGAGGAATGGGAGGATTCAAGGGATGGGATAACAATTTAGATATAATATGAATAAATTAATAAAATATATTTTAAAAAAAGAATGCTTAATCTTCTTAGAATTAAAACGTTAGGATGCTGAAAAAGAGAAATTGATAAAGATACTAAACAATTAAATGATGCTCTATGCTCTGGGAGAGACAGAATTAATATTGTAAAAATAGATATACTAACAAAAATTATATACATAAAATGTAGTCCTCCTCAGAGATTCAAATGACATTCTTCATGGCACTAAATAAAAATCCTAAACTTTTCTCTAGAACATAAATAATTAAAGCCATTCTGATCAGAAAGAACACAACAAGAGGTATCACACTAGCTAATACCAAACTAAAATACAAAATCACCACACTAAAGCAACATGGTGCTGACGTAAAAACAGATATCCAGATCAATGAAACATTCAATAGAGGATTCGGTTAGAAACCCACAAAGCTACTCTTAATTTTCAACAGGATGTTAAAAATATGCACTAGATAAAAGACAGGCTTTATTATTAATGCTTGACAAAATTTAGGTGAAGTTGGATCAAAGGCTTTAATTTAACCCTGGAAATATTGAAATGCTAAAAAGAACACTTAAGTAAAATACTTCATGATATAGGTACAGGAAAATATTTTCTGAATATATCATTTATCACACAGGAAATTACTCCAGTCATTGAAAAGTGGAATTTCGGAAAATTTATAAGTGCCTCCACAGTAAAAGAAAATATCAACCGTCTGAAGAGAAAGCCTAAATTATAGTGGAGAAAGTCTTTGTTATACGTCAATAGCAGGTTAATATCTATAATATACAAAAACAAAAACAGACAAAACAAAACACCATGATAAATAAAAAGTTCTCCAAACCTGCCTATCAACAAACTGGTCTAATATCTGAACATTATGATGTACATGATGAATACATATTTTTTTAATATTAAAGTTCTTAGCACACATATAAAAAGCCCATCAAGACCATGTGTACTGGCCAGGAAAAAAGATAAAACTCAGGGCTTTCTGGCCACATGATCTAGGCTAATCAATGAGCTTCAAAACGAACTGAAAGAATTTGTCTAAAAAATTAAGGTCTTAAAAAACTGATTAATTCATCTGATGTTAATCCCTGGCATGTACATGCATGAGCACACACATGCATACATACCTGCCACACCTTACTCCATCCTCAGAAACACATACACATACTACAGAATTAAATAATCACAAAAGGGAATTTTCACTGTACTTTCAGCATATACATATTGATTTGATTCAATGCATTCCTGAGCATAGGGGATATGAATCAGTCCATAATTATGCTCTTAAAGCAACTACACTAGTAGTTATGGGAAACAAATCAAAGTTAATAGAAAGCTATCAATGAATATGTAATTACAATTACTAAATAGATGTAGACCTAACCAATAGGTCTGTGATTAATTTCTACAACTAGCAAAAAAAGTTTCTTAAAATTGTACAAATAGATATTTTGTTCCTAACTGCCTAATTTTAATTGCTGAAGTGTACTTTCTAAACTTATACTTATTGTTTTGAATCTAAGATATCTAATCAAGACTTAACACTACTAATACTTAGTAAATGGGTCCAAGGAATGTCTGATGGTGAGATCTTTTATTTATTTTTCATCTTTTGCCTGCAAGAAAAAAAATATATAATGTTACTCATTTTATTTCTAAAAGTCCAACTTTCAAACTTAATGCTTTCTTAATATTTACTCATTTTTGATGTATAATATTTTAATGATAAACTGGTTTTCCCATGTGCTCTGAAGGTTTCAATTACTTGTAAAATGAAATGCAAGCGTGTATTAGTGTGTGTGTTTGTGTGTGTGTGTGTGTGTGTGTGTGTGTGTTAACTATTTTTATGGCTTTACATACAATCAGTTTTCTCCCTCACATTCTTATCTTCCTTCCTGCACAACTCAACTTTAACTAGACACCAAAATCACCATTTCTGTATTATTTTCAAATTAATGATACTATCTCTATCTAATTGTCCAGAAATGCCTCCCTTTAACATCTGGGCAATATAAAAGTTTCATGGCTTATATATAACATTAATAGAAACTGACTTTTTTACCTTTCATTTGGAAATTTTCCAAAGTTGTTGATTCTATTCATTGAAAGCGGAATGTAGTCCGTCTTCCACGAAGGGTATAGAAGAAATCGATACATAGTTTTATGAAGAATATTATCAAAAGTAGGAGCAGGAAAACCCATGATATTATAATTACGATAAGCAGCAGTTCTTTTGTTTCAAAATCTATGTTTTCATCCATGAATAAAGTTGAAGTTGGACGTTAGTGCAGAAGTTATAACAAGAAGAGGAAAACTGCCAAATAGCTCTTGAATGTCTCCCTAATCCTTCCCCTTCAAGTAACCTTGTAACAAATCTGCAGGGCTTCATGAGTATTACTGCTTACCTCACAAGCCCACCCAGCTGTACCAATTATCATGTCACTGCCATGAAGGAAAAGCAGTGGCCAGAGAAACCTGTGAGGGACACAGGCAGTTTACTCTTGACCAAAATCTACTACTTAGTCTTAAACTACTGCAGTACCAGAAATACGAAGAATGGAACAAGGTATCTACTTCCTTTTCTTTCCATATCTTTTTGTATGTCAGCGCGCGTGTGTGTGTGTGTGTGTGTGTGTGTGTGTGTGTGTGTTTTGGTTTTCGTTGTTGTTGTTGTTGGTGGTGGTGGTGGTGGTGGTGGTGGTAGTCTTTTGAGGCAGGGTCTCCCTGTGTTAGCCTTGGCTGTCCTGGACTCACTTTGTAGACCAGGCTGGCCTTCAACTCACATCGATCCGCCTGCCTCTGCCTCCTGAGTGCTGGGATTAAAGGCATGCGCCACCATGCCTGGCTTCTTTCCATATCTTTATAGTCAAGTTGTAAATCATAATTTTTATTGTCTTATTCTACATTTTCTTGCTAACATATTAAACATATTCTAGCATATACCAACAAATTATTCTATGTAAGTCCTAAAGCTTAGATTTAATTTTTCATTAAACTAATATTTATTTCTGCTCCAATCTTTACATAGAGACTAGGATTGGTTAGGATAGGCTAAACTACACTACATATCAGTAGCATTAATAAATATCTTTGTGCTTATTTCATTAGTAGTCAATGTATGTAACTATTTGTTACATATATAATAAAAATTATGGTTGAAGACTCAGATGCTTTAGCATTGGCCTCATTCCCTATCAAAAGTTTAAAAGCTAACATCCATAAAGAGAAATCATGTGATATTTATCTTTTGGGATCTGTATTACCTCATTCAGTATGATTTTTATTTCTAACTCCACCCATTTACCTGTAAATTTTATTTTTCTGAATAGCTGAATTGTGTAAATGTACCACATTTTCATTACAAATTTATCAGTTGATGAGCATCTAAGGTGTCTGAGTATCTCGCTATTATGAATAAAGTAGCAATTATCATGGAAGAACAAATATCTCTGTAGTAGAATTTTAAGTTCTTTGTGTACATGCCCAAGAGTCATATGGTTGGATGCTGAGATATCTCTATTCCCAGCTTCCTGAGGAACTTCTCCAATGCTTTCCATAGTGGTGGTAGAAGTTTGCAATGCCACCAGCAATGGATGAGTATTCCCCTTACCCCCTATCCTTACCAACATGACTTATCTTTTGTTTTGTTGATCTGGGCTGTTCTGACTGCTGTAAGATGAAATCTCAAAGCAATTTTAATTTCTATTTCTCTAATGCCTATGGATGCTAAATATTTTATGTGTATTAGCATCATTTTAATACTATACTACTGTGTAAGATATTTCCAAATGGCAACAATAAGTTCTGATTCCACATTTAAATATAGAACTTGGCTAAATTTAAACAAAATTAGATTTTATGTTGTCTCACATGTCAAATGTGATATAAGTGAATTTTCTTAGCTCTTTTTAGCTATGAGTCATTTTCTTTTTTTTTTATTACTTTGTTCATATTACATCTTGATTGTTAGCCCTTCCCCTGTTCCCTCCCATTCTTCCTTCCCTCCCACTTCTCCCCTTCTCCCCTCCCCTATGTCTGTGATTGAGGGAGACCTCCTCCCCCTATATATGCTCTTAGAATATCGAGTCTCTTCTTGGTAACTTGCTATCCTTCCTCTGAGTGCCGCCAGGCCTCCCCAGGACCCCAGGACCCAGATCCGCCTGTCATAAGTTCTTCTTGTAGGTTTCCAGGACCCTGTGGGTCCTACTATTTCCCCATTCTTCCATGCTACTCTCCCCTAAAGTCTCAATAGGATGTCCTCTCCTCTGACCCACTTTCTTGGTAAGTAAAGTTTTTCATGGGACATATCCCTTGGACTAGTGTTTTGATATAAGTGAGCATATACCGTTTGTCTCTTTTTGCTTCTGGGTGAACTCACTCATTATGATAATTTCTAGGTCAATTCATTTGTCCAAAAATTTTGGGAATTCCTTGTTTTTAATAGCTGAGTAGTACTCCATAGTGTAAATGTACCACAGTTTCTTAGTCCATTCTTCTACTGAGGGACACTTAGTCTATTTCCATATTCTGGCTATTATGTATAAAGCAGCTATGAACATGGTTGAGCATATGTCCCTGTTCTGTGGTAGTGCATCTTCTGGGTATATTCCAAGGAGTGGAATAGCTGGGTATTGAGGAAGCCCTATTCCCAATTTTCTGAGAAAGCGCCAGGTAGCTTTTCAAAGTGGTTGTACTAGTTTGCATTCCGACCAGCAATGAAGGAGTGTTCCTCTCTCTCCACATCCTCGCCAACATGTGGTATCATTTGAATTTTTTATCTTAGCCATTCTGATGGGCATAAGGTAGAATCTCAGTGTCGTTTTGATTTGCATTTCTCTGATGACCAACGAGGATGAGCATTTCTTTAAGTGTTTCTCAGCCATTTTATATTCCTCTGTTGAGAATTCTCTGTTTAGTTCCAAGCCCCATTTTTCTATTGGGTTATTTGGTTTGGTGGTGTTTAATTTCTTGTGTTCTTTATATATTTTGGATATTAAACCTTTGTCAGATGAAGATCTTTTCCCAGTCTGTAGGCTGTCGCTTTGTTCTCTTGACAGTGTCTCCTGCCTTACAGAAGCTTCTCAGCCTCATGAGGTCCCATTTATTAATTGTTGACCTTAAGGCCTGGGCTGTTGGTGTACTGTTCAGGAAGTTGTTTCCTGTGCCTATGTGTCCCAGACTCTTCCCCACTTTTTCCTCTAACTGAATTAATATCTCTGGTTTTAAGTTGAGGTCTTTAATCCACGTGGACTTGAGTTTTGTGCATGGTGACAAATAAGGGTCTAATTGCATTTTTCTACATGTAAACATCCAGTTAGACCAGCACCATTTGTTGAAGATGCTATTATTTTTCCATTGAATAGATTTGGCTTCTTTGTCAAAAATTAAGTGAGCAAATGTGTGTGGATTCATCTCTGGGTCTTCAATTCGATTCCATTGATCCACCAGCCTATTGCTTTGCCAGTACCATGCTGTTTTAATTACTGTTGCGCTGTAGTATAGCTTGAGATCAGGTATACAGATTCCTTCAGAGGATCTTTTATTGTATAGGATTGTTTTTGCTATTCTGGGTTTTTTATTTCTCCATATGAATTTGAGAATTGATCTTTCAATATCTTCAAAATATTTTGTAGGTATTTTGATAGGGATTGCATTGAATTAGTAAATTGCTTTTGGTAAGATGGCCATTTTTACTATGTTGATTCTCCCAATCCACGAACAAGGTAAATCCCTCCAACTTCTGATGTCATCTTCAATCTCTTTCTTCAGAGGTTTGAAGTTTTTTTTTCGAATAAGTCCTTCACTTGCTTGGTTAGAGTTACTCCTAGATATTTTATATTGTTTGTGGCTATCGTGAAGGGAGTAGTTTTCCTAATTTCTTCCTCTGCCTGATTGTCATTTGTATACAGGAAAGCTACTGACTTTTTTGAGTTTATTTTGTATCCTGCCAATTTCCTGAAGGTGTTTATCAGCTGCAGGAGTTCTCTGGTGGAATTTTGGGGGTCACTTATATACACTATCATATCATCTGCAAATAGGGATAATTTGACTTCTTCCTTTCCCATTTGGATCCCCATGATCTCCTTTTGAGGTCTTATTGCTCTGGATAGAACTTCAAGAACTATATTGAAGAGATATGGGGACAGAGGACAGCCTTGTCTGGTTCCCGATTTTAGAGGGATTTCCTTGAGTATCTCTCCATTTAATTTAATGTTGGCTGTTGGTTTGCTGTATATAGCCTTTATTATGTTTAGAAAAGTGCCTTGTATTCCCGATCTCTCCAGAACTGTAAACATAAATGGGTGTTGGATTTTGTCAAATGCTTTTCTGCATCTAAAGAGATGATCATGTGGTTTTTCTCTTTCAGTTTGTTTATATGATGGATTACATTGATGGATTTCCGTATGTTAAACCATCCCTGCATGCCTGGAATGAATCCTACCTGGTCATAGTGAATGATGTCTTTGATATGCTGTTGTATTCGCTTTGCGAGTATTTTGTTGAGTATTTTTGCATCAATGTTCATAAGAGAAATTGGTCTGAAATTCTCCTTTTTTGTTGGGTCTTTGTGAGGTTTAGGTATCAATGTGACTGTGGCCTCATAGAAGGAATTTGGTAATGTTCCGTCCATTTCTATCTTTCGGAATAGCTTGAATAGTATCGGTATTAGCTCCTCTTTGAAGGACTGGTAGAATTCTGGGCTGAAGCCATCTGGCCCTAGGCTTTTTTTGGTTGGGAGACTATCAATGGTTGCTTCTATTTCTACAGGTGAAATAGGGCTATTTAATTTGTTTATCTGGTCTTGGTTCAATTTTGGCAAATGGAATCGGTCGAGAAATTTGTCCATTTCCCTTAAATTTTCGAATTTTGTGGCATAAATACCTTTAAAGTAGGTTCTTATGATTCTTTGTATTTCTTCGGTGTCTGTTGTTATGTCTCCCTTTTCATTTCTGATTTTGTTAATTTGGATAGTGTTTCTATGTCTTTTAGTTAGATTGGCTAACGGTTTGTCTATCCTGTTAATTTTCTCAAAGACCCAGCTCTTGGTTTTGTTGATTCTTTGGATTGTTCTCTTTGTTTCTAATTTATTGATTTCAGTCCTGATTTTGATTATTTCTAGGTGTCTACTTTTTGTGGGTGTTTCTGCTTTTTTTCTAGAGCTTCCAGATGTGTTGTTAAGTTGTTTATGTGGGATGATTCCATTTTCTTTTTAAAGGCACTTAGTGCTATGAATTTTCCTCTTAGCACTGCTTTCAATGTGTCCCACAAATTTGGGTATATTGTTCCATCATTTTCATTGAATTTCAGGAACTCTTTAATTTCTTCCCTTATTTCTTCCATGATCTATGTGTCATTAAGTAGAAAGTTGTTTAGTTTCCATGTGTTAGTATGCTTTTTGTTATTTCTATTGTTGTTGAAGTGCAGCCTTAGACCATGGTGATCTGATAAGATACAAGATATTATTTCAATCTTCTTGTATCTGTTGAGGTTTGCTTCGTGACCAACTAGGTGATCAATTTTAGAGACCGTTCCATGGGGTGCTGAGAAAAAGGTATACTCCTTTGCGTTTGGGTGGAAAGTTCTGTAGATATCTGTTAGATCCATTTGATTCATGACATTGGTTAATGAGGTTATTTCCTGGCTTAGTTTTTGAAATCAAAGACCTATCCTTGAGTGAAAGTGGGGTATTGAAGTCTCCCACTATTAATGTGTGGACATCAATAAGTGGGGCAAGCTTTGCTAATAACTCTTTTACAAATGTGGGAGCCCTTATATTTGGAGCATAGATGTTCAAAATCGTGATGTCTTCTTGGTTGACTTTACCTTTGACGAGTACAAAGTGTCCATCCTCATCTCTTTTGATTAATTTTGGTTGAAAGTCTATTTTATTAGATATTAGAATGGCTACTCCAGCTTGTTTCTTGTGACCATTTGCTTGGAATATTTTCCCCAACCTTTTACTCTGAGGCAATGTCTGTCCTTGTGGTTGAGATGTGTTTCTTGAATGCAGAAGAATGTTGGGTCGTGTTTATGCATCCACTCCGTTAGTCTGTGTCTTTTTATTGGAGAATTGAGACCATTGACATTGAGAGATATTAATGACCAGTGATTGGTAAGTCCCTTCATTTTTGGTATTTGTAACAGTCAAGATTTTGTGAGCTTGTGAATTTGCAATGGTATAGTTATCTATTTCCTATATAGTTTTGGTTGTTGTTTGACCAGTTGGGGTGGAGTTTTCCTTCTAGTAACTTCTGTAAAGCTGGATTTGTGGCTAGGTACTGTTTGAATTTGTTTTTGTCATGGAATATCTTGTCTTCACCATCAATGGTTATTGATAATTTTGCTGGATATAGTAGTCTTGCCTGGCATCTGTGTTCTCTTAGGGTTTGCAGAACCCCTGTCCAGGCCCTTCTGGCTTTCATGGTCTCTGCTGAGAAGTCAGGAGTAATTCTGATAGGTTTGTCTTCATGTGTTACTCGGCCTTTTTCTCTTGCTGCTTTTAATATTTTTTCCTTGTTCTGTATATTTTGTGTTGTTATTATTATGTGGCAGGAAGATTTTCTTTTCAAATCTATTCTGTTTGATGTTCTGTAGGCCTCTTATGTGCTTGTATGCATCTCCTTCTTCAAATTGGGGAAATTTTCCTCTATTATTTGATTAAAGATATTTTCTGGACTGTGGAGTCGGTTGCCTTCTCTTTCCTCTATCCCTATTATTCTCAAGTTTCATCTTTTCATGTTGTCTTTTATTTCATGAATGCTCTGTGTCAGGAACTTTTCAGATTTAGCATTTTCCTGGACAGTTGATTCCAGTTCTGCGATTGTATCTTCAAGTCCCGATATTCGTTCTTCCATTTCTTGCAATCTGTTCGATAAGGCCACCTCTGAGATGCTTGCTTTCTTCTCCGATGCCTCTTGATCACGTTTTACTTCTGTGTGTTCCTGTATCATAGCTTCCATTTTTATCTTCATGTCTTGGTCTGTTTTAATGATTTCCTTCATCTGGTTGTTTATATTTTTCTGAAATTCTTCAAGTGCCTCCTTATATGACTCTTTTAACTCCTCAGGCCTCTTGTTTGCCTCCTCCTGCATTTATTTACAGATTTTATTTGTTTCTTCCATTATCATCGTCTATACTAGGGCTTTGAGGTCATTTTCTTGACTATCCATTGCTGTTAGGTTCTCCAGGTTGTTTTCATTGGGAATGCTGGGATCCAGAGATACCAAACTGTTTTGGTTTTTGTTAGCGTTCTTTCCCTGTCCTCTTGTCATTTTGATGGCTCTGATGTTGGAAGATTTTTTGTAGTTCTCTTCGCTGGTTGAGAGTGGTTAATTGATGACTGATTATAGGTCAGGTGCTCTTGCCTGTGGGGGTCAAGGAGTATTTCCATAGAACAGGTAGGTGATCTGGTTTCCCTCCTGGTGATTTCCTCTGCACCGTGGGCTCCAGGCTGAGTCAGCCAAAGTAGATTTCTGTTTGGACTTTACTGCTGTAATTCAGATCAGCAGTTTGGGGACCTAGACTAAGGTCCGCACACAAATGTTCTGGTTGTGTAGGTTGATCCCAGCTGCCTGTCCTTCCTGTGGCTTTGTAGTCAAGACCCCAGGTAAATCAGATCTTCTGGAGGTGTAGCTGTCTTTTAGGTCTATTTCTATACCCTGTAGAGGTGTTCAACCTCTCCCAGAACTATATGCCTGGAGGGACCAAGGTCGCTCTTGGTCAGCAATTAGACACTGCAAGCAAGACCCACGTTTTGTCTCTTGATATTGTGAGAGTGCCTGCCTTGTTCGGGCCAAGAGCCCCAGATAGGCTCTCTAGTTCAGGAAGTGCAGGGCCAGTGCCTTGCAGCTGGCTGGGTAGGCACAATAGGGTTGCAGAGCTCTGGAGGAAGCCCGCAGATCGGAACCAGATCTTCCCACAGGGCTCTGATGCTCCACTAATGCTCTAGGTCAGCAATTAGACACTGCACACACGACCCACCCCAGTCTTGACTCCCGATAATGTGAGAGTGCCTGCCTTGGTCGGGCCAAGAGCCCCGGATAGGCTCTCTAGTTCAGGGAGTGCAGTGCCAGTGCCTTGCAGCTGGCTGGGTAGGCACAATAGGGTTGCAGAGCTCTGGAGGAAGCCTGTGGATCGGAGCCAGACCTTCCTGCCGGGCTCTGATGCTCCACTAACACTCTAGGTCAGCAATTAGACACTGCACACACGACCCACCCCCATCTCAACTCCCGATAATGTGAGAGTGCCTGCCTTGGTCAGGCCAAGAGCCCCAGATAGGCTCTCTAGTTCAGGGAGTGCAGGGCCAGTGCCTTGTGGCTTGCTGGGTAGGCACAATAGGGTTGCAGAGCTCTGGAGGAAGCCCACGGATTGGAACCAGGTCTTCCCGCAGGGCTCTGATGCTCAGCTATTGCTCTAGGCAATACCCACGTCTCCCGATAGGTCTGTGGAAGCAGTTCCAAGCGGACTTCTTACTGCAGCTGTTTGCAGGCTCAATCTGCTGTGATTGGTGTTAGGTTGGGCCCTGGATGGCCAGCAAGCTGCAGTCCCACTTAGCTGTCTCTGTTGGGACCTTCCACCTGTTTCCACTTGCCCTAGGCAGGTGATCTCTGCAGTTTGGGGTGGTGTGGAAGGAGGAATCCTAGGGCAGATTCACCCTCTTCATTGAGACTTCTCTGGCTGGGGACTCCGGAAAATCCCCTCCCCAAACAGGGAGTCTGTGCTTTATATGCAGGCTGTAGTTTGCATGTGGATTCCGTTCCAGAGTTTGGGGAGTGCGTTTTGCACCTCCAGGGTGTTGCTTGTCCCAAGGGAGTAGGCCCCCTGTTGGACTGCGGCCTTTGGGGCCCCACTCACCTACAGTTCTCAAAGTCCAGCAATTTGTTGCTCCATATGTCCCTGGTCTCCTCGGAGTAGATCAGATATGCGGCTTATTGGTCGGCGCCATCTTGGAATCCCCAGTCATTTTCAACATATAAGAAAAGTGATTACTTTGGTCAATGGGAGAAACACAAAGCAAAAACTCCACGTTTTCATATTGGGCCATATTTTAAACCTACTTAAGTTATCATAAGCAATATTCTTTTGTAGCAGCATATCCTTTGTACATGTGTGATGTACATACATGTCAAATGATTTTATGGATTTGAGCTGTATTATTTTCTTTAGAGATTAAGTTACCTTTGAATTCTCTCGCTGACATAGGATGAATTTCTTGTCTGCTACTGTCTTCTGGGATTCTTAGTGATGTAATGTTTTTTCAAAGAAAAATTCATCTTAATTTTTCCATGGTATTCTCTGAACTCTGTGTAAGTCAACTAACAGGAAAGATAAAGAAATATTTTCAGCTTACACTGCCTTTTCTTTCACTGTCATCAGAAACTACAGACAAGAAGAAATCAGAATTCCTTGTGAGTTCTTTCATCACTTTCAACTAAAATAAATTGTCTTACACAAAGACTAGAGATTTCTATTTTTGAAGACTGCCCTTCAGTCTATTGGAGTTTGTGTCTAAGCATACTGTTTTAGAGTCATCAAAATTATAGGTACCTTGACTAGGTGTAGTATACCTACTCATTAATTTCTTTTCTTGAGTATGAATTTTTTGTGTATCTCAGACTGTTTGGAAAAGACTGGATCTACAATAGATTTAGTGATTAAAAGTATTCAAATTGTGCATTTCAAAATCACATTGAGGAGATCAAAATGACCTATAGAATCACTCTAAATAATTATCGAGCCTGTGGTTTCTGAATAATGCACACCAAATATTATTTAAAAAACTGAAAATATGTAGCATGTTGGCAATTTTTCCATAACAATTTATATTCTTTTGCCTTTTTCCTCCATGTGATCACTTTTAAACTGATATATAAAAAATATCAAAATACATGTAATGTTTACAGAGATGTTAATTACTTAACATGCAATTCACACGTTTATATAAAATGACTTAAAAGTTTGTTTTAGTATGTCCACAATTTGTAGAACAATTACCACAATTTTATAATTTCATAAAAAGACATCACACTAATTAGCATTCCGTTCCTATACCCTCTAATCCTTCAACTTGGATCAATAATCTACAGTATTTTCTTCATAAACCTGATCTATTCTGAATGTTTCATATATATAAAACTATATAACATTTGTCCTTTTTTATTCTAAATGATATTATTTAGGATTATTACTAAAAATGTTTATAATATTATATCGTGAATCCATACTATACCTTTTAATTGTTAAATAGTAATCTACATTGATAATTTTAATTCTCTATTTTGTAGTTTATGGTTACTGAGTTGTAACTATTCCTATCTGTCTATTGTGAATTTTGTTTTTATGAATGTTCATGGCAAGTGCTTAAATTTTTATTTTTATTTATTTTGGTTCCTCTCTAAAACTGTATATTCAATATTTTAAGGAATTTCTAGTTTGTTTTCTTTTTTTATACAACAGAATATAGAATATTTAATATCAACTTCCTACACAGTTCTGTACCACACTCTACTATGGCAGAATGCTTTATAAGAAATTTGTCTTAACTTCTAAAGAGATTTTTCTTTTCTCACAATTTCCTTTAAACCTGTATGATATTTTAATTATATTTCTTTTTTACATATTCATTTATATTATTGCACATAAATAAAATAAACTACATACAGCTAGAAGAACCATGGAACAGTCAGCAGTTACATAAATGATACATTTATATTTATTTGGATATTTGTATAGCCTTGAAGAAAACATCTTTCCTATCTTGGTGAGTCTAAAATTCTGAATGTAAAGCAGTACTATTATATCTCATCTCTATCAACGTAAAACATCTATCTAGACCTAAAAACATCTTAACTCCTAAGCAACTAAGCTTAACAGTAAAACCAAACTATTGGGTCTTCAACCCCATCAGAAACTTGAGAAGGAATAAAACTTAATTACCTGAGTAAACTGGAAGTGCAGGTTAGCAGCTTCCAAAATGAAAAAATAACAGAGACAGATTGGTGCCTGAACAGTCACCCAAAACTCTCTATAACTCTATAACGTTGGAGCATCATCTTTAGCCTTCTGGTCCAGTATATCTGACAGACATATTTGTGAGGCAGAAACTATTGAGAACTTTCTTAACCTGTCTTGGCAGAGTTTGGCTGCCAACTTTGCCTGTATCCAAACTTTCCCAGTTTTAGGCAGAATTCTGTCTGTGGTCAAAACAAGGACATTTTGCCCAGTGGCTGGTTTGCTGCATTTGAAACCATCTCCATAAGAAGGTTCAACTTCTCTACTTAAGGCCTTAACTGTTACTCATAAATAAAGTTATTTTTAATTCATTGGTATATAATTTTATATATTGATGCAAAATGAGTTTAATTTTTATATATTGGTATAGAATTCAAATTTAAGATTATTCTTCATACATGTTATATATGTGTGTGTCTGCTCTAATAAGAATTATTGTACCCATACAATTCAAGTAGAATACAAGGTTTACTTCCAATATCTTGAAAGTTGTAATGTAGGCTGTTTAGGATAATTAAGTAAAACAAGCTAATTGCTAGTTCATCAAATCATAGTCATGCCAATTACTACTCTATTTTTATCACAAGAATATACATCCTAGGTCTAAGAAATAGAAATATTTCTATAAATATATAAGGTAAAATAGATAAGGTCTTCAAAACATCAGAGACCTACAGAGTATGGTATTTAAAGATGTTCTTATTATTTTAAAGATTCTTTGACAAGACAGGTTAACTCGTGGCAACACCCAGCCTACCTCAATGAAGATGATGAGCATCTAGTTTGTTTTCTATAGTTAATCAATCACTATAAGTAGGGTCCTCCTAACTACGAGTGCATTTTTTGTTTCTCCACATTCTAGATAATTTTTACTATTTAGCATCTTTTATATAGTAGTCATCATAGTATTCTTGTTAACAGTTACCTGCCTAGGTGTCTTTTTATTCTGCCAGGGGAAAAATTATGATTAAGCAAGAATAATTTCAAGTCTGGATATCTGGCAGCTTTCATTCCAGTCAGTGTTTGTTAGCAGTTAGCTACAATAGCAGGCAGGCAGGAGTAGCAGCAGATGAACCCCTGGTGAGTTTAGGCTTCCTGTATCAGGATCCTTATCCCTATTGTTGTTTTAGCTCCTGTGTGGATCTAGAATAGGGAGATTCTTCAGCCCTTGATTCTAGTTGATATTACAAGTTTTAGTCTATCCATACACATTAGAATTCCTCATCATTTCATGGTAGCCAGTGTAATTATTTTTGTGTAGGCACAGGAAATGATAACTTCTAAGTCCATAATTCTAGCTTGTATTAGAGTTCATGACCTAGGTCTGAGATACTTGATTCCGAAGACTTAATAGCTCTTTAGGACTTCTTAGAACTAGAACTGCAGTTTTGTTTCATTTTGTTTTCCTCTGATTATTTACAGACTATTACCCATATCAGGCTCAGTCTTTAGACTTCTCCTGTCTACTTCCCTTAGCCCTTTTCCTACCTTGGTAGAAAACAAATTGTTCTACTACTTCTTTAGCTGTCAAGACAACCATTTACCTTGACCTTTCATGGATCAGCATGATGATAGCAGTTACTATCATTGCAATTCACTGTCATTGACTTATTGGGAATGCTGCTTCTTTATGTTACTAGCTCACCCCCATACTGCTAGAAGTAAGTGAGAAAAGACTTTTATTGCGTACAATGGAACAATGAGCTTCCTTAGGCCAAGAAAGATTTGTATTAATCATAGCTACTTATTTTTAACAAATCACTCAACACTAATCACAGTCATTTAAAGGTATATTATGTGCCAAGCCTTGTTTTTTAATAATAGTCACAGCAGTCCTACTGTGTGTAGAAATATTATCAATATGGGCAAAGTAAAAATGGTTGTGGGGGTCATCTGGTGTCCATCAAAGTTTGTGAAAGCAAAAATATAGGGCAAACAGTTTTAAACAGCACTATGTGAGGCTATGCTATGCCTTTAGGAGCCAGGCCAATCAGCTTTAAATATAATGCAGTTTTTCTCAAACTGTGCATGTTCCAAATGGTTGGTGCTGGAATAAAGAGAGTTTATTTGGGTGTTTGGTCAGTTGTATTTTTGTTTAATGCAGCCAGGATAGCAAGGGAGAATCCAATAGATGCTAATTAGGAAATCAGATTGACTCATGACCCAAAGCCTCTAAATGTTTATAGGAAAATAAACAGCAAAAAGCATACTTTCACTAGGGATTTAAAGAATTTCATTACTATTACTAATAAACTGAATCTATTTTTAACAGTGCTTAACACCTGCCCATTGCTCTGGGGAGAAATAAGTACATTTCTGCTTTCTCAGTATTTCACTACATGTCACTATACTTCTGCTTTGCATTTCCTTGATGACCAATTATTATTTAATTCTCTTTGAAGATCTATTGAATTTGAAAGTATGCAATTTTGTGTGTATGCACATATACATGCCCACATATGCATATATATATGTATGTATGTATATATATATATATATATATATATATATATATATATATGGAGAGAGAGAGAGAGAGAGAGAGAGAGAGAGAGAGAGAGAGAGAGAGAGAGAGAATAGCTCTTAAAGAGAGAAAGGGAGAGAGAATAGCTCTTAGGAATCTCTTTCTCCTCCCATGTACGTTTGTAATACCAAATAGGTCAATCATGGCAGCAAGAGCCTTTATTAAGTGAGCTATCATGCCATGCCTCTAATGAAAAATTTTGCCTATGTTTATACAGTATATCTTTAGCTATTAAATGGTAGTTTCTAAATATTCTTAATATAATATTATTACCACATCATTATTTGAAAAAAGTATCCTCCTGCTCTGTAGGTTGATGGTTTTTGTGTATGACTTTTTTTTTAATATTACCCATCTTTGACTTTAAGGAAATTCTACCTAAATAATTTTCTTTTATTGATTATACTACTAATATTTATCTGCAATCCATATCTAATTCACCGATGCAAAATCATGGTTTTGTTTTCTGTTAAGAATTTTTTAGTTTAAGTTTTGATATTTAGATATTTTATGCTGTTGTGTCACTATGTGTAGAATGAAAATGGGAGCCACTTTTATTACTTGCATGCTATATTTTCTAAGAATCATTTTAGAAAATACTAGTCACTGCTATTATCATTGACATCCAGTAATTGACAATAAAATGAAGTCCTTACTTTTAGACTGTTGATCACTGTCTTTGAACAGAAAGTCTATACTTGTGTCAATATAGTATATGTAAATATATATATATATATATATATATATATATTGTTCTTTGAGAATTTCACATATTTTACTATGAAGTATAATCATAGTACCCTGTCCTTTCTCCCTTCAAACCCTATTTAATATTTTCCCAATATATCCCTAGACCAACTTCGTGTATTTGTATTTTCTTCTTCTTTTGCTGTAATTAGTGTTGACCATCCACTGTAGCTTGAAAAACAACTTACCAGTGTCCACATCCTCAAAAAAGGGATGATTCTCCCTTCTTCAGTAGCTGTCAACTATTAAAGCTCCATAATATTGTGTGGGGCCCTGAGAAAGCGTCCTTGGTCAATGCCACAATTTTGACTGCTTTGATCCTGAATGGTCTTGTTGAGACAATCTTCACTCCTGTGAATTCATCAGTGATGTCATTTCTAACAGACAGAGTTTTACAGAACCTCTGCCTATCTTCTGGCTATTACTTTTCCTTTCAATATCAGGATGTTTTCTGAGCCTTGATGAAGGGGTGAAAGGCTGATAAAGATTCTGAAAATACAGCTGAGTGCTCAGAGCTCTTATTCTCAAATTTTTAACCAGTTATGAGTCTGTGTTGATTGTTGCTTAGTACAAAAAGAAACTTCTTCTATAACCAAAGTTGAGAGCTACTCAAGATTATTGGCATAAACCCAAATATTTGGAGGGCAGTTTGACAACATGATTATTGAATAATGGGCTATAACCTAAGGCCTCCCTAGGCATTGGTTTTTACCTCAGAGCATCCATAGATTCTACACTATGACCTTCATAGCTGCAGGCATTTGACCAGGATTACAAGACAAGGCATAAAATCCCCTCTTGTGGAGCAGGCTTCAAATCAAATCAGAACACATTTAGTTATCCTCAACCAATTATACCCTTATTGTACCAGGAAATGTATTTTGCCAGTCAATTCAGTATTGCAATAATGTAGGGTCCAGCACTGGATAAGACTATTGATATCTTTTCTACCATAGCAGCTATATAGAACTTTCATAAACTATGAAACTTAGCAACAAGAAAGAAATGTCTAGGTCATTCTGAAATTTACCTTTCTAAGTCCTTCTGTAAAAGATCATACTATCTTCAGCAAGAAAGTCTTACCATACAGTTTTGGTTGACAACCAATGGCAATACCAGGAGCTTAATGTTGTTTTTGAGATATTTGAGGCCTCCTTAAACAGTATCAAATTGAGAAGTATCTTGTGCCTTATAAGGTGATTTTTTTCTTCTAAGAATGTAATTTCTTGCATGTGCAGAGTAATTCCCTTTGAAAGCCTTTAAGTTTTATATATTTTTAAAGCAGTTTCCTAACTGGTGGGTTTCCACAAGGCTTTTTCACCCATCCTTAGCTTTTGTTAGTTTTTACCAACTCCTACTTCTCCCCATTTCCCCAGTATTTTTCCCTTCTTCTTTTATGTCTACTATCCCTTCAATTATATATTTTAATTGAGTTGGGAGACAGTAGGATTCCTTATGGCTTTTCACACACCCTTTCTTTATGTCAACTCTCCCCTGCACACAAAGATTTCCCATGTGCTTGTGCTTCTATCTGCATAAGCTTTCTTATATTATTAAAATAATTAGTAAGGTTTTTCCCTTTTCTCTGTGGTTCATTTTCATATGTCAAATCAAGGTTGAATTGCAGCATAAATATTCATAGTTGCTTAGACTTCTATTTCATTTTCCTTACCTGCCTGTATTTTGGTTACTGAGCTTCTCCTTAGGATTTATGACTCATACTGTAATGTTGTTATGATGTATCTTCTCAAAGCCTCATATGTTAGAGGACTGGTCCCTGTTCATAGTTTTATTGCAGGATTATTTGACCATGTAGCTGCTAACTTCCTCAGGGGATTAATCCACTAACTGGCTTGTGTAAAGTGAGACTTTTATTTACCATACCTTTCCACCATGATGTCCCTACAATCACAAGCAAGAGAGCTATGGAGCTAGCTAGTGAGTGAAACTTCAGAAACCAGGAGCCAAATAAATTTTTTCTGTCCTCAAAGTTGATTTCTCAGGTATTTTGTTCTATCAATGGAACAGAAAAATAAGGTATATTATTTTTTGTTGTTGATTTTCTGTAAGTTTTTATTCTTTTGAAACATTATGTAGCCTGGAATGGCAAAGAACTTTCTATGTATACCAGAATGGACTCAGATTCACAGTGATCTGAATTCTGCTGGCTCTCAAGTACTGGAATTAAACATGTGCACCACCACATCTTGAAAGAGGTATTACTCAATAGCTTTTCTTTCTTTCATTTTTTTCTATTATAGTTTGGCTGTTCCCTAGCCTTAGAATGCGGTATGAAAACTATCCTCTCCTTTTCTCCCTTTTAAAATTGTTTGTGAAGATATTTCTACAAGAAAACCCACATGGTCTTTTGAAATATGGCAAAAATATGAAAATTATTGATCCCAAAATTTTTGCTTTAAGTCTGTTATAATTTTTGTTTCCTTTTATGTAATCTGTGTTTCTATTTAGAAACTTCAGTACGTTTCAATAATTTGTTAACGTGCATTCGTTTAAATTTGAAAGCATTTTCCTTTCTTTTACTTATGGTTTTGTTAACCTCAGACATTATGTTTTTTTCCTTGGAAATCTTAAATAAAGTTTGCCTGATTTTTTTAAATGTTGGTTGGCAAAGGCTCATCCATTTTCATGGTAAATTTCTCTATTATTTGTTTTTTTATTAGTTTTGATCTTAATCTGTATTATTATTTAATTCTATACTCTCTTATGACTGTTGATACCAAATATCAGCAAAAATTTAGCAATATTAAGCAACAAAAACATAGTGTTATTCTTATAGATACCCTAGACGAAATGTCAACTGGATGTTTTTTTTATGTTAGTCTAAGCTGAAGTTGCGGTCTGAAGACTTAACTGAGTCGTTTGTTCAGAACTGTTCCCCATATCTTAGCAGTTGATCAGGGTTATAGACTGAACTTAGATGAGACTCTAAGATGTGTCCTCTTCAGCACTGGCAATTAATTTTACTCAGACTTCTCCACAAGAAATCTGTTTTCTCTGAGAATAATCATCCTACCAAAACCAAGTTTCATATAATGCTGGAGGTTGGTCTCGTGCTATGTATTTTGATATTAACCTGGCTCCCAAGGTCTAGTTGTTGCTGAGGCATGCACATTCTTATGTACACCTGGCCTTTTTGTGTAAACTTTGCCTGAGAAATCACTCCTGTTTGACCAATTAACAAAACAAACAAACAGACAAAAAATGATACCTGGGCCAGAGGAAGATAGACATTGCAAAGGCTTGCAGGCTTTGGGAAGAGAAGGATCTTCGCAAGAAAGAAACTGGTACCAGAGACAGAAGGAGGAGGAGGATCGCCATGGAATAGGAAAGAGCCATGTAGGCTAAAAGGACAAACTCTGAAGTTCCACATGGAAAGAAACGACCCAGAGGAACATCATTAGCAAGTATTTGTGGATTATGGATGGGAGGTAGCCCAAGTAGAAATAATTAGAAACAGATGGCATGGGATAGAGAATGGGAGGTAATAAAAGGTAGTTTAAGGGATTAATATTTGTTATGCCCCAGGTGAGATAAGGATAATCTAAAATATATCAGGTGTCATCTTTATTGATTGTGAGAGCAGGTTGGATAATACTGATGTAATAATTATAGGCCTAATAAACATTCATAGGCTTTACCTTTAAAATAATAGCAACAATGTTAGTATACAAAACAAAATATTTAAAAAGAAACAAAGAGGCACTAATAGATTACAAAAGGATATTTACATAATATTTGGAGAACTTTGAGATATCAAGTATGAATTATAAAATACAGTACAATATGTATATAAATATTTACATAAAATTACATATATATATGTATATATGTTTCTCAGAATCATAAAACATCTCAGATAGGATCCATTCTACATTGTGGATATGAAGATACATAGATGTTCATTTTGGAGCCATTTTCAATGAAATTGGTCTAGAAATTCATATTCAGGGTTATTTGAATTCACTATAGAAGCAGAGTCATGAAGATTGTAGTTTTACAGAAAAATAAATTTTATGAATCAAGGCAAGTTTAAAATACATTGGTGTGTACATTAGTGAGGCAATTACAGAAACATGGAAGAAGTTTTTCTTCAAGTTCAAGATGTTATCTGCTGATACTTTTAGCTCTTAGGATAGTGGAAGCTAATGGTTTGCTAAATTAATAGATTAAAAAATGTTCTTTATCTCTTAGTCACAAGATGTTAATTCAGACACAGAGTTGGGCAAGAGATTGGAGTTGTGGAGGTTAGAAGTAGCCCTTGATAAAGTAATTAGGCTCTGGGCCTTTAATATTCCAGTCTGTCCACAGTACTGAAATTCTAATCAGTCAATAGGTCTCTGTAGACCTGACTTTTTAAACAGAGATTATCATTTACAGAGGTCACTTTCCTTCTCTCTTCTGACTAGTTTTCATTGGGAAGTTTGTTTCCTCGGTTATTAGAATAGTAATGCCTGCTTGTTTCTTAGTTCCATTTGCTTAGAATACTTGTTAGTATTTAGCAAAAAAGGTTATACCACACAACAGATCTCAAGAAAAAGATTTATTCATGACAGGTGAGGGGAACAAAAGGCTATCTCCATGTGGGAGATTATATATATATATATATATATATATATATATATATATATATAGAGAGAGAGAGAGAGAGAGAGAGAGAGAGAGAGAGAGAGAGGGAGGGAGGGAGGGAGGGAGGGACAGAGAGAGAGGGAGAGGGGGAGAGAGAGACAGAAGAGACAGACAGCCCAGAAAAGAAAAAGAAAAAAAGAGTAATTTGTGATGACAGGGACCTTTAAAAGACTTGGTGACTAGTGATGATTCTGGTTCTGAGTCCCTGAGGACAGGCTGGGAGAGCTCCTGAATTCTAACTTTTCCTCCCTTTTGTTCATTATCAAAGGAGAGGATATAGAAAGGGGTGGCTGGTGAGGCAGGAATAGTGATTTTATGCTCTTTAAACTCCTTCCTGCTCTCTGGAGACATCAACATCTCCAGGGACCAAGGAAAGCTGGGATGCTGGCCATGTCCTGAAAGAGAAGGCTCTTTCACTCACTATCTAGACTCTGTGGGACCATCTGGGCCTAGGAAAGTGTTAGTCTAGTCTGTGAGGCTGGACTACCTGAGAATAGCTTCTTTGAATTTTTTGAGTTTACAAAAAGATAGGTTTTAGATATGTCAGCATTATCATTGTTTGTAATCTGCACTGAAATCCACTGATAATGTAACATCAGAAAACATAAGTTTTCTTTTCAGTTCATCCAGGACCTCAAACAGGTTGCCCAAATGATAATCATGCTTCAAGGACAATTTGACTCATTGTCAATGGTGGTACTCCAAACCCGATGGGGACTAGATCTTTTTACAGCTGAAAAAGCTGGCCTTTGCCTCTTCCTCCAAGAGTAATGATGCTCCTCTGTCAAACCGTCATGCTGGGGGACAGTGCTGTCATTGACAGGGTGGCCCAAGGGGAGATAAAGAGTTGACAATAGAGGAGTGAGTCAGGTGCTATAGCCAGGGGAATCTTGCAACTCTGACTAGCTATCAGATTGCTTCTTTATTTATATACGTTTCACAGAATAAAGACAACTGTATGATTATCCAAGAAGTACAGATTATATCGTTTTGTCTCTGGACATGTGTTTCATTTTTAATTGCATGTCCAGAGTTACAAATTCAGTCACAATTAGAAAGGAAAAACAGAACAGATTTTATTTTTATTATCAGCAATATGACTCCAATTTAAAGAATCTAAAGAATTTCTCTGCCAAAGCAAATGCATTTATTATGTGACAGCCTGCTTTTAGGCTGGCAATACTTGCAGCTTTAAATCACTCCAGACTAACAGAAAATATCTGAATCATTCACTTTATGAATAGCAAATAGTAATACCTAAGTCTTTTATTTATACTGTTTCATTATCTAGCTTATAAGTAGGAAAACTTATTTTAATCAGTCTATATAATATAGGAGTTCTATTCCTTCAGGGGTGTACCTTAATATGATGTGCTATTTTAAACTTACATTTTTAGAGAATTCTAGGCATATTGTAAAAAGAGGCTTTTAATTTGTTACCAATTCTCCTGGCCAGTCAGTTTGTCAATTATCTCTAAGTTTATCCTGTTCCAATTATACTCTTTGAGTTTGCTTAGGTGTTGATAACCCAAGAAGATTCCTAGATTAATAGCCCCATAAAGAAATTTCTATAATTTTAGTGCTTATCAGTGCTTATCACAATATCCAGAGCATAAGGAAGATTTCCATATAGGCGCAAGTAAAATTATTTCCTAAAAGAAGAGATAGTAAGTTACAGTCTTTCCTAAAAAGACTCCGAAAAATTTTTTTCAGGAAAAGACAGAAAATAAATCATAATACAGAAAGTCTCTAAGAATGCAGCATGCAGAGACCAAAACATAAAAGTGAGAGGCAGAATGAGAGCAATCACACCATTCAGTGCAGTTTTGCTGGAACTGTGTCAAACAGCTGTTCTGGCTTTATGACATCCACTATATCCAGTACATATTGCTGTGCCGCAAACATGTATAGTAAAAAGCAAATTCCAAAAATTTCAGAACTCCAAAAATGTAAAGAACAACTGAGTGCTTTTAGCCATTGAGAAACCAATATTGAAGCGAATATTTCTCTTCCTTACCCCACTCCTGTTGAAGGATATTTGATCTCAATATGATCCATGAGGCGGGACTATAAAATCCTGTCTTTGATCCCATTGTGATCCCTGAGATTATGAGCTGTAAAAATCTGTTGTTGATCCCATTGTGATCCCTGAGAACTATAAATCTCTGTTTCTTGTGGTTGAGCCCAAACACACACCTTTAATCCAAGAATTTTCTGTTTATTGAAAACAAGTGACTAAAGTGTAGTTTAACGAGCCTTACACACACCTTTAATCCAAGAGCTATCTGTACACAGGATTTAAGAAAGTTAACTCTAGGTCAAGAAGCAGAGCAAGAAACCAGCTGACAGGGATTAAAGGGTAGGAGGGATTTTGAGTTGAGAGGTATTTAAGAGAGCTTGTAGAAGTAAAAAGGGCTCTTCAGCACTTTAGCTCTTGGGCAGTTTGGATTTTAGCTTGCGCTCCTCAGCCCCTTGGCCTTTGGCTTTTTGGGCCTTGTGCTAGCAAGCCGTTGGCCTTGATATTTTAGGCTTTTTCTTTCTGGGCAGTCAGCTGAGCTAGTGAGCCTTTTTTGAGCCTTTTCCATCAGGATATGAGGTGAGTAGGAAGGTTAGCTGGGAGCTTTCTTTGCCTCTCTGAGGTGGCAGATTTTCCACCACAGCATCTGGCTCCTGAGTCTTTATTGGGAAAATAGAACAATCTGGGATTTTCAATTAAAACACCACTCTCCTTTTCATTTTTCTGTCCTTATTAATTGACTCTACTTTATAAATTTCTTCTCTATGTTTCTTCAATGAAAAAAATTTAAAAATCTCTAAACACTGAATCAGTTATTGTTAAAGATCTGCCAAATGGTATCCACAGAAACAGAGACCCATGACTACCAAATATGCCCTGATGGTGCGGATCAACAATGCCCCAAAGATGTTGCCACCCCCAGATAGCAAGCAGAATTTTATAGAAAAAAAGGACCCTATTCCTGCCCCATCAGTCAGGCCAAAATGTAGGCTCAATTTTCTTAACCAATATATTTTATTAACAACTTACTGACCGAGCCTATGTCACTTATAACCCGACTAACCAAAACAATAGGAAATGAGGATTAATGGACACAATAACAAAACCTTAAGGATATCAGTTCCGAGGAACGATTCTCTGGGCGTGAGCCGCAGGATTTCTTCTGCTGGAACCTGGGGTAACCAGAACCCAGAACCTTAGAGCAGGAGCCGGAGCCCCGAAGCCTTCCCTCGGGCAATTCTCTCTAGGAGCATCTTGAAGTGCAGTGATGAACAGCCAGATCTATCCCAAGTCTCCAAAACACACACCCACACCCACCCACCCGGCCTCCAGTTCTGGGCTCATTTATATATCTCCTCCCAGAGTCTGGTCACAGGATCTTTTCAGCTGGCAACAATTAAGCTCCTGCATGAGGTGGTTGGTCTTCTAGTGGATTAACCTCACCTGTTCTCTCATGAGACCATTCCGATCTCACACTTGGGATCCTAAAAAACCAGGTTTGTCTCTCCTTCACTGAAATACTTCCTCACCTTTTATAATAAGAGGAATGTTGGAAAACCTCACCCCTAATCCCACCTTCATTAATGCTGCAACAGTGGCCACATCATGATCAGCTGCCAGAATGCTACACATTTCTACTGTTGCCACTATTCATATATCTCCCTTTATAAAAAGCCAGTGCCTTCTCTTGCTGCCCTCTTTTCCCCTTCCACCTGCATTCAGAGGCAGCCTCTGTAAACCCTGACCCCCATGCCCAGTAAACCTCCTGAGTGAGATCTGTTGCATGATCTGATCTCTTTGCCACATACCTTGGCCCTAACCCACCTAATATACTTCTGCAGCTAAATCATAACAAATATATTTATCTTTTTTGTGCTGTTTGGAGGCAACAAAAAGATAAATCCTGCTTTGTAACCCAATATGCTATTCTTTGTCTCTTTATTGGAGAATTGAGACCATTAATATTTATGAAGGGTATTTATTCATTCATGTCTTTATTAACTGTTCTACTATTATTTATTCTCTGTGAACTTGCTGTTTTAATTGAAAATCCCAGATCATTATATTTTACCAATAAAGACTCAGGAGCCAGATGCTGTGGTGAAAAACCTCTTAGCTCAGAAAGCCAGAGACAGCACCCAGCTGATCTTCCTACTCAGCTCACATCCTGATGGAAAAGCCCCTAAAAGGTTCACTAGCTCACCTGACTGCCCAGGAAGAAAAGGCCAAAAACCACTAGGCCAAAGGCTTGCTAGCTCAAATCCTAAAAAGCCAAAGGCTAAGGAGCTGAGGAGGTCAAGAACTAAAGCGCTAAGAGCCAAAGAACTAAAAGCTAAGTTAAAATCCCAAGGGTAAAGCCCAAGAGCTAAAAGGGACAATGACCCCTTCTACTTCTACACACTGTCTTAAATAACCTCAACTCAAAGTTCCTCCTACTCTTTAATTCCTGTCAGCTGGTTTCTTGCTCTGCCTCTTGACCTAGGGTTAATGTTATTGAATCCTGTGTACCAATAGCTCTTGGATTAAAGGTGTGTGCTTGGGCTTGTTGAGCCAAGTCTTAATTACATGTTTACAATAAACAAAGTTCTTGGATTAAAGGTGTGTGTCAGGCCTCAAACATGCCAAACAAAGACAAGTTTTTACAGTACCCAATCTCATGGATCACATTGAAATGAAATATCCTGAAACATGAACTAGTTTTTTAAAAATATTTGAATTATGATTTAGTTTATACTCTTTGATAATATTTCAGAGTATGTATTTTTATTAACATAGCCAACATAATATATATCTTTGGGGAAAATAAATTTATATTAATTTGTATAGGGAATTAAACTGAAAATAATTTAAAATAAATTTTAATGTTTATGAAAATTGGTGGTATCAGATAAATCCTTGTGTCGCGCCTCGCTTGACCGGCAAGAAAGACGCGACCACCGGTTCTTCTCCTAAGCAGCTTTATTCAGGCCTTTCTTCTTCGCTTCGGTGAAAATCCCCCCAAGCCACTCCCCTCACATTCATTTATAGCACTCAAACAGCCAATCACACCAAGACACGTCTCGCGCTCTGATAGGCTCGCGAGCAGCGGGCCTTTTTCAAATAAGGGGTTGTTTAAATCGAAACGGCTCCGGCTGCATGCCGGGTGCCCTGTGGAGGCGGGGGTCCACAAAGGGCTCCGTGGCTCTCCACAGTTCCTCCTTTTTGTTTTATTAGCGCTGACGCAACAGGTGAGAGTAGAGGTCTTATCTCCAGGAGGACACTGATGTATAACAGCCCACAATCTAAGCCCTCCACCAGATTGAGTGCTGAACCCGTCCTGTTGAATGGACACTGATGTACAACAGTACTCAGCCAAAGCCGTTCACTTGGCTCAGCACTGGACCCGTCCAGTACCTTTTTTTCTGGAGGTAGGGTCTGGGGTACCAACCCACATGCAATCAGACTTGCTCCCCAGGAGGCCATTAACTGCAAACAATGTACCTCCTGTGCAGTGCTCTGCCTCGCACCCTGAGCTTGACGAGGTGATCAATTCTTCAGGACCACCAACCACACTTGTGGAGATTGCCCCACCTCAACTGCTGCAAATGCCTGAGCCATCATAACTTGAGTACGCATCTGAGACACACACAAACGACAAATACCCCAAAAGCATACCACACATACTGCAAACATCAAGAACTCCAAGGCTCCTATCCCCGCCCACTCTTCCAGGTGGTTCATCGCTGCTGCCATCCATGAAGAGAAGCTCGTGGCAAGGGACAGGTCCCCGCGCATGGAATTAACAGCTGCAATCAAGACACGCAAGTGGTTGAGTGCCTGCTCGAGAATGGCTGACCAATTTCCCTGGAGTTGATCTGATAAAAACTTAGACAGATTAGCGGCTTGGGTATAATTTTCATGAACCATCATAACTACCATTATATAGGATGAACAAAAAGGGGGGCCGATTTGTTCTTCCAAGGGTACAAAGGGCAATTCTAATCTAGCATTTGAGGTAAATAAACAGGGAAAAGCTTGCGCATCATGTCGAATCGGCATCAGCTTTGGGAAAACTGTCAGTATCCCCCATTGGGGTTCCCGACTATGAATGCGCGGGAGGAGGGTTATCATCCACAGGATCCACAGGAAGATCATCTCGATGGCACCTACGGACGAGACGTTCTGGAACCCACACCGGGTCGGTTGCTGTCTGGGGAAAAACACAAACAGATCCTCTCGCCCACGCCAGGACTGGATCGGGGCCGTGCCATACACCAGTCAAGACATCCTTCCATTTCACCAAACCTTGTCCACAAGGCACAGTGGATGAATGGCGATCAGCAGAGGATCGTCCGTCTATATCCAGATTTAAAAAATTTAAAGTAAATAGGGCTAAAGCTATTCTTTCTTTCGGGGTGCGGCCATTGCCTATTCCCCCTTTTTGTTTTATTAAGCATTCCTTTAAGGTCCTGTGAGTGCGTTCAATTATTCCCTGTCCTTGAGGATTGTATGGCAATCCATGTTTTAATGTCACTTCCATATGTTCACAATAGGAAGCAAAAGATGCTGCTGTGTAAGCAGGACCATTGTCTGTTTTTAGTTGTTGTGGCTTCCCCCATGCAGCCCATGCCTCAAGGCAGTGGGTCATCACATGGGAAGCCTTTTCTCCTGTCAAGGGAGAAGCAAAAATGATACCTGAGCAAGTATCCACTGATACATGCACATATTTTAATTTTCCAAATTCTGCAAAATGAGTTACATCCATTTGCCAAACTTGTAACGGCCGAAGCCCACGAGGATTTACCCCGTAGGATGGAGAATGGTGATGGATAACACATTGTGGGCACCGAAGCACCACTTCTCGAGCATTCGCTCGAGTTATGGGAAATTTAGCCTGTAAGGTCCGGGCATTAACATGAAACTTAGAATGAAATTCTTTTGCTAACTCCAAGCTAGAGGCCATGAAGGCAAATTGCATGTGGGTGCATTGATCAACTACATCATTATCAGTAGACAGAGGACCAGGAAGACCTGTATGAGCTCAAATGTGCTGTACAAAAAAGGGTTTATGTCTCTCCTTGATTATTGTCTGCAATTCTTTGACTATTTCAAAAATGGGACTCCTATCACTGATATTCCCCGCTACTTCCAGGGTCTTTACTAGATTCACAACATAATTAGAATCAGAGATTAAATTAAAGGGTTCTGGATGTCTTTTGAAAACTTCTAAAACAATTTGCAACTCAATTCGTTGAGGTGATGTAGGATGGAATTGTATGAGGATTGGTTTTTGACCTTCAACTAAGAAAACCCCACAACCGGTCTTTGATCCATCTGTAAAGATATTAACAGCTCCACTAATGGGCTGGGATCGAGTAATTTTTGGAAACACTACTGGATGTACCTTAAAGAAGGTCATCAATGGATGTTTAGGATAATGATTGTCAAAATACCCATCATAACTAGTTTTTAAAATAGCCCATTGCAAACAAAACTTGAAGTTGGTGACTATTATAAGGGACAATAATTCTTTCAGGGACCATACCGAAGAATTGTAAACTCTGTTTTAGGCCTTCCATGGCTAATTTTGCAATGGCTGTGGGATAATGATCTATAGTTTTTGCAGGAGAACATTTTGGGTGGATCCATAATAAAGGTCCATCTTGCCATAGAATTCCTGTAGGTTGGTCTGATGTTTGTAAAATGCACATTTGAATGAGAATTCCTTCTTTTATTCTATTTAGGCAAGCTTTCTGCAATTCCTGATTAACTTTATTTAAAGCCTTTCGTGCTTCTTCATTTAATTGTCGAGGGGAATTCAAATCACTGTCCCCCGCTAAAATTGCAAATAATGGCTTTAAGATATAATTTGGAATCTTTAAATAAGGTCTAATCCAATTAATATCACCTAACAATTTCTGAAAATCATTTAAAGTGTGTAGGCAATCCAGGCGTAACTGCAATTTTTGGGGGCAAACTTGTCTTGGTAGAATCTTTGCTCCTAAATAACTCACTATGGTGTCTTGTTGTACCTTCTCAGGGGCTATAGACAATCCCCTTCGTCGCAGCAATTGGTCTAGTTCGGAGAAAGCTGTATGCAAAAGGGTTTCATCATTGTGTGCCAGAAGGATGTCATCCATATAATGGATACATCTTAATTTGGGGTATCTTTTCCTCAATGGCTCAATAGCTTGTCCTACATAAAGCTGACACATCGTAGGGCTATTAGCCATACCTTGTGGCAACACTACCCATTCATATCTCTGGTCTGGCTTTTCATGATTACAAGAAGGAACTGTGAAAGCAAAACGTTCCCAATCCCTTTCATTTAAAGGAATGGAAAAAAAGCAGTCTTTGATATCAATAACAATTATGGGCCAATTCTGAGGCAGGGTAGAAAGTAGCGGGAGTCCACGCTGAATTGGTTCCATCACTTGCATTTGCTCATTAATAATTCTTAAATCATGCAACAGCCTCCATTTTCCAGACTTCTTTTTAATAATGAAAATGGGGGTATTCCAGGGTGACACAGAAAGTTGAATATGTCCTAAGCTAAGCTGTTCCTGAACAAGGGTTGTGGCTGCCTGTAATTTCTCTGAGGAAAGTGGCCACTGGGGAACCCATACAGGGTCCTCAGTCTTCCATGTAATGGGAGTCCCCTCCCCAGTGGCCCCTAAGAAAAACCCAAACCCTCTTTCCCTTGTTTTTGTTTTGGCTCTATAGGAGAATGCCGTCCCTGGAGATATTTTCCTAGGCCAAAACTGGGATGATAACCCATATGGTTCATTATTCCCTGTGATTCTTTCGAATATTCATTAGTTAGTCTAAAGCCCAAGTCTTGTAATAAATCTCTTCCCCATAAGGTGACCGGCAGGTCAAGGACATAGGGCTGAATTTCTCCAACATGACCCTCCTGATCCTGCCATTTTAGCAATCTGGAACTCATGTCAGGGGCTTTGGCATATCCCAGTCCTTGCAAGATCTGTGAAGAAATTTGAACGGGCCAAGCAGTAGGCCAGTCCTTTTTGGCAATAATACTGCGGTCGGCTCCAGTATCTAGCAACCCTGAAATTCTTTTACCCTCCACTAACAGGTCCAAAATCGGTCTCTTATCCAATTGCAAAGAGAGGAAAGTAAAATCAACTCCACTGGACCCAAAACCTTTCTTTCCTCTCTCTTGTTTAGCTGATGGAAAATTAGTATGTAGACTAGGGAGAATCACCAATTGTGCTATGCGATCGCCTGGTGATATGGCCACAATACCGCGAGGCGAGGAAACCATAATCTTAACAGTACCATAATAATCGGGGTCAATGATGCCTGGATGTACTATTAACCCTCGGAGAGCAGTGGAGGATCTCCCAATCAAGAGCCCCACTGTTTGAGGCTTCAGGGGTCCTTTGAAGTCAGTCTCTATTAATTGGACACCCATTTGGGGAGTTAACACCAGTCTGGTGGTGGAACGGAGGTCCAACCCTGCGGAACCCGAAGTGGCTCTCCGTGGTTCTTGGGACGACGGAGAGATGGCCATCTCTCCTCCTCCCAGCTTTCCTGGTTCCCATTGTCCATGGCCCCATATATTTGCGGGCCCTGGGGACGTGGGCCCCGCTGTCCGTTTTTTGAACGAGCTCCACCATAGCCAGGTGTCAAATGCTGACCGTTAATATCTTTCACCGATCTACACTCATTTGCCCAGTGGTTCCCCTTTTTGCATTTGGGGCACAAACTTGGTTGTCTCAGTTGAATGTTTCCTCCCCCTCCCTGTCCACTTCCTCTCTCAGGACATTGTCTTTTTAAATGTCCATGTTTGCCACACTTGAAACAAGTGCCAGGGGGAGCAGACTTCCTTCCTCTTGAGAGCTGTACTACTGCAGCGGCCAGTCCAGTATTAGTCAAAGGCCCGCCCAGTTCTCGACAAACTTTCATCCAGACTTCTATCCCTTTGCCCTTATAAGGAGTGATGGCAGCACGGCATTCCTTCGTGCATTGCTCATACACTAGCTGCTTAACCAGGGGCATGGCGACATCTGGGTCCCCGAAGATTCTCCCTGTTTCCTCAACCATGCGGGCGACGAAATCAGAAAACGGTTCTGTGGTACCTTGCATGATCTTAGTCAGGTTCCCACTTACCTCCCCTTTATTGGGTAAGGCCTTCCATGCCCTAATGGCAATTTGGTTAATCTGCTCATACACTTGCATTGGATACCCTGTCTGTTGATTTGCAAATCGGCCCTGTCCTAGAAGCATGTCCCTGTCCCAGGCTGGATTTCCTGCCGCAGCGTTAGCGGCGGCCTGTTCAGCGGCAAATTCTATTACAAAGGCCTTAAAATCAAGGTAATGACCAGGAGTAAGGCAGGCCTTGGCAAGGCTACCTCAATCCGTGGGCGTCATACAGTGTCTGCTCAGTGCTTCAACCTGCACCACTGTGAAGGAAGCCGAAACGCCATAGGCACGTACCGACTCGGCAAGGGACTTCACAATTTTGAACTCTAGGGGCTCGTGGTAGCGCTGTCCCTGAGCATCCTGGAACACTGGAAAACCCAAGGCACCAGCTCTAACGTCCCTCCAAACTTGCGGGCAGAGAGACTGAGCGCTTGCGGTTGCCTCTGGCCCAGGATTAGGAATGTTCACTTCCTCCTTTGGCAACTTCCCCTTTTTAAATGGAGTCAGGTCTGGATACAAGGTGGACCTCTCCATTTTTTCTGCTAATTCCTCAATATCTTCTTTCAAGTCTGAACTGTCGCTTGATGTGTCCCCTTTCTCTGACCTCAAAGACCTTTCTTCTTTGAGCTGCTCTAAGGCCCGTTTCCCTACTTCCAGAGCCTGTGAGCATCTGGTATCCTCCAAGCAACTGCGTACCAGCCTCCATATAGGTCTTATACCTCTTTTCAGATCGCCTTGTTCCCAGGCGAAGTCTAGATCTCTACCTAACTTGTCCCAGCTCGAGGAGGCTAGTTTACCCGATACAGCAAACCACGGGGCTATGGTATCACATTCTGATAAAAAGGTTTCCAAAGTTTTACTCTTTAATTTGATTCCCTTTGATTTTAACAGCTCTTGAAGAGCGGCGAAAACTGGATGAGACTGTGACGCACCCATATTTTCAATTATTGGCTCCCTCCCGGAGACCTAAGAATTAGCTCCCTTCCGGAGACCTAAGGATAGCCTCCCTCCCGAGGACTTTCCCCTTCCCCAGGGGTTGTAAGCTCCACTTACCAGGAACTTACCCGCCGGCAATCCCTGACCACTTGGAGTTCTGAACTTGACGGTGGGGGAGTCGGTTCCCCGTACGGGCCACCACTTGTCGCGCCTTGCTTGACCGGCAAGAAAGACGCGACCACCGGTTCTTCTCCTAAGCAGCTTTATTCAGGCCTTTCTTCTTCGCTTCGGTGAAAATCCCCCCAAGCCACTCCCCTCACATTCATTTATAGCACTCAAACAGCCAATCACACCAAGACACGTCTCGCACTCTGATAGGCTCGCGAGCAGCGGGCCTTTTTCAAATAAGGGGTTGTTTAAATCAAAACGGCTCCGGCTGCATGCCGGGCGCCCTGTGGAGGCAGGGGTCCACAAAGGGCTCCGTGGCTCTCCACATCTTTGAGTTAAGACAAAAAGCTCTTGATAATGAACTACCTGTTGGTATGACGGACAACCTGAGTAATCATATAAGTGTCATTGCAATAAGAGTACTTTAAGTCTTATTTGATGACTATAAATTAATTTAGTTTATTTTAAATTCAAAAGGATTTTGTTAATTTTTATTAAATATTGTTTTGTATGCATGGCAAACTTCAAAGTCTCCTTCTTTATGGTTAATTCAGCATGACATTGCTGCTTAAGAAAAAAGGATAGCACCAGAGAGGCAAAAAGTGTGAATCAAATTCTTAATGAGTAAAATTTACATAATAATCAGAAAAAACATTTTCATCATTTTCTTCCTATAGAAATGACTTAGGAATTTTTGGAAATAGCCAGTCCCTACTGAAGTTTTCTGCATTTACTAGGATAAAATATAAAGAGAATTTAGTTTTTTTTTTAATATTAGTCTTAATAAATCAAAAATTTAAGAACATAATAAACACTAGGAGACACATACCAAACAAATCCTTCCCACAAATCATCAGAAGCAATATGATTCTGTTAACACTTTGACCTTGAACATTCAGTTTCTAGAACTAGAAAATAATACATTTCTGCTGTTCTCTGCCCACCCAATGTGTGGTACCTTTTTACAACAGTGACCCAGCAAAAACTGGGTCACAGTTTCTGAATTAGTTCTGTTCATTCTTGATACTGCTCCTTTTGCCATTTAATATATCTTTTAAAAAGCTTTAAGCTATTAAATATTAATGGGAATGTGTTTGTATAACACGGATGAAGCTTGAGATTTTATTCCCAGCAATAGAAAACAAACAAATTAAGTAATCTCCAAGGGCTTGAGAGAATGGCTCCCTGGGTAAGAAAGCTTACTGATCCAACCATGAAGAACTTAGGTGAGATCCTCAGGATCCACTTAAAAAGGTATGCTGTGCTACGTAAATCTGTAATATCAACACTGGATGGGGATGAGGGATGAAGAACTGAAGGAGCACTGAAACATTCTAACCAGTCTGTCTTCCTAATGATGAAAGAAAGTGGTGAGCAATAGATTCAGTGAAAGACACTATCTGAAGAGACTAGGGTGCAGAATGACAGAGGAGGATACTCTGTCTCCTAAGGCCTCCACATATGCATGTATCGTGACACATACTTGCACACACACACTCACCTGTACAAAGCACACATGCACACTAAAATATTTTAAAAGATATCTTCAAAACAGTATGTATTGATAAAAAATTTAGCATTTGAAAAGAAGTCTTTTAAATCTGGGTGTGGTGGCACACATATGTATCACTTTGGAGGTAGATGCAGGAGACTCAAAAGCTAAAGTTCCATTTTGGCAACATATCAATTTCAAGGCCAGTCTGGGGTACTTGAGACCATGTTTCAAAAATATACACATTTTTGGCTAACATGGATAAAGTTGTGCATGCTCTTATCTAGAACTCAGGAAACAGAGGCAAATGGACTGTGTAATGAAATCAAATTATGTATTCCAGGCTAGCCTGGAAAGAAAAAAAGAAAGGAAGAAAGAAAGAAAGAAAGAAAGAAGGAAGGAAAGAAAGAAAGAAAGAAAATGTATTATTCTTGTAGATGAAACTCCTAAAAAGAAGCTGTGTCTTCAGAAACTGATTACTCGATTGATTAGAATTTCAGTACCCTACCTAAGACAGAAGTTGGTACCAGGGGCTGGAGTATTGCTCTGATAGACCTGCCCATGCTTTTGTTTAGAGAAACGTGAATTTAGGGATTTTTCATTAGAATGCTTTAAATGAGGCTTAATGGGCATACTAGTAGGAACATGAAAGACTATGGTGCTGGGGGTGATTTGAACAATGGAGGCTTGCCTAAAACAATTCATAGGAAAAGAATTTTAATATGCTTCCAGAAACTGTTCTTATGATATTTTAGCAAAGAATGTGGCTTCTTTTTGCACTTGTCCAAAAAGTTTGTCTGAGGCTAAAGTAAAGAGTTTTGGATTAATTCCACTGTCAGAAGAAATCTCAAAACAGCGTAGTACTGTTATGTGCTTTTAGTAGTGTTCACTCTTATGAAGATTTATAATGAAAAAGTACAAGTTGAGCAAGTAAAAAAGAGAAAATGGGCACCAGGAAGTGGAATGGAGCTAAATCCTGTGTTTAAGGAGAAAAGCCTGAATTAAATAGAATAAAAGGAGTGATGAGCAAAGAGCAAGACCGAGTAAGCTTCCAACTTTTGAAAATAAATTGAAAAGCTTAGAGCCAGCTGTGTTGGTGCATGCCTTTAATCCAAACGCTCAGAAGCCAGAGTCTGGTGGTCTCTATGTTCAATGCCAGCCTGGTCTACAGAACGAGTTTTACGGATAGCCCACCTTAAGAAGTGAAAGAAACCATCAAAACAGAAAGTTAGTGATGATGTAATGGAATGAGAGGGCCAAATTCAAGCTCCAGCAAGCAGTAGAACTTGGCAGCTTTGACCATGTGGCTATACAATCTGCCTCTGAAACTAAGGAAAACCCCTGAGGCCAGGTATGTGTAAGGGATGTCCCATCATAGAGGCCTAGAGAGACTATTGTGTGAAGCTGTAAAAGTAAAGCCCAGACTGCCTTAGAGAACCCAAGATGTTGGAGATGCCAGAGTCTTGGGGTATCTGCTGAAGAAAGCTGCTAACAAGGAGTGGAGGCAACCCACGTGACAATGTCAGCTCCTTCTCCAGCACCATATCTACTTGCACTAAGACAAATCCCAAAGTGATGCTATAATAAATAAGTTAATAATCTGAATATGCAGTCTTGTAAGGAAGAAATATAAGTGACCAATAAGTATTTGAAAAATTGTTCTTCCTTACCCAGATGTAGCCAATAGAGAGGACATTCTCCACAGTTGAGTGGAAAGCGGGGACTGATTTTCACACAAACTCTGGTGCCCCATATTTGACCACGCCCCCTGGATGGGGAGGCCCGGTGGCACTCAGAGGAAGGATATCATGATATTAAAAAGAGACTTGATAACCTATAAGCATATATAGGGGGAGGAAGTCCCCTTCAGTCACAGTCATAGGGGAGGGGAGTAAGGGGAAAATGGGAGGGAGGGAGGAATGGGAGGATACAAGGGATGGGATAACAATTGAGATGTAATATAAATGAATTAATAAAAAAGTCAAAAAAGAAAAATTGTTCTTTTCTATGAGATAAGTGGAAATTGTGACTATGCTGGGATTTAATCACATCCTATTAAGAGTGGCTATCAGCAAGTAAACAAATGACAATAAATGCTTGCAAATATATGGAGAAAGAAAAAAGGAACTTTTCTCAGTGATTATAGTGAAGATCGGTGTAGTTACTATGGAAATCAGTTTGTAAGCTTCTCAAAAAATTAAAATTAGACCTACAATATGACACAGCCATATAATTACTAAGTACATACTTTACGGAATCTAAGTCAGAATACTGTTTGCATTACTTTTAAAAACCATTTTATTTTGGTTTCTTATGCGTAAAGATAATTTGAATGAGTTGAAATTTCTGAAAAAATTCACTTAACAAATACATTTAGGTATTTCATATTATTTTGATGTATAAAATATATGATTTATAGCCCATGTTAAATATATTAATATAGTTAATGTAATAATATAAATTAAAATTCTCATATATATTTGTTTTTAACAACTTTTACTCAGTGTTATCCTTTTTTTCTTCTACTTTTTTCAGTTGCTTTGAAATTGGACCTGGGTCTTTTGCATGTTAAGTCAGTGTTTCACAAACTGAGCTATATCCTAAGGCTAACTTTTAAATATTTCTATTTTATTATATTTCTTCTCACACAAAGAAAAATAGATCATGATATTTGGAAAGGTGCTATACAGATATGATAATTGAGTTTCATTTATGAGACTTCCTGACAATCTATTAAATCTGTTTTGACAAGAATTAATATCTTGACTAACTCTTCAATCAAAGGATGACAATCTACATCCTACATGCTCTCCATCAAACATAATTATGATGTGTTGGTACTTTTTATTTATCTCAACAGTTTGTGATTTTTTGATGGTACTTACAATGTATAGTAATTATTTTTTCAAACTTAAGCTGTTCAAATTCAATTATTCTAACAAAATTCTCTTATGAACATAATTGTATCAGATTCATAGCCTATTTTCCCCATTTATTTTCATAATTATTATTAATACTAATCTACCATAGAAAAGATGCAACTCTGTTTTCTAAGCTACATGGATAGAAATGGTGATCATAATGTTAAGTAAATTAAGCCAAGCACAGAAAGGCAAATACACATAAAATTACTTTTATATGGAAAATTAGCAAGTTAATCTCATAGAAGTTGAGTAGAGTGGTGGTTACTGGAAGATGAGAACAGTAGAAAGAGAGCTGGATTGAAAGAAACTTATATCAATATATTCTTAGTCATATGAAGTGTAAGTAAGAAGATAGTATGATATTACACAGTAAGCTAAATATGGATAATATAATATACTGAATATTTAAAAATTTTAAAAAGTTGGGTTGTAATTTTCACTACAATGAAATTATGAATGTTTAAAAAGAGAGAGAGATGTACACCCTCCTTTAAACATTGTATAATATAAGCAGATATAGTATATTACAGGGCAAACTATTAATATGGAACATTCATGGCTTGTATGTATTAGGTGGGACATCTGGGATGGACAAGGATTCTGGGTGTGAGAGAATCTCTTGAAAAGACATTAAGTAGTACAGATGCATGATATCAATCACTTGGCAGAATGTAGATTAGTATAAATGGAATATTTTAATTTATGAGTTAGTCAGAGAAGAGCATAGCAATATAGTCTAGAAATTTGAAATGTACTTTGAGCTTATGAATCTTTATTCAGGGAGCTTGAAACTGGGAAGAAAAAGTAAAAAATAAAACAAACAACAACAATAAAACACAACCAGACTGGAGCCCTCAGGCAGGCCCAGAAGGCAAAATTCCCAAAACAGCAGTGCAAAATTAGCTGGAGAAAATGGGTGAGGAAGGAGATTTTTTCTGGATAAATAGCAGGAAAACATCAGGAAACCTCAGAGAGGCAGTGTAGAAAGAGGCTTGAAAAATATAGAAAAACTACTACTGGGGAGAATGGGACATGTGAGCAACTGGCTCAGCAGGTGGGGACTGAAGCTGCACAGTGGTCTCTCAGGCCAATCCAGGCACTAGTAGGAGGTGCAGACCACAGTTTTCTGGGCCAGCCACTGAGGTAGAGGCTAGGGGATTCCACTAAGAAGCCAACAAAGAGCACACAACACAGCAGCAGGACCACTCCTTCCTGTCCAGTCAGTCTTGACGGGTGGCTTAGCCCTTTAAGGCTTGACCTGTTATAGCACAGGAAGCAGGAGCCAAGCATAGAACACAGAAAGACACAGAAAAGAAAGCTCTAAATTCAGTCAACCAGGTCAAAAAAAATTAAACTTGTGTTTTTAATGCTACCAAGGGAAAGATACTGTATATGAAACATCATAGATGAATATAAATAGTTAAAATTTGATAGAATAAAATCCTTAAAGTCATAATTAAATAAATTGTAAAGAATAAACCACATAAAGGTGGGAAAATGTTTAAAATAAATTAAATGCAAAAAGATATTAAGTTTAAAAGGACCAAAAATTCGGTTTGCAGAGGAATTTTGAGACAGAACAGCTGAGTTGAATCAGCCAGCCCAGAGTTCAGAAAGAACTAGAAAGGGTGAGCTTATTCAGCAGTGAGTCTCAGAGGCTGAAACATTCTAAGCCTAGGTTAGCAGACAGAGGCTGGAAGATTGTAGAAGCTTCCAGGCCTAGGCTTAGGAATATTTTAAAAAAGAAAGAAATGCCTTCCTATTCTTCCTCTGAGTGCCACCAGGCCTCCCCACCAAGGGGAAGTGGTCAAATATGAAGCACCAGAGTTCATGTCAGAGTTAGTCCCCTCTCTCCCCACAACTGTGAAGAATGTCCTGTCCCTTAGCTAGATCAGAGTAGGGGGTTCAATATTTACTACATGTATTGTCCTTGGTTGATGCAGTACTTGTGAGCAGAGCCCCTGGGTTCAGATCTGCAGGTCATGATGTTCTTCTTGGAGGTTTCTAGGACCCTCTGGCTCCATCTATTTCCCCATTCTCCCATGCTTCTCTCACATAGGCAGGCTACTAAGATGAGACTTGATAGGTTATGACCATATGTTGGGGGAAGAGGTCCCCTTCTGTTACAGACCTAGGGGAAAGGAATAGGGTATAAGAGGGAGGGAGGGAGGAACAGGATGAGACAAGCAAGGGGATAATAATTGAGATGTAATCTGAATACATTAAAAAAAAAAAGAAAGAAAGAAATGCTCTGGGCTCATCCTAAGTCTTACATTCTCACAGCTTAGGTACTGCTCTCATCTCATCCCTTCATCTGGTGAATAAAAGTTACTTTTTACAATATTTCTCACAGTTATGGAGGTTGCAAGTCTTATATTAAGGCAAAAGAATCCAGGAGTCTTCTGGAGAGTACAAAATCTATGTTTTCTCATAGTGAAGAGATTAGTTTTGGATACTTTTAAACAATATGAAAGAAGACAAAAACATCAGAACATTATTCCATATAACATAAGAAGATAATTCTAAATGGCTAGAGAGAAAATGTTAAAGTCTCTGAAACTTTCAGAAGAAAATATAAGATATTTACAAAAAAAGTTCTTAAAATACAAACAAAAGAACATAAGATATCAGAGGTTAAGAGCACTGACAGTTCTTCCAGAGGTCCTGAGTTCAATTCCCAGCAACCACATGGTGGCTCACAACCATCTAGAGTGAGATTTGCTGCCCTCTTCTGTCCTGCAGCCATACATGCAGGTAGAACATTGTATATGTAATAAATAAATCTTTTTAAAAAATTGTAACATACTATACACATATATTACACCTTAGACAGACACACGAAATATGATTGTTTTTAGTATTCTAGTATTTGAGAAAAGAATTTCCTTTATTCTTTACACATCCATGAAGTTAACATCTGAAGAGAAAAAATTTAAAGCCTCATTTAAAAACTTAATATTCTTATCAATAAACACACTGAAAAATGAATTAATTTTAAAATCTGATTCTACAAGCATAATTCCCATTTCTGTCTGCCTCAAGTGTTCTTTTTACCTTTTTAAAAGTCAGCCTCAAGTCTCATTTTACTATATAGATATTAAAACTTTAGCTTCCTTTTTTTTTTTTTTTTGGTCAAAATGATAGAACATCAGCAAACCACAACTTTTAAGATTTGTCGACTTTAGGCTAGAGCAAAATTATGATAAGGTTAGTGATTTTTGTCTTTATATCTCTGTGGTGTTCTGGACCTTAGAAGAAGGATAATTGAAAAAGTTCAGTTTTTCTCTAAGAATAATCAAATTGAAGATTAAAAGCAATAATATAGTAATACACTTAATATGTTGCATCAGAATTATGTGATTTATACTATTTGGAATAACAGCATTAAAAAATTTTTTCATGTTAGTGGTCCAGTGGTTCTTGTCATCAGTATCCATGTCTGTATGCTGCATATCATATTCTCTAGTATGGAAGTAAGTATTGATTCTATGTATCCATAACAGCATGGTATAAATGTTAATATTTGGCTTCCAAAGATGGAATAAAAACACTGAGATTTCCAGTCATGTTAGAACATTCATGGTATTTTGTGGAAACACCAATATCTAGAGAGGAAAAAAAAAGAATTTCACCAGGCTTGAAATTGTTGCAAACTTCCAGCCCTGTATGAGTAAGCTTAAGTTAAACCTTCAGCTGTAATTGATCTCTACATGAAAAATCTGGGGTCATAACTGTTCTACATAACTGTTCTACAAAATGCTTCTAGAATTTCCATGCTAAATAAAATGAGAATTGATAAAAAACTTGTTCTAAGCAATTATTATTAGTTATTTGCATGTAACAATTAAAATCAATCTATACGATAATGTGTTTGATCAATTAGTGTTGATCTTCAATAAATGTTTTATAATGAATAAATGAATGAATAGTATTAGAAATTGACTCTGTAAATGAATGTATTGATATACAGCCATTACTTTCTGACTTTTTTAATAGTTTATTACAAAATTTTGGACAATCTAGAATATATGAAGTTAGAGAGCCAGATTGTGAAATGTAACTGAATAGAAAAAATTTAGAATAAATAGAATGTTAATTTATTATTCACCCCAAACTCTCATTTCCTTTGCCTTTTGTTTTTTCTGAGAGGTCATCAACATCTTTTTGAAAATTTTTCTTAGTGATACTTTTCATACCTCTGTTGCATAGTTAGTCATCATGCTCAATTTTTCATTTCAGCTTTTTGAAACTTGCATTATTTTTGTTAGTCTTGCATCATGCCAAGATTAACAAACTTGGATCCTATATTTTCATCCAGTAGATGATCAAACTCTTCAGCAGAGACAATCAGAGTGAAATTATTGACAGGTTTTTTTCCTTTGGTCCTTGATATGACACAGCAAAGTAAAAATTGGCTTCATTCTTTTTCCTGCTTTTCTTAGTCATGTTTTAGAGTGACTGCTGACTCTGCCAACTTTAGACAAAAGATTTCAGTTCACATTTTCAGTGTGAATTAAATCAACTGTTTCTTTTCTTTTTATCTCTGCCTTACCACATCTTTTTACTGACTACAGTTTTGGTCATTTGGGGAAATTTGTCTTTTGACTAAAATTTTCTTGATTTTACTTAAACTTTTCTTGTTATGCTAAATTTAAAGTACATAATGAAGCAATGTTTTATGTGACAGAAAATTTTTGGATTATTTCTACTTTTTTCTCATGAAAACTTATCATTGATATTCCCTACTTAATAAAAATTATCCCAAAGCTCTTCTAATATTGCTAATTTGAGAAGTAACCTCATAAGAATCTGAAATCATGTCCAAGATTCACTAATTTGACTGAATAAGCTTGCCAACTCAATAAGTAGTTAGTTCTCCAAACTGATATTTTTTTTACTTATTTTTTATATTAATCATGGACTGAGTCAACAGAATTGATTAGATGCTTAAATACACAAAAAGAATATCTAGAATCAATAATAATTTGAGTTATACCTTAGTGATATCAAAATGCTTATTCATTGATTGAACAGTATTTAAAAATTATAAATTTTCTTATTTACACATACATTTATATTTTATATAATAAATAATATATAACACACACATATATAATATAATATGTACACACATACAGTAAACTACATGTAGCAAGAAGAACCATGAAACAATCAGGAATTATATAAATGTTACATTCATCCTGTTTTGGCTATTTGTATTTGGCAGCCTTGAAAACATCTTTCCTATCTTGGTGCATTTAAAATTCTGAATGTAAATCAGTCTCTATTATATTTCATCTATATAAACTTAAAACATCTATCTAGACCTAAACACATATTAACCCCTAAACAACTAAGCTTAACTGTACAACTAAACTATCTGGTCTTCAACCCCATCAGAGATTTGAGAGCGAATAAAATCAATTACCCAAGTAAACAGAGGGTGCACTTTAGCAGCTTCCAAAATGAAAAGATGACAGAGACAGTTTGCTGCCTGAGTAGTCACCCAAAAGTCTTTCTAACATTGGATCATCATCTTCAGCCTTCTGGCCCAATATATGTGAAACACATATTTGTGAGACAGGAACTATTGAGGACTTGTTTACCCAGTCTTGACAGAATTTGGCTATTGAATCTGCCTGCACCCAAGCTTGATCAGTTTTAGGCTGAATTCTGTCTGTCGTCAAAATGAAGACATTTTCCCCAGTAACTTGTTTGCCACATTTGAAGCCATCTCCATAAGGAGGTTCTTTATTGCTAATCATCTTCTTTGATGTAAGCTGGGTGTTACCAGGATTTAACCTGTCTTATTGTCAATAAATCTTTAAAATAATAAAACATCTTTAAATGCCATATTCTGTAGGTCTCTGAGGCTTCTGAAGACCTTATCTATTTTGCATTATCTTTCTATAGAATCATGTCTATCTGTTAAGCCAAGAATGTATATTCTTGTGATAAAAATAGTCTAGTCATTGACATGACCATGATTTGATCAACTAACAATTAACTTGTATTACTTAATTATCCTAAAGAGCCTGCAATAGCACTTTCAAATTATTGGAAGTAAACCTTGTATTATAATTGAGTTGTATGGGTATGTTACCTCATATTAGAGTAGAAATATATATAAAGTATTTGAAGAATAATCTTAAATTTGAATTCTATACCAATGTATCAAAATTAATCTTATTTTGCATCTATATACAAAATTAAAAATTAATTAAAAATAACTGTGTGGGAGAACGGTCGAATGCAAAATGGTGGTGAGCAGTGTGGACCATGTTTGGAAGCTCCAGTGAACAATTCAGGGAATTGCACAGATTTCTGAGCCAGGAACACCAAGGTCCCCACACCACGGCAGCAGGAGTGCTCCACGGTTCGGAGGGACCAGGGTGTGGAGGACCTGCATGCCCCTGCACATGGGAGGAGCGAGGATTTTCTCAGATCGGAGCAGCAGCAGCAGAGATAGCAGCAGCGGCAGTGGCACCAGCGGCACCAGCGGCAGTAGCGGTAGTGGATGAGGTTAGCAGCTCTGAGCCTTCCGGTGGAGGTGATAAGTGTGGTGGCCGGGGGAGTTGCTGCAGGAGAGGGGACTCTGGACAGGATTTGGGTCATGTGCTGCCTTGTGACCCAAACTGGACACGGCAGACAGTTCAGCCCCAGAGTCCCGGGTTCATCTCAGTGCATAGTGCCGTGGAGACGCTGGCTCAGTGCAGCAAGCAATTCTGCCCCAGGCTCCAGCTCAATGCAGCCACAGATCCCCTCTTGTGACATAAGCTGGGCAGAGCACTCAGTCCAACCCTAGGCACCAGCTCAGCTCAGCGGCAGTTCTCCTGCTGTGAGGCAGGCTGGGCGGAGCGCTCAGTTTCACCGGATGCACCACCTCAGTGCAGCCACAGCTCTCCGGCTGTGACATAGGCTGGGCGGAGCACTCAGTTTCATCCTAGGCACCAGCTCAGTGCAGCCTCAGTTCTCCTGCCATGACGCAGGCTGGGCAGAGTGCTCAGTTTCACCCTAGGCACCAGCTCAGTGCAGCCGTGGTTCTTGTGCCGTGACACAGGCTGGGCTGAGTGCTCAGTTTCACAATAGGCACCAGCTCAGCACAGCCGCAATTCTCCTGCTGTGATGCAGGCTGGGCAGAGCACTCACTTTCACCCTAGGCACCAGCTCAGTGCAGCCACAGTTCTACTGCTGTGACACAGGCTGAGCAGAGCGCTCAGTTTCACTGGAGGCACTAGCTCTCCTCAACAAGCAGTTCTTCCCAAGATACTAGCTCAGCTCAGCAGGCAGTTCTGGGATGCTGATGCAGGCTGAGGTCAGCACACAGATTCAGCCCAGAGGCCCTAGCTGGACTTGCTGGGCAGATTGAGCCCAGAGACTCTAGTTGAGCTGTGTGCATAGGCTTGGCAGCTCCAAGACTCTGGCTGGACTATCCATGCTGTATAGGCCTGGAGTCTCGGGCTGAATTCAGCGTGCAGTGTGAGTCCAGAGTCCCTGGCTGAGCTCAGTGCACAATCCCACCCTGGAGACTCTGGTGGAGCTCGGCTTGCAGTTTGGGGCCAGAGTCCCTAACTGTGTTTGGCAGACAGATTGGGCCCAAGGACTCTAGAGGAGCCTTTGGCACAGACCCGGCTCTAAGACTCTGGTTGGATACAGTGTGCAGTTTGAATCCAGAATTCCTGGCTGAGCTGGGTGGACGGTTCAGGCCCTGAGTCAATAGCTGACCATAGCACACATTTTGGGCGGAAAGCCCCTAGCAGAGCTCTGTGCGCAGTCCCAGCCCAAAAATTCTGGCTAGCCCCTGTGTGCATTTTGGACCCAGAATCGATAGCTGAGCTCAGCAGACGGTTCAGGCCCTGAGAATCTAGCTGAGCTCCGCGCGTGGTTCAGGCCCAGTGTCCCTGGCTGGACTTGACAGGGAACCCACAAGGCTGTGGATATCTTGGCCTGACCCAATGCTCATTCAGAGACCCAGAACGATTGCAGGACCCACAGTACAGGGGAACTGAGGATCACTGGCTGTGAAAGTCAAAAACGAAAGGGCTAGCCTCCTGCCATCCACACCAGTGAAGCATCAGAGCTTCCAGCCTAGAGAAATCGTGAGAAAACAAGTGAATCTAACATCAGACTCCCTCCATCCAACTCTGGAAGCTACCAAACAAAAACAAAGATGGCAAATGTCTAAAGGACAGCGTAAAAGCATACACAAAAAAACCCAAAACAACATGGCTTCTCCAATTTCCAGATATCCCAAAGAAAACAACCCAGAGAACTCAAATACAATGGATATACAAGAAAATGACCTCAAATCCTAAGTAATAAGGATATTAATGGAGGAAACAAATAAAATTCATAATCAAATACAGGAGGACGCAGCCAAACAAGTGAGAGACATAAAAGAAGCACATAGAGTGGAACTGGAAAAATTTCAGGAAAATGCAAACAACAAGATGAAAGAAATAAATAAAATGATTCAAGCTCTGAAGACCTATAAAGAGGCAATGGAAGAAACTCAGGAATATACAAACAATCAGATGAAAGAAATAAAAAAAATCAGTTCAAGATCTGAAGACGAAAATGGATTCAATAATAAACACACAGACAGAAGAAAAACGAGAACGTGAGACCTTAGAGAAGAAGGTGAGCAAAACAGAGGTGAGCTTTTCTAACAGAATTCAAGAGATGGAAGAACGAATCTCAGGTCTAGAAGATACAATAATAGATCTTGAAGCAACCATTAAAGAAAATGCCAAATCTGGAAAACTCCTGACAAAAACATCCAAGAAATTAAGGACACCATGAAAAGAAGAAATCTGAAAATAATAGGCATTGAAGAAAGAGAAGATATCAGTCTCCAAGGACACTTCATACTCATCAAAGGTAAAGTCAACCAAGATGACATCACAATTCTGAACATCTATGCTCCCAATACAAGGGTACCCACATTTGTAAAAGATCTGCTAAAAAAGCTTAAACCACATATCGATCCCCACACAATAATAGTGGGAGACTTCAACACCCCACTCTCACTGAAGGATAAGTCATTGAAACAGAAACTAAGCCGAGAAATAACATCATTAACCAATGCCATGGGTCAAATGGATCTAACAGATATCTATAGAATCTTTCACCCAAACAAGAAAGAAAATACCTTCTTCTCAGCACCCCATGAAACCTTCTCAAAAATTGATCACATTGTAGGTCACAAAGCAAGCCTCAACAGATACAAGAGGATTGAAATAATACCTTGTATCCTATCAGATCACCATGCTCTTAGGCTGCAATTCAACGACAACAACAGAAATAACAAAAAGCCTACAGGTACATGGAAACTAAACAACTCTCTGCTAAATGACACCTAGGTCAGGGAGGAAATAAAAAAAGAAATCAAAGACTTTATGAAATTCAATGAAAATGAAGGAACAACGTACCCAAATTTATGGGATACATTGAAAGCAGTGCTAAGAGGAAAATTCATAGCACTAAGTGCCTTTAAAAAGAAATTGAAAACATTGCACATAAACATCTTAACACACAACTGGACGCCCTATAAAAAAAAAAAAGAAGCAGAAACACCCAAAAGAAGTACACGTCTGGAAATAATCAAACTCAGGGCTGAAACGAACAAATTAGAAACTAAGAAAACAGTCCAAAGAATCAACAAAATCAAGAGCTGGTTCTTTGAGAAAATCAACAAGATAGACAGACCGTTAGCCAAACTAACTAAAAGGCACAGAGATAGTATCCAAATCAACAAAATCAGAAATGAAAAGGGAGACATGACAATAGACACTGAAGAAATACAAAGAATCATAAGATCCTACTTTGAAGGAATATATGTCACAAAATTTGAAAATCTAAGGAAAATGGATGATTTTCCTGATCAATTTCACTTGCCAAAGTTGATTGAAGAACAGATAACCAAGCTAAATTGTCCCATTTCCCCTACAGAAATTGAAGCAATCATTGATAGTCTCCCAACCAAAAAAAGTCCAGGGCCAGATGGTTTCATTGCAGAATTCTACCAGACCTTCAAGGGCGAGCTAATACCAATATTCTTCAAGCTACTCCAAAAGATAGAAATGGATGGAATATTACCAAATTCATTCTATGAGGTCATAGACACATTGATACCTAAACCTCAGAAAGACTCAACAAAGAAAATTTCAGACCAATTTCTCTTATGAACATCGATGCAAAAATACTAAATAAAATACTTGCAAAATGAATACAAGAACACATCAAAGATATCATTCATCATGACCAAGTAGGCTTCATTCCAGGCATGCAGGGATGGTTTAATATACAGAAATCCATCAATGTAATCCACCATATAAACAAACTGGAAATAAAAACCACATGATCATCTCTTCAGATGCAGAGAAAGCTTTTGATAAAATCCAACACCCATTCATGTTTAAAGTTTTAGAGAGATCGGGAATACAAGGAACTTTCCTCAACATAATAAAGGCTATATACAGCAAGCCAATAGCCAAAATCAAAGTAAATGGTGAGATACTCAAGGAAATTCCTCTAAAATCGGGAACAAGGCAAGGCTGCCCACTCTCCATATCTCTTCAATATAGTACTCGAAGTTCTAGCCAGAGCAATAAGACAACAAAAGGAGATCAAGGGTATTCAAATGGGAAAGGAAGAAGTCAAATTATCCCTATTTGCAGATGATATGATAGTGTACATAAGTGACCCTCAAAATTCCATCAGAGAACTCCTACAGCTGATAAACACGTTCAGCAAATTGGTTGGATACAAAATTAACTCAAAAAAGTCTGTAGCCTTCCTATACACAAATGACAAGTTTACAGAGGAAGAAATTAGGAAAACCACACACTTCACATTAGCCACAAGCAATATAAAATATTTAGGAGTTACTCTAACTAAGTAAGTAAACGACTTGTTTGAAAAAATTTCAAAACTCTGAAGAAAGAGATTGAAGATGACATGAGAAGATGGAATGATCTTCCTTGCTCATGGATCGGGAGAATTAACATATTAAAAATGGCCATCCTACCAAAAGCAATCTACAGATTCAATACAATCCCTATCAAAATACCTACACAATTTTTTAAAGACATTGAAAGTTCAATTCTGAACTTCATGGAAAACAAAAAACCCAGAATAGTTAAAACAAGCTTGTCCAATAAAAGGTACTCGGGAGGAATCTCCATACTTGATCTTAAACTGTACTATAAAGCAATAGTAATTAAAACAGCATGGTACTGGCACAGCAACAGGCTGGTTGATCAGTGGAATCGAAACGAAGACCCAGATATGAACCAACACACATATGGTCACTTGATTTTTGACAAAGAAGCCAAATCCATTCAATGGAAAAAGGATAGAACCTTCAACAAATGGTGCTGGTCTAACTGGATGTCTATGTGTAAAAACATGCAACTGGACCCATATTTGTCACCTTGCACAAAACTCAAATCCAAGTGGATTAAAGACCTCAACAAAAAACCAAAGACACTAAGTCATTTAGAGGAAAAAGTGGGGAAGAGCCTGGAACATGTTTGCACAGGAGACAATTTCCTGAACACCAACAGCCCAGGCCTTAATGTCAACAATTAATAAGTGGGACCTCATGAGGCTGAGAAGCTTCTGTAAGGCAGGAGAAACTGTCAAGAGAACAAAGCGACAGCCTACAGACTGGGAAAAGATCTTCACCAACCCTACATCTGACAAAGCTCTAATATCCAAAATACACAAAGAACTCAAGAAATTAAACACCACCAAACCAAATAACCCAATTGGGAAATGGGGCTTGGAACTAAACAGAGAATTCTCAACAGAGGAATATCAAATGGCTGAGAAGCACTTAAAGAAATGCTCAACCTCCTTAGTCATCGGGGAAATGCAAATCAAAACAACTCTGAGATTCTGTCTTACACCCATCAGAATGACTAAGATCAAAAATTCAAGTGACACTACATGCTGGCGACGATGTGGGGAGAGAGGAACACTCCTTCATTGCTGGTGGGAATGCAAACTAGTACAACCACTTTGGAAATCTATTTGGTGCTATCTCAGAAAACTGGGACTAGGGTTTCCTCAAGACCCAGCTATTCTACTCCTTGGAATATACCCAGAAGATGTTCCAGCACACAATAAGAAAATTTGCTCAATCATGTTCATAGCAGCCTTATTCATAATAGCCAGATCATGGAAACAGCCTTTGTGTCCCTCAGTAGAAGACTAGATAAAGAAACTGTGGTACATATACACTATGGAATAGTACTCAGCTATTAAAAACAAGGAATCCCCAAATTTGTGGACAGATTGATTGACCTAGAAATTATCATAATGAGTGAGTTAAGCCAGAAGCAGAAAGACTCAAATGGAATATACTCACTTATATCTGCATACTAGCCCAAGGGCCATATCCCATGAAAGCCTTCACTTACCAGGAAACTGGGACAGAGGGGAGGACATCCCATTGAGACTCTGGATGAGAGAAGCGTGGGAGAATAGCATAGTAGAAGGATCCAGAGGGTCCTAGAAACCTACAAATAGGACATTAAGGTAGGCAGATTTGGGCCCAGGGGTCTTGCTTAAACTAAGGCACCAGCCAAGGACAATACAGGCGGTAAACTTCAAACCCCCACCCAGATCTAGCCAGTGGTCAGAACAGTCTCCACAGTTGAGTAGAGAGTGGGATGTGACTTTCTCATGTACTCTGGTGCCTCACATTTGACCATGTCCCCTGGAGGCGGAGACCTGGTGGCACTCAGAGGAAGGACAGCAGGTTACCAAGAAGAGACTTGATACCCTATGAGCATATACAGGGGGAGGTAATCCCCCTCAGGAACAGTCATAGGGGAGGGGAATAAGGGGAAAATGGGAGGGAGGGCAGAATGGGAGGATACAAGGGATGGGATAATCATTGAGATGTAACAAGAATAAATTAATAAAAAAATAAAAAAAACTTTGTGAGTAGCAATTAAGGACTTAAATTGAGAAGTAAATTCACTAATCTACTTTTTGTCTTATCATCCCTATACATTTCTATAGTCCAACTTCTTTCTTTTCAACCCATTTTCCAACCCAAGAAAGAAAGATAAAGGAAAAGAGAGATATCCTTGAGTCCAACTTCATTTTCTCTCTGAATAGGACCAAAAATAACGTATAAACAACTCCCAATGAAAATAAATATCTGTAGCCCAAGAAGGCAACCAAAAACCTACCCAATTTCCCTTAAAGGAAATGAGGTGTCTTTCTCTAAAGGTTTCTTCTGGCTGATTTGGGATTAATAATACCTTTGTAGAGGTAGAAATAAAATTAACGAAAATAGTTAAACAAGCTGGGATTAACATTTGAGGTCCAGCTTCTAAATGTTGAGAAAATTCAGCTTAATAGAAGTACTATGTGGGACAGTCTGAAATGCTGTACCAATGAGATCAGAAGCTTTCTTCTAAGGTGTCCTGGGAGATATCCCGTTCTGGTGAGGAAGAGCAAATGAAACACTTGGTGCTGGCACATGAAGGATGCAGGATGTTAATGTCCAGCATGCTAATAGGAATAAATCCTACCAGGTCTGATCAAGTGTCAGTGTCTGGTTCTTTTGTTCTGAAAATATATAATTTCTCACAAGCATTACACAGTCCTAAAATTATAAATGTATGAGGTATGCTGTATACACAGGACAATTAAGTCTGGTTCTCTGCTCTTTGTATGAGCAGAAAAATGACATCTGTAAATCTTCATTCATGCCATATGAAGAATGACAATTAATAATGAGTCACAGTGATTCTTTAACCAACAAGAAGCATTGTCTGTGGATAGACATTCATGTCTCAGCCAGTGCCAGAGAAATCCCCATGTAGTGTGATTAGCAATATAAGTTAACTGCTTCTTCTGCTGTTTGAATTCTATACATCCCAATTTTAGTCCCCTCTCTCATCCCCTCCCTCCCTCATCCTCTCTTCCTCCCTTCCTTAGTCCTCAGAAAGGGAAGCCCTCCTACCCTAGTATCTGACCTCAGCATAACAATTCTCAATAGTACTACTTGTATCCTCTTCTTCTGTGGCCTGGCAAGGCTGCCCTGACAGGGGGAGTGATCAAAGTTGGTGAGCCAGAGTCCATGTCAGATAGGTTTTAGATGGAATGTCTGAATTGTTTTCATTTGTCTTTCCCTGATGACTAGGGATATTGACCTTTTCTTTAAGTGTTTCTCATCCATTCAATATTCATCTGTTGAGAATTTTGTTTAGTTCTGTACCACATTTTTGAATTGGGTTATTTGGTTTGGTGGCATTTAATTTCTTGAGTTCTTTATATATTTTGGATATTAGCTCTTTGTCAGATGTAAGTTTGGTGAAGATCTTTTCCCATCTGTAGGTTGACATTTTCTTCTGTTGACAGTGTCCTTTGCCTTATAAAAGCTTTTCAGTTTTATATGGTCTCATTTATTAATTGTTGTTAGAGCCTGAGCTGTTGGTGTTCTGTTCAGGAAGTTGCCTACTATGCCAATGTTTTCAATGTTCTTCCCCATTTTCTTTCTAACATATTTTTTATGTCGAGATCTTTAATACATTTGGAATTTAGTTTTGTGCAAGGTGATAAATATAGATATATTTGTATTTTTCTACATGTAGCCATCCTATTAGACCAGCACCATTTGTTGAAGATCCTTTCTTTTTCCCATTGTATGGATTTGGCTTTGTCAAAAATCAAGTGTCCATAGGTGTGTAGGTTTATTTCTGGGTTTTTAATCCAGTGATCAACCAGCCTAATTCTATGCCAGTACCATGTTGTTGTTATTATTGTTGCTCTATAGTACATCTTGAGATCTTGGATGGAAATTTCTCTGGAAGATCTTTTATTGTACAGGGTTGTTTTAGTTATTCTAGTTTTTTTGTTTAGTTTAACTTAGTTTTTCCAAATGACATTGAGAATTGATCTCTAAAGGTCTGTAAAGAATTGCCTTGGAATTTTTATGGGAATTGCATTGAATCTATAAATTGCCTTTGATAAGATGGACATTTTTACTATGTTAACTCTCCTAATTCATGAGCATGGGAGGTCTTTCCATCTTCTGATATTGAAGAAATATCAAGAGAGTGAGCAGCTTTATCTTGTCCCTGATTTCAGTAGAATTGATATAAGTGTCTCTCCATTTAGTTTGATGTTAGCTATAGGCTTGCTGTATATTGCCTTCATTATGCTTTGTTATGTGCTTTGTATCCTTGATTTCTCCAAGACTTTAAACATGAATGGATGTTGGATTTTGTCAAATGCTTTTTTGGCTTCTAAGGAGATGACCATGTGTTTTCTTTTTCTTTCAGTTTGCTTATATGGTAGATTACATTGAAGGTTTTCCATATATTGAACTGTCCCTGCATACTTGTGATGAGGCCTACTTGTTCATGGGGAATGATAATTTTGATGTTTCCTTGGATTCAGTTTGTGAGTATTTTATTGAGTATTGTTGCATCTATGTTCATAAGAGAAATTAGTCTGAGATTCTCTTTCTTCATTTGGTCTTTGTCTGCCTCAGGTAGCAAGGTGACTATGGCCTCATAGAATGAGTTTGGTAATGCTCCTTCTGGCTATATTTTGTTGGGAATTGGTATTAGATTATCTTTGAATGTTGGTAGAATTCTGCACCAAGTGCTTCTGGCCTTGGGCTTTTTTTTTGGGTGGGGGACACTTTCAATGAGTGTTTCTATTTCCTTAGGATTTATAGGACTATTTAATTTGTTTACCTGATCTTGATTTAGTTTTGGTAGTTGGTATCTATCAAGAAAACTGTCCATTTCATTTTTATTTTCAAATTTTGTGACATATAGGCTTTTGAAATAAGACTCAACGATTCTTTGGATATCTCCAGTGTCTATCATTATGACTTGCTTTTTATTTCTGATTTTGTTGGTTTGAATATGCTCCCTCTGCCTTTTAGTTAGTTTGGCTAAGGATTTGCCTATCTTGTTGATTTCAGCTCTTTATTTCATTGATTCTTTTAACTATTCCCTTTGTTTCTAATTTATTGTTTTCAGCCTTGAGTTTCATGATTTCCTGGAATCTACTCCTCTTTGGTGCATTTTCTTCGTTTGGGATACAATCAAAGTAGTGTTAAAAGGAATGTTTATAGCACTATATGCTTTTATAAAAAAATTAGAGAGATCTCATACTATCAATTTAACAACATACGTGAAAGCTCTAAAATAAAAAGGAGATACACCAAACAGAAATAGATGGCTGGAAATCCTCACACCCCATGTTTTTTTTAAAAACATCATGTTCTTCCACATGTAAGAATACTTGCTGAAAGGAAGATGTCTGTTTCTATAGATATGTTATCTACTAAAGTATTCTGGTTCTGTGTCAATCAACATCCTCATTAAAACATAATTTGAAGTGTTAATATGTTGTTCATCTGGGAACAAATAGTTTTCTCTTTAAAAGATCAATTTTGTCCAAGATAGAGGCATAATTTCTAATGATGTGTTTAGTCTTTAGAAATAATTTGAATATCTGTGGAACAAAGAATCTATCAGTGGAAAACAGTTCCTTGAAAACAAAGGGTGAGTGAAAAAATTATTTGCATTAGTGAGCAAATTAAAATTTGGGGTTATGATATCTATTTAAGTTAATAATATGATTCTAAAGATACAAACAAGTATAGCAAGGGAAATGGCAAAGAGTATACTTATTGAATTCCTTCCAAAGATCTCATTTTCCCAGTGTCAGAACAGTGTCCATGCATAAAACTGTGTGAGGGGATTTCTGTGTGCTTGTGAGAAAACTCTAAATAAGCAAGACAAGAGTCTTGTAACATCTATTTCTCCATAACATGGATTTGTTCTTGGAATGTGCTTTAATGACTATCTGAGGTGTAGTAAACAGGAAAGGATTTGTTTCAGGTTACACATTGCTATTTACTTTTGTTATTCAAAAATGTTTCCAAGCCAGAGTTGCCCTTGCAACTGTATACAGTCTAAAGTCATCTGACTTTGCTTAACTCTTAGAATATAAATTGTCTGGTGCTCTGAATGAAGTTGGCTATTGCTTGAGACTTTATTTTTTTATTTTAATTTTATTAATTTATTCAGATTACAACTCAATTGTTATCCCATCACTTGTATCCTCCCATTCCTCCCTCTCTCCTGCTTTCACCCTATTAGCCTCCCCTAGGTTTAAGACCGATGTGGTCCTCCTCCCCCACTATATGGTCACAGGCTATCAAGTCTCATCTTGGCAGCCTGCTTATTCTTTCTTTGAGTGCCAGCAGGCCTCCCTATCAAGGGAAGGTGGTCAAATATGGAGCACCAGAGTTCATGTCAGAGCCAGTCCCCACTCACCACATAACTGTGGAGAATGCCCTATCCATGTTCATAGCAGCCTTATTCATAATAGCCAGAACCTGGAAACAGCCTAAATGCCCCTCAGTTGAAGAATGGATAAAGAAATGGTACATTTACACTATGGAATACTACTCAGCTATTAGAGACAAGGAAATCCTGAAATTTGTGGACAAATGGATGGGACTAGAAATAATCATAATGAGTAAGTTAACCCAGAAGCAGAAAGACTCACATGGTATATACTCAGTTATAATTGGGCACTAGCCCAAAAGGCATGTCCCAATAAAGTCTTCACTGACCAGGAGATTGGGATAGATGTGAGGACATCCTACTAAGATTCTAGGTAAGAGAAATATAGGAGATGGGGAAATAGAAGGACCTAGAGGGTCCTAGAAACCTACAAGAAGAACATCATGATGGATGGATCAGGGCCCAGGGTAGTCTCCTCAAACTACTGCACTAACCAAGGACAATACAAGTAGTAAACATCCCACCCCTGCATGAGACTTTATTCAGTTTCATTGTTAAGTTCAGCTCTCCCAGGTTCATGAAACTAACTAGAGTGGTAACACCTAGAACTTGCAACTATTCTTTGAAAGAAGCTCTTCAGTTAGAGTATCAAAAGGAATGGAAAGCGAGAAGTACTTCTTGAAAAAGAAGCCTATATAATCTCATGAGTGTTCTGTAAGCACTCATCTTTCTTCTCATTATGTATATTTGGATTATTTGTGCAGCGAGAACTTCTGGCAAAATTCAATCAATGTCAATTCTAAAAAGCATCATAAAATTAAGTATGGAAAAATATAGCTCCAAATAATGTAGTCCATCTGTAATAAGCCAAAGAAAACATCACTGGTAGTGCTGAAAACATATTTCTCTTTAAGAAAGGGAAAATACTAGTCTATTGTTACCTCTTCTTCGGGGCACTGTGTTTGTTGTGTTGTTCATTTTTGTTTTGAAGCAGTCTTACCATGTAGGCCAGAGTGACCTCAAACTCATGGTTACCTTACCAGTTTTATTGAACTTTATATTCTAAATTATAGCCAAAAATTAGGTAAGAGGAAAAAATGAATGTCATTCTAATTAAATTATTTCTCTTTTCAGATAACATGCTCTTATATGCAGTCAGTCCAACCCTACCACCAACACAAAACTAATCCAGAAAATAAATTCAGTAAAGTTATAGGATACAGAACTAATTTTTAAAAGGTAGAATCTCTATATAGTAACAATGGCTTTATTCAAGAAGTAATTCAAGAGGTCAGGACTCCCTAAAATTAGCTCCCCTCTCCCACAAAATTATTGGGAGACGATTGAGGAAGTATGTCAAAAATTTGCATTACTTTTTGCTTTATTTATTGAGGAAGAATTTCTAGATAAAAACCTTAAAATATAAAACATTCATGAGTTAAATGGAAGATTTAACAATAGTCAGAGAGCTACCCAGTGCTTGTCAACCTTCCTAATCCTATGATCCTTTAATAAAGTTCCTCATGTTGTGGTGACCCTCAACTATAAAATTATCTCCACTACTACCCCATAACTGTAATTTTGCCTTATGAACTGTAATATAAATGTTTTTGGAGATAGCAGTTTACCAAAGGGATTACAACCCACAGGTTGAGAACCATTGTAGCGTTAATTATTTCAATCCATGAAATAATTAATATTGTCAAATTGTCAATGCAAATGAATTTATAAATTCAATGTAAATCCTATAAAACTTCATATCATTTTTCACACAAACAATCATAAAAATTCATATACAACCACAAAAATGACCTCAAATAGTTAAAGTCATCTTGGATAAAAATAACAATGTTAGAGACATACTTCCTTTCTGATGAGTTATGTCCAATGATGAAATAAACCAATCCAAGCCAGAGTAAAAGTGTAAGAGGTTTACTTGGGAACTGAGGCTCCTGGGTGAGTTCCGGGTATGAGGCCAGAGGAAGTAGCACCCCAACTATGGTGGGTGGGGCGGATTGCAGGTGAAGGCAGATGACCTGTCTGCCACCTGCTGGACTCTGGGAGGTTGTGGCTCCAGGTGAGGAGATTGAGGCAGTCCTCAGAAATATCAGGAATGTGGAGGCTTTACTCCAAGGGGGAGGAGTTGGAGAGAGGAGTAGGATTTACCAAAACATGTAGGGGAGGAGGAGGGCAACCAGAGATACCAACTGAACACTTTCTTCAAAGCATTAGTAATCACACCAGCAATAGACATTTAAAATGAGTCAAATGGATAAATGAAGCAATACAGAGGTCCCAAAACTAAGTCCATGGCTTTCTGGTCAACTGATCTTTTTTTCAACAACACTAAGAGATGACAATAAACAATGTTTGGAAAATGTGATAACCTCGATCAGAAGATTATTGATGAGTTATCACTACTGACAAAATAAGCCAATTCAATTCAGATTAAAAGTATAAAAAGGGCAGTTTTACTTGGGAACTGAGACCCTGAGCAAGTTGAGCAGCTTCAGGATATGAGGCCAGAGGAAGTTACACCCTGACTCTGGCAGGCAGGTTTTTAAGGATTATATATGAAGGAAAATAATGTGTCTGACACCTGCTGGACTTGAGGAGTTGGTGGCTCCAGTTTAGGGGATTGGCGCCATCCACAGGAATCTCAGGAATGTAGAGGATTTCATTCAATGGTATAGGGTTGGAGAAAGGAGGGTGTATTAACTGGACCATGAGGAGGAGGGAAAGGCCAACTGAATATCTTGGCCTCATTGGGTATATGGGTGCCAGGTTCATATCTGGCTGAAAAGGGGTAGCATGGAGGAGTTGGTTGCTTTGTGCATAGCGGGAGGCTTGGGTGAAGAAGAATCTGATTGACAGTTACCTTGGAGACCTTGTGGATCCATTTGTCAAGAACATGGAAGAAAAAGGGAATAAAAAGAAAAAAATAGGCAAATGAGAATGAAGGGTCCTATTATTGGCACCAGCCATTGGAACAAGGAAGGATGCTACCAACTGAGGGGGGAGGTACCATGGTTTGGCCATCCTAGCTTCTCACTGGGACTTTCTGGAGAACTGGAGAGTGGAGTGTCTCAGTTGTTGTACAGTCCACTCATCTTGGATAGGTACACTCTTGAATCTGAAGAGGTGGTACCAGCACTGGTGTCCTAAGAGTTTGGCAGCTGAAGGAGTGGTGGGAATCACAGTGTAGGGTCCTTTCCACTTTGGTTCTAAAAACCTGGGAGATAACTGTTTTAGGAGTTCTTGGTTCCCTGAAGAGAATAGTGTAGACTCAGGAACAGTTGGGTCCTCTGGCATGGGAGCAGGCAGGTAGCTGTCAGCATGTAAGCAAAGAAGGGACGATAGGAGCGATAGATAGGGTAGTTATCCAGCCAGCAGAGTAGTCTGAGCTGGGAAGTGATGACTGAGGAAGAATGTCTTCCAGTATAGGAGTTCAAAAGGAATTAAGCCCATAGGGGAATGTGGGGTAGCTTGAAGGTGGGTCAAGCCAGTAAGAAAAGAGGGACAAATTCACCAGATTTCCAAAGAGAGCTTGGTGAGTTGTTGTTTTATAAGTCCATTGGCTCTTTCAACCTTTTTTGAGAACTATGGGTGATATAGGATGTGAAGCCTCCAGGAGATATTGAGAGCTTTAGACACAAACTCAGTAATCCTAGAGGTGAAGGCTGGACTGACCATTGTCTATTTGGATGGTCTGTGGTGCACCAAATCGAGGAGTAATGTATCCAAGGAGCACCTGAGTCACCATGTCCTCTGTTTCCCTGGAGGTGCGGAATGCCTCAATCCAACCTGTAAAATATTCAACAAGGGTTTGGAGATAGTGGAGCTTTTTATGAGTGGGCATGTGGGTGAAGTCAATCTGCCAGTCCTCGCATGGTTGGTGTCCTTGGAGCTGGTGCAGAGACTGAAGTATCTGGAGAGGCCCTTGTGGGTTGGTCTCCTCACACATCTGGCAGGAAGCAAGGACTTGTGAAATGTGAGCTTGTAAGTCAGTGGGATCAAAAAGAGGCTCTAAAAATTGCAATAAGGCCTTGGGGACAATGTGCAGCCTCTGGTCAATATCACACATGATGGAAGGTGCCTGCTTTCAGGGAATAATAAGATAGTAATTTAGGTAGAGTCATCCGTCTTCTGCCTGTGTGGCCCCTTTGCCAAGGAGCTTGTTTTCCCCCCAGCCTCTACTGAGGATGTCAGGAAGAGGATGTGCCCTTTGGGTATGGAACTGTTGGAAGCCAAACCATGGGCTACTGAATCAGCTCTGGCATTACCCAGAGCCACTGGGTCTATGGAGGTCTGGTGCTCCCAGCAGTGAATTATGGCCACCTCTACTGGGAGTCGAAGAGCCTCCAAAATTTGGGCTATAAGAGGTCCATTGACACTTGGAGTACCCTTAGTGATGAGAAAGTCCCTTTGCTTCCAAAGGCACAGTGGGTATGGGTTATTAAGAAAGTATATTTAGAAATAGTATAGATGGTAGCCTGCTGGTCTTCAGCTATTTGGAGAGCCCTAGTTAAAGCAGTTTGTTTGGCCTTCTGTGAGGAGGTACCCACTAGAAGGTGGTTGGCCTCAACTGTTTTAGTGGAGGTGACAACAGCATAAGCTGCTTGGCAGTTACCTGATCTATCTGCAAGAGAGCTCCCATCCAAAAAGAGGTTGAATTTGGGGTCTGTGAGAGGTTAGTCTGAAAGACCAGGTCTTAGTAAGCATAGGGCCTGGTCCACAGCTCCTGGACAGGAGTAAGAAGAGGTTTTAGAGGGAACTGGGATAGGGAGGAGGGTCGCAGGGTTTAGGGAAGGACTGGAGGTTAGAGTAATTTAAGAGTTTTCTAGAAATAGGAGGTGAAAGCCTAGGACCTGTGAAGGCTCAAGGAGAGAGAGGGAAGAATGACTCAGAAGGTCCAAGAGGTGATGAGTGGAATATACTATATATGGGATATAGTGGAATATATCAACGGTGATGTTGATAGCTTCCTTGGCGAGTTTGGATGCCGCTGCTAGGACTTGAAAACATAGCTGCCATTCACATACTGTGGGATCCAGCTGTTTTGATAAGAAAGCTACCACCCATTGGGAAGGCCCAACCAGTTGAACTAAAACACCTATGGCCACTCCCATCCTCTCATCTGTAAAAAGGTGGTAGGGAAAGATGGAATCAGGGAATGCCAGGGCAGTGGCTGTTAATAGGGCATCCTGGAGTAAAAAGAAGTGACAGTGCAGTGGCCAGGTAGGTAAGGGGCCCCATGGGGGATCTCTGTGGCTACCTGGTACAGTTACTTAGCTGTGTTGGCAAAATTGGGGATCCAGTGTCTGAAGAATCCCACCAGGCCAGAGAGAGAGAGAGAGAGAGAGAGAGAGAGAGAGAGAGAGAGAGAGAGAATGTTGTCCACTGTAGTTGGCAGCTGTAGATCTTTCAGAGCCCATATCCAGTCAGAGGTAAGAGTCTTAGACCTTGGCCTGAGTTGGATGCCTAAACAAAAAACAGCAGGACAGGACACCTGAGCTTCAGAAAGAGAGACAAGGTAACCCAGGGAACTGAGATAGTTTAGGAGTGAAGCAGTGTTTTTTCTGAGACAGAGACAGCTGCAGAGTAAAATAGCATCTACATAATAAAGAAGTGTGCTAGGATTAAGGTCTAAGGAGGAAAGATTTAGTCCAGTGCCTGCCCCAGATGAAAGCCCCAAGGGAGAACTTTGCCATTAAGCTGTTTTGCATTATGAGAGTGTCAGGGTTCTCCCAGATGAAGGCAAAGAGAAAGTAAGAGTCAGGGTGAAGGGGGACAGTAGAGAAGGCTTCTTTTAGATCTAGGAAAGTTGTAGGAAGAACATTAGAGAGAAGGGTAGAAGTTAGTAGTAGTTACTAACAAGGTGGGTAGGAGAAACTGATCATTAATGTGGCGAAGGTCTTCTACTAAGCCAGAGGGTTTACAAACGGGGAGAACGGGATTGTTGCAAGGTTAGTTAGTTGGGATTAGGAGTCCTTGGGATAAAAGGTGCGTTATTACGTTATTATACATTTAAGATCGCAATGGTAGGTTTCAGAGATGAGAAACTGGGGTGTGGAGGGGAAGGAAGAGGAGTCTTTAAGGTGAGTGAGGACTGGCTGATGTTGGGTAGCAATCATTGACGTCGAGATATCCCATACTTTGAGGTCAACTGACTCTGCTAGAGAGGGAATAGGGCAGTCTGGAGTGGGGATCTGTGAGGCAAATAGGGACAGAAGATTGGAATCCGGAGAGGTTATAGGCGCTAGAGAGAAGGTAGCCCCATAACAGCTGAGGATATAATAGCCAAGTGGAGGAACCAGGAAGTCAGACATGACCAGAAAAGGGTGGGAAAACAATTGTCCTGCAGGGAGTAGTGGGTGTGTGTGGGTGTCTTGGGTGGAAAGGAGGGAGTTTCGTCCACATCCATGACAGAAGTTGTCAAAAGAATCTTGGGACCTGAATAAGAAGTTAGAACAGAGAGGGTTGCCCCCATATCCATCAGCAACAAGACAGGCTTCCCTGCTGCCTTTATTGCTATCCTGGGCTCAGGGAGCGTGATGGAGGTCGCTGAGTCTGGGATCTGTCAGCCTTCTGCCAGGATGAAAATATTTAAGGCTGGAAGTGTCTGCAGTGCCTACATTGTTTGGGCTGAGTCTGCATAGCTAGGCACAAAAGGTGAGTCCATGTGGAGACACTTTGATTTCCAGTGACCAAGTTGCCAGCATATAGACAAATAAGAATTGCAGGCAAAGGAAGATACTATGTCTGCCACCTGCTGGACTTGGGGAGCTGGTGGCTCCAGATAAGGGGATTGGCACCATCCTCAGGAATGTGGAAGTTTTCCTTCGATGGGGCAGGGTTGAAGAAAGGAGTAGGGTTTACTGGACCATGTCTGGGAGGGGATAGCAACCAAGAATGCCTATCAAACAATTAGAACTACAACTTCATCTCACACACCAAACTCAATTGGAAAGGGATTAATTATTTAAACATAAGATAGGAACCTATAAAGTTGCTACAAGAAACCAAAAGGAGTCTCTGTAACTTTGGTTCAGGCAATGACTTTTGGATATGTCCACAGAAGCATAGATAATTAAAACAAAAATAAATAAGTTTATATAAAACTAAAAGCTTCTGTATAGCCACAGGGGAAAAAAATTAACACAGTGAAGATACAACCTACAGAATAGGATACAATTGCAAACTGTATACCTCATAAGGATTCAAAAGCTAAAGGAAGCTCTGAGATTTCATAGAAAAAAGAAAGAAGGAAAGAAATTGACTCAATAAATGTGAGCAGGGATCTTGAGTAAATATTCTTTAAAAGATCTAAACAATATAACCTCCATCCCAAATGTAGCAGATTATCTATCTCAATCTGTGAATAGTGTCAAGATTGAGAAACTCCTAGAGACTAGGAGTTAGACAGGCTTCCTGTTAGGAAGGGCCATGGCTAAATAACAAAAGTGGTAGAACTCCCAAGAGGACCAGTTTCTTCCTCAATTACCTGATTTGAGACAAAGACCTTGTAGGGTTTTGTCTCCCATCAGCAGGACCCCTGCTGATGGACCCCCTCAATGAGTTCAAAACTTGGTTAGCACATATCACACCACAGCTATGGACTAATCAAAGAGCCTATATGTCTTCAAATCAGCAAATTCTAAAGTAGGGGAGGAAAATTTTTTAAGAACTTAAAATTTCCCAGCCCCACCTCCCCCCTCCACTGAAAAAGAGACTGAGTTTTTAGCTTTCTGAGTCCCTGTACTGCTTTTCAGGACCTTTTTTTTTCTGCTACTTGTTACCCTTCAGATTTTTTCCTGTCTTTTAATTCATTTACTGGAAGAGAAACAAACCTATTTCAAGACCCCTAGACTGTATCGTTTCTATGAAGTTTGTCTTTTTCTTTTGTAAGAGATTTAAAGACTATTTCAAAAACACTCCAGCAATGACACCAAATATATAATGAATTCTACCCATGGAAGAGTACTGGATATTTAATACAATTCATCATGATGTAAAAACATTTGTTTTCAAGCCTATTTCAGGAGAATCTAATACAGAGACAGAGAAAATGACTTTGTTGAGAAAAGCTGGTAAAGAAATAGAATGTTAGTCTCTGGAGTCTTCCAGTCAACTGGGCTGTCAGCTTCAGCACACTACTTCCAAGAGGCAATGTGACACCATGAGAAATGTACAGAATATTTGCTGAAGTTTTTGTCATAAACTACAACAAAACCCATTTTTATTCTGTTATGAATAGGTGAAATTTTTCTTCTTTTGGGGTTATGTTCAAAGGTCTTTGGTACTTCAGCTCCTCAAAAATTGTTTTTATTTTCTATGCTGCTAACTCATGTGTGTGTGTTTTTTAAAAAAATAATCCCACGATGTTGCACTATTAAATAATTGATTGCATAGACTCACTTTTTAAGTGTTTCTCTTATCATTGGAAAACATTTTCCATACAATATACTCTGATCATAATTTCAGTTTTACACATAAGTATCAAAAGTTTAGTGCTGCATGGCAAGCTCTTTAATTATAACATTTTGTGACATAGGTTACCCATATATTACTGAGTTGATGAAACAATAGTCAGAAAATTAAGCATATATATACATAGTATTTTATAAACTGCAATCATTCAGAAAATACTATAAATTTAAATATACTAGTTCCCAGGAATCAGCCTCGAAAGCCCAGTGGAAAAATACTTTACAATTCTCAGCTGTTGAAAATAAGTTTGTATAGTTTATGAGTTCTTCTATTTTGTGATACAGATGAAATGTATTAGAAATCTTTAATACCTAAGCAATTGACTTTCTCTGATAGCTTCACAGGAAGCATACATTACCAATTATCTCCATGTTGGAGCTGATTCATTCTTATGAAAGGCTAGACAAACCACACAAAAAGTCAAAAGAGTAATTATAGGGTTTTCATAGAGGAACTATGCCAAATTCTTGGTTTTAAATTGAAATTCACTCATTATTTGATGTTTTAAAAATGTCAACAGAACAAAGTAAGTGAGACATCACTGTTTTTCTTTTGGTAATTTTTTGGTAGAAGTTAATTTGAGGTGTTGTAAAAAGCAAAGGGAGGAAGAAATTCCTCAGGTTCAACACCCTTAATGAGCAAGAAAAATCAATTCTGTCTCAAGTAAGTATCTCATTAGACATATGGCAAATGAGGACATGGATCTGGGAATGGTGGTTTTAAGTCAAATTGTGAGATCTCATCTTGCTAAAAGGATGGCTAATAGTTCACTGAGTAAGTTTTTTGTTGGAGTAACAAGGAGATAACAATGCTAAGTGCAGTTATACTTGAGAAAGATTTTATTTACCAAAAGGAGAAGGAAGTAAAAACTGCCATTGAATTTATTATACTCCAAGTAAATTAGGAGGCATTTGCTAAACTCTGATGCTTTATATAGAAAGCTATTGATATTACCCAAAAGCTATAATAGTTTGCTAAATAGAGGAAAAGCAGTATGTTTCATTGGCATTGTATAGCAGTTTTAGGTTGTTTACAACTGCATATAATATTTATTCAGCTAGTATCTCATAGCTTTTTATTAGAAAATTTATGATTTTTTCATTTTACACTTAGGCTTAGAAAATTTCAAATACTTTATTCAAAATTATATATGTATTTGTGAAAATGGAACATATAGTGGTGAAATTTATGAACAATTCATACCATAATAAAAGAAATTTTGTACATTGTATGAGATGTAAATGTTTTCTTTTATGATATATTCTGGTCACTGTGTTTTATTACATGAATAGAAAGGTATGTAAGACAGATGTAAAAAAGACTTAACAGATATTTACAAAACATTTTATCCAACTATGACATAATTGACAGAATTAGCATTGTTTTCAGTAGTTCCTGGGATTATTCTAAAAAAAAAAAAAGTCATATCACATGGGTATTTGAAAATATAAGCAAGATTGATTAATGTTTGCAAAAGTAACCAAAAGACCAAAACCAGTAAAGAGTCATAAGGAAGACATTGTCACAGATATGAATGAAATTCAGAATATCATAAGGATATATCTTAGAACCATATGCCACAGCAAATTGGAAAATCTGATATGAATAGGTAAATTTTCAGGTGTATGCAACATAACAAACTTTAATCCAATTTTGATAAAAACGTAAATAGACATATAACAAGCAATGATATTAACAAATTAAATAAGTTTCCTGACTAAATATAGGCCAGATCCAGATGGATTTTCTATCAAGTTATATTAGACCTTTAAAGAATAGTTAAAACTGGTGATTCTCTAAATATTTCATGAAATAGAAAAGGAAATAATTTTTTAATATATTTTTATGAGGTTAAGATTATGTTGATACTAAAAGCAGATGATGACATAACAAAACAGTCTTCATGATGAATATAAACACAAAAATAATAAATAATTTTTCAGATAAATACAAAAATATTTCACGATGTTATACTGCAGGAAAGGAGAGAGATTTTGCAGATCACACTGCTAGACAAAAAACAAATCAAGTGAAAACAACAACAACTTTATAGGCAACTAATGAGAGTTGAGAATGTTATGTGTAGATGACTAGATCCCCAAAGGCCACCAAGAGTCCAAAGACATATGCAAAAGCAAGGAGCCTTTATTCAAACTTGAGATTGAGGGCCCTTGAATCTCACCGACACAGCAGATCAATAGTGAGAGCCCCAGATCATCCTTAGGCAAGGTCTTTATTGTGGTTACAGCAAGGGATGGGAACTTTTAGCAAGAATGGGTTGGGCAATGGGATCAGTCAAGCTTGATCATAAAATCTTAAGCAATCTGGGGATGTTAGGTACTTTCCTGCTGTCCCCTGATTGTCTCAGGCATAGAGGGGTTCTTTTCTTGGAACAGTTTGTGGTTTTTCCAGTAACTTGGGTGAACTTCAGGAAAGGCCTAAGATGGAGTCTAGCAACCAGATGGAGTCACCATAGCTTGGGTTCCACAAGAGAAGGAGAATTAACATCTCCCAAGGATGAAAACCCTAATTTGGTTATCCAGTATATTGTAGTCTGCTGTGAAACTATATACACATAAACAATAAAAATGTACTCAACAGGGTGTATTTACATATTTGTGCATGTATATATGTATAAAATCTTCAAAGAAAAAGTGATAATTAATTTGAGAATGAAGAAACATAGGAGGACTTACAGGAAAGGGATATAGGAGGGCTTGGAGAGAGTAAATGGAAGGAAGTTATTTCATTTAATTTTATTTTAATTAAAATGTAAAAATAAAGGAAAAAGGAAAGAGAGTGATGATAACCATGGCATGCATGTGTATGCCTGCACACACACACACACACACACACACACACACACACACACACACACACACATTTATCTACCATAATCAAGTTACCCTCATTTCAGAGATGTAGGGATTGTTCCACATGCATAAATCAGTAAATGTAAATCCCCACATAAATGGTCTCAAAGAAAGAAATTGCAAGGTTATCTGAATAAATCCAAAAAAAGTTTTTTGAAAGATAAAATGTTTTCAAGATAAAACCCATAAGGACATTAAGGAAGTGAGAATATATTATACAAAATAAAGGCTATATGACAATCTCACAGTAAACAGTATGCTAAGTACAGATAACACAAAACATTTCCACTAAAATCAGGAACAATTTAGGGCTGTCCACTTTCTTAACTCAGTCTGTTCGTGAAGACAGCTAGAACAATAAAACAAGAGAAAGAAATTACACGGATAACAATAGAAAAGGAAAGAGTCAAAGTAGCTTCATTTGCAGATGACATTATTCTTCTTCTAGTAAGACCCTAAAGAATGCACCAGAAAACTCTTAGAACTGATACATTTTTACAAAAATGTAAGAACACAAAATTAACATACAAAAAATCAGTAGTTTTTATATGCCAATGAGAAGACTGAAAAAATTCAAGTAAATACTTTTATTTAAGTCTACTGAAGACATAGTAGACTTATAAAATGAAAATGTGAAACACTGTAGAATGAAATTGATGAAGATACTGGAAGATGGAAAGGTCTCCCATGTTCACTAGATAGCAAAATTAATAATGTAAAAATATCCATCCTACCCTAAATAATCTGTAGTTTCAATGCAAATCAAAGAAAAATTCCAGAAAATTTTTTCTTGAAAAACAATTCTTAAAATTTATGTGTAAATACAAAAGATGCAAGAAATCCAAAGATTTTGAACAAAAAGAGTAGTTGTGGTGATATCGCTAAACCTGGTTTAAGTTATATGGGGACATAGTAATAAGAATAATATGATTTGAGAATAAAAAACAGGCATGTAGAGAAAGTATATAGATTATAAGATCCAAAGGTAAGGACACACAACTTTACCTAATTTCAACAAAAATCTGAAAAAAAAATATACATTGGAGGAAAGATAGCATCTTTAATAACCACTGATGAGGCAACATGGTATTTATATTTAAAAGAATAAAATTATGCTTTTACATGTTAGCTTACATTTAAAGGAAGAAAGAAAGAAAGAAAGAAAGAAAGAAAGAAAGACCAAATAGGTCAAGGATCTGAGCAGAAACCCAAAACAGTGAAATTCTGAGAGGAAAGAGTAAGGAGAATACTTGAAGATATAGACATGGGTGAGGGCTTTCTATATAGAAGTCATATTAACCAACAATTAAGTTGACATTTGGCAGATGGACCTCATGAGATTAAAAGAAAAATATCTGTCAATAGAGTAAATAACTTGCTTCAAAGGATGGAAGAAAAATATTTGCCAAAAATATACACTGGATGAAAGACAGCATCTTTAACAAACAGTGGTGAGAAAACTGGGTATTTATATGTAAAAGAGTGAAATTACACCCTTATATTTCACCTTGCATAAAGAAGATAATTTCCAGCTCTTACCCCCTTACCCCCTTTCTCTCTTCCTTTGTCTCTGTCTCTGTCTCTCTGTCTCTCTCTGTCTCTCTCTGTCTCTCTGTCTCTGTCTCTGTCTCTGTCTCTCTCTCTCTCTCTCTCTCTCTCTCTCTCTCTCTCTCTCTCTCTCTCTCTCTGTCTCTGTGTCTCTGTCTCTGTCTCTGTCTCTCTCTCTGTCTCTGTCTCTCTCTCTCTGTCTCTCTCTCTCTGTCTCTCTCTCTCTCTCTCTCTCTCTCTCTCTCTCTCTCTCTCTCTCTCTCTCTCTCTCTCATACCCCTACCCCCTTTCCTTCTTCCCCATGGTCATTTAATAATATTCTCTCTAACTAAAAAATAAATAAATAAATAAATAAATAAATAAATAAAAATAAGCTCCAAATTAGTTAAGGACCTTAGCAGAAAATCAAAAGATATATAGATACTTGCTAGATAACTAGCAGAATTAAAATTTAAAAATTACAAATATCTTAAAAACCAAACAACATGAAAACAATCAAAAAATTAAAAATTAAAGGCGACTAATCTTAATATGTTTGCAATTAAAAAATATGAGTGACTATACTCCCAGGTCCAGGTTAGTTCATGTATCCTGTAAACTGGTCCAACCTGGTGAGTTTTATAGAAACCCCTTTACCTATACCATCAAAACTAGGTTGGCTTATAGAGTTTTACATCAGTGCAGTCTAGCTGAATGGCCAACGTCCGCATCTGCCTGTCAGATGGCCCCATATGCTTTCAGAAGGTCCCACTGGAGATACATAGTTTGTGTACCAGTCCAGACTTTATATTAGCCCAGCTTGGTGAGTGATCCATGTCCCAGCCTTCAGATGCCATCCTAAAACTACTAGGCCTACCTTTGATGGTACAGCTTGTACATCAGCCAAGGAAGACATAACTGAGAATCACATTAGAACAGTTTCTAGGTTACCACTAAATTGAAATCACCCCAATTACTCCATTTAAAATCTCAGTACTGAGTATATAAAGGATTGGCCTAACACTTTTTCATATATGATGAGGAATCAAACAAGCTTAAGCCAAAATAGAACCAAAATTCCATTTCACAGAGGCAGCCTAGAATTTCATATCTGACACACACCAATAAAAGAAGTCCATATGCCTAGCACATATTGGGAAAAAAGCACAAACAATATGACCCTTAACCCAAACTGTCCATTAGTCTTATAAATGTTTCCTAGGGAGAATTATCTATATGAATCCCAGAACACTACATTTAAACAAAATAAAACAAACAGCCTTGTAGGACAAAGTATATCAATGGGCCTGATGGGTAATACTAAGCATAAGGAACCTTCCTTTGGCTTGCAGGTCAAAGGGAAGCTGAATTCCCCCAAACAATACATGTTATTGCCATTGCCATTTGTTACATCTCCAAACTTGAAGACAAGGCTTTATTGCTGAAGATACCACATATGTCAAACATAGGACATAGAGAAATAAAGTGATGACTTACCTTAGAGCCCTTCCCCTGGGTACTAGCTCTCATAGTTCCAGAATCTATGAAACTTACTAGTGGAGAAAGGTACCTGATCAGAACAACAGCCAGCAAGATCACCCTATGGTTCAATAATGGCACTTTTATCTTGGGCATAACCAATAGCTCTTAAATCGGACTTAAGACATGCTCAACAGGAGGAAAGTCAGATCTGGAACTATAAACCAAGCAAAATAACTGTGGTTGGAGAAGCTATTAACCCTAGAAGAGAGACCACTTCTGCCACTTTCCTAAACCAAAATAGTTTCTGTTTTCTAAATACTTATACTTATACCTACCAGGTAACTTTAACTCATTATCAAAGAAGTTTCTTTTTGTAACTGATGAAGACTATAACAAAGATGCACAGCTGGTCAAACTGAAGAGAATCAGTAATAATGAAGTGCCTATCCACAACTGACAAATCTACAACATGAATACTACACTTAAGATAGAAAACATCTTGGAAAAGAAGGCAGAAAAAAATTTATGAACAAGAGGACTTGGATGCTGTTTTCAAATTCTTTTAGACATTTCAGGGACTTTACCCATGAACTCTCAATAATATGGTTGCTTAAACACAACCTGAATAATACCAATATATATACATACGAACAACACTAAATGGGCTCAGCAGGTTGCAAATATACATATAAAATGGGATTCTGATAAGTACTAAATAAAAATGAAATTTTCAGAAAAAAACTCCGTAACTAGAAAAATTATACTGAATGACATAACTTAGTGCCAGTAGGATAAATACGGTATGTTCTCTCTCATATGTGGATTGTAAATGGAACAGTTTTAGATTTATGTGCTAAAGTTGGACTAAATACATGTAGATACCGGTGAGTAAGAAATGATTCATGTAGTATACCTGAGCACCTTTGTGCTTGGATCTTTCTCTACCAATCCACTATTTACCACTCTGGTCCATCTGGGACACAGAGGGCAAACAAGCAGAGCTGAGATGGGCATGGACCACAAGCCACATTAGCTGCTATCTGGAAGATGCCTGTGTGACACCTGAGCAGCTTTGGGCTTGGATCTCCCTCTGCCTACCTGCTGCTTCCCAACCTGGCCCATGTGGGACACAGAAAGAGAACCAGGAGAGGTGAGTTGGGATCCAGCCACAACATACATTGTCCAGCATATCAAGAAGTCTCAAGGGGAATCTGAAAAGTTTTGGCTTGAAGCTTTCTTAGCCTGCTCCTTTCCTGCCTGACCCAACTGCCACACAGGCAGAAAACCCAACAGAGTTGAGCAGGGGACAGGCTCCAACACCCATTGTCCACCATCCTGAGAAGGCCTCTGGGGGAACTCTAACAAACAGCCTTCAGCTTGGAGCTCTCTCTGCAGACTCACAACCTGCCTGGCCCATGGGGAGACACACATAGACAACAACTTATTTGGAAGAACATCCAGGCCTGCTAACACCAGAGACAAGCAGATGGCTAGAGGCCAGTACAAAAAGACAAGCAACAAAAGTTGGAGCCAAATGATCCCATGGGAAACAAGTGATCCAACCACAGCAAGCCATGGGGACATGAACACCTATGAAGTACAAGAAGCATATCTTAAATCTGAGGTGATGAAAATGATAGAAGCCTTGAAAGAGGAAAAGATATCTCTCAAAGAAACACAGAAAAATACATTCAAACAGATGAAAGAATTGAGTAAATCTTAAAAAGAATTACAGTAAAATTGAATAAACAGGAGAAATAAAAGAAGTGAATAAAAATATTCAAGACCTAAAGAGGGAAATAGAAGCAACAAAGAAAACACAATCTGAGGTGATCTTGGAGTGGGAAAACCTATGGAAGAGAACAGGAACTGAAGACACAAGCAACAACAACAGAACACAAGAGTTGGAAGAGAGAATCTTAAGTGTAGAAGATATGGATGAAGTTACAGACACATCAGTCAAAGAAAATGTTAAAACTAAAAAGTTCCTGACACAAAATATACAAGAAATCTGGGACATTATAAAAAGGCCAAATCAAAATATAATAGGAATAGAAGAAGGAGAAAACTCCAAGCTCCACAGCCCAGAAAACATTATCAATAAAATCATAGAAGAAATCTTACCCAATTTAAAGAAAGAAATGTCCATAAACATGCAAAAACCCTAGAGAAATCCATATAGATTGGACCAGAAATGAAAATTCTCCAGGCACATAATAATAACAATAAAATGTATAGAACAAAGAAAGAATATTAAAAGCTACAAGAGAAAAAAGGCAAGTCACATATAAATGCAAACCTATCAGAATTACACCTGACTTCTCAACAGATACTATGAAAGACAGAAGGGCCTGAATGGATGTCATGCAGACATTAAAAGACTGCAAATTCCAACCCAGATTACTATACCCACCAAAACTTTCAGTCACCACAGATGGAAAAAACAAGATATTCCATAAAAAAATCAAGTTTAATTAATACCTAGCCACAAGTCCAGACCTATAGAATATACAAGAAGGAAAACTCCACTCCAAGGAAGCTAACTAACCCAGGAAAGTACAGGAAGTAAATAACTCCACAAATGCTAAGCACAAGAAAGGAAACACAAGCACATTTTCCACCACCACCAAAATAATAAAAAAATAAACAACAATAACAACAACAAAAATAGAGAGATTAATATCTCTCAATATCAGTGGTCTCAACGCCCCAATAAAAAGACACAAGCTAGCAGAGTGGATTCAAAAGCAGGACCTATCATTCTGCTGTATACAAAAACAAAACTCAAAAGTAAAGATAGAAATTACATGAGATTAAAGGACTGAAAAAAGGTATGCAAAGCAAGCAGATCAAAGAAGCAAATTTGAGTAGCCATTCTAGTATGTAATAAAATAGACTTTCAACCAAAATTAGAGAAAACAGCTGGGGAAGAATACTGCATACTTATCAAAGGAAAATACACCAAGAGGACATCTCAATCCTGAACATCTATGCACTAAATGCAGAGCTCCCACATTCATAAAAGAAATGTTACAAAAGCTTAAATCACACATTGAACCATACTCATGAAGAGTAGGAAATACTAACACCCCATTATCACCAATAGATAGATCATTAAGACTGAAAGTAAATAGAGAAATAATGAAACTAATAGATATTATAAATCAAATGGACCTAACAGATATCTACAAAACTTTTCACCTAAATACAAAAGATTATTTCTTCTTCTCAACACCTCAGGGAATCTTCTCCATAATTGACTACGTACTTGGACACAAAACAAATCTCAACAGATACAAGGAGATCAGAATAACCCCTTGCATCTTATCAGGAACTCAAGAACAACAGAAACAACAGAAAGCCTACAAACTCATGGAAATGGAACAACTCCCTACTCAATGACCTTTGGGTCAAGGACGAAATAAAAAAAGAAATTAAAGACTTCATAGAATTTTATGAAAATGAAGGCACAATATACCCAAACTTATGAGATACCATGAAAACAGTGTTAAAAATAAGGTGCATAGCCTTCATAAAGAAATTGGAGAGACCCCACACTAGCAATTTACCAGTACAATGGAAAGTTCTAGAACAAAAGAGGCAGAAACACCCAAGAGAAGTAGACAGCTAGAAATCATCAAACTCAGGGATGATATAAATAAATTAAAACAATTCAAACAATCAATGAAACCAAGAGCTGGTTCTTTAAGAAAATCAACAAGATAGACAAACCCTTAGCCATACTAATTAAAAGGCATAAAGAGAATACTCAAATCAACAAAATGAGAAAATAAAAAGTAGACATAGTGACAGAAACTGAGGAAATCCAAAGGATCATTAAGTCTTACTTCAGAGCTAATTTGCCACAAAATTTGAAAATGTAAATGAAATGGACACTTTTCTTGGTGGCTACCAATTACCAAAATCGAATCACAATCAGGTAAACAAATTAAACAGTCCTATATCTCCTAAGGAAATACAAGAAGTCATGTGTCTCTGGACCAAAAAACTCAGGACAAGATTGATTCAGTGCAAAATTCTACCAGACTTTCAAAAAAGAGCCAATACAAATTTTCTTCAAACTATTTCACAAAATAGAAACAGAAGAACCATTACCAAACTCAATCTATGAGAGCAAAGTCACTTTGATACCTGAATCTCACAAAGACTCAACAACAACAACAACAACAACAACAACAACAACAACAAAAACAGAAATTCAGACCAGTTTTCCTTATGAACATTGATGCAAAAATGCCCAATAAAATACTTGCAAACCAAATCCAAGAACACATAAAAATCTCATAACCATGACCAAGTAGGCTTCTTCCCAGGCATGCAGGGGTTCTTTAATATACAAAAATCCATTAATGAAACCCATCATATAAACAAACTGAAAGAAAAAACACATGATCATCTCCTCAGATGCTGAAAATACAACACCCATTCATATTACTAGTTCTGGGATACAAGGCACATACCTAAACATAGGAAAGGTAATATACAACAAGCCTATATACAACATCAATCTAAATGGAGGAGAACTTAAATCAATTCCATTGAAATAATGTACATCAAAATTCTGTCTACTCTCTCCATATATCTTCAATATAGTACTTGAAATCCTAACTACACCACTAAGACAATTAAAGGCAATCAATAGTATAAAAATTGGAAAGGAAGAAGTCAAATTATCACTATTTGCATATGATATAATAGTATACATAAGTGACCCCTAGAATTCTACCAAGGAACTCCTACATCTGATAAACACCTTCAGCAAAGTTGAAAAGACAAACAGGCTGAGAAAAAAATTAGGGAAACAACACCCTTCATAAAAGCCACAAAATCATGCAGTATCTTGGTATAACTCTAAGCAAGTGAAAGATCTGTATGTAAAAACTTCAAGTCTCTGAGGAAAGAAATTAACAAAGATATCAGAAGATGGTAAGATTTCCCACGTTCATGGATTCCTAGGACCAACAGAGTAAAAATAGCCATCTTACCCAAAGCAATATAAAGATTCAATGCAATTCCCATAAAAATGCCAACAGAATTCTTTTTTTTAAGAGACAGGGTTCCTCTGTATAGCCTTGGCTGTCCTGGACTTGCTTTATAGACCAGGCTGGCCTCAAACTCACAATGATCCGCCTGCCTCTGCCTCCCGAGTGCTGGGATTACAGGTGTGTGCCACCACGCCCGACCCACCAACACAATTCTTTACAGACCTTGAAAGAGCAATTCTCAACTCCATTTGGAAAAAACAAATATCTAAGATAATCCTATGGAATAAAAAATATTCTAGAGGTATCTCCATCCTTGATCTCACACTGTACTATGGCACAACAGTAATAAAAACGGCATGGTTCTAGCTTAGAAAGAGACAGGGACATAAATGCAATTAAATCAAAGACCCAGAAATAAACCCACACAGTTATGGACACTTGATTTTTGACAAGGAAGCCAAATCCATACAATGGAAGAAAGATAAAATCTTCAACAAATGGTGCTGGGCTAAATGGATGGCTACATGTATAAAAATGCAAACAGACCCATATTTACTACCATGCACAAAACTCAAGTCCAAGTGCATTAAAGACCTCAATGTAAAACTAGACACACTAAATCTGTTAGAAATAAAAGTGGGGGAGGAGCTCTGAGCTCATTGACCCAGGAGACATCTTCCTGAACAGAATGCCAATAGCTCAGGCTCTAAGATCAACAATTAATAAATAGGACCTCATGAAAGTAAAACGCTTCTATAAGCCAAAGGGCACTGCCACAGAACAAGATGACAGCCTATAGACTGGGAAAAGTCTTCTCCAACTCTGTATCTGACTGAGGGCTAATATCCAAAATATATAAAGAACTCAATAAATTAAATACCACCAAGCAAAATAATCCAAATTTAAAAATGGGATGCAGTACTAAACAGAGAATTCTCAACAGAAGTATATTGGAATGGCGAAGAAACACTTAAAGAAATGCTCAATGTCATCAGGGAAATGCAAATCAAAATGACTAGAGATTCCATCTTACACATACCAGAATGGTTAAGATCAAAATCTCAAATGAGGGTACATGCTGGTGAGGATGTAGAGAAAGGGGAACTCCTCCATTGCTAGTGGGAATGCAAACTTGTTTAACCACTTTAAAAATCAATCTGGTTCTTTCTCAGAAAATTGAGAATAGTGCTACCACAAGACCCAGCTATACCACTCCTGGGCATATACCTAAAAGATGCTCCACCATACAAGGACATTTACTTAACTTTGTCCATAGTAGCTTTATTAATAGTAGCCAGAATCTGGAAACAGCCTATATGTTCCTCAACCAATGAATGAATAAAGAAACTGTGGTACATCAACACAGTGAAATGCTACTCAGCTATTAAAAACAAGGAAATCCTGGAATGTGCAAGCAAATGGATGGAACTAAGAAAGATCATCACCCAGACTCAGAAATATATGCATCATATGTACTCACTTTTAAAAGGATATTAGCCACATAGTACTTAGTACAGGATAACAACACTACAATACCCAGTACTAAAGAAGCTAAATAACAAGGAGGACCCTAAAGAAGATGCTTAATTCTCATTTAGAAGGACAAATAGAATAGACACTGGAAGTAGTTGAAAATAAGGAACAGGAAGGAAGTCTACCATAGTGGTCCTCTAAAAGAGTCCACCCAGCAGGAGATCCAGCAGATGTTAAGACACACAGCCAAACTCCAGGCTTGAGTGCAGGGTGTCTTACGGAAGAGTTGGGGAATAGAAGGACCTGGAGCAATCAGGAGCTCATCAAGAAGACCAGTGAAGCCAACAAATCTGGGCAGAGGAGGGGGGTGCTGCAGAGACTGATCCACCCAACCAAGGACCATGGATAGATAGTGTGGACCTAGACCCCCTGCTCAGATGTAGTAGATAGGCAGTACAGTCTCTTTGTTGGTACCTTACTATGGGGAGTAGGGACTACTTCTGACATGGACTCTGGTCCCCACATGTTGATCATTTCCCCCAGTCAGAGCAGCCTTTCTAGGCCACAGAGAAAGAGGATATAGGCAGTCCAGATGAGACTTGATAGGCTGAGGTCTGATGTTACGGGGGGAGGCCTCCACATTTCTGAGGACTAGGAGAGGGAAGGAGAGGGTATGAGGGAGGGAGGGTGTGATTGGGAGGCAACAAGAGAAGGGTCTACAATGGCGGTGTAAAGTCAACAAAATAAAAATAAAGAATGCTTTTAAAAGAAAAAATAGAAATAATTCATGAAATGTGCCTGTATGAAATAACGTCTTTTGGAAGTAAGGGTACTAAATATATATGATATGAAATTGTAGTGAAGTAAGGGGAGACACTAGAAGTAAAGAGTTCTAAATAGAGATGGTGCTTGGAGGGCAAGGGGAAAAGTGGGGGCTGAGAAGGATTTTAACCACGACTAAAGGTATATGGAAAATATGAAAGCCCATTATTACATAAACTTAAAATATGACTTAAATGTTTTAAAAGGAAGTACCCTATATCATTTGGTAATATTTATCACAGAAGCTATTACTTCTTTTAAAAAATCCCAGTTCAAGATACAGGATATTTCCATATGACTTGCTGGATAAAGAGCTCCAGAAGCTTTCCAATCAATACAGGTTATTGTAATTAATCTTGGTTATAATTCAGAATAAGATGGTGAAAACTTATTGCTGATGATACAATACACATTGGGTATAGAACATAAAAAATGAAGATGAAATTGAACTCTGTGACTTGACTTGTTGACTAGCAATCATAGTCTCAGAAGGTACAAAGGAGTCTGCAGATGGAAGATAGAATAGGCAGGGAAAAGTTATTAACAGTTTTTACCAAGCAACATTTGATGCATATGTCTCACTGGTGAAATAGTGGCACAACTGTCATGGGCATAACCATCCACTTTATAATTGCATTTGATGTCTTATGCACTTGGTATTTGAAACCTGGTTTATAATCTCAAGATACATTTAAAATGTAATGAAAACCATATGGCTGCATACGTAACAAGTCCTTGCAGAGAATGTACTTCTAATGTTTCACTGAATGAACCTGTAGACAAACCTGTTTTCTAAATATTTTTGTTTATACATATAATCTAGTGCCAGGCTCTAAGAAGTTGTTTTTGTTTTGTTTTAGTTTTCTTTGTAGTTGTAGTTTTTGAGTGTGATATCTAATTGCTAGACCTACCACTTCTGAAAAAGAACTCAGCAATCATTTTAAATTAAATTTAAAACAAAAATGATAAACAGAAAATATATTTCAGAGTGACCATTGAGATTCTTTTCTTATAGACCAAATGCCACTACTTTTCAAAGACAGCACAAATTATTTGTTTATTTCTCTATATTGTCTCTCTCAGCAGTTACATTTTATTATTTGATAGCTTTCATACTCCATCATGATTAGTAGGAAATCTGTCATCTATCTTTTATGTTGAATATAGCCACTACCACATTGTCAGGTCATATGCCCCTATCAAATGGTTTACTTGAGAAAATGTAGAAAAGGAAATAGACCATTGGTTCTTTAATCAGCTGGGATGTCAGCCTGACTACACTGCACCAAAGAGATGTGACAGTGTAAGAAAATGTCTGACTTTTATTCTTTGTATATTCCTTGATCATAAACTAAAACAAGAATTGTTTTCTGTCTTTTTTCTCTGTAACTCTAAGAAAGCATCCTTTCACAAAATTAGATTGATGTTAGAGACAACTAAGTACATCAATATATTTAATTTTTTCAATGATGTTAACTCTAAATTGTCTCATTATGAATCCCAAGCTATATTAAATATTTTTGTTACAAGGAAAAATTTAGAGCCAAGTCCATTGGCTGTTAATGTACCACCTATACTTACCCACCATTGTTGCCCTTATCTAACTGTGAAAGAGGTAGTAACAAATTCAGCTCTCTTGCACTGCATTTTATCTTTGTAACAAATATAAAACGTTATGGTGCATTATTATTACAAAAACATAGGCAAGAAAATTAATCTTACACAATCAAGTAATAGTCTCAAATTTCACAGAAATTAGCAGTCAGGAATAAGTCCAGTTTTTAATTCAATAACTAGTTCCTATAATAGGGAACAGTTCTTTCTGTGTTTATACCAAGCTCAACACATAAATCATACATAGTGCCAGGAACAAACTTTGTGGTAGTCATTTTTTATGAACATTGTTCATTACTTTTTTAAAACGTAGAATTACCTTAAATCAGTAACTACTATCAGTTGCCTTAAGCAACTACCCACTACAAGGCACACACAAAAAAACATTTTAATGCAAATTTTCTTACAATTGCTGTAGAAACCCTTAGGGAGGAAAGATGTTTCTGCCTCCTATTGCTGAGAATTTAGGCTGTATCCACACTTTCATTTATTTAATAGTTATATAGTCTTATATCTAATGTCACTTTTTATACTGTTAAATAGTGACTCCCCCTACTTATTCCTCCCAACATGATCTCCTTCACTAGATATAGCCACTGAAAATCCAGTAAAGAAAAAAAAATACTCCATTTCAGATAAATATTCCCAGTTGAAAATTCCTCAGGTATGTTAAGTATGAACTGTGAGATGCATGTAGAGACTTCCTAAGTTGAACTCTCAGGTGAAGCTTCTTGAACTAAATTTGTAAGTGTTGATGAACATTGGCTTAAAATCTCATTCCGAAAAATAAAATCAAAATATATGGCTTGTCAAGCAAAATAAGTTACCTTGCCCTTTTAGAAATTGTACAGAGATTTTATTAAGTACATAGATAATTTTAATCACCTCTATGGGATATAAATACAAATGCTAATAAATAAATATTTAGCCAGAAAAAGTTCTTACTTTAATTAGTCTAGAATGATATTTTCACCATATTATTTTAATAAGTAAAAATATTGTTTTTATTCTAAAAGTTCAGGAAAAATTTAATCAGTCACAACTCAAAAATATATTGATGGTGCTGCTTTACATTGGTTTAAAAATATTTAAGCAAAAATTATAAGTTTTAAAAAATCATGTCCTAGGAGTTCTAGGGCAGCCAGGTGTACACAGAGAATGTCTCCAACTCTTCTACCTACTCTTGGGACCCTTTTTCTCCCTATTGGAGTGCTTCGCCTGGCTTTGGTATGAGGTTTTGTGCCTAATCTTATTGTATCTTGTTATGTCGAGTTAGATTGATATCTAACTTTTCTGGGAGGCCTGCTCTTTTCTGAAGAGAAAGAGAAGAGGAGTAGATCTTGGGGAGAGGGAATGTAGGGAACTCGGAAGAATGGAGAGAGGATAGGCTATAGTCAGGTTGTATTCTAGGAGAGAATAATAAATAGAATAAAATAAGATATAAAAATCATGTCATGTAATACAATGACTTAAAGCCTGATTTGAGAGCTCCTTTATGACTTTTCAGAAATTAAAATAAATTATACACTGTCCAAAGAAATTCTATAGGAAAATACATTTCTTACTCTTGTTAAAAGGAATGGAACTAAAAATGAGATTTTTATTTCTTAACTGTTATAGGAAGAGAAATGAGATCAATATATGCTTTTAATTCATACATTAGAGAATATATTCACTAAATATAAATTTTTAAATTTTCAGTTATTTTATTTAGACATAAGAGATCAATCATGTTTATTTTGTTACTTAGTTTCAGTGAATATATGTTTATACTATTGTTCATTCCATGATAAGATCCTAACATTCAGTATTAGGAGATATACCCTTAAAAGAATAGGGATTTTTAAAGAAGGTAGTATAAATCCTAGATCTGTAAGACTGGTTGATAGTCAGAGCTAACAACTGTATATTATAATAGCATTTTTTCATAATGGTTGTCTTGTCCAGCCTTGATATGAGGGTTTTTTACCTTGTTTTATTGTAACTTGTTTTATTCTGTATGGCTTCTGTCTCTTGGAGGACTGCTCATTTCTGAATAGAAAACAGAAAGGGGTGGTAGATCTGGAGAGAAGAATGTGGGAGGGACAGGAAGCTGATTGGGATGTAGTGTATTAGTGAAAACTATTTTCAATAGAAATGGGAAAATAATAATGAATGGTAGTTTTCAGGAAGCTTCTAAATATGTGTTATATTTATTAATTTAGTATCATTGTGAATACAATATATCACAGAAAAATATTAAGAGATAAATACTTATTTGAATTTATAGTTTCAGAGGGTTTCATTCCATCACAATGAAGTAAAGATGGTAGAGAATTTCTAATCCTAGTAATAAGATCATTTGTAGATATTCTTCATTTAATGATGATCCAGGAAGTGCAGAACTAGACAGGAACCAAGGACTCAGTAAAGTCCCTTTAAAGGATCATCCTTAGTGAACTATATCTACCAACTAGTTTTGACTCCTAATATTACCATAGCCCCCCAATATAGTACTACTTATCTAAGGAAGAAATATTCAAAATATGAGTTTTAAGGAATAATTAAAATTAAATCATAGCACATATTTTAAAAGTAAAACAAAGATGAATGTAAACTTGGGGAATGGCCACAACCTTGAGAGAAACAAAATAGATTAGACTTGTTTGTTTCAGTGGTAGAGAAAGTATGGTGAATCCTAAGCTAGGTGATCAGTTCACAATTGTTGGTTATATTAATAGGCTTCTTGGTTTGTATAACAGCTATTTACTTTTATACAGTACTATCAACTTTCCTTTGGAGAGTGGAATACAGACACCAACTAAAGGGATGCAACTTTGGGGAAACATTTCAGTATTCAGATTTATAAATGAAATCTATCTTATTTGGATGGTAGTAGTATTTTGAGGACACAATTTAAATCCCTTGGACTGGTTAGTTTTATGTCATCTTGACAAATGCTAGCTAGCATCATTAGATAAGAGAGATCCTCAGCTGAGAAATTTTCTCCATAAGATTGGACTTTTATTTATTTTCTTTATTAGTGATTAATAAATCACTCGTCTGAATCACTAATAAAGATTTTCTTTTTAGTGATTGATATAGAAGACTCCATCCATTGTCTATAGCCTAGTCCTGGGCTAGTGATCTTGGGTCTATAAGAAAGCAGGCTGAGAAAGTCATGGCGAGCAAGCAGGTAAGTAGCAACCCCTCCCATGGCATTTTCATTAGTTTCTATGTTTAGTTTTTCTGCCCTGTTGGAGTTCTTGTCCTGACTTTCTTTAATGATGAATTATGATATAGAAGTGTAAGATCAAATAAACCAGTTCCTCTCCCAAACTGTATTAATCATACTGCTTCCTCACAGCAATAGTAACAATAAGAGATCTCCCATAGTTAAAACAATCTTTAGATTATGCAACCCAATGTCTCCCAAGATGTGAATAAGTACTATGTGTAATTCCTAAATCTCTATTTAAATGATTAACTTAAGACTGTCAAAAAGAAAAGTCATTCATCCAAAAATATTTCGACTTCCTCATTTTATTTTTTATGTGTACAATTTTATTTCATAGACACTGGGTTTATGATATATGGAACATGTAGTGGAAACACAAATATTGGAGATTGAAGAACCATAGAGTACAGTTCCAAAATTGTAGAAAATCAAATGTACATAGAGAGAGAGAAATTACTGTTGTAAGCTTTAAAAAAAAAACCTGCATGTGTCATCTATTTTGAATCTTGGAGCAAGATATCTGGAATTTCAAAAAATAAAATTTATTTTTGTCTAAACATTCCATTACTGAGTTGACTTTACTTCTTGCTGATCAAAATCATTTATTAATCTTTTAATGTGAACCAGCTTGTTGTAAAGAAACACACATCTTTTTTTTTCTTCATAAAATTGAGGATTAAGCTGCCGCATTTTCTGATATTCTACTGAGATTTTTTTAGTAATATCTTCATATTCTTTTGATCCTGGGGAAAAATTCTTTCTTTCCGAATCTAGGTCAACAATTGGTGTACATGAAATCCGTATCTTCTCGTACATGGCCTTATATTCACTATAATATGCTCGGAATTCCCTCACATAACTCAGACGTTGGTCAGAGGAAACTATAACAGGATAGTTAGCCAAATAATCTGGAGTCCCAGATGTAGAACAGGTCTTCCCAGAGTCAGCAAAAACTGTTTTATCTTCTTCGTTGGAATTTGACTTCATAATTTCATCTTGTTTTTTAAAATCTATCTTTTGTTTCTCCATCATGCTAGTAGTGAAATTTGGCATGGTTGCTTTTCGCTTTGCCAATGTACACTTAAACTTCTCAGGCATGAAATGCTGCATTTCTATTGGATCTGAATTCTTTTTTTGAACTAAATCACAGGATGTGGTTTCCAATGAAGCATATTTATTCATATCTCTTACAAACATGCCACCATCGTGGTAGATATGGTCACACGGATGTTCAGTTCCAGATCTTTCTGGACCTCCACAAACATTCTGATGGGATTTCATGACCAGTGGTGAATTTGAAATTGGCAGGTAGGAGGTAGACAATGGTGAAGAATTATATTTGGTAGAAGTTGCAGAACATGGTAGAATTACAGATTTCTCACTGTTACCACTTGCATTGTTACCTGATGTTAACTGCACATCAGATTTAGGGGGACAGAGTCCTTTCTTTTTAATTAAAGTGTCAGTACCAGCTAGATGGAGAAAATGATCCTTTGAGCATGCATTATCTGTTTTACAAACTACAGGTATTTCTTTGTGTTGGGTGGCCTTGGTAGCATTGTGACATGGACACAGTTTTCTGGAAAGTACCAAATCCAATGACCGCTTTTCTTCCTCACTAAAACCAGGCCAATCTCTCTGGATCTCTTTGAAGATACTGTCTTTTAAAGTATATGACAAAGTAGTGGCATTCAAATTAGCCACCTGAAGCAGAATTTTTCCAAGAAAATTGATGTCATTTATCTTGACACCATCTTTTTGCAGCTGAACAAGAAGTTCAGATTTCTTGTAGTCCTTCAGTGCCAGAAGGTGAATCACCCTGTCCCTATAGGTCTGCATGTGGACATCACTGATCATCGCTGACTTTCTCATGGCCTCTGCAGAATTGAGAATGGTTGTTCTTTTCTTCTCAAGTGCTTGACCAGGAACTAAATGAGGCACTTTTTGAACTGGTACTTCTTTCTGTACATATGATTTTCTAATATTCTTCCATGCATCGCAAGATTTTCCTTCTACTTCTGTCATTCTCTCTGGAATCATCCGAGAAATACTGCCAGCCCTACTCACGGTCATTTTGTCTTGGATTGATTTTATGCAGTTGAATTGTGGGCGAGTAAGATTTGACATATTTGGTTGGGAATTTCCAATTTTCTCTTGTTGGATGTTGTTACTAATATTTAAAAATTGAAAATTAAAGGTTTTCATGTCAGTAGATGAATTGTTTGTTGAGATTTTGCTAAGCTGCTTAAATCCTTGGAACGGAGTATCTTGAGAAGGCAACGAATGTTTCTTTCTCTGGTACAGGGGACTTGCCTGGAAGATTGGCCTTGAAAGCCGCATAGGCAGCCTGTTGGCACTGACTAACCCTGGGTCTATATTATCTGTCTCCTTCTTAGGCATCTGTCCTTCTGGGTGTACCATTTTTCCTGTTTCTTTGCCTGTAAAGGCAGTCAAATAATTGTATCTGTAAGGATCAAAGTTTGATAGAAAAAATTATTTTACTCTCCTTGACATATATAAATAGTTATTACTTTTGCTTATAAAATGTACTTACAAAAGATTTTTATCCTAGTTAAACAAATAAGAAATAGCTGACTGAGGAAATTTCGGGAGAGGTAAAATTGGTTGGACGAATCTAATCATTTACCTTTCATCTTTCTAACTTCACATCAGGAAATTCTTAGCTCAAACTAAAAAATATATTTTATTCTCTGAGTTCATTATGTAAAAGGTATCTTGGCCTCAGAAATTAAAGCAAAGGTATTTGATAGTGGGATCAACAACATCTACAAACTACTGGGGCTATTGGAGAAGGCTTCTATACAACACAATTAAGAACAAGTCTACATTGAACTTTGTCTCATGAAAGACATCTTTTGAGTCTTTCATGAGACTGGAACTTGGCCTACCCCCAGGAATTCTCACTTGATACAACATATTTTTTGTTAATAATAGATAAAAATAATTGAGTGAGGCTTATTTCTAATTCTTAGATCTCTATACATCACTAGTAAGGGGAAGTGATTTGTTTCATAATTGTTCTTCTATCAGCTTTTTACTTGATATCCTTTCTTCCCACTAATGCTCTATTCCATTATATTTTCTTACATTACTCCTCTTCTTTAGAATCTATTTCAGATAGTGTTCTAATATTCACACTTAATCCAGAACTCTCTTCCCAGTATCTTATGTAGAGCAAATTTACTACCTGAAATCAGATTACTTTTGCTTGATGTTTCATATAAGTCACGTTGACCAGTAAAATGAATTTAATAAGGATTGAGTTTTGTCAGTATTTTCATTGCTTTGACTCCAGTTGCTAAAGTTATGCCTTGAGGATATAAGAAGTCAGTACTTAAGCAGATTAATATTTCAGTTCTTTTCACTGTTAAGTCTCAATCTTGATAGGTTCACTCTGTTAAGTTTTAATTCACTGTTAGAAATCCAGCTCAAAGCTAAGTTCATTTGTAAGATCTATCTTTCAGCAAAAATAATTATTTCCTTCATTATTACTGTAAAGCACTGTAAGTTATGAAAAATAATACAAATTACTTTACTGCCACTTACATATTTGTATTTCTACTTGCCTATGATGTTTATAACCATAGAGACTATTTTGTGTTAAATTTTATTTACCCATTTTTTGTCACTAATATTATACTCTTTAAGCAATAGGTACATAGGAATGATAGTTTTTAAATGTCGAGAGAAGGACTGGTAATGGCTTTGCATTTCTTAAGGCAAAGATATAGCACTATCAGTGATCATCAAGAAATATATGAGTCTATTAATGTCAGAGAGATGTTTCATTACTCTTTAATATTTTTCACACATCCATAATATCACAGTACATTTCTATAAAATCAAAGTATGAAATAACTGATGCAGAGATAACATAAACCTAATGCAATGCAAAAGTATGCTCAGCAATATAATGTCTTTATACATACATGAATGATATTTTATACTTGAAGATCTTTAGTAAATACAGACAGAATTAAGTTATCTTTCCTGTCTACATGTCTATAATATTTTAGATACTAAAATAATGTCCTAATTGTATTCTTATTTACAGATAATAACAAAATATCTTCTGGAAAAAAGTGGGAAGAGAGGTAAACTGTGACAAAAAATAAAATTATTTTATAGACATAAAAAAACTTGAAAACATGGACAGTTCATTACCTCCAAGAAGGAAATTGAGTAATATATTCTACATGTTACAAAATTATAACATATACTTATTATAATTTTAATAAAATTTTCAGCAAGGTCTTTCTTTTAGTCTACTGGAAGTCTTCTAGGAAGATCTAAAAGAATTCTCAAATGAGACTAACAGTGTAGAGCTTCTTTACCTGATAATATAATGTAAAATACCAATATCAAAGTGAGGGACAAATAGAAAGTATAGGAAAGTATATGAAAATGCGCAAAGTGCCAGAACCTACTAGAGGATAAACACAACTATTGTAATCAATATATAATGTGTAAGTATTACTAAATATATATTTTTAACATTTTAGCAATGATATCAAATTAGAATTTCTCTTCTTAATAGGGATAAATTCTGTATAAATCACAAGTTAAATATAAAAATTAAATTATGTGACAACAAAGGACTTGTTATATCAGTGTTAATTACATAAAATATATTTTTTGTTACATGAAATTATTTTTCATACAATGAATACTCAAGTTTCATGTCACCAACCCTCAAACCTTGCTATCAAATTATAAAAAGTGAAGACACAGAGTTGTACAACATAATTTTGAGTTGTTAAGTATCAACTTGTTGCCAGGCATGGTGGAACATGCCTTTAATCTCAGCACTCAAAGAGGCAGAGGCAAGCAGATCTCTGTGAGTTTAAGGCCAGCCTGGTCTACAAAGTTAGTCTAGGACAGCCAAGGCTACACAGGGATATTTTGTCTCAAAAAATCTATTATTTGCATAGATTTCAATGCTAATTGTTCAAATTATTGAACATGTTTCTAATACACTCTCTTATAATCTGGTGACAAAAATATATTTTAAAAATATGTAAAATTTTTGTTATATTTGAAGTTTGGCACATTGTTAATAATAATTAAATATTTATCTTAGAAAGGATTGTGATAGTGGAAGGGAATGACATAAAAAATGCCCTCATAACAAGCATATTTAAAGGACCTTGAATAAATGTTGTTCCAATAAGCCATAGTAACTTTGCCTGATAGCCATTTGGCTTCCAGTACTTCCAGATCTTGTACTGTGTCTTGATAGCTTGTACTGAGATATCAAAGTTGACAAGCATCTCTCTGTGGTCACCTTTATAAGACCACTAATCTAATATATGAGGATTCATTGTGTTCTGTAGCAATCAGAATAACAAAATTTCATTCATCAATCCAACTTATGTATTAAAACATGTATACCAAAGTATGTGTGACACTAACTTCCCTGTTTGATAGTGCCTCAAAACATGGCTTTGATCACTATAGAGTCCATATGTAACTAATGAGACCTTCAATACCAAAATTTTGAGCAAATTCATTTGTAAGAGATGATATTTATAGCTGGTATCTTAAATCTCACTGGCATCCATTATATAGCACATGTTTTATCTTTGTAGTAGAACAAAGAAGGAACTACAAAAGCAGAAGTTTAAAACATCATTGTTAATTTTCAACACCCTTGAGAGCTATCCAAACACAGGAATGTCTACATTTTCTTACCTGTCCATTATTCTTTGTTATCATCTAGATTATAAGCTTTCTGGAGCACTACATTCTCTGCAGTGTGCCTCCACACTGCATTTAATGACCTTTGCTATGTAACTATCAACATATCAGTGCTTCTAGAACTCTGACACCACAATAACAGAATTTCCTCTAACATTCTCCATGCCTTGACTTAAAGGAACTCCAGTTCCCTTAAGAATATTTCTTTCTACAACCCTCACAAATCAATGGGTTTTGTTGTTTAAAGTTTTAAATTTTATTTTATGTGTATAGGTGTTTTGCTTACATGTATGTCTGTACACTGCTTCCATGTCTGGTGTCCTTGGCAGCCAGAATATGAAGTCAGATACCCTAGAACTCAAATTGTAGGTGGTTATGACCCAAAGAATTGAACCAGAGTCCCCTAAAAAAGTAATCTGTGCTCTTATCCTCTGAACCATTTCTCTAGCCCCTTATGTATCTTTTTTTGTTTTAATAAACTTTTTATGAGTCAGAGATGGTGTCTTAATTGGAGATGCTACACAAATCATAATCTAGGTAGTTTATACATACCAAAAACCTGAAGCTTAGAATGTAAATCAAGGTGCCTAACAGTTGTTTATAGGAAGCAATTTTCTGAATTGTATATAATGTAATATTAATGTGTCCTAGAATAGCAGATAAGAGTACTTTCTCTGAGATCTTCTTTATAAAGACATTAATTTGATTTATATTGACTCATCCTCTATCTCCCCATCAATATCGAGGTAAAGATTTCAACATATAAAGGCCATGTTCATAGCAGCCTTATTCATAATAGCCAGAACATGGAAACAGCCTAAGTGTTCCTCAGTAGAAGAATGGATAAAGAAACTATGGGATACGACTCAGCTATTAAAAACAAGGAATTCCCAAAATTTGTGGACAAATGGATTGAGATAGAAATGATCATAATGAGTGAGTTAACTCAGAAGCACAAAGAGTCAAATGGTATATACTCACTTATATCTGCACACTAGCCCAAGGGGCATGTCCCATGAAAGTCTTCACTTACCAGGAAACTGGGACAGAAGGGAGGACATCCTATTGGGACTCTGGATGAGAGAAGCATGGGAGAATGGAGAAATAGAAGGATCCAGAGGGTCCTAGAAACCTACAAGAAGAACATTATGATAAGTGGATCTGGGCCCAGGGGTCCTGCTCAAACTATGGCACCAGCCAAGGACAATATGCGCACTAAACTTCAAACCCCTACCCAGATCTAGCCAATGGACAGGACATTCTACACAGTTGAGTGGAGAGTGGGGTCTGACTTTCACATGAACTCTGGTGCCCATATTTGACTACTTCCCTTGGATGGGGAGGCCTGGTGGCACTCAGAGGAAGGATACCAGGCTACCAAGAAGAGACTTGATACCCTATGAGCATATACAGGGGGAGGAGCCCCCCCTCAGTCACAGTCATGGGGGAGGGGAGTAAGGGGAACATTGGGAGGGAGGAATGGGAGGATTCAAGGGATGGGATAACAATAGAGGTGTAATATGAATAAATTAATAAAATATTAAAAAATAAAAAATAATTCTAGGGGTGTAATGAATGGTTAGTATTGATTGCCAGTTTCAGAGGAATATATAATCAATTAGGAGACAAGTTTCTGAGCATGTAGGAGATATATTATCTGTATTAGTTTAGTCTGCAAGAAGATGTATGAGCTATATATAGGTTATGTTTAGGGAGATGAAAAGTCTATATTGAGAAGCACTGTTCCATCGAGTGGGGTCATGTACTGTTTAAGAAAGAGAAATATAACTGGGCAATAGTGGTGCTTGCCTTTAAACCTAGAACTCAGGAGGTAGAGACAGATCTCTGCATTTGAGGTCAGTCTGGTCTTCATAGTGAATTCCAGCATATCCAGGACTACAGAGAGATATCCTTTCTTAAAAAACAAACAAACACAAAAAGGAAAAACCTATCTAAGCATAAAACTTGTCATTCTCTGCTTTCTTACTATGGATTGAGTGTGATCAGCAGCTTCATGTATTCAGATCACAGATCCACCCTTATTTCTCCAAATTCATGTCTTTTTACAAAAAAATGCATTAATTTCAGTGAATCACCCAATCTTAATATATTGTATTATCATCTATAATGTAACAAGTCTAGAATATTAAACTATTTGTCTAAATCAAATTTATTTTGAGGCAAATTTCTCCGTAGCTATGAACCTGTAAAATAAAATGTGTTATATGATAAAAAGAAATAATTCTAAAACAGAGAATTACAAAGAAAGATGCACATAACAGATCCCTGTTAGTCGTAAATCTAAAAAGAAAAATGCATTGAATTTAAGACTATGGAATTATTTTTTCTTCAGTCATAGGGAGATGCCATATTCATTTCCAGACACATTGGTCGGAAATCCTGTCTTTTGTTACACTCTTCTTGTTCCTCCAATGACTCTATGTTGTTCTTTTTCCTTGGCAATTTTATGCCTGTGCTGGCTCCAAAAATTGTTGTGTGGTTATTGCTTTCTCCACAGCATCTTGGTGTCTTGATTTAATTCCTGAGAATCCTCTAGGCTAAAATAACATACTTGTAATTAATTCTACCAGTCTGTGGTTCTTGTCCACACTAGACATTGCACTAACAAAGTGTACCAGTTAGTTTTTATTGTCACCTTAACACAAACTTGACACACCTAAGAAGACACAAAATCAATTGAGGAACTGCCGAAATCAGATTTTCTTTCTTTCTTTTTCTCCATTAATTTATTCATTTAATCACTTTACAATGTGATCCCAGCCTCCTCCTTCCTCTGTTCCTAGTCCTACCCTCACATTCCTTCCCCCATTTCCCCTTATTTCAGAGAAGTGGACCCTGCCAATGGGTACTGACCTACCTTTGTGCATCAAGTCATATCAGGAGTAAGTGCATCCTCTCCCACTGAGACCAGATAAGGCAACTCAGCTATGGGAAAGGCAAATGGATATTAGCCCAACATAGTTGTCCTCTGGGTGACTTCACCCAGGGTGGGATCAGGATAGGTGCTGGGACTTGCTGCTGGACACTGGGCAGAGCACCAAGAATAGTATTTAAGAATGGGGGGATAGAAGAACCTAAAGGGTTCAGGAGCCCCACAGGGAGAACATCAAGGCCAGCAAATCTAGACTTGCGGTGGCAGGGTGAACAAACTATTGCACCAACAAAGGACAATACATGAAGTAAACCTATGCCCCCTATTCAAATATAGCCAATCAATGGACAACTCACTCTTCACTGTTGTGTGGAGATTGGGGACTGCCTATGACATGAACTCTGATTTGGTCATTTCCCCTTGGTGAGGAGGCCATGAGAGCACACAGAAGGGGAAGCAGGATATCTGGATGGGACATAATAGGCTATGATCATATATATGGTGGGAGAGGAGGTCCCCCTCTGTCAGAGGTCTACGTAAGGGGAATAGGGCAGAAGAGAGAGGGAAGGTGGGGATGGGAAGATACAAGTGAGGGAATAACAATCAGGATGTAATCTGTATAAATTATAATAAAATTTAAAATTTAATAAAAAAATCCAAGTAGTTTGGCACAAACCCCCTCTCAGACTCTGATTCTAGGGAGGCAAGGCTGGCCACTGTTGAGCTGGCATCCTTCTTGCTCTTCCAAAGGAGGACTTACCACTGAGGAAACATCACTACCTCTGTCTGCCTATCCTCAGATAACTCTCTTACATCTTAATCCCTTATGCTTTTTTTCTACAGGAAGAGAGGGCTAGAGTAGAGGGCCCTCAAAGTCCCATATAATCTTTCAAGTTTCTGAAATTGCTGCTTTCTAAAATTCACTTGTTAGGGCTTACAGCTGTATCCAAAGAAAGTCCTTGGTGTGGCAGTTTACTATGGTAGGAAGATTCCCAGAGAGTGAAAACATGACAGTCCCTTCCTCCATGCGCTTCATTCTTCCTGAATGTCACTCATAAAAGATGTAGTCCTTTAAAGGCCAATAAAGAAACCAAAAACCTACCTGACCCCCTTTAAAGAAAATGAGGCATAGTTCTCTTAAAGTTTCTTCTGGTTGACTTGGGGTGAATAGTAATTTTGTGGTCCAGTTTCTAAATGTTGAGTAGTTCTAGGCTTAATTAGAGTCCTGTGTGGGACAGTCTGAAATGCAGGACCAATTGGGATCAGAAGCTTTCTTCAAAGGTGTCCTGAAAGCTGTCTTATTCTGATGAGGAACAGCAACTGAAGCACTTGGTGATGGAACATGAAGGATATACGATGTCAGTCAGCATCCAACATACTTAGAGGAGTAGATCCTGTCAGGTGTGATCCAATGTCAGTGTCTGGTTCTTTTGTTATGAAAACATACAATTTCTCACAAGCATTATATGGTATATTAGTGAATCTACTCTTCAACTTAGTGCCTCAATTGTCACTCACATGGTCATTTTTAATTGACTGATATAGAATTTAGTACAAAAATGCTAAATAATTTTAATTTTAGATACAATGGTATATAATTCAAACATAAGATTATTCTTCACAAACAATATATATATGTATATATATATATATATATATATATATATATATATATACTCTAAGATATTATAGCCATATGACTCAATTATAGTGCAGGTTTATTTCCAATACTTTGAAAGTGCTATTGCAGGTTGTTTAGGATTAATAAGTTATATAAGTTAATTGTTAGTTGACCAAATCATGGACATATCAATCACTAGTCCATTTTTATCACAAGAATATACATCTTAGGTGCAATAGATATGATTCTATAGAAAGATAAGGTAATATAGTTAGATAAGGTCTTCAAAAACTTCACAGAACATAGAATATGCCATTTAAAATGTTTTTATTATTTTAAAGATTCATTGACAATGAGACAGGTTAACTCCTGGCAACGCCTCAAAGAGAATGATGAGCATCAAAGAACCTCCTTTGGAGATGACCTCAAATGTGGAAAACAAGCCCCTGGGAAAAATTTCCTCATTTCTGCTACAGACAGAATTATGCCTAAAAAGGGCAAGCTTGGATGCAGGCAGAATCGATGGCCAAACTCTGCCAAGAAAGGGTAAGCAAGTCCTCAATAGTTCCTGCTTCACAATTATGCCTGTAAGATATACAGGGCCAGAAGCCTGAAGAAGATGCTCCAACATTACAGAGTTTTAGGTGACTATTCAAGTAGAAATTTTTTCTCTGTCATCTTCTCATTTGGAAAGCTATGTATCTGCTCTCTCAGTATACTCAGCTAATCAATTTTATTTCTTATCAAGTCTCTGATGGGGTTGAAGTTCAGATAGTTTAGTTTTACAATGAAGCTTAGTTGTTTAGGGGTTAAGTTGTTTTTAGGTCTAGATAGATGTTTTAAGTTGATAATGAAGAGATATGATAGATACTGATTTACATTCAGAATTTTAGATGCACCAAAATAGGAAAGATATTTTCATCAAGTCTGTCAAATACAAATAGCCAAAACACTAAGAATGGAACATTTATCTAAATCCTGCTTGTGGCATGGTTCGTCTTGCTATAGGTAGTTTATTTTATACATGTGTAATAAATTTAAATGTATATGTAAAAAATTTAAAAATATTTAAGAAAAACATTTTTAAAATATATTTTATTAATTTATTCATATTACATCTCAGTTGTTAGCCCATCCCTTGTATCCTCCCATTCCTCCCTCCCTCCCATTTTCCCCTTACTGCCCTCCCCCATGACTGTGACTAAGGGGGGCCTCCTCCCCCTGTATATGCTCATAGGGTATCAAGTCTCTTCTTGAGCCTGGTATCCTTCCTCTGAGTGCCACCAGGCCTCCCCATCCAGGGAACGTGGTCAAATATGGAGCACCAGAGTACGTGTGAAAGTCAGACCCCACTCTCCACTTAACTGTGAAGAATGTCGTGCCCATTGGGTAGATATGGGTAGCGGTTTGAAGTTTACTGCATGTATTGTCCTTGGCTGGTGCCATAGTTTGAGCAGGATGCCTGGGCCCAGATCTGCTCATCATAATGTTCTTCTTGTAGGATTCTAGGACCCTCTGGATCTTTCTATTTCCTCATTCTCCCATGCTTCTCTCACCTAGAGACCCAATATGATGTCCTCCCCTCTGACCCACTTTCCTGGTAAGTGAAGACTTTTATTGGACATGCCCCTTGGGCTAGTATGCAGATATAAGTGAGTATATACCATTTGACTCTTTGTGCTTCTGGGTTAACTCACTCATTATGATCATTTCTAGTTCAATCCATTTGTCCACAAATTTCAGGAATTCCTTGTTTTATAATAGCTGAGTCGTAGTCCATAGTGTGAATGTATTACAGTTTCTTTATCCATTCTTCTATTGAGGGACACTTAGGCTTTTTCCATGTGTTGTCTATTGTGAATAAGGCCGCTATGAACATGGTTGAGCATATGTCCCTGTTGTGTGCTGGAGCATCTTCTGAGTATATTCCAAGGAGTGGAATAGCTGAGTCTTAAGGAAGCCCTATTCCCATTTTTCTTAGATAGTGCCAGATAGATTTCCAAAGTGGCTGTACTAGTTTGCATTCCCACCAGCAATGAAGGAGTGTTCCTCTCTCTCCACATCCTCGCCAGCATGTGGTGCCGCTTGAATTTTTTATCTTAGCCATTCTGATGGGTGTAAGATGGAATCTCAGAGTTGTTTTGATTTCTGTTTCTCTGATAACTAAAGACTTTCAGCATTTCTTTAAGTGTTTCTCAGTCATTTGATATTCCTCTGTTGAGAATTCTCTGTTTAGTTCTGAGCCCCATTTCTTAATTGGGTTATTTGGTTTGGTGGTGTTTAATTTCTTGAGTTCTTTATATACTTTGGATATTAGACCTTTGCCAGATGTAGGGTTGGTGAAGATCTTTACCCAGCCAGTAGGCTGTCGCTTTGTTCTCTTGACAGTGTCTCCTGCCTTTCAGAAGCTTCTTAGCCCCATGAGGTCCCATTTATTAATTGCTGACCTTAAGGCCTAGGCTGTTGGTGTTCTGTTCAGGAATTTGTTTCCTGTACCAATGTGTTCCAGACTCTTCCCCCCTTTTTCCTCTAACTGATTTAAAGTCTCTGGTTTTATGTTGAGGTCTTTAATCCAGTTTAAATGTTAATGCAAGTGATTGTATCTAATTTTTATTTATTCGCTTAATTCAAAGTCTCAGATAATTACTTCTGTTTTCTTTTAAAAGTTTCCTAACTTTGGTTCTTATATATGGGAGCTTGATATATTTTCAGTTACTTTTTAAATATAGCATATGGTAAAGATTCAAATTTTTATCATTGATCTTAGAGCCTGAACTGTTGGTATTCTGTTCAGGACGTTGTCTCCTGTGCCAATGAGTTCAAGGCTCTTCCTCACTTTCTCTTCTAATAGATTTAGTGTGTCTGGTGTTATATTGATGTCGTTGATCCAGTTTTATTTGAGTTTTATGCAGAGTGACAATTATGGATCTATTTGCATTTTTCTACATATAGACATCCAGTAAGACCATCACAGTTTGTTGAAGAATCTATTTTTTTTTCGTTGTATCATTTGGGCTCCTTTGTCAAATCTCAGCTGTCTGTAGGTACGTGGGTCTATTTCTGGTTCTTCAGTTAGAGACCATTGATCAACCACTTGATTTCTATGCCAGTACCATGAAGTTTTTATTAATATTGTCCTGTAGTATAGCTTAAAGTCAGGGATGGAAATATCTCCAGAAGGTCTTTTATAGTATAGGATTGTCTTAGATATTCTGTTTTTTCCCCATATGATTAAGGTTGAAAAATAAAAGAGGGTCACTTCAGTTGTAACCAACATGTGTAATAATCAAAAATTTTAATCCAAGTATTACAGCATTTTAATAATCTTGTATTTTCTTTCCTCAAAAGGCTCAAAGGCAATGAATATTTCTGACTTAATTATCCAAATACAGCACTTGAAACTATTGGTCATGCTCACATCTACTCTTATTAACTCAGGAATATAGAGACATGACCAGGCTGGACAAAGTTTTTCATTGTCTTTCACCTTTATTTGTAATTCTTTTAACTTAGTGTCTCTGATTCAGGAATGCCATCCACCTATATGATGATGTAAACAGAGGTGAAATAATTAGCATCTTTTCTGTGTGCTAGAAATGCCTAGCTCTGCTTTGTCACTATGTAACCTGAGACTAGAGTAGTTGCTATGGTAAGGAAAGGTTTCCTGCTGCAAAACTTGTTTTGGAAACTATTTTTACAGATGACTCACAAACCAAAATTAAATATTTATAACCTTTTCATTGTATTGCAGAACTAAAAGTGTCCATAGAGACAATCTAGTCCTACCATCCCATATTTTAGAATTTGAAACTGAGTCCAAAGGAGAAATAAGTGAAACAAAACAAAACAAAAACAACTTCACACAAATTCACATATTTAGAGATTCTAGCTTAAAATTGAATCACAGGATTTATATTATCCAGCTATTGCTTTATACTCTTAATACAAATTATTTTGTTTCCTTCTACTGTTTTGAAAAAAAAAAACATTTCCATTTAATATTGCACAGAAGGGCTGAGTATTTGACTCAGCAGTCAAGTGTTTTACTGTCATGTGCTGGATTTATGCTAGAACAACTACGAATAAAAATTTTAGAATTCATCTCAGTATTATTCTAATCAGGAAAAAAGAGTAATAATATATGCTATCTTTTAAATAATATATACTACTGATTTTATGAAATGTACTTGTAAAGAGGGACTGATAACACTGTAGAAAATAAAACAAATTGTTATTATTTGTAAAAAGTTGTATGAGCTTTTACATTAATGAGTGAGTAGAATGTTATGTTAATATTTTATAACCAAAAGCATGTATTCTTAAACTTTATGTCTCATTCAAAAGAAGTTTGGGCATATTTTCTGTGTATACATAAAACAATAAATGAACAAAAACTTTACCTCATAAGCATGAAAGCAGAATTGTTCTTTAAATTGTCCAGGCATGATGCCAAACATCTGTAATTCAGATAAGAAGAGCATGAATTGGACAGAAGCCTGGAGTGCATTGAAAGTTCTAGGCCAGCATGAGCAATATAGAGAGATCGTTTCTTAAAAAAAAAAAGATAAAATGAGATATGAGGGAGGGAGGGAGAAAGGGAGGAAAGAAGAGGGAGAGAAAAAGGGAGAGAGAAAGGGAGAGGGAAAGGGAGAGGGAGAGATAGAGAACTTTATAAAGAATAAAAGATCCAAAGGGGAGCATTGAAGGATAGTTGTAATATCTCCTTAAGTAGAAACTGTGACAGCAGACCCATGCTTATATGTTACAATAAAATATAGCCTTTACACTTGTACACTGAGTTGCCTTGAGCTGGTACCTCTAGCTGCTGTGCTGAGGTTGGTGACAAGGAGATCATCACAGTATTTCAGGGCTCTGCAGATGGCAGTGGAAACATTTAGTGGCCTGCTGACCAAAATGCCACACTGCTCTGACTGGGAAAGACACCTAGAGTCTTGCCTGCTGCCAAAGGTTTAGGGCAGGCCATAAACACAGAGAGGCCTGCCTGTCATGTGGGAGAGCTGCTTCAGCCACTAGACAACTGCAGCACTTGGGAAAGTAGGTCTAGCACCTCAACTAAGCAGCATAGTGGAGATGGCTCTGGAGGCATTGGTGCAGGTGACCTGAACCCTAGAGCAGGAGAACAGAAGAACTGACCTTACTTCTTGCCAATGGCAAAATTGGGTAGCCTACCCAAAGCAGTGCTAGAAAGCTAGCTTGACTTGGTGGTACAGATAGGTGAGAGATGGCAGACTGACCAGCTCATCTGCCACCCAGGCCCAGGTCCAGCCAGAGCTTAGAGTTCTCTCAGCTAAAAACCAACATCATCTGTGGCTTTTTTGAGACACATGAAAGGGATCCTACTGATCCAAAGCTGCAGGATCTCCACGACACAGGGCAACAATAGGATAACTGGGAGGAGTCCTAGTGAAGAGACAATATTGATGGTGTCACAGAAGCCAGACACCTCAAACCAGACCAACTACTCATTGCAGTGAAATTGCATTTCATTGCAAGTGAAAATGTGTGAACAGAGCATATACTGTGGGACACACTGTGACATTTTACAGCTTCCTTGACAAGATTTTTTTAATGCTTGCTTTGTTTCTTTTGTTTGATTATGTGTTTTCTATTTGGAGGGGGTTGCAAGGGCAGAGGGCAGATATAAGGAGATGGTGAAATGAATGGGACTGAGGTGTATGCTGTGAAACTCACAAAGAATTAGTTAAAAAGTTATATATATATACATACATACACTGTGTTTCAAGAAAAAAGTTAAATTTGGACTTGATATTCAAATAACTGGTGTCTGTTATAGTTAATGCTGCTGTAATAAAACACCTTAGAATTAATAACTAATAAACAAATGCATTTCTTATAGTTCTAGAAGCTATATTTCCACATCAAATTAATACCATATTTGGTGTCTGATGGGAGCCAATTCTTATAGGCATCACTTTTTCATAGAACTCTTATGTTTGAAAATACCAAAAGAAACTAGGGTGCTCCTTAAATCTCTTTTATAAAAGCAGTACAAAAGAAGCCATTCAAGAATATAGGATGATTCTCATTTTATCACCTCCCTAAGGTCCCACCTCTTAATTTTACTATAGTACATAGGAAAAATTTTATTATGCTCTAAGTTTGCTGTGCTATTGTCCTTTCTTTGAAAATGACTGTTTAAAACAGCTAGTTTTTTTTTCTTTTTTGAGAAAGGATTTCTTTTTGTGTAGCCCTGGATATCCTGAAACTTGTGCTGTAGACCAGACTGGCCTTGAATTCACAGAGATCCACCTGCCTCTGTTCCCTGAGTGCAGAATTGAAGGCACTTACCACCACTGCTTGGCAACAGATAGTATTTTGGCGACAGTCAATATCTAATAATTGTTTCTTGTGGATAAAAGATATTGAATTCTGATTACTAAAATATTAGAATGAGATTACATTTTATAATTGAATAATAAAAATTGGAGACTCCAAGATGGTGGTACCCAGTGTGCACCATGTCTGAATAGCTGAAACTCAGTGACTGATAGAAAGCTAATGATATACTCCTGTCTCCAAAATGCTAGTGAATTGTTTCTTTGGCAAAGGAGAGATACCAGGTGCTAGAGACACTGTCCCACCCTCCACCTTCCTGAAGATCGCTCCTGAGTCCCAGGGACACAGTTTCAGCTTTCAGCCATCTGCTGCCTTCTGCCTACCAGACAATGTTCCAGGGATGCATGATTCCAGGCTCCAGATACCCTACTCTCCCCGAATTCCTCAGGACAGCTCCTGGGTTCCAAGTACATGGTCCCAGCCTCTGATCCACAGTTCTACTCATTTCCCTGAGAGACGTGCCACAAAGCAGGAACACACATCTTGTTCCAAAATGGTGGTACCCAGTAACTGTTGAGCAAACCGGAGGCACTTTTGCTGACTCCACAAAGCCAGCTTTTGTGCTTCCTTGGCAAGAGGAGGAATCTCAGCTACCAGGTCTGAATGGTTCTAGATTCCAGTCCACTGCTCTATTAGCTTTCCTGAGGTGACCTACTGGACCTCAGGATCACCCCTACCTCAACTCACTGCCTGTAGCTTCCACTGGGGCACACCTAACAGAGGAAAATTGAGAGTTATTCCATAAGATGCATGCCCTAGTTCACATGCCTATCCACCCCCCAACCCCAAGGAGAGCTGCTGAAACCAAGGCACATCCAGCCTCTGACCCAGGACTCCTCTCACACTCCCAAGAAGTTGAGAAGGCACCAGGGACATCCAGATAACACCAGGTCCAACCAGATGGCTAAAGGCCAGTGTAAAAAGACAATCAACAAATTCTAGGGCAATACAGAAACATCACAATCCAGATTTATTACTACAACAAGCCCTGGATATCCAAATACAGCTGAAACACATGACCTTAAATCTATGCTTACAAAGATGATAAATGTTTTTAAAGAGGAAACTAATGTATCTTTTAAAGAAATACAGGAAAATACAATCAAACTGGTGAGGGAAATGAATAAAATGGTTCATGACCTGAAAATAGAAATAGAAACAATAAAGAACACATAAACTTATGAAGTCCTTGAGAGGGAAACTTCGGAAAGAGAACCGGAACTACAGACATGCACCACCAACAGAATATAAGAGATGGAGGATTGAATATCAGGCATAGAAGATACAATTGATGAAATTGATACATCTGTCAAAGAAAATCTAAATAAAAAATCCTGACTTTGGCCTAGAGAGATGGCCAAGAAGTTAAGCTTCTTTTCCAGAGGTCCTGAGTTCAATTCCCAGTAACCACATGGTGGCTTATAACCATCTATAATAAGATCAGGTGTCCTCACCTGGCCTGCAGGCAAACATGCAGGCAGAATACTGTATGCATAATAAATAAATAAATAAATCTTACAAAAAATAATGAAGATATATTTAAAAATTCCTGACAGAAAACTTCCAAGATATCAAGGACACTATGAAAAGAAGAAACCCAAAAATAATAGGAGTAGGAGAAGATTTTGGGCTCCAAAGACCAGAAAATATTCTCAACAAAATCATAGAAAAAAACTTCCCCAACCAAAAGAAAAAGATGCCTTTAAATGTAAAAGAGGCTTACACAACACCAAATACATTAGACTGGAAAAGAAATTCCTCCAACAAAATAATAATCAACACATTAAATGTACGAAACAAAGAAAAGCATTAAAAGCTATAAGGGAAAAAAGCCAAGTCACACATAAAAGAAAATCGATCAGAATTACACCTGAATTCTCAATAGAGATTATGAAAGCCAAAAGAGTCTACACAGATGTCATGCAGAACCTAAGAGAGGACAGGTGTCAACCCATACTACTACATCCAGCAAAGTTTTCAATCACTGTAGATGGAGAAACAAGATATTCCATGCCAAATCTAAAATTTTAAAAAGTCTACATAAATACCCAGCCCTACAAAACATACTAAAAGGAAACTCTAGAACAACAACAAAAAAAACACACATGCATACATGCAAGAGGAGTAAATGGTTTGAAATAATCAAACTCAGGCCTGATATCTATAAATTAGAGACAAAGAGAACAACACAAAGAATCAGTGAAACCAAGAACTGCTTCTTTGAGAAAATGAACAAAATAGACAAACCCTTAGCCAATCTAAGTAAAAAGCAGAGAGACAGTATCCAAATTAACAAAATCAAATTTGAAAAGGTAGACATAATAATAGCCACTGAGGAAATCCAAAGAATCATTAGGACTTACTTCAAAAACCTGTATTCAACAAATTGGAAAATCTAAAGGAAATGGACAATTTTCTTGATAGATTCCACTTATGAAAGTTGAATATAGAAGAATGCAGAAAGATCCATATTTATCACCCTCACATCCCTGGCATGAAGCCTACTTGAACATGGTGGATGATCTTTTTGATGTACTCTTGGATTCGCTTTGTGAGTTTTTTGTTGAGTATTTTTGGATCAATGTTTATGAGAGAAACTGTCTCAGATATTACAGAGGTCTAATATTCAAAATACATAAAGAACTCAAGAAACTAAACTCAATGAACTAAACAATCCAATAAAAAATGGGGTACATAGCTAAACATAATTCTCGACATAAGAATGTCAGATGACTAAGAAGCACTTAAAGAAATGTTCAACATTCTTAGCCACCAGGGAAAAACAAATTAAAATGACTCTGAGATTCTATCTTATACCCATCAGAATGGCTAAGATCAAAAACTCAAGTGACAGACCATGCTAGTGAGGATGTAAAGAAAGGAGACTACTCCTCCATTGCTGATGGGTGTGCAAACTTGTACAACTATTTTGGCAATCAATCTGGTGCTTTCTTAGGAAACTGGGAATAGCTCTACCTAAAGAACCAGCTATACCACTCCTGGGCATATACTCAAAAGATGCTCCACATACCACAAAGACACTTGCTCAACTATGTTCATAGCAGTTTTATTCATAATAGCCAGAAACCGAAAACAACCTAAATGTCCCTCAAATGAAAAATGGATAAAATAAAACAAAACAAAAACCTGTGGTGCATTTAAAAACAATGACATGAAATTTTCATGCAAATGGATAGAACTAGAGAAAAAATTATCCTGAGTGAAATAATCCAAACCTAGAAATATAAGCATGGCATATACTCACACCTAAGTGAATATTAGCTGTGAAGTAAAAGACAATCTCATGCTACAGTCCACAGATGCAAAAAAAAAGCTACACAACAAGGAGAGCTTAAGGGGTGGATACAAGGATCTCCTCAGGAAGTGGAAATAGAATAGATTTTGTACACGGATTGAGGTGGGTGGGGGTAGGAACAGGTGGTATTGGGTGTGGTGAAGATGGGAGAAAATACTGGGAGAAACAACTGGAATTGGGAGTTATATCAAGGGCAGGTAGAAACCTAACGCAGTGGAAATGCCATGGAATCTACAAAAGTAAACCTAGCAAAATTCCTAATAATGTGGAACACAGGGCCTGAATAGACAATCTTCTGTAACCAGACAATGACTCAAATAGAGGCAGGGATTGGGACACCAACCCAGCCACAAAACCTTCACCCTACAGTTTGTCTGCCTGCAGAATGTTCTGGGATCAGAGTCTAGCAAAATCACCATTAAAGAGAAACACCATTCAAAAACTGATTGGAACAAATACCTACAGCCAAACATTGGGTGAATCTTGAGAGACCCTCTGATGAGCTGATGGAAAGATTGGAGGAACCACAGAATTAGCTGACTAGGACTCATAGGAACTTGTAGAGAACAGAAAGCCTGTAGGGGTCTGACCTAGGTCCTCTGTATATGTGTTATAGCTGAGTAGCTTGATGTTCTTGTGTGAATCCTAATACTGAAATCAGGGCCTGTTTTTTACTCTTTCTGCCTACTTTAAGACTCTTTTCTCCCAACTGAGTTTCCTTGTCTATTCTTGATGTTATGGTATATGCCTGGTCTTATGTGGCTTGTTATACAGTGTTTGGTTGATGTCCCTGAAGGGCTTGTTCTTTTCTGAGGAGAGGTAAATCTGGAGAGACAGGAGGTAGGGGAGAGGATGGGGGAGGAAAGGGAGGAAAAACAATAGTCAGTATATAATATATAAGAGTTGAATTAAATGTGTGTGTGTATGAAATCAGAAAAAATCTATTTTAACGTTATTTTACATGACTCATGACTCCTGCTGTGCCATTTTGAATGTTCTGAGAGGCTGATGGAAATAATGTTGAGAGAGCAGTTATAAACAAGGAATGAGCTTCAGATTGTAGTTCAGATTTCTGATTGCAACACACTAGCAAGAAATTCTCAGCTTAATCAATGAAATGACACCATGTAAACTTGCTATTACAGAAGTATTGCCTGCATCAAGTAGAGATGTCCTGGCAATGGGACACCTGTTGTGTTCAGTATTTGTATAGGAACAGTATAAAGAAAACTGTGACACTGAAGCAAGTGCCATGGTAAATGCAAAAGTATAGCACTTAGAGGCACTTAGTTTACTCTGCCCCCTCTAGCAGATTTTCTTTAGGGGAGATCTGAGCAATGCAGTCAGTGTACCTCTATGGCTCTCACATCTGGAAAATGTTTAGTACTGTTTCCTAAGAAGATACCAGATGTTGCACAAATGGATCTATTTTTAATTTATTCTCCAGATGGAAAAGGCTTCTTCTTCAAAACTAGACTTTAACATTTTAATCAGGAAGAGAGAAATCAGTCACTATATAAACCACAATGTGGCATGTTCAGATTAGAAAGCAGAAAATTGCTGAACCAGTCTTTGGCATAATTTGCTAAGGCCACAAGCAAAATCTTAACTAATACATGGCTTAGAGCAAGCAATGAGCAATCTAGCACCAATCAGTCCAGGCCACAGTGAGCAAAGGTAATTTAGAAAGGCAAAACAATATATGGTAAGTGTCAAAATCATTCTTTTAGCAGTAATGTTTTAAAGATTATAAGATGTAATTTCTATACAGCATTGGGACTTGATTACAGAATAAGTTCAGCCTAAACATGTCAATGAGGAAAACTAGCCATGATAAAGGAGAAATGACATAGACAGAAGTCAATTGCTAACCTTGCATGTTCCTCATAACAGTCATCTTTTGCTACTTTACCTAACAATAAGAATATGATTGGGGTTGGAAAGATGGCTTAGCAGTTGAGACACTGATTGCTCTTCCAAAGGACCCAGGGTTCTATTCCCAGCACCCACATGGCATCTCACAACTGTCTATAACTCCAAGATCTGACACCCTCATACAGACGTACATTCAGGCAAAACACCAATGCACATAAAATAAAAATAAATAAATTACAAAAGAATATGATCTTGTTAAATTAACCATACCCACCACAAGCTAGTATAGAGGTGCTGAACAGAGAAATCAAGCCTAGGACAGGAGTCCATCTAATGGGACGTCAATAATTAGTTTGTGAAACATGTATAAAAAACAGTTACTTGCTATACTATGAATTGGAAAGTGGAGACATGGATTCCTGAGTTCAAGGAGACAAATGTGATCTGTCCCTAGTTGTTCAGCTAGATAGTAATGTATAGGTATAATTTGCTTTTGGAATTTCTCTATGATTGTTAAAAGTAAAATTTGCTTTTTTGTTTTTGTATCAAGTGTGATAACAGGATTGAAAATATGTGAGAAATAGGAAGTTCTATATGAAATTTAGTAGATATCATTCTTAATGCCCATAATTATTTTTAGATACAATCATGTTTTATTTAAACTCTAAAAGATTCAATACTAGTTGGCCAATATTGAACCATCAATTCTATGTTTTATACTGTTAATTTATTTTTAAGATTTTTGTAGATATGAAATATAATTCATAGATAATCTGAAAATAAGTTGATTTAGGGAAGCTATCTTTCATGGCTAGAAAATGGTTCTCCTAGAAGCTGTGGATTACTAATCAAAATTTCCAGTCCCATGCAAGGGATACTACTACAAGAGTTGTTCATGGAGGCCCCAAACACTCTCTAAAACAATATAGATTCTTACCATTCTTCCTAATGACTTCCAAAACTAGAACATAACTCTATTTCTGAAAGTACTACAGTTGAGGGCTTAGGTCTAAACAAAACATTTAACACTTTCTCTAAGTCTCAAGGAACATCAGAGAAGAGGGGACAGGAAGCATGTAAGAGTTATAACATGCAGTGAAGAATTATAAAATGCCATGTTTTATACTCAACACAATTATTGCATTCCTGAACTCACTGAAACTATGGTTCTCATCAATCTCTCCTCGCAACATTAAGCTTGTCAGTAATCAGTCATGGATGGAGGAGGCTTACAGTACTCCATCCTTCCGGCTGAACTGTTGGTTATTGATAGATATTGGAGAAAGAGAATTGTCTTCAGTTGTACCTTCCAGGTTCCAATAAATAGCTCTAAGCCAGTGATCACAAATATAATCCTAATTAAATTCAGTAGCTAACAAAATACATAAAACATATTTGAAAATGAGAATGAAAATTGTATTGAAGAGCATGTATAAGCAGAAATAGTAGGGATATGGGTGAAAGTAGGGATGAGAGTGGTCAGTATATTTTACACACATTTATGAAAATGTCAAATAACAAAGAAAGCTAAAAAAGCAGCTATACTCAAGAATCTTATGGAGCAGCTAGCCTCCAGTATGCAGCACAGAAGAAAGAAGAATAGACACACTCAACATGCAAAGAATAAGAGATTGTGAAATGTTCATCTGTAAAGAGGATATCTATATCACAGTCCCTACTCCCAAAGCTCAAGGGGACTAAGATAGATGTAGTGGATATACGCATCTCCAGCAAAACTGTATTTGTCAGGCATAACAGAGCCAATGCACACTCACAATCTCACAGTGACTATGACTTGTTGGAGGTTAGTCTGATGTATTTTGAGGCTAATTACTGGCTCCCAAGGTTGGCTTGCTACCTTGACCCTGTGTAACCTTACTTCCCTGTTTGACCAATAAAAAGTTGATACTTGGGCAGGGCCAGAAACCAGTAGGCATAGCAAAGGTTCATGGGCTTGGGAAGGATTATGGGAAGGAGAAGAGACAGCAGAGGAAAAGGAGAGGAAAGGAGAACAGTGCCATGGGCAAGGTGGAAAAAGAAGCATATGGCCAGAGTGCATGGACAATTTGGCCCAGATGAAGAATTTAGCAAGTATTTTGGATTATGGATGAGAAGTGGCTTGATAGAAATTGTTAGAAGCAGATGGCATGGGGAAGGGGCAGGGATATATGGAATGTAGTTTAGGGGATTACTATCGGCCCTGCCACAGGTGAAACAATGCTGTTTTAAAATATAACAGGTGTCTATTTTTATTGACTGATAGTGGGTTAGAAAATATTGCCTTTGAAGATACTGGCCTTTTTTCCCCACTGTTTGGTTTTGGCTTCTTTGTCAAAAATCAAATATCCATAGGTGTGTGGATTTATTTCTGGGTATTCAACTCTATTCCATTGATAAATTGGTCTATTTCTATGCCAGTACTATGCTGTTTTTTATTATTGTTGCTCTATAGTATAATATATATGTTCTTTGAGAGACTCTGCCCAGTGGAGGATCAGGACAGATACTGGGACTTGAAGCAGAACTCTGGGCAGAGTGCTGAGTGTTGTAGGGAAGAGTAAGGGGATGGAAGGTCCAGGAGGAAGCAAGGCATGCGGATCTGGACACAGGGGAGCCTGCATAAACTGATGAATCATCCAAGGATAGTGCATGCACAGGACCAAGTTCCCCTGGTCAGATGTATCGAATGGATTGCTGATTCTCCACGTGGGAGGGAGGGGGGACTGCTGCTCAACCTCTGACATGCACTCTGGTGCACACGATTTGATCACTACCCCTTGACAAGATGGCCTAGAAGGCACACAGAGGATGCAGGCTATCCTGATGAGACCTAATAGGCTGTCAGAAAATAGTTGGGGTAGGAGGGCCCCCATCAAGAGGTCTAGTGGAGGGGAATACACAAGAGTGAGGGAGGGTAGGAATGGGAAGATAAGAAGGAGGGGATAATAATCAGGATGTAATGTGTATAAATTACAATGAATAAAATATACATTATTTTTCAAACCCTGTGAGACATTAATTATAGGGCTTATAATAATTTATTAGACCATAGCATTAAATTTACAGCACTAATAACTGCATGCATAAGATCTGCTCAAGATCAGGATGACCAAAATCCCAACACAAATATGGAAGAGGATAATGTCTCACACGTAGATAAGGAGTCATTAGCAATTTATGGCTTCTTTGGGAAGGGAAGTCAGTTTTCTTCAGGTATGTGATCCCTAAGGGGCTAACAGTGCTCTGATAGGTGATCTTACAATCATGCACATAAGGCAGCATTAAATGAACTCACAGGGTTTGAAAAATAAACAATACAAGAAATTAGGTGGTGGGAGATAGGAGAATAATTGGTAAGAGAAAATGGTGGTAAATCTGATCACAATGTTTTGCCTCATATATCTATAGAATTGTATCTATCTATTAGAACTAGAGTATATATTCTTGTGATAAAATTAGACTAGCTTTTGACATGAGCATGATTTGCATCAATATACAAAATTCAATATCATTGAATTAAAAATAACCTTATTTGTGAGTAACAATTAGGGCTTTGAGATGAGGAGGAGATTCAGTAATCTACCTTTTGTTCTATCCTCCCTCTATATTTCTATATCCCCTTTCTTTCTTTCTTTTTAGTTCCTGTCTCCTTACCTACAAAAGAAAGATAAAGGAAAAGAGATACATCCTTGAGTCAAACCTAGTTATCTCTCTGTAAAAGACCAATAATACTTATAACCACCTCCCAATGAAAATAAGCATCTGTAGACCAAGAAAATAAACAGAAACCTGTCCAACTCCCCTTCAAGGAAATGGGACATTATTCTCTTGTTTCTTCAAGCTGATTTAGGGCAAATAATTTCTTTGACAAAAAAATGGAGAAAATGGTTAAGTAAGACACGGATAACATTTGTGGTCCATTTTTTAAAAGTTATCAAGTTCCAGGCTTAATAAGAGTCCTGTGTGGGACAGTCTCAACTGCTGGACCAATTGGGATCAGAAGCTTTCTACAGCGCAGTCCTAGAAGCTGTCCTGTTCTGATGGGTACCTCAGAGACCTACAGAATATGGCATTTAAAGATGTTCTCTTTATTCTAAAGATTCTTTGACAACAAGACAAGTTATCTCCTGGCAAAACCCAACCTGCCTCAAAGAAGACGAGCATCAAAGAACCTCCTTATGGAGTTGGCTTCAAATGTGGCAAACCAGCCATTGGGAAAAATGTCCTCATTTCTGCCACAGACAGAATTATGCCTAAAATTAGACAAACTTAGATGCAGGCAGAGTCAATGGCCAAACTCTGCCAAGACAGGGTAAGCAAGTCCTCAATAGTTCCTGTCTCTCAAATATGTCTGTCAGATATGTCAGCCAGAAGGCTGAAGACGATGCTCCAACTTTACAGAGAGCGTTGGGTGACTGTTCAAGCAGTAAACTGTCTCAGTCATTTTTTTCATTTTGGAAGCTGCTAACCTGTACTCTCTGTTCACTAAAGTATTTAAGTTTTATCCATTCTCAAGTCTCTGATGGGCTTGAAGACAAGATAGTTTAGTCTGTCAATTAGGTTTACTAAGTTAGGGGTTAAGATGTTAGATCAAGATAGATGTTTTAAGTTAATAGATATGAGATATGATATATATTAATCTCCATTCAGAAATTTAGACCCAACAAGACAGGAAAGATGTTTACTTCAAGTTTGCCAAATACAAATAGACAAATCACTATGAATGTAACATTTAGTTAATTCCTGATTGTCTCATGGTTCTTCCTGCTGCATGTAGTTTATTTTACTCATGTGTAATAATATAAATGTTTATGTTATAAGAAACATAATAAAATATAATTACAAAAATTTGATCAAAATGCATTATATACATGTATAAAGCTCTCAACAATAAAAAAGAAACACATATATACACAAGAATACAAATAAAAAAACAGATTTTGGTTTTAAGTATGAAAATAATGTAGGGACATCTATTTTGGAGGCTGACTACTCCTCATTGTGATATATTCACTCAGAAAAATAAAATAAAGACCAGAAAATAAAAGAGATTCTACCTCAACAAGATGGAAGGTAAGAATTGACTTCTGACCACTACATATAAATTTTTTATGCACAAACACAATACAAAACAATAACTACCAATTTAAAAGTGTCATACTCAGTAATTAGACATATTTTCTTCTTATGAAATATTAAGAGAAATGATAGTTTTTAACACTAACACAAACACAGATAATTAATGAGCTACAGAGTGTAGTAAAGGGACAGTACATAAGAAGAAAGTCTCAGTGAACTATCTGTCTACATAAAAAAGGGCCATATGCAGTCTCGAAGGTGACCTCTGTTCACGGGTTAATCATTTTATAGCAGACAATGTTGTAATGTTACTTGTACTGAGACACAAATTTGGAAAATTTCAGTGTTTACTGACCTCATATTTTCTTCTGAGAATTGTTTGAAAGGGAAGTAACTCTTTTGAGTACAATAAATAAATATAAATAATACAGTAATATAGATTTAAGAATTCTTTCTAAGGAATATTTCTCATTTAGTAGCACATTCATAGCACTTTGACAAGGTAAGTGTGAAATATTCCCTTTGATTCTAGGATTATTTAGTTTTCATTGAGCCTGATTAAGGTTCTACTTCTAATTTATACAGTTAGTTATCTTTGTCACAGCATGAGATCTTACAGCTGAGCAAATGGCTTTGGCAAAAATCTAAGGCATTGTGTTGTGGAGGGACAAAGGGAATTAAGTTGGCTGGAGGCCTGAGTACATCAAGGGTGTGTAAAGTGAAATCAGTTAATTTTCAGTGCTTATATAGATGTTAGTCACTTCCTGTCTCTCTTTCTAAATGAAATAGGGAAATTCTGGCTGCCTGTGAACTTGTCATAGCAACAAAGAACAATCTCATTCATCTTCCCCAGGATTAGCTTCTGGTGTGTATGTGTACAGAGTGATAGAAGCTCATTCAAATGAATATTGGTTTGGGAACTTTAGGGATTCTGAAAGGGGGTGCAGTTGTGATTCTTCAGGGTGTAGGTGAATGAAGGAACCATCTACGAAGAGTGGAAGAGCCAGCTGGAATGAAAGCACTAGCAGTAGTGGCAGAAAAGATAAAGCCTTAAGACCCTGGGAACCAATGCACACAAGCCTTCCTCTAGCTCTTTTCTGTTAAGTAGATTTTCATTGGAGGCTTTCCAGAATAGATTACAACCCATTATACACCCCGTGACAGTAACAACTGGTAGAGGGGGCGACGACTACAAAAAGTTAAAGAAATAATAGACATGGAATCAGAACACAAGCAAAAAGGACTGGCTTCCCTTACAGAACTTTTGTCAAACCAGTCCTCCTCCCTTAAATTCATATCCTCATAGAACAAAAATGCCTAGATGTAAGGAAACAGTACTATGAAAACTATTGACACAATTCTAAATAATAAATATCAATAGCTCTTGTACACAAAAAGAAGTATTTCAATGTGATAAGGAATAATGTATGACAGGGACCTTAATTCAAAAGTATTTTAGACAAAAATATACCTATTATGAATGCAGTAATTATATGCATTTCTATTTTTACAGGAAAATTCAGTCATTCATAATTTATTATTTATTTTATTTATGTATATTTAAAAATTTCCAAAATCTAAAATTTAATATGATAGCTTATATTTTATTAAATGTCAAGATTAGAGTGCCTTATAATGTGAAAGCCTTAAAAGTGATGGTATTATTGAATTGGAATATAGAAGATGAAAAATCACCTTCTTTTTCTCTTCTTTCAAAGTAGAAAGCTAAAAATGAGAGGGAGATTGAAAACACTGGGACTTATATTGGCCTACAGCTTGATCATAAACAAATATTTAGCATTATAAAGGTATATTTAGAAAACAAAGATTTAACATCATAGCTCATAGATTTGCTATGTACTCTAGGGGAATCAAATATTGCCTTTGTTCCCATCTCTACTGCAGTATTCCAGAGTAAAGGGAGTTTACCACTACCACAACAAAAAGTATTTTAAATAATGTATTGGAAATTTCATGGATCAAGGATTGCAAAAGTACCAATAGAGTATTGCTAGTAATAAGATGAAGATCAGTAAGAAAGAATAAAATTGTAAAGCAAAGCAAAACAAACAAAACCCCAAAACTAAGAAAAACAATTCTGGAATCATTACAAGGCTCAAAGAATGGAAATACGCTATCCCTAAAATGGGGCACAACAACCTGGGGTAGGGAGAGATGTCTTAGCAGTTAAGAAAGCCTACTGCTCCTGCACAAAATCTGAATTAGGTTTTGAGCACTCATGTTTAGCTACTCACAATTGCCTATGACAGACAGGGGAAGGGTGGAAAAGACTGAAAGCTATTATATAAATATATACACACAATATATTTTACTATATATTTAATTAAGTTAAAAATAAATCAATGTCCTAAATTTCTACTTAAGAAAACTAGTATAATTATACCAATATAAATATACATCAATCAGAAGAAAGATACAGGTAACCAAAAGCATTTTAAAGAATAGCAAAGTAGCCTGGTGCAGGGGCACACACCTGTAATCCCAGCACTGAGGGAGGTAGACACGGGCAGATATCTGTGAGTTTGAGGCCTGCCTGGTCTACAAAGTGAGTCCAGGACAGCCAAGGCTGCAAAGCCTATCTTGAAAAGCCATAAGAAAAATATAATTAAATATTGTATGCCTTACAATTATGTAATGTAGAAAATAGATGCAATGGACATATTCCTAAAATTACACATATTACAAAGAATATCCAATATTAAGTTGTCATCACTGAAATTATATATATATGCAACTTTACACTGATTGAGTAGGTTGAATGCATGTATTAAGGAATACCTTTCTCCCCCCACCTCTCTCTTTCTCTTTCTGTTCCTTTCTGTCTCTCTGTCTCTGTCTCTTTCACTGTGTGTGTGTTTTAAAAAAGAGACCATGGATTTAAGAAACAGCAAGGAGATAGGTGGATTTTGTGATATATGTGACCCACCATAGCTAAATCATGATGAAATAAATATTTTATACATCCTACAAAGATAAATGGCTCTCTGAAGCCTCCCTGGTAAGAAGGAAGCTTCCACTCTCAGGAAGAAGTAAAGGGAAGGGGAAAATGATGTATTTATATTTTAATTAAAAAAATAAAATCATTATTAATAGACAAAGAACTAGAAATATATATACAGGGCTTGAATATGGCCACACAAAAATGAGGACCTGAGTTCAGATCCTTAGCACCTGTATATAAGCCAGGCAGGTATTCTGGCAGTTTGGATTCACAGCACTCAGAAATCAGAGACAAGGATCCTTTATGCAAACTTGCTAGCTTGACTAGGCAGATTGGTAAGCTCCTGGTTTAGTTAATGATCCTAAAAGCAATCAAGGAAGCATACAGCTTCAAACTCTGGATTCTATATGAATTTACATACACTTGGGCATACATAAATGCATTTATGCTTGTGCATATATGAACAAGAACATATATGCATGAACACCACACTAACATACACATGCAAAAATAGAATACAGACAAATTAAATACAAATAAAAGATATGAAACAGTAGACACATTGATCAATGATAATAAACTTCCCTCAAAGAAAAACTCTAGAAATTTCCACCAAACATTTAAAGAAGAATTCACACTGCTTATTTACAAGATTATTTAAAATAGAAGAAAATGGAATACTTTCCAGTTCATTCTATGAAGCCTGTTACCCATTTCACAAAACAGAGAATGATAAGACGGAAAGGGAACTACTACTCAGTTTCCATTATAGTCACAAAAAGTCCTTAAAAAGCATTAGCAAATCAAATCCTAAAATGTATAACAAGCATTTTACAGCATAATTAAGAGCCATTTATTTTAAGAAGCCAAGGATGAATTAATATCTGATCATCAAATTTCAAGTATTTGATTTTATAGCATAGAAAATGGTTAAAATCTACATGATCATCTTCAAGACACAGGAAAGTCATTAGATATAATCCGTTAAAATACAACAGATGTAAATGTGGTGGGGACTTTTTCAACACATTAAGACTAATTTCAAAACCTGCGAGCTAACATTACGCATGTTATATAAATGTATAAAAGCTGGCCTTTTTGTTTACTTTATAGGAAGCTAAGAACATCAGCTCAAAGCTCACCGGCACCAGACACAAACTAACACATCCAGTTGCTTTAAATACAGTCCTCAGCAGCCTATTTTTAGTCATGTAGAGCCTGACTGCTTTGCATATCCTGCAAAATTACACATAACATCTGCTAGCCATAGATAAAGCAAACCTTGTATCTATAAAAGACCATAAGTTGTGCTGCTCTTTGGAACTGTCTGACCCAAAGTTTTTCCACTGTTACACTGAGTGACATCACCCAAAGCTTTAAGGCACTTCTCTAATTCTTCTCACAAATCCCTCTTCTTTCATTCCCCTTTCTGGAAGTTGCATTCATAAAATCTCACCAACATGACTGCCCAAATATGAGCTAAACAGGGGTGATATCAGTAGACATGCTAAAATGGACAAGGAAAAGCTCAGGAGACCTCAACCACACAAAAAGAACTACAAGCAACTAAAGGATGCTGACAGCTGGAAAAATAGTCTTCCCTAGGGAAAAACACGCCAATTGGCTATCTAATACCAAATTGTCATCCCGGAAATCATACATACAATTAGCCTTATACTTACAGAACATGTTATATTTAGGCATATGTATGTAAATACATATACATATACATATAAACATACAATAACAATTAATGGGAAATTGGTGATGATTTTGAAAGAGAAAGGGCAAGTATATGGTTTGGAGAGTGGAAAGAGAAAGAAGAAATTGTAATTGTATTATAATCTCAAAAATAAAGCAAACACTCTAAATTCTGGTGCTTAGTCTACTTTTCCCTTGTAACTACTGTGGAAATTAAACTATCAATGGCCTCATCCATATTCAGAGTGGGTGTATTCTGTGAATTAAAGCTTTCTGGAAACATTCTCATAGACAAAACCAAATATGTGTTTCCATGGTGATTTAAAAACCTGTTAAATTGGAGATGGAAATTAATTGTTACAGTGAGGAACTATATTACAGATTCAGTTCTGTTAATTATTGATTAATCATACTTATTTTGAAATATTACCCCACCTCATAACTTATAAATTTTTCTCAACTGGCCTTGAAGTCATCTAACTGACTAAGATTTAATATTTTCTTCTTAAGATATAGCCCAAGACTAACATGTCTTCTCTTGTTACTTATATTAGATTGCTGAGTATAAAAAAAACCAACTAATTGGGTAGAATAAATAACATAGGTATCGGTTTTTTTTATCACAGGTCTATTGAAGTCTGAAACAAAGGTTGTTTCTTCTGAAAGTGAAACAGTAAAGGTCACTTCTAGTTCTTTATCTTTGCATTGTAGAAGGCTGTCACTTCCTAGATATTCATCTTCTGTATCTTGTGTATGCCTCAGACTCCAAACTTTCTCATTAAATTAAGACATAATTTCATATCATCTTCAATTTGTTGTTTCTGTAAAGGCTATATCTCACAATGTGGTCACATACTAAAACACTAAAAAATTCAGACTTCAACATATGAATGTGGGAAGGGGGAAATTAGCCTATGATACCACTTTCATTTAAATACTGAAAACTCTAGACAGAATCATTAGGTAAGAAATAGAGATGGATGTGGAGAGATTAAATATTGTCACTTCAGAGCATAATTTACAATTTCTCTTCAACAATATTTAGCCACACAAGGAGCTATTTCACACCCTCTTCTAGTTCAGACCTAACATCCAAATGAACATATTTTAAAAGGGGAAAGCAGGAGGCTGAGAGGAATGGGATGATACAAGGGATGGGGTAACAATTGAGATGTAATATGAATAAATTAATAAAATATTTTAAAAACTTTTGGAATGTAATAAGTTAACAGATGACCTCTCTCCACAAATGAAAGGGCTGAAGTAGTCAGGTAGCATCTGAAGCCTAGCAACATGGCTGTAACCTGCTTAGCTAATGTATCCAAAGATATAATTTTAAAATTACCTTGATTTATAACTTTATTTATTTTGTTAATATTATCTTACTCTACATTGGAAAATGAACCCTGGCATAAATTATTTCCATCCTTGTGGGCCTTAATAGCCCAAATTAGGCTGTAAACTATCTCTTATTTCTTTAGATCAATAGTAGGATTTTTTTTTCACTTTACATCCTGTTCATAGCTCCATCCCTCCTCTCCTTCTAGTCCCACCCTCCCTCTCTCTCCCCTCTCCCTTGTCTATTCCTCAGAAAAGGGGAGCCCCACTTCCCATCCACCCCAGCTCATCAAGCTGCATATCCTCTTCCCCTGGGGCCTGGCATGGCAGTCCCTCCAGGAGGGAGTGATAAAAAATTTGGCAGCAGAGTCCATGTCAGAGACAGCACTGCTTCACTTACTAGAAGACCCACATAAAACCTGAGCTCCCCATCTGCTATATCTTTGTAGGGGGCCTAGGTCCAGTCCATGCAAGGTCCTTGGTTGGTGCTTCAGCCAGCAAGCACATCTGGGCCCTGGTTAGCTGCTCTCTTGGTCTTCTTCTGGAGCTTCTATCTCCTCCAGGTCCTTTTCTCCTCCTTCCTCCATTTTTCCAGAAGACTCCCTATGCATGGCCTAAAGTTTGTGTGTCTCAGCATCTATTTTGAATCACTGCTGGGAGCAGCCTTTCAGAGGACAACTTTGTTAGGCTTCTGTCTGCAAGCTTAGCAGAGTATCTTTAATAGTATCAGGGGTTGGCTTTCTCCCATGAGATGGGTCTTGGGTTTCGCCAGGCATTGGTTGAGCATTCTCTCAATCTTTTCTCTAACTGTTCTTTTTCCCTGCACCTCTTGAAGGCAGGGAAAATTTTGGGTTGATGGTGCTCCCCTCCTTCTACTAGGAATCTTGTCTAGTTAGAGGGTGTCCTATTCAGTCCCTATGGCTCCTGTTACTTAGAGTCTCTGATATAGTCTCTTAATTTCCTCCCAGGAGCCTACCCTGACATAGGTCTTCAGCTAGTCACAGTGATGTCCCCTCCCATACTTTCTTTTTTCTCTACAGGCCCTATATCCTCCTGCCCCTGATCTCCTCAGATCCGATCTTTACCCTCATATCTCTCTTCCCTCCTTCTATCTCATTCCCTCTCTAAAACACCATCTTTGTCTTTTTTATTTTCTCTTTTGAGTGAGATTTAAGCATTCTTCCTAGGACCTTCTTTGTTACTTATCTTCTTTGGGTCTGTGAATTATAGTATGCTTATATAATACAGCTATATAATACTATATAATATAATACTATACAGCTAAAATCCACTTTTACATGGGTACATACCATATATGTTTTTCTGGGTTTGGGTTACCTCATTTAGGATAATCTTTTATATTTCCATTCATTTGCCTACAAATTTCATGATGTCCTTGTTTTTAATAACTGAGTAGAATTTCATTGTATAATGTACCACATTTTCTTCATCCATCCTTTGGGTGCGACTTCAAGGTTGCTTCCCTTTTCTGGCTATTGTGTATAAAGCTGCTATAAGCATAGTTGAGCAAGTGCCCTTGTTGTATGGTGCAGCATCTTTTGCATTTATATCCAGTAATGGTATAGCAGTCTTGAAGTAAAGTTATTTCAAACTTTCTGAGAAACCACCAGATTGATTTCCAAAGTCATTATACAAGTTTGCACTCCCACTAGCAATGGAGGAATGTGTCACTTTCTCCATATCCTCATTAGCATGAGCTGTCACATGAGATTTTGGTCTTATCTATTCGGACAGGTATAAGGTGGAATCTCAGAGTCATATTGATATGCATTTTCGTGGTGATTAAGGACATGAACATTTCAAGGGCTTCTTGGCCATTAGATATTCCTGTCGTGAGAATTCTCTGTTTACCTCTGTGGCCCATTTTTTTTAATTGGGCTATTTTGCATGATGGTGTTTATTTTTCCCAGTTCTTTATATATTTTAGATATTAAGCCTTTGTCAGATGTAGGACATCTATTGTCAGTCTGTAGGCTGTTGCTTCATTCTATTAACAGTGTCCTTGGCCTTATATTAGCTTTCCAGGTTCAAGAATTCCCATTTATTAATTGTTGATCTTAGGGCCTGAGCTGTTGATGTTCAGTTCAGGAAGTTGTCTCCTATGCCAATGAGTTCAAGGCTCTTCCACACTTTACTTCTAATAGATTTAGTGTATCTGATGTTATGTTGAGATCTTTGAACCACTTGGATTTGAATTTTGTGAGGGTGATAAATATGTATCTATTTGCATCTTCTACTTGCAAACATCCAATTAGTCCAGCAGCATTTTTTGAAGATGTTATATTTTTTCATTGTATGGTTTTAGATCTTTTGTCAAGTGTCCATAGGTGTATGAGTTTATTTCTAGGTCTTAAATTTGATTCCATTGTTCCTTTTGTCTATATCAATACCAGTACCATGCAGTTTTTATTACTATTTCTCAGGATTAGGGAACCTGGAACTGTATATCCTCAGCTCCTGAAATGTTCTCTCCTGTCCAGGAGTTAGCTGCCAGATTATTCACTGTAACTGCAGTCTCTGATCTTCTACCACTCAAATACAGTACACTCTGGCTGTTGCTATCTTGGAATCTCCTAGTTGTGGGCTTTTAGTTTTGTTTTTGTTTACTTGCTTGGTTGGGCTTTTTGTTTGTTTGTTTGTTTGCTTTTGGTTTTTTGTTTTTTGTTTTGTTTTGTTTTGCACTTACAAAATCTTTCTGTGCAGATATGGTCCTCAACTATACACAAAGAACTATAGAAAACTAAAAATGCTGAAAGTGGTAGAAATACTCTGCTCCATGGAAGAGCACACCAATTATCTAATTCTAAATGGTCATTGCTGAAAACATAAATATAAATAACATTATGCAGACTGAACAAGTTGTATTTAGGAATATATATATTATATGCAACACACACATATATATGCATTAATGAGAATTAATGATGAACGAGGCCATGAATTTGGAAGAGATCAAGGATTAGTATATGGAAGGATTTTGAGGGAGGAAAAGTAAATATAATCTCAAAAAAAACCCCATAAGTTACACAAGGTTGAAAACGTTTATAATCCAGTGATGGGAGAACATGGATACAGTAATTGTCCTGAGGTTTGCTTGGCACCAGCATTGTGGAGGTTGGGTCAAACAACTGAAACAGGAACAACAAAAACTCAGCAAGCTCCAGGTTTCTTGATACCTTCAGGGGAGTAAGACTTATAGTAATAAAGGATGACACTTGACGTTCTTCTTTGGCTTCTGCTCCTGTGCACGTGTGTACGCAATGGCATACACACACACACACACACACACACACACACACACACACACACACACAAACACACATATACAAGCAAACACAGAGAAATAGAGACAGAGACAAAGAAAAAGAAGAAAAGACATAAGTCTTGATGCTTTGCATATAGTTCAGATGCAGAAACAAAATATGTAAATTAGCATAACAGTCCAAATTTCTCCCTTACTCCCATTTTATTGGGGTATCTTATAGATAGATGGCCATGGATCTTATAGTTGCATGATACAGATGATCACCTTTAATCCCCTGTACTATGCAGAGTATTTTAGCACCATAAACAGTAGGAGGAGAAATTTTTAGTTAGACAACAGCTTGACTTCTCCATGTTCAGTGGCATAAATAAGGCATGACTTTAGCAATATTACCTCATAATAAGGTGGTAGGAAGTAACCAGTATCCTATGATGTTTGATTTGTTGCATGAAACCCCATTGGCCAATATATCAACAAGTTGTAATCTATTCTTAAAAATGCAGGTTTTATTTGTGGCATGAAATGTCTATTTGTCACATTTTCTCCCCTGTAATTAGGTGATTCATTTAGATTCATTATATACAAGCATATATTTTAGGAAGCTTCTACAGCAGTTTTAATGTTTTTCAAATGTCCTATAGTGTTAGCTTCACCCTCTATAGTCTCTCTTTTACCATTGTCTCCCAATCTCTTATCTGTTTAATCCTCCTAGTCTATTTATTCTTTTGTCTCTCTATATCAATATATTCTATTTCCCCTTGCTAGGGACATCCTCTACTCTCTCTTACCCCCTTACTAGGTATCCAGTCTCTGTAGTTATTCAGATTGTGGCACACAAATAGAAAACTTAAATATAACATTCAATGCCACATATAAAAGAATACATAAAAATTTTCTGTTTGAGGGTCTGTGTCACCTTACTCATGGATTTTTTCTAGCTTCAATCATGAAACTGCAAATTTCATTCCATGTCTCTTAACAACTGCATATATAGTGTGTAAATGTACCACATTTTCACTATCTACTCATTTGTTGATGGACATCTAGACTGTTCCTAATTTCTGACTGTTATAAATTGAGCAGAAATGAACAAGGATGAGGAAATATTTCTGTGCAGAATTTGGAGTTCTTTGGGTAGATTCATAATAGTGGTATAGCTTGATTTTAAAGTAGATAGATTCAGTTTTCTGAGTAACCAGCAGAGTGGTTTTCATAGCAGCTGTACAAGTTTACACTGCCACCAACAATGAATGACTGTTCCCCTTTCCCTGAATCCTTCCTAGAATATGCTGTCTTTGTTTTATTTATCTTGACCATTCTGACTATAGTAAAATGATATCTCAAAGTAGTTTTAATTTATATTTCCCAGATGGCTAAGGATGTTGAACCTTTCATTATGTATTTCTCAGCTATTTCTGTTCCATCATGTAGAATAATTCAAATAGATCAAAATTTATCACCCTGCTCCCCCCAAAAAACCCTCAACTGAAAGAGGAATATTCTTAATTGTGAATACATTGAATAATATATATATATATATATATATATATATATATATATATATATTGATGCTATAGCTACTAGTTAAAACATCATTAAAGAGTTGTGTTGAAATTTTGGTGGAGATTTGTGTTGAATCTGTAGATTGTTTTGGATAAGGCAGCTATTTTCACTATGTTAATCCTACTTATCCATGAGCACGAGAGATCTTTAAAGACCTTGAAAGGACAATACTCAACCTAAGTTTTTCTTGTCTCCTTGTGACTTATTGCTAGCAGAGAAGTAATTCTACATCATGTCATTACTACCAGGTATAGGCATAAGGCCAGGTTTGCTGGTTACATATTTGTTGCTGAGATAAAATACTATAACAAAAGTCATTTATGGAAAAATTAGTTTATTTGGGCTTACAGTTCCAGGGTGTCAGGCTCTGTAATGTTAGAGAAGGCACAGCATCAGGCAACAGGCACATATTGATAGTTACTCTCTTATCATTCTTGATACTGATTCTCATCAAATCAAAGTTTTAGTGTTTAAATGTTAACCAAGAATTGAAAGCTTATTTTTCAATTATTTTCAGAAATCAACAGCAAAGTATTTTTAAAATTTTCATCAATATGTTTATTTATTTTTAATTTATTAATTTATTCAGATTGCATCTAAATTGTTATCCCCCTCATTTTTATCTTCCTATTCCTCCCTCCCTCCCTCCCTCTTTTACCCTCTTCCTCTCCCATAGGTCTGTGATAAAATGGGAACCTTTTTCCCCACCATAAAAAAGCAAAATCTTTAAAATGTTAGTTTTCTGTGGTATTACCAAAATTATAATATAAAAAGAATAAAGAATTTTAATCAGAGTATTATGGTTTGTGTTTAATAGATTTACTATTATGCTATGATAAAAATATGTTAGCTTAAAATTTAATTTTCACAGAAGACTGTACCAGGTCACCCCAAAGTTAACAGTGTCTTGAAAGACTATTTTATGACTTAAACTATTCCAGTGTGGAATCATTAATGAACAATAAATGTTTGAGTTTAGAATCATTAAATAAAGCAAAATAAAATGCTTCATTTCTCTTCTTCAAATAAAAACCACACAGATCTTGATTTTCACAAGAGAGAAAATCCATTTAGAATGACAAAACAGTTTCTAAGTTGTGTTAAGATTAGTTAATATGCCACAGAATAAATTTGTCTTTAAAAATTCATTAACATTATATAACACATCATTTAGGAAATGTGACTATATTTGATTATTGGATATGGAATGATTTCAGTATAAGTACTCACTTTTTGTATAGTATATCTAACAAAGAAATAAACAATTTAGTATCACAAGAGCACTTTCTCATGTATAATGTGAGAAGCCTAATATATGCTACATAATTCATCTGGAAAAATACTCATATTGATGAAAAACTTACTATAATCTTAGTTTTTAATATTCATTTTCATATAAATAGTTAAAATTATCCTAATCAAATCCATGTGTCCAGTGGTTTCTGAAGTATTAGGAAGTATCAAGTACATTTTTTATCAGCAGTATAGTTGCTTGTCAGGATAAATCAATTGGATGGGGATTGGAATGATAAGGGAGGTCATCTCTCAAAAACAGACCAATGCTTTAATGTGTTGAATAGGTAATTCACACTTAGGGTGATGAGGGTCTATATAGGTATGAATTATGATAGTTTAAAACTAAAACATCATAAAATACTGGTTGTATAACGGGGAGTAATATGAGGCTTGGTCTAAGGAAAGAACTTTCTGATATTTCCTATTAGCATCCAGGATGAACAAAGTAATTGTAAATTTGCTTCTCTAGCAAGTAATAAAATAGAAATGGCTAGAATATATTTTCGTTTGCATTCACAGCCAGGACCAAAACATCAAGAAGAAATCAAGGCACAGATGCAAAACAATGTACTTAAAGAGCTCTAAATGGAATATAGATTTGATTCCATTTAAAACTAGAAAGTCCTGTATAGATATTTTTAAGAAAAAGAAGTGTGTGGTGTGTGCACGTGCACTCATGAGAATATGCAGGGTTTTTAAAAATTCCTTTCTGTTCCTGCACACACACACTCCTAGTAAAGTAAATTCAGAGAAGTTAATGTGATAACATTCTAGAAGGTTTCCAGTGTAAGATTTATGGGTAACACACGTTTAAAGAAAAATTATCAAACACTCATAGACAATATTGGGAAGAATGTTAATATAAACTTTTTTAAGTTGCAGAGTCATTTTAAAATCATTATCAAACATTTAAATCTCCATTAAATAAAATAGAACAATGAATCTTTAAAGGTTAGGAAATTGGTACCACTCCACATTGTATATTTCCATACTAATGAATAGCCAATTGTAAGTAATCCAAATTTCAAAAGAAAACTGGACTGGGGAGGTGTTTACAAGTGATTAGAATTTCAAAGAGCTCAGAATAAATACCAGCTCTTTGATAGGATAATTTATGCATAAAGTGGCAGGAAGAGGTGTCTGACTTGTTCTTGGAAAGTTCACACATAGCTATATTAGGACTTTAAAACAACCTTTGGTAATTTCTCAAGTGTAATGAAATCTTAGGCAAAATGTTTTTACTAAAACATTATTGACAAAAATATACACCAGGAATAAAGAATATACATACTGATTCATTATAAATAATATATCTACAGTATTTAAAAAACTATAAAATGTGTTGTGTTTTCCATGATATCCTTTAAGTTGAGTATCACCAAAATCAGTCTAAAGGAAACAGAGATGAATTAGCAATTCAGAGTAATACTTGCACTCAATGTCTTTTTTGTGGGCATCAGCTACTCACAGGAAACACTAAATCCTTGAATGTATAGAGCTATTTAGTAATCAGAAGCCCTCTAGGAAACAAACAAACCAAAAAAAGGGGGCTGAAATACCCATTGTATTGCATGGGCCAATCGAGGGTTTATACAGGTAATTTTAAACAGTTCATCTACTAACTAGCATTTTCCACAGGGTAAACATTAAAGAATGCAATAAATGTGTTTTTGAGAATAAATGACACTTCTTTAAAAAATACATGGTATTTATAGTCTAAGATTGTTCTGTTTCAAACTTCTCAGTCCTCAGTGTTTGACATTTAATTTATTCCTTTTAGGTAGACTGCTGAGAATCTAAATTTCAAAGATGTATTTTATTCTGGGAAACAAAACAGCCTGATTTGTATGGTGCCTATTGCTGGGCCAATGAAAAATTCACGAATTTAAAAGCCACAAGACTGATGTATAATAGTTGAAGAGATTCATGTGATACATCTGAGATTTTTCAGACTCTCAGCTGAGGCAGTTTGCAGAACAGTATGAGTGAAGCTCTGTTTGCACTCTTTGCCTGGGTCCTAGCATCCTTACACATGAGCTACAGTCTGGCATTTTTCTCTTCCAGAGAGCAATTCCACACTATTGCTTACATTTCAGAGCAAATGAAGTGCCTGGGAGCATACAACTGTGGCACTTTTGATTTTGGAACCATGCCTGAACAACTGTTTTTCAAAATCCTTTGGAGAAACTCTGTGGATCCTATGGTATGTAATGCAAACTAATGGCACTCTTTGTGCTGAGCCCAATGATCTGAAAGTGAGGCATTCTCTTAAAACAAATTAAACATAGCTTGCTTCTGAAAGCAAAGTCTTTTATTCATCTAGGCAAGACCTGATAAAGCATGAAGCTTGAATGATAAAAAGGGATCTGTGCAGCCTTGGGGAGGGGATTCTGGGGGATGATAGCATGCTATACAAAACACTGAAGGTCCTTGGCTAAATGCTATTCTTGTCTCTTCACCACCTTGTAATTGCAAATATTAGCATGTAGAATAGAGCTGTGGCTGAGTAGTTTGGAGATCTATTAAGTGACAGCTAAAGGTATGTGACTCTCTTGTCTGCTTTATTACCACCGGAGGTAACAGCACCCAACCAAGAGAATCGAATGCTGTTCAAAAACCAAAAGAGGTGGTTCTCAGCAAATTGAGGATTAATGCATGCTAGCACATTTCTAAGAGTGACTGAATATGGCCTCTACCAGGAAAGTTGGATTTGAAATGCTTCCACTGGGGCCTTCCTGAAAAGTTAGATACTAGTTAGGTTTCTTCCTGGGACTTCTGTGCTGAGGGTTTTATATTATAGCAAGAAGGAAAGAAAACAAATTATCTAGGACAAAACAAGACCACCACCAAACATGTATTTTATGTCTATAACTATTTGTGGAGCCAAAACACATGCTGGAAAATCATGTTTTGTGATTATCTCTGAAAGAGAGCAAAAGGCTAGTTTCTGATTCAGAGACTTTAGTTTCATGAATAATAAACATTTCAGGTAACTGATACTGACCTTGATTTTAAGGAGAAGAGAGAACTATTAACTTCCTTAACCTGGACTCAAGGACTCCTCATGCTCTGAGTAAATAATGTGCCATGGTTGTATATCTACCTCAGTGAGCAAGTGTGTCAGGCAACACAGTGTCTTAGAGTTGCAGAGTTATAATTGTACCTACCATGGTAGAAATGGTTTGCTTGCTCAATGCCTCTTCACTGGAATATCACCTCCCCTCTGTGGCCCTGAGTTTTAACATCTGTCCAAATGGCAGCACAGACAGCGCTAATGAACTAAGTAATTGGAAGAAATTAAAGTCATGTTAGATCAGGAACATAGTAAATACCTAAAATCAATTGCTATTTAATTCTTCAGCATGAAAACATAGATAGCTGAATGTGTCTGCTGTCTCACTGTCAGATGGTAGTCCAGTAAACTTATTAGTAGTTCACACAAAAGAAATAGTAACAATCTAAGAACATGAATTGTCCAACAAATTATTTATGTAGTTTGGAAATTTGTAGGTGCTCACAAAAGGATTTTTTGTGGAATGGTTAGATTTAGCAAATGAAAAAGACAGCCTGTTTGATTAAACTTGAAATTCAGACAAAGGATACTTTTCCATATACTTTTGCTCCAAATATTTCATGGGTGTAAATACATGAAATATATAATAAGAACAACTATAAAGACACATTCAGAATGATGTGACCAGTCTCCTTGGATGTCTCATAGGCACTATGTATTTACATGGTCAGATTTGAAACCTAAACTGTATGCACTAGAAATAATTCTTTTCTTGTGACTACTCAGGCCTAAATCTTCAGCTCTTTTTATTTTCTCTTCCTCTCAAGCCTTATACACATAGTGTCAGAGAATCCTCTGGGCTCTACATTGAAAATATGTGCAATATTAGAAAGTTTCAGGCAAACATTTTGTCCTTAACAACAGTCACTTTATTCTGAATAAATACTGTAACAACTTCATTGAGTTCCTTATTTATTTCTGCCCTCCAGTATGCACTATTACAAGAGCCAGAGTAAACTTTTGAAAAATAACCTAACCAAAAACCATCTCATTTAGGTTACATCATAGTTACCATATTTATCTACTAAATACATTCTATTTTTATGTAATATCTACTCAACTTAATACACAGTAACCTTCAATGGAAAATAGAAACATTTGCCTTTCATTTGTTAGTTTTTCACAGAACTCATAACACTACTTAGGATACAGGAGACACTCAGAAAATACATTTCAAATAAATAAATGAATCAGACTTGCCATGTACTAAAAATAAATGTGATACTGTCTTGTAGTATACATCTATTTCACATTGTATTTGCTGAAGTGAGGTATTAACAATATTTGAACACCATAAAGAGAACATAGTTTACCACTGAGTGTGAACCAGATACCACAATAATACATTTACTGCCTATGATATTTACAACAACCATAAAAAGTAAGTGAAGCACAAGTTTAACTAGCCCAAGGTCATCAAGTAATAAAAGTATTTAGAACAAAGTAAAATTGAAAATTACCTAACTTGAATTTCAGTACAATTTCCAGAGAATATCTATTGCTTTTTTGTGAGAGCCTGTGGTATGTTTGTGGCTTCTATATTTCAACAGAGACTTTCTTGCACAAAAATCTACTACTGCTTTGTTGCGTCTTCCTTTGCACTGAATTTAGATAGACAAAACAATTTTCAAGAAGGAAACTGTCTATTGATTGTGAAGTGATACATGGTACCCTTTTCCAATATTCCTCATTGTAACTACCTTTCTTTTCTATACATCTCTGCTTGATGTTTTAGAGTATAAATTGTACAAGTAGTTTTGTCTCTATCTGGCTTATTATATTTGCCATAATGTGCTTCAAATTCATTCTATTGTTACTAATGACAAAAATGCCTTTTTATTAGAGAATATTACATTCTAGAATTGTTCTTTCCTATCCATGGAGATGGTTTCCATGACCCTCGGAGATACCCAAATTTGAAGATGCTCAAAACACAGTATAAAATTGTTCACTATTTGTATATAAAGTATATTGCCCTGCTTATTTTTTGATCACATGTAGATTAGCTTTATAATATAACACAGTATAATGCTAAATAAACTATTAGTTATATCGTATTTTTTATTTGAAAAAGTTTTTTTCATACAATATATTTTGACATTATTTCCCCTCCCCCAAATCTTCCCAACTTCCTTAAACCACCCATCTTTATGTTCCTTTATTATCTTTCTCATTTGAAAAACAGATAAACAAAACAAGAAACACACACAACAGCTCCAACAAAACAGAAATTAAAATGAGTAAGCAAAAAACAATAAGACAAAAATGCCTAAACAAATACAACACATGTGTAGTGTGACTTCATATCTCAACTGACTAGTTTTGGTTTGAAGTCAATTTAGCAGATATTAAAATGGCTATACCTGCTTGAATCTTGGGACCATTTGCTTGGAATACCTTTCCCCTTCCTTTTAGCCTAAGGTGATTCATATCCTTCCTTGATGGTGAGATATGTTTCTTGCATTCATCAGAAAGATGGTTCCTATTTTCTAATCCAATCTGTGTTTTTATTGGAAAAAAATGAAACCATTAATAGAATATTGTTACCAATGAACAATTGCTATTCATCTCTGTTATTTTATTATTATAATGTGGGTTTGATTTAATGTTCTGGGATTACTTGTTCTTTCTTTCTTCTGTACATTCAGTGTTTTGATTATTGCCTATCTAAGGTTAAGATTCCCTCTCTCTTCAGCCCTATTCCTCTCCCCTGGATGTCTGATAAGAGGGCCTCCTCCTCCATCTTCTGTCCTCAGCCTATCAGGTCTCATCAGCCTAGCCTACATCTCCTTCCTCTGTGTGCTCACAAGACTGCCATGCCAAGGGGCAGTGATTAAGTCACAGGCACCAAAGATCATGTGAGAGGCAGTGCCCAATCTCCTTCCCCATGTGAACATGTAGAATGAGCTGGCCATTGCCTACATCTGAACAGAGGGTCTAGGTTCTCTGCTTGCAATGTCCTTGGTTGGTATAACAGTTTGTGCAGGTGCCCCTGGGTTCAGATCTGCTGGCCTTGATGGCTCCTGACCCCTCCGGTTCCTTTCATTCACCAACTTTTCCATGAAACTCTCAGCGCTTAACCAGGAGTCCAGCTATGGGACCCAGTATCTGTCCAGATTCCCTGGTGGGTGGAGTCTATCAGAGGACATCTGTGTTGGGCTAATATCCACTTATAAGTGAGCATATACCATACACATCTTTCTGATTCTGGGTTATCTCACTCAGGATGATCTTTTTTTAGTTCCACCAATTTGCCTGTAATTTTCAAGATTGTCTTGTTTTTGATAGCTGAGTAGTAGTAGTCCATCCTGTACCACAGTTGCTTTATCCATTCTTCAGTTGAGGGACATCTATCCCTGAGATTCTCTCTTACATCTCTTCTATCCTGTTGATGATGCTTGTGTCTGTAGTTCCTGTCCTCTTCCATAGGTTTTCCATTTACAAGATTGTCTCAGATGATTTTTTTCATTGCGTCTATCTCCATTTTTAGGTCATGAATCCTTTTATTCATTTCCTTCTGTTTGATTGTAGTTTCCTGTCTTTCACTAATTTCTTTAAGCCATTTGTTCAATTATTTCATTTCTGTTTTTGTGTATTACTGTTCTAGTTTGAGGGATGTGTTTTCCTCCTTTCTGGCCTCTATCATTTTCATAACCTCAGATTTGAAATCTTTCTCTTGTGCATTGGGTGTGATAGTTTCTTCAGGTCTTGCTGTGGTAGGACTGCTGGTTTCTTGTCATGTCAAATGGCCCTAAGAATTGTTGTATGTATTCTTACCCTGACATTCTTCCTGTTACGATGTCTCTGGTGTTAGCAGGTTTGGTGATCTCTAATGGTCTGGGAGTTTGGGGGTAGGTATAGACAATAAGACTTTGGTCTCATTCCCAACTCATCATTGGGTTCACTGATTCTGCTTGCTTTCTGTTTCGAACCTAGGTATCCCAGGCAGCTGGGAAGCTGGCAGAAAGATATCTGAGCAGAGAGCTGTTCTGATGGCCCTGCCAGCCTCCTTTGAGCAGAGGACAATGGACACTGGTGCTTTGTAGTCTCTAGTTCAGTCTGATACCCATGCAGGTGAAGGGCTAAACTTTGGAGAGTATGCATATGCCTTCAGGGTCCCAGAGATTTTTCTGTGGATTAGTTGGGTGGCTGGAGGCTAGACCCATCTGTACTCAACACAATGTGGATCACTCTTACCTGGAAATAACCAGCACTGGTGTTTTGAAGTTCTCAGTTTGGTCCTAAGGTTGCTGTGCATTCACTGATATCCTGCTAATAAGACACAGTGTATGATCGGCACCTCCATCTTGGATCCCATGTCAATTCACTTTTTAAGCTCTTAGAATATCATAAAATTAAACCTTTAAAAAGGATAACGATTGCTATAAGTATTTATTCAACATAATCTTGAACATGTAAGTTTTATATTTAACTAATTTGTAGAATCAATGGTAAAGTTTTGTTATATGAAACTATTGCAAGAAATTGAAAATACTTATTTGAATTACAAAAAAAAAAAAACTTAACCCTAATCATGAACAGACCAAACTATTAAGCTAACAGTATTTCTATGGGGCAAAATGATTTTATGAAGACTTTGAATTGTATCATATATTATTTCTCTTAAAACTTTAAGATCCTCTAATTACCTTATAACTATAATAGCATAAGCAAATATACTTTCCCATGTCTAAAAAGGAAATATAGTTTAGTAACTTTCCTTTGAAAAATTATGATAGTGTAGAGCAGAAGAATATCTCTAGAATACATACATACAAGTTAAATGTTTTTGATCACTTATGTTTATACTTTATAACTGAGGAGAAATAAAAGAACTGGAAAAAGGTAAACTGAAAGAAAGCTAGACCCTGATGAATAAGAAATTGTTGGAAAATAATAAATATGTTTACTGTGCAACAAAATGGAAGAGTTTTACGAGTAAAAATAATTTACACACTCACACACAAGTACGCAAAAAGGCCATGCATCTAGCCTTCACATAACTTATCCCCTTGACAATTTAATCAAGTAATGTAGTTAAGAAGCTATCATTCTTTGATAAGCAGAAGGTAGAAGCTTCCATTCGCGTTGAGGAATGTTCTTGTAGGTAAGCATTGCATGTGTTCTCATGAAATTTTCTCTATTCCTTCTCTATTATACTCCTCAAATACACTAGCTTGATTGTGAGGAAAAACTACCCAAGGTAGCCACTTCAGTTCCAAATTGTCCATGTTGAAACCTTTCCAGTTAGAAATGTGCATACAATTCACATTTATAAGGAACAATTTGATGAAGTCAAGTTCAAAGCTTGTAAGAAGTTTGATCATGAAAAGAGATTGTCTCATGAGCACTGGGCAACATATGAGTGTATTGTTCAGTTCAAAGGTTGGCCAGTGGTTGAGAATCACTGAGCAGGCAGCAAACAAGGCCTTCAGTGTCTATGCTAATGAACCCAAATGGACTTATTCTCTGGAACACCTAAAGTAAGACTCAAAAAAGAATGTTCAGTTCTTTAAAAGGTGACCCTCAGCAAAATTTGCTCAAAGAACCATGGTCTAAGGAGACATTCTGAGTTCCTCAGCCTAGAACTATGCAATGATAGCCTGTTGAGTATGCACTCATTATTTCACAGTGGATGTTCTCTTATGAAAAACAGCACTTCAGACTCTAGAAGAGTGGATAGGCATTCTTAAAATCCAATATAAGGGTTTAAAACAATTTACAAAAGAATAATGCAAATGTGATCAGGTAGAAGGCATATTCCAAGAGAGTTTATTTTTAGGGAAAAGATAAACCAAATTCTGAAGGGCTTCAGTAAAACATCATTGTATAATTCAGAATGAACTACCTTTTCAGAACTGTGACATTTTAAACAGAAGGAGGAATTTTGAATACAAACAGTATGATGAAATTGATGGATCTGGTCCAAAACATACAGTACTTCAGGTGAATCTCAGTAAATCCAATATTTCTATAACTGGTCTCCACTCAAAGGCAACCAAGGACAGAACAGTTTCATTCATTATTCAATGCAGGTAGAACACACAGCTACAGAGATGAGTTGTAGAAATGACTTATTTGAAAAGGATTTGAAATTGTGCCAGGCATTTGGAGAAGCATTTAAAGAATCGGGACTTTACTATGTATTGGATATTACTAGGAAGTGGACTATGTATTTGAATCAGTTGCATGTATTTGGGAGGAGAGCAGACCTCAGTGTCATTAAACTATGATTGACAAAAAGCATTTGATATTAATATTTGCCTGGATAGGAGAACATATGGTAGTTTGTTTATAGATAATGGTTATGTTTTGTTTTGTTTCCTTTTGATTTTGTTTTGGTGTTCAAACACATATATTGGATAAATTTTTTGTGTTGAATTATTATGGTCATAAAGTGGTGTTGAAGTCTCTGGGGAAATACCAACATCCAGTAATGAGTGTTAGGCTAACTAATAGTAGCTCTAATACATAATGATCATACCAGGCCAATTGCAAAGATCAGTCAATGCTTTTCTCTTTCTCATTATAGCCTGAACACCACTTTATCAAAATAAATAAACATATTATCTGAATACAGAAAGGTAGTTAATAGTATAAGCAGTTGGCATACATTCTTTTCTGAGAGAATAAATATCATAAGTGACAAGCAAAGCTCATGCCACAGACATGTTATTACATTATCACGACAGATCTCATATTGGCTCTTGTATGGAAGAATGTAAATGAAGAGTGTTGTGGTTAATTTAGAAGTACGGCCTAATAAATGTTTATTACTAGGCTATAGTTACTATGGTGCATTTTCTAACCTGCTATCAATCAATAAAAACACAGACACCTATTATATTATAAAATAGCCTTGGTTCACCTGAGGCAGGGAATATATTAATCCCATAAACTACCTCCCACTCCCATGCCATTTGCTTCTAATAATTTCTATCATGTTACCTCTCTTCCATAATCCCAAATATTTGCTAATTTTTATCATCTGGGCCAAGTTCTCTATCCATGCCAGCCATGTGCTTCTTCTCCACCTCAACCATGACAGTGCCCTCCTTCCTTCTATTCTTCCTCTCTCCTTCTTCCAAGATCCTTTTCCAGTGTCTAACTACAGCCCTTCCTAAGAACCTCTCTGTTCCAAAATCCCAGGAACCTTAGCCACACCTATCCCACTTGCCCTACCTGGGTGTGTCGGCTTTTTATTGTTTAAACAGGAATAAGTTTTTAGGCAAGGTTACAAACGTTTTCAAGTATGTGAGTCTGCTCATTTGAGCAGCAACCAGACCAACAAGGGAGAAATAAAATGTACTTAAATCTGTATTTTTATATAAATAGTTCAAGCCAGCTTACTCAGGAGCCTATTTTGGGATAGATTTCTTGCTAAAAGTATAAGTGTCTAAATGAGAACAATATACCCATTTTGTTCAGTACATGAAACTCTATAATTTGCCGTAGGGATAATAGAACTGTTGCACAGACAAAACCAAAGATTGTAAAAATCTGTTTACCACTGACCTAATAATAAGTCAACTCCTCTTAGTCTTTTCATATACAAGTGATTTTTTGTTGTTGAAAACAAATGAATGAGGCAGGAATTTAAAGTTAATTGGACAAACTTGCTTGCTCATTGTCAGGCTTGATTTTTGACATAAGAGGAATTAAAGGGAACAAAACAACCTTTAGGCAACTCACCTGAGTTTTGAAAAGAGGTAAAAAATTAGATTGATAGTAAGAGTTAAGAGTATGTAAAATAGTAAAGCCTCACACAATGCTTATCTTCTGATCTCCAAAATCAATGTAAAGTTTAGCAAAGAACTAGAAAATCAAGGTAAGGTAGATACATTGTCTAAGACTTGAAGAAGCCAAGGCTACTGAGGCAATAGCAGATACTTTTGGTTCTTTTGATGAACTAGGCCTAAAGCTTTTCATGTTCCTTCTGTCTTGAGAGTTCTAAAGAATGTACAAATAAGATGCGAACAATGAGATGGTACATGGACTAACATACACAACCAAATTAACAGCTCAAATATACATTAATTGGAGGTTGTGCTTCAATATCTCCAGTTTTATATTATTCTAGATAACTTCATATTTCCCTGTCCCTCCCCCTTGCCTGCATTTTGGAGAATGAGCCCTGCACCTAGCCTGGGCAGCACAGTAGAGCTGGCCCTCATGGTGAGGATGCAGATGAGCCATCCCTGAGGGTGTGAGAGCTGATCAAGATCCTCATATTGGCTGTAGCACTTGGGAGACCGGGCCTTGCTCTTTGACTGGGCAGCACAGTGGAGCTGGTTATGGAGGTGTGGGTGAATGTGACCTGGCCTGGAGCACAGGAGAGCAGAAGAACTAACCATGCCTTTTGCCAATGGCAGCAGTAGGTAGTCCACCTCTGATGGTGCTGATAAGGGAAAGATGGCAGGCTGACCAGCTCAGCTGCCAGACCAGGACCAGATGCAGGACTTTGAGTTTTCCCACCCAAAATCTTCATCATCTGTAAACTGTTGGGACACACAAATTGGATCCTGCTGATCCAGAACTGCAGGATCTTCATAACACAGAACTACATCAGGATAACTGGGTGACGTTTCTATGAGGATCCAATATTGATGGTACTAGAGAAGCCAGAAATCTCGAACCCGATCAATGACTCATTGCAATGAACACTTGCAAGTGAAAATCTGTGCACAGAGGGATATTCTGTGGGACACACTGTGACATACTACAGCTTCCACAATGAGATGTTTTCTATGCTTTTCAAAATTTTCTTTAGTGGGGAGGTTGCAAGAGCAGAGGGTACATATGAGGGTATGGGGAGATGAGTGGGACCATGATGCATGATGTGAAACTTACAAAGAATTAATAAAAAACATTAAAAAAAATAAGAAATCCTATGGCTAGTTTACCTTGTCTAGCATACTAGAATGAGTTTTTATGCCTCTCAATTTTCTTTCTTTTTGTTGCCATGTGTCAAACCTATTCATTTATCCTTTCATAATAATACTATATAGATCTGACATTAAATCAGGTGCATTGCTCATATCATTTTTAATTTTTCCAACAGTCCTGCAAAGTGTGTATTAGTGTTCTTATTTTTCAGAGGACAACAAAGGGCCAAGACTAAGTTTTCCATGCCAATGTGTTTTTCTGGAAATCACGAAGCCCTAGTTTCAACGCCTACCATTTCCAGAAGGAAAATAATGCAATGGAAACCTAGGAAATCACCAACTAAATTCAAAGTCAGGAAGAAAGAACTTACTTCTTTGAGTCATTTGCTGACCCTTCCAACTTTTCCTTTAAATGCCTTCTAACCATTTCTTGCACTTTTGGGATGCCTTGTTTACTTAGCTATCTAGCTACACTATCATTGTAATATATCTCTTGAATAACACAAATTAAAATATCGTATAAAGATATAATAAACGCCATAAATATATTGGGCTGTGGAACTGTTTAAGCATATGAATCACTTTTAATTTTCAAATTACAAAAATGTAAGACCACAAGGACATTTAGAAAGTTCCATGATACTCCAATGCAAAAGAGATAAGGGGGGAGGTAAAGAAGGAAAGGGAAGGGAGAGATGAACACTCATGATGCCATCTTCCTACACTTTCCTTTGCCACCAGCCTCTCTAGAACTATGTAGTAATTTACTAAAGGTTTTTACTAAAGTAATTTACCAAAGATTTTTATTTTTAAATCAACTATATTCCTTTTTCCATTTAGAATTATTCTGTGTTTTTTGTCTCCTTTCATAATTTTTCAGATTGTTTACTAGCAGTTGGTATCTAGCTTGTATTTGCTAGTTCTATATTCAATAATCTTAAACTCATTGACTGATGGCACATATCCCAAGTTGATGTCACTTTATTTCTACTTACTATATGATCTAAAACATTACAAATCACACATCAATTTAAAATCCAGGTTTTATCTCTTAGAAACCCTGCATACTGAAAAAATATATTATACTTTATTAGTTATTTGAGAATTTCTTACAATGCATTCCTCCTAGGTTCACCCTCCACACTTACACCCTCATTCCCTCCCCCCCCCCAAAAAAAAGAAAGAAAGAACCCCACCAAGTTCAGTTTGTGTTGCACATATACTCAATAGACAAACTCTCAGTGGCCAGTCCCTTAAAGAAAAGTATGACTTTTCCCACCCCATGCCAGAAGTCATTAACTTTGAAGAGCTATACCTAGCATCTTTATCATATTTTCAGAAGGGGTTGTTTGTTTCCTTGAGACAGCATTTTTCTGTGTAGTCTTTGCTGTCCTGAACACACTTTGTAGACCAGCCCTCAAACTTACACTAATCTGCATGCCTCTGTCTCCTCGAGTGCTGGGATTAAAGGCATGTGCCACCACACCCAGCTTTGTATCACATTTTAACAACTCCATGACTCAATTATCAGTCTAAAGACATTGGTACTACTGCAAAAGAATCTTCCTTGCCCATTAGAGCTAGCAGTACCATGGACCACAAACATCAACATAATTTCAATTAGCAGAATACATCATGGACACCAACATGGCTCAGGAGGCAACACAGACCACCAACATCAGCAAAACCTGTGGCAGCAGTACAAATCACAGACTTCAGCAGGGCCTCCAAAGGCAACACAGACAATGGAGCTTTTACAAAGAGGTTTAATCCAGAAAATGGACCATTCTCTATCTCCTTCTTCATCTTTGTATCTTGTTATTGCTCCACCACTGCCAGCACTGCCATGCCAGCCATGAAAAATATATTTAAAATATATTAAAACAAAATATAAAACAAATAGAATAACTGTTCTGATACTTTACCACATTTTTAGTTTCTGTGAAGCCTTTGTAGAGACAGCTTTCTTTTAGTCAATGGAACCTTTGAATAGAGAAAGTCCACATAGTAGCCACACCAGAAATTATGAGCTTCGCATAATTTATCAATTCCATCTTCAAGTAAAATATTGTTAGGTATGTTCCTAACTTTCTAGGAGCAAGCTGAGCAACAATAAAAGAATTTGAAAGTAAATGCAAAGAGTAACTGTGTCTTCAAAATTATATTAATGTGACAATGGCAATGGAAATTTATGGAATAAACCAAGGCCTCTGTATTTGTCTCTGGACAAAGTACAGTCTGATGAGAAATTTTGTATTCCATTCCCAGCTTTAGATTTCTTGTTATGTTATTTCCTCTTTTCCTTGTTACTTTCGACATCTGCATATAAGGGCAGGAAAGAGGTAGCTGCAATAACTGCATGGAAACATGATGTGTGACTATTTCCTGTTTGGGTGAAGGTAGACTGCATATTTAGAAAATTGACAATCTTATTTTAGCCAACCTATATTATGTGAATAACGATGCAACTTTTTAAATTAATAAGGACATTTATTTTTCTTGTGGTTACTCCCTTTAAAATAAATCATCTGCCTGATTCCATGAAAAAAAAAATAAGTGTTGGAAACAGCTCTAATTCATAGGGCAAAGCAGAAAATCTGAAAAAAAAAAAGGTCATACAAGTAAATTCCTCTTTACCTATTCATATACATGTGAGAACCCTTCTGCATAAAAACATGTGCATGTACAAGCATTCACACACAAACACACACACACACACATACATTACACAATAGGGAGAATGGGGTCCTAGTAATGGTAAAGAAATGAAAGAAGTACCAGCAAGACAATATGAGGAAGAATGCCCTAGTCACCAAATTGAGAAGAAAGCTTAATGTTTTTAAAGATTATTAAAATAATTACATTTTCAAATGAATTTCTCATTATTAATTCATATTTAAGGCTATAAATATCATGTATTACAAATCACTGAAAACTTATTTTATACTTATATAATGCCAGGGAATCTAACTTTTATAGACCCTCTTTATTATGGAAATACAAAACCAGGACTTTACTTGTTGCTTTTGGCTGTAGTTACAATGATTCAGTAGTCAAGATTCTTTTGGTGGCAAATAACAAATCAACTCAATCTAACTAAGCTGTTAAATTGGATTTTATTCTTCTGAAGAACAAGATAGAAAAGACTAGAAATTATGGGTGAGCACATTAAGTCTATGCAGATTTTCTCCTTGAATCTTCCTTCATTTGGAGGCATAAAGGAAACTGCAGCTGCCAGGGTAACCTGACATTTTGGTTGTTAATAACATAGTTGGCAGCACATTGCTCATCACGGTTTATGATACCTATTTTGAACATTCTATATTCACCACCAAATATGTTCCTCTCATCCACCAAAATGAACACTAAATGGAACTGTAAGAAATAATGAGCATGTAAAATATTCATACGTGTAAACCATTTCAGTTGGGATTTGTGGTAGCAGTAGTAAATGTGTGCTGCAGCTGTCATCACATGCTTTGTAAAATTATTTTAATCTCTCTCTGGAATTTTGGCTGTGTTTTGTCAATTTTTCCCTTCTGTTTTAATACAATGCTGTATTTCTGAATATGTGTAGATATTTTAATTCACAGATCTCAACTTCCCCTATACTCATACACACCTTCTAAAAGGCACAGATTCAATTTTGAATGATTATATCAATTAATTGGGAACAGGCTAGATTCAACTATTTTTCTAAAACAAGAAATAATATGCTTTTATCAAAACAGGGTTTTGAGAGGAAAGAAACGAAAGTGAAAACAGATGATAATAAGAGTCCTTAAAATATGTGATGGAAAATGTAGCCCAATTATGGAAAGATAAGTGCCCTATATCCAGAGAAGGTCAGTGCTGGGTCCATTTGGGTCAGGCAACATCTCGCGATGGCAAAATAATCTGTGATGAGCACTTAGAGAAGAAGAATGTCATTGTGCGAGTTAGATAAATTAAAATTTTTTCAATCCATATGGTAACTCAATAGTCATTTCTAAAGAGACAAAATAATGTTTACATTATTATCACCAGCCTAAATGTACCAGCCACGGATCATGTACTATGTGTGTCTTTTGTGCTCAGATAGGAAATAACATTTTTCTGTTTTCATAAAAGATATATATTTACCTTTAAAACATTTATTAATCTTTTTGATGTTTTTTAAGTATATAGAAAAAACACAAAGAGCTCACACTAACACAAATTAACAAATGTCAATTACCTTTTTGGGTATTTACCTCAAATTTCTTTTGAGGTATAACTATAGAGCTCTAGCAATTTTTACTGGCTACAGTGTTGACTTATTGTAAATTACCTGCCCTTGGTAGGTTTGTTTGTGTGTTTGGGTACTCGTTATCCACTTGATGACGCTGCTTGAGAAGATGGTAAAGCATTTAGGAGTCAAAGTCTCACTGGAAGAAGAGAATCACTGGTCATGGATCTATAGGTTTTATAGTTCACCTCCATTATTCGTGTACTCATAGTTTCCTGATTATGGATACACTATGATGAAACATTTCCAATTTCTGCCATCATGTCTTCTCTATCAGCATTAACATAAGCCTAAATCAACCTTTTCTCTCTTAAGTTGCTTCTTATAAGTTATTTGATCACATTGATGAGAAAAGAAAGTAATACAAGATATTGGTACAAGGAGTGGGATCATTGCTGTGACAAACATGACTATATGGTTCTTAGGCTTTTAGAATAAGCTTGTAGAAGGAATATGGATAATTTTGGAACTGTTGGCTATAAATATCTTAGAATGCTACAAGAAGTGCTGATTAAACCATTCCTGTGGGAGTTTCAAAAGCAAGAATGCTGAGATAAAAACAGACTATGGCATTAATGAAGATTCAGAAAGGAACAAGAGCTCCATTGTGAATTGAATTGCAGAACATATGTATATATTCTAGTAAAGAATTTGGCTCCATTCTATCCATATTCTGAAAAATTAAGTAAAGCTAAATTGAAAAATTAATGGACAGATTTGTTTAGAAGAGTAAACTTAAAGGTTAAGATAGCACACAGGAAACATCATATTTATTACTTACTACTCTCCTCCAGGTTTATAGTAAAAAGAAGAAAAGTTGATGCAGAAAACAACATGTGGTATTTGATGAGGAAAGGTGTGTGGGCAAGCATTTCAGGTAAAAGTGCAGATGACAAAGAATCTACAATTGTTAGCACCATTAAAAATGGTGGAACAAGACAAGGAAGAAAGAATATCCAAAAGGAAAGACTCCATTTTATGAATTGCAAATTTATGTCAATGGATATAGATAGCCTAACTAAGAATACTGTGGAGGGAATTTCTTTCTTGAAAATAACAATCTATGAAAAGACTCCACCAGGATCAGCAAATATGGGACAAAACAACTTTCAACTAAATTTCAACTGTTAATAAAACTTAGAAGTATCACACATGGCCTTCTATGAATGAAAGATGCAAGAGTGAAAAAGTCATGGATCATAAATCTTTGTTTCAAGGTTTCTAAAGGCTACTAAAATGGGAAAGTATAATACAGATGTGAATAAACTGTCTGCATATCTACAGAAAGAACATTATATAATAAAACTATACTAAAGCAAGAAGGCAAGAATATTTCTGTTGCCTGTGAATAACAGCCAAACTGAATAGTGTTGCCAGCATTTCTAAAAAAAGCTAGACAAGTAAGAGGACACAATGAAGAGACATACAAAAGAAGAATTTTTCATTCTATTATAAGGACTTGTACTCACAGCAGTATGATATAAGTGATCAAAATCCAGGTAACCTACAAAAACACAGCCAGCAGGATATGTTGACAAATTAAATGTTGGGTTTGAAAGTAATAGAGACGACAATAATGACTTCAAGTATTTAGTGCAGAACAACTAAAAGAACTGTGCATATTTAACCAAAATATTGTAGAAGGTGGAGATTTTTTGTGAAATCAGGACTTTGTTTAAGGTATGCTAATTTGGAGTTATCAAATAGGCATCATTAAGCAACTGTATATATGAATTAAGCAGTTGGTATTATGCCTAGAATGGTGAACATGCCTTTAAATCCTAGCAGCTGGGAGGCAGAAGCAGGTGGATATCTATGAGTTCAAGGTCAAACTACAGTAAGTCTAGGCCCCGCCATGGCTAGATAGTGAGATATTGTTTTTTGTTTGTTTGTTTGTTTTTTAAAAAAGAGTTTAGCATTATAATGTCAGTAGGAAATATAATTGTAATAGTAACTACAGTATAGGTAACTTGTAAAGCCATAAGAATGAATGAAATGATATAAGGATAAAATAGGCATATGAAAATAATACTCAAAGATCAGGATTTCATTGTTTAAGTATTTGGAAATAAAGGAGACAAAAAATTCAACCATTGAGACTGATAAAAAGTAGACAATTTAGTGAGGTTATTTTACCAGAAACCAATTAATAATAGTATTGCAGGGGCCAGTTCCTGGGTCCCAGTTCTGCCTGCATGTGGGACTCTGCTGGATAATGTTGAAGTCTGACTTCTCAGATAGCCATTTTTGCACTCAGTCCATGTTAGTGGACTCTCATTTCTCAGAGAGATTCCAATTTCACCTGGTCTGATAACTCCTGATCTTGTAAGGAGCACCACCTAGCCCTCCAGGAAAATTACAGGCCCAACCCTTTCTTGATAAGGAACTTCTTCAAGTACAAGAAATTCCTGCAAGTACCTCATCCTATGCTGAGGAGATCTTAGATTCTAGCAAATAAATCCTAATTGTACCCAGAATTCATCATTTTACACATAGGATAATTAAATACTGTTTTCTCCTTCTTGTGATAGGGTCCTGTGTTACTGCCTGTAAATGAGGTACAGTACATTGAATGTAGATTAAGTATCCTGGTACACTTATCCCTAGTGAATCAGACACATTCACTGTCAAAAACCTTCCCCTTTTGTCCAAGGTTCATAAAGGTTGGGTGGCTTGCTGGGTACACTATCATGCTTGCTCTCTTGCTTGCCATTCTTCCACCAGGACCGTCTGAGACTCCATTTACTCTGCGGGGAAGCCCTGCTGGATGCTCGGTGGGCATCATTTACTGTTTAAAGGCCTCTATCATCTCCATAAGATTTAAGGTCATTTTCCTGCACAGTACTGTACCTCATTTACAGGCAGTAACACAGGACTCTATCACAAGAAGGAGAAACCAGCAATAACACTCTGCCTTTGCAGCCACTGGGGCCTGCAACACCACTGCTGCTAGCTCGGTGCTGACACCCGGTGAAGCACCACCAAGCATATTTCTCACTGGACTTGCCGGCTAGCAGGTTTCAGACATCTGCCTGTTGCTGCTGTTCTTGGATGTAATACTTGGTATCTTCACTGCTGGTGGGGCTACAGAGTCTCCACTGCCATCAGAGACCTGCAGTCTCATTCTAAAATAGCTTAAACTGTAGCAACTCATTTTCTACCTCCCCTGGAGAGGCCAGGAACCCAGCTTAGTGCCCAGGCCACGAGCTTCACCCTAAAGCACTCTATGCTGCTTTTAATTAATGATCAGGACCTTTGAACCTTCGACCTGGAGGTCGGTCAGTTCTTGTCCAGTGGCAATCAGCACCTAGACCAGACCTCCAGAAGTGTCATGCTACCTTCTGCAGGATGCTGAATGGCACCTGCAGTCTCAGAGAAAGCAGTCATTGGAGACTACTAGCAGATCTTTCCCTGAAGTTCCAGAGGCAGCAGCTATGGGGGCCTACCTGTAGCAATACGATGTGTTATGTGACTTCTGTGGGCCAGTTTCTGGGTCCGAACTCTGACTGTAGTTCCAGAATCAGCAACCTTCAGTAACTAACGGAAGTGACAGCCATCAGAAACCACCTGCAACCTCCAAGTCTGCAAACACCAGGGACAACCATGTGGCTAAAAGACAGTGTAAGAACACACTCAACAGAATGCAGCTACTCTATTACAAAAAGCCCTGGATATCCTAACACACCTGAAGTCCAGGAAAATGACCTTAAATCTTATCTTATGGAGATGATAGAGGCCTTTAAACAGTAAATGAATAACTTCTTAAAAGAAAATCAAATGAAACAGGTGAAGGAAATCTCTTAAAGAAATAAAGGACAATACAAGTAAACAGATGAAAGAAAGAAATAAAATTGTTCAAGACCTAAAAATGGAAACAGAAGCAATAAAGAAATACAGCCTGAGGCAATGTGAAGATAGATAGCCTGGGAAAAAGATCAGGAACTACAGATACAAGTTTCACCAAAAGACTACAAGAGATGGAAGAACATTTCAGACATAGAATATGGGATAGAAGATATCAAAACGTTGATAGAAGAAAATGCTAAATCTGAAAAGTTTCTAACACAAAATATCCAGGAAATCTGGGACACCATGAAAAGATCAGACCTAAAAATAATAGGAATAGAAGAAGACGCCCAGCTAAAGGCCTAAAATATATCCTGAAAAAACAGAGTAGGAGAGGGAGTGAGGAAACAAATTAGGATGGGGATCAGACTAGTGAAAAGCAGTGGTGGGAGGACAGATGGCTTGCAGAGAGAAGAGAAACCATTGGCGGGGGCATCTGTGAGGCAATCTAGACACCAACAACAGGGTATGCTCCTGAGAGGATATGGAGATGACTCTAGCCGAGACTCCTAGTACTATGGGTCATGGAGTCTGATGTGGCTTACCTGTAATTAGACAGGACTCTTAGTGGAGAGACAGAACACCAATCCCCCCACAAAATCTTTGACCAAAAATTTATCCTGCCTACAAAATGTGCAGGAATAAAGATAGATTAGAGATTTAGGGGATGTCCAACCAATAGGTGGCTCAACCTGAGACCCACACCATGGGAGAGATTCAACCTCTGACATGATTAATGATACTTTGCTATGTTTGCAGACAGGAGGCCTAGCTGCCCTCTGAGTGGCTCCACCATGCAGTAGGTTGAAACAGATGCTGAGAGACTCACAGCCAACCATTGGGCCAAACATAGACAGTCTAGTGCAAAAGTGGTAGGAAAGATAGAAGGACCTGGAGATGGCAGGAGCTCCACAAGGAGACCAACAGAGCCAACTAACCAGGGCCCAGAGGGGCTGGTGGAGACAGAAGCTGTGGAGAGCCACAGAGCCCTTTGTGGACCTTGCCCCAAGATGGCGCCTGGCATGCAGCCAGAACCGCCTCGATTTAGACAAACAATCCCTTATTTGGAAAAGGCCTGCTGCTTGCATTAGCTCCGCCTCTACGAGCCTATCAGCATGTGAGACGTGGCTTAGTGTGATTGGCTGTTTGGGTGGTATAAATAAGCGTGATGAAAGTGGCTCAGGGGATTCTCCGAGAAAGAAGAAACAGAGCCTAAATAAACCACTTGAAAAAAGAACTGGTGGTCGCGTCTTTCTTGCTGGTCGAGCGAGGCGTGACAAGTGGTGGCCCGTACAGGGACCCGACTCCTCCACCATTAAGTTCAGAACTCCAAATGGTCAGGGATTGCTGGTGGGTAAGTTCCTGGTAATTGGAGCTTACGACCCCTGGGGAAGGGGAAAGTCCTCGGGAGGGAGCTAATTCTTAAGTCTCCGGAAGGGAGCCAATACATGAGGTTTATCGAGGAAAAGAAAGTGAAAATATGGGTGCGTCACAGTCTCATCTGGTTTTCGCCGCTCTTCAAGAGCTGTTAAAATCAAAAGGAATCAAGTTAAAGAGTAAAACCTTGGAAACCTTTTTGTCAGAATGTGATACCGTAGCCCCCTGGTTTGCTGTATCAGGTCAACTAACCTCCCAATACAGTCCAATCCTTTTAACAATTGGTTCCTTTGTGGGGTCAATGGCAGCTGTAATGATCTGACGCCAATGGCCATGATTAATAGAGGAGCATTTGATAATGCTACTTTCAGCTGGAATACTTCTGACCTTTTTGAAACTTCTAATGCTTTAGTGGCTACAGGACGCAATGTTTCTTTTGGCCCTACTCCTGTATGCATTTGGCCACCACCTTAGAGGTTCAGACTGACATAAATGCACACTAGAAAGGTGGCATCATGATTTTAAATCAACGCATTGATCCGGTACAAGAACAAGTAGATATCCTGTTACAGGTGGTTCAGCTCAGATACAAATGGAAATGTCAGGGTTATGTATTACATCTGTGCCATATAACAATTTTACACGAGCTGCTAATAAGTCTTTCAGCTTATCTCCAGGAGAACTGGTCCACAGAGTTTGAACATACCGTAAGAGATCTGTGCCTCGCCATTGTCACTGTGAATTCAACGCGAGTAGATCCTCCCATGGCATTGGGCTTCTCCCCCTGGATGTCGGTGGCTATGAACCACCTGAAAGAATGGGCGGGAATAGGAGCTCTGGGGTTCTTGATGCTTGCAGTATGTGTGGTATGCTTTTGGTGTATTTGTTGCTTGCGTGCGTCTCAGACACGTACTCAAATCATGATGGCTCAGGCATTTGCAGCAGTTGAGGCAGGGCAATCTCCACAAGTGTGGTTGTCGGTCCTGAAAAATTGATTACCTTGTCACGCTCAGTGTACAAGACAAAGCACTGCACAAGAGGTACATTATTTACAGTTAATGGCCTCCTGGGGAGCAAGTCTGATTACATGTGGGTTGGTACCCCAGAACCCACCTCCAGAAAAAAGGTACCGGACGGGTCCAGTGCTGAGCCAAGTGAACGGCTTTGGCTGAGTACTGTTGTACATCAGTGTCCATTCAACAAGACGGGTTCAACACTCAGTCTGGTAGTGGACTTAGATTGTGGGCTGTTATACATCAGTGTCCTCCTGGAGATCAGACCTCTACTCTCACCTGTTGCGTCAGCGCTAATAAAACAAAAAGGGAGAACTGTGGAGAGCCACAGAGCCCTTTGTGGACCTCACCCCAAGATGGTGCCTGGCATGCAGCCAGAGCCGCCTCGATTTAGACAAACAACCCTTTATTTGGAAAAGGCCTGCTGTTTGCGTTAGCTCCGCCTCTATGAGCCTATCAGCATGTGAGACATGGCTTATTGTGATTGGCTGTTTGGGTGGTATAAATAAGTGTGACAAGAGTGGCTCGGGGGATTCTCTGAGAAAAAAGAAACAGAGCCTAAATAAACCACTTGAGAAAAGAACTGGTGGTCGCGTCTTTCTTACTGGTCGAGCGAGGCGCAACAAGAAGCACCAACCAAGGACCTTGCATGGACTGGACCTAGGTCCCCTACAAAGATGTAGCAGACGGAAAGCTCAGGCTTCATCTGGGTTCCCTCATAAGGGGAGTTGGAGCTGTCTCTGACATGGACTCTGTTGCCTGCTTTTTGATCACTTAACCCTGGCAGGGCTGCTTTGTCAGGCCACAAGGGAAGAGGACATGAACTGAATCCTGATGTGACATGATGAGCTGAGGTGGGTGGGTAGGGGGCTCCCCTCATCTGAGGAATAGGGAAGGAGGACAGGAGAATGAGGGAGGAAAGATGGGACTTGGAGGAGTTGATAAAAAAAAGTATTTTAGGAAAGAGACAACAATCAAATATAACCACTGTTCCTGAAGGATCAAGTAAAAAAGATGAAATAAGAACATAGCATAGAATGAAAAATAAGGAAGCAATTTGGTAACATTACATAGTTGATTTAAGGAATCAACTGTTTTCATCATATAAGAACCATATTCTATCAAAAGAAGGAAGATAAAAATAGATACACATCAAAACATTGAGCCCACGTTGCAGAACTCCTAACAACTACTGGTCTATTAATCCTGAATCCAGTTCTGACAGCTACCCAATGACTTTACATAGCACTCAAGGTTAAAATCTAAGACACATATGAAAGTCTACCAGACCTCAGAGTCACCTAGGGATTCTCACCTCTGTCATGGTCTCTTCCGTACATTCTATGGTCAGAGTTATGGATTTTCTTTAGTTTCTTCAAAGTTCTCCATTCCCTTACTAATCTGTCTTTTTAAAAATTTGTTCACTTTACATCACAATTGTAGGCCCCTCCCTCATTTCTTTCTGGTCCCACCCAACCTCCCTCATACCACCTTCCCACCTCATATCACCTCCCCCTTCCCTAGTCCTCAGAAAAGGGCAGCCCTACTCCTCTAACATCTGACCTCAGTCTATCAAGTCTCATCTGATTGCCTATATACTCTTCTTCTGTGGCCTGGCAAGGCTTCTGTGCCAGGAGGAAGTGATCAACATGTGGGGGTTCTCTACCACTCCTGAGCATATACTGGAAAGATGTTCCACCATACAACAAGGACATTTGCTCAACTATGCTCATAGCAGCTTTATTCATGATAACTAGAATCTGAAAACAACCTAGATGTCCCTCAGTAGAAGAATGGATAAAGAAACTGTGGTACACTTACACTATGGAATACTACTCAGCTATTAAAAACAAGGAAATCCTGAAATTTTCAGGCAAATAGAACTAGAAAGGATCATGCTGAGTGAGGTAACCAAGACCCAGAAAGACATGCATGCAATATACTCACTTATAAGTGAATATTAGCCACATAATACAGGATAACCACACTACAGTAGAAAGACCTAAAAAAAAAATCCCTAAATAACAAGGAGGACCCTAGGTAGGATGCTTAATGCTCATTCAGAAGGGCAAATAGAATAGACACCAGAAGCAGCTGGAGAGAAAGAATAGGAAGGGAGCCTACCATAGAAGTCCTCTGAAAGACTCCACCCAGTGGGGGATCCAAGCAGATGCTGAGACTCATAGCCAAACTTCGGGGTAGAACACAGGGAGTATTAGGGAAGAGTTGGGAAATAGAAGAACCTGGATGAGTCAGGAGCTCCACAAGGAGACCAATAGAGCCAACAAATCCAGAGAGAGGAAGGGGTGCTGCAGAGACAGATGACCAACCACAAATACTGAGTGGTGAGCACCTAGACCCTCTGATCAGACATAATAGTTAGGCAGCACAGTCTCCTTGTGGGTCTCATAATATGAGGAGTAGGGTCTACTTCTGACTAACCTGTCTTTTAATAAGCTTTTCTTTCTGGCATGGAGCTAAAGTATTTCTTGTCCCTCCTTTTTCAACCTCAGTGAATGACGTTTCTTCCAAAAGAGCCTATTCCATTGTATTATGTATTATTGTTTAAAAGGTCCATACCAGTTGTAATCTTTCCACTGAGTGGGCTGTAGTCTGGTTAAAGTGTGAACACAGGAAAAGGAGAATGCATGTTTCCTACTCCAATTACAGACTCTCCAGTGCCTAACATGATATCTAGTCAATAAGGAAAATTGCACTTAAAGAAATGAATAAAAGAAAGAAATGACACAAGACAGTAAATTATGCTAAAGAAAACTACATGTTTCAGATTTATTTCAATAATTATCTAAAAGATAGAGGAACTATTCTAAATATTCATCAATAGAAATGCAGTATAGCCTTAAGAACTAAACATATATGCACATTGTAAAGATCGTTCAGTTGCCAAATATTCTGTATTTAAAAGTAGTCTGTTGGAAGGACAGCAAGTTACCAAGAAGAGACTTGATACCCTATGAGCATATACAGGGGGAGGTAATCCCCCTCAGGAACAGTCATAGGGGAGGGGAATAAGGGGAAAATGGGAGGGAGGGAAGAATGGGAGGATACAGGGATGGGATAACAATTGAGATGTAACAAGAATAAATTAATAAAAAAATTTTTTTAAAAAGTAGTCCTTTTTTAAATCTACCAATTTTTTTAATGAGATAGTGGTCAAAATGCTATTTCTCTGAAAATTATAAGAGAAAGATGCATTTTTTCTACCTAAAATCAAACTTTAAGCAGGAAAATAGAATATTCAATATATTCTTAATTAAAAACTATTTGTTTAGCTCAGATTTAGGTGAGTAAATGAAAGTTAAAGTTCTGGGGAGAAAAAAAATGAAGAAATTACTACACCATAATAAGTAGCCAAATACTAAAGCACACTGTTTATAGTGCATTACTGGATTATAGGTGATTCTTAAACTCTTTAATAATTGTCTTAAACTCCAAGGTCAGTTCATGTCTGCTTATACCTCTGTCCTCAAAAATGGTGCTTTCAGGATCTCTCGTGAATTACCAATGGTAAACAAGTAACCTTCTTGCTGATGGACCTTATCTTGACACTACAGTGAGTGTGGAAAAAAGTCTGAGTAAAACAGAGTAATTGTGCTGGCTTTTCATCTGGAATGTAACTGAAGTGGAAGTCAAGATGAATAACAACAAATGACTCAAGTTAAGAGGCTGTTTTGAAGGCATTATAGTTTACTCAAAAAAAAAAGAGAGACTGAAATATGAAGATTCATTGAGGTACTAATTATACGGTTTATTTTATGTGTTACTCTGGGCTTTTTTCCTGAAATCCGTGTAATTTAATAATTTATACTAGGTGGGATATAATATGTATCCACCACCAAATATTATTAGATATTAGAAATGTTTTATTATTAATAAAAGCATTACATATCATCTGTGAGTATTAATAAAGCTGAAAAATATGCTTCTTGTCCTTTGATAAGAGCCAACAAAAGAATAATTCAAATTGTTGGAGATATATAATTCAGTAACAGGAAATTTGTGTGGCATGTAGGGGACCTAGATTCAATCCCCAGACCTGAAAAATAAATAAAATAAAACAAGACAGTAATTCAACAGAACAATAATATGCAGTGATAGTTTAACAAGCGAAACTCCTAGGCTATTATTATAAAATTATATACTGAAGATCAATTCTCTTCCATCCATTAAATGTAGGTTGATCATTATGGCAAATTCCAGTACCAGAAGGCTGAGTGTGGATGGTGAAGGTTGTTGAAGACTGGCATAAAAGCACTTTGTAAATCAATAAATGCTTAAAACCTACTGAGAAGATGGTAAAACCTACAGCTGCATGAAATGGAATTTGTTAAATCCCAAATTGTTTGTGAATAAACGTTTTATAAAATGTACTGTGATGGTTTCTAGTTCAGTGACTTCATAAAGCCAGCTATGATTTTCAAGCAAACCACTTGACCACATTTTATATTATTACTGCAGAAGGGAGCATCCCACTTGCACACTTTCAAAGAATTGAAAAGATTATGATAAGACATCATGCAATGAGTCTCCCAAGCAACGTGCTTGGAAGGAACATTATATTTCTCTATTCAAGAGGATGGAATTTTCTGTGTCTTCTTCAAAGTAAACCTCTCTTCCAAAGAAATGGTATTGAAGTTTTAAATTTTCCTACTAACCTCAAACATAATGAGCAAATTTAAAAATACAACTAATTCAAGTCACCTACATTTAGTAAAGCAATATCTAAAAAAACCTTCTGCACCCTGAATTATAATTATGCATCGGTGTTCTAGAGCAGACTAGATGATTATTTAGTAGCAATGTCAAAAAATTAGAAAAGATTTCTGTAACAGTAACATGCAGAATTCACTAGGGGAGTATGTTAAAATGTAGATCTGGCAGTGTATGGGCTAGGCTGACATTTTGCATGTCTAACAATCAACAATCAACAAGGGAATGATCCTGATACCCTGGATCATGTTTTGAGTAGCAAGATATTCCATCTGTGTTTACTCACATTTGGCATTTGAATCAATTATCTATAGTAATTGTTAAAAATTCATAATTCTATCCTCCAGATGCCAAGTATTCCTAAGAGTAGGCAAAAACCAAACATTACATATCTGGGCAAGAAAAGAAGTCCCGTATTCTGAACCATTCTTTACACAGTGTCTAGTCATAAGAGGGAACAGCTTAATAACTGAAATAACTGATTATGTGACTTTGGATACATAAGCCACACTAAAAAGCCCCAAAGATATTTCTTGAATTTTGAACACTGAAGAAAAGTCCCAGTTAAATGTCTGTTTTCTCATCGTCTGTATAGCCTTGAGTGTACCGACACTGGTTCTGCATATTTCTTCAGAAATACACACACACACACACACACACACACACACAGAGAGAGAGAGAGAGAGAGAGAGAGAGAGAGAGAGAGAGAGAGAGAGAGAGAGAGAGAATATTTTACAGCTCTTTTCAGACACCTGAATTCTAGTAAAACTTCCACTGAAGACTGTGCATGCACTGTGGGCCTCAGTATTCTCTCTTGTGTTAGAAGATCACACCAGTAGTGACTTATTTTTAATAGTACTTTATGCTCACTTTTTAAAAGCATTACTCCTAAGCATCTGCTTCTTGAATTGCTAATCCGTTTTATTTGTTTCCTTCCACTTGATTATCAGAACGACCTTCCTTATCTAGTTCTCACTAATGACCTTCAGGCACATCAGCAGAAAAGAAAATAAACAAATACAATAGATGCTAAATCACATTCAAGCTACAAGTTGGTTTTTTTTAAAGAAGCAATAGATAAGATTCAAAATCCACACAGCATTGAGCTATATTGTTTTCTTCTTCAAATGTCAGAAGTATTAGTATAAAAGTAACCATGATCCAACCAGGAGTCATATTGGAAATTAGGTAATTAGTTGCCTTGGACAACTAAGAAAAATGTTAGCATGGAATATAATGATCCTTTTCTTAAATACATTGTTCTCCTTTCTATTTCCCAGAAGAATGATTCTAAAAGTAAAATGTATTCTTGGTGCTGTCTTCGATTCAAGTGAATAGCTTAAGATAAATTTATATTATCTGAAGGTATGTGGGGATTTCTCTAGTGGCCTTATATAAATCACTTACCAGGTGATAAATCCATTACAAGCCTTGAAATGATCTGTATGTAAAAATCTCAAAGAATTGTGACTGGAACTGCTTCACAACTGTTTGAAATTTGAAGTGAACACATACTAGATATAATTCAGTTATATTTCATGTTTAGCTCTGTTTAAACTTAATATAACTAGGTAGATAAGAGTTAGGAGATATTAAAGCAAGTAAGCTATTGAGGTTTTCTCTCAACTAGTAATTGATTGTCCATGTACTGACACAATGAATAGTTTGTGGCTGATGGGTGGTAAGCAGTACCATCAAGCCCATCAATTGACTAGGAATAGATGTCTGTTCCCATCATCCATTAGCCCTGTGATTTCACCATGTTGTTGAAGAACTAGCTTGCTTACACTGAATGAAATATGAGACTTTATTAAGATTTGTGTACATTTTTAAATTAAAGGGCTGAAAACTTGTGCCTTTAAATCAGCAATGATGAGAATATTTACACCAAAAAAAATCACCAAACACTACAAATTGGAGCTTTTCATTATATTTATTTCTCCCTCCCTTCTTTTCTTCCTTTCTTTCTGTCTGTCTTCTTTTTCTTTTTCTTCTTGTAATTCTCTCTCTCTCTCTCTCTCTCTCTCTCTCTCTCTCTCTCTCTCTCTCTCTCTCTGTTTGTGTGTGTGTGTGTGTGTGTGTGTGTATGGGCCAGGATGTAGAAAGCACAGCTATTTCTCCAACACATGTCTGCCCTGCCTAACACTATGTTCCACATCATGATGATAATGGGATAACCTAATGAAACTGTAGCTACACAGTTAAATGTTTTTCTTTTGTTGTTGTTAATTTACAAGTACAGTCTAATAATGTCTATTATTAGGCCTAAACTTATTATTATTATGTCAATATAACTTGCTATCCATCAAGACACAGACGCCTATTATATTTTCAAATAGCCTTAGTTAACCTGGGGCAGGATATCAGTCCCCTAAACTATTTCCCATAGTGCGGCAGGTATGGGATACCTGCGCCCAATCCCATGCCATCTGCTTCTAATAATTTCTATCAAGCTACCGCCCATCCATAAGACTTTTTGTGGCCACAGTGTCTCTTCAGAGAAATAGAACAGTTATTAAGACATATACAATTTTCATAATTATATAAGCAATTTTCAGTTAGCATTCAAAATAGCTGCTAAATAATTGAACTTTGTTGAAATTTAAATAAATCATAAAAGCTTTAATTAGAGTAATATTAAATAAATAATATATAATAGATAAAGCCAAGGGAATCATACTCAACACAGAGTAGAGATCCTAGCACAGAAGTGTTTATTGCACTATTCACAATAATCAAAACATGGAGTCAGCTTAAATATCAATCAAAACATGAATGAACAAGATAACATGGTCCTTATAAACAATGCCATTCTAGTCAGTCTTCAACAAGGATGAAATTGGGACTAGAGAGATACCTCTGTGTTTAAAAGCATTTATGGCTCTTGCAGAGGATTGAAACTCAGTTCATATTGTCCTTGCTGGGCTGCTCACAACCACCTATAGCTCCAGGGTATCTGATGACCTGTTCTTGACTGTAGGAGTACACAGGAGTTCTTGACTGTACATACAAAGAGAAAGACCACATATATACACATAAATGCAGATTTAAAACTTAGCCTTTAAAAAAGAGTGAAATTATGTCATTTGCATGAAAATTAGAGATGAAATTAGAGATATAATGTTAATGTACATATACACATATTTACCTGTATGTGACATGACAATGATAAAAAGGGACTACTTGGAAAGAGAGAAGGTTAAGAGAAAGTAATAGAACATGAATAAAGTAGGTCTATGACATACAGAAATGAATTATCCCTATGAAAGTCATTAATCTTTACAGTGGACAGACATTAATAATAATTATTTAAATAAGAATTAAGAGTTTTCTTGATTAAATATATCAAAATTGACAAATAACTAAAAAAATCACAAGACTCTTTATGGTCTATTGATTTGTTAACAATTATTTGATAAATAGTAAAATAAATATATACTTAGCTCCAATTATTATATATTTGTAAACAGACTATTTCTCCTTTATATTAGAGAAATATTTTCATTATTATAATCATGGTTCTATGCAGATTATGTCATTTAAAAATAATAAAATATTAAGTTTTTTGATTTAAAGTGTATAAAATCAGAGTATTTAAAATTTTAGTTGTATACATATATTATTTGTACAAATACTTTTAACATACTTATAAAATTAATTTTCATTTAAACACTCAAAATACCTGCTAAATAATTGAACTTTGTGGAAATACAAATAAATCATAAAAGCTTTAACTAGAGTAATATTAAATAAAACTTCCCATTCCAGTTTTTACTTTCCTTGTTTTTGTTCATGCAGAGAATACAGACATTCCCCGGGGATCCATAGGCCATTCCAGCCAAAGAAGCACGTAGGCATACTACAGGTTTTTACCTCTCCATCAGTTTCTCCAAAACCAGTTCCCCAATTCCTACAGGAGATAAACCCAGAGATATGTCTGTTAGGTGAATCTAGAACCTGTCAAGGAGATAATAAATGATTTGTTTCTATACCTATCTATGCTACTTTCTCCACAAACCTGAAAAAAGATTATTGTATATAAACAAAGGCCCTAACATAGAGGGTGTCCTTTGGGAACCCAGGCATATTATCTATAGTCTATGTATAGAAGAGACTTGTTTTCCATGCTTTAATTGTATATAAAACAACTAAATATTTAAATTATAATAAAACTGTGAATTGAGTATATAAAACAATGCAAGATAATTAAGCAACTATCAAATATTTTTTTCAAAATAACCTGAAACTCATATGCTTACAGGTGTTTTCTAATATACTTTTGACTTTGAACCGTTTATTCATGCTGTTACTATTTTAAATTTAACATATTTATTTAGAATAAAACATATACAGTTGCTTTTCATATTCTCGCATTAAATGAAGAGACTTCAGCATAATGGATGACTAACTAAAAAATGCTGTAACCTTTTGTCACTTAGACTTGAAGACAATTCAACACATTTTCTTCTTTTCATCTTTGTTTTTTTTTTTTTTAAACCACATATCTTGGGTATCAATTTGTGCGGATTTATTTTTCCAAGTACATAGATGATTAGTTAACACAAAAATTGAAACCTGGAAGTTTGTATTATAGACACTATACTGAACAATACATGTCAGATTAAGATAGTTGATTTTTCCCAGAGTTTCCTTTAAAATGAGATATCTCTGTCCCAGGTGCATTATGTCTAGAAGCCAAGTTTGGTAAGAAATAACCAATGATATACAGAACACCTTTGATAAATTTAATTGTTCCATAGGTCGGTAGAGGCAATTTTTTCATCTAGGTATTTATTAATTATAGCCCAATATAAATGACATATTAAGATGTCTAAGTGTCATATTTGGGAACAGACTATATTAAGAAAATATTCCTTTAACTTTTCTTGGGAATGTACAAGCAAATATCTATTCATTTCAGATAAAGTTTCAGGCTAGAACACACTATATTTTTGTTAAAGACCAAGTTGGTGAACCAGTTGGTATACTTATAAGTGCTAATTAAGCACCTCAGCTATTTGTCCCCAGTCTATGATACTTCTGGATTTTGGTACCAGATGATTTAAAAAATGAATTACAAAGTAAAGTAAAAGACATGACTACTCCTAGGTATGCTGGAAGAGAAACTTTATTGCAGATAATAGGAGAGTTCAGAATGGTCATGACCCTGAGCCACGTGAGGATAGGGGAAAAGGAGTGGTGAAAGAAGGTGGAGCAGGCTTAAGTCCCAAAGGTGCAAAAGAGGTGAGTAATCAAAATGTCTGGATTATATACAGAAAGGGCAGCCCAGGCCCCTATGCTGGAGAGTTCAGTATAGAGGGCTGGTATGCAACCACGAGTACCCTGTAACAGGTATGGACTCAAGAATGCTGGGAGAACTTGGCAGCCAGGGCTGCTTTGATACGATAGATACCTCAATCATTTGGGCCAGGTTTGAAACCTAATGTCAGGTAGGGGTTACTTACATTGTGAATGGTTTCAACTTGTATCACTGCAAAATCCTACCCCACCATGGATAAAAATGTTGTCTTGGAGTCCCCCTTTTAGTTAACCTTCTATTTCCTATATATTCTGTGTTAAGATGACTTGCCTCTGGGGGCAGGTGTAGGGCAGGAAATATTAATAGCCTAAATTTCAGAGGATGGTCATGTGATCTTCATTCATCTACCAGGGAGAGTCCTTACCATTTGTATAGACCCAACTTCCTTTGTATTGTGGTCATGGTTATTTGGCCAAGGTATTCTCTACTACAAGATAACAAACATTATGGTGAGCATATTATGTTCAAAGAAAAACAGTGAGCATATTGAAACTATGTCAGGGGTCCTAGGCCTGATTATTTGCTGGAAACACCAGACCAAGGAAAGATCATAACTCTCTCATGTGGACCCTGGATCTGTTGTCCATCTGCCCACTCATTTATTCTTCTAGACTTGGTCCTGCTTTTTTGCCTCTATAACCAGATCAGGTCCACGGCTCCACTCTCAAACCGGTGACCCTCAGAGGCATGCTTCACAGCAGCAGTTTCTTCTCTATAGTTGGTTTGTTTATCTCATCAAGACAGACTCTATTTACATTACTTTTGATCTACTTCTGAAATCTGTTTAAACTCTGCTATTGCCTTAAACATTTTGTATAATTCTATAATATATAGTGTGTAGTATATAATATGAAAATTAAAATCAGTAATAATATTGGAATAAAGAATCCGGTGTTTGCCTTAACCAGGTTACCAAAGAAAGTGGTATAATCTGGTAAATTGTTGCAACTGAAACCCAATTACCTTTGGAGTTCATTGTTATTTAATACATTCAACTATTGTAAAAAAAAAAAGATGCAGCTTGTGTATTTTTGTTTCTGACATAGAGTACTCATGGCAATAAGTAGACAATAATAGCTTGAATCTCAATGTTACATGGTACTACAAGTCTATATGAACAGATATACAGACTTCAAATATAAATTCACCATGCAGTATGCAATAACAGATTTCATATAATCAATGCTTCAGTCCTTAATGGACAGTGCCATCACTATTTCTAGATTCTAAAAAATATAAACATATTCATACCAAAAATAAAAACTAATGAAAGTTAAATATTCACCTGTATCTAGTGTGTGAAGAAAGCTATTATAAAAGGATAAAACATGTAAAAAAATCTGTGCTAATGTTTTTCTTTATCTTCTTTAATTTTGTATTAAAGTTTGCAGATAGAGCTACTCTCAAATAATGGGGAATTTAAAATGCAAAGACTAAACTGTACTATTTCATGAGGAATCCTAAGCAAGTATTCTATTTTTAGAAGAGAGCATTATAGGAAGTATCAAGGATATCTGTGATTACAATAGTTTCATATTGCTTCAAGGGGCTTAAATTATTATAATATCTGTTTGAAGAAAAGAAAAGGCCATCATGTTGTCTAAACAAAAAATGTGGCAAATAATGCTTTGTTGCTTTGTAAGAGTAAAATCCTTCAAACTGAAATTCCATACTAATGCTTTCTTTGTTGTATTTTATATTCATTTTAAATTTACATTTATTTTTTATAATGAATTCACTTTATATTCCAATTATAACCCCTTCACTCATCTCTTCCCTTTCCCACCCTCCTTCTCTCTTGCTCCATTTTTCTCCTCTACTCTCCACATTATCTCCTGAGAAAGACGTTCTGCTTTGTTTTTCCATGCCTGAGGTGTATAAATTGAACTGGTGAAAAAAGCTGAAGGGCCATGTGGTATTGAATGCAGGCCCTCTCGAGCCTACCCTGTGTTTCCAATTATTTTTTGCTTCTGTTTCTTATTTCTTTTCTTTCTCAGTCCTCACTTTCTGGTCTAGGATCTGTTCGATATTATTCAGAGCAGGCTCTGGCAACCATCCATGCCAGAATGTTGTTGTTAGATCTACTACTACCCAGCTGTGCAATCTTAAGACAATTGCCTAACCTTTTTCCTTTGAATAGGAGATCAGGCAAAAAAATGTTAAAAATATTATGCAATTTAATGGTCTATCTAGAATATAAACCAGGACCAACTGAAGAATAATAAAATTAAACTAAATAAGAATTTTTCTATACCAAATTTTGTCTGCAGTGGAGATAAAGACAAGAAGTTAATGGAAATTGCCATAAGTGTATTTATTGAACCTCAACAAATAAAGTTAAAACAGATATGAGGGAGTTCTTTTAAAATATTGGATAACTAGAACTAAATAAAGATTTTAATGACCTCTTCTGTATGAATATGGTATATAAATACTTCTATTCTTCTTAAATCACTTTTCAATTTCAAAACAAATCAAATCAAAATATTATAGGAAAAGCCAAACTGAAATTTATATTTTTATAGTTATGTAAAAAACATTTAATTCTTATAATAACTGAGAAGTATTTGAAGAAAATATATTGCAAAGATATTGACTCAATCAGATATTAAAACAAATTATAAATAATGGGCATTATTGAATCTTGTAACAATATAAGAATCAACAGTCAGATAAATTAAATATATAGAGTTATCTGCAGATACATTTATTCTAAAAATAAGCTAAATCTATTTAAAAACAAACCAAGAGGAAATCATTCCTTTTAACAATGTGGCATCAACTATTTGGAAATTACAAGTAAATCCTTATATAAATTATCAAAATAAATTATCAAAAAGACAAGATAAAGATGGTCTTGAAATTTCAGATAAAATGTAGGTGAATGTGTAATTTATTATATTTTACAAATATATTAACATTCCAGAGGTCAAATGTTAGTTGGGTGATGTAAAGGAATACTGTTGCATTGGTACTTGTTTGGACTATTGTTGTAACCCTCTCCATGTTTTACATTGAACTCTTACCCTCCAATGTGATAATATTAGCAAGTGAGGCCTTGGGGAGCTAATTAGAATTAGACAAAACCATAAGGACAAAACCCATATCAATAAGATTGGTGCTTTTTAAAGTGTGAATAGAGAACTTGCTTCCTTTCTATACTCTGTGCCAGGTGATGAAACAACAGAAGCTAATGGTCTCCAAAAGAGAAATGGCTCCTTTCTATAGAATTCAGCCATGCTGCTATCCTTACAGCATTATGAGCTGTGGGAAATAAAATTTTGGAGCTTAGAAGTTCATATTACTCTGCTATGATAAGACTTCACTATCTCCATTTTTTCAGACAAAATAGTTAACAAAGACATAGTACATTAAAGTGATTTATCTATCTGTTTTTGTTTCTTTGCTTGTTTTGCTTTGCTTTGGTTTGATTTTTAATTTGTTGGAGTCAGGGTCTCACTATGCAACCTAAGCTACAACTCAGGCTGGCATCAAAATTTTCAGTTACAGTCATGAGGTACCACACATTATAGACCTGCTGATTTAATTTCTGGGACATTGTAATTAATTAATTTCTATGTTTCACAAACATGTCCTATAGATATTAGTACCTTTGATAAATACATTTATGTAGCTTATATTACTTAATAAATAAATTTATATTTTTTCAAAAGTCAATTTTTTGGTAGAGGATGAATTGATTTCTCCAAACCAGATTGCAAATGTTGATAATGTAAAACCAATAATTATTTTCTGCACTGAATTACATTATATAAAATGCTCTAATGATGATTATTCTCTTAGAGTTGTGAATAAATGTGTGCTTTTACTCTTCTTTATAATTTTCTGTGTTTCTAATAATCTGCAAAGAGTAAATACAAAGAACAGAATAGCTCATAAAATATATAAAATACTCTATATTTCATAATTTATATGTATTATTGATTTGAGCATAATTAAAATAAAGCTAAAACTAATAAATAATTTCACTAAAGACTGTGAGTTTTAATTTCAATTTTCTTTGTAATGAATTCATCAATATGCTGTTCAAGTGTAGATTGCTTTGTAACACTATGATAGTTTTATTGAGCCAGTGTCTTTATTTTATAATGATGTAATAAAATGGCCTGATAGGGTAACAAGAAAAATAGTTTATTTTTGGCTTACAGTTCCAGAATGATATTGTCAACCATAGAAGGGAAGACATGACATCAGGCCAGGAGTGCATGCTGTCAGGAGCCATCCACGCACAGTAAGAAGAAAACAATAACGGCTTGCTTTTTAATCCTCAGCTCACTAGATCCATTTGATGTAATTGAGGATACCCTGAATAAGGAATGGTCCTTTCTACAATTAAAATGAGTCTCCTAATATTAATAACCCTAATCAATACAATACCTCCTAGACACCCTCAGAGATTAACTTTAATTTAGATGTGTCAACAGGCCTCTTTCCTGGGTAATTTTAGATTTTGTCAGGTTGACAATTTACACTAATGATCACACTTAGTAATGATGATATAGCACCAGACTTGTAAATGCACTCCGATATATCTTGAGTAGACTCACTGTTGTCCAGGTGTAAAGGAACTAACAGGATTTAACATTTTTCCTTCTAAAATGAAGAAGGTCCTGTGTTTCAAAGCTACACAGTACCACATAACTTTCTTGAGGATGCCTGTATATTACTACAATACAGTGTTCTGAACCCATACTTTATCATTTTTCATTGGCACAAAAATCACCTGTGGATTTTGTTTACATGCCAGTTCTGCTACAGTAAGCCAGAGATAAGGCCTGAGATTCTAGCTCTCTAGTGATGCTGATGCATATGGGTCCATGGCCTGTGTACTACACCCACAAAAGCAAGACTATGGTATATACACATTTGTCAAAATAATTTCAGAAACATACACACACACTTACATACATTTATGTGTGTTTTGTTATGCTAACTTGTATGAACAAAAAATAGGAATTTTATAGTTTATTTGAGCAAAACTAATAGCAATAATCTGGAAATATGTGGAAAAATACACATAGCTATAAAAATTATCACACCATAGATTTGAAGTTTTATACATTATAATCCATACATATTGAGACTATTTTAGAACCTGAAGGTGAGTTTTAGGAAAATCACTTCATTTTTACATTATTGAAATTATTGGACTAGCTTTATTAACTAATAAGTTAATGGTACCATGATGTTCATAGTTTAGATATTCGATGCTATTATTAGCTCTAGAATAGCATGATTTCTCTAAAGTGATGTAAAAGCATATTTCTGAAAACTAATCACATTTGCAGTGGATTAATAGAACTGAGTTTACTGAATCTGAAAAGAGTTTCTAAACTCAAACAGGATAGAAAGTATCTTTTAAAAGGAAATACCCATATATACTTGATGATTCTATGAGCTCTCAAAGCCATGAAATTGGCTATTATGCATCAAGTCTGCATTCTGAAAGCTATGCCAAATTCCAGTGTAATTTCCGTTGCTTTTCTGCTAAACTTACCATTTCTGGTCAGACCAATTTAAATTTACTATAATTAAGATTCTATTCTCTTCCTTCTTCCACGTGACCACTTTTGAAATTCACTTGGCTCACAATTCTTGCTGTGATAAAGATGTAGGGCTCCAATCTTCATTTTGGGAACAAATCCTAAATGTTGCTTTTTATTAGCAAAATCACCTTTGAGATGTTTTTCTTTAATTAGAAAATTTTTATTTGGGTTTATTTGTCAAATGTTCTACTCTTCTCATTTTATATTGATTATAAAGTGGAAAACAAGATTTTTCCCTCCACTTTGAAACTATTCATTAACACAGCTCCTATTTCAGGTTTATTATCAAGCCCTGGAGATTCTACTCAGAATAAGGCATACATTATTTATTTTGAAGCAGGCATCATGTGAGTCAAAGGGCAATATGTATGTTTTTATAACTAAAAGACAACTATGATTTTCTGAGAAAAACATAATTTACTGTCATGACTATGTTTATATAACAAAGCTAGCAGAACATTTCATAACAGATTATGGGGAAATTAATCCTGTGAAGTAGAAATTCTTATACACATGGCTTATAAGTTATACAAATGTCATTTTCTACTTCTTGATGCTACCATTTTCTAATTAATAAACAAATGTTGAAGCTGGCTTTCAGAGCCAAATAGTTTGGCCACAAAATACAACCTTAAACCATGACAGTATTTTGTTTCAAGTCAATGCTCTTTGTAGCAGTTATGCCAATTCATTTAGAGAGATAGATCAAGATATCTAGATGAGTTTATTAAGCCTCTGAATTTCAATTCTAAAAGTTTTTAAAAATCAAGTTAATAAAAACAGCATGAATTTGTAATCTTTTAATGAAATATCTTCCTTAAATATGCCAGGAAACTTTTGGATTTGAGACATAAGGTGGCTATAAGAAAAACATTTTCCATCACAATTTATGGCTATTAAACCTTCCTCTCAAATGCATTTACATCTGAGATTGTTGTTTGTTTCAGGGACCTTTAAAATAGCAGGTACAGAAGCTCACTCTGATTCATACTTCTGTCAAATTCCAGCTCTGCTAATAAAACACTAATGAGGAGCTTGTTCTGTTGAACTTAAAAGATTCATGCCCTGTGTTGGCTGGTTACTAATGCTCAAGCAAGTAGAGCATAGCCATGACCTGATTGGACCACAAGTTCTTGTTTTTTTTTTTTAATTAAAAATAGATTAAATAGATTCTTTTCTTATATATTTTTCCTCCTCTTACTTCTCCAAGTTCTTCCTCATCTCACTTACCTTCCATATCCACTCCATTTCTGTCTCTTGTTAAAAAAGAACAGGCTTCTAAGAGATAAAATCCAAATATGACCAAGTAAAATATAATAAGATGAAAAAAACTATCATATTGAAATTGGACACAGCAATCAAGCAGAAGAAAAAGAGTCCCAAGAGCAAGCAAGAGTCAGAGATTTACTCATTCTCATAGCCAGGAGGCCCATAAAAATACCTAGTAATTCCTATAATATATGCAGAGGATCCGGTACAGATCCACGAAGGCCCTGTGCTTGCTACTTCAGTCTGTTTAAGCTCATATATACGTTGCTTATTTGATTTAGAGGGCTTTCTTTGCCTGGTGTCCTCTGTTCCCTATGGCTCTTAAAATTTTTCTGCTTCCTCTTCTGTGGGATGCCCTGAGTTCTGAGGAGAGGGATTTGATGGGGATTTTCAATCTAGATTCTCTTTCCACATATTGTCTGGCTGTGGGTCTCTGCATTTGTTCCCATCTACTGCCAGAGAAAGCCTCTCTGATGATGACTGGATAAGGCACTGATCTATGAGCACAGGAGAATATATTTAAGAATCATTTTGTTGATTTTTTTAACCAGTGGTGCTTGGTCTTATCCTAGGTCTCTGGGATATCTTGGTTGCCAAAACATTGTCAGGTATGGACTCCTTTAGGTCTCTGGGATATCTTGGTTGCCAAAACATTGTCAGGTATGGACTCCTTTTTGCATAGTTGGCCTTAAATCAAAGCGGACATCGGTTGGCTACTCCTACAATTTCTGTGCCACTATTGCCCTAGCATATATTGCAGGCAGGACAGATTGTAGATCAGAGATTCTGTGTCTGGGTTACTATTTACATTTCTTTTTTCAGTGTCCTCCAGAGTACCTTCTCACACCAAAGACATTAGAACATAGGAGTGAAGGGTTAGGGTATATTGGCACCACTTCAACTTCTCCATATTCAGTGAGGTGTATGCCTATTATCCTCACCAGTGGAGCCCCACAGTCAGTTTGCAGAAAGCAACACTTTGTATTGGCAACAGCTTGGGTTGTTTGGAGATTTTCATTGGACTCCCTTGGCCAACAACTCAATTGAATGCCACTCAGACCGGCCACCTGAAGCTTTGCCTAGCTATAAGAGCTAGCCATTTGAGACTCCTTATCACCCATTAAGTAGGAGCCCTTATTAGGATCACCTTCACACATTGCAGGAAGTTTCCATTGTGCTAAGTTTTCACACCATCCCTAAAATGCTCCCCCATTCCATCTGTCCCTTCACCCAATCTCCCTCATCCCGTCCTCCTTTCCATACCCACCCCTAGTCTTCCTGTAAAATATATTCTATTTCCCCTTCCCAAGGAGATATATACATCCCACCTAGACTCCTTCTCCTTACCTAACATCTCTGGGTATATGGGTTGTATTTTGTTTCTCATTTACTTAACAGCAAATATTCACTTATAAGTGAGTGCATGCCATATTTGTCTTTCTGGATCTGAGTAACCCCACTTAGAATGACTCTTTTTCTGGTTCTATCCACTTGCCTGCAACTGTTGTCATTTTTAAAAAATCTGAATAATACTTCATTGTGTAAATGTAGTACAGATTCTTTATCCACTCTTCTCTAGAAAGACAGGTTGTTTCCAGTTTCTGCCTATTGTGAATAGAGCAGCAATAAACATGGTTGAACAAGTGTCCTTGTGGGAGAATGCAGGATGCTTTGGGTATATGCCGAAGAATGGCATAGCTGGATCATTAGGGAGATCTAGTCCCATTTTTTTTTTTGAAAACCTACCAAATTGATTTCCAAAGTGACTATACGAGTGGTAAGAATTAAAATGTCAGTTTGGTGGATTTTTCCTTTGATGACTATTTAGTTTTCTTCCCTATCGCTTTTGATTAGTTTTAGTTTGAAGTCTATATTGTTGGATATTAAAATGGCTATGCTATTTTGCTTCTTATGTCAATTTGCTTGGAATATCTTTTCCAAACATTTATCCTGAGGTAATGTCTATACTTGATGTTGAGGTTGCATGCGGTAAAAGGATAGATCCTGTTTTGTCTGTCTGTTTGTTTGATCCATTCTGTTAGTCTGTGTATTGTTATCGGGGAATTGAGATGATTGATACTGAGAAATAACAATTATCAGTGATTATTATTTCCTTGTGATTTTCTTGATGTTATTGTTGTTGACAGTTGTTGTTGTTGATGGTGGTGGTGGTGGTGCTGGTGGTGGTGGTGGTGGTGGTGGTGTGTGTGTGTGTGTGTGTGTGTGTGTGTGTGTTTCCCTTCTTTTGACTTTGCTGGTGTGGTATTATTTTCTGTGCTTGAATGAGTGTAATTAACTTAGGTTGGAATTTTCCTTTTAGCACTGTCAATAATGCTGAATTTATAGATAGATATGTTTACCACGAAATGTTTTAATTTGTCTAATATGGTAATTGAACTTTTTGCTGGTATAGTAGTCTGGGCTGGTATCTATGATCTCTTACGTCTGCAGCACATCTGTCCAGGCCATTCTGGCTTTTGAAGTCTCCATTCTGAAGTCAGGTGCAATTCTAATAGGTCTGCCTTTATATGTTACTCGGTCGGTTTTTCCCTTGCTGGTCTTAATATTATTTTTTCTGAATATTTAGGTTTGATTATATATTTTGGTTATTATGTAGGGAGGGAACTTTTTTTCTGGTCAGATCTATTTAGTGTTCTGTGGGGTTTTTTGTTTTGTTTTTTCTTGTTTGTACCTATATAGACACCCTACTTTAGATTAGAAAAAATTATCTTCTGATGTTGCTGAAAATGTTTTTCAATAAACATTTGGCCTTTGATCTGGATTTCTTTTTTCCTATACCTATTATTTTTTGGTTTCTCCTTTCCATTATGTCCCAAATTTTCTGAATATTTTCTGCTGAGTTTTTTAGATTTAACATTTTTTTGATGATATCCACTTCTACTATCATACTTTCAACTCCCAAAATTGTCTCTTCCATCTCTCATATTCTGTTGGTGTAGCTTGCTTCTGTAGTTCCTATTTGAATTCCCTATTTATTTATTTATTTATTTATTTATTTATTTATTCACTTTACATATTGGTCATAGCTCCATCCCTTCTCACCTCCCAGTCCCACCCACTCCGTCCCTCTCTGCCATCCTCCTCCTCCATTCCTCAGAAAAGGGGTCCCTTTTCCCATCCATCTCAACTCATCAAGTCATATCAGGACTGAGTGTGTCCCCTTCCTCTGTGATCTGGCAAGGCAGTCCTGGCAAGGAGAAGTAATTAAAATGCTGGCAAGAGAGTCTATATCAGAGGAAGCTTCTACTTCCCTTACTAGAGGATTCACATGAAGTCTGAACTGCCCATGGGATACATCTTTCTGGGAGACCTAGGTCCAGTACATAAATGGTCCTCCCTGGTTAGTTGGCTCTGTTGGTCTTCTTGTGAAGGTCCTGTCACCTCTCTCCGTGTTATTTTCTCCTTCTTCTCCACTTTTCCAAAAGGCTTGGTTTTCTTTATTGACTATTTTAATTTTACCTTTTGAACAGCTTTTATTTATTTATTTATTTATACTGTTTTTTTTTAATTGTCCTGGATTTCTTTAAGGTATTTATTCATTTCCTCCTTAAGGACCTCTATCATCTTCACAATGGCTGTTTTAAAGTCTGTTTCTTGTGTTTCAACTATCTTGCAATATTCATGGCCTGCTGCAGTGGGATAGCTTGGCTCTAGAGAACACATACTGCCCTGGCTGTTACTGTGTTTTACAGCTGTGTCTAGGCATCTGGGTTTTGGATGATTATAGTTGTAGGTGCTCATTTCTGTATTTCTCTTTGTTGGGTGTTATGCTTTTTTCTTTTCTTGGTTTCTGTTTCCTCTCTTGATTTTCAGAGACTGTTGTTGCTGTGTATCACCTATTTCCCTGGCCTGGTCACCTGCTGTGTTCACAGGGAATGCCTGCTGGTGTTGGGGGACTGGGACAATGGGATGAGTTGAGGAGGGAAGGAAGGCGATGGGGTCACTGAGGAAATGGAAACCACAGCATGTTTCCTTCTATAGAGCTGGGATTGACACTGGGGATATTTGGATCTAAGGAGAAGTAGGGGATACATGAGACTGCTTTTAGCCTATTTGTCACCCTGGAAGGACCAGCCCTTGGGTAGCAGGGGTGCCTGCTGGATTTGGGGTCTGGTACAAAACAAGAAGTGGGTGGGGAAGTAGGTTGAAAGAGGAAGATCTAAGGGATCCATAGGAAATGGAATGAGGAGGTCAAGGAAGGCTGGCATAGATGTTCTGCTAGAGAGCTAGAGATGACACTTGGACATTCGGTCTGAGGAAACATAGAAGAGAATATCTATGGGTAGCTTACCTGGTCTTTTGGCAGGTAAGACCTGTTGTTTAGCAGGAGATGACTGCTGGAGTTGGGTCCTGGGATACAGTGATGAGTTGAAGGAGGGAGGTTAGGGAGGGGCAGCCTGTGGTATCCACAGGAGATGTGAGCTGGGCAGAAGGAAGGCTACACCTGGTGTTCCAATGCAGCACAAGGGATGAGAATGGGGGATTGAGTCTGGGGGACAAGAGAGAAAGGAGAGGGTATGTGAGAAGCTTACCTGGTTTTCTGGCAAGCATGGACTGTAGTTTATCAGAAGCTGTCTGATGGAGTTGAGAGCTGGGATATAGCAATGACTTGAGGGAGGGAGATTAGGAGGGTATTGTCTATGAGGTTCACAGGAAATATATGCAAGGGGATGGAAGGCTGCAGCTGGTATTAGTTTGCAGTGCTAAAGCCTGGACTGGGAGTCTGGGTTTGGTGAGCATGAGGAGAGAAGAAGGCCTGCAAGCTGCCCCTCACACAAGCTGGTTTTCAAAGTGTGTTCTTCTTCATTTTCATTCTTTTCCTTCTGCTTCTCTCCTCATCCTCATTATTTTCTCTTCTTTTTCATTCCTCTCTTGCTCCTCTTTCACAATATCTTACTTTGGATCGTCCTCTCCCTTCTACTTTTTCTTCATTCACCTTCCTGTTTAGATTGCCTGATCTTCATTTCTCTCACCATGCTCCTTTCAATTGTCCTACTTTTGCCCTGTGTCTTCCTATCTCTTCTTTCTACATCTTTCTGGTTTACTTTGCCCTCCCTCCTCTTCCATATCTTTGGTTCTCTTTTCATCCTCTTTCTCTTCCTTTTCCTCCTTTAGATCTGTCCCACAGGCTTTAATGAGATGCCTAGGCTGCAGCTCTTCTCCACAGGATCACCAGATGTCTTTTCACCTTCTCATAACCTTCTCTTAATTTTATCATTTGCCATATGTTAATTTTCTTTCATATCCAACACAATTGAGTACTGTATTTCTTACCCTTCTCCATTTCGCAGGAAATATGCCTACCTGCTTGTTTCTTTTGCTTTCAGAATGTCTCCTCCTTTACTGAAAGTACCTGTGCCTTCCTATCTGTTATTAATAAACAAATATATGTGGTCTGTCATGGTAGCTTCTTAAAACAAAGCCAGGGTTGAGAAACAGACTTTATGGCAATACATTTTGTTTACAGCTTTTCTTATTTACAATAAATGTCCAATTTGATAATTAAGTTTAATAAAGATAAGTTTAGAAGAACTAAAAATATAAATGGTGTTGAAAGAGTAGTGAAATATTTAATTTTTAGTCTATATATCTGGTCTCCTAATCTAAGGAAAATAACAAAAAAGTGAAAACTATTACTTATAATTTATAAGTGAGAGTATACTTATCCTGAAAAAATGAGAGAAAAGAATATTTAGATTATATGTATAAATACTCTGTGAATTTAAAACTTTTAATGTTCTAATAGAGAAATTAAATAAAGCAATCTAAGTATAATGTCTTCTCATAATAGCAAAGAGTGTATTCTCATTTTAGGAAAGAGGGAATATTTAAATGTATCTTGATGACATGAGCTATTAGACAGAACAGCCGTGTCATAAACTAATAAATGGAAGTATAAATTTTGAATCTTGAGTAAAACCAACTGTGTGATCCAGAACCAAATTAAAACAAATTAAGCAACAAATGAAAAGTAAGAGACTTTATTTTATTTAACTTGAACTAAATAGTTAATTAAGTTGAGAGCAGAGAGCACACACACAGCAAACCAAGTTCAAACAGGGACAAATAATAATCCCCATAATAATACATACACTAAAAATAAAATTGCATAATTGTCTCATTACCCACACAATCAGGTAGAATCTCACACATGGAAGGCAAGTAATGAAAGGCTACTGTAATGAGAACATTGTATCTCTGACGAGAAATATACCAATGTCATAGATGCTCTCTGGGAACACAAAAGACATGATTTGAATTATACTTTATTTTCACATTTTGTATAGTTTCATATATCCCAGCAACATGTGAAACAAATGTTTAAGATTGTCCAGTGTATCCCTTTCTTCTGATATTCTTGTGTGTGTGTGTGTGTGTGTGTGTGTGTGTGTGTGTGTGTGTGTGTAAATCTCCTAACTCTAAACTTTTATATCAGAGTGATCTATATAAAATTTACCCACTACTGCTTTAAGACCACATGGTGCTAAGTCATTTTGAAGGAGTTTTGTTATACCACATCACCTTGTGCATGAAATACCTTCTCTAATGTTACTAGTTCATTTTTGATAGAAGCTGTAACATTATATAAATCATCTTTAAAAACATATTCTTTCTAATTCTGACTGGCTACTAAGCAAAAGTATGCATATACTATATGCTATGGACAGTTTGAAATGCTATTGGATTATCCTTTTTGAACTTGAACAGTAAAAGTAAATAAAGAGATACTACTCTAGAAGACGTATGCATGCCATAGTTAAATTCAAGTCCCAAGTTTCAAATTCACAGAACAAGCCACTCACTATTTTTTCATTATACTGCATGCATTTGCTTCAAAATGTCATTCTAGCATATAATAGGTTTAGGATATTACCATATACACACAGTCAACACAAAACTTTCAGTCTTATTTTTCCTCATTGTCAGGCTGCTACCTCGGCACCTACATAAGTGTACACTACTTATCAAATTGCCAAAGATAAATTTTGCCAAGTTAAGCATTTATAGACTTCACTACAAACACAGTCAAGGATTATTTATTGTTCCACTATTCTAAGAAAGGAAACAAAACAGTTGGTCATATGTGGAGTGACTATCTGAAAGCAAGGACCTCAGGTTCTAAACAGCCTTAAGTAATATTATGTTAAGTATGTATATAAAGGAAAAGGAGAGTGAGTTGGGCTCCGTTTTGTGACAAAAGTTGAAGAAAACTGACAGAAGTGATCCAGAGAGAAGACAGGTAAAGAAAACACCAGAAATGTGACTGAAGGAATGGAAATCTCAGAGCTTGAGTCTGATTAGAATGGAAAAGATATTATGCATAACCTAATTAACACAATGCATTCTTAAATGGGTTAAGAGAATGTCTGCATCTTAATGTTTTATAGGCATGTGGCCTCAGTCAGAATATCTTTGGAGGAAGAAGTAGGAGCCTAATTTATACATAAAGTAGTAAACACTACCAATATTACAAATTTAAAGAAAAGAAAAAATGATATTAAATAGTTTGTAATTATTTTGTACACACACATTAGTATCTCATGTTGAAAACAGCTCTACTAATTTATTTCTATTCATAAGCATTTTCCCAAAAGTGTATAATTGAAGCCATTCTTAGGTTTAAATGCCATTTGGAGTTTATAAATAGTTCAATTTTTGGAGTAAATTGACAGTCCCCTATCACTTTATTTGAATTTCTTCAGAAAATAAGTTTTCTATAAATTCCCTAGATACCCAGATTACTCTGTCAAACTTACTAAAACGCTTGCAGATTCTGGGTGGAAAGAAAAAACTCCAGGGTTAACTAGCTATACTTTAAATTCACATGCAGTCCCCCTGAAAGTGTAGGTGGATTTGGGCTCTTCCTCCTATGTCTGAAGTTTTGGAAGAGATATATCATGGCATTTACTACTTATTTGGCATTTTAGTGACTGTGCAGATATTTGAATAGAATTTTCATGACTATAAAAGCACCTTTAATTCCAAAACACCCTCGCAGTTTGTACACTATAAGCCATCATCCATTCTTCCAACAGAAGACTTATTTCCCACAAATCTCATTTTACAATCACTGAATTCATTCCTGGTTTGGAATTAACTGATGAGCTAGTTCTTCCAACATTTCTTTCTGAAAATATATTTTCAGGTATTGGTTTCATAAGATTTTCTATTTTCTTCCCTTTTATTCAACCAGCAACTTTTGTAGAAAACATTAAAAATTAATTCTGGCCAAAATATAGTGACATATTCTAATAACCTTAACAATCAAGAAGATGAGACAGTAGAATAGCAAATGTAAGGCCAGCAAGGGTGGCATACAGAGATCTTTTTATTCAAAGAATCCTTGTTCTTACATTTTCTCTTTTGTCTTTTAATGAGAGACAGAAGGGAGATAGATCTGGAGAAGTAAAGGGAGGGAGAAACTGTAATCAGGAAATATGGTATGAAAAAGTCTATTTTCAGTAAAAGAAATGTCATTATATAGTTCAAATATGTAAACTTTAATTTAATAATTTCAAGGTAGTTTTTGTAAAATTAATCTAATCTAGAGCATCGTGGAGTTTGCTGTGAGATTGTGTTTCCTAGTAATGTCAGAAGCTATAGCAATAAAATCATATTGCCAAAACATGTGCTGAACAAGGACACCAATAGATGTACCAAAGTGAATACAGGAAAATCTACAAGGAAATATAGGAAAATATGGTTACTGAGAATAGATGAACTAGTCTCCCTTAGGGAAGAGCTCACCAAAGAGCTTTCAATTCCAAGGTCTGAAAACATATAAAATAATAACATTATACAGACTGATCAGTTTATACTTAAGAATATATATTCATAATGCATGTTATGTATGTACGTATTAACATAGCATAATGTGTGAATATGATATATATGTAATATACATATATGTCTCTCTATATATACACATATTTTCATGTAATGAAAAAAGAGACCAGGCATTTGAAAGAGAGCAAGGTGATATTGGAGAGTTTGGAGGAAAGAAAGGAGAGGGAGAAACATGTAATTATATTATAAACTCAAAACTAGAAGAAAATTATAATCTAGATATTCTAATCTCAAATATTCAGATTCTAAGTGATTTCCTTAATACATAATTTCTTTAGAAAACATAGTTATAAAACACTTTTGTGAGCATGTACATACATTCCATAAAGATGGAAATGCAAGCTACTAAAAGGCTCCAGATTTGTTTCTATTCACTAGAATTTCTGATACCTTATATAAGTTGCTTGTATCTTCCTGGCTTTACTATCTTAAAGATCTCTTCAGTCATAAGGTCACAAGGACTACATAGAATGGTCATGGGGTTAAAATGAGTGAAAATAAAAGCCATCAAGCATGGCATGTATCTAACAAAGGAAATTCCAGTCTGGTTGGTATCTTTTCTTCTCCAAACTGAGTCTCTGATTCTATAAAGAATACATCACTCAGGAGAAACTCAGTAGTGTCATAGTATGGAAGGACACATTTGGATTCTACTACTGATAAACTATGTTATTAACCAAAACATCTACACAGTGTGAATCTATTACATGATAGTGACAATGGTAATAATTATAATGTTACAGTTGTCACCAGCACCAATTCACATGTTTTTGAATATATAATTTATGTTAATATACATGATAAGCATGGCTCCTATAAGCAGTTTCCAAATAATTTGTTCATTTAGATATTCATAGTTCTGGCTATGGTAGCTTGTCTCCATGGACATTTTCACTTTAAAATAAGATTCAAAGAAGAAAACATTTTATTTGTTGATTACCTCATACATCATGACAGCATTAATCCATTTACCCTACATTCCCTTCACCATATACTCTGAGATTGTAAACCTCCCTAGCAACAGCCATCCTGTCTATCTTCTATTTGTTTTATAGCCTCAACAGCTTTTCACTATTTTAGGAAATATACAAGCATATAATCAGCAGAGTGGCAGTAAATTGGAACTTTCTGCTACAGCTGGGGTTTCATCCGCTCTCCTCCCAGAGGCTGTACAAGGTCATTTCAGTTTTTCATTGCCTAGAAAATATAGTAAAATTTTGCAGGCTTTTCCAATGGTCATGGTAATTATACGTGAAGAAAGTAGCCCATTGAGATCCTATCTCTGTCTTGGATTATTCCGTGGTCTGATAGGATGAGACACAATTATACAATAACACAAGAAGAAGCCTGTATTCCATCTCCATTGCCTAATTCTACTAAGGAGTATCATAAATCTCTAGTTACAAACCAAGGGAATGTACATGGTACCTCCTAGAGAAATTTCATATACTCTAAGATAATTTTGTCACTAATTCTTTCACAGCATCTGGAACTTAGACTACAACGTCATGTAATGGAACTCGCACACAACAGGGCAAAGGGAACAAGAATTTCTGCTCCTGGATCTGTCTCAGCTAATCTGACTGTCTTAGGTCATAGAGGCTCTCAAAATTTGTCTTTCAATGAATGTATTATAGAAACATCAGAAGTAGGCTTTTATATGAAAGCCTCATGCTTCTCAGTACAATCTTGCATGAAAATCCAAGTATGAATATAAAAACAAATAGAGGCTGTAGAGATTACACAGTAGATAGATGGCCACTCATCCAGAGAACATTGTTTTCATTCTTAGCACACACATGGCAACTCACAACCATATGTAACTCCAATACTAGCAAGTCTGACACCCTTTATGGTTTTCCAGGCACCAGGTGCACACATGTTGCACAAACATACATGTAGATAAAACACCCAAACAAATAAAAAATGAAAAAAAAACAACAACGAAAAGAAAACAACACACGTTATCTGCAAGTACACTAGAACAACATGTATGTGTTCATTGATATCTACAAAACAAAAAGCTAAATATTTGACACTGTTATAAAGCAAGGGATTTACATTGCTCACATGTTTTTAATCATGTCAAATATAGTTTGGAGTTTAAGAGAAATTTTGGATATTGGGGTGTTTCTGAAAAAGATCTTGGCAGATAATAACTAAGGAATGGCCCCGTGTCCTTCATTACTAGGAGTCTTTGCTACTCTCACAGATTTCACAGTTTACATTTCACTAGGTTTTCACCTCACCCACAAAATGTCCCACAATTCTATTCAGTTACCCCAGTCTGAACTGTCTGTCTTCTGTAACCAGGCAAGGCCTCATGTAGAGGGAATAGGATACCAAGCCAGCCACATAACCTTTGACATACAGTTTTTTCCTGCCTGCAGAGTGTTCTGGGACCAAAGACTAACAGAATATCATTAAATAGACCGGAGAGGCTTCATCCAGCAACTGATGGGACCAGATACAGAGTCCCACAGCCAAACATTAGGTGGAGCTCAAGGACTCTTACAGAAGGGGAGAAAGGACCAGAGGTGCCAGGGAATCAACTATGATTCATGGGGTCTTATATGACATAGATCAGGAGGCCTATAGGGTTCTGACCTAGGTCCTCTGCATATATGTTATAGCTGAGTAGTTTGAGGTTCTTGTGGACATGCTAACTATGGGAGTGGGGTCTGTCCCTGACGCTTTTGCCTTCTTTTAGGACTCTTTCTCCCTTACTGTGTTGCCTTGTCCAGATTTGACATGATCTTAGAGCCTGAGCTATTGGTGTTCTGTTCAGGAAGTTGTCTCCTGTGTCAATGAGTTCAAGGCTCTTCCTCACCTTTTCTTCTAGCAGATTTAGTGTTTCTGGTTTTCTGTTGAGGTCTTTAATCCACTTGGACATGAGTTTTGTGCAGGATGATAAATAGAAGATCTATTTGCATTTTTCTATATGTAGGCATCCAGTTAGACAGCACCATTTGTTAAAGATGTTCTTTTTTCCATTGTATGGATTTGGCTTCTTTGTTAAAAATCAAGTGTCCATAGGTGTGTGGGCTTATTTCTGCATCTTTGATTTGATTTGATTGGTCTATGCCAGTGCCATGCTACTTTTTATTATTGTTGCTCTATAGTACAGCTTGAGACCAGGAATGGAGATTCTTCCAGAAGATATTTTGTTGTACGGGCTTGTTTTAGCTATTCTGGGACATTTAGCATTCAGATCATCTCATCTGTGTGTTGACTGACTTACAGCAGTATTATGCCTAACAGAAAAAATAGTGAATATAAAAAAATCCTACATTTAGAGGTTTGTGACCTTGAAAGTGACATGTCCTTTCTTTCTTTCTTTCTTTCTTTCTTTCTTTCTTTCTTTCTTTTTTCCTTTCTTTTGATTTTTCAAGACAGGGTTTCTTTGTGTAGCCTTGGATGTTGTGGACTCCCTTTGTAGATCAGGCTAGCCTGAAACTCACAGAGATTGGCCTGGGTCTGACTCTCGAAGTGCCGGTGTTACAGGTCTCTGCCACAGTGCCAGGCCAACATTCTTATTCCAGGAATATATTTTAAAAAGAAAAAAAAAAACTATTGTCCTAACTTCTTGACTTGGTTTTACAAAGAAAGTAACTTGAAATAATCAATCTACTTTTTACTTTCTTGTTTCTATTTCTATCAAAAAAATTCTTCTATAAAAACCATCCTCCTATTCTTGGATCATTAGAATATTTATTTTAATTTGTAGAATGAAGCTGTTTGGTTCTAGAATCTAAAATAAAGCCAAGTAAAATCTATAAATCGTTTTACACACACACATACAAACAGACACACAAAACAATTTAAAGATTATAATTGGATTTGTTTCAGCAGAACAATAGAATGAGCACCAGTAGAGTGAAAAAAAAGATGTGTACGAACATCTCTTCTCCTTTTTTTGTTTGTTGTTGTTGTTGTTGTTTTGCCATGCTTCTATAAGTTATGTGCCTCAAAATAAAGGTCCATACATGTGATGGCAGCCCCATTGGAGTATATGGAAGGTGAATGTTGCAGTCACCTATTTCTGTTATTGCTATTGTGAAGAGCAAGGGTAATGTGTTATGCATATTTGTTTAAATACCTGTGCAGCTAGTAAAATGTAATAGAAGGTATGTACAGTTATTTGTCTCTAGAATAGTTGACATTGACTATATTGTTGTTTTCTGTGTTTACATTGAACAAGTTATGTTAGAGCATTTCAAAGTTACTATAAGCAAAACAATGTATTATGTTATGCTAGCATCAAAATAAAAAAAATAAGGAATGGGAGAAGATTTGGGAAAAAAAGATTTTAAAGCTTGTTATTATGAAATGTGAGTTGAAGCACACATCTTAGCTCCTCAAGACATGCTAGTGAAAAATACAATCATTGACAAATTCTTTGTCAAGATCAGATGGTATGAAAAATATTCTGCCATTTCATAAACATCTTGCATATCCATTACATTTGCTGTTACACTCAAGGTAATACTTAGCCCTGATATCTATTAAATTCATCATTTTCTGTTATAGGAGTTGTGTTATGGATGTATCCATTGGTCTAGAAACTTGATAGTCAGTTGATTTATGCTTTTTGATCAGTTGTGTTTTTCTATAATGGCTTCTTGTTGCAAAGAAAAGCTTGTCTTGAGGAGGCATGACAACTACATTTATTTGCTAATTTAAGTATTTATATTTAAAATGTAATTAGGTATTACACAGGTTAATAAAAATGGTGGAAGGGGTTTCTTTTCTAAGATCTATGGCCTCACTGGCCCTGAGTAGTTGTCTAATTTTACAGTACTAAATTTTTTCCTCCCCTATTTAACAGGCTTGAAATACAAACTGCATTACAGAAGACAATACAGAAAGAGCCAGAAGACCATAAAATCTCCTGTAATATTGTAGTCTTAAGATAATGACAGAGAAAATTCACCCAGGATGATATTCCCAAAAATATGCCTGAATAAACAAGGCCTGAATATGAACAACACCAAAAGATCTACTAACATAGAAGGGGGAAATCTCAAGGTATCTCATCCCTAGGCAACTGAGGACTGCTGAGAGAGAAAGAATTAGTATTCTCAATGGATGAGCCCCCTATTTGCTAATTCAATACCCATGGTCATCCCTGAAATCATATACATACAAACAACATTAAAAGAACTCAGCATGTTGTACTTAAATATTTATGCATATATAATATGTCTTAATGCATATATAATTTGTACATATGTACAAAATAATTAAATAATACAAAACAAATTGGGAGATGGGAGGATTAGGAGAGAGGAAAGAGAAGTTAAGAAATAATGTACATGTATTTGAATTTTTTAAAAAATAAAATAGAGTAAATTATTTTATAAATGATTAAATTGAGGTTCAATGAATCAATAACTTTGCCAAAACAACATAGCAATTAAGTATTTCTAGAACTGGATCCATGAACCCTGTATTCATTCCAATTTATTTCTGCAACTTTGAAAGGCAGCTATTATGCAATGATTTTGCAAGTGATAAGACACTTTCAATGCTGGGTCTAAATTTGGGTTAAGGTAGGCATGAAAAATGGTCAGGAAAAGAAGTATTTGGAAATGACTAGAAAATTCATGTTTCATCAGAGGTGTGGGTGAAGACTGGATTTTCCTGTAGTAGGTGGTAAGTCTGTAACCCAGTATCCAGAGGGAGAAAAAGTATAAATTTAATCACTATGACTTGGAGATCCCACAGAATGACCAGGTGGAAATGATCCAAAGGACCTCTTAAGAATGGGCCCTGAATTTAAGAAAGCTTCAATAATAGGAACATCAGTTTGGAAGCATCTATGTAGATGGTAAGAATTATTTTAATTGGAATCAATGAGGTCATTGGATGGAGTATTATAGAGTACCACTAAATTTCTTTTAATGATAAACCATGTCAGTGTACTCACTGGGCCTTTTACCTGTGGTCTCCAGCCCACGTAAACAATCCAAGCAGTATTTATTACAAAACACATTACCTTTACACTAGAAATTGTTACTATGATTGCTTTAAACATAACCTGGGAGCTAAGAAAGTAATTGACTGCAATCCATATTATTTTTAATGGCTGAGCTATAAACTAAAACCAAATCAGGCAGTTTGTCTATAGTGCCTGCAATCTTAAGTGGTATAACGCAGTTATCCTGACTCCCAAGATCAGATGAAGTGAATGAATTTGCCTCATGTGAATATTTGTTTCCCTGGTAGTTTGGAGACCAACTTTTGACACTCTTGAATTCCTGACCTTTCATCTTAGTCTATAATAATTTTTATTACATAGGTAACAAGACAACCTGAGGTTTGAGAAAAAAATTGGCAGTTCACTGAAGACACTCTCCAAGAAAAAGGAACAACTGGAATTTTCATTTTGCAACACATAGTAGAACTATGCTATACAACTAGGTAATCCCAATATGCATTGCTTTGCAATGTTGTGAATTTGTAGAATGTAGTAGTTTAAATAAGGAATGCCACTCATAGTTCCCAGAATTTGAATACTTGATCTCCAGTTGGCCACACTGTTAGGGAATGTTTAAGAAATGTGGCCTTGCTGAAAAAAAAAAGGGATTACTCTACTTTCAGTTCTCACTGTTTCGTGCTTACAGTTGAGGATGTGAATTCTCAGTTTGCTGATCTGACACTTCTGTTAACACCCCCCATCACTTTTGCACTATGATAGACTCTTACCCTTCTGGAACTGTATGCTCAAACAAACTCTTAATCCTATAAGTTGCCTTGGTCATGGCATATTATCCCAGCAACAGAAAACCAACTAATATACAATACTAGAGAAATCCTGGTAGCACTCCATAGGAAAAAAAATTAGAAGTACCAATGTCAAGACTACTCCTAAATAAATTAAGAGTAATTATATGAAACTCCCTGGGTTCCATAAATAGTCATAGGTACACTTGATGTTCCCAAGACTTTATTTTTATTTAATGTGTATGGATGTATTCCTAATATGTATGTCTCTACCACACTTGTGTGCTTGGTGCCAGTGGAGGCCAGAAGAGGTTATCTGATTCTATGAGGTGCCATGTGGGTGCTAAGTAATTGAAAGGCAGTCCTTTGGAAAAGCAGCCACCATTTTAAACCGCTGAGAGACTTCTTCATCCCACTGAGATTTTCATGTGAAACAAGATATAAGTCACAGGTATCACCTCATTAAGTTATTTGACTTGTCTTATAAATATTTAGTGTCAAACCCTAAGAGATGGTATAGAAACTACATTTAGAAAACATTATTTTGGCATCCGTGGTAAGAACAGTTGCAGCTTTATTTGCTCTGGAAGAAAGAGAAACAAATGAAATACAATATTTGATTCTCAAAAGCTAAATATTACTGCAGAGTTTCATAAAGGAACTTTGTGCAGCTACAAAATTGCCAACTATAAAATTAGAGTCTTCAATCCTCAGAGCAAATGGAATCTGAGTCTCTAAGTGGAGCAGTGTTGATCCATAATGACTATTATTAGTTTCATCTTTATACAAAATATTTCACTCACACTAGTTATTAGGTCTTAGCAATGCTGTCTGTCTCCACGGCTCTTTTTTTTTTTTTAACTCTGTATGGCATTTATTTTATAGCCATCATCTATGATATGACTGTGACAGGTGGTACTTATGGCAACATGATAAGCATATTTTATATCTTAAGGCTTAGTGGTTGATTTATTTAGAGGTCTCTTTTTGAAATTAAATTGTTTTTGAATAGCATAGAACCAGATTTGCTTTACTGAAAAAAGACAAGTAATGTCTATCCCAGTTTAAATCATTCCTAAAACCAAGAAAATATCTTAAATATGTAAATAGTCCAAGACAGCAGAAGGACTAGGCCAGCCTAGGGTTGCATGTTGAAAATCTCTGCCATACTTGATGGTCCTCTTCTAAATAATGCATAAAGTGTTTGCCAGTGACCTGAATGTTTTGTTCTTTGGATCCTGGGTAGTTAAAAAACCTCTATGAACTTCAAATACTTGTTTAAAAAATTGGGACAACTGAGTCCTACCTCAAAAGATTCTTTGAAAATTAAAGACCATTACTAAAAATAGGAAGGTATCTAATATCAAATATGGATTAATTATATTATTTACCAACTCATATATTAATTTATTCAACAGTTTTTAGGAAATTAATTTGTGTCTTGCTAAAAAACTAAATCAAACCAGACAACAACAAGCAAATCATTGTGAGAACAAAACTAACTACAAGTAAATCATACTGAAGATGTCAATTTCTTATATGCACATTAGAGAAAATGAATCTCAAAATGGAGACTGGGATGCCACTGTTAAGACAGGACCACTAATTCAAACTTTATAGTTTTCAGGAATGACTTCATGATAATATGGCCAGAAAGTGATGAAGAAGGAGTGTTGTAGAAAAAATATCCTTCAAAATAAAACCTTAGAGGGAAGCTCATAGTATAGGGTATTCAAAAGGGAAGTGAGGAATTTTATCCTGTAGGGGAATTTTTTAAGCTCAGGGAATAGACATCTCATTGGCTTCATGGTGTCCCTGACCAGATATTCTCATTCTCTCTCTCTCTCATCAAGCATATATAAGCAGTAAAGCCTGCTGTGGTGCACTCATACAAAAGCCAGTTTCCTAGAAGAAGCAGAGAACAGATGAGAAAAAGGACAGAGTACTTGGAAGAGGAGGCTAAGACCACTTGAGCTACATATAAGAGATACTCTCCAACCCATTGAGTGCATACAAGTTGTGCACTAAAGGTTGCAAGATTGCAGTTTTGGTGATTTGCCATCCTTGATGAGGTAACTTTATGGTGATGCAGCTGCTTCTAGGCTGCTTATGCTTGTTAGTCATACTATGGCACACAACCCAATAGAACTCATAGGGTCACCAAGTTGAACATTGATAGTATCCTTACTTTCTTTGATTTTGTATCTGGAGTGAGTAGATATTTGCTCATGTCTCACTAGGAATACTATTACACAATGAGGAGTGAACCATACTTCTCACTAGAAGAGTAGTTGAGGCCGAGGAAGCTAGAGGTCAATAGCATGGCTTCCACACCAATGCTATGTGTTTCAATGAATAAAACTGTTACCATGGGTGCTTATTACACAAGTAGTGTAGATGATACATAATCAAGTAGATACAGTCATATTATAATAAAACTACTTGAAAACACTTAAATTTGAATTTTGTGGTTTTCTTTACTTATTTTATTTTATGTGTACAAGTATTTTGTGTGCATGTATATATGGGCAATATATATGCGCTTAGCTCCAGTGGAGGTCAGAAACAGGTATCAGATCTCCTGATCGGAGAACTATGGATAATTGTCAACCTGATGTAGGTGTGTAGAACCGGAATCAGGTCCTCAGCAAGACTAACAAAGGCTTTTATACACAGCCATGTCTCCAAGTCTTGAATTTTATTCAATTTTCATGTAATGAAACTTTCAGGATTTTCAAATATTAAAATATATTTTAAATTTCCTTAGTTTATGAAAGTCATGTGTAAGCAGGCAAAGGACTAGAATTGGCTCATGGGCCACACTTTACTGAAGACTCTATATGATGGTAGTACTCTACACCTAAGCTGCAGGCCCAGCCTTTCTGCAGGATAGTTTTCATATCAGATTTTTATCAATAATGAAAAAAATTTTATATATATATATAATATATATATTCAATATACCCACTATCATGAGGTTAGTGAAACCATAATATAAAGTGAACTAAAAGTAATATATAAAACCTCATAAATACAAAAAAACAGCATTAATGTGCATATAAGCATATGCTTGAGATTACTGGAAGTAAACATCAAACATATATTGACACACCTCCACTTCTGCCATCCTTAGGTCATCTTTCACATGAACTTTTTAAATGTTATAATAATCATAATATTGTATATAATTATAACACAATATTGTATATAATTATAATATATTTATTATATGTAATTTTATTATTCTAATTAACCATACTCTTTATACTCATCCATGGACTTTGCTCTTTCAATTAAATCCATTCCTACAACATCAGTAGCTTGCTAGGTACCATCTTTAAACATTTTTAAACCTTGTCTAGTTTCTCTGTTTCCTTTAAAATAAAAATTTGTTGTCCAGCTTCTCTATCTTTAATTCTGTGTTTCTTACACTCTCTAAACTTACCCTCTTCCCTATAAAATTAGTCCTTTATTCATTCTTATCTAAAAAGTAATAAAGATATATGTAAATATATTAAATATATATCTTAACTATATATTAGAGCTTTATGGAAATAATTATTAATTGAAAAATATGTGAAGACTTCACAAACCTCTTTAATATAAAAATATCTTATTGATGCATAAAAACAATCTATTTTATCATTTTATGTGATTTAATGATTATTTCAAATACACTGAAGCAAAACATGTCAAAAAGGTAGAGGCAGGGAAATGAAAGAACTAGAGGAAGGATCAACCAAAACAAAGTATATGTGAACAGCCGGTAAAGAAACAGAGTGCTTTGTAAGATAAATAAAATAATTAAATAAAAATTTTAGAAAAGAAAGATTCTCCTTTGGCTGTTGGAGGAATAGGAAGAGTGATAAAGATACCCCATTTAATACTTAGCATTATGCAGTATCATATTTTCTGTACCTTGACCAATTGTGGGTCTTTATGTTAATTTCCATCTACTGCAAAAAGAGGCTTCTATTATGAGGATTGGAAGGTGCACTGGTCTATAGTTATACCTATAACTCATTAGGGGTCTGTTTAATAATATGTCCATTCTGCTGAATAATAATAGTAGGTTTTGCCCTAGGGATTATGACTTGTCTAGATGTAGGAACCAGGCCTGACTGGGCTGCCTGCCTGTCTTGCTGTTTCATGTCCTGTTTCTAGCAGCTTCCATGTCTGTGTTTATCTTGGTTAGCTAGTCATGTTTACTGCTCTGAGAACACGCCCCTCCCTTCCTCGAGACTTGTCCTCCTGTGTGCAATCACCTCTTGAGGGATTTCACCTGGGAGGAGGATTACTGTTTTGCTGCCTATAAGAAGGCTCTTTGGAACTCTGGGAAAACCGTACAAAGGATAATAAACAGCTGCCACCGCTGCTGCTCTTTTAGCACGAAGGACTCGCTGTGTTATTGTATGTGTGTGTGTGTGCATGTGTGTGCATGAGTTAAATCTGCAGTCCCTCGCCCTCAACTCGGTACTGTTGTGGCACGGGCGTCACAAGTGAAGGTCCCACCGAGATCAGGGAAAGAAGGGAGGAAGCTGACGGATCACCCAGGGAAGCTGGCCAGCGCCTCAGGGAGGTAGGAAACGGGCATATTTGAAATAGGTGCCGCAGGTTCGTCCACGATTTTGGTGGGCTAGTGATTAAGGCACCGGGATTAAGTATGAGAGTGTTAAACATTTTATAAAAACAATAGAATTGAGTAGTCCTTGGTTTATGGTATCGGGAGAGCTAAATATCCAAGATTGGGATCAGGTGAAGTCTGATCTCCAGAGGACTTTACGAAATGAAGAGTCCAACAGTGTTCCTATCGCTACTTTTTTGGTATGGTGTCTTGTTAGAGATGTGCTTAGGAATGAAGATGAGAAAATAAGAGAGCAGTAGGAAGTTTGGAACTTGCCCTAAATGAAGTGCAGGAGGAGCAATCTAAAATCTTTGGCCCTGTCTGAGATTGCCTCTGATATATCTTCTTCTAATTCTGAGGAGGAAGAGGCAACTTTAACCTCTGTGATACGGGCCCTAAAGAAGAAGTTGAAGGAGTGTAAGATTGAAGGAAAAGAAACTAGAGGAGAGCGGCCCCTGGCGTATAACCCAGATTATCAAAGTCAATTATCTTTGGCAAAGCCTTCTGCTCCCCCTCGGGTAGTAGTCTTTCCAGTAGTCGAAGTGCCTCACCCAACTAACCCAGGGCAAATGCAGAGACAGCATGAAGCCCTCCAGTTTAAAGTCATAAAACAGCTTAAGGAGGCAGTTATGGCCTATGGTCCACATGCCCCGTTAACGATTGCCATTTTTGAATCCTTCACAGGACAATTCTTAACACCTAGTTATTGGCAACAAATGTGTAGAGCAGTCCTCAGTGGGGGTAATTATTTGCTTTGTCGCAGTGATTATCAAGAACAGTGTATTCAGACCCAAGAAACTGGGACAGTAAAAATATTTAGCAAAGACATTTAAGAAGTGAAAAAAATTAGTTTAGTGTTAAATCAATGAATTAATGAAACATGATTAACAGAAAGAGGCATTGGTACGATTAATTGTGAAGTCTGCTAAAAATTTATACGGAAAAATTATTTTTGGCAGTTTGAAAGAAAGTAGAGAAAGAAACTATTTTTTCCTTTCTTCTTTCCTACAGGCCAAAGTTTGTCTCAAAGAGCTTGAGTCTTCCATAACCTCATAATGCATCATTCTATCATTTCTGTAGCTCTGGAAATCATCTCTCTTGTGCATGAGATGAAGAAATTTTATTGAAATCTGATATTAGACAGAAAATCCAGAGAATCCTCTTTTTATTCGTTGCCATGGACATTTAAAGGTAGCATTGAGGTAGACCCTGGCACTTCCTAGGCAATGACTAATCATTATCTACCTGTCAACGTGATGAAGGTTTCACTGAGTTTGGTTAGCAGCAGGGGCAGCTTTGTTAAAACAAAAGCTATCACCACACATAGTTATCTTTTACCTGAAATAAATAAACCTGCTGGTACAAGATAAAGCTTTTTGAGTGAAGGGCTGCATTTCATAGCAACTATATATGTAAGCTTCTACAGTAGTAGGTTTCAGTATAACTTTTATGTCCACCAGTGAGGTCCTCTGCTAGAAATAGATATTTGCATACAATATATTATGATTATCACTTTCTCTTCCCAAATTCCTATCATAACCTCCCCACCTCCATCCACGTACATATCTACACCCTTTCTTTCCCTTTCTCCTTCCCCCCACTTAGAAAATAAACAGGCATATAAAATAGAATAAACAAACAATCAGAAGAAATTTTTAAAAAATTAGAAACACATAGTCACAGAGAAATACCCATCAACACAAAGAAATCTCATAAAAACACAAAACTAGAAACCATAGTATATACACAACAGACCTATAAGGATATATATATATATATATATATATATATATATATATATATATATATATATATATATATTCAGTTGATTACATAAATGTAAAGAATAAAAACATTAGAATGAAACTAACTCAGAATATAACAGCATTTCTTAAATTATAGTTAAACTCCAGCTATAGTTCTAAATCTTTACTTTATTCTAAATATTTCTTAGTTAACTTAAGTTTGCTCTAACTTTAAAATATCTTACTTTAATTTGTGATTTTTAAAATATTAGAATAACTACTGTCAAAGGTAATAGTCAGTACCTCCTGCAGCCAGGTAGAACTTCCAGTGCAAGAAGGGCTGCACAAATCCACCCATAAAACCTTTGACCCAAAAATTGTTTTGCCTACAAGACATGTAGAGATAAAGATGGAGGAGAGATTGAGGAAATGATAAACCAATGCCTTGCCCAAATTGAAAACCACCTCATGACAGAGAAAACCAACACTGTTAATGGTATTCTATTATGCTTGCAGACAGAATCCTAACATAATGGTCTTCTGAGAGGCTTCATTCAGCAGCTGATGGAAACAGATGCGGAGACCCACAATCAAATAATAGGCCAAGCTTCTATAGTTTTGTTGAAGAGTAAGAGGAGGAATTGAGGGAGCTGGAGGGTCAAGGACATCACAAGGAGACCTAAAAAGTAAACCAACCAGGGCCCATGGCTGCTCACAGAGACTGAACCATCAACAAAAGAACTTATATGGACTAGACCTAGGGCCCTACACATATGTAGCACATTGCAGCTTGGTCATCATGTGGGTCCCCTAACAATGGAAGTAGGGCTTATCTCTGACTTTGTTGCCTGCCTATGGATCCTGTTCCCCTAGCTTGGCTGCTTTTTCTGATTTCAGTGAAAGATGTACTTAGTTCTGCTGTTACATGAGGTGCCAGGGTGCATTGATACTCCTTAGGGGCTTTTCTTTCTATGGGAAGGAAAGGGGGGAATTGGGGGAAGGGGCATGAAGGTGGGACTAGGGGTAGAGAAGGGAGGGGACTATTATCAGTAATTAAATCAATAAATATAAGTTTTAATATAATTAATTTTAAAAATAATCCATACCCATCACAGTAATTTTCATTCCCAAAGAATGATAAAGGCCTGCATTTAAGCAATGTTTTTTCCAGTGGGCAAAGAAGTTGCCAAATTGAAGGCTAAATGGTTTTGACCTCTGCAAGATATGCATTCTCTTAGAACACATTCTAGTGTATTATTGGGTCTCTGTGACCTAAAAAAATAATAATGGTAATTATGCTAATTTGCTGCCATTTTGTTCAATGTAATTGCCTTATTTATATGATTTTAAGAAAGTAAAGATAATCTCCTTTACTATGAAAGTTATACAGTATTATTAAGAAAAGTTTAGGGTATTTTTTTGCTTTGTTTTGTTTTGTTTTGCTTCAAGACTGGGTTTCTCCCTGTAGCCTTGTCTGTCCTGGACTCTCTTTGTAGACAAGGCTGGTCTCAAACTCACAGCAATCCACCTGCTTCTGCCTCCTTAATGCTGTGATTAAAGGTGTGCACCACTATGCCCAGCAAGAATTTGTAAAAGAAGAATAACAAGAAGCAAAAGAAAGAAGGAAGGAAGGAAGGAAGTTTTCTTCTATGATTTTGTTGAAAATGTTTTCTGGGCTCAGCGTCTTCTCCTATTCCTATTATTCTTAGATTTGGTCTTTTTATAGTGTTCTATATTTCTTGGGTGTTTTGTGTCAGAAACTTTATAGTTTTAGCATTTTCTTTGATGTATCAATAACTTCCATCATATCTTCTACACTTGATATTCTCTCTTCCATCTCTTATATTCAGTTGGCGTGCATTGTTTATTGTTCTCTTTCCTATGTTTTCCAACTCTAAGACTGCCTCAGCTTGTATTTTCTTTGTTGCTTCTAATTCCCTCTTTAGGTCTTGAATAGTCTTATTCATTTCTTTTTCCCATTTGATTGAATTTTCCTGTAATTCTTTATAGGATTTATTCAATTCTTTGTCTGTTTGAATGTATTTTCCTATGTTTCTTTGAGTGATTTATTTTCTTCTTTCAAAATTTCTATCATTTTCATCACCTCAGATTTAAAGTCTTCTCCTTGTGCTTTGTGGGTGTTCATATCTCCGGGACTTGCTGTGTTAAGATCACTGGTTTCTGGTATTGTTATAAGGCCCTCAGTTTTGTTGCTAGTCTTCTTGTGCTGTCCTCTAGGCATCTGGTTGTCTCTGGTATTAGTAGGCCTACGAGTTCCTCCAATGAGGTTGCTGCCTGTGTCCCACATTGGTCAGACAAGTTGGGAGCAAGTAAATAAAGCTTCAATCCTGAGGTTATTTTTCAGGGCTCCCCAGAGGCCTTCTCAGGATGTTGGACAGTGGGTTTTAGAGCCTGCACCCAGCTAAGCTCAGCTGGGTTCCCTGACTCTATCCCAGTTGGGTCAGGCAGATCCCCAAGCCCAAAGTTGCTCAGATGCCCTACAGACTCTATCTGCTGTGTTCCAGATGGGCTATATCGGTAAGCTTCTGGACAGCAGAGCTCTCTCTGCTAGCTCACAAAACAGCAGCTAATCTGGCATGTGGCCTGCATAGGTCTCTACTCTGTGACCTATGTGGATAAGGACAATAGACTGTAGGTGGGCAGGTTGAGATCAGAGCCAGAAGCTGCTAGCAGGATAGCAGCTAATAACGATTGTAATCTGAGATCTGTTCACCCTGTTTGCTTTGTGTCTTAGCTGAGTTAGAGCAGTATGCTTCAGGCCGGCAGGCAGAGATTAAACCAGGCCTGAAGTTGCTCACAGGATAGCAGTTAATGCAGATTGTGGCCCACACAGCTCTCTGCTCCGCTTGTTTGCTTTGTATCTTAGCTTTTTCTGAGCAGTGTGCTTCAGATATGTAAGCAGAGACAGACCAAGGCCTGAAGATGCTTATAGGATCACGGCAAATGAAGATTATGGTCATCATCTGGATTCAGCTCTGCCCTCCACAGGCCCTCTTGAGATGGCAGGTTTATTTGTATCTGCTTTGTGATCCAACTAGGCTTGTCTAGCAAGCGGCTTGGGGGCTGAGAGGAATCGGAGCTCAGAGGTGTTGGGTGCCCCGCATTCTTTCTTGGGAGGCAGCCAATGTGGATTGTGTCTGATGCCTAGATTCAGCTCTCCCTGTCGCCACTCCCTGTCCTGGATTAGGCAAGCAGTAGACACACAATGAGTTCAAAGCTGCACTGTCCTTCCCAAGATGGTGGTTAATGTGGGCGGTCCACCAGGATTTTTCTGTGGGTTAGCTGGGTGGCCAGGGGTCAGACCCACCAATGGCCCACACCATGTGGATCCCTCTCACCTGGAAATCAACAGCACTGGTGTTTTGTAGCTCTCAGTTGGTCTTTAGGTCGCTGTGTTATCCTGGTTTTCCTGGTAATCAGATGCACCGTGCAATTGGTGCTGCCATCTTGGATCCTTGAAAAGTACATTTTAAAAATCCTCCCATGAAGAGAATAGCTTTTAGTTTCCTAAAGAGAAGACAGGGGAAGAAAAAGATAAGAAGAGAAAAGAAACATTAAGAGAAAAACGGGAAAAAAATTCAGGGGGATAGAAAGCTAGCCTTGTGAATAAAATATTTGCAGTTTATACATAAGGGCTTGAGTTCAGTCTTCACAACCCACCTAAAAAGTTGAGCAGGGAATATGTGTAAATGTTCATTACTTTCTTTCACTACCCTACTTAAAACTGCAACATATATCCTATGTCAATAATTATCCTTTCCTTGTTGTGGTTCCATAAAGAATATAGACAAAAGAGGCACTACTGTGCCAAGAATAGTGCATAATCAACGATGTTACATTTTGAATAAGTTCTCCAAATCCCATAGAATATTGTTGAGATCTGGGCCTATAAAAGATGATCAGGGCATGAGATCTCTACCTAGTCCACAAGCCTTAGACTAATACAATCAGTTGTTTATGTATGTGCAACCTTAAGAATAGTAATAGAAACCAGTAAAATCCAACCCATTAGAATGGGTAATATAAAATGAAAAATGAAATATAATAAAATGTACAAAGTAGTCACGATTACTAGCAGTACTGTTAAATGCCTTTAAAAAGCATTTGGAGAATCTGGTCATACATTGCACACTACTTGAAAATAAGTGAATGGAGAGCTTCTAAATGTTATCTATCATTTCATTTTGTGAAAGGAACAAAAGAATCAAGTCTGGTCTGTCAAATCCTGGGTGAGTCATGAGACTCTCAATTTTCACCTTTTTCAGCTCTACTACTAACTTTTTCCACATCCTAAAAATGCATTAAATCACTGAATATTCCATTTCAGGCCTTGTGTGTTTCTAACATATGAAGCTTTGTTTTGTTTTGTTTTTCTAATTTACTTTTTTATTGTGTGTGTGTGTGTGTGTGTGTGTGTGTGTGTGTGTGTGTGAATGTGTGTGTGCCATATTGTGAGTGCCATGGAAGATAGAAGAAGAGGGTGTCCAATTCCAAGGAACTGAAGTTAGAGGAAGTTGTGAGCAACTTGACTAAGATGTTGAGACCTGAAACTCAGGCTTCTAGAAGAGCACCTGTTAGCATAGTTGTATCTAGTTTATTGGAGTTCTTATCCATCTACCTTATGTATAACCCATATCCATCTTAATACTTTCCAACCACCCCCAACACTAGGTAGAAAAGAAACGTTAGTGGAGAGAAGAGGCATAGGTCTCTTAGCTTCTTGCTGCTGGTGAGGGCCTTTGGGTTCCTTGGGGAAAGTCCCAATCTTCATTCCAGGATATCTCCAAATTCTTCTCATCAAACTGCATCAACAGTGACTAGGAGCAGCAGTGTGGAGTGGCAGCTTTCTTCTTCTTTCTCAGAGCCCCTTCCCTCTCTGGGCTCCAGTATTTATACCCTCTTAGAGCCCAAAGAATTAAACTATCTGTAGCTGGCAAAGATCATGCCCCTATCAGAGCACGAGCCAATCATAGCTAACAGCTGTGGAAAAACTAAAGCAGCCTCATATTCCACACCTGGGATTAAAATGAAAACACGTTTACATAGCATAACTGAGTTTTAAAACTTCCACTAGAAGCACCAAGTGCTGTTAACCATTAAGCCACTTCTCTGGCTCAAGATGCTGCTATTTATAATACAACATCAGATGTATCCATACCTTCAAAGAGAAATTCAAAATACCATAATCCAAGACAAACTTACAAATTCCACATAAATAAAAAAAAAACCTGTTTCTGAAATGTTGAGGATAAAATAGTAGTGATGTTTTCTTCTACTGACAATCTCCTTTGTCTTACATATGCTTTCAGTTTCATAAGGACTCATTGACCATGGAGCCTGGGCTGTTAGTGTTCTCCTCAGGAAATTGTCTCCTGTGCCAATGATTTCAAAGCTCTTCCCCACTTTTTCTTCTAATAGATTTAGTATAAATAGTTTTATGTTGAGTTCTTTAAACCACTTGGACTTGAGTTTTGAGCAAGGTGGTAGATATGGATCTATTTTCATTTGTCTAAACGTAGCCATCCAGTTAGACCACCACGATTTGTTGAAGACACTGTCTTTTTTTTTTCCATTCTATGGTTTTGACTTCTTCTCAAAAATTAAATGTTCCTAGGTGTGTGGACTTATTTGTTGGTCTTCAGTTTGATTCCATTGATCAACCAGTCTGTTTTTATTCCAATACCATGCAGTTATTTTACTGTTGATCTGCAGTATAGCTTAAAATAAGGGGTAGAGATACTTCCAGAAGTTCTTTCATTGTATGGGATTGTTTTGGTTATTCTGAGCTTTTTGTTTTTACATATGGAGTTGAGAATTGTGGTTTCAATGTCGGTAATTGTGTAGGTATTTTTATGGGAATGGCAATGAATCTGTATGATACTTTTGGTAAAACGGCCATTTTTACTATGTTAATCTCACTGATCCATGAGCATGGGAGATCTTTTTATCTTTTGCTATCTTCTTCAATTTCCTTCTTCAGACACTTGATGTTTTTATCACACAGTTCTTTCACTTGCTTGGTGACAGTTAAGTCAACAACTTTTATAAATTTTTTGTGGCTATTGTGAAGGTTGTAGTTTCCCTAATTTCTTTCTCAGCCAATTTGTCACTGGTATACAGGAGAGATACTGATTTTTAAAAGGTCATTTTATATCTAGCCACTTTGCTAAAGGTGTTTATCAACTATCAGTGTTCCCAGGTAGAATTTGGGGGGCTTAATTATGTATAATATCATATGATCTATAAATAGCGATACTTTGATTTCTTTCTTTACAATTTGTATGCCCTTGGTCTTCTTTAGTTGTCTTATTGCTCTAGATAGAACTTCAAGTACTATGTTGAATAAATTGTGGAGAGACCAGGCAACCTTGTCTTGTCATTGATTTTAGCAGAAAATTGGGAATAGTGCTACCTCAAGACTCCTGGGAAAATACCCAAATGATATTCCAACTTATCACAAGGAAACTTACTCAACTATGTTCATTGTAGCCTCATTCATAATAGGCAGAAACTGGAAACAACCTAGATGCTTCTCAACCGAAGAATGGATAAAGAAAATGTACATTTGCACAATGGAATATTACTCAGCCATGAAAAACAAAGAAATTATGAAATTTGCAAGAAAATGGATGAAACTAGAAAAGGCCATACCGAGTGAGGTAACCCAGACCCAGATAAACACACATGATATGTATTCATTTATAAGCAGTTATTATCCATATAGTACACGATAAACACATTGCAATCCTCAGTCCCAAAGAAGCCAAAGAAAGTCCAAGGGAAGGTGTTTGAATCTCACTCAGAACAGGAAATACAACAGACATTTCATGTAGATGGAAGAAAGACACTGGGTAGGAGTTGGGGTGGGGAGGATAACCAGAGTGGGGATCAGGTGGAAGGAGAGAGGAGGAGGAGGAATGAAAAGATGAACTGGGAGAGAGAACAGAAATTGCGGACATCTCTGGGATAAAAGAGGTGCCTGCAAGTCTACGGGGGTGACCCTAAGTGAGACTAAAATCAATGAGTGTTAAGGAGCATAAAGCCAGCACCTCCTTTAGTCGTGTATGACTCCCAGAAGAGGGAGGGGGACACCAACCTACACATAGAACATTTGACCCAAAAGGTGTCTTGTCTACAAGAAGCATAGGGTGGAAATGAAAAATACATTCAGATAATGGCAAACCAGTCACTGGGCTACCTTGATACCCACTCCATGGGAGAGAGCCAACCGTTCTCACTATATGATACTTTGCTACGCTTGAAGACAGGAGCCTATCAGAGCTGTCTTATGAGAGATGTCATGTGGCATCTCATGGAGACAGATGCAGAGACCCAAGACCAAGCAATGGGCCTATCTTGGGGAGTGCTGAGGAAGAGAAAGAGTAAGAATATAGGGAGCTGTAGGGGTCAAGGGCACCTACAGAGTAATCTAATCCGGGCCCTTGAGGGCTCACAGAAACTGAACCGCCAACCAAAGACCTTGTTTGAACAGAACTTAGACCGTGTGTGTGTGTGTGTGTGTGTGTGTGTGTGTGTGCAGCAAATGTACAGCTTGATCATCATGTGGGTCCCATAGCAATAGGAGTAGGGGCTGTCTCTGAATCTGCTACCTATGGATGGGTAACTTTTCCTTAGCTCAGCTGCTGTGTCACTTCCTGGTAGAAGAGGATGCTTTTAGTCCTGTAGTGAGGAGATACTAGGGTGGATTTGGTATCAATTGGTGGAGGCCAGAGAAGGGGGGATAGTAGGAGGTGTGAGAGTAGGACTGGAAGGAGAGGAGGAATGGGGCTGGGATTGGGATGTATAGTGATTAAATAAATAAATAATAAATAAATGGAAGAAAATACTAGTGTTGGGAAGGATCAGCATATTTTATTAATGATTAAAATTCATAAAAGATAGTATAGGAGTAAATTTTAACCAAATGATTGCTCTCAGTTTGAATAAAAGACTCAAAAGCTTATGCTTCCATATTAATTAGTAATAAGGTTTTTATATGCCATTAAATAAAAATAGAATACATTCACAAAACAGCTGTGCCACCCCTGCCCACATAATTTTCTTCATCTTTATAAATCAGTATTACAAAAGTAGAATTCTGTATTTCTGAAGGTAGCAAAAATTTCTCATAAATTTCATATAAAATTCATGTTCCCAATGGTCTCTCATTCTATCCATAATTAACAGATATTATACATTTGGCATGTGTAACCTGCAGATGTTAATGCTTCATACTAACGATATCAGCAATTTTTCCCATTAATTTGTATTTTATTACTGCTGTTAAATGACCTAAATATCCTGAGCACCTCCATGTAAGTTTTGCTGTGCATAATAACATGTAGCAGGCAGGAATAGAAGTCTGCCTGCTGGCAATGGACTTGGCAAATAAGCATATTAAAAACAGGCACATCTACCTGAGGCATCACTGAGATGGATATATCTACTTTAAATTCTGCAGGATTCACATAATGATAAAGCTATTTCATGGGAGTTACTCCTATAAGAAAGAATAGATATTACATTTTTAAATGTGGTTATATTTTGTTTTAAACCATTAGAAGATAATAGTTACTATGGATGTTCACCATTTACCCATGTGCTATAATTGTATTAGGTCAAGAAATTGAACAAGTGCTTTAGTTATGACACCTTTGCTAAGGTGCAATCACTTCTTGCATTTCAGCTGGGGAAAACTGCTACAAACCCTTTACAATATAAGGTCTCCAATACCCATCTGCTTGCCATTTTGAAAATGAACAATGATTTGGCCTCCCAGCGTGTGTGTGTGTGGGGGTGGGGTTTGGCCTGGAAGTGAATTCTGATCAGTTAAATAACTGGCTTCTTTGAAAACAAGTGCAATTTCAACAACTTATATCTAAGTAAGCTTTGTAACATCATGGGAAATTTTACAAAGTTTTTCAATTAAAGTTTATTGGTAGACTCTCCTCTAGAAGTCAAGCACATGTAAACCCTTCAAAGAAAATATACTTAGATACAAAGTTTGGGTCTCCATAATAAAAATGAATGAGCCACAACACAGGTACACTTATAACCAAAAGATATGGCTAGATCCCAGCCACATGCTTATGTTATGGCTGTCAGAATATAATTTAAGTCACTGTTAAATTAACAATTAGACTAAATTGTCAACATCTAGGAAAATATGCTGATGGCATTTGAGAAAATATCTCCACATTGATTCTAAATTATGAATATCTTCTTTTTCATTCAGTATTCTCTCTTACCCTTCTGTAAGAAATCGATTTATGTTCCAATTCAGGGAAACATGCTGCTCAGCAAATAACTATTTCTTCTACACACACACATACACACACACACACACACACACACACACACACACACACAGGCACACACACAAATTGCAATCACTTTATTGGAGCTGCCTTCAGTGATGGAAGTCTATGGTGTCTATCCCTGGTTTGTTTTAGAAAAAGCTGATTAGTAATTAGTTAAAATTGAAAATGATTAGTGCCAGAAAGAAATGTTTACTAAAAAGACAGAAAGAAGACAAATAAACATTATTTTCTGAGGACACAATTGTAATATTACTACCAAGTAGATAATAAAACTAACATGAATATGAGTTATTTACTCTCAACCTCAAATGAGTTTAAACTGCACTACAGAATAGATGAGTATATCTTAATATAAGTTCTACTACAAATATTAGTTAACTTGATAAAGGGCTGGTAAACTTTGGATTTTTGTTCATAAAATGGAAGGGAAGTACAAATTTGCACTCCCACCAGTAATGGAAGAGTGTTCACCACCATGTGAAGTCACTTGAATTTTATATCTTAGTCATTCTGTAGGTATGAGACAGATTCTCAGAGTCATTTTGATTTTCATTTCCCTGATAACTAAGGACTTGAGTATTTCTTTTTTTTTTAGTTTTATTTTTTTAATAACACATTTTTATTGAAAAATAAAATAATTCATATTACATCGCATTTTCTATCCCATCCCATGCATCCTCCCATTCCTCCCTCCCTTCCACTTTCACCCCAATCCCCCTTCCCTATGACTGTGGCTGTGGGGGACCTCCTCCCCCTGAATATGGTGCTAGGGTATCAAGTCTCTTCTTGGTAGTCCGCTATCCTTCCTCCGAGTGCCATTGGACCTCCCCAACAAAGGGACATGGCCAAATATGGGGCACCAGAGATCCTGTGAGAGTCAGTTCCCAGTCTCCACTTAACTGTGGAGAATGTTCTGTCCCTTGGCTAGATATGGGTAGGGGTTTGATGATGACTGCACGTTTTGTCCTTGGTTGGTGCCTTAGATCAAGCAGAACCCCTGGGCTCAGATCTACCCATCATAATGTTCCTCTTGTAGGTTTCTAGGACCCTCTGGATCCACCTACTTGCCTATCCCCTATATTTTTCTCACCTAGAGTCAGGACTTGAGTATTTCTTTAGGAGCCTCTCGGCCATTCGATGTTCCTCTATGGAGAATTCTCTGTTTAGTTCCATATCCCATTCTTTAATTGGATTATTTGGTGTAGTGGTATTTAATTTCTTGAGTTTTGTTAAATATATTTTGGATACTAGCCCTTTGTCAGATGTACGGTGGGTGAAGATCTTGTCCTAGTCTGTAGGTTATTTTGTTCTGTTGACAGTGTCCACTGCCTAACACAGGCTTTTCAGTTTCATGAGGTCTCATTTATTAGTTGTTTATCTTAGAGCCTGGGCTGTTAGTGTTCTGCTCAGGAAGTTGTCTCCTGTGCCAATGAGTTCAAAGCTCATTCCCACTTTTTCTCCTTACAGATTTACTGTGTCTGGTTTTAGTTGAGGTCTTTAGTCCAGTTTGACTTTAGTTTTGTGCAAGATAATAAGTATGGATCTATTTGCACCATTTGTAGAAGATGCTTTTTCCATTGTATAGATTTGGCTTCTTTGTTCAAAAGTCAGGTGTCCATAGGTATGTGGGTTTGGTTCCAGTTCTTCAATTCAATTCCAACTATCAAACACCATGCCAGTACCATGCCATTTTAAATACTGTTGCTCTATAATGTGGCTTGAGATCAGGTACGCATATTCCTCTGGAATATCTTTTATTGTACAAGATTGTTTTAGCTATTCTGTTTTTTTTCCATACCAAGTTGAGAATGGATATTTCAAGGTCTGTAAAAAGTATGCAGATATTTTGATAGGGATTGCATTGAATCTGTAGATTGCTTTTGGCAAGATGGCCATTTTTACTATGTGTTGATCCTCCTGATCCATGAGCATGGGAGATTTTTTCCATCTTCTGATATCTTCTTCAATTTCTTTCTTCAGAGTACTGAAGTTTGCTTTCTCAGAAAATTGAGAATAGTGCTACCACAAGACCTAGCTATACCACTCCTGGGCATATGCCTGAAAATGCTCTACCATACAAGGACATTTGCTCAACTATGTTCATAGCAGATTTGTTCATAATAGCCAGAATCTGGAAATAGCCTAGATGTCCCTCAACTAAAGAATGGATAAAGAAACGGTGGTACATTTACACAATGGAATACTACTCAGCTATTAAAAGCAAGGAAACCTTGAAATTTGCAGGTAAATTCATGGAACTAGAAACAATCATCCTGAGTGAGGTCACCCAGACCCAGAAAGTCACACACATGGTATGTACTCAATTATAAGTGGATATTAGCCCAACATGGATGTCCTCTGAGCTACTCCACCCAACAAGGGATCAGTACAGATGCTGGTACTCGCTGAGCACTGAAAGTGGTGTGGAAGAACAGGGGATGGAAAGTCCAAGAAGGTTCAGGAGCCCCACAAAAAGACCACCAAGGCCAGCGGATCTGGACCCAGAGGGTCTGCACAAACAATTGCTCCAACCAAAGACAATGCATGCATTAACCTTAGATCCTCTATTCAAACCTAGCCAATGGTTCTCCTTGGTTGTGGGGAGAGCAAGGATTGTCATTGACAAGAACTCTGGTGCCTCAGACTTGATCACTTCCTTGTAGTGGGAAGTCCCTTTGGGTACACAGAGGAAGAGGAAGCAAGATATCCAGATGAGACCGGATAGATTGTGATCATATGGTGTGGGAGGAGGTCCCCTTCTGTCAGAGGTCTAGGGTAGGGAATAGGGAAGAAGAAGGAGGGACAGTGAAAATGGGAAAATACAAGTGAGGGGATAAAAATCAGGATGCAATCTGAATAAATTATAAATTTAAATTTAAAAATTGGAAGGAGAGTAATGATGTATACAATATCTATATTCTCTTTGCTGATGTATATGCAAGTAGATGCATGTCAGTATGCATGCATACATATGAGGGCACAATTATATTGTGCTTATGCTTGATAGATAAGCTATGTAATACAAAAATGCAACATTTCTTTCTTATTTTTACATTTCCTTTTCTGTTAGTGTTGACTTAGATGCAAGCCTCACTCATGCCAGTTCTTTCTGGTTCATATATTTTATAACTATATTTAGTGCTAAGAATTCCTGCCTTTTTATATCAAGAGGTTAAGATGAGTAAGAAATATATCAAACTGAAATATGTTCTCACAGTTACAATGAAGTAGTAAAGTTAAAAATATAACTCAAAACTAGACATTGGAGGAATGCTTGTGGGACTGCCTGTGGTGTTGAATAGGTCAGTAGGGAGGACTGCTGATATGTTTTTGTTTGTTTGTTTTCATAAAAATACAAGGCATCGAGAGGTGCTAGGTATAGGTGTTCTATCTCCTTACCTTGCTTAAGGCCTGCTGTCCAACCTGTAGCAGTATTTAATTGTTTAGTCTTGCTCCTTGCTTCTAGGGACAAGTATACTATCTGAAGCTCAGGATTTGTGATTCAACTGGAGCTGTCACTTGGCCTCCATTTACTAAAGAGATTTAGACATGTGCAACAATTAAATGTTTCAATTTGAAAGATGGAAGAAGGTCCCCTTAGCTCAGATTAAATATTCAGTGCAAGTGAAATAAAGTGCTTTCTGAGAGCTTCTGTACAGAAAAAAAAATTCATAGATTAATTGGGCTATGGGGTCAAGAAATGGTTCTTACATTACAGAGTGTATCTTAGCAAGACAAAGGAAAAGTCTAAATTCTGCCAGCCTGGAATATTATCATGTGTGTCAGGATCATGCCCTAAGAAACTGTTTTTGAGCTTTGAAATATAGATCTTTGTACTTTTAATATCTTGCTATAGAAATGGTGCCTAGAGCTGTTGGAGAGAATAGAATTATTAGCTGCAGTTTCAAAGAAAAATTATTTAAGTAATGTCTGTAAGCTCAAAGGCATGTGAGGGACATTACTTCAGATGGATTGTAATTTTAACATTTTAAACATAGTGTGAGTAATTTGAAGTAGTGTAATAGCTTTTAAACATGGAATAATAGTCAATTATTCAAATTGAGTAAATTGTTTATTAAGGTTAGATTTTTTGTATTGAATATAATTTAAGAACTAAAAGTACTATGTATAAATATGTCATACACATATTATTTAAATTTTAAAAGTTCCACTCCATTTAATTTTCAAATTCAGTGACAACTTGCTGCTTAAAATTTTCTCGTCATGTTTGAATCATTACAATATTTTTTATTATAACATTTAAAGGTGCCATCTCACCTTTCTTCCTCAGGCAATTTTGCCTGATATTTGTCACTTTTAGAATGAAATAACTTTGAGGTTTAATGGCTTGCTGACATAACTTGAAATTCATTTTTTAAATTAATTTTAGTTACTAGTATTGTTCTTTTCTCTCTAGCTTCTTTACTTGAATTTCATTATTCATCTATTATTCATGTGTTCAATATAGCACATTACTTCTTAGCATTTTTATATATAACTAAGTTTTCATACATAAATAAATTTTTCTATGTACCAATTTTGCTATATCTCTTTTCTGAGATGAAGTGAAGTTCTCTTGATTTAATAATTAATAATTTTAATAGTTTTTATATGCCCATAAACTATTGAAATACATCATTTTCATGATTAAACATTCAAACATGTAAAAAAGTGATAAAGTTAATTCTCATGACTATTATTTAACCTGTCTTAATTTTGTTTTAATTACAAAGTATTATATTAATGATTAAGTTCTTTAACAATTACTTAGACTTCTTTCCTATTTGTTCTTGACCAATATTTTAAATTTGATTAATTTCTGAGAAACAAATTTGATTTGTATCCTAAAATGTATTCAAACTCATAACCCTGCATCAGACTCTCAGATGGTAGGTGACATGTTTGTGACACCATGTCCAGCTCAAAGATATTTTTCAAAAAATACTTCACACTATGTCATTTTTTTAATGGTGGGAATCAAATGCAAGAATTGATGCATCTTAAACAAATTCTATACCAATATCATTTTTCTACAACCACAGCCTATGATTTCTTGAAAAGAATGTATTTATGTTTCTGGGTATATGTGTGTATATTTAAGTATGTACATTTGTATGTGTATGTATGTGTGTGTTTGTGTGTGTGTAGGTATGCACATGTATATACTTAGGTATTACAAGTATATTTTTGTGTGTACATGTTATACTTGTACATATGTGTATTTGTATGTGGATGTATTTAGGTGTGTACACATGTATGTTCTTGTGTGTACATGAGTATATTTAAGTATGTGTATTAGGTGTGTACACATGTATATTTTGTGTGTACATATGCATATTTAGATATATACATTTTATATTATTCCTTCTGCTCATTATTAAGGTTTTGCAACGAGATGACACAATTATCTCTATATGCATTATTTTGTATTGTACTTATTAATGTTCTGAATGTTATTTAACAAAAACACTCTAGTCCATCATTATGATATTTAGAAACTCTTCTTTATAGCATCATTATTTCAAACATATTGTCATGTAATCTTTACCACATTATTTTATCTATATTTTGGAACTTGCTATGCAGATAATTTGTTACACTACCTAGTTATTTCTTCTTTGTCGATGGCTTTATTTGGCAGGTAATTGATATTTATCTTCTTACATTATTTCTTCTTTTATTAAAAATATATTTTTCTCATAATATATATTCACTATGGTTTTCCCTTCTACTCCTTCCAGTTCTTCCCATCTCCCCTCCAAACTGGATGTAACCCCTTTTTGTCTTCCATTAGAAAACAAATATGGCTTCTAAAGGATAATAATAAAATACGGTATAAGATAAAACAAAAACTAACACACTGGAATTAGAAATATAAAACAAACAAACAAAAGGAAAAGAGCCCAAGCAAAGATACAAGAAACAGATATAGGAAGATCCAAGATGGTAGCACTGACCATGCACTGTGTCTGGTCTGCAGGCCAGAGCCTAGCGAGCAGGCTGGGAGCTACAGACCACAAGCCCCAGAGAACCCTCAGCTTGCTTCTTGTGACCTTTTGCTTGGAATTTTTTCCCAGCCTTTTTACCCTGAGGTAATGTCTGTCCTTGTGGGTGAGATGTGTTTCTTGAATGCAGAAGAATGTTGGGTCTTCTTTAGGCATCCATTCACATAGTCCATGTCTTTTTATTGGAGAATTGAGACCATAGATGTTGAGAGTTATTAATGACCAGTGATTGTTAAGTCTCTTCATTTTTGATGTTTGTTACAGCCAAGTGTTTGTGTGGTTGTGATTTTGTGATGGTGTAGTTATCTATGTCCTGTGTAGTTTTGGTTGTAACTTGTGCCTTTAGGGTGGAGTTTTCCTTCTTGTAACTTCTGCAAAGCTGGATTTGTGGATAGGTACTTTTTGAATTTGTTTCTGCCATAGACTATTGTGTTTACTCCATCAATGGTTATTGATAGTTTTGCTGGGCAAGTTGCTCTAAGCTGCCTGTGTTTCTCATGTCTCTATATTCAAGATCCCTCCTGGATCAGACCCACTGAGCTGTGGCTGCCTTTTAGTCCAGAGTATAAACACCTCAGGAGTGTCCAGCCTCTCCCGAGAGCATGGGAGATCCTGCCGGGGCTGTGGGAACTGTCCAAGCTGGGTTCTAACTGCCTAAGTCTGTGGGCTTGGTCCGCTGCATCTGGCTCCAATTTGGGACCATTCCGCCTTGCAGGCTATGTGCTCTCTAGCTGGGCTAGGTGGAACCTGCCTCCTGTACTTCCACGCGGCCCCGGAGCCCTCTGCAAATTGGTGTGGGGCAGATGGAGGGGTCCAAAGACAGATTCAACTGTTTCCCTGAGACTTCCCTAGGCTAGGGGCTCTAATGTACCACTGTCCCACACACTAAATTAGGGTTTTATAGGCCAGCTGCAGTCTGCAGGTGGGTTCCGTTCAAACATCTAGAGAATGGGTTCAGGACCTCCATGGGCTGTTGCTTGACCCAGGCCCAGGCCCATGAGTGGTCTGCGATGTGCGAGACCCGACTCACCTAGAGTTCTCTAGATCTAGCAGTCTGTAGCTCCATTCAGGTCCCTGGTCTCCATGCAGTAGATCAGATACAGTACGTGATAGGCACCGCCATCTTGGAACTCTTGCACTTGTTACTCTTGCAAATAGTCTCAGCTGACAGCCCTCTGGAGCTAGAGTTTTCATGAGTACAAGATATGCATAGTATGCACAAACATACATTTAAATTATTAAAGATATATACAATAGATTACCTATAGCAAGAAGAACCATAACACAATTGGGAATTATATCAATGTTAGATTCTTAGGGTCTTGGCTATTTGTATTTGACAGCCTTGGGGAAAACATCTTTCCTACCTTGGTGCATCTAAATTTCTGAATGTAAATCAATATCTATCATTATTTTATCATTATCAACTTAAGACACCTATCTAGACTTAAAAAATCTTAACCCCTAAACAACTAAGCTTAATGGTAAAACTAAGCTACCTTAAACTCCTTCAGAGACTTGAGAAGGAATAAGTTGATTACCTGAGTATGTTGGGAGTGCAGGTTAGTAGCTTTCAAATTAGAAGATGACAGAGAGAGTTTGCTACCTGAAGAGTCACCCAAAAGTCTCTATAATGTTGGGGCACCATCTTCAGCCTTTTGGCCCAACATATCTGACAGACATAATTGTGAGGCAGGAACTATTGAGGACTTGCCCAGTGGCTTGTTTGCCACATTTAAAGCCATCTCCATAAGGAGGTTCTTTGATGCTCATCATGCTCTTTGAGATATGATGGGTGTTGTCAGGAGTTAACCTGTCTCATTGTCAGTGAATCTTTAAAATAATAAAAACATTTTAAAATGTCATGTTCTGCATGTCTCCGAGGCTTTTGAAGACCTTATCTAACTATCCTACCTTATCTTTCTATAGAATCATATCTATCTGCTGTACCTAAGATACATATTCTGGTGATAAAAGTAGACTAGCAATTGACATGGACATGATTTGATCAACTAACTTGTATAACTTATTTATCCTAAACAGCCTGAAATAGCACTTTCAAAGCATTGGAAGTAAACCTTGTATTATAATTGAGTTATATGGATACAATACCTCATATTAGAGTAGAAATATAAATATACAATGTGTGTGAATAATAATCTTACATTTGAATTCTATACCACTGTATCTAGAATTAAACTTAGTTTGTACCTGTATACAAAATTCTATACCAGTGAATTAAAAATAACGTTGTGAGTGACAATTGGGGTATTAAGTTAAGGAGTAGATTCAGTAATCTACTTTTTTGTTCTATCTTCCTTATATATTTCTATATCCCCCCTTCTTTCTTTTCAATCATTTTCTCCAAACCTAAGAATGTAAGATAAAGGGAAAGAGAGACATCGTTGAGTCTAACCTTGTTTTCTCTCTAAATAAGACCTATAATAATTTGTAACCAACTCCCATTAATAATAACCCTCTATAGACCAAGAAAGCAACCAAAAACCTACCCAATCCCCCTTAATGGAAATAGGAATTATACTTTTAAGATTTCTTCTGGCTGATTTGGGATGAATACCTTTGTAGTTGCCCAAATAAAATTATAGAAATAGTTAAACAAGCTAGGAATGGCATTTGCGGTCCAGTTTCTAAATGTTGAAAAATTACAGGCTTAATCAGAGTTCTGTGTGTGACAGTCTGAAATGCTGGACCAATTTGGATTGGAAGCTTTCTTTGAAAATGTCCTGGGAGTTGTCTTGTTCTGATGAGGAACAGCAATTGAAACACATGGTGCTGGAACATGAAGGCTACAGGATGTCAGTGTCCAGCATGCTGAGATAGAAATCTTTGTTATCATAATTAATCACACTAGAAATATCACAACATTATGGCTTATGTATTAATTAATGAGTAGCTATATGGTGCATTCTTGCCCATCTGGTTTTGTCTGAATCTTTTGCTTCCTTACCAATTCTGTTCAGAATCCTTCTGTTTTCCATTTCTTAGTACGTAATGGAATTTATACATAGCAATGCAATAGATAGAAAATTTAGAAAATTTCCATAGTGTTAGCATTTGACATTTAAGTAGGGAGACCATATTTTATATTTTCCTATTGGTATGATAAGACAGCATGAACTAGGCAACTTATATAAGAGTTTATTTTTGTTTACAACTCTAAAGGGATAAGAGTCCACCATGCTTGGGAAGCATGGCATCATGTGGAAGCATGGTGCATATTCTTAAATACATGCAAATTCTTTAAGTTCAGATACCAAACCCATGTTCTATATGAATTCAAGTTATTACTCTTTGTAAAATGCCTTAGAGCTATATGGGTCAAAGATTCTTGATAGGACCTATTTCATATGTTGAAAATATGTGGAGAGGGTAAAAGTAGAAAAAGTATTTCTCTGTTTCATTCCAAAATTCTTTCCAATATAACTGTTTATGAGCATGCAGTATTAAATTTTCTTCTACTTAGAGTTACCTCATGGTTAACTCTAATTATATAGCAAAATTCTCACTACTCTATGTTTATTGCTTAAATTTTCATGTTTAATGAATATAATTTATCACTTTTCCCTCATATCCCTCTAATTTTGCTTCTTCCATTTTGTTTTCCACTCTTGTTGTTATGATTTTCCTGAAGCGTTTCCAATTTTCTCACTTTATTTGTCTGTCAAACAGGATCTCCTACTTGGAACATCATCAAACACCTTACCCAGACCTGTAATGTTACATATTGCTACTTTCACAGTCTTAATCGACAAGTTCTCTCATAACTTCTTGCTTCCTTTCCTTCTTCTTTTTCTAAAGGAAATATGTTTAATGTGTGCTTAATATTTTTGCTACTGTTGTTATTGTTTGGCACTTTTCATCAAGTTTCCTAATTATCTACAACCTCCTAATGACATCTAGGACAACACAACCTATACTTTGTTCTCTACTAGAAATTTATGGAGAATTACAAGCATTTTCATATTACATAAAATAGCTTCTGTCAAACCATTTTTGCTCCTTAGTCAAATTAAGAAATTAAGAGTTTTTCTATTTCTTTTTTTATTTTTAATTTGTCCACTTTATATCCCAATTGTAGTCCCTCCCTTGTTGCCTCCCAATCTCTTCCTCCCTACCTCATTCCCAGTCCTTCCTCCCCTACTCCTCAGAAAGGAGGAGCCCTCCTCCCCTAACATCTGACCTCTGAATTCCCTTGAGCACCAGTCTTTAGAAAGACCTCTTTATCCACTTATAAGTAAGTATATATCACGTGAGTCTTTTAGGGACTGGGTTACCTCACTTAGGATGATCATTTCTAGTTCCATCCATTTGCCTGAAATTTTCATGATTTCCTTGTTTTTAATATCTGAGTAGTATTCCATTGTGTAAATGTATCACAGTCTCTTTATCCATTATTTGGTTGAGGGACATCTAGGTTGTTTCCAGATTCTGGATATTACAAATAAAGCTACTTTGAACATAGTTGAGCAAATGTCTTTTTTGTATTGTAGGACATCTTTCGAGTAAATGCCCAGGATTAGTATAGCTGGGTCTTGAGGTAGCACTATTCTGTTTTCTTATAATGATCCAGATTAATTTCCAAAGTGGTTGTACAACTCTGCACCCCCAATAGCAATGGAGCAGTGTTCCTCTTAACCCAAAATAGATCTTCGCTGAGTGGCTCCACCCAGGGAGGGATCTGGAGAGATTCTGGGACTCTGAGCAAAGCACTGAGACTTGTAGGGAAGAGTGGAGGAATGGAATGTCCAGGAGGGACCAGGAGCTCCACAGGAAGACCATCATAACTGGTGGATCTGGACACAGGGCCCGTGCACAAACTGATGCACCAACCAGGCACAATGCATGCAGAGAACCAAGACCCCCTGTTCAGATGTAGCCCATGGACTGCTGATTCTCCACGTGAGAAAGAGAGGGGACTGCTGCTGAATCTCTGACGTACACCCTGGTTCCAACAATTTGGTCATTGCCCCTAACCATGTGATTATCTCCTTAGATGCCAAAAAAAAAAAAAAAGCATTTGACAAAATCCAAAACCCATTCATGTTAGAAGTCCTGAAGAGAACCGGGGTATAAGGCACATACCTAAATTTAGTAAATGCAATATACATCAAGGCCTAATGGGCACACAGAAGAAGGAGATGCAGGCTAACCTGAAGAGACCTTAATAGGCAGTGGCCAAACAGTGGGTTAGGAAGGACTCACCTATCAGAGGTCCAGAGGAGAGGAATAGGCAGAAGAAGGAGGGAGGTTGGGAATAGGAAGATAAAAGCAAGGAAATAACAATAGGGAGGTAATATGAATAAATTATAATAAATAAATAAACAAAACACAAAGACTTCCTTATTGTGCTTGTTGAAAGAGAGACTAAGTGGATACCATAGTTTAAAAAAATCATCTTTCTGATGTCTCAATTCTTAACATCTATGCCCCAAATGCAGGATCGCCCACATTCATAAACAAAACTTTACTAAAGCTTAACTCACACATCTACCATGGTGAATTAAAACTGGAACTCAGCAACAACAGAAACAACAGAAAGCTATAAACCCATGTAAACTGAACAACTCCCTGCTCAATAACTTCTGAGTAAGGGCAAAATAAAATAAAATTCCAAATCTCTGAAGAAAGAAATTGAAGAAGATTTCAGAAGATGGAAAGATCTCCCATGTTCATTGACTGGGGGAAATAACAGTAAAAATGGCCACCTTAACAAAAGTAATCTACAGATTCAATGCAATTCCCATCAAAATACCTACACAATTCTTTGCTGAACTTGAAAAAAGAATTCTCTACTTCATATGTAAAAACAAAAATCTCAGCATAGCTAAAACAATCCTGTCCAATAAAAGATCTTCCTGAGGAATCTCCATGCCAGATATCAAGCTGTACTGTAGAGAAACAGTAACAAAAAAACAGTATGGTACTGGCATAGAAATAGGATGGATAATCAGTGGAATTGAATCAAACACCCAGAAATAAAGCCACACACCTATGGACATTTGATTTTTGACAAAGAACCCAAATTCATACAATGGAAAAAAGCATCTTTAAAAAATAGTGCTGGTCTAACTGGATGGATACACATAGAAAAATGAAAATTGATCCATATTTGTGAACCCTGCACAAAGCTAAAATACAAATGAATTAAAGACCTCAACATAAAATGAGACAAACTAAATGTGTTAGAAGAAAAAATGAAGAAGAGCCTTAAGTTCATTGGCACAGAAGGCAACTTCCTGAACAGAACACACACAGCTCAGGCTCTAAGATAAAAAATTAATAAATAGGACCTGATGAAACTGAAAAGCTTCTGTAAGGGAAAGGTCACTGTCAACAGAAAAAAACAATAGCCTACAAACTGGGAAACATCTTTACCAACCCTACATGCAACAAAGGGGTAATATCCAAAATATAAAAAGTTCAAGAAATTAAACACTACCAAACCAAATAACCCAATTAAAAATTTAAGTACAGAGATAAATAGAGAACTTTCAACAGAGGAATATAGAATGACTGAGAAACAATTAAGTTAGTTAAGATGAGATATGATAGATATTGATTTATATTCAGAATTTTAGAACACCAAATAGGAAAGATGTTTTCTTCAAGGTTGCCAAATACAAATAGCCAAAACACTATAAACATACCATTTATATAATTCCTGATTGTTTCATAGTTCTTCTTGCTATAGGTAGTTTATTGTGTATTATGTGTACAAATATAAATGTATATGTAAAAAGAAAAATTAAAAAAATATAAAAATATCATCTTTCCTCTAATTAGCAGATTAACTACTTCTTCATGTGGGACTCCTAGTAATGGGAACAGGGGATGTCTCTGAAAGGGATTCTATTGCCTGCATTTTTATCCCTTCTCCCGGGCCTTCTGCCTTACCTGGACACAAGAGAATAGGATGCCTTCAGTGCTGATGCAACTTGATGTGCTGGAGTGGGTTCGGAGGGGACTCTCCTTTTCTAAGTAGTAGGGGAGAGTGGGGAGTGGGAAGAGAGAGGGAGAGTGAGACCAGGAGAAAAAGAGGGAGGAGACTATGATCAGGATGTATATTTAATTAATTAAAGAAGACTAAAATATTGGTTTTATCATTTGTATGATTTGATAATCAGAGTGATTTCCTTTTCTTCTTTCTTTCTTTCTTTTTTTTACAATTTATTCCATTTACATCCTGATTGTAGCTCTTCCTATGTCACCTCCCCAGCCTACACTCTCTCTGTTATTTCCTTCTCCTCCCTCCCCTGGTTCTCTGAAAGTGGGCACCCTCCTCCCTTACCATCTGACCCCAGCCTATCAGATCTCATCTGGACTGCCTGCATCCTCTCCCTCTGTGAACTGACAAGTCCACCCCGCAAAGGAGAGGTGATCAACAGTGGGCATAAGAGTCTATGGCAGAGGTAGCCCCAACTCCCCATACTGTGGGACCCACAAGGAGACTGTGCTGCCTATCTACTACATCTGAGCAGAGGGTCTAGGTCCTCACCATTCATGGTCCCTGATTGGTGCATCAGTCTCTTCAGCACACCCCTACACCCTGACCTTCATCTGTTTGAATGTAGTTCCATGTATTTCTTGAAGAGCTCTATTTTCCTCCTTCAAGGCTTCTATCATTTTCATCACCTCAAATTTAAAAATCTTCTTCTTAAGGTTCAGGGGTATTAGTTTCTCCAAGGCTTGCTATAATAGGACCACTAGTTTCTAATGTTGTCATTTGGCTCTGAGTTTTGTTGTTTGTGTACTTTCAGTTGTCTCTGCTGTTAGCAGACCTGGAGGTTCCTCCAATGGGATTGTTGTCTGTGTCCAGATGGGCCAGGAAGGTCAGGAGGAAGCTGAGAGAGCTCCAAGCTGAAGGCTACTTTCTAGGGCTCCTCAGAGGCTTCTTCAGGACTGGTGACAGTGCGTGTTGGACCTTGTATCCAGATCGGCTCTGCTTGGTTTGCTGTCTGTGTCCCAGTTGGGCCAAGCTTGTGAGGAGAAGTCAGAGAGAGCTCCAAGATGAAAACTGCTCAGGTGCCCCACATGCCTCTTCAGTGTGATGGACAATGTGAGTTGTGGCCAGTGCCCAAATCTGTCTGTTGTATTGCTCTGGGTTCTAGGTGGGCCAGGCCAGTAAGGAGCGGGAAGAGAGAAATCCAAGCCCAAAGCTGCTCCGGTGCCCCATGGGCCTCGCTTCTGTTTCACTGGCTGTGTCAAGGATGTACTTCAAGTGATTTCCATCAGAATTGTCCATTAACTTATCTATTGAGAATAAGCTATCATAATGAATTTCCAAAGTTGTTGCACAAGTGGATATAAAATAGTATTTTGGAAGTCACAAACATTGCTCTTAAAGGAAATATAGCATTCAGTGTTGTAGTATCTAATTCATTTACAGGATCAGAGACTCACTAAGTGCAATGGCATGGACCATTAACTGACCTTTTCAAGAGCATAAATAAAGAGTTGTCTATGTTTTTTAGCTATGATTCAGAAAACTAAAGTCAATTTTATATGTCTCCATGTTTTATTACTGTAATACAAAATCAAGCAACTTAACCATGAATTTATTCAAGGATAATTTCTAGCTAGCCATATGCCTTCTGCATAAATCTGTAATTTTTTTCTTCCAAAAGGTCAGATGTATTACTGGACATCTGCTCTACATAAATGTCTAGAGAGTCAATAATGTTCTGGAAGAAGTAAGCACTTACCGCTCCCAGGATATGTTTCCTATTATCTGCCTGTTCTCAAATGCCTGTGTCTTACTGAACATGGTACTTCAATCAACATATAAAGCATGCTAAGAAATACAACATAATTTTAAAGAATGAAAATAAACCTAATGCAGTAACATTTGTTTTTATTTGAAAGTTGTGCTTAAAATGATGATGTAAAACATTTATGTGGCATTTACTATATGACAGTCAGTATTCTAAGTACATTATCCAGTGAATTGGCTGCTGTTGTCTAAATTTTTGTAAAATATAGAAATGAACTACATGAAAGCTAATCATCTCATCCAAGGTCATACATTACTCTTGGCTCAGCAGGACATAAACACTTTTTCTATTCTTAATAACTGCACTGTATGCCTAAAAGAAAAAAATCTGTGTTATGTTTTTGAAAGTTGGCACAGGACTTCCTTATTATGAATGGAAGATCGTTCATGCAATCAATTCCTTGTTAAGAAACATTTTGGTTATTTCCTCCCCTTTTTTCTATTATAAACATTTCACTGAACATCCTGCTGCAAAATGCTGATATTTTTGTGAGATAAATTACTATGTTTCTTGAAAAATGTTGCTAAAAGAATTCTATTTGGAGATGTCTTTTATACACACACACACACACACACACACACACACAAGCACATGCACCATGCACTATGGGAAGTTCGTGTTTGTAATGCCAGCACTTTGAATTTGGAGGCAGATGGATCAGCAGTTCATTGAATAAGTTTTAAGTTCCAAACCAGTCTAGGTTAAGTAAGACCCTTTCTCAAAAAAGCAAAGAAATAGAAAACTGGTTTTAAAACAGTGGATTAATCATGTGTGCATTTATCACTACTCCTTCAAAAATCATCAAAATGACAGTACAGAGGAAAAAGAGACTAAAAGAGAAATCCATAACCAATAGGGAAATGGTCAGCATGTGCTAGGTCAAAATGAGGCTTCATTCACTAAACAAACATGAAAACAAAGCATACTGAAGCAACCTGTCCCATTACTAGGAATGAAAGAAAATCATTTGTTGACATCTAGATTCTGTTGTAATTCCCTGACCTTAACTCTGGGCTGGCCTGCTATTTTTCTTATCAATTGAATATGAGAGAATGATATCAAGTTAGTTTTTAAAATAAGTCAAAAATGTCAGATTTTCTCCAGGAGACAAAAAGATCCTTACGATCAGAGTAAGTGGAAAGAATTGGATTCCATTGTGCATCAAACCAGAGGCCAGAAGTACCAAGAAGAAAGAAAAATGAAACTGGTGGAATAATTGATAGAGAATGAAAAACTGATTATTTAGAAGAGTTTGGGGGAAATGAATATATTGATGTATAAGCAAATGAAAAATGAAGTAAATACCAATTTAAGGCAAAACTTACAACAGAGATGAGCATGGTGACACACACCTTTAATCCCAGCAGAGGCAGGCAGATCACTGTGATTCCAAGGCCAGCCTGATCCACAAAGTGAGTCCAGGACAGCCAAGGCTGTTACATAAAAGAAACCCTGTCTTGAAAAACAAAAAACAAAAAACAAAAAACAAACAAAAAAATTTATAACAGATAAGAGGACTATAGTTCTTTTTTATAGAATTCTTATAGTGATACTAGTTAATAAACAAAAAAAATTCTGATTGTGTTTGGGGATCAACAATATGAAAAGTAATAGTACATAGATGTGGTGCCAGAGTTCTATCTTTATACTTTCCGTGGGGAGAACACATCTATCATCTAATATTGAAAAAATTAAGTTCTCTATGATAGTTTGAATGAGAAATGTCCCCCATGGTTGCATATATTTTAATTATAAATTTCTTATTGTTGGTGGTTTTTGGAGAGAACATTGGAGCCTCAGTAGGAGGAAAAATATCCATTTTGAGGGCTTATAATTTTACCCCAGTTCCTGTTCTCTCTCTCTCTCTCTCTCTCTCTCTCTCTCTCTCTCTCTCTCTCTCTCTCTCTCTCTCTCTCTCTCTCTCTCTCTCTCCTTGCCTCCCTCCATTCCTCTTCTACCTGGATGTGGAAAAAATGTGATCAGGCAGCTTCCTTCTCCTTCAGACATGCCATGCCAAGCCTTCTCTCCAAAAATGGACTTTAGCACTCTGAAACTGTAAGTATAGTAAGCATTTTAAGTTATTTTGATCATGAAATTTTATCACAGTAACAGGAAAATAACAAATGCATACTGTAAGCATATAAACTTGTTAGTATCATTTAGAAACTCCAAAGGAGACAGGTCAAAGACTTAGAACATTGTCTTCCTCTGAACTGTCAGATTGAGTCTGTGATCAGAGAGATGCTACTTTTGCTTAGATGTTATAAACATGTTGTTTTAATAAAAGCTAAATGGTATTGGGAGAAGAAGGAGAAAGTGGTCTCAGGAAGAAAAGTATAGCTGAAACCGAAATGTGTGTTTTATTCTTGTAAATGCATATGAGCCTCCTAGCTTTAAAAATTATCTTTTAAATACCTGCTTAATATAAACAATGAAACATCAGTATTGCTTTTCTTTTACAGTTGTATTAACAATGTCATGAAAGTATTACAGGATCCTATAGTAAGTACAAACTTGTTGTAGCCAAATTGGTTTATTTTATAGCATATATTTTCTATTACTTAAAATCTCTAAGTAATAACTTTATTCACTTCCATTGTTTGCATAGAAAATAACCTCTTAATAGTTGCAGATGTCATCTTATATAACTAGAGGAAAAAATGCCCAGAAGTTGTCTCCTGGAAATTCCCCAAATACAGTAAGCTGAGGAGCAAATGGATCCACGAGTGACATGATCTGGGCATAAGCATATAGAAATATGCTTAAATGTGACTAAATAAAGAAATTATGGACACATCAATTGAGTGGAATTATAAATGACTGAAATGTGACTTGGGAAACAACCATAGAAAATCTTAAAAAGTAATCGAAGCTGTAAAAAGCAGAATAGCAGCTTTGCATTCCCTTGTCATATGAAAAAAAATCTGAATCAAGTTAAATAAAAAATATATATACACACACTCATGTGTGTGTGTGTGTGTGTGTGTGTGTGTGTGTGTGTGTCTGAATAAGGTTAAGACATCAAAATATCCTGGAAATAAAAAGAAAATGGAACCCAAATACAGAAATGTTCTTCCTAGAATTATAGAGCTACAAATAATTTCCATGACACTCCCAGTTATTATGGTCAATGATGATACTGCACAAAACCTTTCCTATACTTCCTAACACATGGAAATATTAGATGAAATACATTTGACTTTAGAAGCACACCAATTGGTTATCTAATATCTTATAGTCATTGCTGAAAAAATACATATAAGTAATATTATAAAGACTGAGGAAGTTCTGTCTATGCATTTAGGACTATATAATAAACAATTTAAATAGGCCTATAAGGAAATGGAAGCAGTCATTTAAAAAGTCTTAAAAAAAAAAAAAGCCCTGGGGCTCTGAGTACCAGCATGGTGTCAGGTCGAGAAGTGTGCATTCACAGAAGTTGTGGGCTGGTGTTTATAAAATCTCAAAGTTTTAAATAATTTACACACACACACACACACACACACACACACACACACACACACACACATGTAGTATGTGTCTGAGTATAAAAGTTAAGTAAGGCTTCAAAGCCTGAATATAAGCTTAACAGATGGTTTTAAAGAAATAAGCTGGGTGTTTCCAAGAAGCTGATTCAGTGACAAGACAAGTACTCTTCTTTATCCAGCCTAACCATATCCTTACAAGCCTTATCACCTTAGGTAACAAAAAGAATGATCCATATAACAAGGAATCCCAAACTCTGGATAGTGAAAATCATAAGCCAAAAAAATGAGGCAATACTGTAACCGAGGAAATATTTCAGGGGTTAATGTAGATGTCATGGCAAGAATACATAAAGATTGAAGAAATGAGGAATAGCCATTCTATTTTCATAATGGAAATAAGATTAATAAAGAATAAGTAGGATAAATTAGAAAATATTTGAGTATTCTGTAAGTACAAATATTGATAATATACCATCACTGTCATAAAATTATATCAATTGAGATTTTAGAAAATTCAAAAAACAGAACAAGTTGTTAGATACCCAATAGAGAAGTGGATGGAATAGGAGAATTTGGATCAAACCTTTTTGATAATTTAAATGATAATTTTTTTTGCTTTAGACTTCAAGTATATCTACTAGAAATTTTAAGAGCAGCCTTAAAGAATTCTCCTTCTTCTGGATATTTTTCTTTTGTTCATTACCATCTGGTCTCCACTCATGCCTGATGGTACAGTTCTGTGACCCAACTACTGGGGAGGCTGAGATACGGGTGTTGAAGTTTGAAAGCCTATCTTAAATACAGTGTAAATTCAAGATCAGCCTGGGTAATTTAGGGAGATCCTTTACCTGAATTAAAAGAAAGGACTAGGAATGCAGCTCCATGAGTACAGAACTTGAGGAGCTTAGAAGGCCCTGGGTTTTATCTGGATTAGCACACACCTCTCCACACACACACCATTCTCTACTATTCTCTGCCATAAGCTACACATTTAAGGATTATATTATCTACAACTTCTTTGTTTGGTAGAAGCTGTTTCTCTATTGAAAGCCACAGCCCTTGTTGAATAGCATGGCAGTCTCTTACAGTTGTTTCACCTTCTGACCCACAAAAAAATCCTCTTTCACTTGTTTCTCAGTCTTAAGCTTTTAATAGCTTTCTTTTGCCTCTTAGACACTATATAAACATCCTCAGGATTATACACAATTCCCCATATTGTTATCTGTGGTCACTACTCTCCCTAATTAGGATAGAAAGGGAAAAATAGATGTGAATAAATCAATCCTAGGTAACTAGGGGAAAAGTAATGAAAGAAAATAAAAAACAGGACATGTTTAACATAACAGAAATAGCAAATAATACAATAGAAGGCAAATTGATATAAATATAAGATTTATCATTTATGTATATTTTACATGAATAAAAATATAAACAACTGCATTCATGGATAGTAAAATTACAAAATAATAAATGTTTGAACACAAAAATGTTTGAAAATGTCACATTTTTCACAATGAAGATCCTTTCTCTCATGAATGTTAATAAATGCCTTTGCAGGATCCTAATGATATAGCAAATGCCATCTTCAAGTACTAACATCCCAGATACAATTAGGCTTACAATACATTAGGCAGGCACAATCTCAGTCCTCAAAGATCTATTTGTGATGCGAATTTAACACCCTTGTGTTAGTTAAGTAAAAAATAACTGCATTTGAAAGAGATCATAGTTCTGTCCCATTCAGTTTTGCCTAAAACTGCTATCGACATTTCAAAACAAAGTCATATGATGATTTAGAATATTAAAAAATGAAATGTGGCTCCCACTAACGTTGATATACCTTAATAAAATAAGATGGATTCTAATGGTTATCTTTTTTAAAGTTAACTACTTTATTTACATTTTTCATTTTGTTATATGACACTGTTGCTACATGAAAATTTAATTTAATTTTTCTCAAATTCTCCATAGAGCTTTCTGCCCCAAATAAAATAGTCTGTTGTGCTCTAAAAAACAAAATAAATGTCATATAAACTGGTATGCTGTTAGACTGAGTACAGTAAGCATATTTTATTTTCTGTTCTAATACTCTCCCACGTGCCCTACATATTTCTATGTTTATAGAAGACAAATACCTCTAGAAGTCATACAAATGAAATATATAGTTAACCTTGGGAATACTGAATGGATTATAGATAATACTTACAATTGGTAGACTGATGTTACTAAGTCTTCATTTGGGCAAAATCATCTGAGTTCCTTATTACTATGAAAATCCTGATTATGGGGTACATTTCTACAAACCTATACTACTGGTCCTCTTCAATATGATGAGAATAATGAAAAAGAAAAAATTTAGGTCATTTTTATAAGACTGTATTTTGAATATGTTTTCTTATAAATATGGATATTATTATTATAGACAAAATGGAGTTTCGGAACTGCAACTAAACTTGTTCTTCATAATATCTTCCCTATAATCATGGAGGAAAAGTTAATGACAAAGGACTTACATCAATAGCCTAGTAAAATTTTCTTTCTTTAAGATATAATCTTACACAAATATACACTTTTATAGAACAGTATAGAAACACACTAATAATTTAAGTTGTTAGAGTTTAATTGAAAATAAACAAATATTTCAAACTATAAACAATGTTAAACATCAATTTATTAACTCCTATGGTTCTGCAAGTTTTTAATATATTACCTTATCAAACACTGTTAAGTATTTTAGAGTGGTTTTAGAGATAGGTAAAATGTGGAACAGAGACATTTAATAATATTTCCATAGTCATATAGCAATGTGTTGTGTCTACAGAATTATAGTGTTCACCATATAGAATTGGGGCATATATTTTAAACCAGAAAAGGATACAAATATCCCATTCGCTTTATAGCTTTTCACTTAAGAAACATTCCATCCTGATTATTGACCAAATTCTATATGGAGAATGTCTTACTTTCCCTTTTCCCTTAGCTCACAAAACTCAACCAGCACATAATCCATATAATCTATTTCCAGTGAAATAGTGTTTTCTATACATCACAGTGACATTACATATGTGAGCTCACAATGACAATTACTGGATGCACAAGACCCATAACAAATCAAGCCAACCAAAATTCAAGTATGCATAGGAGTGGGAGCATACTTGTTGAAGGAAAGAGAGACAGTTTTCTTAGGACTGTGGCTCCTGAGAGACCATGATCCATAGATGCTTCTCAACACAAACACATATAGAGAACACTAAGTGAACTCAGTGAGTTATTTTCCTAAAAAGACAGAACACAAGAGGTTGTGAAGGGAAAGTATAGTGGGGATATTGGAAGAACTAGGAGTATATACTAGAGAATTTGATTTGATTAAAATATGCTACAGGCATATATGAAACTCTCAAAAATTAACATATAAAAAGTCAAGAGAAATGAAATCTTCATGTTTTGAATGTGCTAATTAACATTTATTTCTTTTAGTAGCAATATGATCAACACTGTATAGAGTCACATCTAATAAAAATATTTCTATTATAATGGTATGAATTATAAGTGAATATTTAAGTGGAAAGAATAGAGAATATTGGACCAGTAGATTCAAAGAGCTTTATTGTGGACTACACAGAGTGATGTGAACAGGCTGCAATAACAATAGGCTAAACAATTCATTCAGGTTTTACTCAAAACAGTTCTGTTTTTTATTGGTGTCAAACAATTAGCCCCTGTATGAAGCTTAACTTGAATAAAGTGATCTCCAATTGAAGTAACTGGAAAATTACTACCCTAGTATAACTCATTCATTTTGTAGGTAACAATATGTTCCCATTGAACTAAAAATAATTGATTGAATTCACTGGAATATGGCCAACTTATCATGGGCTCTTAGAGAAAACTGACTATCAAGTGCCAATAGCTCCTCATCTGTGGGGAGGACTTCATACCCAATTCCTCTAAATGTCAGAATTTGCTCTGGCTCGGGTTTATGCATACTGTACCAACCACTGTGAGTTCATATGTATGGCTTCCTTCCTGTATTCATAAAGCACTATTTCCTTTTAGGTTATATATTGTTTGACTCTTATATTATTTTTTATCCTTTTCCACAGCAATTTCTGAGCCTTGGAAGGCAGTGTAATATATGTCCCATTTAGTTCTGACCATTCCACAATCTCTAATTTTCTTCAATTTAGTCAGTTGTGGGTATCTCTGTCAATCACTACTGACTGCAAATAGAAGCTTCTCTGAGATATGCATTAATCTATAGGCATTATTAAACCACTGATTTTTCAATATCTGTATATTATTTACAAATAAATTTTGAGAGTTAGTAATGGAATGGATAATTTAAGACTAGAACTTTGCTGATTTTAGTCTAGTAGTCTTTCTCTTATGTTATCAGTGTCTGTGAAAGTCTCCACTGATTAAAGACAAGCATTGGGATTATTTTGTACTAACTAATTTTGCACAATATTCTTTCAAGGGTACATTTATTTTCATAAATAATAGTTTATAAATACTAAGTTAATCTTGAAGTTGCTGTAAATTCCAAAACTTGATCATCCTATAATTCTAGAAATAATTTTTAGGTCATATCCTCAGTTATTTAAAGAAACTGAGAAACAACTATTTTAATCACTGGTCAAAATCAAAGAGTTGTTACTGATAATCATTGTGGGAAATGTGCTTTATATTTCCTTCTCCACAATTTCCAAAACATAATGTTTGTAAAATAAACTTCAAGACTTTTTATTTTCTGTAACATCCATAGTCGATTCAAAATCATTTAGTAAATCACATGTTCTATCAAAAAGTATCATTGTTGCATATTCATCAATATTAAGGCAACATATGGATGAAAAACTGCAATGCATTCATATGACTTTCCTTGTTACGAGACAATTGGCTTATATATGATTCTTCAAATGTAAGCAGCTGTTGAATTTTTAAAGCAATCACAGTCGTTCAAGAGTATTGATAGTTGCTTTATAGCAAATACCTCTTTTGTTTGGTAAGCTGCTATCTTCATGGAATAACACATTCATTTCCCTCCTCCACTTTCATGTGAATGTTTCTTTGTCCACCTCCTGACTCTCCAAGGAATATTATAAGCATTATTAATTATGTTGTCTATAGCTGCAGTATTTAGGAAAGACACAATGACTCTACAATTAATGGTAGATCAGTAATACAATATTTATTAATGTCAGAGTATTAATTTAAATAATAAGCAATACATTTCACTTTAAATACTCTTCCATTGAACTATTTCCTCATATAAAGACTTGATTATCTAATTTTGCACTTTATTATTAGTTTAAAAGGAAATTTTCAGTTGTAGAATTCACTACATTTACAATGAAGTTCCATAATTGTATATAAAGTGCCATCTTAAGGTTTACTTGAATAAAAAACTTTCTCTAGTTTTTCATTGCATTACTTTCATTTGGATATTGAAGGAAATTTGATGAAAGCCCTTTTGCTGGACAGTAAGGAGTATCTTGATTAAAACAGCACATTGACAAATTTTATTTGAGGTTTTTTCCTTTTGATTATCACCCAAGCTTTCTTTTTTACCAAAACGCACAAATAACCAAAAAGTGTGACTTTTCCTGGGGAGAATCTTTCCCAATGTGAAAAAGTGAACTGTGTCTCAATAACTGACTTTTTAAAAGGCAGGGATCATTTTTCTACCAGTGCCACACAACACAACAGCATTATCATGATAATGAAATGTTATCAGCAGATTTTATGTAATAAGAAACACAAACTTACAGCTCTTCTGTTCTCTCATTCAATTATGAATGTACTAAAATTGTAATACCAGTATTATGGCACTTTCCCCCAAGGGGCTAATTCAACTATTATTTTATGATATATTTAGGCTTAAATTATTCCCAAATACATATTAAAATATAGAATTGTAAGAAATGAACCTAAAGAAGCAATTCATAAATGGAAGCCTATTGAAATCTTAAAACATTCACAACTGAAAATTCGTTTTCATGTATACATTAAAATATATTTCAAAAAATTCTACTTTATATTTTAAAAATTTTTAGTGTTTGGGAATTTCACACATTCCTGTGTCTTTTAATCAAATGCATCCCCTCTTGGTTCACTTTCAACTCCTCTCCTATACCCTTACTCCTTTCACTCCACACTTTATATTCTTAAAGAAAAATGAAACACTACAGCCACTTAAATGCTGCTGGTGTGTACATGGGCTTTGTTTATTTAACATTTTATTATATGTATGAACAAAAATATATTTATTTCTTCATTTTTCTTAATTAAGGCTGCTATAAGAGAATATGATATATGAAATAACATATGAGCAAAAGAAGTATTTTGGAGATTACAAATCATAGGTCAAGGTACCAGTACAGTTGGATTATGGTGAGTCATCTTCTATTTGTTTCATTGATTCTTTGTATTGTTTCATTTTTTTGTTTCTGTTTTATTGATTTCATTACTATGTTCAATTATTTCTTGCCATCCACTCCATTCTAGAGATTTAATGTGTTGGTCAATGTTGGTCATTGTTTGTCAATGAAATTGAACTGAAGAACCAGGTATAAACCCATACACCTATGAACATCTGATTTTTCATAAAGAAGACAGAAATAAACACTGAAAAAAGGGCATCATCTTCAACAACTGGTGATGGTCAAACTGGATGGCTTCATGTTGAAGAATGCAAATAAATTTGTGCTTATCACCCTGCACAAAACTTAACTCTAAATGGGATTTCTTTGTTTTGTCTAGCTGTAGTATCAGAGTAAAAAAGGCCCAGTAGCACTGATTAGAAAGTTTCCATTTCAAGGGTAAGCTATTTGTTTCAATTATAATAAACAAATTTGAAATGTATTATTTCTTGGATAATGTCCAATAAAGAGTTTAATCATGAAATGAAAGTCCATAAGAGTTCTATTACAAAGTAGATAGTGTTTGCAAAGGATCAAGCTACCAAGAAAGCAAAAGCAGGAGTTACTATAAGGGCCTCTTTCCCCCTTTTGGTGTATTTAAGTCCTCATAAGTAGCTACTGAATTTTATCATTCATCATTTTAACAACAACACTTGACATAGCACCAAAGAGCTGCTTTGTTTATAGATTGAAGTTCTAGATGAAAGAGTAAAATTCTTTTCAAAAGCTACTGCTTTAATAAAATGAAAATCAAATCATCTCAGTGAGTTTACTAGCAAGCTGTTTTCACAGCGTTGGTAGAAAATTTATCAAAGACCAAACCCCTATATTTGTGTTTTTCTGGCTCCTACGGAGTGGGCAATTGCTTGGCCATATGGTCAGGCAGAGAGTAATAAAAAACAGGAAAATTAAATGGAAGTTTGTATGAGACATAACCCTATATAAATCATCTTATTATTTAATAAAATACATTAAAGTTGAAAGTACTAATGTCTTTCAGAAGAAAACTCTTCCAGCTTTGGAAGGTGAGTGGGATTGGCAAGTGAGCATTCCAATATTCTTAAGTACTCTCCTGGGACTGTAAAAGGATTAGATACTAGGATAGACCACCAATGTAGAGATGGAACATAAATATGAGTTTATCTGCCACAAATGATATAGAAACACAGAGGTGGAGGTTGATATGTAAAAGATTATCACAAAGAAAGATTGTACCACTTTGGATTGGTACTGGTCATCCTGGGGAATGAATGTCAGTGGACTTTTGTGTGCACAAATGTTAATTCTGGACTGGATTTTATGCAGAGGCATATAAAGTAACATATAGCATTCTGCTTCTGATGACAGCATGCCAATTTGGTTCCTGAGAAACATTTTATCAGATCTTGATCATAATCCATATCACAATACATGATTTCCACAAACAAACAGAAATGTATGCCAAATTATAATGATTTGATAAATAACTGGAATAAACAATCTTAATACTAGATACCTAAAATGTGTAGGAACCAGGCATGAAGAACTGGACTTTACAACATACAAGTTAGAAAGGAGTTAACGGAATGTCCCACCAAGTATGTCATCAACTCTGCTTGTGTATCTAGAGAAGAGAGGATAGAGAATTTTTTAGAATGACTTTATTTTCCTTCTGTGCCTTTCTACCTGAAATTTCTTTTTCCTGCTGAATAGAGTAGCCACAGAGACAAAGTGGGAAGGGGACAGTAGATTCTCAACAAAAACTCTTTATTTGTGGTTTTGAAAGTGTTATGCCAGAATTCCTCAAGTCTTGATGTGGTAATCTGTGATTTTACTCCATCCAACACTAGGAGTATAATTCAGAAGAGGCATGTGTTGAAACTTGGTGCAGCTTAACTCTGTGGAACTATAGTTTTCATCAAATTCAGGGCCATGTTTTCTTCAATTTCTTTCTGTTTCTTCTGCCAGGAACTCAAATTGCTTATATTTGCCCCAAAATTTTCAGATGCCCTTTAAATTTAATTATTTTCCGTGGCCCATTTAATTTGGGTAACTCCCCACTCTACCTTTTTAAGTTTACTAATTTTATCTTCTGGTATGCCATGTGTGTGTGTGTGTGTGTGTGTGTGTGTGTGTGTGTGTGTGTGTGTGTGCATGCGCATGCATGCACACATTTGTAGAAGCCAGAGGAAATCTTCTCTAATCTTCTCTGGTGTCATTCATGCAGGCACCAGTCCAACTTAATATATATAGTCTCATACTGACCTGGAACTCACCAAGTAAACAAGACCCAGGAGTCTGCCTCCCAAAAAGTAGGATTACTATGGTATGTGCCACCATGCCTGCTTTTTTTTTTCACATAGGTTCTAGGGATAGAAATGAAGTTCTCACATTTGCAAATTAAGGCTATATTCTGCAATGTCTGATTGGCCTTTCATCTACTCCATGCATTTTGGATTTCACTGTGAATAATTTGTGGATTTTGATAGCAAATATTTTTGCCTTTAAAATATGTTAATACCTTTATAATTAATTCAGTTATTCCTAATTCTTATATCAGCATTAGATTTGGATAGCTTTTTAAATGATGATTTTTATCTGCCTTATAGAATTCATGGTCTGTTCTTTAGAATGTCTATGAATTGATTAACTGTTAATTAATATATCATTTAATATTTCAATAATCTTTTGTCATTTTATTTTTTAATTTTAATTTTATTAATTTATTCAGATTACAATTCAATTGTTATCCCATCACTTGTATCCTCCCATTCCTCCCTCCCTCCTGCTTTCGCCCTGTTGTCAGATGTAGTTAAGTTACTTTGAAGCATTTATTTCTTTCAGATTTAAAAAAAAATTTAACCAATACTGGAAGTGTTCAGAATAGGACTAATTATTCCTTACCATTGAGGCAAGATCCTTCTGTGTCCTCTGTCTCATACCCCATCGATGATGACTTTCCAGTTTGGGTGATGGAAATTTCCCTGCTTCTTAATCTTAGTATGGACTCTATCATATACCTCCTAAACATGTCAGCATGTTTGTTTTCTAGGCAAAGGACTGTATGTTCATAAACATATATTCTATAGAATACTCCAGTACACTCTGTTAATATATGTGTTTATCCAAATCTTTGTTCTTCAGCAGATAACCCATTAATTTCTGCTTTCCTAGTCTCCCCTCAGCATTTAGTTCTTGTATTCTGTTTTTCTTTATTAACTCTGTGAATAAAAAGAAAAATAGCCACTTAGAATCTCTTATCAGATTAACTTACAACCATTATATTCCTGAACTTTTTGTTTTTTGTTCCTCGAGGATAAATGGTGCCTTGTACATGTGTACAAGTTTTGTCAGATAATGTTCCAGGTAGAAAACTGAATATGGGCCTTCTCATAACACCTTAGCCAGAAATAGAAGTCTTAAGTTTTTGTCTTTTAATTTAATGTGTATTTAATTAATTTATTTATACTTTGACAGCTTCATATACATATATGTGCATTTCATCATATGTGTCCCCATTCCCCTCTCTTATCCCATCTCCCTCCAGTGCTTAATTTCTTCCCATTAATTCTTCTTCTGACTTTCAGAGAGAGAGAGAGAGAGAGAGAGAGAGAGAGAGAGAGAGAGAGAATATGACATATAGCACATAAGTGTCCAAGTGAACTTAATTATGGTTGATTACATAAATTTGAATGCGAAGTTATTAATGCAACATGGTAAAATCACATGTGGGTACAGCATTGAAGAAAGTGACATCTTCTCCCCATAAAACATTTAACTAACAACTCAGAAAGGAATGAGTTATAGGCATAAAGTTCAGTTTAAATTCTTATGTCTGATCTAAACATTGTATAAACTCTGCTCTCCAATTGTCTCCCTGATATGTCAATGAAACAACTTACAGCCAATTGATGAACTGACTTCTGCCAGCCAAGGGAGGAGGAATTAGGAAAGGATGTACAGCATGGAGTCAGAGAATTCAACCAGGGGTAGAGGCCCAAGGAAGATCAAGAGGAAGGAGCTGGAGACAAGGAAAGCTACAAAGTGCAATTATTGCTGGGATGCATGCTAGGAGTAAAACAAAATAGCATAGAGGCTTAAGGAAAGACTTAAATTGCTCAAGATTGTGTATTATAAAAGAGTCTCAATTATTTCTGTGATATCCAGGGTAAGAAATAAGCTAAAAAAAAAACAACACTGGTTTATTAAAAAAAAATAGCTTAAACAACCGGGCTTCATTGTACCCTCACCCATCCACAATGAAAATCGATGCACAAAATCATATACAGGTTACTACAGCTGAAGTGATTCACTGAGTACAACAGCAACCTTGTCATGGCCAAGAGACATTTTCCCCTAATAAAACATGTTATCATTTGGTTCTGACATTCTTTATGCTTCCTCTTCCTTAATGTTTCCTGTTTAGGGCCAAGCACTCCAACAATTAAATTTTTATATGAGCAATTTTTTTGATGATAAATCATTACATGCTGATGGTATATTTATTTCAACAATCATCTTTTGTTCACTGCTAACTGTATGTAAAACCATAAAATTTAGATTTGATTATATAAAAGAAATTGAGAAATACACTGACTCCTGCTAAAAACAAATCATAACCTTTCTTGTTGGAAGTATTAAATGGTGACACTCAGAAAAACAATTACCAAAGATACCAGTGCAATGAGTACTGTTGTTCATCAGCAAGAAATATCATAGAATTAGGACACGGTGAGCTATTTTAGATGTACCAAAAAGACAGATAAGAGAACTTATTCAGTTCTTTTCTAACCCATATTTAAATCACTGTTCAATAAAAAAGCATATATCCACATTACTTACTCACATAGTATTAATGAAAGTAAAGTGGAGTTTTGAACAATAATGTTTCCTGTTCATTATGCATGTAGCAGACACTGTTACCTTATTTAATAAACCAGTGTGTATATGTGTCTGAATATATGAATACATGCAAACCGTTTTATAATTTCAAAACTTTATTTTTATAAGGAGGAACAGTGAAAACACTCATGTTTCAATCAATAGGTAGTTTGAGGTGCTTTTAAAAACATATGGGATATAGTTCTTTCAATATTCCTATTTGTGAAGTAAGACATATACAACCATTTCTTTAGTTGTAAAGGATATGAGTATGTTCTCCTATCTGGAATAAACACTGCCATGGTATAGTGCATATAAATGGCATTAATGTAACATGATATGTAGAGTAATACTTAGAGAAGCTCAATCTTCCCAGACTTGACAAACTTCTAGTTAAGTCATTATTAAAGAAAATTTCTTAAGAAAACTCTTGGTAAGTTTAAAAAAAATTACTACAAAAATTTCAAAGCAGCAAATCAAATAGCTATTCATATTAGTATTAACCAATTATTTTATCATATCAATCAATATAGCAAACATTAAACTATTTCAAATACTGTGTGCACTTTTATTTTTCTGCTACTAATTCCCCAAACTATCTTATAGATAGTAAAATGTATATTGACTAATAGCACAGTATTACAATAAGATCTTTTTCCTAGCCCATTGATCCACTTTCCCTTAACCATCTGAATAGGGTATGTCTCTGTATTTGTCATAGGAACTTGAAATCTCTACTTTCCTCATAGCTTTATGGTGTAGAATATTCTCATGAATAAAAGTAAATGTAAGATTTGTATTTAAGAATGATTTCAACTCTCCTAGCAGCCTGGGAAATGGAGCCTGAAGAGCACCATCTCTTGTAGCCAGGTGGTACTCCCAGAAGAGGGAGGGGGTACCAAACCACACATAAATCCTTCAACCCAAAATGTGCTATCATAACTAAGTTAACTTTGACAATATAGTTGAAAAAGCACAGAAATTTGATTATCACTCCTTAAGTGCTCAAAAAGGAATTCTTATGTAATTGGTGATGTTTGAAGATTCTTTAGGGATGCCTTCTTATTAGGTATCTCTGTACAATATAATACATTTATTATTTTATTTTAAACTTTACTTGATTACTCAGTTTGCAATGACTTTTATTATAATGGTGCATTGATATTAATTCTTCCTGATTCTTTTTATAGCTGTGTTTTTCTCAAAGGAAAAACAAGACACAAACCTTTCATTATTTTTTCATTTGGAAGAAGATAACAATATGTATGAATTTCTCTTTGTTCAATAAGTGACATCCTCGACATTATAAAAGAGATTCAAGAAAATTGACAGGCAGTAAGTGAAATCAGGTGCAAAGAAGCAGCTTTGAGGTTGGGATTTCAGAATCTGAAAACCGTGGGGAAAACTAAAGAATGGATTAGAAAGGGGTAAAGGAGGGGTTTGAAGAAAGCTGAAGTGGCCATAAAAGGAGAAAATCTAAAATGTAGGAAGTCATTGAGGTAAATAAGAACAACATATTTTATCAACATCTGCCTGCCTTTCTCTCTTATAAGATTGTATGAGGGGTGTTATATTTCTTTTCAAATATAGTATTACCCCTGACCAAATCTCTAAAAGATAAGCTTTATATAAGTATAATTGAGGAAATATGGAACAAAGAAGGAAGAAAAGGAGGAAAGGGCTATAAGAAGTCATCAGGATTCCCTAGATAGGCAAACTTCTGATGATCTAATCATGTTTGGCAAAGAAGGGACAGCAGCTTGTGTGTTATTAACCTTTCCCCTGGAGTACCTATTAGTATGCCACTCACACAGGATGCTCAGAAAGGAGAGGAGGTCCCAGTTGCATGGCATTGCTTGTTACTCAATTTGTGAGTTCTGCGTACTTTGCAGTGGCAAACTCGGGAAATTGGGAATAAATGATGCATTTCAAAATGAATTATTGTCTCTTACATCACATTAAATGACATTTTATCTATTCCCAATTCCCATCTGTGCATACCCTTCCTTCCTCAGAGGAGAAACAAAGCCTGGTGTTCTTCTTGAACCATTTCAATGATAAAGTCTCCCTATAATCTGATACAGCCAATTCCATTTTTAAAAAGAACTTTTGTAAATGTAAAAAAATAAGTGGTTTCTTCATGGCATTGCTATATAATATACACAATTTAAGTGTATATAATTACATTTGACTCAAATGTGTCATTCATTTTACTCTCTTGTCTCTAATTCTCCCTCCTGCTGATCTCCTTATTTTTTCTAAATAGTCCTATTTGAAAGGAATTCTAAGTGGCCAAATGTTGAGGTTAAGCTCATAACTTTACTGTTAGCAATTTCTCCAAACCCATAGTTTAGTTTATTTTCTGCATTTTAAACTCTTATTCAATGCTGGTCTTTCAGACAAGAGATGGCACACTGAACAATATTAAATGAAGTGACTATTACAAAGAAGTGTACAAAAAGGGAGTCAAAAGACCCTGGGGCTAAGAAGTTGCAGACAAGATAAGAAAATTCCAAAGAGAGATGAAGATCATACAGAAAGAAACCTGACGGTACCTATGGTCATGAGGAAACTAGTACTGCTATGAGCAAGTCCAAGATCTGATAGGGGGACAATGCTACGGCTTGCTAGTCTTCCTCCAATGCATTACCTTGCTGATACCAGACACAGGCTGATCTCAATCAGGTGCCAGAACAGAAGAGAATGGACAATTACAGGAAAGGGATCTGAATAGGGAAACAGCGTTCTACATATTTGAAGGCAAAGCTTGTGTTCACCCACATTTGAAACAACCACTTTCAATTTCCCTATTTTTTTAAGATAGCTAGACAATTGTTTAGCACTCAAAATCCTATTCATGACTTAATGTGAGAATATCTGCATACAAAACTGAGACTATAATCTTGCTCTGAATAATATACTTCTGAAGTGGTTTATCTGAAGAAGTGTTTGATTTATGTTTTAAATGCATATACAATATAGTATCCCCTTATGATTTTATAGTTCTAAAATTATTACCTTTCAGTCTTACTAATCAACCATAAATGATATTGTCCACTATTTTTCTGCATGCTTTACTTTCTGGATCCAAATGAAGAATTTTTCATTTATCTAACTTATATTTCCTTCTGAGAATTAATATGTCACTTCACTTTGCTACAACCATTTTTTAATTCCACCAATTCAGCGTTTTAAGTTAAAAGACATTTCGACATCATCTAATCCAGTGCTGACATTTATATAAGGCTAAGGATGAAAGCAAGTGGAGAGCTAATTCAGACAAAGCTTATTTTCTTCCAGTACAGAACACACAAAGTTTTGATCAGAAGTAACTGGAAATTTTAGACTTTTTGTGTGTTTAATGTCTTAAGAGTTAGAAAGATGTATTCTTATTCCTTAGCATTGATGCTGAATGTATGCTTATCTTCTGTCAGCTTGATTATACTACTCTCTTAAGCTACTAGATAGAGGTAATTTGTGTATCATTTTCTTCTATAAATGAAACTCTAAAATACTGGATAAAGAATCCTGACTATGGATGACCTCTCAGATTCTAGGAACAATATCACTAAATTATAGTTCAATAGATAATATTACTAAGAATCAGAGTTATATTGTTGAATGTTTCTAAAGAAAATGACTTCTCTAATTTTGTCAAATCCTAACAAAGCAAAAGCTATGTCTAGCAAAAATCACAGGTATTGATTTATCTACATCTCAATCACCACTTTTTACTACTTTATCATGTATTTTGAAATTTTTACTTATTTTCCAAAAATATTTAAATTAAACTTTAAAATTAACACCAAAATTTAACAACAAAAGATGAAAGGACTTTATCCCCTCACTTCTCCATTTTGCACCATAATATCTGTTTTCTGTTTTATTGTGTCCTTGGATTTTATTAGTGCTCATTTTGAAAAATGATAATGAATAACTCTTCTCTTTACTTATTTTAATAAATAAATTTTGAATATAATTTTAGGTTTCTTTTCCAATATCTCATGCATATGAGGTCATAAGATGTGGCTTTTAGAGTACAAAGTTCATTTTAACTTTTACCTCCAAAATCATCCTGGGATAAGATATAATTTGGCTATGCATATTCTTTCTCTTTTCCCCTCCCTCCATCCTTTTAACTTTCAGGTAGGGCTTAATTACGTATCTCAGGCTAGGCTAAAACTCATAATCTTCTTGCTTCAGTCATATGTTAACATAATGTACAGGAATTTCTTTTAATATTCTGAATTCTAGAAACTTCATATTCCACCTGCATAGATATTATGATTGTAATAGCATGGCCCTGGATCCTATTAAATACATAGGATTTCTTTGCACTGTTTTTGTAACTACATTTTGGTAAAAGTCACACTTTAAGTAACCAGTGTAAGTGTGAGAACCATCTACTTATTATTAGTGGAGATATGATAGCACCTTGGAGAATAATCATCACACCCAGTCAACTCTGTTTCTGAACAGCTAGTTTATCCACATAGATAGTATGTTCTGAAAGTTGATCTGGAACGTTCAAAGAAAAACCATAGAAATTACTTATTGTAGAACAAGAGACACAAATTTCTCTTACAAGCATAAGATAATGGTAATAGCCAGGCAAGAATTATAATCTAGTTATATCAATTAAGAAAAATAAATTATGTGGGTAATTGAGGCAACAGGTATAATAGTAATAAAAAATGTGGTGTAGCTGATGGGTGAAACAGTAAATTATCATCCATAGTGCAGATTTAATTGGTCTGAATATGTGAAACAAAAGGTCTGGCTACTGGCAGTTTCATAATAGTTGTTTCATGGTGTGACTAATGGTAAAATTAAGGTAAAGATAATCCTGCCATCAGAAAGAGGAAAAAAGGGATTCCTAGAAATTGGACATGCAAGTGAAACATGTATATGTTTACAATACTTCAAAGAAAAGGGGGTTATTTTTATAGAGTTAGTCTTTTAGTTTGTTGCTTAATCAAGTAGACAGACAATTTTTTTATTTTTTTAAAATTTTTATTAATTTATTCTTTTTACATCTCAATGGTTATCCCATCCCTTGTATCCTCCCATTCTTCCCTCCCTCCCATTTTCCCCTTATTCCCCTCCCCTATGACTGTTCCTGAGGGGGATTACCTCCCCCTGTATATGCTCATAGGGTATCAAGTCTCTCCTTGGTAACCTGCTGTCCTTCCTCTGAGTGCCCCATCCAGGGGATGTGGTCAAATGTGAGGCACCAGAGTATGTGAGAAAGTCATATCCCACTCTCCACTCAACTGTGTAGAATGTTCTGTCCATTGGCTAGATCGGGGTAGGGGTTTGAAGTTTACAGCCTGTATTGTCCTTGGCTGGTGCCTTAGTTTGAGCGGGACCCCTGGGCCCAAATTTGCCTATCATAAAGTTCTACTTGGAGGTTTCTGTGGCCCTCTGGATCCTTCTACTTTGCTATTATCCCATGCTTCTCTCATCTAGAGTCCCAATAGGATGTCCTCCCTTCTGTCCCAGTTTCCTGGTAAGTGAAGGCTTTCATGGGACATGCGCCTTGGGCTAGTATGCCGATATAAGTGAGTATATAGCATTTGAGTCTTTCTGCTTCTGGGTGAACTCACTCATTATGATCATTTCTATTTCAATCCATTTCAAGTAGACAGACAATTTTAATAATGTTCAGATATTCAGAATAAAGCAACTATGAAATAAAGCTAGAGTAGGCAATGTAACCCATTATAGCTCTATATTTCCCAATTGCACAATTAGTCTTAAACATCTACAGAATTCCCTAAACCATACTCTTTATGTGGGACATAGCTCTTCCACATATATAACAATGTTAAGCAGCAAGGATACAATTTGTTACAGTTACATATAGAACTGACTCATATATTTTATATGAGAAACAATTACTCATGTTTTGAGTGATTATATTGCCAACTCATGTTTGTTAATCTTAACAAGATAAAATAATCTCAAAATGCTTCAGTAAAAACAATGAAATAAATTCCTTTATGTCTTCCATTTTAGTATTTTTATGGGACTCTTGAATACATGAATGAGTAAGCCTCTGATTGTTGTGCATTCTCTTGGGCTTTTTCCTTTTGTTGGTTCTTTTGAAGTTCTCTTCAAATTCAATTGTTTAGCATAAAGTGATTTAAGAAAAGCAGAGTAGACACCAAGAGGCTGATGCTCTTTATAAACTGTAGAAGTTGCGCTTGCTATTGCAAATACTTAACAAGAGACCAGGTACATGTTAACATACTAACCCAAGTACAAAAAAGGGAAACAAAGTGCTTGTATGTAATATGTTGTTTACATTTACCCTGACAGAATTAAAAAGAAATGGTCTGAGAAGGTGTAACTAAGAAAGCAACACCTTTCTGGAGTAGGCTTTTGCATCATGAGCACACTCCTATGCTGGCTCTGAGATGACCTATCAAGACTCTCTCTGACAAACTTTCAACTTCTCTTCAAGACTAAGTCTGGCTTTCTTCATGCCACATTGCTGTAAAAGCTCCTGGCTAGCTTCATTTTCCCACTGGGAATAATACAAAATGAAGAGCTTAATAGATGTTGGGCTCAGATTGCTGAATAAATGGATCCTTTTGTTGGTTTTATTTAACTTCTATGTTATAGTTTTGTTTAACATATTATATTTTGTTATATTTTTTTAAATGTAAAAATAATGAGTGAACACCTGGCCACTAGAGTGAAAGTTAACAAGTGAACTGACACATATAGCTGCCAGGAAAGGGAAAAATCTAGAACAGGATTCATGTTTAGGATTAGTGGACCAACTTATAGTTCAACTCCACTGCGTAGGTGCGTGCGTGCGTGCGTGCATGCGTGTGTGCGTGTGTGCGTGTGTGTGTGTGTGTGTACATGTTTTTATTTGGTTAAAGTTTTGTGGGATTGTTTGTTTTCTTTTCAGATGTGGTTTTATTTTGGTTTGTGTTTTATTTTATTTTAATTTTCGCTTTGGAGTGTTGTTGTATTGGGTTTTTATTTTCTTTTTGAGAAAGAACTTAAAGCTGAATGGGCAGAGAAAGGATCTTGTAGGACTTAGAAGGAAGGAATATAATCAAAATATATTTTAATTTAAAAATTATCTTAAATAATGAAAACTATAATATGTTTCATCTTATAATTGACAAATATGTTTCTGTGCATTCATTTATATGTATGTGTATTAAATAATATAAACTAGCTTTAATTTGGATACTGTATTTAATCTTGATGATATACTATGTTCCTCTTGTTCTCCCTCCTCTTTGTTCCTTGCCTACAACATATGAAATTCTTATATTTGAGTTCCAAAATACACTGGAAAACCAAAGCAACAAAGATTTAATAGATACTCAGTATCTGTAAATTCTACTACCACTAAAATATATTTTAATATCAAAATCAATATACATAAGTTTTTCTTGGTCATTTCTTTACTTACATGCATAGTGTATTTAAAAAAAAGTGTCTTCTGACCTTTGTGTTTACAAATAAGACAGAAAATGCCAATACTCTATTTTCTCAATTTAGTTCTCATACAAATGGTAAAATGACAGAATGTTGTAAGGGACAGTGCAGAATGCAGTGTGGTGCAATAAAACAAAGCTGCAAGACAGGCAGGATTCAAATGTAAGTTCTGGTACTTCTTAATGGGGTGGCTTCTTCAGTATAACCATCAGACATTTCAGAAAAAGTTTAATGGTAGGAAGTTAATTTTCATGGAATTCAGTAAGGTGATGGTAGTATGTACTGAAGAATAGATCCTTTAGAAATTGGTCAGACCACACTATTTTAGACAAAATGAGAGACTGGATCATCCTGGCTCTGTCATACTATCAACCGTGACTCTTCTTGGGAACTCAGTGACAAAATTGAGGTTCACAAAATAACATAATCCTTTAATACTGAGGCAAAGACAGACTCTACAATAATATAAACTACCAGCTATAGTCCAAAAACAGTGTGTGTGTGTGTGTGTGTGTGTGTGTGTGTGTGTGTGTGTGAAGAGATTATCAATTTGGCAGTGGGATAGGCATCTGAAAGAGTTAGAATTAGGAGACTTAGGATGCAGTGGAGGGAGAAAATGGAAGTGGGAAAGTGATGCTGTTATATTTAAATTAAAAAATTTTAAAGTTAAATAATTAAAATGTTATTAAGAGAAGAAAATTCACATATGACTAATTATATAGTTAGGCTAATTTAATAATTTAGTCAACTTTTTATCCCTATTATTATTTTCAAACTCATGCCATAGAAATATTGAATATTGAATATTACAATTTGAAAACTTCATCTTTTTTCCTAAGGAGTTTTTATGTCTATAGTTCTTAGCCCTTGCTTGCCTCTTCAATTTCTGTCTTTAATTTACTTGTCAGCACAAAGCAGAATAATCTTTTTGGCATCTTGTTAACTCAGAGGACCATATCCAAATTAAGTCTTCTTCCTCTTTGTGTATCTATTTATTTATTCATCTAGCACACAGTTATTACACCAATCACTATTCTAAGAGCTTAGAAAGCAATCATATTTTTAGGCATTGAAAAAATGATCACTGAGAAACAAAATTGGCCATAGATAACCTAGACTATATATACCTTCCACTGAACATGGAACTGACTGAGCAGTGAGCAAGTCAGTGTTAATGGATGATCTCACCACTGTTTATTTGTACAAAAGAAGGAAAGAAAGGATGCTTTTATTTTGATAGGTTAGGCAGAGAAAACGTTGAGGTCTTTGCCATTTGCTAGCCTCCTTATCATTCTCGTATGTGAACCACAAAAAAATAAACCAAAATGAAGGGTGAGTCTTCTAGATAGAAAAGAAAGCATAAAGATGATGGTGTGAAAACAAATAAGGCATGTGTGAGTGTGATGTGGTCACCAAAAGCAAAGACCAGTATAAGTAGCACTTAAGTGACAAATACAGGAATAAGAATTGTCTAAAAGTTTTCACTTCTTTGTTCTTTGCTCAAATCATGTCTTTAAAATGCAATATGTTTAGATTAGTCACAAAGGGATGCTCATCATGTATTTACTTTCCAGAACTTTTGAAAACATAAGTGTTGCACTCAGTTTTTGACTTTGTTCACATTAGAGTTAACATGAGAATTTGTAAAAAAAAAATATATTAATTTCCTGTTATCACATGATTTAAACAGCTACATTACCTGGAATTATAAAATCTTTAAAAATATTTACCTTATGCATTTGATCACAATCATCCCTATTGCACTCCCCTGTTTAATTCTCTTACTTCTTCTTACTACTCTAATAGTATTTGGGCTTAGTCAGAGTCTGAGATGCCCTTAATCTGGGAGGTCACCAATGGAAACAATACCTTGCCAATACCTTGTCCTGGTAATGATAATGAGGGAGTTCTAGAGTGGAGGCCATGGTGAAAAGGATCAGAGGAACTATCAGCTTTGCACACTTTTCCTCTGCTCAAGTATTCAATACCAGTGTTTCCTCTGGGTGTGTGTATGTGTGTGTGTGTGCACAGTATTCAATACCAGTGTTTCCTGTGTGTGTGTGTGTGTGTGTGCATAATGCGAGTGTGGGTGCTCTCAGAGAGCAGGAGAGGGTGTGGGATTGCTCAGAGCTGGCATAAGAGGTGAGTGTGGGCTGCCCAACGACAGAACTGAGCTCTGATGCTCTAAAGTAGCAGCAGATGCTCTTAACTGCAAAGCTGTCTATCTAGTCCCATGTATGCTTAAGCTGTGCCTGCTACAACAAAATATTTGAGACTGGATAATTCACAAGCAATGCAATTTCATTATTTGGTGTTATGGATCTTGGAAATCCAAGATCAATACATCAACAGTTGCACTGTCTGCAGAGTCTCTTTCCTCACATATAGAGCATTTTCTATATCTCCACATGGCAGTAAGGGAAAACAATTTTCTGGAACCTTTTGAGTGAAGGTACCAATTTCATTCACTATCTTTAGCCTGACAACATAGGTATTTCCTCAAAACTGGTTTAAATTTATAGCATTACATAGACTATTATGTATCAGCATATGAATTTGAGGAGGGACACAAATAGTTAAAGTTGAAGTTTCTTTGCCATGAATGGTGTTTGTACCTCCAATCTACTCCATCTTTACCTGTAGTAATATAAAATATGATCAAATTCCAAATATGTAACTTCTATACAGAAGTTTGGGGTGCTTCTCAGATGTGTGATGTGCAGTTGCCAACTTCAGCTCTGATATCATACACTGAAAATTCCAAAAGACTTAGCACTGAACATTAGGAATTATGTCATGATGAACACAACCTCCTCTTTTCTTTCAAGGAATTATTTATCAGCATGGATGCCTTGCTCATTGTTTCATTAACTTTGCTGTTAGAATACAAGTACTGTAATTCTATCCAGAATCACTTAATATTTTCTAAGTCAATTACCAAACTCAAATGGAAAGTACAATTTTTAACAATTGGCAGAAATCAAGCCTGTTCTAAATCTATTTCATATATATATATATATAATTTCCCTTTGCAACAAAGATCATTTCAGAAAACCACTACTGATCAAATTCAGTGTTGTTATTTCTTAGTGGAGCAATGTTTTCCAGAGGCTTTAATTTACCTTCTTTTTTTTTCGTACTTGAAACATACAATTTTTTGGTTTATTAACTTCTCATCTTATTTACTTTCTTTTATATTCTGAAATAATCAGGTCATTAAAACAAAAAAAACAATTGAAATATACTAGAGATTAAAGTATAGAGAGATCATATAGAGAGATTAAAGTTTTGTGTAGCATAGGCTGGCCTTGAACTTGCTATATAGCCAAAGCTTCCACCTCACAGTGCCAGGATTATAGGCACAGGCCACCTTGTCTTGACTGTCCAACCCACTTTCTAATAGAAGAGCTGTGCTCCTGGGTCAGCACTTTGCATGAGAAATGGTTTTTGCCTAAGATAGAAGACTAAAGTGCCAGAAGTTGACTTTGTATTATTGGAATTTGGGGAATGTTGGGTTTGTGTAAATGTTCTTTAATCTCTATAAACCAATCTGAACAGCAGGTTCCTGGGTTCTAATTTACTGTTGTCCTTGAGAGATGGGAAATATTTCCCCTGCACACAGCAATTTCTCTTTTCTCTAGGGCTTGGTATGAATTCAGCTTCTTCAGTTACAGGTCCCAAGTAGATGGTGAAACACAAAATTCTTCTCCTTTAAGGTCCATGGTTCTTTTATTTAACACAAAAATATATTCCTGCTTGGAAAGAAGCATTCTGCCATCTCTCCCTTGTCCAAGGCTAGATTCCAGTCTTACATGCTAGAAAACCAGTGGCCAGACCAAAAACCAGAAACGTAGACACACTGCTACCACCGATGGGGACAGCTAGCATCTGTGTGACAGCTAGATTGTCACCCATCGAATTTATTTAAAAACCAGAAAGAAAATCAATAGGACAGAACCAGGTAACAAACACTGCATGGACAGTGGAGGCAACAATTTACTGACATTTTGAATTTATTCCAGAAACCAAGAAAAGAGTGGCCAGCCTGCCAGCTGGTGCGATGCGCTCCATGAGCATCAAGGGTCAGTTAACTCCCTGAGTGGTCCCACTTGGACATTGCAGATTCAGATAACAAACACAATCTTCTGTGAATGTAATTTACCTTCTTGACTGTAAATCTGGGATAATACTAATACAACTTTATTGTTAATTTAGGAGAATTGAAAAATAATGATATCTACAATGAACTACTATAATGTAAGGTATGCTGTGAGACTCAACACACTGTAGTTGTGAATACTGTTGTAGCCATTATACCTTATGTTTTACCTTCTGCCTTAAACAGACTAAATGCCAAATAGCATCAGAAAAGTCCTTTATAAGCAACACTCACCATAATAAATCTCAAATACCAACCTGCAATTCACAAGAATGTTCGATGATATTTTAAGTATATACTAAAGCAAAGAAAGACATAAAAATAGCAGTACACTATACATTAGATGAGGAGTTGAATGAGATACTAACACTGTCTTCTAATTCAATAACTCATAAATATCTTGTTTTAATAACTGGCAATAAAAGGCAATAAAAAAGCCCACATTCTAGTGAAAGCCAAGAGACTTGCATCCTGATACAGCATCTCTGTCAAAGAAAGTTATGTGTGTTATCAGAAAATATGTTTAAATATTTATATATAAGAGAAGGTTTGATTACTCTATAGTAACACTGTAGTCTATGTGCTGCTGACCTGGAGACCTGGAGAGTGTACTTTATCTTGTTACTTCTTAATATACAGAATAGTGTAAAGATATGTTTGTATTTATAGGAAAGACCTGAAGCTGACCTCATGTAGGATTTAGAAGTACTCACAAACTACGTAAAAAAATTATATATATATATATATATATATATACACAATGACACAATGTTGGGAAAGAAAAGCAACATGAAATTTGAAATGACAAACAGTGGGGCACACAGAGCATTCTATTGCTAGCCAATGCCTACTTTTCTCCTTGCCCCCCTTGATGAATCATCACATTATATGCCCTTGTTCATTTGTAATTGTGTAGGTCTACGTGTCTACATTTGGCTAGTGGAATTTACAGTGAATTACATAGGTTCTTTTTACTTCTCAAGTATCCTTTATGATTTTCTTTCTTATCATCAGGCACGTAGAAGAAGACAAAGGTTTTGACTGACAAACCAAAGGCCTCAGGAATTAGTGAGAACATGTTTTAAAATAACTCCCTCATTCCATGCATTTCAGTGACAATAGGGATGAGAATCCCACTGTTGATAGGAATGAGAAAATGATATTTATCATGCTAAGTCATAGATTCTGGAATCAGCCAGTAGAAAACTCTAGCAAAACTTAAATACTCATAACTGTATATTCACTTGCAAATTTTGGAACATAATACCTACAGTATTGGGCTACGGAAAGGAATAACACATAAAACATCTAGCTCAGTGTCTGGGAAATTGTAAACATTTAATATATGCAATGATCTGCACCTCCAACTAGGCACACCAATTTTTTGTAACTGCTGAGTCTTTGTTTTTCTTACTATGTTTTGAAAATAGTGTTTTGTATGACAGCAATTTTGACCTTTTAGAGTGACTCTAAGCTGTTTCAAAGTGTTGCAGACACATTTAAATTGCCCTGTAGTTTTTTCTAAATAATGAGAAGCTGGGGCCATTTTATCCACTGAAAAACTCACCAGTGCCTAAATTTCTACTGCTCTCAAAAACCACAAACAATCTTCTTCTGTGGGGGAAGAAAACTGTGTCATTCAATCTGGTGATTATGTTCCTTGCCTATGTTGATTTCAACTTGAATTATTTCAGTTTTCAAAAAATGCAGCTATTCACATTTAACATCACAGGACTGAAAAGAGTGTAGGCTGGAACTAACTACAGTTTGATATCTGCAGCCAGAAAATGATTGAAGCCTATTTTGGACTCCTGTGTTCTGTTTGTAATAGCTCCATTTTTCCTTAATTGTTCCAGCAAAGACGTCTCTTATAAAACAGCTGTAGTTTCTATAAAATCAGGTAGAATAAAAGACATGCTCAGGTAACCAATTCATTATTTTAGAAAAGCATTGGTAGCTCTGACAAAATAATTATACAGAGAGTCACACAGCTAAAAATTCACTGATAGGCTTCATGTGCAGATAAACAACATATCAGAAAGGAAAGCAATACAAAAGATTTTTTTCTATCACACAGTTTGTTAGGTGCCTGAAATGTGCAGAGTACTAGAGGCTACATGGCATACATCTCAACAAAAGCATGGAAATGTAGAAAGTTTTGAGGTCTAGTTCTCTTTAGATTTCTATCCCTCAAAAATTACCAAAAACTTGTACTGCTTCATCATTGCCAATTTGTTATTCTGATATTCAAGGATGTATAGTACAAACCCTTGTCCAAACTGTTTACACAGACTGAACTACATGCAGGTGCATAAAACTTTCCTACAGCCATTTTTCATTCTACTGTTCTCTCACTCCTGCTGGTTCCTTTTGGAAATCCAATTCATCTTCTAAAACTCTATCTCCAGGTTTATTGATTTTATAGGTACTGATTACCTCTCAAAACACTTGAAATAGACATAGTTTTCCACTTCCTTGTGTGAAAACTATTTTTAAAAACTTCATCTACTAATCTTTGTTCTTTCGGTCTCAGATGTTCTAGCATTTCACCAAATTAGCGACCTAACTGTCTTAATTTTATCCCTCACAGTAATTAATAGTTCTCTTTATATAGTTAATCTTTCATAAATAGTACAATAAAAATTTAAAAGCCTATTACAATTCTATTAATTGGTAAGGAACTTACCAATAGACATTCTTCCAAAGAACTTAAATAAATGGTTAATGAGCCCATGAAATGTAGCTCAATATTAATTTTCATTGCAGAAATGTATATAAAATCTACCATGAAGTATAGTTTGATACTCATTAACATAACTGTTATCAAAAATAAAACTAATTGCTAACAAAGGTGTGGAAAATTAGAACACTGTGCATTGCTGTTGGGAATATGAAAACAGTATGGCAGTTCCTTACAAAACTAAAATTAAAGTACTCCACTACTAAACACATACACAAAGGAATGGACTTTAGGAAAGTAAAGGACTTAACAGACACGTGAACACCAATATTTGTGGTATCACTATTCATAACAGCTAAAAAGCATTGTAAAATCTCATTTGTTCATCACCATAAATAAACAACCAGGATGTGGCTTTCATAAACACTAGAGTATTATTTATCCTTAAAAAGAAATTCTAGGATGGCAAAAATTAGTTAGTAATAACACTTGCCCCAAGCCTGATGCCCTGAATTAGATATACAAGAGCCACATGGTAGCAGGAGAAAACAGACTCCACAGGCTGTTCTCTGATCTTCTCATGTGTACTATGGGAAAAATATTCACACATGCACAGCACACACAGACATAGAAATAGAGATAGATAAAAATATAGATATATTGATATATAGATACCTGAAGTTCTGATGTCTAATAGAACATAAATGAATTATAAAAATATGATAAGTGAAAGAAACCAGGCAAATGAGAACAAACATTGTCTTAATTTATTTAGATGAAGTGATACAAATGGACAAGTTTATAAAGAGAAAAATAGAGATTACCAGGTTTGGATGTAAGAGATAAAAGTAAAATTATGCCAGTTGCTACAGAACTAGTGCTTGGAAGAACACCTACAACAACAAATTGATAGATAAAAATGTTATGTTTTGGATATATTCTGACATAATAGATCTTCGGAAACTATAAATTGCTTAGGAAAACTAGCATTTAAAGCAGTATAAACACTACTAGCTACATATGTGGAAGAAATTTGACAACAATGGAGTGCAGAAGAAAAGTTAAATTCAGACTTTCTTCTCATTGGTTAATTTTATACATCTAAGCATAAAAGGAATAACTGCCACACAGAATATTGATGGTCTGTGTTGTGAAAAACAGAAACACTTGATTACAATGTTTGGTGTATGCAAAATGTACTACCAGTATTATTTATCTGAGTCACCAACAAATAACCAAGTATCTACTAAATGTTCAATGATAAATAAGCCAGGAAGATCCCAACTTAATCCTGCTGCTAAGGTACAAAGGACACACATGATGAGAGACAGGCTTTAAGTGCTGGAATCCAGGAGCAATACAAAAAAAAATAAATTTAGACTTAAAGCAATTAATGGAGACAGTGAGTAAGATAAAAGATTAAACTGCCATGCCATGAATGTGTGGCCATAGTGCCTGGGTTCATATTTAGCAGATTATTCTAATCAGTGATACTAGCCAATCCATGAGAATGGAATATCTAATTAAGGATGGCAGAAGATATAAAAATATCTTCTGGTATTGCACAGAATAACAAATTATAAATGGACTGTATCCCTATTTTCTTTATTTTGTTATGACTGATAAATCAACATTTACAGTTACATGGCTATTTCAAAACTATATAAACACCAAGATAATCATTTTCTATTCTTCATAGATTGATTGATTTTTACAAATATTCTTTCATGTGGAACATAATAATTAATATAATATAATATAATATAAATCAGTTGTCAATAGTTACAAATTTGCAAATAGGTAATTAGCTAAAAAAAGCAAAACACTAAACACAAAGGTAACTAGAAAATAGAAAGAAAAATCAATTGGGAATATTAAGTAAGTTCTAAAATCACCTTGAGATGAATTAAATTCATTAGTAAGTAAGCTCACGGCAGGTAACATTGCTTTCACCCATTTTATTACCTGACAATTCACTTAGAGCCAGAGGCAAAATTTATGCAACATTGAAGATCATGCAGAACCAACAGAACTGCCTAAAAATAAATTAAACTTTAAAATTTTATAAATGAGTAAAAGTTCTCCACAATACACTTAAAACTTGAAAAAATTTCCCCTTAATTTAAATTAATTAGCAATGTTCTATAAGGAAAATAAATAGCATGACAAAAATGTACTTTAAAATTACTTTCAGGAACATAAAGCATTATAAGGTGCCCTGTATATGGAGGGGTGGGAGTGACTAGTGTTCAGGTTCTTTTTTTTTTTTTTTATGAGACTGAGTGAAATTTATTTGCTTAGAAGTTTTAAAGCAACATATGGTTTTAGGGAAGGCCAGGTGGTGGTGCACACTTTTAATTCCAGCACTCAAGGAGGCAGAGGCATGTGGATCTCTATGAGTTCAAGGCCAGCCTGGTCTACAAAGTGAGTTCCAGTATAGCCAGGCCTACACAGAGAAACCCTGCCTGGAAAAACCAGGAAAAAGAAAAAGAAAAGAAAAGAAAAAGATTTCAGGGATGTTTGGGAAGGCATACAAATGTTTTAGTATGCGTATTTTCTAACTTTCTAAAACTTTCCATAGAAAATGACAAAGTAATTGTATGAGTGAATTTGACCTACCAACTCAACTATTAGGTACATAAGAAAAGATTGTGTTTAAATCAGGAAAAGACTAGTCATAGCAAAATACATTTTTATTCTCAACACTTAATTAATAGAGGCATAAACCTGATTTTTCCTTTGTGGGGAACAGTGACATTTGCTCCTGCTTTGTAACCTCTCATGTCCTTGTCATGGACACATGGGTTTCTGCTGTCTTGAGCAAAAAGCTTTTCTCACATCCACACCTGAAAGTCACTGTAAGAATGCAATGAAGGTTTACTTGGGTGACACCCAGGAACATGTAAGCATCTGCACGTGGGCTGTTGTCCCAAATCCTTTCCAACCTCACCGCAATTGCTCCTCCCCGTCCTCTCTATTAGACACCTCATCTCTTATTCCTGCACAGTAGGAAACAGCTGATGCTGAAGACAGAATCAAAACCTCTCTTTTCTGCTGTGCAGGTAAATGAGTCAAGGCTGCTGAGCGCAGGTTAGGGTAGCGTAGGGAAGAGGAGGGGAGAGGAGAGGAGAGGAACACAGCTATACATGGCAAAGCAGACAGCCACATGAGCAGAACTTATGCGTCAACAGAATTTGTAAGAAAAAGGAAAAAAGGCAAGTGTGAGATGAGCATTTACAAGTCAGGAATTAACGACTCTCTGCTGCTGGACAGTGGTAAGACGATTAGGTCCAATGAGCCATCTGGATTGCAAGCAGCTTCCCAGTTCCTGAACTGTAAGCCAGTTGCACCAAATCATCTGTATATCTTGCTGCATTTTCATCATTTGTGGTGTGTGGCCATGGTCCCAGTCTTATTTCTGTTAGTGTTCAGGTTCTATGCATAGTTTTTCTTCCTCACTAAAATAAGCAATCACTGATAGGAAAATAATATTGGTCCTTCTCCATAATTCCCACAGGACCTCTGCTTATATTGTTTACAGCACTCTATTCTATTTTAACATAAATAAGACATTCATGTCATGATGCTAGATCATATTTAACCACACCTTGACTCCTCTCTTAATTCCTCTCAGATCCAGTTCCACGTCCAACTTCACCTAATTTCAAGGTTTTTTAAAAAAATAACCCAGTTAGTCCAATTTACCATACCATATTCTAATGAACTCTTGTGTTTTTTCTTACTATACTGATATAATTCACTTCTTGGTCATTATTGTATCCTTAGTGTTTCCTAGGAACTCTGGAAAACAGTCGGTCTTCCAAAATGTCAACTATAAAGAGTCCCTATACAATTCTTCTGACTCACTGATATACATTTGTCACTCATTTTGGAACTTCTTTGGTCCATAAATCCATCAATGATTCTGTATTATGGTACAAGAGCAAGGTACAAAATTCGGCAAATGTTCTAACTGACTTCAATGATCTTTGCAACTGAATGACTTACATCCATATATTAGGCAAAGTGACTACTCAATGTCAGAAAGGCAAATGAATATAAATCAAGTACAAACTGTGATAAATGCAAAACAGTAAGCTTCATTAACTGAGGACGACTGTTTCAGTTTTGCATAGAGAAGTCAACTTGGGTTGAGCCTAATTATTATCACAAAATCTTACTTGCCGAAGAGAAAAGGAAATTAAAAGAACATCCAGTTAAACCAGGACCATTTGTTAAAGATGCTATCTATTTTCCATTGTATGGATTTGGCTTCTTTGTCAAAAATCAAATGCCCACAGGTGTGTGGGTTTATTTCTGGGTCTTCGATTCAATCCATTGATTAATCAACAAACCTATTTCTATGCCAGTACTATGCCTTTTTAAATACTGTTGCTCTATAGTACAGCTTGGAATCAAGGATGGAGATTCCTCTGGAAGATCTTTTATTGCACAGGATTGTTTTAGCTATTCTGGGTTTTTGTTTTTCCATATGAAGTTAAGAATTGTTCTTTTAAGGTCTGTTAAGAATTGTGTAGGTATTTTGATAGGGATTGCATTGAATCTGTAGATTGCTTTTGGTAAGATGGCCATTTTTACTATTTTGATTCTCCAGATCCATGAACGTGGGAGATCTTTCCATCTTCTGATATCTTATTCAATTTCCATCTGCAGAGACTTGATGTTTGTTTCATGCAAGTATTTCACTGTCTTCATTAGAGTTACACCAAGATACTTTATATTATTTGTGGCTACTGTAAAGAGTGTAGTTTCACTAACTACTTTCCTAGTTACCAAACCAAATTATCCAATTAAAATAATGGGCTACAGAGCTAAACAGATAATTCTCAACAGAGGAACATCAAATGGGCAAGAAACACCTAAAAATGCTCAAGTCCTTAGTTATTAGGACATTACAAATCAAAATGACTCTGAGATTCCATCTTAGACCTACTAGAATGGCTAAGACAAAAAAAATTCAAGTAACAACACATGCTGGTGAGGAGGTGGAGAAAGGGTGTACAAATTTGTACAATCACTTTGGAAATCAATCTGGGGAGTGAGTATTGCTTCTGACATGAACTCTGCTACCCCAACCCTGATTTGATCACTTCCTTGTGGTGGGAAGGCCCGTGGAAGGCACACAGAGGAAAGAGAAGCTGTTTATCAGGATGAGACCTGATAGACTCTGGTCATATGGTCTGGGAGGAAGTCCCTTTCTGTCTGAGGTCTAGAGTGGGGGAAAAAGGCAGAAGAAGGAGGGATGGTGAGAACAGGAGAGAGGATAACAATTAGCATATAATATGAATAAATCATTTAAATTTTTAAAAATAATTAAGAGAACACTAGGGGCGGATCCAAGATGGTAGCACTAAAACACACCCTTCTTTGTTCAGCAGGACAGTAGTGACTCAGCAGATACAACAAGATCAGAATAAGTCCATGCATCTTATCAGGCCTCCATGGATTAAAGCTGGAACTCAATAACAACAGAACCAACAGAAAGCCTACAAACTCATGGAAAGTGAACAAGAACTTGGGACTCAATGATATCAGGGTAAGAGATGAAAATAAAAAAAGAAATTAAAAACTTCCTACAATTCAATGAATCTGAAGTTACAACATACTCAAACTTACGGGACACAATGAAAACAGTGCTAAGAGGAAAGTTCATAGCACTAAGTGCCTTTATAAAGAAATAGGAGAGATCCCATACTACCAACCTAACAATACACCTGATAGCTCTAAAACAAAAGGAAGCAAAGGCAACAAATGGCTGTAAATAATCAAACTCGGGACTGAAAACAATAAATTATAAACAGATAACAAGTCAAAGAATAATCAAAACCAAAAGCTGGTTCTTTGAGAAAATCTACAAGCTAAACTAGCCAAATTAACTAAAAGGCAAAGGGAGAGTAATTAAATCAATGAAATCAAAAATGAAAAGGGAGGCATAACAACAGATAGTGAGGAAATCCAAAGAACCATTAGGTCGTACTTCAAAAGTCTATATGCCACAAAATTTGTAAACCTAAAAGAAATGGACAATTTTCTTGATAGTTACCAACTACCAAAATTGAATCAAGATCACGTAAATAAATAAAATAATCCTATGTCTCCTGAGGAAATTGAGATAGTTATCAAAAGTTTTCCAACCCAAAAAAAAAAAAAAAAAAGGCCCAGGGCCAGATGGATTCAGCACAGAATTCTACTAGGCCTTCAAAGAAGAGCTAACACAAATTCTCTTTAAGCTACTCCACAAAATAGAAACAGAATGAACATTAGCAAATTCATTCTAGGAGGCCACAGTCACCCTGATACCTAAACTACAGAAACACTATACAAAGAAAGAGAATTTCAGACCAATTTTTCTTATGAACATTGATACAAAAATACTCTCTAAAATAATTGCAAACCAAATCAAAGAACACATTAAAGATATCATTCACCATAACCAAGTAGGCTTCATTCCAGGCATGGAAGGGTGGTTCAATATATGGAAATGCATCAATGTAATCCAGCATATAAGTAAACTGAAAGAAAAAAAACCACATGATCATCTCCATAGATGGCAAAAAGCATTTGACAAAATCCAACACCCATTCATCTTTAAAGTCTTGGAGAGCAGGGATACAAGGCACATACTTCAACATAATAAAGGCAATATGCAGCAAGTCAATAGCCAACATCAAATTAAATGAAGAGAAACTTAAATAAATTCCACTGAAATCAGGGACAAGACAAGGCTATCCATTCTGTCCATATCTCTTCTATATAGTACTTGAAGTCCTAGCTAAAGCAATAAGACAACTAGAGGAGATCAAGGGGATACAAATAGGAAAGGAAGAAATCAAACTATCACTATTGATGGATGACATGATAATATACATAAGTGACCCTAAAAATTCTACCAAGAAACTTCTACAGCTGATAAATACCTTCAGCAAAGTGATTGGATACAAAATCAACTCAAAAACATCAGTAGCCCTACTGTATACAAATGACAAATGCACTGGGAAAGAAATTAGAGAAACTATACCCTTCACAATAGCCACAAATATATAAAGTATTTTGGTGTAACTTTAACCAAGCAAGTGAAATACTTATATGAAAAACACTTCAATTATTTAAAGAAAAAATTGAAGAAGATATCATAAGATGGAAAGATCTCACTTGTTTGTGGATCAGGAGAATCAACATAGTAAAAATGTTCTTCTTACTAAAGGCAATTTATAGATGCAGTGCAATTCCCATCAAATTTCCAAGACCTTGACAGACCTTGAAAAATCAGTTCTCAACTTCATATGGAAAAAAACCAAAATAGCTAAAACAATCCTTTACAATAAAAATCATCAGGAAGAATTTTCCCGGATCTCAAGTTTTACTATAGAAAAACTGGTAACAAAAACAGCATGGTACTGGCATAGAAATAGGCTGGTTGATCAGTGGAATTGAGTAGAAGACCCAGAAATAAACTCACTCACCTGTGGGCATTTGATTTTTGACGAAGAAGCCAAATCCATACAATGGAAAAAAGGTAGCATCTTCAACAAATGATGCTGGTCTAAGTGGATGATTACATATAGAAAAATACAAATAGACCCATATTTATCATTGTTCACAAAACTAAAGTCAAAGTGGGCTAAAGACCTCAACTTACAAATATACACCTTAAATTTGTTAAAAGAAAAAGTTGGGAAGAGCTTTGAACTCATTGGCACACAAGACAACTTCCTGTACAGAACACCAACAGCCCAGGCTCTTAAGGTCAACAATTAATGAATTGGATCTCATGAAACTGCAAAGCTTGTGTAAGACAAAGGAAACAGTCCGCAGAACAAAATGACAGCCCACATACTAGGAAATGAACTTCACCAAACCTACATTTCACAAAGGGCTAACTTCCAAAATATATAAAGAACAAACTGTACAACCACTTTGGAAATCAATCTGGCACTATCTCAAGAAATTACAAATAAGTCTAGCTCAGGACCCAGCCATACCACTCCTGGGTATACACCCTAAAGATGATCCACCATATAACAAGGACATTTGTTCAACTATGTTCATAGCAACCTTGTTTGTAATAGCCAGAATCTGGAAACAACCTACATGTCCCTCAACTGAAAAATGGATAAATAAACTATGGTTCATTTACAGAATGGAATACTAAGCAGCTATCAAAAACAAGGAAATCTTGAAATTTGCAGGCAAATGGATGGAACTAGAAACAATCATCCTGAGTGAGATAAGTCAGACCCAGAAATACACACATGGTATATACTCATTCATAAGTGGATATTAGCACTTAATTCAGGATAACCACATTACAAGATAGAGACTGTCTTGTCCATGTAGGATGTGGACCTAGACATTCTGCTCAAATGTAGTAGATAGGTAGGCAGCACTGTCTCCTTGTAGGTCCCACAATATAGGGAGTAGGGACTACTTCTGAAATGGACTCTGGCCCCCTAATATTGATCACTACTCCCTGGCAGGGTAGCCTTACCAGCCCTCAAAGGAAGAGGACACAGGTAGTATAGATGGCGCTGTATATCCTGAGGTCAGATGTTGGGGGAGGCGGGCACTCCTTTCTGAGGACTAGGGGAGGGAGGGACAGGGGATAAGGAAGGGGCTGGGATTGGGATGGGCTGAGGTAGGGGGCTAATATCGGATGTAAAGAAATCAAACTGCAGAGCAAGCAGGTAACTTATATTGCTAATCCCAGTATATGGGAATAGCTATGAGACTGGCTGAGATATGAATGTCTATGCATAGATAAGGCTTCATGTTGGTCACAGAATCTCTGTGACATATTATTAGATGCCATTCTTCATATGACATGAATTAAAATCTGCAGATGTCTTACTTCTGCTCATACAAAGAGCAGAGAATCAGCCTTAAATGTTCTGTGAACCACGCATAGCTCATACAATTATAATTTTAGAACTGTATAATACTTATGAGAAATTATATGTTTTCAGAACAACAAAAAAAACCCAGCACACTGATACTGCATCAGAACTGACAGGATTCATTCCTCTCAGCATGGTAGACACTAACATACTCCATCCATCATGTTCCAACCCCAGGCACTTCCGTTGCTGTTACCCATCAGAACAGGAGAGCTTTGAAGAAAGCTTCCAATAACAATTGGTCCAGCATTTCAGACTGTCAAACATAGGACTCCTATTAAGCCTTGAATTTCTCAACATTTAGAAACTAGACCACAAATGTTTAACCATTATCCCCAATTTTATTTGGACCCCTACAAAGGTATTATTCACCTCAAGTCATCCTTTAAGAACCTTAAGAGAAGGACGCCCCATTTTCCTTTAGGGAAAGTTGGGTAGATTTCTGTTTACTCTCTTGGGCTACAGATGCTTATTTTCATTGGGAGTTGTTTATAAGTTGCTATTAGTCGTATAAAGAAAAAAAACTATGTTTGATTCAAGGATGTCTCTCTTTTCCTTTATCTTCCTTTTGTAGGTAAAGTGATAGGAGTTGAAAAAAAAGAAATTTAGTAATATTCAGGGGGTGCGGAATGGCGATCTGAGCCTTGGTGGGCAAGTACCCAGGCTGGAGCCCTGGCAGTTGGGCTGTGCAGCCCTCCATGATGAGAGATTTGGGGGCACTTTCCTCTCTGTGTAATTAATAGTTGGGCAGTGAAGAGATGGTTGACAGTGTCGAAACCTTTCTGCAGGACCTTGGCAGGGGAATCAAAGACTCCATCTAGGGCATCAGTACCATCTCAAAGCTTGATGCTCAGATCCAGCAGAAGAGAGAGCAGCAGTGTCAAAGAAAGGCAAATAGTATCTTGGCCCAGAGGAGAGCCCAGAGTGTAGAGCAGAAGGAAGAGAGTGAGGGACGCATAATTAGAAATTTCCAGTGTGGTGCTTGGAAAGTGGAGTATTTTGGCCTCTTGTTCTTTCAAGTGTTTATTCCTGTGCTTCAGTCAGTAACAGTCTGGATGACTGCTGATCCATCATGACATGGAGATGTTCGGTCATGGCTAGAATTCTTCCTCACTTCAATTTTAGATGCTCTTTGGGTGTTTCCACTGTTTGTGCTTAGCAAAGTTGTGAATGCCATTTGGTTCCAAGATATAGCTGACTTGGCATTTGAGGTATGGGGAGGAAACCTCATCCATTGACCAGTTTCAGAAAAAAAAATTGCTGACATGCTTTTCAACCTTTTGCTACAGGCAGTTTTCCTTATTCAGGGAATATTTGTGAGTCTCTTCCCCATCCATCTCGTGGGTCAGCTAGTTAGTCGGCTACATATGTCTCTTCTCTACTCACTGTACTGCTTCGAGTACTGTTGGTAGCGATTGTCAAACATAGAAAGGGATTGGCCTTACTACTTTGGAATTTGCTTGTCCCTGGCTTTTCTGACAGCAGTGCAGTCTTCTTACATATCAGCCTCTTTTCTATCCTGTTTCCTTTACTCATCATCAGCGCCAATGAAGCAAAGACTCCTGGAAACACATCTTTTCCAGTTGCACCTCTTCTCCTTGGTGGTATTTTTAAACAACGGACTTTTCCACAAGACGGTCTACCTACAGTCAGCTCTGAGCAGCTCAACCTCTGCAGCAGAGAAATTCCCTTCACCACATGCCACATCCTGGTGCTGCAGGTCACTGAGTCCTGCTGTGAAGGGATGGGTTAGACTGGGTGGAGGATGTGGCTGCTCTTTCTGTTTTCTCCCCCTGCCATGGAAGGCAGGACCCACTGCCAAGGGTATTCTGTATATTCCCTTCTCTTTGAACTGGAATCTTCCTTGCTCCAGTTTGTGGATTTTTACCACCATGCTAGGCCCGAAAGGACAGGAGTTTTCCAGCAGTTTTTTTGTTTGTTTGTTTGTTTGTTTGTTTGTTTGTTGGCATTTGCCAGCTCCTGTGCCTGAACTTATTTGAGTACTTTTTTCCCCTCCCACTTTTCTGTGTCATCCCACCTCCTCCTCCTACTTTCAGGCACCCCCGGATGAATGGGCTTTGTAATTTTAACTGTTGTCTCTTGTGAATTTGCTGCTACTGTTTTTCTGTGAAGCACATACACTGGATGTGGGGGTAAAGGAACATTCCAGTTTCTCTAGGTCACCCCCCCTTATAGCCATCACTGACTTTTTTCCTTGTAACTCAGGTTAGGTTTTGGTCTCTCTTGCTCTGTTGCAGAAAAGGGAAGAAAAAAAAAAGACCTGAAGAGATGGGACCTCAGCCAAAATGGTTGAGTTTTGATGAGTGCTTTTTCTCTCTTCCCCTTGAAGGGGAAACAGCTTTTCTTTCACTGGTACATTTAAATTCTCCCAGGGAATGGGGTGGTGCCAGCTCTGGACAAGTGCCACTGTGTCATAGACTGCTCAGAGGATCTAAACTTTTTAATTCTGAAGATGAAACTCACTGTTGGCCACTGCCAGATATAACTGGTGTTTAAGGATTACTGGGTGCTTCTTGTAGGAACTGAAGGGGTGAATGTGTTAAGCCATTCAGCCTGTGATTGGTGATGGTTTCCTGTCATTTTAAGAGTCTAAATATGGGGTGGGAGGGTAAATGTAAAAAAAAAACTTGTACAATTTTAAAATATCACAACTAAACATGAGCTGGTTTCCAATTTAAAAAAAAGAAATATATAGGGACAACAAAACAAAAAGTATATTATTGAATCTAGTCCTCAACTGAACGCCTTGTTACTCACAAATAAGGTTATTTTTAATTCATTGGTATAGAATTTTGCATATTGATGCAAAATAAGTTTAATTTTGATACATTGGTATAGAATTCAAATTTAAGATTATTCTTCACACATTTTATATATATATATATATATATATATATATATATATATATATATATATATATATATTCTACTCTAATATGAGGTATTATACCCATACAACTCAATTATAATATGAGGTTTACTTCCAATACCTTAAAAGTGGCATTGCAGGCTGCTTAGGATAATTTAGTAATATAAGCTAATTGTTAGTTCATCAAGTCATGGCCATTTCAATTACTAGTCTATTTTATCACAAGAATATATAGCCTAGGTCTAACAGATAGATATGATTCTATAAATATATAAGGTAAAACAGATATGGTCTTTCAAAGCCTCAGAGATCTACAGAATATGGCATTTGAAGATTGTTTTTTATTATTTTAAAGGTTCATTGACAGTAAGACAGGTTAACTCCTGGCAACACCCAGCCTACCTCAAAGAGGATGATGAACATCAAAGAGCCTCCTTATGGAGATGGCTTCAAATATGAAAAACAAGCCAAGGGGCAAAATGTCCTCATTTCTGCCACAGACAGAATTCTGCCTAAAAGTGGTCAAACTTAGATGCAGGCAGAATCAACAGCCAAGCTCTGCCAAGACAGGGTAAACACGTCCTCAAGAGTTCCTGCCTCACAAATATGTCTGTCACATATATTGGGCCAGAGAGCTGAAGATGATATTCCAATGTTATAGAGAGTTTGGGGTGACTATTCAGGTAAAAAATTGTCTCTGTCATCTTCTCATTTGGAAAGCTACTAACCTGCACTCCTGGCATACTTAGGTAACCAAGTTTATTCCTTCTCAAGCCTCTGATAGAGTTGAAGACCAGATAGCTTAGGTTTACAATGAAGCTTAGTTGTTCAGGGGTTAGGTCTAGATACACGTTTTAAGTTGATGATGACAAGATGTGATGGAAATTGGTTTACATTCAGAATTTTAGATGCACCAAGATAGGAAAGATGTTTTCTTCAAGGCTGCCAAATAAAAATAGCCAAAACACTAGAATGTAACATTTATATAATTCCTGATTGCGTCATGGTTCTTCTTGCTATAGGTAGTTTATTGTATATATGTGTAATAATATAAATGTGTATGTAAAAAATAAAAAATGTTTAATTAATTAAAAAAAGAGAACAGCCAGACAATGGATGTTGCAGAGCTTGTTCTAAGAAACTTTCATTTCATCCCCCAAGCAATGAATAGTTTCTATCATCAGAAAAATAATATTGTGCTTATACAGTGAGAATTGGTTTATTGTACAGTGGGAGCTGGGATTTCAGGATTTAGACATTTTATTCTTCGATGAAATATGACAATGTTACCTCCTAGATATGCCTACATACTGAAAAAATGAAAGGAGAACTGAGATATTTTCAATGTTTGGTCATATTTAAGTCTTGCCTAGATTTAGTTCAATGAATGAATGAATGGATTAAAACACAGCTGGAATCATGTGGCAATTGCCTTGGTAAATCATAAATAATCAAGTTTGGCTTTCTGAATTTCACAGTCCCCTTCTTTTATCTTTCATGTTATCAATGAAAAATTTGAATCATATTCAATCACAATAAAACTAACATTTTATTTGATCCTGTTTGTGTGCATTGTAATAAAAGAATAAGGCACTCATTAAAGTCGTTCTCTTGGATCCCATTCTAGACATGCAGAATAATGGGAAAATAAAGGAAGAATGATGAATATTGAGATTTTTTTTAACAGTCTGAATGGAACTTTATTGTTGTTTACACAAGGGTTGAATATTAAAAAGTTTGGAATGAATTAACAAATGATATAAAATATTTAATTTTTTGTGCATGCATATTACATTTACATTTGGAAGAAAAGACAATTAATGCAATTATTTTACCCTAAGGACACAAAGTAAAAGAAGACTTTTACTATATTTATTTTTTACATATATACTTATATTATTATACATAAATAAACTACATACAGCAATAATAACCATGAAACAATCAGGAACTATATAAATGATACATTCATAGTGTTTTGGCTATTTGTATTTGGCAATCTTGAAGAAAACATCTAATATGAGTCATTGTACCCATCCAACTCAATTATAATACAATGTTTACTTCCAATATCTTGAAATTGGTATTACAGGCTGCTTAAGATAATTAAGTAATACAAGCTCATTGATAGTTGATAAAATCACAGTCATGTCAATTACTAGTGTACTTTTATCACAAAAATATTCATCCAAGTTAAACAAACAGATATGATTCTGTAGACATATAATGTAAAATAGATAAGGTCTTTGAAAGCCTCAGAGACCTATAGAATATGGCATTTAAAGATGTTTTTATTATTTTAAAGATTCTTTGAATATTAAGACTTTCAACATCAATTTCAAAAAAATTTCATTTTAGGAAATGTACTAAAATGAAATTCAAATTAATTTAATCTAAAAATGAATTCAAGATATTTTAAATTAAGTCTGCCAAATATGTTTGCATCTGATGTGTAGTTTTCTTTCCTAAAGTGTATATTCTTTAGAAAGTTTATGCATTTTTTGTTTTATTTCTCTATTCTATATTCTTATCCAGGTCAAGCATACAGTTGGGAATAAAAAGTTATACTCTTCTAGCATACAATTATTACATTTTAATTTTAAAAAAGCAATTAAATACTTTATCACCAAAACAACCATAAAAATATTCAGAAGGACAAAAGTCCACCCAGGAGCTTCATTTACAATAAAGAGTTGGGAGTGAGTACACTTGATTTTGGTTCAACCCTTAAAATTAGACTTCAGTAATTTACTATGGAGTGATAAAGTAACATATATACAGAAAACTACAATAAAATGAGTGATTGATAGCACCAGGAATGAAATATCAAAATAATGATGCAAGAACTAAATGAATGTGATTTTTCTACTCTTAGATTAGGCAGTACTTCATGAAAGAGACAAAAACATAAATTTATAATTGTCAGTATCATTAAAGTAGGAAAGTAAATTTTTCTGTTGTTACATACTGTGAGTTATATTCAAATAAAAATGGCAGCTGGAATTTGTCCTAACTTTTTACATCAATAAATACAAAGTCCATAGGCAGATACTCTGATACCAAAATACTCTAATAAAATGTCATTAATATATTAAAACTCTTTATAATGAGAACTAATAAATAAAAATTAATATATCAATTTAATGGCAGTAAAACCAAGACAAATCAATGCTCTAATGTCAACTTTCTTTCTCTGAAAGAGTTTATATTTTGAGAACAGATGCCATGCCAACATACATTTTAAAACATACAAAGGCCAGCATGTAAATACTATATTAAACAGTTTTTCATTTAAAAAGCCTTCCCGCCTCACTTGTTATAGCTTTCCTACACAGAATGTAATTTTTTAAAAACATAGAATGCTTTGTTTTATTGTTTCTGCCACATGCGTACTTGAAAACTGTGGTGTTGAATACTAATTCACAGAATCTTCTTACTTTTTAAAATACCCGAGATAGAATATAATTTCTTTGCGATGAATACCCAGGATTTTTTAAATGAGGCAGAATTTAGGGTGCACAGATTTAGCCTCACTTTGGGACATCTTAAAGTCTTCTGATATCAAATGCTCTGCACAAATTACCCACAGGTTTAATGCTTCCCCTTTTTCTTTTGTTAATGAAATGTTTGCACAGCTGCTGCAGTGTGTACAAGAAGATTAAAACCTGCTGTCACTTTGTTAAGAGAAACCTGGGGCTGATTTAACACATCTGGCCTGAGGTTTAAGCAGACTTGGTAATGCCAAAATTGCCCATTAGTTTATAGGAGCTTTGACCCAGGGACTGAAAGCAGGAGGGAGGATGCATTGACCTTTAAAACTTACTGAAATCAATTAACCAATTATTCTGTCAACTCCTTAGGATGTGTGCTTGTGCTCCAACCACACATCTATGAACTCTTACATGAAATAGTTTTTCTGTTTGTTTAAAAGACACTGAAATAACTCAGCTGAGGAAGCAGTTAACCAACTGAACGGTAAATGTATGTCTTCTTTGGCTTATAGAACTTATGAAAAAATAAAAATAATGATCTGCTCAAAAATATCAGAGCAGTAATTTGACAAACTAAGGCCTGGGTCTGAGGCTAAGTGGGGGAATATGTTGTAGGGGTGTCCAGTTCTATCAAAATCTCATTCATAAGTTCATTCCTATGTCTTGCAGTAGGAACTTAGAACGGATTTGAAGTAGAAAGGTTTGTCACTCTCCTGAAGGCAATTGTGAGGCTGTCTGTAAGTCTGCACACCCTTCTCAACTAATATCTTAAAGGCAGATCTGAGGGTGTGGATAAGGCAGCAGGCTTGAAGGAATTCATATCTTGACTCTTTGTACTTGAATGGGTCTTTCACTAAGGATGCAAACACAGCATGCACTGGAGAACCCCACATAAAACAGAGGAGCTCAGAAAGTTGAATGATCTGCTCTGGGGTAGGCCACCTGACTTTGAAAGTGTTAGGGAGGGGGAAAAGTGGCTTCCTTTGTCCTGTTAGCCAGGGCAAATTTCCCACAACAAAGCATATTCAATTGTTATACTAGAGGAGGCAGTCTTTTCCAAGAAAGAACAAATAAAAACAATCAAGCAAACAATGTTTTATATATATATGAAGTCAATGGGTTAATACAAGTAATTTCTCCATTTCCAAGGAGCTGCAGCTCATTTCAGCACCCATGCCAGGACAGATAGACTTCTGGCAAAGCTGAGCTCTGTTGATATCTTTCTAACTGAGGTCTTACTTGGCAATGGCCCCCTATCTTCAGTCTCTTCTGTTTGCTCTTGGGCTGAGCAGCCAAAGAGAGTGGGATTTATCATTAGCAATCAAACTTTAGACCCATGGGCTCCTCCAATAAAGGTGGTGACTGCCCTGAATTTTAAGAGTTTCTGAAAGGGAAGCTCTATTTCCCTAGAGAACTGCTGATTGATCAAGCCAGATCTTTAGTTCCTCCCTGGTAAGAATATCATTGCTTGACAACAGTATGCTGTAAGGTGAAGGGCAGTTGGCTTTCAGAGTTCACTGGCTAAATCTACTGGCAGACAAGCGACAAGACAACAGATGGACTCTGCCGGAACGCCATGCCTTTCTCTCTCACTCCTCCCTCACAGCTGCTGCCAAAACCTGCTGCTTTTTCTCTGAACAGTCTGGTTGATAGCTCTACCGTCATCTCCCTCACATAGCTATTCTCTGGCTGCCCAGCAGGCTACTACCGTATTCTCTTCACAGTTCTTCCTGGTCCCGTGGTCCAGTCCCACACACAAAGCTAAACATTGGGGTCCCTGCCAAAGTCAGATTTTCATGCCTTATAATTTGACCTCTCACTTTTGATAAGTCCTCAAACAGAAAGTGTACCATCCTTCTATGATCTAGTTAGTGTCAGATATCACAAAGTAAAGTTTATGGATTATTCGTTATTAAGAAATGACTAAAAATCACCTTTACACTCACACTGAGAACTAGAACTCCAGAGCCAAAGCAGCGGGTATGAAATCTGTCTAATGCCACTTATTGGCTCTTTTATCTTGATCTAGTTACCTTGTATATTAAATAATCATAACACTTACCTCCTAGGATTTTCCTGAAAATTCAAATAGGTAAATAGTGTTCAAAGTGATTAAAGCAGTGGGTGACAAGTGTTACATAAGGTTAAATTAAAATAAATATATAGTCATTGACATATATATGGTTGCAAATACCAACAACTATTCACATAAATGATAAAAATAGTACTATTAAAATGAAAATTACGTATAAAATAACCACCACAATTTCATATATAATAATCTTTCTTTATAATAAGTCATATAAATGTTGTTATTACAAATGTTTCTATTAGGACTAAAATTTGTTTTATAATGTATTTCTCACTACATTTACATGTTTTCAAACATAACGCTTTTATTGAGTCTTCGAGCAGTCCTGAGGTATGTAAGAATCAGAGACGGATGTAAATATGAATGGAATCAATTCCTACCCTAAAGTATTTCACTCTTAGAAAGAGTTTATCCTTTGATAAGAAGTGTAGAACATACTCTAAGTAATTATATATATGATTGTGTATATATATATATATATATCACATTATATATATAGTCTTTGATATATATCTTACATCATCATCATCATCATCATCTTTCGTTCATGTATATGTTTTGTCCTTAAAACCCCTTTTCCTATCAGAATGCCGTACTTCTACTAGGAACAGAGGTATGATCGCTCTACTATCTCTAGACCACAAGTCAGAAGGAAACTTCCTAGTTTGCCCTCCTACATGACAGTATGTCCTTGGATTCGTAAATGGAAACCATTACAGAGGACCACAACTGGACAAAATACATAGACCAAAACAACTAAACAGAAAGGTGTATCCTAGTACAATTTTCAATTCTGATGGAGAATTAAACCAGTCCAAATGACATAGCATCTAAAAACCTTTTTTAGTCTACTACCACTTTTAAAAACACAAATAAATTCTGGAAATAAATGAAACTTTTGGCATGTATCACAATTATGTTGAAATACATAAATTCTTGTTTAACTCAGAACAGTAATAAAAGGAACATAGTTGGTACAAATAATGTGAAAGCAGGGACTTACAAAAGAAGCAAAGAAAGAAATGGAGGAATAAAGAGAATTAGGAAACATATAAAGTATAGATGTTTTGGGAATGGTAGAACACACACTTATAATCCTAGCACTCACTCAGAAGGCTGAGGCAGGAGAATGACCAGATCAAAGCCAGTTTGAGTTCTGCTTACTTGGAGAATTACAAAATAAAGAAAAAAGTTGCATACCCGACAAATTGTATTTGTTTTCATGTGACAAAAGAAATCACTGAACATTTTGTCAAACATCACTTTATGTTCAATGGCTTATTAGTGAGCCTTATCTTTAGTCCAGATTTCTGATAAGAAGCCAAAGGTTACGGTGAATAAATCACCTGCTTTATTTCAAAACCATTTTGTGCTCTAAACTGTCACTATGACTCATATTCAAAATAGTCTTTGCTCAAAATATGTGTCATGATGATTATGAACAATTGACAGCTTTTAATATTTAAGCAGGACATGTAAGTATTATACTTAAAAGAGGTTTATCAATGAATATTTTCCTATTTTGCATCTAATCTAAATGAAATAATAAAACCAATATTTCACATTTGTTAGCATGTGCAAGACTATTTTTGATATTTTTAAATCTTGCACTTAAAGCATTTTTAAGTATTTTTCAGAATAATATTTTTCAGCCAATGATAGAAGATAATGGCCCTGAGTACACTTTAATACTTTCAGATGTAATTAGAACTTTGCATTTGCATGTTTTAAGACATTGAGTGAAGCACATAATCTTGAAGACCCCATTTCCCCTACATATAAGACATAGAAAAATATTTAGGAAGGTGGAGTGATCCACGCTTTTAAACCCAACACTCAGGGAGACATAGGCAGGCAGATCTTGGTGAGTTGGAGGCCAGCCTGGTCTACAATACCAATCCAGGACAGCCAAGGCTACACTGAGAAATGCTGCTCTTTCAAAAATAAAATTTGTATCATAGCGTCATTTCAAGAATAAAATGTAAGCTGAGCATAGTGGCACATGTCTTTATTCCCAGCACTTAGGGAGGCATAGGCAGGCAGATCTCTGTGAGTTCCAGGCTAGCCTGGTCTACACAGCCAGTCCAGGACAGCCAAGGCTACACAAAGAAACATCTCAAAATAACCTAAACAAAATCAAACCAAAGAAACAAAAGAGGATAAAATGTATTATATACATTTCCAAGCCACAATCCTTAAGAGAGATAGAGGTCTGTAGGAAGATATAAAATCTCCTGCTATTCTGATGGCTTAAAAATAGCTATCAGGCTTGTATCTTTTGGTCAGTGATGCTCTTTGAATTGGAGCTGCTGTTCTGTGTCCCAAGAGAAAACTCTGTTCATGTGATGTGGTAGTATGTTTGCAGAAACCAGAGCAAGGCAACAGCACCTACTAGCTTACAATGACTCAGTGCTTTTCTTTAACTAGATGGAACATTAATTTAAAAAATAGTTTCCTGATATAACATATCTTTACATGCTAAGATTAGAAGAAAATAAAGTTAGTTGGTTTTTAATGTTTTTCTACTGTAAAGCAAAAGCAGTGGAACTAATATAGAGCTGGGACAACCCCAGACAGTGAGAAGATGTGAAATTTTTCTTGAAACAGTAAATACGGCACTGGAGCAAAACGGAGAAATAAAAGGAATTCCACCTTATGATCCACCTTATGATAAATGATTAGTAATGCTTCATATTAATTTTTATAATTATTAAGGAGGCAGTTAGCCCTTAGCCTGCTATTATATAAATAAGACACACAGAAACCTGTTAGGTTTTTGATAAGCCTTAATGCACTGAGGCTGGGCAGATATTAACTCTCTAAGCTGTCTTATCTGTTCACCAGCCCAAATCGCCATAAATATTTGTACATATTTTCCATTTGCGCTGCTTTTCTTCATCATGCCAGTCCTCAGAGCAGGCTGCTCTTCTTGTCACCGTAGTTCTAGTTCATGCTAATCCATGGCAACCTGCTCCTTTCCTCCTTCCTCTCTCCTCCTTGTGGTCTCTTACTGCTACCCCAAACCTGTAAACTTTGGCTCTGCCTACCTCTCTCCTGCTAAGCTCAGATTTAAGCAATTTTATTTGCCAATCAGGTATAATTTGGGAGGAAAGATTTATACCATGTCATTTTGAACACATGAGAATTTGCTCATAAGACTTTATAGGCTGTGACAATTTGACCATATGGTGACAGACCTATGGGAGGAGAATAGGGTGAAATAGGGAGGGGGAGGAAAGGAAGGATACAAGCAAGGGGATAACAACTGAGATGTAATCTGAACAAATTAATTAAATAAAAAAAGAATCTTGGGGAACAAGCAATTAACATTTGAATACATAGTAGCTCCAGATCAACCCCAACAACCTCATGCTTAGACACTATGGGCTCCTGATATTTCTACTCATTGACTAAAATTTCCCTTGGAAGAGTGTGGCTCTACCCAAGAAGCTAAGGCCTGTCCTAAAAGATTAATCATTGACTGGTATCTGTAGTGTGAGCATAATCATCTACTTACTTCATGGCCAGTAAGCAAAAAGAGAAAGAAAGAAAGAAAGACAAAAAGAAAGACAGAAAGAAAGACAGAAAGAAAGAAAGAAAGAAAGAAAGAAGTAGAATGTTTCTTTCATTGGTTCCTGATGGATATACTCTTTGAAGCCATAGTCTGGGGAAAGATCCCCAGGAAGGATAAAGTAGATTAGCCTAATCCAGAAAGAAACATTGCTAAAGGCAGTATAATAAAATGCTTTCTAGACTATACAATCTCTGTTACAACATGACAAATGTCATAGGGAATGATGGGGTAGCTTAGCTGACAAACTTCTTGCTCTACAAGCACAAGGACTTGTTTTCGAGCTCAAGAAACCATATTTAAAAAGCTGGTTCATATTGGTATCTCAGCTCTGTAGAGGCAGAGGCAGGATGATCTATTAGGCTTACTGACCAGCCATCCTAGCCCACTTGATAAGTTCCAGGCCAGTAATAGACCCTAGTCTCAAAAGTAAATGTGAACAGTACCCTGAGGAATGATATCTGAGCTTAACTTCGGGTCCCCTTCTGAATGTATACACACTTGTACATACATGCACCTGCACACACATATGCAACCACAAAGACATAATCATTCACACACAGACACACACACACACACACACACACACACACACACACACACAGAGAGAGAGAGAGAGAGAGAGAGAGAGAGAGAGAGAGAGAGAGAATATGCTTATGAGTATATCCCATCTGAAAGTCTTTATAAAGCTCTTTAATGAAATATCCCTTCTTATTTAGCATGTGGATTCCACTACAAGCCATTGGAATCAACACTGGAGCTTTGAGGTACCAAGCAGACTACGTCAGTGCATAAAAACATGAGGAGGTTGAAAAGCCTGAATAGACTCAACAGAGACTGCCTTTGTCGCATTTGTGTAAGAAAATCCTGATCCTCGTAAATCTTATTTTATACCTATAACAGTAGTTGAACACAGTATTATTTAACTGGTTTTCTTGAAATATATGACTAATAATTTTAAAGGATCTTTAGTGATACCTAGAAATCTAGTTTCATTTACTTAAGGTACTCATTATCTTTTCTACCTAGGAGATTTTTCAATACTTTGTTAATCTCATCTGGTCACTTTTTAAAAAACACTATGTGTTCCCATCATGATTTGCTGCCTTTCACAAACCCAAAGCAGTATAACCAATTAGTCATGCACTAGAGCCTCCAAAACTATAACTCAAAAATGAATATTTTGGGACATGGGAAGATGGCTCATTCTATAAAACCGCAAACCATGAAGACCTGAGTTTACATTACCAGAACATGAGTTTCATAAAAAGAAAAAAAAAAAAAAAAACAGATATGGTGCCCTGTGCTTTAAACTGCAGCTTTGGAACAAAGCAAACACAGGTGGATTCTTGAAAGCCATTGGCCATAAAGCTTAACCTAATTGATGAATTTCAAGTACAGTGAGAACAATTTAGACAAGATATCTGACTTAGGGCTGGAGAGATGGCTTAGAGGTTAAGAGCACCGTCTGCTCTTCTGAAGGCCCGAGTTCAATTCCCAGCAACCACATGGCAGCTTACAACCACCTGTAATGAGATCTGGTGCCTTCTTGTGGTGGGCAGGCACACGTGTGAGCAGAATACTGTGTAAATAATAAATAAACCTTTTTTAAAAAGGTTTCTGATTTATACCCTAAGCTGCCATGTGAAAACACAGTTGTGCATATCTGCACATACATGTGTACATAATCCGAATAGATAACACCACACACACACACACACACACACACACACACACAGAGAGAGAGAGAGAGAGAGAGAGAGAGAGAGAGAGAGAGAGAGAGAGAGATGCACACAATGAATGCTTTCTTTTGACAATTCATTATCACTGTATTTAGTTACAGTGATAAAAAAACCTAACCAAGTAAACTCTAAATGCATTACATTGCATAATAAGGTCCTCAACAATCTTATCACCAGATCACTTTATAGGCAAACTAAAACTATACCACCTTCTCAATATGTAATACTTTTGTATGCTTCAGTAACTTTGAGTCATTAGCATACCTAAAATATCCTGCCCCACCCCATTTTCCCCTCACAGGGATAGCTCAAATGTCATTTTTCTCTTTATTGATCTCTTATATCTCTTGTGGAACTAATTGCTCTCTTGTTTTTGTCCCTATATATATTCCTCTTTTACAATACTTGTCATATAAAATTGCAGTTGCTTTTTAAAGTGTCCACCCATCTCAAAATGAATGAACTGCTCAAAGCAGATATTTCTTACTCATCTCAGAAAGAAGAATAATAGCACCTCAATACAAGCTGCTGACTGAATGTTGAACAATTTTACATAAATGTTTTAAATAGATGATCAGTATTAAAGAGCAATGAGGGCCTTTAGGATGAGCTAAATGAATACCTTGCCAGTACACCCACACAAGGTTACATTCTTCAGCTAAACTATGTAGTTATCATCAAGATAATTAAACTTGCAAAAAATCACATTTTTTCAAAAAAGTTAAGTATATAATGCTGATCAAGGACTAGAAAGAATAAGTGTAGCGAAGGATGGCACTCTGTATAAATTTAAAAGAGATAATTTAGTTCAAACTGCTTCTCATTTGTAAGGGGGGAGGGGTAGATGATACCACTTCCCAGAACAGACTTAATCCCAAAAGATTTCATTGTATGACTTTCCACATAGACAAGACACTTATTTACATAACCCCATGTTTTTAATTTTACAACTATGATCTTCTGAAGAAATCATTAGCACTAAAGAAATGGCTAACTGGAAATGATTTGTTTGTAAAACCCCAGTGAAGTACTTGATTATGCAGCTGTCTGCTTGGGCTGCTTCGCAGGACCTACCAAGACAGCAAATGACATGAGTGAGGTTCAGTGAAGGCATTTGCCGGGCATGATTAAATATCAACCAGCCTGATGAATTAGGTGCAAGGCAAAAACAAGCATCAGATTTCCAATGCAAATCCAAAGAATGGGTTTAAAAAAAAAAGTAAGTTGCGTTGTCTGGCTTTAGAGACAGAAAGAAAAATCATATCCATACAGTTGACCCAAATTTAAATAAATCTAGTTTAGAACCTTGATTGAACTATCAAGTTAATTGCTAATTGCTTATGTACTTCAAATTAATGGTATAGACCAAAGTAAAGCACATTTTAATAGCAAAACTATCATCTAAGTTCTCTTTAAACAAGTTACTAAGAACTAAAACAGGGTCAGTGAGAAGGCTCAACTGCAAAACTGCTTGCCATGCAATCCTGATGACATGAATTTGATCCCCAGAATCAATGCAGAAATACCAGATGGGGTGACTGGCTCTCGTCTGCAATCCCAGCCTCAGCGTTCTTGGGCCAGATGGGAGGCAGAGACAGGGGAAATCACCTGGAAGTTTGCCTATGCAGCACAGCAACAGAAATAACAAGAGACCTTGCTTCAAAATACAAGGAGAAAGGACGGAAGTGACTCCTGACAAGTTGTCCTTTGACTTCCTCATGAATACTTTGGCATGTGCATGTCCCTTACCCTGAATAAATACATGTTCTTGTGAAAAAAAAAACAGAATCATAGAATTATGGCATGAGGAGAACCTCAGTGGTCATATGCATTTTATAGACGAGGAAATTGAAATCTGAAAAGGTTTACCTGCTTCCTGCTTCACCTGTAAATATGTTATATACTACTTAACATTTTGCAAATAGGTTCTAGACATGGCAGATCTTCAAATTAGATATATTAATGTAAAAAATTCACACAAATGTTCCTCTGTCAACATCCTACAAACAAGCTTAAGTGTCTGTCACTAATTCCTGGCTGTTCATAACTATGATGTATCCTTCTGAACTTAGCATACAAGGCCAGGTCTGACTTGTCATCCTCATACCTCTGTCAACATTCATGTCTACTCCTACCTGAATTGAAGTTGTCACCAAAAAAAAAACTCACTGCTCTTTTACAAAAATATGTATTTGTGCTATTTTTAATTTGTCTATGTCTGTGTGGGGTTGTCGTGTGAATGTGGGATCCTGAAGAGGGACAGAGAGGGCATTAGACTCTCTGAAGCTGGAGCTACAGGCAGTTCTGTTGTTGCTCAACCTGGCTGTTGAGAACAAAATCTTGTTTCTGTGCTAGAGCAGTATTCTTAAACACCGTGGCATTTCACCATCCCCATCCTTTGTTATTTGTCATAATTGTAATGCCAACTTTCTTTTTGTGCTAGCCTTCATTCTGTGACTGCTGTCTGTAATATATGTTTTGGTTAAGCTTCATTTAATTTTATATACCCAGATATTTAAAACCTCCTTCAAAAACTTTTCTAGAAAATTCATTTCTGATACAATCTCTGTTCTCACTTGCAACACTCTTTGCAAAATCTTGATTCCATCAGTTTTTGCAGGTAGAGGTCATATTCTCATATATGTTTCCATTTGATTGCAAGTTTTGGAACCACTGAAATTGCTAATATGGAATTTAGTGTACAGTAAATGCTCATGAAAGTTTGTTTCTAAACTTCAACATGTCTTAGGGAAAGAGTTCACAAAAGATCATTTTTTGAAAAAATTAAACAAAAATATAAATCAAGCATTGTAGGTTTATACTACCTTTTGCTTCAGTGTGTTATCTATGAGGTCAAATATGTCATGATGGGAAATCTAATTCTTATTCATGTACTCTGTGCATTCCAAAAATTACCTTTTCCTTGTTACTACTTTAAATGCAGTACAAACCCCTATGTCTCAATGTATTGGCTATCACTTAGGCATTTAGAATGAGATAATTTACTCTCAGGAAGTTCTTTCATGGTTTTATGGGTACAAAGACATCCTTTGCAGCAGGAAAATGGTGCAGTCAGTAAGTGCTTTAATGTAAGCACGAGGACAGAAATTCAGACAATTAACACCCATATAAAAAGGCCAACTGCAGTAGTATGCATCTGTAATCTCAGTGCTTGGGAGATGAGGACAGATATGTCCCTGGAGCTCACTGTTCAGCCAGCCTTGTTGAATATGTGACTTCAGAGTTCAATGAAAGATTCTGCTTGGATGGTAAAGAAAAAAATGATTAAGAAAAATATTCAAAGCTCATTTATGGCATTCACATCCATGTGTGCCTGCATTCATATGTATGTGCATGTACGTGTCCCCCACACACACACATACACACACACCATTGGAGCAAATAAAATAAAGACTTTTGCTTAAATCTACCTAAAGCTAAGTAATATTTCATCGAAATCAAGGATTTAGAGTTCCACTGAACAGCACATTAATTGCTACTTAACGTCATTGGTTTTACCAAATGCATGACTAAGATTGATCATATTAGATTTAATCAAAATATGTTGTTCTTTATACTATATTGGTATTATTCATATAAGTCTACACATGCACTTGAATATGGTACCCACAGACAACATTCAGTAATCTTGCTGAACTATTCTTGATATTCTAGGAGGAGATATTCAATGGTAATAGGCAAAACTATGGGTTCTTGGATTTATATTTGCCTGCACCAAAGAGTTTCCATTTGAGACTTCTAGGAATCGGTAACTAGTATAGAGTTTGAGGTACAAAAGATTTATTGTACAAACTTACTTTGGCAGATAAAGAGGATAAGAGTTTAAGAATAGGCAATAGAATCTGCATTTAACATAATCTGTACAATGTTCATTCATATTACTTCACGTAATCCATATTCTAGCATATTTAGTTACTACATATGTCCAAATGATGTCCAGTTGTATCAATATATTTTGCTCTGAATGCTTTAGGCATTAGGTCATGGACATCATTGCTTCTACTTTCTATTACTTTGTATAATAGGACTATAAGGTTATATTAACTTCAAAGTTTTTTGTTTAAACAGTTCAAATTGTCTTGTTTATATGCATAGAAATGTCATTTCTGGGTAAGAAAACTCCAAGGTTAAACATTTGTATACTAGAAACTTATAGTATCTGAATTTGTCAGTTTTACTAAGAACAACTTCTCCACATTAGTATAAAGAAGTAAACCACACAATAGCGCTATTTGTAATAACTAAGGCCTCATATATGACCCTAACTCTTCAGTTTTCTTCAGGAACACACTGCTATTTATCAATGATCTATCCTATAGCAAAATGTGAATTGTGTCTCCTAATACATCACATAGAAGCAAAGAAAAATGTTAACACACCCAGTAATACAGTCATCTAATAAAAGCATCATAAGAAAAACATGACATATGGAGATTTAGAAACTCAAACCTCCCAAAGGGAACAATGGCATCCCTTTCATTTTTATGAGTAGATTACATGAAAAACACCAAATCCCTAGTCAAATAAAATCAATCAAGTGTTTCTTATTCATCTGACACTCTGATTAAAGGAATTACATTGCTACTTGACAGCTCATTTGGACATATTTTAAATATGCTTTATTTTTATCATCCAACAGAGAAGGTATACTAAAATTTATTGAAATTACATTTTATTTGGCCTACTATGGGACTATACAAATGTGTATATGACACATACATAAATAAAATTGGGAATAAGAAAATATTATCCCCTCCCCTATGACTGTTCCTGAGGGGGATTACCTCCCCCTGTATATGCTCATAGTAGGAGGGAAGGAAGAAGGGGAGGATACAAGGGATGGGATAACCATTGAGATATAACAAGGATAAATTAATAAAAAAAGAAAATATTATCGAGTGCTATTTATTCAGTAGAGTCTCTGTGCTAAATACAACACTACTACATCTTGTATACTTTTTGACATTTAGTCTACCAACAATTTTACATGGTAAGGACAAATTTTTATAGATGAAAATCAGATGTTCAGACACGCTAGACAACTTGCTTCATACCAATGAAGTAGTGGGTAGCAGAGAGAGCTTTTACTCCATGGTAAAAATCTGAGTGAAATTTGAAAGTACTCAAGACAAACAGAAGGAACAACTTTCAATTACTTAGTTCCAGTGTGATGAGATGCCTTGCATGATGGTGAGTCCCTCATTAACAGAATTATTCAATGAAACATTTAAGAATATACTAGATAACCATTAATGGGTAACATTGTAGACAGAGCTGAAGTATGCACTAGAACTTTGGTAACAGAGTGCATTTCTTTACTGTGTTGTGATGGTGTACAAATGAATATGTGTGTTCAGCTATGATGATTCTTTAATGACAAATATTTGACAAAATATTTAATAATTTCCATGTTACTGCCAATAACTAAAGCCTAACTAAGTGAAGAGCATTAAAAGGAAGAGAGGAGCTAAATATTATAAGAATCATGGGATCAATGAAGTTGGTGTGAGTCCATGTTGCCTAGTAATGTCAGAATCCATAGAACATCATCAATATGGCTGCCTACATATGCACTGAACAAGGACAACAACAATGAATGTGCTGGCATGGGTGGGGAAAAGATCATGAGTCCTCAGTCCTAAGCAAATAACTACAGGCAAGTAAAAAATGATAAGAGAGGGAGAATTGGTCCTCTTCAGGGAGAAGCATACATATTGATTATCTAATGCCAAGTGGTCAACCCAGAAAATATGTATGAAAGTGGTATTGTACAGACTGAGCAAGTTATGCTTAGAAAAATATATGTATATACACAGGTGTATGAAACAGCAACTGGTGAAAGAGAAGGCCATGATTTATACTTAAAACGAAGAAAGGTAAGGTTTAGATGGAGTAAAAGAAAAGGAGAAGTGATATAATTATATTATAATCTCAAAAGAAAGAAAAATGGAAATGGAGGTATATAATTTTTTCCATTTATTTATTGAGTAACCATTAGGTTAAATAGTAGTAAGTAGTATGGAGGAAAATAAGTACAGGGACAGAATAGTGAATCACTCAGTGAAATCTACTTCATATTTGTTGAAAAGACAATTTTTTAGCTTAAGCAAGGATAGAAAAAAGTGAGACATATGACAAAATTTAGAATGAAGTGAATGTTTCAAGGTAGAGAAAACAACAAGTGAATACATTATTCAATAAAAGACTATATACTTCTGGAAGGACATGAAGAAGGTCAATGAGGTAAGGACTGGATGAAAAAGAAGAAAAAATAGACAAAGATGACTGGAGGAGTGATAAATCTGTCAGAAACATGCAATACCTTCTAAGTCCTAACAAATTTATGTACCACTAATACTTTTTTAATTTTAATTTAAATTTTTACTTTTATATATATGTAATGTATATATGTGTAATATATAATAAACTATGTACAGCAAGAAAGAGCATGAAATAATTAAGAATTACATGAATATTACATTCATTGTGTTTTGCCTATTTGTATTTGGCAACCTTGAAGAAAGCATCTTTCTGATCTTGGTGAGTCTGACTCTGAATGTAAATCAATATCTATCATATCTCATTTCTATCAATCTAAAAACTTCTATCTAGACCTAAAAATATCTTAACCCCTAAACAACTAAGTTTAATTGTAAAACTAAACTGTATGGTTTTCAACCCCATCAAAAACTTGAGAATGAATAAAAATAATTATCTGAGTAAACAGGAGATGCAAAATGAGAAAAATGAGAGACAGTTTGCTGCCTAGACAGTCTCTCAAAACTTTATAACACTGGAGCATCCGAATCCAATTAGAGTCTCAAATATATAAAAAGCATGATCTGATTCTCTGGAATTTGATCTACTGTAGAACTCAGTGCTTACTCCTCTATGGTGACAATAGATTGCTAGGTGCAAGAAACATAAAGTGAAGCATTATACAAGTGTTTTTTATAAGATATAATTTATTCATATTACATCCAGATTGTTATCACCTTGCTTGTATCTTCCCATCCTTACCCTCCCTTCCTCTTCCTCCCTATTCCCCTCCCCTAGAACTCTGACAAGGAGGGTCTTCCTCCCCCACCATCTCACCATAACCTATCAGGTTGAATCCAGATACCCTGCTTCTCCTTCCTCTGAGTGCCCACATAATCTCCCTGCCAAAGGGAAATGATAAAATTAGGAGTACCAGATTGCATGTCAGAGACAGTCCTCCCCGACAACCATGGAGAATGAGCTGTCCATTGGCTATATGTGAACAGGGGACCTAGGTTCTCTGCATGCATGGTCCTTGGTTGGTGCAACAGTTTGTGCATCCCTCCCTGGTCCCATTTCATCCAATCTTGATGGTCTCATTGTGGCATTCCTGAACCCTCTGGGTCCTTCCATTCTCCTCATTATTACACACCACTCTCAGAGCTCTGCCTATAGTCCAGCAGCAAGTCCTAGCATCTGACCTAATCCATTGCTGGGTAGTCTCTCAGAGGACATCTATGTTGGGATAATATCTACTTATAAGCAAGTATATAACATGTCTGTCTTTCAGGGTCTGGATTACCTCATTCAGGATGATCATTTCTAGTTCCATTCACTTGCCTGAAAATTACAAGATTTCATTGTTTTTAATGGCTGAGTAGTATTCCATTGTGTAAATGTAACACAGTTCCTTTATCCATTCTTTGGTTGAGGAACACCTAGAGTGTTTACAGATTCTGGCTATTATGAATAAAGCTGCTATGAACATAGTTGAAGAAATGTCCTAGTATAGACCCAGGAGTTGTATAGCTGGGTGTTGTGGTAGCACTATTCCCAATTTTCTGAGAAAGTGAAAGAGTGATTTCCAAAGTAGTTGTATAAGTTTGCATTCCCATCAGAAATGAAGGAGTGTTTCCCTTTCTCCACATCCTCACCAGCATGTGCTGTCACTTGAATTTTGACCTTAGCCATTCTGACAGTTGTAAGATGGAATCTGAGTCATTTTGATTTGCATTTTTCTGATGACTAAGGATGTTGAGATTTTCTTAAGTGTTTCTCAGCCATTCAGTGTTTCTCTGTTGAGAATTCTCTGTTTAGCTTTATACATAATTTTTAAATGGATAATTTGATTTGTTGTTATTTAATTTCTTCAATTTTTAAATATATTTTGGATATTAGCCCTTTGTCAAATGTAGGGTTGAAGACCTTGTCCCAACCTGTAGGCTGTCACTTTGTTCTGTTGACAGTGTCCTTTGCCTTACAGAATCTTTTCAGTTTCAAGATGTCCTATTTATTAATTATTGATCTTAGAGCCTGAGCTGTTGGTGTTCTGCTCAGAAATTTGTCTCCTGTGCCAATGAGTTCAAGGATCTTCCCACTTTTTCTTCTAATAGATTTAGTGTGACTGCTTTCATGTTGAGGTCTTTAAGTCACTTGGACTTTAGTTTTGTGCAGGGCAATAAATATGTATCTACTTGCATTTTCTACACTTAGACATCCAGTTAGTACTGCACCATTTGTTAAAGATGCTGCCTTTTTTCCATTGCATGATTTTAGCTTCTTTGTCAAATATTAAGTTTTCATAGGTGTGTAAGTTTCTTTTGTGGGTCTTCAAATTCAATTCCATTGGTCACCAATCCTATTTCTATGTACCATGCTATTTTTATTACTTTTGCTCTATAGTACAGCTTGAGACCAGGGATGGCGATTCCTCCAGAAGATATTTTATTGTACAGGATTATTTTAGCTATCCTGTTTTGTTGTTGTTTGTTTGTTTGTTTTATTTTTGTTTGTTTGTTTTTCGATATGAAATTGAGATATGATCTTTCAAGGTTGGTAAAGAATTGTGTAGGTATTTTGATAGAGATTTAATTGAATCTTTAGATTACTTTTGGGAAGATGGCCACTTTTACGATCTTGATCCTCCTGATCAATGAGCACATGAGATCTTTACATCTTCTGATATCTTCTTCAATTTATTTCTTTAAAGACTTGAAATTTTTTTCCTGTAAGTCTTTCACTTGCTTGGTTAAACTTACACCAGGATACTTTATATTATTTGTGGCTATTGTGAAGGGTGTAGTTTCCCTAATTTCTTTCTTAAACCATTTGTCATTTTGATACAGGAGGGCTACTGATTTATTTGAGTTGATTTTATACCCAGACAGTTTGATTAAGGTTTTTATCAGCTATTAAGAGTTCTCTGATAAATTTTCAGGCTCAATTATGTAAACTATCATATCATCTGTGAATAGTGATAGTTCTTCTTGTGGATTCCTGGGATCTTCATTAGTTGTCTTATTGTTCTAGCTAGAACTTCAAGTACTATATTGAAGAGATAAGGAGAGAGTGGGCAACCTTGTCTAGTCCCTGAATTTTGTGGAATTTCTTTGGGTATCTCTCCATTTAATTCAATGTTGGCTATTGGCTTGCTGTATATAGCCTTTATTATGTTTAGGCATGTGCCTTGTATCCCTGATATCTCCAAGATTTAAACATGAAGGGGTGTTGAATTTTTTCAGAAATCATGATTTTTTTTCTTTCAGTTTGTTTATATAGTGAATTACATTGATGGATTTTCATATATTGGACCACCCTTGCATACCTTGGATGAAACCTACTTGGTCATGGTGAATGATATGTTTTATGTGTTCTTGGATTTGTTTTGTGAGACTGTTTTATTGAGCTTTTTGCATTAATGTTCAGAAGAGAAATCGAATTGATCTGAAATTCTATCTTTTTTGAGTCTTTGTGTGTTTTAGATATCAAGGTGACTGTGGCCTCATAGAATGTTCCTTCCATTTATATTTTGTGGAATAGTTTGAAGAGTATTGGTATTAGCTCTTCTTTGAAAGTTTGGTAGAATTCTGGACTATATCCATGTGGCCCTAGGTTTGCCTTTTTTTTTTTTTTTTTTTTTTTTTTTTGGGCCTGGGATACTTTTGATGACTGATTCTATTTCACAGGAGATATAGGACTAATTAATTTGTTTACCTGATCTTGATTCAGTTTTGGTATATGGAATCTATCAAGAAATTGTCCATTTCATTTAGATTTCAAATGTTGTGACGTATAGACTTTTGAAGTAAGACCTGATGATTCTTTGGATTTCCTCGTTGTCTGTTGTTATGTCTCCTTTTTCGTTTCTATTTCTGTTTATTTGATTCCTCTCACTCTGCCTTTTACTTAGTTTGGCTAAGGGTTTGCCTATATTGTTGATTTTCTCAATGAACCAGCTCTTGGTTTTCTTGATTCTTTGAATCATTTTCTTTGTTTCTAATTTATTGATTTCAGCCCTGAGTTTGATTATTTCTAGCTGTCTACTCTTCATGGGTATTTCTGCTTTTTTTTTCCTAGGGCTTCCAAATGTTCAGTTAAGTTGCTTGTATGAGATGTTTCCAATCTCTTTATGACGGCATTTGATGCTATAAACTTTCCTCTTTGCATTTCTTTCATTTTGTCTGATAAGTTTGGGTATGCTGTTTGAGAAGTTGAACCCAGGGTGAAAGTAGTGCTACAATAGAAAAGTAGTTACATTCACAAAAAATTGAGGGCATTTCTGGGTTTACATGCTACTAGGTTGGATTCAGAATATGAAAAAAAAGATAAGAATAAAAATCACTGATTTTTCTGACCAATGGCTAAGCAAATTGAAGTAACCTTTATGAAGACGGAGACGCCAGGAGTAGAAAGAGACAGGAAATTGCTATATAGTTTGTCAAATATTCTATTAAATTTGATAGTCTATGCTACCTTTTAGTCCCAAATTGACTTTTTTTTTTTTTTGCTTGCTCTTTGAACATTAAAATGGACTGTTTAAATATTTTTTAATCAGTTGGCCTAGGCTATGGTTGGCCAATAGAGGGAGCTGGAAAGACAGAATTGGAGTAAGGAATTTTCATCTTGGTTTTGTGGGCCTTCTCTTCAAGCTCATGCAGGGTAGATAGCTTCTTTTCAGATCCTACAATATGAGCACTTTCTTGAGTACTCAGCTACCATGGTGGATGTAAGTTCTTATTTCCTGCAATATGTGCATTTGCTCCTCTACCTCTGTTCTGGGTGAATCATTTCCATGGTGTCCAGTTCCTACACACAACTATTAGACTGTTTCTCTTTGTGTAACTGAAGTGACAGCCTATCAACAAATTTTGTCTTGTTATTGAAATAAGTTAAAAATGAAATGTTATATGTAAATGTTGTGGAGTATGACATTATTCACTTTGCTTAACTTAAAAATTCAAATGTATGTTTCAAATCTTTGATATGTTTTGATGGATGAATAATATTTCTTTGACTACAGTCTACTGAAAATTGTGCACTATGAAATTTAAGAAGGCCTGGCAAACAAATGGAGTAAATAGGAGAAACACTCATGATCTATTAAATTGAGGACACAGTTGACATGATTTTTTTTTCTTTAGCTGCCAGTTTCTTCCTTCTGTAACTAAAGTAATCCAAAGTAAAGCCCATTGGGCAATACAAAGAAGAATCAACTTGAGAAAAACAGAGTCCCATTTAGCACCATTCTAGCTAGATTCACTTCTATATCTGGATATAATTGTGCTCATTTATTCTGAGTTTTATAATATCTGTAGTATTCCACGAACAACATATCAAAAGCGTATTAGTACATACCAGATATCTGAGGACAAAGTGAGTAAAGTCACAAAATTGTGTTAGGAATACACCCTTAAGTCTTCCTAGAAACCTATTATCTATCTTCTATGCCTATGATCTATCTATTACTATCTATATAATAAATATCATTTATATTAGAAGATAGAATTAGGAAAAGAGAGAAAGGGCAAGATAAATTGAAGAAGGGGCAACTTTTAATGAAGAAGACTCTTTTGGAGAACAGGGCAAATAAGTAAGGAACTCTACTCACTCCATACCTCCAGAGAAAGAATAATTTACCCTGGCCATGAATCAATAACTTATTACAATCATATACAAAAGTATTCAAAACCTTGATGCCAAAATTTATGAAACTAGCCTACATTGCTTTTTCACAGCATGTCCATAATTGAAAATTCAAGGAAAATAAGATAAAAAATTATTTTGTGTGTGTATATATATATATATATATATATATATATATATATATATATATATATATACACTAATCTACACTTATATTGAAATACATAGGCACTTGTCACTTGTAAGGAGCTTCAAGTTCCCAGTCTCCTCTGTCATTTAGTAGAACACTATCAAATCCCATCTGTATCTAAAACTTGATGTTTTGTGTATCAAGGAAATATGTTAATAAAGCTAAACTTTTTCAAGTATTTTTTTACTAATTGAGTTTCTGGCATGCCCCTTAAATTTTATGCCTGAATCAAGTAAAGCACTCTCATCTCCCTACAATGCTACCCTTCCACTAGAAGAAACTAGAAAATGACTTACTCCCTGCACAAGATGTTTTTTGATTTTCAAGAAAGCTGCGGAATGAGATTTGATCATTGCATTTAACAGCATGGAGATAATTGGTGACACTGAAAATATTAGTTACAGTGGAATGAGATAGGAAAAATGCTGAAGAAATGTGCATGAAAGAATATATTAAACCGTATGAGCATATTCAGGGGGAGGAGGTCCCCCTCAGACACAGACTTAGGGGAGGGGAGGGGAGTAGGGGGGAAGTGGGAGGAAGGGAGGAATGGGAGGATACATGGGATGGGCTAACAACTGAGATGTAATATGTATAAATTAATAAAAATGTATTTAAAAATAATAATAATAATAATAAATATGAATTATTAAGTAAAAAAAAAAGAAAGAATATATTAAAATGAACCCATCGAATTTCAGTCCATGGAGGTTACTAAGTAACTTACATGGGAAGAATAATTATTTAGAGTATGTACATCCACATAGGAAGGCACTTGGTTAGAGGCAGAATGAGGAGTGAGGGAAAAGCATGCTCCAAACCCTTTATTGTGTTTACTAGGAAGGCTATGGAAACAGTTTACTGTTGGGTAGTTTTAACAACATTACTAAACTGTGGGACATAGAAATGGTCTTAGTTGTCTGGTACCTGGTCTAGGGTGATTTAAGATGGACAATATGGGCTTGCTGTATGAGAATGATATAAAGGAGGTAATAGGTTCAAGGTTGTTTAAAGAATTAGTCATGTGACTTATCAATTCTGCAAATTTTTGATTCAGATACTAAAATTGACTTCAATTTGAAAATTTCATACATATATACCATTTAATTTTGTATTTGTTTACCTCTCACTTCCCCTTCCTTCTTTTTTTCCCTTCTTCCTTTCAGCCTCCTTCTCTCCCCCTCCCTTGCTAGTCTCCCTTTTCCTGGCAAATAGTTCTCTGTTTTGTTCTAATGGCACATATATTTCATTAACTTTTGTTCCTTCATTCTTTTTGTTAACACTTAAACTTTTATTCAAAAATTTGAATACACAAAAGGAAAGACAGATGAAACTGGGGAGAAAACCAGTAAGTCTACAATGGTGGTCAGCATCTCTACATTCCCATGGATAATGGAGCAAATAGACCCCAATCTGTGAAACTATGGGAGCCCCCACAGCATCTTCAACTACCAGCTTGCCCCAGCTGTCATCAGTAGAGTTCTCCTCTCAGGAACTTCTGGGTGAGTCCTTCACAAGCCTTCACAGCACATTCCTGTAACAGACACATCTTACGATATATTTGCTCTTGTGGTCGAATTATATTAGAAGCAATAGCAGGGGTTTCCAGGGAAAGTCCCAGCTATTTGGAAACTAAGTAGCACATTTCTAAATAGTTCATAGGTCAAATAAAACCAAAGAGGGAAAGTTAAAAAATATTTTGACTTAAAAGGTAGCATTTCACATCTTTATGAGATGCATTGAAAATAGTACTTAGGAAGTACTGCTAAATTTCTGTCCTATGAAAAAGAAAATCAGTCTCAAATTGGTGCCCCCAATTTCTACTTTTAACTACAAAAAGAGGAACTGGTCTGGGTGTGTGTGCCTGTCTTTATATGTGTAATGTACATGAGGCTTCAAATAAATGGAATAAAGAAATTACAGATTAAAGTGAAAATCAATGAGTCTGATAGGAGAAAGACAAAGAAACTAAGAGCTGCTTTGTTATTATTTTTAATTAGTGAATGAAGGAAACTGAGAAACTTGCCTACATAGGTGGGAATGGGGGGAGGTGGAAATTACCAATCTCATGAATGATGGAATGGCTGTTTAAAGAATGATTAGGAAATACAAGTTTATGTCTGCAATTTAGCAACTTAGATTAAGTTGCTAAATTTCTTGAAAGACAGAACCTACTGGAAACACAAGAAGAAAGCGATAATGGGAGCAATTCCATCTCCATTAAAGAAACTGAATTTTTAGTGAGAACCCTGTAAAGGAGTAAGGCTTGCAGTCACAAAGAAATCTAAGTGCCTGGATAAAACTCTGAGTATTACTCATGAGATACTAAAGACATGCTCAGAAAATAGCTACTTCTTTTTAGTATTTTTCACATTTTTAAATTTTTTAAGTGTGAGATTTCACAACACACAAAAGTAGAGAGAAAATACACCAAATGCCCAGAGAAACATGACCATGGTTTAATCAATGTTTAGAAAAAGGACAGCAGAGAGTGTAAATCCCACTGCTTACTCTTATTCTTTCTCTGATATTTGGTAGGGCACATCACTGAAACAGGCTGGGCTCAAAGCTGCCTTTACAGGGTGTCTCATCATTCTTATCCCTCTTGTTGTTTTATTCCTATATCATAGTCCCTTCATATATTTATGTCACATATGTGTGTGTTCACATGCAAATGTCTAAAACATGTAATATTTTTTCTGAATGAAGTTTTCATAGAATCATAAAATTTAATAGTAGGGAAGATATAAGCAAGTTTGCCGTTATCTTAGGTCTGCAATTAACAGATGCCAAACAGGCAGAAACAGAATCTAAGAAAATACAGAATAAAGACAGACACATTATTGAGGAACTCCAAAGGTAAAAATAGTTTTAACTCTTTGTTTACATACGTTCTATTTTCTCTTGCTGGGTTATTTTGAGACTGTAGTTAAATATGCAATATTTTCTTGCAAGCTCACTATTAAAATATCTAAATAACTCCAGAATCAACATTTTTGGAGAAATGTTCAATCTAATGTTTTCTTTCTTTTTTTTTCTTTTTTACTATTTATAAATTTTACATTTATTTATTTATATTTTAATCTATCTATCTATCTATCTATCATCTATCTATCTTAAAGAAAAAGTTATTGATTAAAAACTTGCAAAATTATTATATTTTCTTAGAGTACATCATTTTAATTGAAATAGGTAGGGTTTATTCATGTTTTATTGTCTGATTATAGTTTTCGCTTCCTCAATGCCTCCTAGATCCTTCCCAGTTTTTCAACCACTCAAATCTACACTCTTTCTGTCTCTCATTAGAATACAAATAGAGAAATGTATTGAACTAGAAATGATCATAATGAGTGAGTTAACCCAGAAGCAGAAAGAATCAAATGGTATATACTCACTTATATCTGGACACTAGTCCAAGGGGCATGTCCCATGAAAGTCTTCACTCACCAGGAAAGTGGGACAGAAGGGAGGACATCCTATTCCTATTAGGACTCTAGGTGAGAGAGAAGCAAGGGAGAATGGGGAAATAGAAGGATCCAGAGAGTCCTAGAAACCTACAAGAAGAACATTATGTTGGGCAGATCTGGGCCCAGGGATCCTGCTGAAACTATGGCACCAGCCAAGGACAATACATGCAGTAAACTTGGAACCCTTACCCAGATCTAGACAATGGACAGGACATTCTCCACAACTGAGTGGAGAGTGGGGTTTGACTTTCATATGAACTCTGGTGCCCCATATTTGACCACGTCCCCTGGATGGGAAGGCCTAATGGCACTCAGAGGAAGGATAGCAGGTTACCAAGAAGAGACTTGATACCCTATGAGCATATACAGGGGGAGAAAGTCCCCCTCAGTCACAGTCATAGAGGAGGGGAGTAAGGGGAAAATGGGAGGGAGGGAAGAATGGGAGGATACAAGGGATGGGATAACCATTGAGATGTAATATGAATAAATTAATAAAATATAAAAAATCATTTTAATACCCTTTCACTACAGACATCATATGGCACAGACACAGGCTGTGGGGATCAACTCATGCTTTTTGACTAGGTTCACCATAAAAGGATACACTTTGAGAAAAGGACAAGAGTTTATGTACTCTCAATGAAAAAAATCAGCAACATAGTAAGTGAAAACAATGAAATGGTTAATAGAAGAAATTGCTACTAAATTCTTAATTATTTTATCTTGTTATTATTTTTAGATGTCTAATGTTGTTTTCTAACAAGCCAAAGATGAATAAAAATTCACCTTTAATTGAAGACAGAAATCAAATAGCCATGAGATAAAGTATTACTTCCTGTTGACATTTTGTATCATTTAATTTACCCTTAGAAATTTCAAATAGTCTTCTCTTTTAACTAGCATGTATCCGTGCTTTTACTACAAAGAACTCTTCTCTTTCTTCCTGCAATTTCTCAGTGAAATGCAGTAGCTTCTCCAATATGATGAGAGAGGCTGCAAATCATTTTACTGTGGAAAACATGTACAATCTCTCAGGATAACTTACATTAAGGGATGTAAAACATTAGTGTTTATATTCACAACAGCCCCTCTACTATGAATTTTATGTGGCATAGTAATTTTTAACTCTCCAGTTCATCGAGTCCTTTATTAAATTAAGTATATAAAAACATAAAATGTTAAAGGCAGATAAGCTTAATGGCAAGGCACACTTTAGAGTTTTCTGTAAACATTTTGATCTGCAAGTGTGTCCTGAGGGTTCAAGTGGCAACAGTGGCCAGTACAACTGCTTCAATTCTTGTTTAATGTTTGACTTTCATTCATAATATGTAACAAGTGGCTCAGAAGATAAGATAAACTCCCTCTCCAGGCATCGCTATCACCTTCAGCTGACTGTAGAGTACTGAGTGTACTTAATGGAAACCATTTTTCTTATCTTAATCATGTGTCCTATCCTATTTGAAATGTGATAACAAAAAGAGAGGTTGGTTAGATTATAAACAAAAGGAATTTATTTCTCACAGTCCTGGTAGTTGGAAAGTGCTAGGTCAAGTTGCCAACATATTCAGTATCCGGCAAGGCTCATTTAATCAAAGACTGCTCTTATGTGCTAGGAAGAGTAAACATGTTTTTTTGTGAACTGTTCTATTAAGTTATTAATAACTACCTAATAGTTCCATCTCTAATGCTATTACATAAAATTAAGAAAGATGCTTATTTTCAGACCATTAATGCATAATTAATTCTTACCCTTAATACACCAGTTGATGAAAAAACACAAGTAACACTCATACTGGGATGCAATATGCAACTAAAGAGTTGTTTAATTTATTATCCTTTTGAGGAAACTAAATAAAGTGTTTATATGTTTTATATCAGATAAAGATAGTCATTGTTTATGTTTTTTTTAATAATCAGATTACTGTATTACTAACTTACTTGTGTCAGAAAAGGAAAGTTACTTGTCTAAAGTCACTCAGTCAATTAGAACAAAGGAAAATAAAAAAATTGGCCATTATGTTCACTAGCCCATGTAGGTCTCAGTTGTCCCTCCTTTATTCTAGGTCTTTATGAACTCTTTTTTTTTTGAGCTGCTGTTTTAAGCAATATTCTTTATAATATCACTATGTAAACTTGATGTTACTGGCAGAAGCAATCCAGATACTAGTAACTCATTTATGCCCTAGTAGTAGTACTGGGGAAAAATAAAGATAAAAACAGAACACTGAGGATGAAGAAAGGGAGTTGGTAAATAATAATCACAACTAGCTAAAAAGACTACTATGATTATCCAAATATAAAATAATAACAGACAGAAAAATAACAATGTGAATGGAAAGGAAGAAAACAGGAAAGACAGAGCTGTCTACTCTCTCCATATCTCTTCAATATAGCACTTGAAGTTCTAGCAAGATCAACAAAGTAAAAATGGCCATCTTAACAAATGCAATCTACAGATTCAATGCAATCCCTATCAAAATGCCTACACAAACCTTTGCATAACTTGAAAGATCAAATTTCAACTTCATATGAAAAAAAAAAAAAACCCAGAATAGCTAAAGCAATCCTGTACAATAAAAAATCTTCCAGAGGAATCTCCATCCCTGATCTCAAGCTGACAGAAATAAACCCACACCTATGGACACTTGATTTTTGACAAAGAGGCCAAAACCATACAAAGGAAAAAGATGGAATCTTCCATATTTATTACTCTGCACAAAACTTAAGTCTGAGAGGATTAAAGACTTCAACATAAAATAAGACACACTAAATTTGTTAGAAGAAAAATGGAGGAAGAGACTTGAACTCATTGGCACAGGAGATAACTTCCTGAATGGAACACCTGAACAGAGCCCAGGCTCTAAGGTTAACAATTAATTAATGGGAGTTTATGAAACTGAAAAGCTTCTGTAAGGCAAAAGACTCTGTCAAAACAACAAAACAACAGCCTACAGACTGAGAACAGATCTTCGCCAACCTTACATCTGACAAAGGTCTAATATCCAAAACATATAAAGAACTAAAGAAATGAAATACTACCAAACCAAATAATCCAATTTAAAAATGTGGTACAGAGATACAGTGATAATTCTAATATATATATATAATATGTTTGTATATATATTGAATTACTGAGAAACACTAAAGAAATGCTTAATGTCTTTAGTCATCAGGGAAATTCAAATCAAAATAACTCCTCCATTGCTGATGGGAGTGCAAACTAGTACAACCACTTTGGAAATCAATCTTGCACTTTCCCAGAAAATGGTGAACAGTTCTAACTCAAGATCCTGCCATACTAATCCTGGGCATACACCTGAAAGATGCTCTACCATACAGCAAGAACACTTGCAATTTTCATAGCACCTAGAATCGGGAAAAGCTAGATGTTCCTCAAGAGAAGAAAACTGTGGTACACTTATACAATGTAATACTATTCAGCTACCCAAAACAAGGAAATCTTGAAATTTTCAGGCAAATGGATGGAACTAAGAAAGATTATCCCAAGTGAGGTAACCCAGACCCAGAAATACATGCATGGTGTATACTCACTTATACAGTGGATATTAGCCCAACATAGATGTCCTCTGAGAGACTCCACCCAATAGAGGTTTGGGACAGATACTGGGACTCTCAGCTGGACTCTGGGTGAAGTTCTGAGAGTTGTAAAGAACAGTAACAGTTGCAGAATGGAAGAATATGGTAGAGGGGATGTCAGGTCCTCCACAAGGAAATTTATCAAGGCTGGTGGATATGGACCCAGAAGGGCCTGCACAGACTGATGCACCAACCAATGATATTGCAAGCAAAGAATCTAGACAATGGACAGCTCATTCTCCATGTGGGGATGGCTGGCAGACCAGGGGACTATGCCTGGCATGAACTCTGGTGCATACATCTGACAAAGGGCTAATATCCAAAATATATAAAGAACTTAAGAAATTAAACACCACCAAACCAAACAATCCAAACAAAAAATGAGGTGCAGAACTAAACAGAGAATTTTCAACACAGGAATATAGATTGCTTGAGAAACACTTAAAGAAATGTCAATGTCTCTAGTCATCAGGGAAATGCAAATAAAAATGACTCTGAGATTCCATCTTATACCTGTCAGAATGGCTAGGATCAACAACCCCCCTTTTTCTTTTCAACCCATCTCTAAACCTAAGAAAGAAAGATAAAGGAAAGGAGAGGCATTTCTGAGTCCAACCTTGTTTTCTCCCTGAATAAGACCAATAGTAACTTGTAACCAATTCCCAATAGAAATAAACATCTATAGCCCAAGAAACCAAACAAAAATCTACCCAACCCCTCTTAAGGGAAATGGGAAAATGATAAACCCTAATAATGTGTTGTCAGAGGTGTAGAGGAGGGGAATATGCAGAAGAGGGAGGGTGGGAGGGAATGGTAAAATAAGAGAGAGAGAATAACAATCGAGATATAGTGTGAATAAATTATAATAAATAAAATATTCATTTTCTGTTTTTCTTTTATTGAAAATAGTTTTTTTTCCATGCAATATATTCAGATTGATGTTTCTGCTTCTTCAACCATAAAATCCTCCTACCTCTCCTCCCATTGGCATCCAGAACCTTTATGTCTCTCTTTAGAAAACACACAGGCATCTAAGGGATAATAATAAAATAAAATAAAACAAAAACAAAACAAAATAGAACAGGACTCAAGAAACATGTATAGAGACAGAGACACACAAGTTTGCATATACAGTGTTCCCATAAAAACACAAAACTGGGAGCCATAATATATATACAAAGGACCTGTAATGTTTAAATATAAAAGCCTCAACAAGGACCCTGCAAAGATGTCACTGACTTCATTTTCTGTTGGCCATCTACTGTCGTGCATGGGGCCCACTCTTGAGAGCTGTTTGTTTACTCATTAAGAAATCAGTGTAGAAAACTAATTTTTGTTTGAGATTGGTTACCAATTGGAGATAACTTCTCTGTTTCATATGGATCCTCTGTACACTTCTCTCAGCACTGGGACTCTTTCTTGCACAGACCCCTGTAAGGTCTACGCATGCTTCCACAGTCTCCCTGAGATATGTGTACAATGGCCCTGCTGTGTTTAGAAGGCCTTCCTTCCTTGGTTTCCTCCAGTTCCATTGGCTCTTCAAATCTTTCTACCTGCTCTTCTACAGGAGCCTATTAGCTCTGAGGAAAGGGATTTGATTGTGTCATTCCAATTAATGACCAAGTGTTCAAAGGTTTTTCATTCTCTGCACATTGTCCAGGGTTAGGGTCTCTATTTGTTATCATCTACTATTTGCTCGTTTTGAAAACCTACTGAGCTCACTTAGTTCTGCCAGTATATACACAGGTGTAGGACAATCTGTTGGAACATGGGCAGGTTATCAGGGACCATATCCAAAGAAAGCTTTATTCTTCTCCTTCAGGCAGTCATCAGTTAACAGTAGCTACTCCGCTAGAGATGAAACTTCCTATGCCCCTCCCCCATCCATTCTGTGGTTTTAACTGGCTTGGTCTTATACAGATACTGTGTTTGAAGCCTAATGTACAATGTACTTGGACACTTAAAAATTTCTGGGCCACTTGTTGGAAGCTTCAGACCACAATGAGGGAGGATCTTTCCTTCTCATTCACTGCCTTACAGCTCAATCCTTTCTAAAAATGACATCCTCAGTTACAAATACAGGTGGTTTTCAATATTTCAAGATTCCTCTTGTTCAGTCAATCTGCCAAGCAAGACCAGAGGATATGTTTTATATTTGGTGTTCAATACATTGGTAGGGGAAATAAGAAAAGAGAAAGGCATCCATAAATAAATATTACTATTTTGAATGCTTCATCTAAAAACTAAAAACACCAGTCTTAAAAATAATTTCTCTTCCCTCCATTGTGTGTGATGGTGAAACAACCCAGACTGAAACAATTGTTACATGAGTGCCATTTTAAAAAATATGTTTGCCACACTTCATTGTCAACCGCCATTATGCACTTGAAATGTAGTTAGACCACATAGTGATTGCCTAGAAGCATAAAGGCTGTGAAAGACTCAAAAATGAAAAAAAAATAGCATATTACTTCATTTGTCTTCTATTTATGACATGTTATAATAGAATGTTGGCTGTACTGGTTTAAATAAAATGTATTTTTTATAAATTCTACTTATTATTTTACCTTTTGTAATATGACTATTAGAAACTTAAAAGTTGGACATTTTTTGCTCTTCCAGAGGATCTGGATTCAGTTCTCAGAATCCGCAAGGACTTCACAATCCTCTCTACGTCTAGTTACAGGAGATCCAGGACTCTGTTCTAGGCTCCAAGGACAGCCACACACAATGCTCCAGCATGCAGGCAAACACTTGTACACATAATATAAAGTATAAAATAATTTTAAAACACTATCTTCTAAGTGAAAAAATTCAAAACTTTTTTATACTGTTTTCCCCATATTATCAGGTCATTTAATATCTGTATGTGACTAAATGCAGTTCCTGACATACTTGGAGTGTTTTAATACTGTTGCTTCTGTTGTGTCTGTGTATATGAACAGACATGCATAATGGTAGAACTGATTAAGTTACTCTCAATTTCAAGTATTTGTTTTTATCCATTTGTATTTTGATGAACTTTGTGTAAAAATTACAGTTTAAAATATGTAAATTCACTGGGCAGTGGTGGTGCATGCCTTTAATCCCAGCAGAGGCAAGTGACAGGTGGATCGCTGTGAGTTTGAGGCCAGTCTGGCCTACAAAGTGAGTCCAGGACAGCCAAGGCTACATAGAAAAACCCTGTCTCAAAGAAAAAAAGAAAGAAAGAGAGAAAGAGTACGAATGAATGAATGAAAAATTAGTAAAAATCCAGGCTAGAGAAATTGCTCAGTGTTTAAGATCACTGCTCTTCCAGAATACCAAGTATCTACATGGCAACTCAGTCATCCCTACCTCCAGTTTCAAGAGATCCCACAGTTTAGTTTTGTTTTGTTTTTTTGGCCTCCATGGATGCCAGACATGTATGTGGTGCACAGACAGACACATATGCGGGCCAAATGCCTATGACATAAATTTAAAATAATTACTTTGTAATTAGTAAAATCACAATTATCATTAACTCATATTTAATTTTAGATTTTTGTTTTCTAAAATGTATACGTGTTTCTATGTTACTTGTACTCTGAATTACCTCTTGCTATTTTTTTTTCACTTTATTGCCTAGCTTCCAAGTTACATAAATTAGCTCAAGGGTGAAAGATGAAATGTGTTCAATAATGACTATACAATAATAAATTCTTCACATGGCCTTTCTTATTGGTAAGTCAGAGCTATCGTCAGAGCTTGGTGGAAAGAGTATTTAAATGTACTTGATGATCAATCCAGAGGTCTCAAGGTTTCCCCACTTCTCATTCTTGTCCTAAAATGGGAAAGAGCTACAGTTTGATTTCCACCTTTGACATATAGTAATTTAAACATCAAAGAGGATTTTCAGTAATGGGTTTAAAACTTTTGAAGAAAAAAAAGGTTCCCATGGCATTGCTGGCAACAGATAAAAACAGTGAATCAAAAATAACCTAGATCAAAACCTTCAAGTCCAGGGATTTTTAAGATTTCGTTCAGATGAACATATTTCTTCAGAAAACAATGATTTACTTTATCTGCACAGTTCACAAATAAAAATACCATAACCTCTTTTTAAAACTTTTCCAAAGTTCTAACAATGTTAAAATATATATCTACTTATTTACTGAATCTCTGTGCCAAATGGACCTTTGGAATAGAAAGAATAAACTGTTCTCACCTGCTGTGTTCAACTGCCATGTGAAGGCCCCATCAAAGATTTTTATCTACTATCTAATTTCAGGGTGGAGACAGCTATTTTTGTCAGTTGGCTTGACAGCAAAATACAGAAACCTTTATATTTAGACTCATTCCTTCTCTTTATAACACTTATACACCCAGAGATGCATACACACACATACAGTACATGTCCAGAGCCTGATGAGGATCACAAAGAATATAATTGAATATAGTTTAAAGAAGGCATTAATTCTTATTAGAAGTACCATCTTCATGGTGAATACTTTGCAGCCAATGATGATTTCATTCAAAATTTCCAAATATCTCATAACTAATGTTCCTGTTTCACTATTTGCTTCACAATAGTGTCTTCTTTTTCAGAGTAAAAGTCAAAGTTTCCTTTCTCAACAGTCATTGGTTCCTTATAGTTCTTTGTCTAATGTTGAGACCCCTCATAAAATTTTCTCCTTCCACATTATTTTATCTGCTGATGCTATCACTGTCCAGGTCTTGTTTAGACTGCCATATTGTTTAGGTATAATATTTGTATCATTTCTAAAAGATGCAACCTCACAGCATCCTATGGCTTTTTACTGTTTTTCTGCTTCCTCTTACAAGACATTTTCCGAGACTTAAGTTAGGACTTGCGTTATAGATATATCCAGGGCTAGATTCTACACAGCCTCTTGATCCTTGCATTTTGTCCAGTTCTGGTGTTAGGATTCTGCTTTAGTCTGCCTACCTGTGATGTCACTGCTTACCTGTCATGGGGGCGTGCCCTTGCCCTGGGCCATATAAAAGACACCCTCCTCATGGCTCTCTCTCTCTCTCTACCTCCCTAGCTCTCTCTACCTCTCTAGCTCTATGTCTCTCTCTACCTCTCACTACTTCTTTACCTCTCTCTACTTCTCTCTCTCTGTCTCTCTCTCTGATTCTCTGTCTCTGTCTCTGTCTCTGTCTCTCTCTGTCTCTCTCTCTCTGTCTCTCTCTCTCTCTCTCTCTCTCTCTCTCTCTCTCTCTCTCTCTCTCTCTCTCTCTCTCTTTGTGTGTGTATGTGTGTGTGTGTGTGTGTGTTATACTTGTTTCTCAGGGACCCTCCAAATTACTAAGAGATGAAACCAATGCAAGCACAAGATCATTATTTGCTGCTAGAGCTGGGCTCCGACCACCACCAACACAGTAGTATCCAGAAAAGAGTAGTGAGCTCTGAGCTGAGCACACTTTTTAGGTTCCTTTCCCTCCCAGCTCACCAAAAGGAGGGGAGTTCCAGCCTGGCAAAAGCCTATTGGTTGAGATGCGAAAGGGGATATTGTGTTTTCAAATGATTGGTTGTGAGAGGGCACCAAAATCACAAATGGTTCTGGTTTTCTTTGGTCTCTGTCTCTGTCTCTGTCTCGGTCTCGGTCTCGGTCTCGGTCTCGGTCTCGGTCTCGGTCTCGGTCTCGGTCTCGGTCTCGGTCTCTGACTCTGTCTCTCTCTCTCTCTCTCTCTCTCTCTCTCTCTCTCTCTCTCTCTCTCTCTCTCTCTCTCTCTCTCTCTCTCTCTCTCTCTCTCTCTCTCTCTCCCAGTTTCCTGGAAACCTTATCTCCTTGGGGCAGAAAAGAATGCAGCCCTGTGACTTCAGTAAGGAAAGGAATGCAGCAATACTGGTTCCTCCCTGCAGCAGGCCAGATTTGCCTTATCATACCTTGTCTCTCCTGTAGGCCTATTTCTTGACCTTTGCCTCAATGACCCTGAAATCCAATTTTAGTTCTTCTGGTCTCTCAGTCACAAAAAGAAATTGGGAGAATTCTAGTTACATATATAATTATTTCTAACATTAAGAGAAATTTTGGTAAGTTTGAACAATGATATTTTGCTTAAATTTATCCTTTTTTTAAGCTGTGGATCAAGCCTAGAAACACAGTGAACTGAAACAATAAAAGCGTATATCATGGGGAAAAAAAGTAATTGGAAGAGAGAGAATGGAGGGCATATAAGGGGATGGAGGGAGGAAATGAAAGGTTGGAAGTAATGTATTAGATTTTCATCAAAATTTCTTTTAATTGCAAAAGAAAATATATGATCTTCATGACTGTACTTGGCCTATTCTGGAACCTTTGTTTTTAATGGACTTTGTCACTTGTTTTATTCAATGGTTTTAAATCTTTCTGTCCTTTCAAAGCTACCATCATAGTCATGCTATAGTCCTTGAATTTAAGTGTTCCTTCTGTTTACATTTGTCCTCCAAATGTCTATATAACTTATTCTCCCAACTACTTTATGTCTCCAATCAATCACCACTTTATTAGATAGTCATTCCACAACTTACAAAATTGTAGGAGGAATGAGATATGCCTTGAGCAGGAACACGGCCCTTCTGGCAAAATGCATGTACAGAAAGGGGCCTTCATGGAGAGTTGGGAACCAAGAAGGAGGAGCCACAGCAACAGCTCGCAGTTTAGGAGCCAATGGTACACTAGTATGGTGATAAAAGACATGCCCTATTTCAGCAATAAATGAGTCTACTTTTGCCACTTGCATGACTCTCAGTCTGTGTTGTTGACTCTGAGTCAGCTCATCCCCACCCCCAAGGATCCTAGGCATGGGTCTCAGCAACACAAAATAGCAACGCTAGTTCAGCAGACCCTAAAACTCTTTGTCATATTAGCTTTTCAAACCATTTATCATTTTCCATACTGTATCATTTACTTATTGATTATTATATTGCTTTCTAGTGGAACATAAATTCCATGAACACAAGCGTTTTTGACTGATATACGACAGACACATAAAATATAGAAAACACTCACAAATATTTCTTTAATCACTGAATTCATATTGAATGAATTAAAGACTTATTTTAATTCATTTTATTACCACTGAATAACCAACAAAACTGAATTAAGATGAAAATTAATTATCAGGAACTCAGAAACAGAACAAGCTTGATGACATTTTTCCTATACAGTTCCCCTTGCAAAAGATATAGGTCAAATTGAGAACCAAAAATCAAGACAAAGATTACAAGTTGAAAGAAAAAAATTATAAAGATAATATGAGTAATAAGGAGATATAAAAGGAAGTTGCTATATACATTACTGAAGAAAATGTCATGAGGTACTACAAATGGTTCAGGTATTCTGAAACAAGGGACTAGAAAGAATATCTGGATCTTTGGGGGGCACAATGTTTCAACGGACAAAGTATTGGTACTTGGGAACTGAAAAATCAAATTTTTGTCATGAGATCTAAATGAATAAATCTTTATAACCCACAAGTGTCAGAAGAATTCTGTTCTTAGGTTGTTATTTATGTATTTAGGAATACAGAGTCACATGCACATATATCACCACCACCACCACCACCACTACCACCACCACCAAAAACAACACCTACAACAATAACAACAATGACTAAACAGAAAAAGACATTGAATTTGAAAAAGCATGCTAGGTAAATGGAAGAGTTTGGAAAGAAGACAAGGAAAAAAGGAAGATGAAAATGATGTAATTATATTATCTCAAAAAACAATTAAGAAAATAAAGCTAATATTTCCCCTTTTATTGAAAATAAATTCTCTTCTCACATAATATAATACTGATCCCAGTTTCCCCTCCCTCTACTCCTAGCAATTTTCCCCAACCCTTCACCTGCACCAGGATCCACGCTGCCTTTCTGTTTCTCGCTAGAAAAGAACAGGCTTTATAGAGAGTTGTGGATGACTGTTCAGGCAACAAACTGTCTCTGTCATCTTCTCATTTTGGAAGCTGCTGACCAGCACTCCTTGTGTACTCAGGAAATTAATTTTATTCCTTTTTAAGTCTCTGATGGAGTTGAAGACTAGATAGCTTAGTTTTACAATTAAGCTTAGTTGTTTAGGAGTTAAGATGAAGATTATGTCTATGAATTGGTGTTTACATTTTCCTTTTAATAACCTGCAGAGTGCCATCCTTTACTAAAGACACTAGAACACAGGGTGAAGGTTTTATGTTGGCACCAGTTCAACATCTCCAAGTTCAGTGAGTTGTGCTGGTCTTCTGCATTGGGGCCCTGGAGTCAATTTGTGCAGAGTGACCTATTGTCTTGGAGTTTTTAGGGATTTCTATGGTACCTGTTGAGGCAACAACTCAGTTGGATATAACCCAGTTTCAGTACCAAAAGCTTCCTTTGGTGACAACAGATAGCAAATTGGAATTTGGTCTCCCTCATGAGACTTCATTAGGTTCATCTTCATATATTTTAAGAAGTTTCCACTGTGTTAGGTTTCAATACCTCTCTCTCAATCTCCTTTCCCCATCCCCGCCCTACCATCCACCACATCTCAGAAATATCTATGTGTCCCCTATACTTAATCTCTTTGGTCTCTGAACTGCAGATTGTTCATCATTTATTTAATAGCTAATATCTGCATATAAGCAAATATATACCATATTTATCTTTCTAGTTCTGTGTTACTTCATTCAGGATGTTTTTTTTTTTGTAGCTTAATACATTTGCCTGCAATTTTTATTATGTCATTTTTTAAAGAGCTAAGTAATAATCAATTGTGTAAATGTACCAGATTTTCTTTATCCATGTTTCTGTTAAGGGACATTTGGGGGTTGTTTCCAATCATAGCAACACTGAACATGATTAAACAAATGTCCTTGTGGTAGGATGAGGTGCTGATTGCATACATACCCAAGAGTGGTATATCTGAATCTTGATGTAGATCAATTTCCATATTTCTGAAGCTCCACCACACTGATTTCCATAGTGGCTGTACATTCAAATTTGCATCACAGCAACAGTAGAGGAGTGTTTCCTTCACTTCATTCACATCCTTGCTAGCAAAAGCTGTTACTTCAGTTACTGATCTTAGCTATTCTGGCAGGTATATTTTTATTTGCATTTCCCTGACGGCTAAGAAACATTTGTTTCTCAGCCATCTGAGTTTCCTTTTCTCTCTAGCAGTTCTTTTATTTTTCAGAATTATTTTAACTTAATCTCTATTTTTGTTTTGTTTTCTTTTAGTTTTTCCATATGAAGATGATAATTTTCCTTTCAAGACCTGTAAAGAATTATGATGACATTTTGGTGGGAATTGTGCCGAATAACATTTTATATTATTTGAGGCTGTTGTGAAAGTTGTATCCCTGATTTCTTCAGTATATTATTTTTATATAGGAGGGTTACAGATATTTGTGAGTAAAATTCATATCCAAGCTGTATTGCTGCATGTGTTTATCAGCTGTAGGAGTTTCCTGGTGGTACTTTTAGGATCACTTCTCTATACTATCAGGTCATCTGCAAATAAAGATACTTTGACATCTTCCTTTCCAATTTGTATCCCCTTAATCTCCTTCTGTTTCATTCTTCTACCTAAAGGCCAATATATACATATATGTATATGTGTGTAATTATAGATAATGATTATATTATATATAATCTATATAAATGTAGAAAAATATATTTAATCATGCTACCTGGTATAATGGAAAGCTCTCTCTCTCATTATTAGTTCTTTTTTAAACTCTGTTTTTGAGAGAGTTAAACCATATAAAGTAGAGTGGGTAAATAAGGAGGATCTGGGATTGAGAGGAGAAAATAATATCAAATAATATATGAAAAAAATTTTAATAAAAATGAATAAAAAGGGGAGGGGAGTAGAGTGAAAGCGGGAGGGAGGGAGGAACAAGAGAATACAAATTGTGGGCTAACAATTGAGATGTAATCTGAATAAATTAATAATAAAAAAGAAAAAAGTTGTTAATACATTTTTATCAATTAAATTGGATTTTTGAAAATTTCATATATGTATATAATTCACTTTAATGGGCTTACACCCGACCTCTCCTACCTCTACCAAAGCCCTCCTCCCTAGAAATCTTTTTTTCCATATTTATGTAGTTGTGTGTGTGTGTATGTGTGTGTGTATGTATGTGTGTGTGTGTGTGTGTGTGTTCCACTGAGTTTGACAAAGACTGTGTTCATGCCTATAGTTTTAGAACTATCAGCTGGAGCATAGTGGGTTGATATGTACACTAACAACTGAAGACAATGACAGTCCCTTCCCCAGAATGCATAAGTGGATAATAGTCTAGAGCCAAGAGAAGAGCTATGTATATGAAAAATTCTCAGGAAGAGTTTTAAATTCTCATATACATGTTAGATAAAACATAAGAGCATAAGAAGCCATTTCAATTTTTCTCTGTTTTTATACTTGTGTTTTTTCTTTATACATGGTAGATTTTGGAGAAAATTCCATGGGATGCTGAGAAGTGGAGTGTTCTATAGATATGTTAGTTCCATTTGATTCCAATGCTTTTCTACTTATTGTTTTCTTACATGGTCAGTAGGATATTAGAAATGAGGTACTGAAGTCATCCACTATCACTCTTTATGAAATGATAGATATGGCTTTAGATCTAACAGTATTTCTTTGGTAAAGTGGATTCACTCTTGCTGAGAACTCCCCTTTTCATCCATTTACCCTAAAGCAGTGTTTCTCAAATTGTAAGTCACAACCACTTTGTGAAGTCAAATGATCCTTTCAAGGAATTCCCATATTATGTATCCTGAATATCAGACATTTACATTACTATTTATAAGAGTAGCAAAATTATAGTCATGAAGTAGCAACCAAAACAAATTTATGCTTGCGAGTCCCCACAACATGAGGAACTATATTAAAGGGTCTCATCATTAGGAAGGTTGAGAACCACTAATCTAAAGTTATGTATATTGGTAATAGTGACATAGGCTTCATGGAAAGAGCAAAAAAGGTGGATTGTGTTTCCTTATCCAATGTATTAATCAGTGTCTTTTCATTGAGGAATTGAGACCATAGAGATTCAGAGTTAATGAATTTTTTTTATTATTTCCTGTAATTTTGTTTATTTTACACACTTTTGACTACCTATCCTGGCATTATTTTTCATCTATGAACTCTTGGGTGTGTTTATCTTTTACACCAATCTGGAGTGTTTCTTCCAGTATCTTCTGTTGAGCGGGATTAGTGGCCATAAATTCTTATATTCTGTTTTTAGCACTGACATTTTTATAGCTCCTTCATTTTTTTAGTAGCTAGTTTGTGGTCTTTCATAGCTTGTGATGTATTTTTTAATCCCTTCTGAACTTAACAGTTTCTATCAGTTATTCTGATGGGCCTGTCAGTATATGGGACTTGGCCCTTTCTTCTTGCAGCTTTCCATACCCTTTCTTTGTTCTGTGTTTTCAGTGTTTTGATGATAACATGTCACAAGGGGTTAATTTTTTAAAAATATTTATTTACTTACTTAATTTATTTATTTAGTAACACAGACCAGAAGAGGTCACCAGATTTTATTGAAGATGGTTGTGAGCCATCATGTGGTTGCTGGGAATTGAACTCAAGACCTTTGGAAGAGCAGGCAATGGTCTTAACCTCTGAGCTGTCTCTGTAGCTGCAAGGAGTTAATTCTCTGGCCCTGTCTATTTGGTATTTGTTGGGCATCTCTTTCCCTACAGAGAGATTTTCTTCTATGGTTTTATTGAAATTGTTTTCTTTACATTTGACATGGTATTATCTTTTCTATTCTATGCCAGTATTTTATAAATTTGGTCTTTTGGGCACTCTAAAGCACTTGCATGTTCCATTTATATTTTATATGTTTATGATTGGCCTTTACTCCCCTCTTCTAGCTTCCACTCCCCCATGTCAACTTGTTCTGGGATTCCTGGCAGTAAAGCATCCTGCCCTCAACTAATTCAAGTTCTCAATTCAGTCCCACAGAATCTTCAATGTGTTCTGACACTCTTTCCATATCAAATGTCATTTTTTAAAAATGTTCATGTGTGTATGAAAGACTGTATGTATATGTATGTATTATGTGGTTGTGAGCCACTTGATGTGTGTTTTGAAAACTAAATCAGTGTCCTCTGGAAAAGCAGGCAGTGCTGTTAACCCCTGAGCCATTTCCCAGTCCTATATCAATCTTTTAACATAGGAGCTTAACATATCCTCAAACTTTAGCACCACTCCTCATCAAATTATGAGAGATATTTTACTATAGCCCAAAACTCTTGTTTTTTTTCTTTTGCTTTCTTTTAATTTTAGCACTCTACATGATGGCAGAAATTAGCGAAGAGAATGGGAATTTCATCCATCTTCTGCCTGCTACAATCAATCAAACTGTTTCTTCTAAGCTAAAAAGAATGTTGACTTTTCTGACTTGAATTAAACCTGAGTATCAGTTCTCTTATTAGTAAAGAGATGTTGGAATAATTAAAAATAATATATACAATCAATATTGTATCTAACTATTTTTATTTTGCTCATAGTTGATTTTTTGTACTAGGGTGGATATATTATATAAAACTACCATAGTTTACATAAGAAATAAATATCCAAATTTAAATAAGGGTATAGTCAGGAACTGTGATGAGGAGTAGTAGCTCTTCTGAAAATGTTTACAAATGTGTTGTTAGATGCATTTAGCAGAAATGAGCGCAGTGGCACACACCTGTAATCCCAGCATTCAGGGAGGCAGAGACAGGTGTATCTCTGTGAGTTTGAGGTCAGCATGGTCTCCAAAGAGAGTCCAGGACAGCCAATGATACACAGAGAAACCCTGTCTTGACAAAATAAACAACAACAATAACAACAAAGACCATGTATGTGGCAAAGATAATTACACAATATATTAAAGTAGGTCACAGATAAGATTTGTAATTTGAGTAGTGTACCTAAGGAGCAAAATTTAAAGAGGGACTTATTTTCAGATGCCACTTCTGCACTTGTACAACACTGAGAATAGGGACTTCCTTAGATTTTATATCCTATTGTACTTGCCTTACCCTGATAGGGGTCTTGTTATGTTCTGACTTATTGTCTTTGGTAAAAGGAAAAATAAAGGTACATATAATTTGGTATATCATACGAAAAGACCTAAGAAATAAGATCAGCCTAGAAGAAAATTTGCTGATGTGTTACTTTTCTGTTGCTAAGATAAAATACCATAACCAAAATACCTTAGAGTCTATCAAGGCAATTAAAACATGGCATGTTGTCAGGAGCAAGAAACTGGATGATTCCATTTTTATCTGCAAATAGGAAGCAATGAACAGGAAGTGGTATGGTGATAGAAACCCTCAAAAGTGGTTTCAGTGACGAACTTTCTGTACCAAGGCCCTACATCTCAAAAGTTCCATAACCTTCTGTGGTGGTTTGAGTGAGAATGGCTCCAATGGCTCATATATTTTTAGGTCTTCATCCCCAGTTGGGAAGGATTAGAAGGTGTGGAGGAAATGAGTCCCTGGATTCAGGCTTTGAGGTTTAGAAGCCAACACCATTTCCCTCTGTGTCACGATTATCTCTCAAGATGAGATATCATAACTACTGCTCCAACACCATGAGTGATTGCCTGTTACCATGCTCCCTGCCATGATGGTCATGGACTCTAACCGCTGAAATTGTAAGTTCCAAATTATACACTTTATTGTATAAGTTGTTTTGATCATTGTGTTTTGCCATGCCAATGGAAAAAAATAACTAAGACAACCCCCCAAGCACCAGCTAGCACCAAATGTTCAAATAAATGTATATGCCTATGAGAGACATTTCTATTAAATCACTACATCTTGCTTAAATTATAAGTAATTCACAAGGGGCTGTGGAGATGGCTCAGTCTCAGGTGTTTGCAATCCAAGTATAAAGACCTATATTCAGATTCCTACAAGCCCTGAAAAATGTCAAGTGTATCATAATCCCATGACTGGAGATGCAAAGATTGGCTAACCAGTCTAGCTATATTGGTAAAATTCATGGTTAGCGAGAGATCTTGCCTCAGAAAATAAGGCGGAGCATCACCGAGAGGGACAACCTATGCTGATCTCTGGCCCCTTGCAGGTGCACATATGTGTGCACACTCCCATAGATGCACATACACACACATGTACATATACACAAGTATAAATCACACACATACACAAACACACACATAAATGTAAGGTCACAGAAAAAGAGGAGCCAGGAAAAGATTAAGATACAACCTCCAACCACAATGACTCACTTCAGTTCTAACTCTATTTTAGTAACACACAACAGAGTGTTCCCATATAAAAAGAATACTTGGGCTAAGGAAGTGGGTTAAGCACTGTGTTTTATTTGGCTCTGGCATAAGGGGTTTAAAAGCATTATCCTAAATGAGGTTAATAATTAAAGATATTAAAAGGAACGCAATTCTTCTGAGATCCCTCATCTATATGTACTTCCCAACTCAGGTAAGTGGCAGCCTAGGTTGGAACTCAGGGACATAGTTTGACATGCCTTTGCTTCCTGCTTCCTTATTTGTATAATCTGCAATACAAGATATTTAGTGTATCAGTTTGTCCTACATATTGAAGAAAAATCAAGATCATAGCACCCAGAAACACATCTAGAGTATAGTAAGTCCTCCACAGACATTATGCTCTTTTCCTTTGTGGATTCAATATTGTACTGATTCTTGAACTCCCTGGCCCTGATTTTTGTCAGAAACATTTTCCTGGACTACTTCCCATCTGAGTGCAGGGGTCAGAGTCTCCAGCTGGAAGATGCATAACAAAGAAGGCTTGTCTGTTCATCAAACAAATCCTTTTACATAGCTAAATCTGAAGGGGATAAGAGTGGTGCAGAGCTACAAGGAAAAAAAAAAAGAGGTAGGCCTGCATTTTCATTGGAAATAAATCAATTCATGAATCAGTGCAGTGCAGCTCAGGGACCAGAGTGGCAAGCATTTTTAGAACTGTCACTTTAAAAATATGTTCCCTCCTGCCTCGAGGCTCTCTCAGTGGGCAGATTTTAAAATAGAAACAAGTAACTTTAATTAGGCTCTAATTAGCCCCACAAGTTTTGGTGAGCTAGGATAGTTTATTTTAGAAAAAAGTATAATAACAGACGGAGGATTTTCCAGGCATCGCAACTTTAATTACAATCCCAAACAACTCAAGCATGCTTACTGGGCCAATTAAATCAGCAGGGCAATGGCAAAGCTAATGTGCTACCTTAGACCCAAGCTATGATGATGCTTTCTATTTGAGTTTCCCTCTAAAGCAATTTGAAAAGCAGATAACTTATACTGCTTACTTAAACAGAAGCAGGAGGCCTTTAAACTGTTGGTAATGCACAATTACCCAGGATCTCAAAGTCGTGAATTCTCTAGATCAGTGATACTTACCTGCAACATGAGCATATTTCCATCGTCTTTCTTTGCTTGCCTGCCACATCTTCAATGATATAATCCCTTGGTGTTTTCTTTCCAGCATCTCCCCCATGTAACTTAAGTGGGAAATTCGAATACTTACCCAGTCCTTGAAAACAGACAAAAATGACATATTGTCCTCAACAAACATCAGGAATCTTCTAAAGTGTCGAAGAAGTGAGCCCATAGTGGATTTCCTGACCTTAAAGAGGCAGCAAGCAGTTCGAAGAGAAGCCCATACAGATAGAAGCATATTCTCCATTCCCTTATAAAAATGGACATTCATACACATGGAAGAACTAGAACATTTGTAGCTAATGAGTGGCAGGTGATCACTGTCCACATTCCAAGATCTTGTGAATAGCTTTTTAGTGCCAGTCTATAACTTAGGAAAGTATTCTGGGTCTTTTCTTTTGTTCCTTCATAGTTAGGTTGAAAAATTTGTACTGCAGCAAGTTAATGTTCTCCCATCAAATGACTAATCTGGTGGGCATAATGTAGTAATCAATGTGTGTAGGTGTCTCAGTTTGTACCTGCTACTGAACGCCAAAAACACTGAATGGCTCATTTATTTTCCATGGCATCCTTCATTGATATAAATCTAGTACTCTGTATAATTCATCCATTCATTTAATAGTGAATTAAGTGCCAAACATGTATGTGACACTGAGCTAGCTTCTGAAGGGACAAAAAGGATATGAAACTATTACTCCATTTCAAAGGCACAGTGCTTAGCAAGCATGAAATGGAGAGATTCCAGAAAATGTAGGAAAAAATCTACCCAGGAATATTAAGAAGGCTGTCTATTTCCACAAATTCTGTACCAAGAGTCACCCCAAAACAACAGCTACAAATTAAACTAAGCTAGGATTCATTTCCTAAGTTAGGATTCTGAAAGGAAAAGCCAATAAGCCAGCATTGCTGATCTAATGCATGTATTATGACAACTTCTGCATTGCTGCAGCAATTTTCTGAACTGGATTTCAAGAGAAAAGGGATGTTTTATATGTGTGCAGCCACTGAAAGATCAAAGTATGGCCTTTGTATGAATCCTTAAGGAAATTGGGCTTATGCCAAGGCTAGTTGATTTTAGTGCTTTGAGCAACAACTTAAACATCTTGATTTTTAACTGGAGATGTTCAAGGCACACTTTAGGTTCAAATTTGGAGGATAAAACTTTGAATCTGGATAAGCAATCAAGGCACTAGGTTATTCTAGGTCTAGATTCAGCAAGGTAGTGGGAAACTGAAAAATACTACAAAGTTCTAACAATAAGCACTTCCATTTAGAGAAGAAGAAAGAGGAAAAGGAGGAGAAGGAAGAGGAGGTGGAGAAGGAGGAGAAGGAGGAGGAGAAAGAAGGAAAAGGGGGAGGAAGAGGAAGAGGAGAAGAAGGAGAAGGAGGAACAAAACCATTCTGGTACCAAAACATGTTAGGTTACATTTGAAAACAACTAAAAAAAAAAAACTCCGAATAAACAGACAAAAAGACAAACTAATCCAACTTTCTGTTTTAGGATCATCTTTCCTTTTTCATAATTAGTCACAAGAGGCCCCAGAAACAAATCCCTACTCAAACATACTTTGATACTCACTTCTCTTGCTTATGAAGTGGCTTTGGCAATAATAATGAAACTACTAATAATACCTAACTTATGAAAAGCATGTACAATGTGTCAAGCACTGTGCTAATTGGAAGTAAATGTAGATCTGATTCCACCCTTTAAATAGCTTTCTAAACTAGATATCATTTGGTTCAATTTTTTCTGTATAAAATAACTGAGACTGTCAGAAGTAATTTCATCTGAATTAGAAAGTGGTAGAAAAATATGCTAATTTAGACAGTATAAATCAAGAGGTAATGTATTCTCACTGGACTTCTTATTCTAAAAGATACTGATGGTTTTCATTGTAAGAAACATGAACAATAGCTGTAGCAAGAATGAACCCTGATGTAAACTACAGAATTTAGCATGATAATGGTGTGTTAGCATCAGCTCCTCAGTCATAACTAGCTTGAGTTGAAATCTAGGTATGTAAAGACACAGAGTATATGGCAGAAATTTGGATCTTCTGCTCAGTACAATTTTTGACTCTAAAATCTCTGCAAAAACTGAAACTTGACCAGATTTCTGGGCCCTCCTCAGAGAGTTTCTCATTCAGTAGGTCCAAAATTGGGCTTCAGTATCATCTCTGAACATTTGTCTCAAGGGTCACATTATACTGAAAGTCGTTTGTTGCTTTATTGGTTTTATTGAATGCTCTCTAGGGAGGTCAAATAGTTAAGTTGATGGATTTCCAAACACAAAACTTTAAAATCCTCTTTCAACATTTTTCTCTCTCCTCAAAATGCTCTTCTTTGTACTCTTTACATTAAACCCTGGGACTTTCCTCACTCATTCATGGTATTCAAGTTCCAGAGCACTCCCCCACAGAATCTGACAGTCATACTTATCCTTCTTCAAGTAAAATCATGCTGCCCTGGAAAGTTCTTCCTAGCTCATCATACACACAGCAATGGACAATTCTCTCAGGAAGAATGCTCCTTGCAAAATACACAAGAGATAAAAGTTTATAGCAGCAATGTCTTAATAACATATTCCTTTGTGTGGAATATTGCCTTTAGGATAATTTACTCAATAACATATTAAGAAAAAAGATTATTTTAAACAATCAAATAAGCAAATGAATAACCACAATTTTTCCTTTTCTATATATAAAATTAGCACATACTTTAATTAGAATCCTCCTAGAACAGCATCTGTCTGTATTTTGTGTTTTTAATTTCTGGGGACTTACTTTCAGATATGTCTTCTTCTTTTGTTTTTTATTCCTCTATTTCTTTCTTTCTTTCTTTCTTTAACTTTTGAGAACATGTTACATGAGAATCGTATTTCCATCATTTTCATCCTTCTTTCTCTCTAGCTCCTCCAACTTCCACATCCTGTCAAATTCATGGCCTCTTCTTTATCATTGTTACACATATATGTATATACATATATACAATTCACTGAGTCTATTTAGCATTGCCCATATGCTGAAAATTCAAGGACATGATATACAAAAAAGTTCTATTTTCTCTGAAACCTTTCCTTCCCTGGTAGTTCATTTTCTTGATTTTATCTTCACTTATTTCTATGAAGGTCTACTATGGATCTCAAAATCTAAACTTTTTAAAATTCTTTTTTAAGATAAGAGTCATTGTTTTTGGTGTATCTATATTCCTCTTGATTTACCTTCTTGGTAAATTGCTAATATGGTAAATTACTATGTTAAATTCAAAAGCGGAAGTAACTTTTTGGTCCTTAAATATCAGAGAAATAGCTAATTTTTGTTGTTGTTTTCACAGTTAAAACCTTGGTTAGGTGATAATGATTAATAATAGTCTGTTAGTGTCTATTTTGCTTTCTACCATAGTCATGAAGTATTTAACTGGTCACTGTGGTATCTAGAAGAAAGACATTGTATAGGGTCTCATGTAAGCATATTTTGCCAATGGAATATGAGAAGCACTATAACGTGGTGACTTTTAAAATTGTCTAGAAGAAGCACTTCACACAAACAATTTGTCCTTTTTGGTCATTAGTTCTTGAATCTTGCAACTTGGAACAAGAATTTGGTCATCTTATAAGATACAGTCACAGTCAAACTCTGAAGGACAATGGAATAGACTTATCCCAGGTCTCTGACATGTTCCAGAGATGCCTCCCATCTCCAATTTCTATTCTCTCAAACTGCACCCTCTCCTCTGATCACCCTACTCCTAATGATTACCCCTTCACCCATACCCATCCCCTCTCCTACACAGTTCTCTCCATCCATCCACCTCCAATGTCTGTTTTATTCCCCTTCTTAGTGAGATTCAAGCATCCCCAATTAGATCATCCTTGTTAATTAGCTTCTTTATAGGTCTATGGATTATAGCATAGTTATCCTGTACTATATATACCTAATATCCACTTATAAGTGAGTACATACCATGTATGTCATTCTGGGTCTGGATTGCCTCAGTCAGGATGATCTTTCTCAGTTCCAACCATTTACCATTTACCTACACATTTCATGATATAATTGTTTTTAACAGCTCAGTAATACTCCATTGTGTAAATATGTCACAGTTTCTGCATCCATTCTTTGGTTAAGGAGCATCAAGTTTATTTCCACATTCTGGCTATTACAAATAAAGCTGTTATGAACACAACTGGGCAAGTGTCTTTGTTGTATGGTAAAGCATCTTTTGGGTATATGCCCAAGAGTGGTATAGCTGGGTCTTGAGGTAGAGCTGTTCCAAATTTTCTGAGAAAACACCAGACTGATATCCAAAGTAGTCGCACAAGTTTGCACTCCCACTAGCAATAGAGAAGTGTTCCTCTTTCTCCACATCCTTGCCAGCATGAGCTGTCACATGAGATTTTGGTATTAGCCATTCTGATGGGTGTAAGATGGAATCTCAGAGTTGTTTTAATTTGCATTTCCCTTATAGCTAAAGATACTGAACATTTCTTTAAGTGTTTCCAAGCCATTAGAGATTCCTCTGTTGAGAATTCCCTTTAGCTCTGTACCCCATTTTTTATTTAATAATATTTTTATTTTATGGAGAAATACTTAGCATTTATGTTTTTATTAATTTATTCTTGTTACATCTCAATGGTTATCCCTTCACTGTATCCTCCCAATCTTCCCTCCCTCCCATTTTCCCCTTATTCCCATCCCCCTCAGGAACTGTACCCCATTTTTAATTGGGTTATTGGGTTTGATGGTGTTCAATTTCTTGAGTTCTCTATATATTTTGGATATTAGACCTTTGTCAGATGTAAGGTTGGTGAAGATATTTTCCCAGTCTGTAGGCTGTCGATTTGTGCTGTTGACAGTATCCTTTGCTTCACAGAAGCTTTTCAGTTTCATGAAATCCCATTTACTAATTATGGATCTTAGAGCCTGAGCTGTTGCAGTTCTGTTCAAGAAGTTGTCTCCTGTGCCAATGAGCTCAAGGCTTTCCCCCATTTCTCTTCCAACAAACTTAGTGTTTCTAGATTTCTGTTGAGGTCTTTAAACCACTTGGATATATTTGCATTTTCTAGATGTAGACATTCAGTTAGACTAGCACCATTTGTTAAAGATGCTATTTTTCCATGGTATGTTTTGGCTTCTGGCATAGAAATAGCTTGGTTGAGCAATGGAATCGAACCCAAGACCTAGAAATAAACCCACACACCTATGTACATTTGATTTTTGACAAAGAAACTGGCTTATTTCACTTAACCTAATCTCCAGTTCCATTTGAAAATAACATAATAATATTCTTCCTTATATTAGAATTGAACTCAATTGCATATGCTCATATGATATGTGTGCATGCATGCTCACATTTGCATGTGTGTGTGTGTGTGTGTGTGTGTGTGTGTGTGTGTGCACGCGCGCGCGTTATTTTCTTCACCCATATATGTATTGATGAACATATACTACTGGCACAGAAACAGACACATAGATTAAAGTAATAGAGTTTAGAACCCAAAAATAAATTGAAAATGAGGAACAAAAGACAATCTGAATCTTTTTGATAAGTGATTGAGTTGGAGAAATGTGATGTTCATGTGCCCATTGACACTTGTCTGCCCCTTACCCCATAAAACACAATGCAAAATAAACCAAAGAACTTGATGTAAGCTCTGAGATTCTGAAATAGAGAAAAAAGTAGAGAAAATGCCTGAAGATGTGCTCATGGGCAATAACTTTGTAAGAAGAGTCTTAATAGCTCATAAAATAATAGAAATATTTCATAAATAGAATTGCACCAAATTAAAAAGCATCAGCACAGCAAAGAACATATTCTGGAGAATGATAGCATGCAAAGTTGAACAAAATCTTTACCATATAGTAATCTCATGGAAGATTATTAGCCATAACAATATACAGAATTAAAAATGCTAAATACCAAAGGGAAAAAGTAATTCAGTCAATACATTTGTAAATAAACTGAACACACTTTTCAAATGAAGAAAAATAAATGGCCACTAAATATGAGAAAATGTTCTACATCTATAGCTATTAAAGAAATGTAAATTAAAATTACATTTAAATTCCATCACACTCCAGGCTGAGTGACTTTCATCAAGACAATAGAAAAACAGCAAAGGTTAGCAAAGATGCACAGGGAAAAGGAAGCCTTATACACTGATAGTAGAAATACAAATTGGTACTAACCACTAAAAATTAGTATTATGGTTCCTCAAAAATGATTCAAATTAACTTTGTTTTAGACCAATGTCCATACCATTATTTTATTTTATGAGTATAACATAGCTACATTTAAAAATAAGTGGAAGGTAGTAGGGTCAATGGAGAATCAGGGAAATATACAATGATATATATTTAACCTGGCTAAAATGAACCACTTGAGAATAATAGAGATGTTGAGATGTACCTATTGACACAAGGTATTTTCAAAACTAGGGAATGATCACTATGTATGGATAGATATACTTTTATTATACGCAGCATTTAATTTAGTCTAAAGTCTACATAGAACAGTTTATTATACGTTTTTTTTGTTTTGTTTTTGTTTTTTTTTTTTATCATCTCTGTGATCGCAGAACCTGACAAAAGCAATTTAGAGAACATACTTATTTTAGGTTACATTTTCATTATGGAATGGAAGGTATAGTGGAGATATTCAAATTATGGCCTCAAAAGCATGTGGTAGAGGCAGTTCATGTTACTGTGCACCAAGAAGAATGTGACACAGGAAGTGAAAATGGGCATGACCTTCAAAGCCTACAGCAAATGACCTATCTAAGCCTATTGTCTCAAACAGTACCACTTCTTAAAATATTACCCGAGGTTGAAGGCCAACCATTTAAAACATGAGGCTGTAAAGTGGAGGCTTAGGTAGGTCATTTGCTGCAGGATTTGAAGGTCAAACCTATTTTCATACTAAAGGAATACAAACATAAGACTAAATCTTGGGACATGGCCTTTTGTGTTCTCCACCACTATCCTCTAGTGGAGACTGTGAACCCCTAAATTGTGAGTAAATTACTTTTACCTTGATGAAACATATTTCCTTAAAAGCTTTATATTTTGGCTCTCATTTAGCCTTTTAGAGGTGTATAATACCTCTTTCCTACATGGAATGTTTATATAACATTAATATTTCCTCTTATTTTGTTATTATTCTCTAGCATAGAAAGCCTTGTCCATTTATATGGACTTTATGTCTCTTTGGCCACTGTGGCCACTCTTCCCAACGTGCTCTAACTTACTTTAGTCTTCTTCAAAAGAGAAGATCTTAAGGCAGCATTAGTTTTGTGATGGTCTCACTGCAGTGATAGATAGGAATGGAAGGCAACACATATTAGTTATAAATATGGAATGTGGGAGAGCTCTGAAAATTATTTGTCAACTCTGGAAGTAATATAAAAAATATGCCATTCCTTTGTTCATTCATTCAGAAAACATTTTACTGATGCTTCACACTGTGTAAATGGGGCCTCAGAAATGAAATAGTTTCATAGATAAAATCTATCATTTTATTTTAACATGACAGAGAATACATTTGTTGAAGGTATTGCCAGATGCATAACACCTTGTCAAGCTAAAGAAACACAGAGACTAATCGTTTCCAATTTTTCTGATTTTTTTTTAACATTTCCACTATTTGGTACAAATAGATTTTTGGAAGAATTTTTAGGAAGGTAAATAAATATAAGTGTTACAACCCTGAGAGCTGTATCATTAAAATAATCTTGGAGGAGAAAAACAGGAGAATTGGTATATATCTTGACACTAACATCAACTGACTATGATATTTTGGCTATATAACTTTATCTTCCTGGGAATCAGACTCCCTAGTTACAAATGTTAATTCCAATTACTTATTTAAACAAAGTACTTGAACCACATAAACTTTTCAAATTCAGCCTTACTAGAAAATAAGGCTATCTTTTACACCAATTAAAAAAGAAGTCAGTCCTGAGTTTCAAATGCACTTTTCCCTGAGGAATATTCTTTTTCTGTCACTAGACTTCTGAGATTTAAAGGATTCACAAGAGAGAGAGGTATGGAAAAAGTCAAGAAATATAGGCAAAATAAAAAGAAAAGTCTCCTAACCATTAAAGCACACAAGTGCATTAATTCAGAATAGACAGGAGAAGAGGAATATCAAACATCTTCTGGGTAAGGCAGCTTGCTTCCTGAGGAGAATGAAAAAGGAAGCATTTATGGGTATAGCCTAGTGATATAAAGAAGAAAGAGGGACTTATAGGGAAAGTGATTTGACTGAAGAAAGTTGGGATAGGAGGACAGAGGAGGTGGTAAGGAAAGGGCTAACTAGTGCTAAGGTTTGAAAAAGCCATATAGAAACTTACTATTTTATGGCTTCCTAAACACACACACACACACATACACACACACACACACACACACACACACACACACACACACACACACCGAGAGGGGGAGGTGGGGAGCCAGGGGGAGGAAAGAGAAAGAGGTCATGAATGGCTTTTATTGGAATTACTCTATAGAGGGCAAAATAAACCTCCTAGAAGCCATATAAAAATACTAATGCCAGTTATAAGATACCTACCCTCAAAATATTTGTCAGAGGTGTCCTAGAGACCCACAAAACAATGAGGGTATTGCTATTGTTTTTTGTTAACTTCCAGAACTTGATGAAAAAACCCTATTACTGAAAATACCTTTCAACTTGATTATGGGACAGAGAGAAATCAAGTTGATACTTGCCAGCGACCTCCTTGCCTGGCAGCTAACTTTCAGAGCACTGGAAGTTGTTATAGTGATTACTGGAGTGAAATGTTATCAGCAGTGTTACTCAGCTCTGAACCTTGTAAACCTCAATAAAAACTTGTATGAGGAGACTTGCTCATGGATACAGTAGTGGTACAAAAGTTATGGGGATACCAACCTCTTTCTGACTGGATTTAAGGTTCACTCCACAGAAGGAAATGAATACCTGGTACTGCAAATTTGGCCCAAACCCCAAGGTTTGGAAATTCTTAGGCCCCAGAAGTGGCCTCTTACTAAATTCACATCTGTCTATATATAGATTAGTGTAGTTCTTAGACATCATCAAAGAAGTTTCTCTGGCCAGTGGAAGGAAGTTAACACAAAAAACTCAGAACTGATCAGAGTGAAGAAATATGTGTTTGTGTGGTGTTCAGCAACAAATGTGTCATCTATACAATTTCTTGTCTCCCAAGTCTCGGGAATCATCACAAAAGAAACAGAAAGACTGTAAGAACCAGCAGAGGTTGTGAAGACCAGGAAAAACAGTGACTTCTGGGTACAATAGCATCATTGTATTTATAAACTCATAGCAGCTACGGTTTGCTTCAACATGGCCTACAAAAATCAAGCTAGTCAACATTCTATCACAGAAAAAGTAGAGACTCACAAGTTCATACTCATAGCTGGAGAGCTATTTACAGGTGATAGCTTCTAGGAGAGAGACAGTCAGTTTTCTTTAAGAGTGTAACTTTTAACTGATTGACCACTGATCTAGTGCTTAGCTCTATACCCATGAGTTTATGGGCAGCACTAACTGGACTTAGTAGGTTACAGAACAAATAAAAAGATGACATAAAGTTGAGAGAAATGAATATTTGTGGTCAGATGTTGGGGTAAATGGGATCAAAATGCATTGTGTAATGAATGAAATTATCAATGAATTAGTAAATTATCATGTTGAAAATATAAAAACCTTATACAAGAGATAAAAACAATCATCAGTGAAGAGTTGATAGGTTAGTTAAAATTTCAGTAGCAAAATACCACCCCAAATTTGGATTAAAAAAACTGAAGCAAACAAAACAAAAATAAAATAGTCTAATTGTATACAATGTGAAATGGTTAGTCAAACCAATAAAAACACTCATCACCTTTCATTTTATGCTGATACATTTAAAATTTATTCTTAGTTATTTTAACATATACAAAATAATATTATTGAATATTGTCTACCTGCTATATATTATATACAAATATTAAAATATCACAGTGCAACCCACAAATGTGTAGTTTTGGTGTATAAACTAGCATAATGTTAATTACCATTTTAAAGTATAAATTTCCACTGCCAAACACACAGATCAGAAATTCACAATAAGTATGTTCTTCTGTCTCTGCATAACTTGTGAACACCCACTGAGCCCTGAAGGCTTAGCTTAAATTTGATTTCCCTTCTGTGGTTTTTGTCTAACTATCTCAAACAGAATTAATTGCATTTAATTTGTGTCACTCAAACATTTTTGCATACTGCCATTACAGCCCTGGTCACAGAAGCATATAGTCATTTGTACATAATTTCCCTTTTAATTTCTTCCTTATCTCTGAGGTTATGATTTTCTAAGGAAGTGTTTCATTTTAGACTACCCTTTACTGAAATTTGTGCCTTGTAATGACCCTAGGTTCAGGGTGACTAATTTGCACTTTGACTTTAGGCAAGGGTTATATATTTACTTACAAAGTTCTAAGAACTTTCCATAACAATCGATTCATCTTCAACTTCAGTTAAAAATGAATGATCTGTTTGTACGTGATTAGTTACAGTCAAGAAGTTTGTGTTCCCTGCTAGAAATAGTTTCAAACTGACACCAGTTATTCAGGTAATCATTTGCTTCATATAAGTCTCTGAGAGTTCAAATACACAGAGATCAGATCTCAGGTTTGAGAACCTTTGTGTCTTCCCTATGCTGGCCTTCTGAACTGAGGTAAATCACACTACCTTGAGTAGAAAGTAGTATTTACCTTTACTCTAGGGTTGCCTGCCCACTTCTCTTGTTAAGAGATTCATGAACAACTTAAAAATACAGGCATAAGATTTAACTATATAATCTATAAAAGAAGATCCAAGAAACGCTCAGTCATACACAAAGTTAGATGCTATATGGTTGAAAACACATTCTTGCTGTACAGTTTGGCCAGATACACCAACTTACTGACTACCACATATTACCCCTCTATAGGAAATCAAACACATTCCTACATCTCTGTGATCACTAAAGAGTATTTATTTCAAAAGACCCTGAGTGTCTTAGTCCACTTAGGTTACATAAGAGAATACCATAAACCTGTAGCTTCACATCCACTTTATTTAACCCACTTCTGGAGGCTGAGAGGTACATTGTTAGGACACAGAAAGCTTATAACATTAAAACTTTGTCCTGCTTTTCAGATGGCTGAATACTTATAATATCCTTTGATAGTAAGGTATTTTAAGGAAAAGGAAGCTGTCTAATGACTAATCTTAAAAATGCATGAAACAAGTCACTGTAAAGCCAGCTTTGGCAAATTAGTGAAACCCTAAGTCAAAAGAGTGAAAAGAGAGCTGGTGAAAGTGCTTGCCTAGCATGCATGAAATCCTATTTTCAAATCCAGTATGAAAAATGCATGGAATACATTATGAATGCTTCAGCATTATAGTTTAATTGTAAGGTCTTAACTCCAATGCAATGATATATTAGGAACGAGAATTATACCATAATAACTGAGGATATACCATGCGTTAAGACTATAACAACAGAGAAGATAAACATGATAGTTATTTACAAACTCTTTTTTGACATTGTCTACCATGATCAATTAACACTTCAAAGGCATGTAATTTACAGTGAGGACTTAAAGCAGATACAGATGTTCAGACACAATATAGTTGTCTATTTCCTGAAACTTTTGTGGTTTCCTTTATGAACCCCTACTTCTCTACTGAGTGTCAGGATATGAGGAGTGAATGTTATTCATTCCTGTAACCCCAGACACACTACCTAATTTAATTGAACTATTTCTTTATGTGCTCTCTTTTGAATATGTATTTCATTGAGTTCTAGGGAGAAGATAGTCCATGAGGAAAGTGCTAACAAAGTCATTTGTTGTTTTTTATTCTTTTAAAAATTATTAATCTCTTATTCTTGAAGAATCCTATGTATTTACACAGTGAAATAGATAGATACACTTCCTTCAACTCTCCTATTTGCTCAGTATCACCATACCTATTTTTCTTAAGCCACTAAGTCCAATAAGTGCTGTTCATATATGCTGGGAGCAAGGGAACCTACCAGTCACCACAACCTCAAAGAATAATGACTCTCCCTCCACCAGCAGGTATCAATTGCCAATATTCCTTAGTAAGATGTGAGGCTTATAGGGTATATACCTCATTTATGTCAGTATTTCGGTTAGCATGATCTTGTGTAGGTTTTGTGAGGGTAAATACATCTGATTTGAGTTCATGAGTGCAATACCCCTGTTGTGTCCAGAATAGAGATTGATAATTTAACATTCTTTCTCCATGTCATCATGCTATTTTATTATTCTAACTCTCTTTTTGGTATTCCTGGAACATTGGTTTGTGGTGAATGGGCTGACAAAGATGTCCTATCTAGGGCCAAGCACTCAGTCTTTTATTCACAGGTCTTTGGTCAATTTTGCATTACTTTATTATTTTCTACCCACTGCAATAAGAAACATCTCTGACCAAAATAGAGAGTAGTAAAGGTCTATGGATGTAAGCATAAGTATTTATAAGGAAAGCTGACAGCAGGATCATTTAGCAAAATAAAAATAGCAGGTTCCATTCTAAGCATATAGCCTCCCAAGCTAGAGATTTTTGATTAGGCTTAAAGTACCAAACATGAAATTTGCTTCTGTACACTAGGTATCAAATCCAGTCAGAACTTGAATTAACACATAACAATTATACCACTATTGCAGCACTGGGCTTATCTTTCCTAAGAGGTCAGTTTTATATCATGTAGGATACAGTGTTGGATAAGATCATTAATATATTTTCATCATTGATGTCTTTTGTTTCCTCCCAGGAGCCTAAACATCACCTTCTGGCACTATGAACAGTACCCCACAGGGAGGAAGTTACACAGTTTGTTTGAAACTTATTTATTTCCTGCATCCAAAGTATATGGTGTCTTCACGAATACAATATTAACATGTAATTATGGTGGAGAAACAAGAATAATGCCAATAGCCTATGTTGTTTAATAGTGATTCCTGCTGTCATGAGAAATAACTGTCAGGAACCCCACAACAACCCTAATTTGTTGGGACTCAGAGACTCTACAGTTACCACACTTAGCTAGGACCTAGGACCAAAAGTGGACAACAGAAAAAAAAAACGCAAACAAATTAACAAAACTCTACCCTCTCAACAAAGATAAGACCAGATATCTACTAAAACAAATGCTTCAAACATCATTATTCCAGATGCTTAGATTCTAGGGCCAAACCACAAACATGAACGACTAAGACAAAATGGCTCTTCTAGAACGCAGAAACAATATTGTGTTATGTCTCAAAAAAGCAACTTAGTTGAGGCATATGACAAGGATTTGAGATAACAATTATGAATATGTTCAAGGATTTTACAGGGTATATGGATAAAAGCTTTAATAAATACCATGAAATCACAAAAAAGTTGAATAAAATAATCAAAATAATTCAAGACATGAAAATATAACGTAGCAAAGAAATAGAATCACTAAAGAAAACCCAAGCTGAAATAAAAACAGAAATAAACTCTCAGGGTGTCAAACAAAAAAAAATCTCAAGGATGAGCTCACCAGAATATTAAAAGTCATGGAAGAAAGAAATTCAGGTCTTGAAGATGAGGTAAAAATGGATAGCAATATTCAGTTGTATATATATTCCACATTTTATCCACTCATCTATTAATGACATCTCAGTTTGTTTTATCATAAATCAAATAGATGAAAATGGATCTGAAACTGTCCCTATAGTATAATATAAAATCTTTTGGATATGAGCCCAGGGATTTTATAGCTGTATTGTATGGCATTCTAGGGCTAGGTTTCATTTTTGTTGTTTTGTTTTGCTTCTGAGAAACCTCCAGAGTGGTTTTCAGATTGAATTTACTAGTTTACAATTACACCAATGGTGAATAAAAATCCCCCTTTTCCATATACATGATATTTGTCTGTCAAAACTTAACTTGAAATTTTATTTTCTTGTTGTGAAATTCTTGATAATAGGAAAATTCTATATAGAGCCACAGCCATATATCACATGTGCATACAATATAATGCATGCATGAATGCATGCATTTATATGGGAGAGAGAGAGAGAGAGAGAGAGAGAGAGAGAGAGAGAGAGAGAGAGAGAGAGACCTTGGAACATGCAGCTCTAAATGGAAGTCTCCATCAAATTCCTCTCCTCTAAGAATCACAGGGAATTGAGGATGCCAGGAAAATAAGGTACTCTAAGTCAACTGAGTAAAGCCCATATGAACTCACAAAGACTAAAGTATCAAGCACAGGGTCTGCATGGTTCTGCAGCCAGTCCTATGCATTGTATTGTATATAATAGCACTCAGTTTCATGTTTTCCCATGACTCCAGAGTATGAGAATAAGTGGTTATCTAGTTGTTGTGCCTACTTTTGGGCTCTTCCTTTTGATGTGTTGCCTTGTGTAGCTTCAGTGTGCAGGGTTTTATTTTATCTTATTATATTTTGTTATGGTTTGTTGTTAACACTTAAGGCCTGTTTTGTTTTAATGAGATACAAAAAGGGAGTGGATCTAGATGGAATGAGAGGGGAAGAACTGGGAGCCTAGAGGGAGGGAAAATATAATTAAGATTTTTGTATGAAAATAATCTATCTTCAATATAAGGATAAATATTAGAACACCAGAAAAAACAACAGTATGTGAACTTTCTGCTTCAGAACAAGCCAGGAAAGTGTGTTCTTCAGTGGTCTCTGCTTTAGTTCCTTCCTCAATTTCCTGTCTTGAGTTCTTTCCTTCTGTCTCTCTCTCTCTCTCTCTCTTCAATGTTGGATTGCAACCTACAAACTGGACTAAATTATTTTCTCAAAACAAAACAAAAACACAAACCAATGACAATAAGAAAATTTCCTGACATTCCAGAGTGATGTAAAGCAAAGAGTTCTTATATGTACCCAAAGACACAAATGTGAAGAACAGGTTAATAAAAGCCATTTTCTGCACAACTACTGAAGCTGTAAGTAGTTCAGAGGTAGAGTGGCTATGTAAATTGTGACTTAATATGTACAAAGCATAGAAATACTACACACCAATGAAAAAATAACCTACTTTTACAGGACATCAATTAGATGGACCTCATAAATAGAGAAGCAAATGGGTATATGTTTACTGATTGTGTTTATATTAAATTCAAGATTATTATTAAACTATTGATATCCTTGTCAGACTAATGTACACCTCTAGCAAAAGAGATAATGGAGGGTAGAGCTAAGGTGGCACTTGATTCTGACGCGAAAATTGGTACAAAAAAACTGTAGAACTGATTGTGGTGTTCTATATCTTTATCTGGGTAGTGATAATCCTGACACTTTCATTTTGTAAATTTTCGTTAGGAGCTTTGGCATACCTTTATACGCCACTCTCAGTGTCCCATTGGATCCCAAACTGCAAGCTGCTGCAGTAGCTCCTCCTCCTTGGCTCCCATCATGACATCACCAGTTTCTAGGACGTCAGTCTCTTGGCATATCTGTGTATGTCCAGGCAAGCCTCGGGCCAACTCTACATGAAGGCTCCCTTCTGAGCATGCATGTCACCAGGCAGATGATGTTCATGCTCAAGGCAGGTTTCTCTTGTTCCTCCTACACATCATGAGCCAGTAGAGGCAACAGAGAGCACTTAGCCTGACTGAAGTCAAAGTGTAGGGAGCCTTGTCTATAACATCCAAGGGTGAATTTAATAAATTCAGCTACTCCTCATCATCATTCAGATAAGGAATCTAATATAAAGGGAAGGAATATTCATCAAAAGAAAAAATATAAAACCAGGAGGAAAAGGAATCCAACACTAGTGACTAACTTTAGAAATCCATTATACATAAAATGAAAAAAATTCATTGTTGTTGTCACTGTAACATAAAAGAAAGCAAAATGGAAACAAAGAAGATCAAATCAGGATGTTTGCTTCTTATTGTGTTTTCATTAATTGGATGACCTTCGTCCTCTTAATTCCATTTACACTGTAAAAGAGCTTAATTGGTACAGTCTTTACTAATTGGAAGTTGACAACAATTTAATAGTTACCTGGAACTTTGTAAAGTCTTTCTTTAAAGGCCTGGTAAATAAGCAGAAGAAACACAGTTAGATGTGCTACACTTGCAATTCTTAAAAGAAGCAACACTCAGTCCCTTAAAAAAGCTTTTAAAAATCTAATTATTATTTAATGACAGGAAACTGGCTTTCACTGACATACCAGACATAATTGACAACTATTCTAACTCTGTTCCTCAAGAATTGGATCCTATCTCTACTGAAGAATTTTACTTATTTTGTAACTATTTATTCAAATCTTGATTTTCTATGCTAGATTTTGATTTCTTGGAATCCCTTGCTCTGGTCAGTGAATGAGGAATAATTAGGAATGACTAGAGCTTGCTTGGAAGCAGAGAGCATCGAGAAAGGAATTTGAAATAACAGGTAATGCTATACTCTAAATATGCACCCCAAATCAAAGCTTTTATAAGTAGTGGGATATTACAAAATCGGAAAATATCAAATACATCTTTATGGCTAGATTATGGGGCACGGAAAGACAGAATAGGAAAGTTGAAGAGTTAAAGAAGTTTGTGACCAGAAAGAACCCTGTCAGAACACCTGCTGTTTAGCAAATGAAAGTTTAGTGAAACATTTTGAAGGAAATAAGTGAGAGGATCGTATTCTGTTTAAAATGTTAGCATTCACTGTTTTACAGATTGTGACTTGAGGGCAAGCATAATGGATACAGAAAGACCAGGAAAGGCCACTGATAGTCTAAAAATTAGGGTGCAAGGGATGGAGATAAGAAGCAGGAAGGTAGATTCCAAGGACAGTTTAGAGGTAGAACAAATAAGACCAGGTTTCTGGACAGCAAGACTTTCTTTTTTTGCATATGTGTAAATGGTAACTCCTTACATTGCATGTGTACAGGACAAACGCTAGTTTAATAAAAATTTGAGCTTATATGACTCACATTTATTGTTGCTATAGGTTCTCTATATAATTTCAATCCTTTTAATCCAAGAGAAGACCCCTTGTCCATGAGACATGCTCAGAATGTTAGATCCTAGCATTTACATCCTTGCATAAGATCAAATAGTAGACTATCAGAATTTGAAATTGTACTCAGTCCCTTTGTGCTTCATGTTGGATATATAATGATTCTCTCAAGAGGACTGGATAATATTGAGGGCAAGAAAAATATGTGGGATATGACTTTCTCACGTACTCTGGTGCCTCACCTTTGACCATGTCCCCTGGAGGGGGAGACCTGGTGGCACTCAGAGGAAGGACAGCAGGTTACCAAGAAGAGACTTGGTACCCTATGAACATATACAGGGGGAGGTAATCCCCCTCAGTCACAGTCACAGGGGAGGGGAATAAGGGGAAAATGGGAGGGAGGGAAGAATGGGAGAATACAAGGGATGGGATAACCATTGAGATGTAACAAGAATAAATTAATTAAAAAATTGTGGAGGAAAGAAATAAAAAATAAAAAAATAAAAATAAAATAAAAAAGAGAAATATATAAACTGAAAATGTGTAGTATGTGTGAAGGTAGTATTTATCAAATATTCCATTTAACCAATCCAGAAATATATGTTCAGCGTCAACATGTATTAATTACTGTGTTATATGTTGAATGAAAACGTAAAGCACTATATAGTTAAGGCACTGTATTGAAAGGTTCTCAACTCCTGGTTATTTTGATTTTGTTCTAGGTTTCCTTCCCTTCCAATATTTACATAATATTTACATCAAAAATTCTCAACAAATTTTTGTGTCCAAACTTTTCTAAAGCATAACTTGCACAATTAAGAGCCTTTATTTGTGACATCAAATTCATAATGTTATTATCTCACTAGTAAGGCTTAAGCAAGAAATGGCATTGGAGTATGGGGAAATCACAAGATGAAAAGCAAAGCTAACACAAAAGAAGGGACTGTGAAAAGCTGTATGTACTTCTGCTATCTCACAATCCAGATTTTCAAAAAGTAGATAGTAGAATGCATGCAAAATAAAAGAATAGGGTAAAATACTGAAGATTAAAGGATTAAGTGGGAATGTTACCAGGGGGTTAGGAGAGAAGGGAGTAATTGGTAGTTTAAATAAAAGTAAGGCTGTATGGAGGAGAGTTATAAAGACTGAGTGGTTAATAAGCAAATTTTAAAGTACAACTTATAAAGAGATTGAATATAATTACCTTGCATAAGTGAACAATGTCACTCTCAGAAATGACATGAACAAAAGTCACAGTAGAAAACATTTGATACCTCCATTCATCTAACCAGTCAAGGAGAACTCAGAGATTTCCAAAATACCACAGGTTATTTCTATTGCTGTTGGTTATTAACAATGTTTATAATGTAAGATTCTATTGCTGAAGATAACACATACTTTGGATAAAGGACATAGAGAAATCAATCTTAAATCGACCACAAAACTTCCTCTAATGGCATTTTTTAGGCTATTTATTTGGGTTCTTATATCTACCATCCTTTGTCACCTCAGTCTTTTCCAACAACAGGTACAGGGAGAGATTCTGTCTCAAAAGATGGGGTAGAGATTAAAAAAGATTTATATATATATATATATATATATATATATATATATATATATATATATATTATATATATATACTAAACTCTGGTGTCCACATATATTCATGCACTTGTGCATGTGAATCTTCATATTCATCTTCACTTATGTACACTATACACATATACACACATACATTATATGTATACTATTACATATCTGTTTTATTTAATGTATGAAGTAACTGAATCATAGATGATATTAGATAAATTGCTGAAAGAGATCTAATCTTTCATTATTATTTAAATGGTTTATATGACTATGGAGGCTAAGATGTGCAGGGTGTACTGTTTTTACTCTGAAGAGATAGCTAGGCATAGTTTACCATGATATGGAATACAGAACTAAGAGTGTATGTGCCACTTCTAATTCAAATCTGAAGGCAGAAGCCCAATGTCCCAGCTCTAAGGCACTGAAGCAGAGAGTGAATTTTCCCTTACTCAGCCTTTTATTCTATTCAAACCTTCAGTGTACTGTTAGAGTAGTGATGACTATATAATTTACTCAGTTCATTAATTCCAGTGTTAATCTCATTTAGATGAATGAGTGAGCTAGCACATAAACACACACATGCGCACATACACCACACACATGCACAAGCACACGCACACGCACATGCACAGGCACATGCACATGTACACACACTGATTCTTGAACAAATATGTGAGCATCCCATGTCCCAATGAAGTTGACACCTAAGATTTATTATCATATAGAACTTCATATTCACTCAGTTCTAATATAGCTTGCTGTATTTCTAAGCATCCTTAACTAAAGATTGGCTATTAGCTCATGGAACCTGATTTTAAAAGACATATAAAAACCTTAGGCAAATTCTTCCTTCAGCACATATACTGTGATTGAGAACATGTACAGTGAACACATAAATAAACACCAAGCTGGGAGACATCCTGGACAAGACACCAATTAATAACAACAGTTGTTACTCATCTAATACATTCCATATGCTAAGCATATTTTAGTTAATCCTCCTAATAATTTTCAAGTAATATTATTATTACTTTTCCACATTTAATATGGAATAAGCCTGGTGTCCATTTAGTTACAGTAACTTCTTCCAGATAACATAAGTGACAGAGCTGTGATTTCTTTCCTTGTCTGGGTTACCCCAGAGCTCTCTTAGACATTATAATAATTAATATCTTAAAAGAAAATGTACTGGAAAACTTTAATTTGTAATCAATAAAACTCATAAATCTCTGAACAGAAGACAATTCAAAAGAAGACAATAATACATTAGAGGAGTCATATTATCATATTATAGTTAGATGATGTTCTGTAACTAACATAATAATGGAAAGAGATAATGGACACTCAAAACAAAACAAATAATTGTTGTAATTGTGCCTGATATAGTCAAAATGTCTACCCACGCACCCAGCCCAGCCAGGTGACCTGGCACAAGGTATCTTTCCTGCCCCATCTCAGTTCCTGAATTCAGCTGCATCTGCTGGCCTCCCAGCATCAGTCTGGTGTTGACCTTGAAGAAGAGTGGTGTGGGCAGCAAGCAAGGGTCTTGGCCACCCCCTGGCTTTCTCTGAGCCAGAGCACGGGGCTAGTAGCCGGGCCTAGTGACAAATAAGTCTGCTTTCTTCTATAGAAGGTATGCAGTTACAGCTCAGATTTTCTGGATCTGGTAATATGGCAAAAGATGCTAGTCTAGTTGAAGCCAACAGAGGCATAAATGTCATTATAGACCGGAACCTTAGCCCTAGGCAAGTTGTAGTGTCTATTATAGCTGTATACTCATCTACAGTGAACATACATGGAAAGCAGCTTTTGCCAAAAACCTTCAGAGAATCCAATGCCAATATCACACCGCAAGTGGTGATAGGCACACCTCAGAGACCTGCAGCATCAAACACTATTGTGATAGGCAGCCCATATACTCCCAGCACTCACTTTTTGTCCTAGAACATGTCATCTGATTCCTCACCTTGGTCTTCTGGGAAACAACAGGAAAATTAAGAAGAATGGCAAGAGCCTATAGCATTTCTCTATGAAGGTGCGTGAAAAGGTGCAGAGGTAAGGGACCACCTCTACAATGAGGTGGCTGATGAACTAGTTGCAGAGTTGAGTGCTGCTGACAACCACAGTCTACCAAATTAATCAGCTTATGACCAGAAGAACACCCGATGGCATGTCTACAACGCCTAAAATATGCTAATGGACATGAGCATCAGCTCCAAAGAGATCAAGTCGATCAGCCCATCAACTTAGCTCAGGAAGGCCAGAACATAGAGGTAGAGAGGTAGAAGAGTCTGGAGGAGATCAAACAAAAGCAATCACAGCCCCAGGAGCTCATCCTGCAGCAAATTGTCTTCTAGAACTTGGTATAGAGGAATTGCCAACCAGGCAACAGGCTCACAGAGCACCTCCTCCCAGCTCTGTCATCCACTTGCCTTTCTTTTCATTTATTTTTTTTCCACTTGCCTTTCATTATTGTCTACACCAGAAGGAAGACTGTCATTGACTGCAGAATCTCCAATGACAAATTTGAGTATTTGTTTAACTTTGACAACATGTTTGAAATCCATGATGATATTGAGGTGCTCAAGCATGTGGAATCTAGTGACTGCTCTGCTGAAGACCTTACGGTGGCAAGAAGTTTGGTATCAAAACTCTAGAACCACATGTGACAGAAATGGCTCAGGGATCCATTGGCAGAATATTTATTATGACAGCAGTTTCTACATCCAAAGGCACAAGGTTTTCTGCCAGTGATCTGAAGAATGATGCAGATGGGATGGTGGACATAAGTTCCTATGGGTCTCAGTACAGTGGCTCCATGGTAGAGACCCCTATTTCCTCTTTTGGGGAGGATGGTGACAACAGTGATGACTTTCATGAGACAGATGAGAATGATTGATTACTAAAGCTGTGGAACCTGCAGACTCTTCTTCCATTCAAATTCAGCTTCAGGAAAAAACATATCCAAAGAAGAGAATTTTTTAAGTATATAATTTTTTTCTTTTTAAAAAATTTTTACATATACATTTATGTTATTACACATATATTCAATAGATTACTTAAAGCAAGAAGAACCATGACAGATTAGGAATTATATAAATGTTACATTCTTAGTGTTTTGTCTATTTATATTTGACAGCCTTGAAAAAAACATCTTTCCTATCTTGGAGCATCTACATTTCTGAATTTAAATCAATCTCCATCACATAGTCATTATCAAGAAGAGAAATTTTAAAGTGGAGCTTTCTGTTCTTTTTGGCTTACTCCCAAAAGCATAACCATGAATTGTAGAGATATATGTTCAGGTCTAGTAATGATGATTCCCTTGGTTTGAGCCACACTGTGCATGTGTTTGTGGGCCAGTGTGCTGACACAGAGCCTAAATTTACTTTTTAGGATTTTGCATTACCTGCCTGTCTTTGTCTCTGTCTCTGCTTCTGTCTCTTCTCTTCTCTCTCCTCCCCCCCTTTCTCTCCCTCTCTCTCTCTTTCTCTCTCTTTAAATTTGAAGTTTGTTTTGCCCCTCAACAATTGTTGCTGGGTTTGCTGAGGAAACTTCACTATACCTACACCAGTAGCAATAATAAAATGCTACCCTGCCTCAGATGGCGAGCACCTAGTTGGTGGATATCCAGGATTTTGGAGAATTTTTCCTTTTGTTAATCATGCAGTCCCAAAGAACCAAGCGAATAGCAAAGCTCTACTTCTTATATATTAAGTTCCATATGTCTTATTATGACTTTATTTTTTGCTAAATTATACTGACTGTCTTGACTTAGGTCTCCAACTTGTCATAGGTCTCTGGGAGGATATGTGGTGGACTCTAGCTGAAACTCTTAGTAACAGGGGTCATTGAAACTGAAGAGGATACCCTCTAACTAGGTAAGACTCCTAGTGGAGGGAGGAGAACACCAACCCACCCACAAAAACCTTGATCCAAAACTTATCTTGCCTACAGGATGAGCAGAGATAAAGATAAAGCATATATCTTTATTGAGGGACTGTTGAACCAATGCCTGGACCAACCTGAGACTCACCTCATAGAACAGAGCTAGCCCCTGACACTATTAATGATACTGTGCTATTTTTACAGATGGGAGCCTAGAAGAGTTGTCCTATGAGAGGCTCCTCCAAGCAGTGGTTCAAAACAGATGCTGAGACTCACAGCCAAACATCTGGCGATGCATTGTGAGTCTAGTGGAAAAATGAGAAGGATAAAAGGACCTAGACATTACAGGAGTTCCACAAGAAGACCAACAAAGCCAACTAACCAGGGCCCAGGGGCCTTGCTGAGACAGAAGCACCAACTAAAGACCGTGTAGGACTACACAGATGGGCATCTCAGGCTTCATGTGGGTCCACTAGTAAGGGAAGAGTGAACTGTCTCTGATATGGACTTTGATGCCAGCTTTTTGATCACTTCCCCCTGCCTGGGCTGACTTTCCAGGCCACAGAGGAAGATTAAGTGCTCAGTCCTGATGTGACTTGATGTTCTGGGATGGATAGGTAGCGGGGCTCCCCTTTTCTGAGGCATAGGGAGGAAGAATGGGGGAAGGAATGTGGGACTAGGTAGATGGGAGGGAGGAGCTACTACTAGCATATAAAGTGATTCAATTAATTAATTAATAAAAAGAATTTAAAAATTATGCTGACCATTGTAATTCTATTAAGTTTGTATACTTTTTCTCTATTGTAGCAACAAATTGCAAAATAGTTTTTCTTGTGTTTCTAGTTTTTCTTTGCAAGAAATTTACTGCTATGTTAATGAAGCTATGGAAATTGTCTAGGAAGTTTGCTTATGAGAGATTTGCCTGATTTCTTACAGACTACATTTGGGAACTTTTTATTATATAGTTGTTTACATACTTAGAAATTTATCATTTAAAGACATGCATTGAAACAAATGTTGTAATCTATTTCAAAGTTGAAATTAAACACAAAGAATGTTCTAACAGTTTTTATCTCAAATTTTGTCAGTCATTTTAATAGTTTTTTTTTCACAAAAAGAAAAATTAATTTAAGGACAGGCAATAGTCTCTTAAAATTTATTCACAGGAACTCATTATCTGCACAGTTGCCCTTAGCTGCCTGTTTAAAATGATGGTCCTTTTATTGAAACACAAATAAACATTTCTGTAATATTTTATATAATATAAAGAGACTTTAATTGTTTGATTTGTTTAACTTAGCACTCTTACTTTTTATTAATAAAAATGTACATGGGCATTTAAAGAAGTTACATTCTAGATAAGTGCTCTCAATACCCAGGTTCCATGACTTTGACTTTATATAGACTGGATCATTTGTTCTCATGTACACAGAGTATTTCAATCAGGATAACTTCTTTGTGTTTGTTTTATATATATCATACATTAAAACTGTTCATTTCTTACAAAAGTTTTAAAAAACAAAATATGCCTTGCTTGGTTCTAGAAAAGAGAGGCCTGTTAGCATGGGAAGAAGGTAATGTCAGGGTGCAAACATCAAACAGAACCAACGTCTTCGAAATCTCTTATTCTGCAGGTTCAAACTCCTGAATCAGTACTTTTGTAGTTCAAAACAATGCTTAAAAATACATGCTAAAAAACTACTTCAAACATGGATTTCACTTGCTTCGATAAGGTTATGAAATAGTAATTAGACCCTTATTTCCCCATTAGGCCTCCAAAAAACCCAAGCCCAAAACCATATATTATGGTATTTTGACATTTGGGTACCAAAACTATTTGTATTTCAATATCCCAAAAGATAAAGCCTGCTTATAGCCGAGGGATAAGATACTTCTGGAAATCTGTGTATTTTAAAAATAAGCACTTTTTAGAAACATAAAAAAGCATGAATTTATTCATAACTAAAAAAATACAACTCATAAAATATTATAGTTGTATTCTGTTGTTGATGACTATCATGCTAACTCTGAAGTATTGTTGCATTATCCATGCAGAAAATAAGGCCAGAGAGGTTGACATAACGTTCTTTAGAATTCAGTTAGCAGCAGAACCATGACATACAGTTATCAGTACTAGAAGCAACCACCTCAAAAGCAACCAACCAACCAACCAAACAAACAAACAAACAAAATCTCAGATAATGTCACTTGATCTTTTCTATCTTACTGAAAAATTCAATTGTTCTTCCAGTAGTATTTTGGTTTCTTTTGTCAACAGGATCATAGTATAGCAGAGGAAACTAATATGTTCACAGCATAACACAAATCAGACTGTGTAATTGCTGTTTTTATATCCTTATATGATGGAATAAGATGAAATCCATACACAGAAAATTTCTATAGTTGTTCTATTTATCCCTAGGCCTAGGCCTGGAAGCTTCTAGCCTTAATACTGCCTCTGAACTCCACAAACTGAACTGCACCGACTGCAAGAACTGAATGGAGATCAACTAACCTCAACTACCTTCAATTGAACTGCACTGAACTCAGCTCTCATCTCTCTCCCTGCACTGATCATAAATAATGTACTCCTTTCCTTTCTGTTCTCCTGAAAGCTGGCCATACTCTATCTCTGACTCATTCTCTCACATCTTTCCCTGATTTGTCACTTTGTCTGACCTTAAATTACTTGCTTTGTTTTGGATTAAAAGTATGTACTAAATGTGTATGTATATTCCAGACAGAGGTATTAAGAGTGTGTGTTTCAGCCAGAGAGATTAAAGGAATTTACTAAGGGTAGGCATGTCTGTATTCAAGCCAGATCACAGAGACCTATGTCTTTGGCTGTTACCTCTTGCCGTAATAGCCATGTTGCTGGATTAAAATTCCTCTACAAGACTTGGAAGAAGTAAACAATTCCCTAATATGTCTTTTTCATTTGGAACGGATTCAACTAGTTTTAGGAAAATAAACATTAATTAATAGAATTAGAAATTATCAAAGAAGGCAACAGAGCTGGGTGATTGATCTTGTCTAGTATATTCAAGGTTTTTGTTCAGCTTTTATATGATTCCCAACATGCTATAGGCTGGCAAGCATTTCTCTAATACGCCCACATGTACTTAAACTGATATTTCAGTCTCAGTTTCTAAATGGGCATTTTAACACAGAGAAATCAGACTGTATCTGTTCTCCTCAACTATTTGTCATGGGAACTACTGCCTCATTCTCTGTACTGGTCTCAGTACAGTTCTCTGTATTGAGATCCACAATTATTACTCACTCAGTGAATTATAATCATTAGACCCCTAATAATCCAAATTTCTTAGGACAGGATTTATTTCTCTCCCTGGTGCACTGTGCCAGTCTAACTGGTATACTACAGACTGATGCTGATGCTATGCACTAACTCCTGATCAAGGATGGTAATCATAGAGTTCATAAACATCTTAAATGTTTATATGTTTTACTACTAGTTTTCTTGCTGCTATGTAATACTTGCCTACCATAACCGAAGTTACCTCATCTTGAATATTGCAGTGCCAACCATTAGTGATTATGTTTAACATGATATCTGAGATACATCATTTCTCTGACCTTAGTCTTTTTATAAAGGACACATCTATTAAGTCCTTAAAGGACACATTTATTATAGTCCTTATCCTTTTGCATGTGCCTGGTAAATTGCTTCTTAAAGAATTCATGGGGCTGGAGAGATAGATTAATGCCTCAGAGAAGATTACTGCTCTTCTAGAAGACCAGAGTTTGGTTCCCAGAATCCATGTAAGGCAGCTTACAACCTCCTGTAAGTACATCTCTAAAGAGATTCAACATCTTTTTTCTGGCCTCAGTGGTCATGCACACACATATGGTATATATATACACAAACACACACACACACACACACACACACACACACACACACACACAAACATACAGAAATAAAACTTAAAATTAATCTCTAAATTTCTCATTACATTTATTAGTTGTGGGGAGCAGAAGACAACTTGAAGCAGTTAGTTCTCTCCTTTCACCATGTGGATCCTGGGGATAGAACTCAGTTTGTCAGCCTTTACGGCAAAATTCCTTTAACTACTGAAGCATATTGCCCTTGGGGGACTTCTTTTTATTTTTATTTTTTACAATGGTAATATATTTTAATTGTCTTTGAAATCTCCATAAATATGTGCAGTGTGTCATGATGACATCCACCTCCCCTTCCTTCACCCCAAATCCATTTATCCTTCCCAATACATCTCTCTTCCAACTTCATTCCCAATTAGTACTTGTTTTTTAGGTATAATAAAATAAAAGAAGTAAAATACATAGCAACTATTAAAAGATATTCACACTGGAAATATTTCAAGTACTATTACATTCAATCTAGACATTATTACATGTAGTTCAACTGAAGTACAAAAAAGTATGACAGGGAAAGATACTACTATAATAGGACACCATGACCAAGACAACTTATAGAAGAAAGAACTTATTGGGGGCTTACAATTTCAGAGGCTGGATCATATGGCATATGTTTCTAGTCCATGACTATCATGATGGGAAGCATGCAGAAAGACTGAAAGGCAGGTGGGCACTGCACTGCAATGGCAACTAAATGAGACAAATAACATGAGGCAGAGAGAACAAACTGTGAATGGTGTGGGAATGGGCCACATTCCCTTATCCTCCCCAAAGAGTCTCAGTATCTGGGACCAAGCATTTAAATATATGAGCCTATGTTGCTCTTTTACATTCAAACCACATCTATCTTATCTACCTTGTGGTATGTGGACTATGCTAAGGGAATTTTCTGATCAAGGCAGTGTCACTCTTCTTCACTGAACAAATGGATTTGACTCTCAAAGCTGAGACACTTGGAGTATTTTGTTTATATTTGTTCCTCCAGTAATGAACCTTGATGACATCAGTACTTGAGAATACCATGTAGATAAGATAACAACAAAGATAATAAGACAGAGTCTGTCTCAGAAGCCAAACCTCAGATTCATTCTACCTTCCTCAGGGCAGCACCTGAATTCCGGGTCCAGGTGTCACACAGAGTAGTGGTCTCATGCAGAGTCCTGGTCTCAAGAAAAGTCCTGGACTTGAAGCACCCAATACAGACTGTCTTTACAAGCACAGGTCCCTAGATCCAGGGATTCTCAGCTCTAGAAATCAGACATCAGTTCCTTCCCTTTCTCCAAGGGCAGCCACTAGATAGCCAGAGTCAGCATGCCAACACCAATCTATGGCTCTATTGGTCCCCCTGCTGAGACCAACTGGACAATATAAGCATACAGGGCATCTCTAAGATGGCAGAGCCTAGCTAAATCAGAGTGCCAGGAACACAATACCTGCTTGGATACCAAAGGACTATGTGGCTAAATCCTATTCCGTAAAGCTAGGGCCTGTTTGCTGCCTAACACCAAAGTCCTCTTGTGATTATCTCCCTTATCTATCCTTCCCATTTGAAATACATGTCAGAGAGGTGAGCTATAGGCAGAGCCAAAGCCCTATTGTCCAGAATCTTGAGGAGAACCAACCCCTGACATTATTAACTATACTCTGCTATGCTTACAGAAAGGAGTTGAGTAAAGTTGTCCTCTGAGAGGTTCTATCCATCAGTACCTCAAAAAAGATGCTGAGACTCACAGCCAAACGTTAAGCAATGTGTAGGGAGCTTTCTGGGAAAGTGGAAGGAAGGAGAAAAGAACCTGGAGATGACAGAAGCTTCACAAGAAGACCAACAGAGCCAACTAAGCAGGGCCCAGAGGGGCTTGCTGAGACTTAAGTACCAGCCAAAGATTTTGCATAGACTAGAACCAGGCCCTCTACAAACATGTAGCTGATGGGCACCTCAGGATTCATGTGTGTCCCCTAGTAAGGGGAGCAGGGGTTGTGTCTGACATGGACTCTCTTCCCATATTTTCAGTTACTTCCACCTGGTAGGACTGCCCTGCCAGGCCATAGGGGAAGAGAGCAAGCTCAGTCCTGAGAAGACATGATTAACTGGGGTGGATGGGAAGAGGGTTCCCATAGCTAATTAATTAACTAATTAATAATATAGGACAGTTTGCCTAGATTAAGTGAAGTAACAATATTCATTGTTATATATTGTTTAGTAAGGATCTCACTTAAAGTTAGGCATCATGAGGATAGTAATGGGATCTGTCCAAAGCTAACCTGAAAGTATCAAAATTTCTTTGCTGGCACTGGTAGATTAATACGTAGTTTGGATCAACACACCATCAAACAAGTAGATGGCAACAAGTAGATTACTAAATAAAAGCTCACTCATGTCTTTCTTTGTATGTGTATATAATGTATAATTTATAATGTAGTTATTTCACACTAATTTTATTTTTTTGTGTTATGATAGAGCTTGAACTTTGTATCACTTAGGGAAGTCCATATACTGGAAAACTTTGGAGTCAGGGGATCCAAGATCACCTTCAGTCAGTCAGAGTCAAATATTTTTTTGGTTGCTGCATGGTATGTAGTAAACAACCTCCAACAAGTGTCTTATTTCCTTATTTGACATGATAAATTTGGAAAGTGGAATAGAAAACATATTGACTTCTGGAAAGCGTCATATTTATAATGGGACCATGGTAAATACCAAGAGCTTCCTTCTCAGAATCAACATGCAAAGGTCAAAAAGGCAGTAACTTTGCCCCAATCAACTGTTTTATCATTTTCAACTGAAATGTTAGTAGTCACTCTAACTTGTCTATCTAAAATTTTATTTCCACACTTTAACCAATAATTATAGTCAAAAGAAAAGTATGTGCTGGATTGACTAAGTTTAAAACAAGTAATCAACTAGGGTCTATGTAGGCTCAATGCATTAAGAGTAGATCAGCAAAGAAAATGTTTTTTTCTGGGAGTGAAAATTGATGATTGGCAAACATTATGTATTAGAGTACTCAAGCTTGAAAATGTAGAGATATGAATAAAGAATGGCTTTCCCAAACATGTTTACATCTTAATATCTAGACACTATACCTATGTTACTTACATGACATAGGTTATTGTGCAGATATAATTAAGTTAAAGGTTAGAATTCTTTAGGTGGAAAATTGACTTGTATTTTCCGTATGGCTCCAGTGTAATTCCAGTATAATTAAAATAATCACTGAACGTGAAAACATAGAAATAAGATAAAATTATAGTAAGGGAAAGTGGGAAAGTTTTGACTATTGAGAACATTGAAGATAGCTCAAAGGGCCATAATTCAAGGAATACATGTAGCCTAGCTATTAGGATGCTAGGTGGAAAGTCTTATCTTTTCAGAGAGACTATGACCCTGCCAACACCTTGATTTTAGTTCAGTGAGACTCTAAAATTATGTTTTCATTTTCATGTTACTGGTACTGTGTCATAGCATTATTCAGAAACTAAATCACCAACCTACAATTTATGATACTATAGAGAAGAAACTGTTAATTACCTATAAAGCAGGAATACCTTAAAGGCTATATTAATATGTTCACTGTCTAGCCACCACTAGTGAGGGTCAGTGTAAGATCTTAGAGTTCAACTGAGACAGGAATACAAGATAAAATCTACAACATACTCAGACTCTGAGCAGACAATTTGATTCTTCAACCAGCTTTACATTTCTCATGAGTTCCCAGAATAACTTAAGTTTCATGAAGGCAAGAGAATGTTTTGAAGAATTCCAAAATGAGTTTCATTTACAGGGAGAAGTTCTCCACCAGCCTGTCCTAAACTGTGTAGAGAAGTTTCTACTCTCCATGGGAGCAGTTTAATAAGATACGTTTAAAGACCAGAAAGTTGTGAATTTTTGTGATACTCATGAGGAGGGTTCAGCTAAATTCTGCGCATTTCTATATCTGTGATAGATACAAGAAGTTATGGAAGCACATTTTTTAAAAATTATTCAGAACAATTAAAGAAAAAAATAAAAATAGAAAACATGTCTAAAAGTAAATTATAGCAATGAATTGAAGCAAACAAGAGCAGGATTTAACAAGCCAATTTAAGATCTACTAAACATTTGTTCATGCTACTGTGGGATTTGGAGGCTGACGACATGAAAATATCCCTAAGATTTGTCAGATATGAGATTTCCGAAATAATTAGGCTTACATTGGCATAAATCTTATTTTCTTGGTAGATATCTCAACAACTTAAAGCATTTTTTTCATGGAGAGAAAAAATGCAGTCTGAGGAGGATTGGAAAGAGGGCTACATGGCTCACTGCCCTAAAGCTTTCCAGAGTAATGGGGCCTGAGCATTGCTTTCTGACAATGCCAGCTGAACAAGTGGCAGAATGGCATGCTTGATTTCCACAGGGAAAGCAGAAACTGACTTTTCCCTCCTTGTCAGCTGTAGGTGAGGATCAGCCTACAGCATAAGTAGCACTGCCTCCTAATATCATAGAAAGAGTTCAGTTTTGGAGCAGGAAATCCACACAGAGCATAATGCCCATACTAGATCTGGGACATTCACAGTGCACAATTATTGGTATTTTAGGTCAGTTATTCACTCTCACATCTAGGATAGTCCCACTTGAGCAACACCAATGCCTTGCAGTGTGTATATATTGAAGAACTGAAATGTACTTGAGACAAAGGTTTAAGTGATAGAAACTGCTGAAGAGATCTCACTGTCAGGAAAAAAGAGAAAAAAAATAAAGAGTCATGCAATCTGGCATTTACTATATCGCTGACCATAAAGTTGCATGTGAAGTGATCTAGTCCTTCAAAGCATGGATGCTAAATTACCAGTGTTTTGATTATTTGAAAGGTTCATAGAATCCTGAAACCAGAGGACTCCCCAGACCTGGTGTATGCACGTTTACATTTTAACAAGTTACTTGGGTAATTTGCACATGCATTAAAGCTGGAAAAAGGTGTAAATGTGTATTACTCTTTTAATATAGACAGAGAACTGATGATCAGAAAAGGATCTCATAATTATAAAAGGATAGCTTTTAAAACAAAGGAATAAAATTTAGACTTCACGATCTCTAGATTGGCACTGTTTTTTATTATTTCTGTTTTTTCCATATGTTCTTTCACAGTCTGTAATTATTATTATTATTAGCTATATTAGACACACATTACCTTAGTAAGTGAAACATTTTTTAACATCACATTTCCTAATGATTCAACAATTCATTACCATTCACCTCTGCAAAGTGTATAAGCACCTTTCCCCTTGTGTCTCCAGCTTCAGTTTGTGCTAATTGTAAGTCATGCTACTTTGACAAGTCACTTACCTGTCTATAGCAAGCTTTTTAAAAAATATTTTATTGTTTTTTTAACATATACACTTATATTATTACACATGAGTGAAATAAACTACATGCAGCAGGAAGAACCACGAGAAATCAGGAATTATTTAAATGTTACATTCAGTGATTTGGCTATTTGTATCTGGCCAACTCGAAGTAAACATCTTTCTTATCTTGTTGGGTTTAAGTTTCTGAATGGAGAACAGTATCAATCATATCTCATCTCTACTAACTTAAAACATCTATATTGATCTAAAAACATCTTAACCCCTAACCTACTAAGTTTAATTGAAAGACTAAATTATCTGGTCTTCAAACCCATCAGAAAATTTTTTAATCTATAAGTCTAAGAAAACTTTACACACCTGAGATAAGGAGTCTGAAATAATAAATGCACATCACTCAGATACTGAATGTACAAACTTGCCCTCAGAATTAATGCAATAGAAGTAAGCTGCCTTGTGACATGTAGAAAGTAGGATCACATGGGACAGCTTATATCCTTAAAGATTCTAAGGCTTAAGGACATTTTCCTTACCTTTACAATCTCTAACTTTGTTCTGTATTAATGAAGTCAGCATGTTAGGACTTGGGTCACAGGTTCTTTGATATTCACAGTGTGAGCCTCAATAGAAACAAAGCAAGAGGAATTTCATTTGGAGATCATACAAATCTATTTCCCAATAACAGCTTTTCTTTCCTTGCCTATGAAAACTAGCATCCACCCAGTTTTCCTCAAATGGAATAATACCAAAAACAAAAATCAGAGATATGAAGATAAAATGCATATTAAAACACTAGAATCTTAGAATAACAAACATAAGAAAGCTTTCTAATAATCATTATCTTCAGCTTATCTATTTAATCACTTACCTAGGAAACAAAGATCAAGAGAATAACTGTAGCATATTCAAGATCATATGTATAAGTGCCATGTATAGATAATAGTAAAGGTGTTAAATAATTGAAACAAATTTCATGCCTACTTGTTCACTAGAAGATATGTGTTAAATTTTTTCCAGTTTTATAGATAAAGAATTTGACACACAGATTAAATAACCAATGTAAGACAGCACTGCTAGGAAATGTCATGGTTGGTATTTAAATCCAGGCCTGACTGGCTAAAGCCTGTGTGTGACCTTTGCTTTGGACCTCTATTCCCTGCCTACATACTTTGCCTGTCTACCTAGAGACTCAAGCTCAAAAAGATGGAAATTAGAGCAAGTGAGGGCTCTCTCTGCAAAACTTCACTAGTCTTTTATTTTGGCTGGGAAGGTGTATTCCAATTTTATGTTACTGGGTTTTTCTGAAAGCTAAATGCATCTCTCTACTCAGATTCAAGTGAAGAGCATTGTTTTTTAGTGGATTTAGGTGAAACTTAGTTAAGTCTAATAGCAGTTGGCTCCTAACATAATGAATTACAAGTATTTATTCCTAAGGCATCTAAGTGCCAGAAGTTCTATGGTTGTAATAAACATATTTAAATATAATTCTATAGTTACAGTCATCAGTCTACCACAAAAGAAATATGAAATCACAGTCTGAAGGATCTTCTGATGATGCAGATAATCAATGTGAACCTAATCGATGCCAAGATAACTGCCATGAGAACTCATATGAAGTGTTTTCTTCTTTGAGCCTCAATTGCTTGACCTCTTGAACTCTCTTGCCCAATGCAGTATGTATAACAAGTCTTTCATCTTGGCCACATTTGATTCAACCCTAGCAAGTAGCACATTATGTTATCAATGTTCATTAATTCTTTACTCTCTTCCCATCACTGTGTAGATGTCTCCACTTTGTAGAGTGTATCATATTCATTCTTGCATCCCTGGGGCCTACCATGGTGCTCAACATATAACTGTACTAGATAATAAGCCAAAAGCTTCCTCATAGAAGAAAGCATCAGGGCCAAATTTATTGTGATTATTTTTGTAAGTAAACAGTACCCATTGCTTAATAAGATAAAGCTTTATGCAACCATTTTAGTAGGGAATATTTGCTATCAGAAATACTGAAAGAGTTTAATGATTAGACCAGGGCTGAGATCAATGCATAAGGATCAAAATTAGAGATCCCTATCCATTTTATAATCATAATCTGTCTCATTTTATTTCTTTTATTATTAAAATAAGGATGGTAGACAGAGACTAACACAATGATATTTTCAGAAAACTGTTATTGAAATCTGTTATTCTTATTTCTAGCAATTCAAAAGCTCTTCAGAATTTTAACGGCTATGTACTTATAGTGAAATTATGAGGATCCAGCTGGACTTTGCTGGATCTTGAAATGAAATGTTCTACATGATACTCTTCATTCACTCAGCTACTTAGGGACAATGAGAACTCTACCTTTATCTTTATTGCCTATGCTCAGGTACATGGAATCCAAAGATGAACAAGATAAGATTTGTACTGCTGATAGATTCAGTCAGTGGGAGGCACAGTAACTCTGATATAGAAAGAAATGATTATTATACACAGTTACTGCTTATTATGGAATGAGAACTGACTGTTCTGAGAGGTGAGAGGCAGTAGTGATTAGCCTCACTCTTAAGGGTGGAGCTTGAAGGGGGCAGAAAAGAGGAGGAAAAGAAACAGAACAAAGACATGAAAGTAAATGTGAGAAGTCAGTGATGTCTAAAAGCATTACCACCAAATTCTCAAGTGGAGGAAATGGATATTCAACGTTTCTTGAAAAGGAGTCACCCGTCATGGAAGGATGAGAAGACAGAGCATGCAGGTAATAAGAAAACTTTGTTATGATTAAAGAGACTCAAGAGGCTGTGGAAGGCAAGGTACCATAGTCCACAGACAAAAGTTGCAGTCAAACAAAAACTGCAAGGTGAATGAGAGTACAGAGATGACAGAGGAGGGGAAACAGAAATCATAAAGGCAGGAAAGACTAAGCAAAGCTTCCAAAAATTGTGACTGGGAGCAGAGAAAGAAAACAAAAATGGTTGCTCATTAATTCTTGAAATGAAATCTTTGAGGTATCTGGGTTTTATAGAGAATTAATATAGAACAAATGTTGAGTTTCTATTATAAACAAGTTACAATAATTGAATTCCAACTAAAAACTAGCTTGCATAGGGCAACAGAGTAGGTGATTTTTTGACCTAGAATTAAAGCAATGCATAAAAATGTTCCATTTACATTGTGTATCCTGTGTAGTAAATACGAAATTCCTCTCATGTGCACATTTACTCAACCATGATCTATTTCTACTATAATAGCAAACTACGTTCCTAAGTGGAGTACCAATGAAGTCTCTATATACTCTCTGGAATTTAAGTGTTTTGGTTTTCTGTTGATGACTAAAATATAACCACAGAGCAGTAGTTTAATTTAGGTTTTATAAGTTAAATATCCTATTGGCACAATTTAGCTAGGACAGCTGCTACTGGGTTTGATGAGTTTGCAATCAAGGTAGTAGCAATGCTGTGATCTCATTAGGAGCTCAACTTGGATGTGTTATGCTGTTACCATAGAATGAACTGTTCCACTATCTTCCTGTCTGTTGGCCAAAAGTGATCATGGTGCAGACTCTAGTTAGCTCTTAAAAGACATCTGAACTATCTTTTTCCCCATGACTCTCAGCTTCTAGCAACTTGAAAGCTTGTTTCTTCAGTCCTAAAAGGAGTTTTTCTGCCTCAGGGAAATTTCAGTTCCTTCTTTAAAAGACTTCATCTGATTAATTCCTGACAACCTGAGTTAATCTCCCCTTTTATTAAGTCTAAGCAATTAAGGGCAATAATTTTATGTATAAATCCCTTAATCTTGCCATAAACTGTGAGCTAGATATTAGTCCCAGAACCTGCCCACACATGAGGGATATAATTATGATGGTATAAAGAGCAGAGAGCAGAAGTCATTATATAGCACCTTATGGTTCATCCACCACTATAACAGATTCTATTCTTATTCACATTTGATAACTTCTAAAAATAAATACATCAAATATTTGAATAAATCAAACTGTATGAAATGCATATCTCTTTCTTTCTTTCTTTTTTAAATTTTTTCACTTTATGTCCCAATTGTAGCCCCCTCCCTCGTTTCCTGCTGGTACCCTCTCCCTCCCTCAGCCCCCCTCACTTCCTCCCCTACTCCTCAGAAAGAGGGAGTCCTCCTCCCCTACCATGTGAGCCCAGCTAATCAAGACTCATGTGTATTGCTGTGTCCTCTTCCTCTGTGTTTTGGTAAGGCTGCCCAGCCAGAAGGAAGTGATCAAGGAGTGGGCACCAGAGTCCATGTCAGAGGTAGCCACATATTATGGGATTCATAAGGAGACTGGGCTGCCTACTGACTATATCTAAGCAGGGGGTCTATGTTCATTACCATACGTGGTCCTTGATTTGTGCATCAGTCTCGGCATCATATCCCCACCACCAGCCCAGATTTGTTGGCTACATTGATATCTTTATGGAATTCCTGTCCCCTCCAGGTCCTTCTACCACCCAACTCTTCCATAAGGCTCTCTACACTCCACTGCAAGTTTGGCTGGGAGTCTCAGCATCTGCTTTGATTCCTCACTTGATGGAGTCTTTCAGAAGACCTCTATGCTAGGCTTCCATACTATTACTTCTCTTCAACCCTTCTAGTGTCTATTCAATTTGGCCTTCTGAATGACATTTAAACATTCTTCTTAGGATCTTCTTTGTTATTTATTGTCTTTAAATCTGTGCATTGTAGTATTGTTATCTTTCATTATATGGCTAATATGTGCTTATAAGTGACCCCAAATTTCTAGAGTTGATAACTTAACCTTTTCCCTGGTTAATTATAAAAGGTGGCCATTTGTGTTTATCTAAACAAATCTTCTACTTCAACCTCAGTCACTTTTTCCATTTATTCTTTCAAAACCCCTGTTGTTTCAGAGGGCTGAAGCCCTTCTCAAATATCAGTAAACTTTGTTAAACTGAACAAATATACATGTTTACCTTAAAGGGCTCCATAACACTATCTTAAGTTGCATACTACTGACTCTCTCTAACAATACAACAGCAAAACAAAATAAATAACAGAGTGATACTATGATCAAGTGGCCAGTAAACTTTTTGAAGTATTCAAAAGAAAGAAAACGATGCTTTGAAACTGTTATCCTCTCCTTCTCCTCCTCCTCCCCCTCCTCTTCCTCCTCCTTCACTTCTGCCACTTTTTCTCTTTTGGTTCTTTGAGAAGAAAATAAACTTGCTCTGTGCCTCTGAAGAAAAAACATCAAGGACAGTATTTTTTGTACATAACAATTTTATAAGGGGGTCATAAGAATGGAGCCTATCTACCAGTAGTTGCTTACATTTTGTGAAAAATGCTTATCAAGAATACATGTACACATAGAAATTTCATCCTACTCCAGTCTAAGCTCAAGAAATCAAAGTGAAAACAATTGTTGATGAGGCTATGAAGGGAGAAGAATATTTATTCCTTGCCATTAGCATTATAAATTGGAAGGAATAAGGGGAAAATGGGAGGGAGGGAAGAATGGGAGGATACAAGGGATGGGATAACCATTGAAATGTAACAAGAATAAATTAATAAAAATCAGCCTGGAGAATTCTCAAAAAAGCTAAAAATAAATATATCATATGACCCGGCTATACCATTCTTTAGCATATAGCCAAAGGACTGCACATCCTACTCCACAGATATTTGTTCAGCCATAATAGCTAGGAAATGTAAACAGCTTAAATGTCGTTTAAACTGATTAATGGATAATAGAAATATGGTGCATATATTCTACATATTACTATTTAGTCATAAAGAATGAAATTACACAATTGGCAGGTAAATTTATGGAAAATGAAAATATTATAGTGAGTTGAGATAATCTTGACTCAGAAAGATAAATGCAGCATATTTGCTATTATGTTTTTGGATCCTAGGTTCAAATTTTTAGTCAGACAAGTATATATAACCTGGAGTTACTCTAGGTATCAGGAAAGTGAAAGGGACCATAGGGAATAGAGTTATACAATGAGAGTAGAAGAATATAGATGCTATGAAGGCAAAAATAGTGAAGGAAACAAATCAGAAGGCAGGAGAGAACAAATGATAGGTAGAGGGGAGGAATGATAACTAACACTAAGGCTATTTGAAAGACAGATGTGTGAGCACATACACACACACAGAAAGAGAAAGAGAGTCACAGAGGCTGAGAGAGTCAGAATACTTGGCCAAAAATAGTTCTTGACCTTAATATCCTGGAGCTAATGATAATTCTACAAATGTAGCCAGGGATGTTCATCTAAAAACAGAAAGTATGCACTGTGCCTAAGTTAGAACCTAGCATATTCTAGACATCATTTGACTACTATTTGACTTTGTAAATGAAGTAATGATGAGAGAAAATTGCTCTGAAGTCAAGGAAAAATTAAATTCCAGTTTAAACCTGGTCTTTACATATTGGATGACATTAGTAAATTATTAAACTCAGAATATTAATTTTCATACTTGTATATCTAAAATACTGATTCTTTTAGAGGAAGAATGGAGTAGATATGAGAGTAAACTATTGCAACAGACCTTAAAGTTTATATGTAGATTCCACACCCTCAGCTTTTATTTTTGTCTACTTGAGCCTCATCAGATTGTAGTGGAAATGATTCAAGATGCTACTTATAAATATTTTTAAGGTAGAGTGTGGCAATGGCCATAAAACATTAGTTGTTATTATTTTTATTTACATTGCTATAATATAAAAATGATAATAGCAAACAGTTATGGTGATTTCCAATATGTACTATTTATTATACTTAGTGCAGATAGCATTCTATTTTCCTGTGTCCTCTAAGCATATGAAGGAGTTTCTTGTTGTCTCTCATCCCATATATCTTCTTATTTGAAGTAGTAAGTGGTGAAAGCTAGAGACAAACAATGATTAGTTCTCAAATTATATTCCCTCAAGATAAGTCCCCCCATAGATTTTCTCTTCTTTTCCCTGTTCTTGGACACACACACACACACACACACACACACACACAGAGAGAGAGACAGAGACAGAGACAGAGACAGAGACACAGAGAGAGAGAGACACAGAGAGACAAAGAGAGAGAAAGAGAGAGAGAGAGAGAGAGACAGACAGACAGACAGACAGACAGACAGACAGACAGACAGAGACAGAGACAGAGACAGAGACAGAGAGAGACACAGAGACACAGAGAGACACAGAGACAGAGAGACAGAGAGACAGAGAGACAGAGACAGAGACAGAGAGACAGAGACAGAGAGAGAGACAGACAGACAGACAGACAGACAGACAGACAGAGACAGAGACAGAGACAGAGACAGAGAGAGAGATACAGAGACACAGAGACACAGAGAGACACATAGACAGAGAGACACAGAGACAGAGAGACAGAGACAGAGACAGAGAGACAGACACAGAGAGAGAAAAGAGAGAGAGAGAGAGAGATTTGTAATTCTTTCAATATGAATATGAATGCTTCTTTCTGCCACAACTCCTCATGCTTTGCCCTTGAATTTGTTATTAGTTTATTGAGAATTTTATACAATGTATTTCTTATATTCATACCTCTCCTTCCAGATTTTCCTCTGTCGTTCTTTGTTACCCAAATTTATCAAGGCTTTGGAGTTTCTACTCCGCATCAAGAACAGTTGCTATACTCTTATATGTGTGGCCTTCTACTGGAGTGTGGTCAAGATGCTAAGGGCCACACCATTAGGTAAACTTGATTTTCTCTTTCTCAGAATCTGTTGTCAGCAGCTCCTTTACCTAGGGATGGGACTTCTTTCTTAACTCCTTCTTCCATGTCGTGATTTTTGTCAAGCTTTAACTTACACTTTTCTAGTGCATGATCTCTCAACTACTGTAAATTTATATGTGAAACTGTCTTGCTGTGCCCAGAAAACAGTTTTCTTGTAGCTATATAGGACCCTTGGACATTAGAATCCCTCTGTCCCCTTTCACAATGATCTCTTAGCCAGGGAAGGGAGGAAATATGATAGAGATGTCTACTTAGGGCTGATCATACCATCCACTAATTCTCTGTACTTTGAACAGTTGTGAGTTTCTGTATTAATCGCCATCTACTGCAAAAAGACACTTCCTGATGAGGATTGAGAGAAGTATTGATCTATATGTAGAACAAAAATTCTTTAGGAATCAGCTTAATACTATACCATTTAGCAGATTAATGTAGTAGGTTCTCCCCTAGGCCCCACAACCTATCTAGCTACAAGTTTTTGGTCCTGACATCAGTTGCATTACAATCATACTGATATTGTACCAATGATGATATCTTGCCAGGACACCCATTGCTATAACTCACAGGTTTCACAGCTGGCTAAGATTGATGATCACTTTGCTCCTCAGGTAGCATGGCATAACACCTAGCAATATGAAAGCTAGCCAGTAAGGATGAAGTTTCCAATTGAATTCCAGCTGGATTTCTTTATACTTTTTCATATAGGTATGTGCTGTCTAAAACAATATGATCTTACTATCACGTAGTGGGGGCTAGGGGAGCAAGCATTTTTAGTAACTTGCACTTTGGGGGAGTCTATGAAACATCACTAGACAAAAACTCCAAAAGAAGTAACTCATTCCTGGCTCTGGACTTTTTATTTGGTAGTCTGTACTGTCTGCAAAAGGCAATGCCTTCCTGTTATAAAGTCCATTTCACCTCTTTTTATATGTGCTTATATATACATTCTAGAAGGCTTCTGTAGTAATAGGTTTCTATATATCCTTAGTGTTAATTTTACCTCCCCATAATCCCTCCTTTATACTCTTCTCCCACTTGCCACCCCATGTAACTATTCCTGCTCCATTTCTCTTTATCTTTTTATTCCACTGCTGTTATAAATCTTCAGATTTGTTTATTCTGTTTGGAATACCCATAAAAGTCAAGAAAATTAGTATATATCTCATGGTTTGAATGCTTATTCTCTAGATGGTGATGGTGGTGGTTAGGAGAACTCTGGAGCCTTTAGATTAGAAGGTAGAGTCAGGCTTGCAGAAGTAGAAGACTTGGGGTTGGGCTTTAAAGGTCCTAGCCTAGCCCCTAAGTTTTACTTGTTTTTCTTTCTATCTGGTCTCCATGTGAGCAGACTCTGTCTTTTCTCCCACCACAATGAATGCTGCCATGCCTTTTCCACCAGAATGAGCTAAAACTGTCTGAAATCATGAACTATATATGTCTTTCCCCCATAAGTTGTTTCTGTCATGTATTTTGTCATAGGAATGTGAAACTATGACGTCTAAATTACTAGTTCCTTCTAAATTTGACAGAAAATTAAAATTAAATATAGACACCTGGCACCTGTGTTAGTGATGTCTCCTGTAATGATATTCAGTTCCCAAGAACACTGTGACCTATTCTTGTTAGCAACTAGATTAGTATTGAGAATTTGATGTAATTCTTTTTTTATTTTCTTCTTTTAATTAATTTATTCTTGTTATATCTCAATGGTTATCCCATCCCCTTGTATCCTCCCATTCTTCCCTCCCTCCCATTTTCCCCTTAGTCCCATCCCTTATGACTGTTCCTAAGGGAGATTTCCTCCCCCTGTATATGCTCATAGGGTATCAGGTCTCTTCTTGGTAACCTGCCATCCTTCCTCTGAGTGCCACCAGGTCTCCCCCTCCAGAGGACATGGACAAATATAAGGCACCAGAGTACGTGTGAAAGTCATACCCCACTTTCCACTCAACTGTAGAGTATGTTCTTCCCATTGGCTAGATCTGGGTAGGGGTTAAAAGTTTACTGCCTGTATTGTCCTTGGCTGGTGCCTTAGTTTGAGAGGGACCCCTGGGCCCAAATCTGCCTATCATAATGTTCTACTTGTAGGTTTCTAGGACCCTCTGGATCCTTCTACTTTGCTATTCTCCCATGCTTCTCTCATCTAGAGTCCCAATAGGATGTCCTCCCATCTGTCCCAGTTTCCTGGTAAGTGAAGGCTTTCATGGGACATTCCCCTTGGGCTAGTACGCAGATATAAGTGAGTATATACCATGTGTAGTATAGCCACTTTGGAAATCTATCTGGTGCTAGCTCAGAAAACTGGGAATAGGGCTTCCTCAAGACCCAGCTATTCCACTCCTTGGAATATATCCAGAAGATGCTCCAGCACACAACAAGAAAATTTGCTCAACCATGTTCATAGCAGCCTTATTCATAATAGCCAGATCATGGAAACAGCCTAAGTGTCCCTCAGTAGAAGAATGGATAAAGAAACTGTGGTACATATACACTATTGAATACTACTCAGCTATTAAAAACAAAGAATTCCCAAAATTTGTAGACAAATGGATTGAGCTAGAAATGATCATAATGAGTGAGTTAAACCAGAATTTGAGGTAATTCTACTGATAAATTTATTATGGGATTTCTTGTAAAGATTCTTCCAGTAATAAAATAAATACTAAGGAAAATGATCTTCCTCCTCTTACTTGACTTGTGTTTGATATATATAAAATGGCAGACAACTTGTAGCTGTGAGAAGAATTAAACAAAGGTAAAGACCACTGTACAATAAGTACCCAAATGAAAGAGGGAATGTATCTTTACCCTCAAGGACATACCGGAACCAAGATTAGCAGGAAGTTTCTTGTACTTGAAATATCTCATTTTGTGAGATAATTATTCTCACTGTTTATAGCCAATGTTTCTCCAAGAGAAACATTGTTAGAAATGTGAATTCTTGAGCCCCACCCCTAACCACTGACTCTAATCTTCACAGTGTTGGAATACAGTGAATAATAGCAAACGCTGCATAAATCCTCATGTACACCTAAGTCTGAGAACCAGGCCATGTTTCACAAATTTTTATGTACTATTTACAGACAAACATCTGAACTGATAGTAAAATATTTATAAAATCCTCAAAGCCAAAATTTATTCATTTATTTCATAGAAACCTTTGCTGATGAATCAGATCTCAATTCATGGAGTTGGTTCAGAGACAGTCTGAATGTTAGACTGTGAATGCTGCCCTCAGATTTCTCATTTTCCTTCTACAGGCTCATGATCATTCATCAACTATATTACATCTTATTCTTGTTCCATCTCTTCTGATTTTCATTCTACCACCCCCAGGTAGGTTTCTTTAGAAGTCTCTTAGTCATTATTGCACAGTAATTCATAGTGGTTCAGAGCCCATCTGTGGCATAATTGTCTAGAATATGGTTCATAAATGTCACTTCAATTAGTATCCCTATTAAACATGTGCTGGTGAAGGTGTTCTTCCATTATGGAAAGTCTTGGAAGATAAGAGCAAGAAAAGCCAGGGTGCTAAAGGGACAGAGACAGACTTATAGGTTATTTTAATTGGATATTCCACAGATCATGAGCTATGTATGTAGATATTTGAAGCCTCACATAGGCTACACATAATAATTACTTCAACTGTGATTAAGACCTATGAAAATCATTCACTTATTTAATATCTGCTTGTCATATTTGGGATGAATTTTAAATAAAGTCCTATTCTTTCTTTTTTTCTTTTTTATTAATTTATTCGTATTACTTCTCAATTGTTAGCCCTTCCCCTGTTTCCTCCCATTCTTCCCTCCCTCCTGCTTCCCCCCTTCTCCCCTCCCCTATGTCTGTGATTGAGGGAGACCTCCTCCCCCTATATATGCTCTTAGGATATACAGTATCTTATTGGTAAATTGCTATCCCTCCTCTGAGTGCCGTCAGGCCTCCCCATCCAGGGGACATGGTCAGAAAAGGGGCACCAGAGTTCGTGTGAGAGTCAGATCTCACTCTCCACTCAACGGTGGAGAATATCATGTTTGTCGGCTAGGTCTTGGTAGGGGTTCGATGTTTACTGCCTATGTTTTCCTTGGCTGGTGCCTTAGTTTGAGGAGGACCCCAGGACCCAGATCTGCCTGTCATAAAGTTCTTCTTGTAGGTTTCCAGGACCCTATGGGTCCTACTATTTCCCCATTCTTCCACACTACTCTCGCCTAAAGTCTCAATAGGATGTCCTCTCCTCTGACCCACTTTCCTGGTAAGTAAAGTTTTTCATGGTACGTATCCCTTGGACTAGTGTTTTGATATAAGTGAGTATATACCATTTGTCTCTTTTTGCTTCTGGGTGAACTCACTCTTTATGATAATTTCTAGGTCAATCCATTTGTCCACAAATTTCAGGAATTCCTTATTTTTAATAGCTGAATAGTATTCCATAGCTTAAATGTACCACAGTTTCTTAGTCCATTCTTCTACTACGGGACACTTAGGCTGTTTCCATGATCTGGCTATTATGAATAAGGTTGCTATGAACATGGTTGAGCAAATTTTCTTGTTGTGTGCTAGAGCATCTTCTGGATACATTCCAAGGAGTGGAATAGCTGGGTCTTGAGGAAGCCCTATTCCCAGTTTTCCAAGATAGCACCAGATAAATTTCCAAAGTGGCTGTACTAGTTTGCATTCCCACTAGCAATGAAGGAGTGTTCCTCTCTCCCCACATCCTCGCCAGCATGTGGTGTCACTTGAATTTTTGATCTTAGCCATTCTGATGGGTGTAAGATGGAATCTCAGAGTTGTTTTGACTTGCATTTCCCTGATGACTAAGGAGGTTGAGCATTTCTTTAAGTGTTTCTCAGCCCTTTGATATTCCTGTGTTGAGAATTCTCGGTTTAGTTCCAAGCCCCATTTCTCAGTTGGGTTATTTGGTTTGGTGGTGTTTAATTTCTTGAGTTCTTTATATATTTTGGATATTAAACCTTTGTCAGATGAAGGGTTGGTGAAGATCTCTTCCCAGTCTGTAGGCTGTCCCTTTGTTCTACTGACAGTGTCTCCTGCCTTACAGAAGCTTCTCAGTCTCATGAGGTCCCATTTATTAATTGGTGACATTAAGGCCTGGGCTGTTGGTGTACTGTTCAGGAAGTTGTTTTCTGTGCCTAGTATGTTCCAGACTCTTCCCCACTTTTTCCTCTAACTGAATTAATGTCTCTGGTTTTAAGTTGAGGTCTTTAATCCACTTGGACTTGAGTTTTGTGCATGGTGACAAATAAGGATCTAATTGCATTTTTCTACATGTAGACATCCAGTTAGACCAGCACCATTTGTTGAAGATGCTATCATTTTTCCATTGAATAGATTTGGCTTCTTTGTCAAAAATCAAGTGAGCAAATGTGTGTGGATTCATCTCTGGGTCTTCGATTCGATTCCATTGATTCACCAGCCTATTGCTTTGCCAGTACCATGCTGTTTTAATTACTGTTGCTCTGTAGTACAGCTTGAGATCAGGTATGGAGATTCCTCCAGAGGATCTTTTGTTGTATAGGATTGTTTTTGCTATTCTGGATTTTTTTATTTCTCCATATGAAGTTGAGAATTGATCTTTCAATATCTTCAAAATACTTTGTAGGTATTTTGATAGGGATTGCATTGAATCTGTAAATTGCTTTTGGTAAGATGGCCATTTTTACTATGTTGATTCTCCCGATCCATGAACAAGGTAAATCCCTCCATCTTCTGATGTCATCTTCAATCTCTTTCTTCAGAGGTTTGAAGTTTTTTTTCGAATAGGTCCCTCACTTGCTTGGTTAGAGTTACTCCTAGATATTTTATATTGTTTGTGGCTATCATGAAGGGAGTAGTTTTCTTAATTTCTTCCTCTGCCTGATTGTCATTTGTATACAGGAAAGCTACTGACTTTTTTGAGTTTATTTTGTATCCTGCCAATTTGCTGAAGGTGTTTATCAGCTGCAGGAGTTCTCTGGTGGAATTTTGGGGGTCACTTATATACACTATCATATCATCTACAAATAGGGATAATTTGACTTTTTCCTTTCCCATTTGGATCCCCTTGATCTCCTTTTGATGTCTTATTGCTCTGGCTAAAACTTCAAGAACCATATTGAAGAGATATGGGGACAGAGGGCAGCCTTGTCTGGTTCCCCATTTTAGAGGAATTTCCTTGAGTATCTCTCCATTTAATTTAATGTTGGCTGTTGTTTTGCTGTATATAGCCTTTATTACGTTTAGATAAGTGCCTTGTTTTCCCAATCTCTCCAGAACTTTAAACATAAATGGGTGTTGGATTTTGTCAAATGCTTTTTCTGCATCTAAAGAGATGATCACGTGGTTTTTCTCTTTCAGTTTGTTTATATGGTGGATTACATTGATGGATTTCCATATATTAAACCATCCCTGCATGCCTGGAATGAATCCTACCTGGTCATGGTGAATGATGTCTTTGATATGCTGTTGTATTCGCTTTGCGAGTATTTTGTTGAGTATTTTTGCATCAATGTTCATAAGAGAAATTGGTCTGAAATTCTCTTTTTTGTTGAGTCTTTGTGAGGTTTAGATATCAATGTGACTGTGGCCTCATAGAAGGAATTTGGTAATGTTCCGTCCATTTCTATCTTTTGGAACAGCTTGAATAGTATCGGTATTAGCTCCTCTTTGAAGGACTGGTAGAATTCTGCGCTGAAACCATGTCGCTCTGGGCTTTTTTTGGTTGGGAGACTATCAATGGTTGCTTCTATTTCTATAGGCAAAATAGGACTATTTAATTTGTTTATCTGGTCTTGGTTCAATTTTGGTAAATGGAATCAGTCGAGAAATTTGTCCATTTCTCTTAAATTTTCGAATTTTGTGGCATAAATGCCTTTGAAGTAGATTCTTACGATTCTTTGTATTTCTTCAGTGTCTGTTGTTATATCTCCCTTTTCATTTCTGATTTTGTTAATTTGGAGGGTGTTTCTGTGTCTTTTAGTTAGATTGGCTAACGGTTTGTCTATCTTTTTGATTTTCTCAAAGAACCAGCTCTTGGTTTTGTTGATTCTTTGGATTGTTCTCTTTGTTTATCATTTGTTGATTTCATCCCTGAGTTTGATTATTTCTAGGCGTCTACTTCTCTTGGGTGTTTCTGCTTCTTTTTTTTCTAGAGCTTCCAGATGTGTTGTTAAGTTGTTTATGTGGGATGATTCCATTTTCTTTTTAAAGGCACTTAGTGCTATGAATTTTCCTCTTAGCACTGCTTTCAATGTGTCCCACAAATTTGGGTATATTGTTCCTTTATTTTCATTGAATTTCAGGAAGTCTTTTATTTCTTCCCTTATTTCTTCTGTGACTCATGTGTCATTAAGTAGAAAGTTGTTTAGTTTCCACGTGTTAGTATGCTTTTTGTTATTTCTGTTGTTGTTGAAATGCAGCCTTAGACCATGGTGATCTTATAAGATACAAGGTATTATTTCAGTCTTCTTGTATCTGTTAGGGTTTGCTTCGTGACCAACTATTTGATCAATTTTAGAGAACGTTCCATGGGGTGCTGAGAAAAAGGTATACTCCTTTGCGTTTGGGTGGAAAGTTCTGTAGATATCTGTTAGATCCATTTGATTCATGACATTGGTTAATGAGGTTATTTCCCGGCTTAGTTTTTGAATCAAAGACCTATCCTTGAGTGAAAGTGGGGTGTTGAAGTCTCCCACTATTAATGTGTGGGTATCGATGAGTGGGGCAAGCTTTGTTAATAACTCTTTTACAAATGTGGGATCCCTTGTATTCGGAGCATAGATGTTCAAAATCGTGATGTCTTCTTGATTGACTTTACCTTTGACAAGTACAAAGTTTCCATCCTCATCTCTTTTGATTAATTTTGGTTGAAAGTCTATTTTATTAGATATTAGAATGGCTACCCCAGCTTGTTTCTTGTGACCATTTGCTTGGAATATTTTCCCCAACCTTTTACTCTGAGGCAATGTCTGTCCTTATGGTTGAGATGTGTTTCTTGAATGCAGAAAAGTGTTGGGTCGTGTTTATGCATCCACTCCGTTAGTCTGTGTCTTTTTATTGGAGAATTAAGACCATTGACGTTGAGAGATATTAATGACCAGTGATTGGTAAGTCCATTCATTTTTAGTATTTGTAAAAATCGAGTTTTTGTGAAGTTGTGATTTTGCAATGGTGTAGTTACCTATTTCCTATGTAGTTTTGGTTGTAGTTTGACTCTTTGGTGTGGAGTTTTCCTTCTAGTAACTTCTGTAAAGCCGGATTTGTGGCTAGGTACTGTTTGAATTTGTTTTTGTCATGGAATATCTTGTCTTCTCTGTCAATGGTTATTGTATAATTTTTCTGGATATAGTAGTCTTGCCTGGTATCTGTGTTCTCTTAGGGTTTGCAGAACCCCTGTCCAGGCCCTTCTGGCTTTCATGGTCTCTGTTGAGAAGTCAGGAGTAATTCTGATACGTTTGCCTTCATATGTTACTCGGCCTTTTTCTCTTGCTGCTTTTAATATTTTTTCCTTGTTCTGTATATTTTGCGTTGTTATTATTATGTGACGGGAAGATTTTCTTTTCAGGTCTATTCTATTTGGTGTTCTGTAGGCCTCTTGTATGTTCATATGCATCTCCTTCTTCAAATTGGAAAATTTTTCTTCTATTATTCAATCAAAGATATTTTCTGGCCTATGGAGTTGGTTGCCTTCTCTTTCCTCTATCCCTATTATTCTCAAGTTTCATCTTTTCATGTTGTCTTTTATTTCATGAATGCTCTGTGTCAGGAACTTTTCAGATTTAGCATTTTCCTGGATGGTTGTTTCCAGTTCTGCAATTGTATCTTCAAGTCCTGATATTCGTTCTTCCATTTCTTGCAATCTGTTAGATAAGGCCACCTCTGAGATGCTTGCTTTCTTCTCTGATGCCTCTTGATCACGTTTTTCTTCTGTGTGTTCCTGTATCATAGCTTCCATTTTTATCTTCATGTCTTGGACTATTTTAATGATTTCTTTCATCTGATTATTTATATTTTTCTGAAATTCTTCAAGTGCCTCTTTATATGACTCTTTTAACTCTTCAGCCCTCTTGTTTGCCTCCTCCTGCATTTGTTTACAGATTTTATTTGTTTCTTCCATTATCATCTTCTTTACTAAGGACTTGAGGTCATTTTCTTGACTATCCATTGTTGTTAGGTTCTCCAGGTTGTTTTCATTGGGATTGCTGGGATCCGGAGATGCCAAACTGTTTTGGGTTTTGTTAGCATTCTTTTGCTGTCCTCTTGTCATTTTGATGGCTCTGATGTTGGAAGATATTTTGTAGTGACCTTCGCTGGTTGAGAGTGGTTAATTGATGACTGATTATGGGTCAGGTGCTCTTGCCTGTGGGGATCAGGGAGTATTTCCGTGGAACAGGTAGGTGATCTGGTTTCCCTCCTGGTGATTTTCCTCCACACCATGGGCTCCAGGCTGAGTCAGCCAAAGTAGATTTCTGTTTGGACTTTACTGCTGTAATTCAGATCAGCAGTTTTGGGACCTAGACTAAGGTCCGCACACAAACGTTCTGGTTATGTAGGTTGATCCCAGCTGCCTGTCCTTCCTGTGGCTTTGTAGTCAAGACCCCAAGTAAATGAGATCTTCTGGGGGTGTAGCTGCCTTTTAGGTCTGTCTCTATACCCTGTAGAGGTGTTCAACCTCTCCCAGAACTATATGCCTGAAGGGACCAAGGTCGCTCTTGGTCAGCAATTAGACACTGCAAGCAAGACCCACGTTATCTCCTAATAATGTGAGAGTGCCTGCCTTTCTCGGGCCAGGAGCCCCAGGTAGGCTCTCTCATTCAGGGAGTGCAGGGCTGGTGCCTTGCGGCTTGGCTGGGTAGGAACAATAGGGTTGCAGAGCTCTGGGGCTCGCCCACGGAATCAGATCTTCCCGCCGGGCTATGAAGCTCCACTAACGCTCTAGGTCAGCAATTAGACACTGCAAACAGGACCCACCCACGTCTCGTCTCCCCATAATGTGAGAGTGCCTGCCTTGCTCGGGCCAGGGGCCCCAGCTAGGCTCTCTCCTTCAGGTAGTGCAGGGCCAGTGCCTTGCGGCTCGGCTGGGTAGGAACAATAGGGTTGCAGAGCTCTGGGGGTCGCCCGGTGGAACCAGATCTTCCCGCCGTGCTCTGATGCTCAGCTATGGCTCTAGGTAAGACCCACATCTCCGGATAGGTCTGTGGGCACAGTCCAAGCTGATTTCTCACTGCCGCTGTTTGCAGGCTCAGTCCGCTGTGATCGGTGTTAGGTTGGGCCCCGGATGGCCAACGAGCTGCAGTCCCACTTTAACTGTCTCTCTTGGGTCCTGCCACCTGTGTTTCCACTCAGCCTAGGTGGAGGACCTCCACAGTTTGGTGTGGTGTGGAAGGAGGAATCCTAGGGCAGATTCACCCTCTTCACTGAGACTCCTCTGGCTGGGGATTCCGGAAAATCCCCTCCCCAAATAGCGAGTCTGTGCTTTATATGCAGGCTGCAGTTTGCATGTGGATTCCTTTCCAGAGTTTGGGGAGTGCGTTTAGCACCTCCAGGGTGTTGCTTGTCCCAGGGGAGTAGGCCCCCTGTTTGGTCTGCGGCCTTTGGGGCCCCACTCACCTACAGTTCTCAAAGTCCAGCAATCTGTTGCTCCATATGTCCCTGGTCTCCTCGGAGTAGATCAGATACATGGCTTATTGGTCGGCGCCATCTTGGAAACCCCCCTATTCTTTCAATAAAAAACTTATATTCAGATAAAGGATATTGGATTGTCTCATGCTGCAATACAATGTTTCTTGACATAACATTACATTTAGGAAAGAGGGAGAGATGGGGAAATATTTGATGTTATAAAGACTTAGGTTCAATTTCCACTTAAGTCACTTGATACTCACTATGACGTTTAATTTACTTAACCTCCTTCAGTCTCACTCGTCTCATCTATTGTAACTCTAATACCATCCTCATAGATCATTTACTGGTGGCTACTCCCTAAAATATACACAAATATTTAATAAGTGAAAATATGATGGATCATTGTTAAATATCAATAATAATTTATACGGCTTTAATTCTCCTTGTCAGACTCTAAGAATATTATTATGTCTTTGTATTTTCACAATAATTTGTGGCCATCATTCTATTAATGTCCCTATCTTATAGATAAAAAATCAAGTTAAATGAGAAACATGAAATTCAACCCCAAGACTGTTTATGTATAAAGACAATTATATATTATTGTAATCCTCATTTTAGAGATGAGGAAAACCAAAAGTTTAAATATTTGACAGGGCCTACCATAGTAGATTGTAATTTCAAATACACACACTGCGATGAGTCTAAAATCAAAGATTTTAATATACTCTGCTGCTCCAGCATGAATTTGTTAAAGGAATTAGCATAGCATAAGTGAAGCCACAGCCAAAATGTCATTCCATGAGCATGTGTTTTAAGCACTGGTATCTATATATTCACTTGCTCTTATTCTGACCAACTTGGCATTAAATTTAGCAAAATTCCATTTCTTCTATAGAAGATTGGTTAAATTATTTTGTTTCTTGTTAATATAAGGAAGACAAAAAGAGTATGGTGGCTTTTCTTAAAATATTGTTATCACTCTCTATATTTGAGTTTTATATCTGTGAATTCTACCAACTGAAGATTGAAAAGATTGGGAAAACTTTGTGTCTGCATGCAATCTTTCTTTATTGTCATCATTCTCTAAACAATATTTACATTATCCAAATATTTACATTATACAAAATATAAGAATCTAGAAATTCTATAAAATATAAAACAAACTATGAATATGGTATATACAAATGCTACTATCTTATATAGTGAAATTCTGTATCCATGAATTTTGACATTTACAGATGAACTTAGGACTAATCTATTGAATACTGGTTGACAAGACAACTACATAAGATGAAAACAATTCAGGAAGCAGTAAGAACACTACTTCTAGGAACCCAATTCTATCTGCCCAGGAAAAAAATAGATGAAACATTGCATTTTCATAATTTCAGTCCAGGATATAGGTTCAATTTATTCTAGTATATGAGTTATAGTGCTATCCTGCTTTCTTTAATATGTCTTAGCCCCAGGTTCTGTCTCTTATACCAAACCTTCTAGCATTTGCATCCATGTTATTTATCCTGACAACATTATGAAAATGACATTAATTTAACATAATTTATTGTTATATCAAATATAGAAATGCAATGTACAATTATTTAACATATTGTCAATATTAGTGCTACAAAGAGTTCAAAATCTTTCTACTTTCAATTACTTTGTAAAATATTATTCCTCTACGCATGACATAAAACCCTTTATTCCAACTCTTTTAAAAGATTTTCCTCCTAAACAGTGATTCAGCTACCAGTCTTCCAAGTACTGTTTTAGTTTCACATATTTTTCACTTCAGCCTTCTAGTCATGTCAACTCTTTTTGGCCAATTGGATGATCCCTATGGCTCATCAATAACACAGTGCTGAACAACTGTGTGGCTAATTCACACCTACACACAATAAATTAACATAAAGAACATCCTGTTATACTACTGCAGTATTGGTAGCTAGGTTTTGGAGGCAAATCTGTTATTGGGATACTGTGGCTCTGTAACAGACATCACAATAGAGCATTGACACATTACCAGAAGAACAACAAACATAAAGGTACAGATTCAAAGAGAATCAGAGAAGAAAATGAGGGACATGACAAGTTTAAGTTTAGGACATTTTGTTTATGTTACAAATTGATAATGAGTTAGACTTTCAGGAGAGGGAGCAAAGTTGTGTAACTCAAAACCCAGGTTCTAGAGCCAAGGAGGTATGGATTCCATTTTTTTCCCAGTTGCTGAGATGATGAGCAAATCATTTTATTTAGTTTTTACAATCAAACATTGGAGATGACTCTAATTTCCCAAAATTACTTTTTGGAGAATAAAATACCGAAGGGATGGCAAAGTATAGATATAGAGTATATGCTCACTCAAAGTGTTCATACTTCTTTCCTTCCATAATGGATGTGGGGCTAAAGGGGAAGGTTGCCTTCAGATGGGTGAAAGCAAGAGGAAGTTGTTCCTTCTAAATTCATCAACCTGGCAAAGCCAGGTTGTGTATAGAAGGTCTTCATATTAGCTTATATTCAGCAATGAATATTACATTAGTTTGTTTCTATTATACGTGTGGGTGCTTAAAACTACTCTCTCTGGTGCAAGTAAAACATCCCAGTGAATTGTTGTACTTAGTTTACTTAATGAATATTATTTGGCTATTTAACTGAGGAGAAAATTTCTATATAATGGAGATTAGAACTGAGGAAGATAGAAGAAAAAAAAAACGGAGAAATTTTGAATGGAATTTATATTTACATATTCCATTTCATGTTATATATCACTATGGTAAATGAAAGCAAATGAAAAGAAAAAAGTAAAGCCAATTAGATTCTTATTTTTGAAAGAGGATAAAACAGTTCAGTTCTTTAAGATTGCCCTTCCACATTTCTAGATATGTTCACATACAGATAGATAAAATATAATTCTCTAGAGTAGCTGTCTCACTGGGTACAAATTAAGTGTTTAAGCTACTTAAAATTTCAAAGATTTTGTGCTGTACAATGTTTTTGTCTGTATTTTTAAATCATACAAAATTTTATGGTTTATGCTATATTTCTGCTTTGGTAAATCAACAGGAAGAGAATCTTAGTTATAATACCCCATGCCTGAGTCTGACAACTGTGTATTGTAGAAAGAAAAGTCCCAAAAGGCAAGCTTACAACTGAAGAGACATAAGTCATCTAACACTTTAAAAGGGACATTTGAATTAGAGCATTCCACCAATTAATGTAGTTAGGATTAGTGACAGGGTATGATTCAATTTACAAATGTAACTTTCTTTTCTTTTTTCTTTTTATACAAATTAAGGTGTCTGCCACTCATGAATTAAAATTAAAACACAAGGAATATGAATACTTGTATGTATGAGAAAGAGGTCATGTAATACTCATTGTATTTATGTCTAGGGAAATTATTTCTCTTTAGGCATTAATTATATTAAAGAATAACTAATGGCCTTATGATAAATCATTTAATCAGATTATAGTGCTAAAAATTAATTTTAATTTTAATATCAAATTCACCTTTAATTTATGTATCTTCTTAAAATGAACAATTCCTGTGAGAGAACTCTAAAACAGCTAAGATAATTCTGTCAGAAAGAATAGAATTGATATATTCTCATTAGTCCTTAATGGCTGTTGAAATCTAAGCCTATTCTTTTGTTTTCTTTTCCCTATTGTTTGAAAAGATCATTGAACAGAAAAATAGCCCATTCCTGCCTTTGTAGCTGATTCAGCTCACCCTGGTTAAATGAAGATATCTTCAACCCTAGTCCAACAAGCATAAGGACTTAGTACTTTCCAATTGTCTTCAGCACTTTAGCATAAATTAAACTGTGATCTGGCTATAGAAAGAAGGACTATTATCATTAAACAAGAAATCTTTTTTCTATAGGTCTAAACTCCATATATTTTTGACTCATGCTGTTTAGGGTCACCCAATCTAGTGAAAAGTACCACTGTTTATGTTGAGTAGTTTCTAACAGCATTTATGATTGCTTTATACTCTTGAGTGTTTTTAAAATAGAATTTCTAGGCAGAACATGTGCATTTGTAGTTATTTTATACTCTTGAGTATTTTTAGAATAGAATTTCTAGGAAGAAAACATATGGTTCCTCTTTATTAAGCACATATTATGTGTCATAAACTGAGCTAGTGGTGATGCTTCTTAATACCTCATGAAACCTTTAAACCAATCCTATTTGCGTGCATGACTGTCCCTTCTGGATGCCTATCAAACTTCTACTTTCTTATCTCATGAATGAAGTAAATTTCATTCATAATAGAAATGCTGCCAACTAAACACCTTACTTAACCCCCCTTTCAGCTATACATGGCTGTGCTCTTTCCTGGGCTGTATAGAATGTAGCCTGAGTGACTAGAACTAGTAGTTTCCTTGGATCATGCAGCAACATAAAGATGGAAGCCCAAATGCTAGGTCTTTTAATCCATAATGACAGAAGGAGACTGAGTAATTGTAGATCTTAGAAATGTCATACTTCACCTGGTCTTTTTGCTCCCAGATTTCTTTCACATTACAAATAAATGTCTGCTGTGCGGTAGTAGCACACGCCTTTAATCCCAGCACTTGGCAGGCAGAGGCAGGCAGATCTCCATGAATTTGAGGCCAGCCTGTACTACAGAGCTAGTTCCAAGACAGCCAGAGCTCTTACACAGAGAAACCCTGTTTTGAAAAACAAAAAACAAAAAGCAACAAAAAAACAAAACAAAAAATTTCCATTAAAAGTCACTTTTATTTTTGGTTTCCTGCATTGTAAAGCCAAACTTAAAACTGAATAATGCAGTAAGACATTATTATTATTAGCCTATTTTACAGATTGGAAGTATATATTGAAAACTTAAAGGGAGTAAGTAATCCACCCTAGTTTTTAGAGCTACTAAGTTTTGAAGTATTTCTTTGCATCCAAGTATGCTCATCAAAAATGTATGTCCTGCATTCTATTTCAAATGAATATACCTACATGTGTATAACTATTATTTTTGTTTGTATACTTTCATAATCAAATGGAATAGTATAGTTGACATTTCTTGTGCATACAACATTGCATACTTATTGCCAGGTACTCCTGGCAGTATTTATGTACTAATGCACTCAATCTTCACAAAAAGTATAAGAAAATACCTACTGTTATTACTTTCATTTCATAGGTCAAGAAAAAGTAGTCATAAAGGCCAAATGTTTACTAAGGTATCAAAGCTAAGAACAGCAGAGATAAGGAGTATATCCAATATACTCCTGGAAAATATTCCTAAATGTATCTGCCTGCTACCAACATAACAGAAAATGCTCATCATTTATGGTTATGTTATCTGATAGTCAGTAGAAATTGCTACATTAAAGTAATTATAATATACATTTAGGCATTTTAATTGTTAATATAAAAGTCAAGTTGAAGCATAGCTTCCCGAAAAGTAATAAAACACTTCACCAGGCATCATAAATTATTTTACCATATAGTAATAGTATTTTTCTTCATATTATTATTGCTATAATTATTATTTATGTGTATGGATATTTTGCCTGTATGTCTTTCTGTATACCATGTACACGCCTCATGCCCACAGAGACCAGAATCCTTGTATCTATGTTTACTTTCAAAATGGAGACAAACGCTGCTTGTAAAATGGAGTCTTTAAGATCAAAGGATAAGCCAGAAAAGACACTGTCTTTATAATATAGAGTAACTTACAGTGTCATCCAGCCTAAGATCAACACAAACCACATTCAAACCTTATTACTACTCAAGCAAATTTTGGGGTCATGGATTTGAAATTTATTTTCCTTCATTCCCTCCATCCCCTTCCTCCATTTTTCTCCATCCCCTTCCTCCATTTTTTTTATCCTTCTTCCTCTCCTTTTCTTCTTTCCCTTCCTTCCTCCCTCCCTCCCTCCCTTCCTTCCTCCCTCCCTTCCTTCCTCCCTTCCTTCCTTCCTCCCTTCCTTCCTTCCTTCCATTTCTTCTTGCTGGATTGTAACCTCTGGCCTGGACTAGTGTCAAAAACCTGATCTGAAGTAACTTTCCTGACTCAGTCTTCTAAGTAAGTGGCAGGCAACAGAGTTAGAGACAGCCCCTACTCCCATTGTTCAGGGACCCATCTGCTGCCCATCTGCTACATATGCATAGAGTGCCTAGGTCTAGTCCATGCATGCTCTTCGGTTGGTGGTTCAGTCTCTGTGTACCCTAATGGGTTGAGGTTAGTTGATTCTGTTCATCTTCCTGTGATTTCTTGTCCCCTTCAGGTCCCTCCATCCTTCCCCCATCTCTTTCACAAGACCCCAAACTCTGACTAATGTTTGCCTCTGGGTCTCTGCAACTTTTTAGATCCACATATCTCCAGAAGCTCTCCAGCATGGTTATTTATCTCTGAGAGGTGAAGCCTCTCCGAGGACAGTTAGGCCAATATCCTGTCTGCAAGCATAGCAGAGTATTTTTAATAGTGTCCAGGGTTGAATCTCTTCCATTGGGTGGAATCTCAGAATGGGCCAGGTATTGGTTAGACATTCCTTCAGTCTCTGCTCTATCTTTATACATCCACATCTTGTAGGCAGGGTAAATTTTGGACCAAAGGTTTTTGTGGGTGGATTAGTGTCCCCTTCCCTCCACTGGAAATTCTGCCTAGCTATAGGAGTTCGCCACGTCAAGTCTCCATATTCTCCACTGATAGTCTCAACTGGAGCCACCCCCATAGCCTTCCAGGAGCTTATCCTGTCAGGAGTCTCCAGATTGTACTAGAGATGGCTCCCATTGGTTTCCCTCCTCTCTCCTGATGCTTTCACCTCCCAGCCACACTTTGCCCCAACCTGATTCCCACCCTTTTTCACACTCCCACCCCCTCTCCCACACAGTTCTCTCTCTTCATCCACTTCTGATATCTATTTTATTTCACCTTTAAGGGAGATTTAAACATCCTTTCTTGGGCCCTTCTTGTTACTTGGCTTCTTTGGGTCTGTGGGTTGTAGCATGGTTATCTTGTACTATATGTCTAATATCTATTTACAATTAAGTACACACCGTATGTATCTTTCTAGGTCTGGGTTATTTCACGCAGGATGATCTTTTCTATTTCCATCCACTGGCCTGAAAACTTCATGATTTCTTGTTTTTAATAGCTAACAAGTATTCCATTGGGTAAATGTACCACAGTTTCTTTATCCATTCTCTGGTTGAGGGACATCTAGGTTGCTTCTAGATTCTGGCTACTATGAATAAAGCTTCAGTGAACATAGTTGAGCAAGTGTCCTTGTGGTATGACAGAGCATCTTTAGGGAATATGCCCAATAGTGGTATAACAGGATCTTGAGGTAGAGCTATTCCTAGTTTTCTGAGAAACCTCCAGATTGATTTCCAAAGTGGTTATACAAGTTTGTACTCCCACCAGCAACAAAGGAATGCTCCCTTGCTCCACATCTTTGCCAACATGTGCTGTCACTTGAGTTTTTGATATTAGCCAATCTGATGGGTGTAAGATGGAATCTCAGAGTTCTTTTTTTATATGCATTTCTCTGATTTTGAAATTTTCTTTAAGTGCCTCTTGACCATAAGAGATTCTTCTGTTGAAAATAGTCAGTTTAGCTCTGTATCCCATTTTTAATTATTTTGTTTGTTGGTGTTTGATTTCTTGAGTTCTTTATATATATATATTGAATATTAACCCTCCGTTGGATGTAGGGTTAGTGAAGATCTTTTCCTGATTGGTAGGCTTCTGTTTTGTTCTACTGACAGTGTCCTTTACCTTACAGCAGCTTTTCAGTTTCATGAGTTACTATTTATTAAATGTTGATCTTAGAGCCTGAGCTATTGGTGTTCTGTTCAAGAAGTTGTCCCCTGTACCAATGAGTTAAGGATATTTCCAACTTTTTCTTCTATTAGATTTACTGTATCTGGTTTTATGTTGAGGTCTTTGATTCACCTGGATTTGAGTTTTCTGAAGGGTCATAAAAATGCATCTAGTTAGATCAGCACCATTTGTTGAAGATGCTTTCTTTTTTCCATGTATGGTTTTGGCTTCTTTGTAAAAAAAAATCAAGTGTCAGTAGTTAAGGAGGTCATAATAATGACAATGCCAAGGTCCAGACTGGAAAGCACATCTCTGGGTAAAAGCATCAGCATTGGAACGCACAGTGCACACACACACACACAAAATCATCAGACAGATTTTATCACATTGTCCTAACATTATGTTCTGTGTTTAACCTTTAGGTCTCTTCTCAAGGAATTCTTTTAATATAAAAATATTATCAAGCATAAATAAAACCAGATCTCTTGATCATTCTCACTTTTAGACTTTTCTCCTTACTCAACCTCCTACACATTTTCTTTCATAACAAAAGTATATTTGCCCATCATTAAAGAGAAAAAGATGGATGATCCTTGATCAAGACTAAATATAAATATTAAAAGGAGCCAATTCATAACTTCAATCAAGTGCATGCAAATGAGTTTCATGACATTTGTACTCATTTCAAATGTAGTTCCATTTATATATAAAGCTATATTTCTTTTAGACACATCTATTAAATTACATACTTTTATAAGCAGGATATTCCTAGATAAACTGCTGAAAATAGTCAGCATTCCTATCGTCTTTAAATATGACCATCTGGAAAAAATGGATAGAATTTTGAGAATACAAATTCTATTTTTAAATAATTTTACGTTTACATGCTAAAATAAGAAATAATAAGACAGATGGGTATACCCTTTCTCAGAGTGCTATGTTGAGAGGGCTAAGACATTAATACTGTATTGTAATCTTACCAAGGATTAGTAAAAAAAAAAGTCATGATAATACTTTTATTCCAGATTAGTTTTTGAGATAAGGTCTAACTATGTATACCAAGCTGCTTTCAAGTTCCATATCCTCCTGTAATGATGGCATTACCGTCACATATGACTACATCACATTTACTCTCAATACTGTGACATTAAACTAGTTTTCACACACAGGTCAAGATGAGAGAGCCTAAGTTTCAAGATAAAAGCCAAAATGGTTTAGTTATGAAGTAAATATCCATTAAAATAGCTAATGTGTTTATGGTGGTTTGAATAGTATGGGGCTCCTAGACTCATGTATGTAAGTATTTGGCCCCTGAGGACTGAAAGTATTAGGAGGTATGACCTTGCTGGAGGATGTGTGTCCTCCAGTAGTTACCATACTCCATATTTCTACATCTTACAAAAATGTAGAATAGAGAATAATTATTTAATAAAAATTATATGTACTTATTTATAACCAAGTCTGGTTAGTATGTTTTTCTTTTTCCAGTTACTGTATAACTACTTAAGTATATAAAATATTCTTATAACTATAATGGATTTTGACACTGTTTCTATGAGAACAACAAAACAGGATTTCCCATGAATGATTTTTAAAACATTTTTAGTTTTACACATACATTTATATTATTACACATATATACAATAAACTACCTATAGCAAGAAGAACCATGACACAATCAGGAATTACATGAATGTTACATGAATTATTTTAATACAATCCTTTTGGAGAAAATTTTGAAAGATGTTTCTAAAACCATGTAAAGATTATGTGTCTACAGTCTAAAATCATAACTTGTCTTCTTGATAAAAAATCAAATTACTTTTTTGAACAATTAATCTAGTCAAATTATAGAGTCAAAATACTAGTTAGTAATATAGGTAGTGCTCAAATTCACCTCAAAGCCATTGAGAACAACTACCTCCTTAAAAGACAGCATTTAGTTTTTCATGTGCTATCATGAGTTTTCAAATGCTCATATTTAGCATATTCTGAAACTAAAAATATTCTTTTTTCCCTTCCTGTTGCTATTGAAATCTTACTTATCTTTGGAAATGTAACATAAAAGTCAGTTCATGGAAGAAACTTCTTCTAATGCCTCAGTGGGAATGCTTGTTGTCTCCCTTATCTTTTCTGACATAATCTTTAATGAGTTTCTATCAAAGATCTTATTTGATTTCACATCTGTCTCCCTGCTGAATTGTTCTATCCCAGTGGTTTTGTAACATTTCCCATCTTCCTAACCTGCATGCAGATGCTTAGTAACTATTAAGTGAATGATTCTCATTCAAAGTTACTTAGACTGAAGAAACTAACAACTGGATATTTAATGTGATCAATGCAATGGACAGACACTAATATTCCCGAGCTTGGAACCTTATAGTACCTACTTAATTATACTTATTTTATTACTGTGAGTTCATTTTAAAATAAAGAGGTTTAATAGGTTAATGTTTCTGTTCCTTACTTTTCTAAATGCATATCATATTACTTTTTACCCTCCTTTTTACTGTTTCTTCATCTTTTATTTGTTTCTATGCACTCATGGAATAATTGACGTGTATCTAGGCATTTGGAACATAGCTTTTAAATGGAAATATATGAACCCTTTGCTTCATCAATTCTAAGAATACTATTCCTTGACTCACTTGTGTGGAATGTGGTAGAGAATCAGAAATCATGTTATTTTTCATGAGCAGAGGCTACAGTAATGAGCTCTCCAAATGGGGTATGTATTTTAGGAAAATCATCTATCTAGTATTATTGTTTTCCCACAGTAAAGAAATGTCTGGATACACCAAAAGCATATATAAAAAAATAATATTCCAACCCTATTACTGTAGATCTTACATAGCTCCCTGAGATAACATTTATATTAACAAAAGAGACTTGATACCCTATGAGCATATACAGGGATGAAGGTCCCCCTCAGTCACAGTCATAGGGGAGGGGAGTAAGGGGACAGTGGGAGGGAGGGAAGAATGGGAGGATACAAGGGATGGGATAACAACTGAGATGTAATATGAATAAATTAATAGAATGAATGCCCTGTCCATTGGCTAGATCTGGGTATGGGTTTGAAGTTTATGGCCTGTATTGTCCTTGGCTGGCAATGTTACTGTTAAATTCATCTTTTTACTAAAATGAATCATATTTTAAGCCAATGTAGTTTTACTACCAGATTTGCAAGCACATTACAGAACAACTAATACCCAGTTTCATGATCATGTCAAACTGTTTGTGTGTGTGTGTGTGTGTGTGTGTGTGTGTGTGTGCTATCTAATGTGACTCTAAATTGATGCTATCTTTCTAAAGCTGTAGCAAAATTTACAGCTAAATAAAAATTACATCAAAATTGTAATTGTTTACTAAAAGGTTGGTTTGTCCCCTTCTCTCCCAGTAAAACAGGGAATGGCAGAAGTCCTACCTCCATATAGCCATACAAACACAAAGGCTGATGAAAATTCTGCCGCAGTGTGCTTGTTCACTGCCTATCAGCAGAAAAGAGTGAAGTTAATGATGGCACATGCCAGCTCTTTCATATGCAAAAAAAAGTATTTGTCCATGATGCTGAAGCTCATTGGAAGAATTACTTGTAAAACACTACTTGACAAGAATGTGGCAGGTAAATGTATACAGTAAAATGCTTGGAAAGCTTAATAACTTGATTTCAACAGATATAAAAGCTTATTACCTACTTATTTGCACATATTTACACTTATTTACACATAAAAGAAAAAATAAGCTGAGCTGCTGTGTAGAAAATAATCTCATATATATTCACTTCATATATTTTGAAAATATATTACATTAAATGACTCTTACCTTTCCTTAGCAGTTCTTAATCATATAAAATGATCTGGCTTATTATTACATTTTCACACAAGTATATAATATATTTTGATCATATTTATTCCTCGTATTAACTTATTTTGCTACTCTTTTTTCTAATCCCCTTCAAATGTGTGTGCAAATATTTGAATTTGCCTTTGGCTATTTAATCTAAGCATATTTTGCCTCTTTGTTGCCATCTACCTTATGCTAGGAATTGGGCTAGGCAAAAAGAAATACAGAAATAAGAAAGTTAGCTCTTAATGTGAAGAAATTCACAGTTCAATGATAAATATTAGATGTGCACAAGTACATTATGATGAGATAATAGAGAGGCATACCACATACAATGGGAAAGCAGAGGTAGGAAGGTGAAAAGAAGCAAAAATAGTGATAACAATGATGAGTAATAGAAGTTCAATATCTTCCAAACAAAAAGGCCACCAAAAATCTTAATCTTGGTTTTGAAACCGACACTTGACAACCTTATCACCTTACTTCTACTCTAATATGGTATTTGAAGCTCCATTATAACAAGAAATTTGCTACTAGAATAGTAGTTATGTATCCTAATATCAGGACCTAAGATGCCTGGTTTAGGGTCTCTTTTGTAAAAATAGCATTTTAAACCTTGTTTTTATATTAAATTAGATCGTTTACGCCTTCCTTCCCTTTGTCCTTATAAACTCTCCTATGTAACACTCCCTGCTCCCTTTTAAATCATATTTCTCTCTCTCTCTCTCTCTCTCTCTCTCTCTCTCTCTCTCTCTCTCTCTCTCTCTCTCTCTCTCTCTCTGTCTCTGTGTGTGTGTGTGTGTGTGTGTGTGTATGTGTATTTGTGTATATAAGTGAGTGTATGTGTGATGTATGTATGTATGCATGCATCAAAGGTTTGAACTCTTAGACGGGCCTGCCTCTCTTCCTTTGGTAAGGACCAGCAAATCACTAGTTACTTCCTTTTCCACACTGAATATCTTCCTCCTATATAATTAATCATAAGTCATGACCATACAGCTCTCAAGACTACAAGTTATGTCATTTGCCCAGGCACTTTCTTCCTTCCCATGCCACATCCATCAGAATATAAATTAATCATTTTTAGAGATAGGTATAAGATAATATCAGTTCCCCCAAAATGCAAAAGTTCATTGTGCTTACTGTGTTCTCTTTGAAAATAACTACTGGAACTATTGGGTACCTTGAATGCAATAATCGCAACTGATTTGGTATATTTCTTATCTAAAGCCAGTTTGGCTGTGTCACTGTTCCCTAATGTTCCTTACCAGGAGGTATTAGCTTTTGGCTAGTGTTCTATTAATGTTTATCGTCTTTATCAACATATTTATAGCTATTTTACAATGATGGATTGCTCAAATGACACAATAATGATTTTTGTACTCAGATTATATTCACAAGGAATGTGAAATCATTTACATGCATAAAATGTGATTATCTGAACATTGCTCCTTTTAGGAAAAATCACTTTGTGCTTAGTGCAATGTGGATTATTATATAAGTCCCTATTGTTTCTATTGGTTAATGATACAAATTAATAATGCCCTAGCATGCCATCTATTATTTCAAGATAAATAACAGGAGAAATACTGCCAACTTAATAAAATGTACATAAAATTAATTCAGGTGGGATTTATGAAAAACAATAAAAAATAAATCAATAGAGAATGATTTTACATATTTCCATGTGTTGATAGAATACACATGCTAATATAAAATAATGTGACTACCTCATTCACCAAATTAAACTGTTTCTATTTCAAAAGTATTTACTGAATTGCAGCTTACAGATACTAGTTGTATGATATGAATTTTAGTGCAAATAAAAAGCATGTTAAATATTTGTGTGTGTGTATGTGTGTAAAACATCTGTCCACTAGAATGACAAAACAAATCTCTGTCATGTGCACTAATTCTATATAATAACACAAAACATTAAGCTTCAGTTTTTAAAAGACAGTTTTGTAATAAACATTTATTGGATTAAAGGAAAAGTAGGGATTGAGGTGATAGCTCAGCATTTAAATGCATGTTCAGTGCCTAGCACCAACATCTGGTTCTTTACAACAGCCTGTAACACAATCTTCTCGGAATTGGATGTCTCCTGCCCTCGTGGGCACCTGCAATCATGTGCACATATGCACACTCCCCACACATGCACACATTATTAAAAAAAATCTTTGAAAGCAAAACTAATGTCATATGCAGTACATATCAAAGTTCAATAAATGTATGGGCTTTAGTCTAAAAAACAAGCTTTAGGTTTTTAAAAGAATTATCAAATTGTTCTCTAAATCAGATGTCTGCCAAGCACAATGAAAAGGAAAGAATCAACTCCCTGTTTGATTTTGTGAAGACTGTTTGAGTGGAATACAGCCCTTTTTCATTTGTTTATGTATCATTTATGCTTTTCCCCTTACATTATGTATGCGATTTTAGTACTGGTGACAGAGTGTGTGTAAGTCATAATACCTAAAATATTTATTATTTGGCTATTTATATAAAATGTTTACTACTTGATCACTAGTCTATAGTTGCATTGCTCAATATAGCAGCCACTGAAAACATGTGCCCATTAAAATTTAAACTGATTTAATTTCAATTAAAATTTTAGTTCCATAGTCATACTAGCCATATGTTCTAGAGCTCAACAGACAATAGAAGCCAGTGGCTACCATATTGAGCATATGCAGATTTTAGAATACTTCTTTACTGTAGAAAGTTCAGTTGAGGGCCTGGAGAAATGATTCAGGGCTTAAGACTGCTTGCTGTTCTTGAAGATCATCCTCAGAGTTCTGTTCTGGGCATCTATATTGGGCAGCTCATGACCACTGCTAACCCAATTCCAGGTGATCTGATGCTGTCTTCTGGCTTTCATGAAAATCTGCATGTATTTGCATGTACATATAAATATTATCCATACATATAAACAAAAAAGAAATTGAAAATTAAGGTAGCTTTGCTACTCAAGTTGATATCCATAAGGGAGTATGTTAAAAATTCAAACAAAATGTGTGCCCATACAAAGTCAGAATCTACAGTTTAACAAGATCCCTGGATGATTCCTATGCATATTGACATTTGAAGATTCAATTTTTAAAAAATCTAGTCTCATGGTATCATATTATAGATAGAAAACAGGATGGATAGAAAGAGAACAAAGAAAGAATACAAAAATTAAGCAATGAGGAAGAGAATTTTAAATGGATGATCAAAAAAAAAAAAGTGCTCAAAGGCATGCTTTTCTCCAAAGCCTTCTTAATTTTAGCCACTCTTCCCCTCCTTTGAAAGGCGCTTTCTTTGGTCCTCAACCTTCTAGCTATTTTATCTCTTTAAGGCAATGTGTTTCAACCATGCAGCAGGATCTTTTATTTAAAAAATTGCTTCTTCCCCTGGTCCAATTAAATAAAATTCTGTTGATGGGCCTGGGGCAAAAATCAGTAGTTTTAACAAGGTCTCCAGATGATTCTAATGTATGATCAAGATTCAGAGTCACCTTACCACTCCATGATGACTTTGCTGAAATTCAGTATCTGTTGAACCAGATAGCACTGGAATCTGTTGGATTCCTCAAAGGCAACACTATTAGTTTCTTTTTTCTTTTAGTGTCCCCTGTGCCAAAACATTATTATCAAAACCAAATCTATAAAGGAGCATGTTTTGGCTTACAGTTCCAGAGGGACAAGAGTCCATTATGGCAGGGAAAAAGCTTGATAGATCACATCTCAAACACACACAGGAAATACAGAGAAATAACTAATAGTGGGGTGAGGTTATAAGCCCTCAAACCTCTCCTCCAGTGTCATACTTCCTCTAGGAAGGCTGAATACCCTAAAGATGCTAAAAAAAAAAAAAAAAAAAAAAAAACCTACCCAAATACCACCACCAACTGAAGACCAAATGTTCAATACAAAAGCGTATGGAAGATATTTTTCATTCAAACCATCATGCCAACAGTGCTACATAATTCAGAGAGACTATATCCTGATCCTCAATATTCTATAGCAAAATCAAGTTTATTCTTTTTACAATGGTACATGAAAGAAAAAAATTATGTAAGCTCTATATAACATCAATTTCTAACACAGGATCAGGAAATAAATAGAAAATAATTCTAACTAAAAAATTTTTTGGAAAAAAAAAACCAAAATCACTCCCCAAGACCAAGATTTCCCCTTCTTGGCAGATTTCTTCCTGCCAGTAAGATACCTCCCACACTTATTCAGCAGGGTACTCATTATTAAAGGTTGCAACTTCCCCCCTTGGAGAATAGAAAATTGAGTTAGTAATCTAGTCTCAGTCACATTTAGCTATTGATTTATTTCATCTCCAAGACAGGTGCTGTGCTGAGAATTACAGCACTCGCTTTGTGGGTACTGAGGCGATTTCCCATCTCTCCTACAAGAGAGGCTATTTACTGGAAATTCAAAATTGCAATGTGCACCACTCATGGATAATTGGGTGATTAATGTAGAATAGGGCAGATTTGTATAGTAGGAGTACAATACAAGAGGACGATGCAACCCAGAGCTTCTTTAGAAAAGAAATATTGCTATTATAGATACAAAAGCAATGGGAAATGAGTTTGCCACTTTACCTGGTCAAACTGAAATTTGAGAGCCATGGTATCTTATAGGATACTCCCAAATGTAATTCACCCTAAAACTAGTATCTGTCAAGATTTACTCCAAAGAAAATTCAAAATTTGTACTTCTCTTACTTTCTCTTGAGATATAAATGCATTTCACAGTAAAGACAAGCTAAATCTTCAGGGGTACAACAGAAAGTCATAGCCTATAGAAATGTTATTGAAAATATTAATCTCTTCCCCAGGCAAGTACAACAAGAGCAGAAGAAAAATGATGAGATCTCTGAGTACAACCACTGCACTGTATTGCTTTTCTTGCCTATGGCTTATTTCTTTATATGCATCTGTTACTTTACTCGAAAGGAAGTTTTGCTCCAAAACACAGAGAAGTAAAAAAGAGCTAGGTAAGCACCAGGATGCATATCATTAAATATTTGTTGTATGTGTCTTTGTAAAATAGAAAGTTCTTAACCCAAATTGTGAGGTGACCCTTTGAGACTGTTGTAATAATTCCTCATTCTACTCTCAGCCCAAAGACAGTACAGAAATCACTAGCTCTATTGGAACAGGCCTGTCTGTAACCTCAATGAGTTGGTAGTTATATGCAGAAATATCACAAGTTCCAGTCCCCAGTAGGCTATGAACTGAGTTCAGGACCAGCCTAGACAACTTAGCCAGACTCTGTCTCAAAATAAAAATGCAGAAGGACATTTGATGTAATTCAGCAGTTGAGCATTCACTTAGCATATGTAAGACCATGAGTTCAATCCCAAATACAGCAAGAAAGGAAAGGTAATGTTAAAAATCAGATTCTAAGTGTATACATTTTTCTAAACATTTTACCTATATTGGTATACCATGTGAGGGTTAAATTGTATCCCCTCTTCAAAAGTCTACCTAGAATCCCAGAATGTGACCTTGAATATGATCTTATTTGGAAACAGGGTCTTTAAAGGTATAGTTAAAGGTTTTAAGTATGAATGAAGTACAATAATAAGTATTGTGAAAATGCCATAAGTAAATACATTTTGTATCTTAAATAAATATAAAAATATAAAGCTAACCCTTAACAGTAAAAAAGAAGAAATATATAAACATTTTAAAGAACATACATTGTTATCTTTAGGAAATATCTAAATCCAATGACTATTTTCCTTATAAAAAGTGGAGAGGATACACAGAGACACTGAGAAAAGCCATTTGAGGATGAAGCAGAGATTGAAATAATGAAAGAGCAGGCAAGGAACACTAAGGACCATAAGAACCTGATGATGTAGGGAATAATTTTATACTAGACTCTTCAGTGAGAGAGTTCTGCAAATCTGATGCCAGGCTTCTGGCAGCCAATACTGCAAAAGAAAGCATTTTTGTTGTTTAAAATATCAATTTTGTGGTAATTTGATAGGGCAGCACTAGGAAATCAGTGTAGTATTCAATGCAAAATACATTTATTAAGTAAGCACAGGTGTATCCTCACATTACTGGTAAGGAAACTGAAGCCAAAACACTATGTTCAAACAGAATTTTGAATATACCTATTTGATCCCAATGTTGTTCCCTCTCCAAAACTCCACACAGCTTGTCTAAGAGAAAATTCCTATAAGTTATCTTCTGAGTGAGTGTCACATACTTAAAATGCACACCAACCACCAGAGGCTCTTATTACAATGCAGCTGCTGAGTCCTAGGTCTGGAAGGCAGCTGAAATTCCACATATGTTCTCAGGTGACTCTGAGACTGCTGCTGTATGGACTGCACTGCAAGTCTCAGGGATCTAAATCAACACTCAGAAAAGGCTCTTATACTGGAGAATTTCAGCTTTGAGAGTCAAGCAGTATCTATATGCAAGCTGCTGTTCAGCTTTGCCATTTTAGTCTGATAATTGCCCTAGGCAGTGCAAAAATGGACATGGTTCAGTAAATACAATTATTTATATGTACTAAATTTAAAATTTTGTATTTAACATGTCACAAAATACTGTTCTTTGTTCAAATATTTTACGAATTAAAAATGTTTGAAAAATGGGGCTTGTGGTCCATTTCATGCAAGCTATTTGGTTGGTGGTTCGGTCTCAGTGAGCCCACAGGGCCCAGGTTAGATTACTCTTTAAGTCTTCTTGTTGTGTCTTTGACCCCTCCAGCTCCCTCAATTCTTCCTCCCACTCTTCCACAGCACTCCCCAAGCTCAGCCCATTGCTTGGCCTTGGGTTTCTGCATCTGTATCTATCAGCTGCCACATGAAGCCTCTCAGAAGACAGTTATGCTAGGCTCCTGTCTGCAAGCATAGCAGAGTATCATTAATAGTGACAGTAGTCTGCTCTCTCCCATGGCATGGGTCTCAAGCTGGGACAGTCATTGGTTTGCCATTCCCTCAATCTCTTTTCCATCTTTGCCCCTACTTGCAAGGACAGATCCCAGACTTTCTACCCATAAGTAGCAAATATGCAGCTTGTTCTTCATGTGAGGTCCCTAACAATAGGAGTAGGGGCTGTTTCTGAATCTGTTACCTACCACTGGGTCACTTCCCCCTATCTAGGCTGCCTTTTCAGTCCCCAGTATGAGAGGATGTGCTTAGTCCAGCTATGACTTAAGATATCAGGGTGGATTGGCACCAGTTGGGGGCCTCCCCTTCTCTGGGAGGAAGAAGAGGAGAATGGGAGGAAGGGGATTGTGGGTGGGACTGAAAGGAGATGGGAGAAGGAGAAGGGAGTTGGTATCTGGATATAAAGTGATTAAATCAACAAATAAACAAATAAATAAATGGAAAAACTTTAAAAAGAAAAAGAAAAAAGTGTCAGGGTGGACTTGGTCTGCAGTCTGTATTTTGCTTAAGCTCAGGAGGATGGTATTTGAGACACATCTAAGTGATACAGAAAATTGTTTGACTGGGAAGTAAAAGATACAGATTTCAAATTATATCTCTGTGTCATATTATCAAAGGAAATGGAGATTTAGGAAAATAAGCCAGAAATAGGAATTGATGCTAGGATTTAACCAATCCTTTTGTTAAAAAACAGTTGAATTCACATAATTTTGGAGCTTAACCTGTATACACCATTTTCTATATAAAGAATAGACACTTGAAACTAACATAATTATTCCAAAAAAATCTTCTGATGGTCAAAGGTACTTAATTCAAAATAATACTTGTCAGGGCTTTGGATGTAGCTTAGAGATATATGGTTTGCCTAGCACATGCAACACCTTTGGTATTAGCCACAAAATAAAAGAAAAAAAGGAAGAAGAAAGAAAGAATACTTTCTTCCTATGAAGTTAATTTTGATTAATATTCCCTTTAGTAAAGCTACTAAAATGGCCCAGGAGACATTTGTCCCACATTTATCAATTGTTCAACTCTAACCTCTAATTTGAAAATAAAAAGTTATCTATTCATTGCAATATGCAAGATGACACCTGGATCACAGAGAAAAAAAGATCTTATTCTCAAGTTTCTACTGCAGAGAGGAGAAGCAATTTTCTTCTAAATAAAACACTGAGTTACTGTTCAAAATACCTGTGTTCTATTCTGCTCAATATGCATCTCTGGAGCACTTACCATATGTAAGGCATTGTAGGAAACCTCATCCATAACAATGGATTCACTGTCAGAAGCTTGTGCCCCTTACTTCTAAGGATCCTGACTTTAGGATGAGACATATACCAAAAGTAACTACAATATAACAGAGGGGACATTGCAAAGGTAATTAAACATAGGATTCATCAACAAGGATAAAAACAAATAATTAATTGTAGGTGAGGCCAATGTCTGGAATAACAATGCTCAAGCAGGTTCTGAACAATAATATAATAGCTACCACTCCTATACAGTGTTTATTGTGTGCTTGATGTTAGTTCATATTAACCCACTTAAACCCAATCAGAAGTGGGACTCTGAGAAACCCCTTAGCTTCTGCTACTAGTGTAAAGACTCATAAATTAAAAGACCATGAATCAGTCAGATTAAAGTAGGCACACCCAAACCCTCAGAAAGGCCAATGTGGGATGTGGCAGATATGTAGACAAATGGAAACTGAAAATGTCAGAAATGGTATGCAAAGAGAAGCAAAGATAAAGAGATAGCATGAACAAGATAGATAAAAGAAGAAAGATTGATTAAATAGCCATTGCCAAGTTTTTCGTCCAGATTTCTATGGTGTCAGTTCAAGCACCTATAGATGGAACTCTTAGCTTGTTTTGTTGGCACTCTCTATATAAGGTCTATATATCTAATGCCATCCCTTCTAATCAGCTTATTGGGCCAAGATTAGTCACGTGTTCCAACTTACAATAGCAAAATCCAGCTTCATGTGTGTATGTTTGTGTGTGTTTACATGTATATGTGCTAATGATGTGTGCATGTCTGTGTGCATGTGTGTGCATGTGTGTGCATGTGAGAGCGTAGAGGCCAGCCAGAGGGTGAGGTTAGGTGATATGCTTTATCACTTTCCACCTTATTGCTCTGAGAAAAATTTTCTCTTGGAACCTGAGGCTCAGCTGGCATCCACCACACACTAGTAAGTTTTCTCTGTGCCTCACAGCACTGGGATTACTGGCTCATGTAAGCTTTTATGTAGGTACTAGTTTCATTCTTGAGTGGGAAGTTTTCTAATCCACTGAAACATTTCTTTGATCTCAGTTTTCTTATCCACAACCATTTGTTCTCAAAGATTTTCAACACGTTGGATGCCAGGAAAATGAAAGAGCTTGGACAATGTGGGTCAGGAGAAAGTCCTAAGGAGAGGAGAAAAGCACAGAAGAAGAAGAAAACAAGGAATTTCCGAAATTTGTGGACAAATGGATTGAACTAGAAATTATCATAATGAGTGAGTTCACACAGAAGCAAAAAGAGCTAAATGGTATATACTCACTTATATCGAGACACTAGTCCAAGGTGTACGTCCCCATGAAAAACTGTACCTTCCAGGAAAGTGGGTCAGAGGGGAGGACACCCAAGGAAAATATAGGCAGTAAACTTTGAACCCCTACCCAGACTAGCCGATGGACAAGACATTCTCCACCGTTAAGTGGAGAAGGAGATCTGACTTTCACACAAACTCTGGTGCCCCATATTTGACCATGTCCCTTGGATGGAGATGCCTGGTGACACTCAGAGGAAGGATAATAGGTCACCAAGGAGAGACTTGATACCCTATGAGCATATACAGGGGGAGGAGGTCCTCCTCAGTCACAGACATAGGGGAGGGGAGGGGAGTAGGGGGGCAAGTGGGAGGAAGGGAGGAATGGGAGGATACAAGGGATGGGCTAACAACGGAGATGTAATATGAATAAATAAATAAATAAATAAAAAAGAAGAAGTAGGGAGAGGAGGAGGCAGCCACAAAAGAAAGTGACATTAAAATAAATTAAAACAAGGTCTCTAAAGGTCTTTTGAGACTCTACTTTTGGGTACTCTCTTCTTGTATTCTGTAAGATACCTCAGATAGCTTAATAATAAATTCCTAGTTTGGGGTTTGTTGTATATTAAGTGGACATTTTAGTTTGAGTTAGCTCCAAACAAAATAATTTCCCTTGTGACCAAAAGAATAATGTGGACAATGACTTTACAGAAGCATATTTTCAATGTACAAGCCTACTCTGCATTTAATACTTTTTTCACTCACAGAAGTACATTCTGACCTTGATAAGCTATGAGAAAAATATGATTTAGTTCACAGAATATTAAAATATTAAGTAATAAGATTTAAAGCACCTTGGACATTTTTCTGCTTGTACTGTGTACTATATGTTTAGATACTTATTATATGTTTGAACTTAATGTTCAGAAGTTTAACAATCATAAGATATTAAGACAAGTAAGATTTAGTCGTATCTTAAAGACTGCATTTTGTGTAAAATTCAACTGAGTAGGCTAGATTCAACCAGATGATATCTCCTCTTTCCCATGTAATTACTCTATTGAAATAATACCCAATTGCCACTTGATGAGCAGTTCTCCAGATAGAAGAGGGATATTTTATATATGGTAGTATTTCTAACAAGCTCTCGTTCAGTCACACATAATAATATAGAGAAAAATAACAGAAAAAATGGAAATTTTGATCTGAAACTGATATTCAATCATATTAAAATATAATTAGGCCTGCTGAAAGTTGGGGGGCCTTCGTTTATCTCAGTTTTCCTTCCATTAAAGACAATTTTAAACATTAGAAGATCTTGGATATAAAAGTACTTTGTGTTTTCAATATTATGAAAATATGTACAATTACAGAAATGAAAGAAATTGACATTTATTGACTACTTTGCTAACTCATTTATTCTATAAAACAATCTCAGTTGAGGATTATTTTTAACTTTCATTTTACAAATGAAAAAAATGAAAGCTTGTGGGGAATTAAATTGTGCAAAACATTTTAAAGTGTCTGTTTTGTAACATTAACAACTTATTCTTTGTCTCAATATTCAAATTAACTTAGCATCTTCTTTGAAAGTACTTTCAAGAACCCTCAAATACAAGGATTCAATGGACTGTATACATACTCCATGATAAAATAAATGGAGGATTCAGACTAATTCCCTGTGCCAAACATGCCCTTCCTTGTGATTCCAGTTTTGAGTATTGACTTAGCTTAGTTAAGAACTTGTTGATTTTACTGCAGGTGAGCACGGCAATGACTTTTGGTTCTTAAAAGAGCAGATAATGAAAATGGTGCCATATGACAGCACATAAACCTACAGATAAACCATAGCTATAGTGTAGTGAACTGTACTACTACAAAGGGCTCCAGCAGAAGTAACAAGCATGGATAGAAATCCAGCCATAACTCTGCTCTGCACAATGGAATAGTGGCATCTCTCACAGGACATATTTCTTTGCCAGTGTGCTCAAGGACATTCAAAAAAGCAAAGTTTCCCTTGGGCTGCATGAACACAGGAGGGGTGGCTTTTATTGGTTCATAAAAGGCTCTATTAACTAGTACATACCTCCTTCTCTTAAGATAAATCTTAATGTCAGGAAAAAACAATTATTGAATGGGGGAATATTACTTTGTATGTCCCATATCTTTTAGATGTCTCAAGATTTAAAAGCTCCTTTGAGAGACACAGCAATGCATATTTGTAAGTCAACTGCATGTTAAACCAGCCAAAATCTCCAGAAAACTGAGAGCAAAGGAAGGGGTAATTATTTCTCTTCCCTGCCCCCTCCTTCAGGAAATAGTCAGCATGTGCAGGAGAGGCAGGGGTGTGAAAATAGTAGTTCAGACTTTTCTGTGAATTTCTGAACAAATATCTTAACCCTAAGTATAGTGCATATAATGAATCTAGAGTTTTTCTTTGATTGGGATTTTGAGGAAGTAGATGTATTATTTAAAACAGTTCTCAGGCCAGGAGAGATGGCTCAGCAGTTAAGAGAATTGGCTCTTCTTTCAAAGGACCCAGGTTCAATTCCCAGCACTCACATGGAAGATCCAGACGATATGGCACGCTTACACATACATGCAGGCAAAACAACAATGATAATGATAATAATAATGATAGTAATAATAATAATAATAATAATAATAATAATAATAATAATAATAATAATAATAATAAAATAATAACTTAGTTCTCAATATGGTGCTGTATTTTTACTGACTTTAAGAAGGGGGATGGGCTTATGACCAGGACGTAGAGTAAATAAATAAATTAATACTAAAAAAGAAATACAGGCAAAAAGAGAGGATTAAATAATAAATAAATAGACAAATAGAGAAAGAGAGAAAGAAAGAAGGGGAGAACTTAAATTGATTTTCATCCACACTCTACCTATTCTAGAGTTAGTTATTAGCTACAATTTGGAATTTATACTTTTCAAGGGCTTCTATTACTCCCATTGTAAGAACACTGAATCACTGTGCACAGCTTTGGACAAACAGTGTGATTTATTCTGAATGGTTGTTTTGAAATTCTAGTAGATGTGTGGCAAAGGATGCCGAAGTGCCAAACCTAACAGAAATCTTGAACCCTAAGTCAATAATGAACTTCTCTAATAGATACCATTCATATATGATTTTAAATTTTCATATTGGAAGAACTTAATGTCTTTCTCAGTCTATGGGGTGGGCACTTTTGAAATATTTTGTTGAGTTCAAAATATCTCACCATGTACATTATTTATTTGTTGATCTTTACTTTATGCAAATAGAAATAGGGTAAAAGGCCAGAAAGAATATAACAAAATATTGATTTGATTTCTCTGGATGAAGTGACTCTTGTCTAGTTTTTCTTTTCTTTTTTCATTTTTTAAATTAATTTTCCATTAATTAATTTATTTATTTTAAATTCCCATCACAGCTTCGCCCTTTTTCTTCTTTTTCTAGTTCCTCCCTCTCACCTCTGGTAACCAGGCAAGATTTCCAAAAGGAAGTTTTCAACCACAAATTTTCTTTTCTTTTCTCTTTTTTCATCAACCTGTATTTCACATATTTTTTATTTTTATGATTTATTTAATCACTTTACAGCCTGCTCCCAGCCTCCTCTCTTCTCTTCTCCCAGTTCTACCCTTATACCCTGCTACCCCTACTCACCTCTCTCCTTCTTCGAGAAGGGAAGACCTCTAAGAGATACAAACTCACCTTAGCACCTCAGGTCACAGCAGGACTAAGAGAATCCTCTCCCACTGAGACCTGAGAAGGCATCCCAGCTAGGGGAAAGGGTTCCAGAGGCAGGCAATCGAGTCAGAGACAGTCTCTACTCTCACCTTTAGGAGACCCATATGTTGACCAAGCTGCACATCTGCTACCTATGTGTAGGAGGTCTAGGTCTCACATACGCATGTTCTTTGGTTGGTAGTTCAGTCTTAGTATGTCCCCATGGGTCCAAGTTATTTTTGTAGGTCTTTTTGTGCTGTCCTTGATCCTTCCAGCTCCCTCTATTCTTCCATACTTTCTCAAACTCTCCAAGCTCACCTATTTTTTGCCTGTGTGTCTCTGCATCTGTTTCCATCAGCTGATGGATAAAGCCTCTCAGAAGAAAGTTATGCTAGGTTTCTATCTGCAAGCATAGTAGTGTATTATTAATTGTCACAGAAGTTAGTTCTCTCCCATTGGGTGGCTTTACCAGCTCTACATCTGACAGAGGGCTAATATCTAAAATATATAAAGAACTCAAAACTTTAAACACGGACAAAATAACCAAATAAAAATGGAGTACAGAGCTAAATAGACAGCTCTCAACAAAGGATTCTCTAATGGTTAAAAATGTATAACAAATCAAAGTAAATGAGATAAAAATGGAAAGTCATAACATTGCTGTGCTATAGAACCATAGACAAGCTCTTGATAATTGGGGATTAGCAAAGGGTATAGTGTATATAGTGGGTAGTAATTCTAAGCCTCAAAATTGTACTCTTAATATTATGAAATTTATGATTGCCAAAATTATTAATAAAACATTTCCTTCACCTTTCAAAAAAACACTTAAAGAAAAGTTCAACATCATTAGTTATCAGCGAAATGCAAATCAAAATGACTCTGAGATTCCATTTTACACCCATTAGAATGGCTTAAATAAAAAACTCAAATGATAGCACATGCTGATAAGGATGTAGAACAAAGGGAACACTCTACCATTGCTAGTGGAAGTGTAAATTTGTACTACTGTGGAAATCAACCTGGAAGTTTCTCAGAAAATTGAGAATAGCGCTACCTCAAGACCCAGTTATACCATTCTTGAGCATGTACCTGAAATATGCTCTACCATAGAATGTTTGCTCAGCTATGTTCATAGCAGCTTTATTCATTATATCCAGAATCTGGAAACAACGTAGATGTCTCTCAACTGAAAAATGGATAAAGAAATATGTTACATTTACACAATGGAATACTACTCAGCTATTTTAAAAAACGATGAAATTTGAAGGCAAATGGATGGAACTCGAAAAGATCATCCTGAGTGTAGTAACCCTGACTCAGAAAACTGTGCATGGTATAAATGGATAGTAACCATAAAGTACAGAATAGCCATGTTACAAAGAAGCCAAGGAGGACCCAAGGGAGGATGCTTGAATCTCACAGAGGAATTAAAATAGATATCTGAAGTAGATGGAGGGAAGGAACTAGATCAGAGAGGGTTGGGGAAGGTAATGGGGTGGGGATCAGGCATGGGGAGAGGGAGGAAAACAGCAGTCGGTTGGGGGCATCCTCTGGGACAGGGGAGGTTCCCAAAAGTCTATGGGGATGGCTTTAGCTGAAACTCTTATCAGTGGGGGCTAAGGAGCCTGAAGCTGCCATCTCCTGTAGCCAGGTGTGACTTCCAATGGCAGAAGGGAGACACCAACCTACCCATAACATCTTTGATCCAAAATTTGCCTTGCTTCTAAGTAGTGTAGGGATTTAGATGGAACAAAATGTGAGGGGATGGCAAATAAATGATTGGTCCAATTTGAGACTTACCCCATACTTTCTAAAAATATGCAAGTACTGCTTTATAGTGGATACCTTTTTCTTCATTTTATTGATTCTTTATGAATTTCATATCATGCACCTAGCCCCACTAATCTCCCCTTCCCTTTTAATCTACCCTCTGTTCTTGTAACTTTCCCCTCCAAAAAATTAAAATAAAATAACTGTACAAACAAGCAAACATCTCATTGTGGAAACTATTGTGTGTCACAGTATGTCACATAGTGTACCCTTGTGTCCACACATCTTTACTTGAAAATGTTCACTGCAATGAGTCACTGATCTAGTTCTAGGGCTCTGTCTTCTGCTATACTATACTGTAACCTCACATGAACCCATCTTGAATATCCTGTTGTCACTTTGTGTCATGGAGATCCTGTAACTTTGGATATGCAGGACTGACCCCTTCACATGCTCCAGCAGTCCATGGATAATTTAAATGTTGGGGTGGGCCAGCTTAAGGTCCTAGATCTGGGTCTGGATGGTATCTGAGATGGTCAGCCCACAATCCTACCAACACTTCCCTGGCTAGTTCACTCAATGGTACAGCCTGCAAGAGGCTGAGCCAGTTCTCCCACTCTCATGCCCTTGGGGCTGGTTCACCCCTGCTTTTATCACCAGGGCCAGCTCTACAGTGCTGCCCAAGCAAGGTGCAGAGCCTGTTCTCCTGAGTGCTTCAGCTTGTAAGGAACAGGCCCAGCTCTCCTCCTTTCACGACCTTGTGATCAGCTCTCATGCTTGCTACAGGCAGTTAAGGACGATAGGGGAGGGAATGTCTCCCTTCCTCACACCACCATAGGGCAGATGAGGGGAGAGACCAGCTCACCTGTACCTCTACTGACAGGTCCAGCTCTATTATGTTAATCTCAGCACTCAGAGAGACAGAGGAAGGTAGATCTCTGTGAGTTTGAGGCCAGCCTGGTCTACAGAGTAAGTTCCAGGACAGCCAAGGCCACACAAAGAAACCCTGTCTTAAAAAGAAAATGAAATCAAATAGCCCAATTAAAAAATGTGGTACAGATCAATAAATAATTCTCAAAGAGGAAACTTAAATGTCTGAGAAACACTTAAAGAAATGTTGAACATCATTTCCTGTCAGAGAAATGCAAATCAAAATGTGGAGACTTCCTTTTATAGCTGTGAGAAGAGATAAGTTCAATAAAGCAAGTGACAACTCATGCTGGTGAAGATATGAATCAAAGGAAGGTGGTGGGAGTACATACTTGTACAGCTACTATGGAAGTCAGTGTGGCAGCTCCTTAGGAAGTGGAAATTGATCTACTTCAAGATCTAGCGATACCACTCTTGGGTATATAACCAAAGGAAGCTTTGTCCTAGCAAAGAAACACTTGTTCAACCATGTACATTGCTGCTTTATTCATAATAGCTAGAAAATGGAAATAGTCTAGTTGTCCTGCAATAGAAAAATGGATTAAAAAAGTGATACTTTTATACCATGGAGAATATTATTACTCAACCATTAAAAAGTAAAATGGTGAAATCTGCAGGTAAGTGATGGAACTGAAAAGAATTCATCCTGAGTGAGATAACCCAGAAAGATAAATGTGGCATGTATTTGCTATATGTAGTTATTATATGTTAAGCCAATGATAACCAAGATATAGTCTGCAGAACCACAGAGGGAAGGTATAGAGTAAGTTTCTAATGGGGAACTTTTTAGGAAAGTAAAATAGAATAGATAGTTATATATGCATGGGTGGGATGCATGAGATCAAATGAAGAGTGGAAGGGAAGAGGGGCATAATTGAAGGAATATGGAAAGAGGGAGCTAAAATTAAGGAACATTTGAAGGCTAGTATAAAAACATAATACAGTAAAAGCTTCCGTGTGTGTGCGTGTGTGTGTGTGTGTGTGTGTGAAATCTAAATAATATTGCTAAATAATGTGTGAGACACAGCCCCAATGGGACATCTGTTGTTATCAAATGCGCTTTCCAGTAAAAGAAATGGGTCACATCTAATTGAGTTTTTGGCCAATGAGTTCCCATGGTTATATCCGAACAACCCAGACTGTTGCCAATAGCAAAAGTTGCTTTTCCTCAACTGATATCATGGCTCCATAGCTGAAGACAACACCTACATAACTCAATGAACATGAAGAAGCTGATATGGTGCTTATATAGAGCATTCAGCACTGTGTTTTAGCATCTTTGGTACAGGAAGGTACTCTGCACACCACACACAAAAAAACAAACAAACCAACAACAACAAAAAACCTAAGCACCAAACAACAAAACCTTTTATCTACAATGATGTCCTGCCTGCACAATATGCTAGGGAAATGGTACACAAAGCTAGTGGGAGTAACCAAGAAATATCTTATTTAACTGAAGGCCCAATTCCACAGGATGGAATCCATACCTGATACTGTTTGAGTGGCCAAGAACATGAGACTAGATAGCCCATGTTCCTATGTCAAAATCAAATACAACTTTTCGAAAACAAAAATAAAAACAAAAAAATGCAGCAATAGAATGCTATACTCATAGATCATGATTTTTCCCAGTCATCATTAAAGAGGATTCCTCCTGCAACAGATGAGAATAAGTACAGAGATCCACAGACAGACATTATTAAGAGAGTGGGAGACCTTGGAACCCTCACCTGTGAAAAGGATATCTCCATCAAATTCCTCTTGAAGGGCTCAGGAAGGGGACGCATGTGCTTTATGGCTTCCAGTTTAGTGTTTTTATGAGGTTATTTAGTGAGTAAAGGAGTGGGGGTCTCTTTCTTAGGCCTTCTTTTGGGCTCTTTTCCTTCTGTTTGTTTTGTCAAATTCTGATGTTAGTTTTATTTTATATTATATTATTTTATATTATTACAAAAAAGCCAGTTATCGATATGTGATATAAATATATGTGTTATAAATCTTCACACAAATAAATACCTACACATGCTTAATAGCACTCATATAGTATTATCTGGTATAAGGCATATAAGTTATTATATAGGTTATAAATTATGTATTATGATATACTCTAATTTTTATATATACAGTCTTGTCCTTGGAAACACATTCAAATCCACATCTTCTTGTGGAATTAATGATTAAAACAGTTATCTGTCATCAAAGGGGAAAAAAACTTCAGAATCTACTTCTAGATTCAGGTCCTCTGACCTTAGGAATCAGAAAGCAATCTAAAATCTGTCTGCTATTAGACTTAATAAGTTAGAAGAAATGTAAACATATGATTGGAAAACTGGGGGTATATCTCTGTAGGTAAATCACCTATTTAGCACCCTGAAATCCTAAATTAAATCCCAAGTTTTCAAAACAACAACAAAAGAAAGCCAAAAGAAAAAGTCCCAAATAAAGACAGGCTGATAGCACAGTTTAGGGTGCAGTATGTCCCTGTGGCTATATCAATGTCTTAGATCTCAGAATCTGGGTACTTTGCATTTTATTTGCCAACAAAAAGAGAGAAAAAAGTCAAATAATAGCCCTCTCATAAAGTAGTGCTCTTTAAGACACAAGGCAGAATGTGTTCCCTACTTTTGAAACAAAGTAAGCAGCTTATATCTGGACGGTCTTCTTCTCCCCATTTCACTGGCTATTTCAGTCAATTGAAGGTCAGGAGCAGGCGGGGATACATAGCTTTTTCTGTGAATCCAGGACAGCCAACACATATTCTTGCTGAGAAGAACTGGGACCTCTCACCCCTGGGAAGACAGTTTTCATGATGAGATCATTTGTCACATTAGGAGCCATTATTTGGGAGAGGAGGTCTTCAGACTCATCTTGAAAAAATTCTGCTTCTGAATATTATACATGGAAGACTTCAGTGCCTTGGATAGCCATGACACCACCTATGGGAAGAAGTTTGTCTTGGTGAGTGGGAAAAAGGGGGTTCTGTGAGTGGAGCTACATAGCTTTGTTTGTAAGCCTGCTATGTATTTTTCAAACACTTGTTCAATTTGGTCTTTTTTTAATGCCCTTATTATCTGAATTCTCGATTGTCCCTCAGAGCAGAGTTCTCTAATTTTATGTAATTTCATGACTAATATATTTAGAAACATTGTTTTATACTCCCCCTATACTTTATATTCAGTTCTCCTACTACCTAAATGCTAAGCTATTCACGAACTCACAGTTTAATAAGAAAACAAAAACAAACAAACCCCCACACAACTTGTACTTTTCACGTTTTGAAGTTTTCTATCAGATATAGATTTTTTTGTGTGTGTGTTCTGGCACAGCAGAGGACTTACAAACGGAGGCAGAATACAGAGGGATAGAGACGGATCCAAGTTTGATCCCTGAGCTACACAGGGAAATCTTGTTTAAGGAAAACCAAACCAAACTACACTAAAATCAACAACAGCAACCCCCCCCCCCCCGCCCCAAAAGAAACTGCGCATGGTGTTATGGTGGGTAAGTTTATGACTGTAATTCCTATATTGAGATGTTTAGAGCATCAGAATTAGATGTTCAATTTTAACCTGCGCTGAAGAGAAATTTTGTCTTGTTTTAAACATTTAAAAATAAACCGGTCACAAGGGCAGACAGTGTGGAGGTGTATACATGCACAATATCAATATTCTGAGGGAGAGAAAGGAAAGGTTTTCAGATGGCAAGTTTAAGTACGGCTTAGGACAAATAAAGTGATGTTGCCTTAAAAAAATAGTACGGCGCCTTAGTGGGAACGGTGTTGGCACGGGACTGTAATCCTAGCCTAGCGAGACGGAAATAGGTGGAGGGAGCAAATATCGCGAGATTTGAGTCTTATCTCGGCTGGAGAGAGAAAATTCCTTAAAAGGAAAAAAAAGCGGTAAACCCCGTCCTAAGATGGCGGCAGCCTAACACTGATTGGTGGAGACACGACATCACAAGTATCGCGAGATTGAGGGTTGTTCCCGGGCTATATATAGAGAAGCTCTTTCTAGCGTTTTCTCAGAAAAGCCGGCCGGTGGAGGAGTGAGGAGGTGCGGGGCTTGTTGGCAGTTTTCCCGTAGTTCCAGCCTTACGAAGTTGAAGCTCGAGGAGATGAGAACTGTGAGTTTGCTTTTCTTGACATATGTAGAGAGACCTTGTCTCAAAAATACTTAAAAGCAAAAGCGGGCTTTGGTGGGCGTCTGTGTGGTTGGGGCAGGATTGTAATGGTGGCCGTGAGATAAAGAGGTCTGAGGAGAGTCCGAGGCTTATCAACTTTAGTTTACCCAATCTGGGTAAGATAGAGAAACCCGCTGTCTGTCTGTCTCTTTCTCTCTCTCTCTGTGTCTCTCTCTCTCTTTCCCTCCCTCCCTCCTTCCCTCTCCCTCGTCGTCCCCCCCCCGTCCCCTTCCCGCCTCCCTCTTCCCCCTCCCTCTTTAAAACAAACAGACAAACAAAAAAACCCTAAGTGTCTGGCATAGTGGCATGGCTGGCAGTTTATTTGGTGTCACAGTCATGTAATGTCAGTATTGCGAACTAGAGAAGGCACGAGGTTTTGAGGTAAGTCTGAGCCCAGTCTGGGACTCAGACGGAGGTGGGGGGGGAGAGTGAGGGGGAAGTGATGAGCGAAGAGGTAAAGAGGGAGGAAGGGAGGGGGAAGGAAGAATAGAAGGGACGCAGGAGGAGAGAAACAAGAAAGAAAATCTGGCATGGTGTTTGGCAATATGGTGAGCAGTTAGTTGGTTGGCATACTTGATTGTATTATTAGAACGGGAGAGGGAGGGAGGGGTAGGGGAGGGAAAGACTGAAGGAGGCAGAAGGGAGGGGCTTGAAGACACACCATTAGGGAGATAGTGAGTTTGAGTCCAGCCTGAGATATGTAGAGACACTTTGTTCCTGCCTCCCCCAAAGTAAACAGTGACTCTCAGCACTCAGGAGGCAGAGGCAGGCGGATCGCTGTGAGTTCAAGGCCAGCCGGTCTACAAAGTGAGTCCAGTCCCAGCATTATAATGTGTAGTTAACACATGTAAACCTCACTGAGAAAATATTTTATTTCTTTTTATTTTCTAGATTTCTTGGTTTTTGAGAGAGGATCAAATATAATTTCTGACACCCTGTGCCAAGTACATGGTAGGTATACTCATTTTTGTTAAATATACCATCAGCCAATTGTGGAAGGATTGCATTTACTAATCTTTGCCTGACAAATAGAATCCATTTTCGTTTTATTTTATTTATTTATTTATTGTTTGTTTGGTGAGACAGGATTTCTCTGTAGCCTTGGCTGTCCTGGACTCGATTTGGAGATCAGGCTGGCCATGAACTCACAGTGATCCGCCTACCTCTGCCTCCCAAGTGTTGGGATTAAAGGTGTGCATCACCACCACCTGGCCATTTTGATTTTGTTAACCATTTCTCATTTACTTATTGACCAAAGAAGTTTTGCTTAAAAACACCTCCCTTTTGAATTATTATAATTTAATCTATAATCTTTGTAAATTTGCAATGGAAGATAAAACTCTGTTCTCAGTTTCAGTTTAAAGTTTAATGTGTTAAATATTTTTTAGAAAAAGAATTTTACACTGCTGATTATATTGCTAGTGAGATATGGACAGTAAAGACCTAATTTTGCCAATTTTCTGGTTTTGTTTCTTTCTATCTCTGTAGTTTTTAGTTCATAATAGTTACTATTAGGTAATAAACATTCTTGTGTGTTTGTTTACATGTGTGCAGGTACAGGTTCACTTGTACACATCCATAGGCCAGAATTAAACCTCAAGTGTGGTTCCATAGGAACTTAGCACTATGTTTTTTTGTGACACGGCCTTTTACTGAGACCTAGCTCTCACTGAGTAAGCTAGGCTATCTAGCACTCAAAAAACAGGGATTCTCCTATTTCTGTCTCCCCAGGGTTTTTGGGCTAGCAAATTTTCACCAACATTCCCTGGATTTTTTATGTGGGTTTTGAGGATTGAACTTTACAAACTGAACTATCTACCCAGTATGATAATAAAATTTCCTGAGTGTTACAAAATCATTCTTCATTTGGTGAGTTAACACTAAAATTGTTCTTTTGTCTTTGTGTGTCTTGGAGCTTGGATTTTTCTATGCTGATCTGAGGATACTATGCTGTCTGTCTTCTGATTGCAATTTTTTTTCCACTCTCCTTACTTTTGTTTGCCTTGTAAAACTTTCTTCCTTCCTTTGTACTTATAAAATTTTGGAGCATTGTTGAATAAAATTCCTTTTTGTGATTTTTTTAATATTAAAAAGAATTGGGTTTTGTTCTGTGAATAAATTTTGAAAGTATTTTATATAAGATCAGCCCCATTTCCTTTAGTTTATATAAAGCTTATGTTTTCAGTGCTGTCTTAGTCTTTCATGCCTATATTATGTTATATTTGCTTTATATATCTGTAAGTTGTATAGTCTCCATTCCTTACACATACACACACCCATGCACAAACAGAAAAGTTTGCTTTTTAAAATTTTAATACTTTGTATTTGTGCCACTGTAAATAATAATACTCTTTTGTGTTTTCATAAATATTAGTTACTTCTTTCATTGCTGCAACCAAATACCTGACAAAAATCAAAATAAGGAAATAGATATTGAATTGTTGGGAAAAATATAGTTCTACCTGGCAGAGAAAACATGGCAGCAGGAGCATTCACAACATGAAGAGTCATATTGCAACTGGAATCAGTAAGCATAGAAAGGTCATATTGTGTCTATTATATTGTTTTCTGGTTCTTTAGTTTTAGTTTTGGTGTCTTCGAGCATGTGATGCATGTGTATACGGTAGTGCATTTATTGCATGGGTACATGAGCCCATGTATACACATGCAGAGGTCAGTGGAAGTACCTTCATTTATCACTCTGAACTTTCCCTTTTCCTTCATATAGGGGTTCTCATTGAAATAGAGTAGAAGGCCACTGCTCTAGCTAGGCTGGCTGATGAACAAACTCCTGGCATCTACCTATCTCTGTTCCCATTACGAGATTACAGGTATGTACAGTCATGCCTTGTATTTTATGTGGGTGGTATGGATTTGAACTGATAATGTCTTAATGCGAGAGCACCAAGTGTGTATTCCCACTGAACCATCTTCTCATTCCCATGCTTTCTACTTTTTAAAATTCACATTGGGACCTCAAGGCCCTAGAATGGGGCCATTTACATTAGAATAGATCCTCCTTACTTGGTTTCTGTGAAAATGCCTTTATGGACATGCCTAGAGCTTTGTGTTGTAGGAAACTCCAAATTCAGTTTAATTTATAAATTTGTGCCTTTTATTTATGGTTTTTTCTTTTCTTAAAAATGTAAAGTTAGCTGTATCGGTGTGTAAATATATGCAGTTGAACACGGGTGCCTTCAGAGTCATCAGAGGGCATCAGATACCCTGGAGATTGAGGAATAGACATCTGTGAGCAATCTGACATAGAAACCAAACTCTGATCCATTCTAAAAGGAGTACTCATTCTCAACCACTGATCCATCTACCTACATTCAATTTTAAGGTATTATTTTTTGTTATTTAACTTTGATCTATTGTCTTCTCACTCATAGAGATCTGCCTGCATCTACCTCCTGCGTGCTGACATTAAAGGCTTACGTGAGTCATTTCTTTATAAGGGTTTCCCAGTATACACCACAAAATTCTAAAAGATTCTAAAAGAACTATAGCAGTTTCTCCAGATTTGTTTATCCTTTTTGTGTTCCTAGATGTTTGGTTTTTAAATATTTATATTCCATATTTTTATTTACCTATCCATATTCATACCTTGTTCCTTCCCTGCCTACTTTTTAACCATTAGGCCCTTTGCTAAAGTTTTTCATGTAGTTTTATATATCTCTTCCAGCATCTTCTCTTATTCCTCTTATTTTTCTCCCTTATAGTACTTCTGTCTATTCTTCCTAAGCCTTTACTTACCTAACTCTCTTCTCCCTCCCCCATTTTCTCTTTGTTTTCCCCTGTTGTATCTTATATTTCAATTCTCCCTCTCCATCCTCCAACTTTTTTCCTTTTCCTTCCATTTTCCTCCCTTTCATTTTTTTACTCCTTTCTCTCTGTTCTTCCTCTCCTTCCAACTCCTCTCCCCTTTCTCACTTCTCTATTGGTTCCCTCTCTCTTTCTGTGTCCTTATTTTCTCTCTCTCCTTTCATCTTCCTCTGCACCTCCCTTGCCCTTAAAATCTGTACATGCTTCAGAACCCTCCTCAGCTGTCACCTTCCTTCTGTCTCAAATCTCTAGCCAATCTAACCAAACTAGCTAGAAAAGGCACACTAAAATAATAGTACCAGAATAAACTGATATGTGGAGGAAAAGGTAAAGGAATAGGAAAGGAAGGAAAGAAAAAAAGGGAGAAGGGGTAGAGAAAAAAGAGAAAAAGAGGAAGGGGCAGGAGCAAAGTGAGGAAGAAACAGAGGGGAGATTGAAGGGAAATGGAGAGCAGAAGTAGAAGAGGAGGAAACAGTGAGGAAGAAAATAGAAGATGAAGGGAAATGGAGAGGGAGGGAAAGGAAGAGCAGAATGGTGGATATGGAAAGGAAAAGGAGAAGGCAGCAGAGGGAGGCAGAAAAGATAAATGAGGGTGATGAGAAGGAATGGAGGAAAAAGTTGAGAAAAGATAGGACAAGGATGGGAGGGCAGGGGAAACAGGCCAAGGATGAGAGTGGGTGGGAGGGCAAGGAGATAATTAATGGAGAGAAGTAAAAATAGAGACAATGAGAGTAGAAGTAGGAGAGCAGGAAGAATGACAGCAGACTGAGGAGAGAATTCAGAAGAAATAAAGAGTTATGGGTACAAGGAAGTAGAGAATAAAGAGTGAGGAAAGAAAGGAAGAGGAAAGTGATAGGAAAAAGGGGGCAGCTAAAGGAGACTGGGAAAGCGAAGAGAGAATGAAGGAGGGGGAGAAAAGATGAGAACACGATAAGGAAAAGGAAGGGAGAGGACAGTAAGGAGATGAAGAGTGGTGAGGAAAGAATGGAGAAAGGCAAGAACAGTAGGTGGGAAGGGAAGTGAGAGGTAGAAGGATTGGATATGAAGAGAGGTGAAGGGGAAAGGAGAGAAAGACGGAGAAGAGACAGAGAAGTAGAATGGTTCATGGAATAGGAGAGGGGGAAGGTAAGAGTACTCAGAAGATGGAAATTAAAAACGGGAAAAGAGGAACAGGGACAGGATAGCAAATGGAGGAGAGAGAGTAAAGACTACGAGTTGGAAGGAAAGGGAAAAGGATGAAGAGAGTAGAGATGAGTGAGTAGAGATGAAGAGAAGTAGAAAGGTAAAGAGAAAAGAAAAGGAAAACAAAAGGGCTGTGTAGGAAGATGAAACAGGATAGTGTTAGAAGAGGAAGGAAGAGGGGGAGTAGTGGAAAAGGAGAGGTGGGTAGAGGGATTTGAAAATCATGGTTATCCTTTTATAAGTGAGTGTTTTATAGGTCCTTTTGTATTGTTCAGGTTTGATTCTCTCAGTATCATCTCAGTATTCTCTGGTGCTGTAGTGGTTATGATTTAAAACTCATTCTTTGTTCTTTCTTTCTGACTAATGATTTAGGGCCTAGCATTTTTTTCTAAGACCAGGAGGTGTTACAAAATTTTCTTCAACATTTCTTTATTTGTGTGTGCACTCATGCACATAGCATACACTCAGGTGTACACATTCAGTAACTAAGGTGTGGATGGTAAATGAGGATAGCTTACTGGTGTTCATTGTCTTTTCTGCTATGTTTCCCAGGAATGGAATTCAGACTTGTAATCAAGCACCTTTACCTGTTGAGCCATCTACCAGTCCCTAATATTTAAATGTAGGCATTCATTTTATCAACAGAGTTTCCTCTTGTAACAAGTTCCATGGTATTTCCTAATGTTCTGTTATATTATGCTTTCATAAACTTCAAGTATGTTGAGTTTAATTCCTACCAATATTTGGGTCTAAGAGCAGGCTACCAAGAAGAGACTTGATACCCTATGAGCATATACAGGGGGAGGAGGTCCCCCTCAGTCACAGTCATAGGGGAGGGGAGTAAGGGGAAAGTGGGAGGGAGGGAGGAATGGGAAGGTACAAGGGATGGGATAACCATTGAGATATAATATGAATAAATAAAACATATTTCAAAAAATTGTGAACCCACTCCCAATATCTCTAGTGACTCACTGATCAAAATGGTTTTTTTGTTTGTTTGCTTGTTTGGTTGGTTTTTTGTTTTGTTTCGTTTTTTGGTTTTTTGAGATAGGGTTTCTCTGTGTAGTCCTGCCTGTCCTGGACTCACTTTGTAGACCAGGCTGGCCTCAAACTCACAACAATCCACCTGCCTCTGTCTCCCAAGTTCTGGGATTAAAAGCATGCGCCACCATGCCCAGCTAACGATCAAAGGGTTTATTTTGCTAATCTCCATTGTATTTGTACATTTTGTGTAGTTTGTTTTTGTTTTGGCTTGTACTTTTTAAATATTGCAATCTGATAAGTTATTTCAGTTATCTTGTGTTTGCTATGACTTACTTTGTACAAAATGTGACCTATTTTGAAAACAGAAATTTTTAAAATATTTATTTTTTTATTATCTTATTACTTTATTCAGATTACAACTCAATTGTTATCCCCTTGCTTGTATCCTCCATTCTTCCCTCCCTCTTACTTTCTTCTTTTTTAAGCTGTATTTAACTTTATTATCACGTTAGCAATTATCATTTCAAAAGGACAGACTGTTGTAATTTTAGCAGAGAATGCCCTCTGGTTTACTCTCAAAACACGTACCCTCAAAAACACTTACTTAGCAAATTCATTTTGGCTACTATGGGTGCTATGGGTGGTTTGCTGTATTGCACAGTTATACATGTATGTATATGAATAAGGATACGGAAGAATAAATATTCATGGTGTGCTGCGCTCAGACCAAGCATAGTCATGAAGCCTTTACAGTCTCTGTTTGCAGGGCCCCTCCCTCTTACTTTCATCCTATTCCCTTCCCCTAGGTCTATGACTGAGGGGAACCTCTTCCCCCACTATATGGTCATAGGCTATCAAGTCTCAGAAATCTTTTAAACTGTTGAGAACAAATGTTTTCTGCTGTTCCTTTGGAATGTTCTGTAGATGTTAGTTCAGTCCGTTGATTTATATATGGTTCATTTCTTTGTTTTACTTTTGTTGTGATGACCTGCCTACTAGTGATACTTATGTATTGAAGTCATCCAATATAATCTATCAATCTTATGTTTGTAGTATTTGTTTTAAAAATTTGGTACACCAATGTCACATGAGTACATGCTTATATGGCCTCTTGTTGGATTATTCACTTTATCAATAAGTAAATGACCTTTGTCTCTTTTACTAATTTCAGTTTAATGTGTAACTCGTGAGATATTTCCACATAAAAATTTCAGCTTGTTTTTGGTCATTGAAGTGAATTTGTTTCAGGTAACACAATGCTTGATCTCTTTTATGTAATCTAAGCTGTCAGTCCATGTTCTTTTAATTGGAATGTGAGACCATTAAGAGTCAGAATTACGTCAAGTTATGTGTTACATCATTTTGTTGCTTTTGCAATATTGTTTTTTTCCATCTTTATTTGGTTATTCTGTTGTAATAAAACCTTTTCCTTCTAGTATTATCATTGTTACACTTGTAAGCAAGGTGTTTCTGCCTTTTAGAAGGATCACTTTTTTTCTCATTTAATTATGTCTTATTTTTTCAAGATGGTTTTTCCTGAAGTATATTTTTAGTCTAAATTAGGTATATGGGCTTTCCATAGTACCTTTAGATTAAGCCTTTTCACATTTTTTTCGTACTGATTTGATTTTGTCAAAGCTTACTTCTAACTTATTGTTATTCTGTGTTTTTTATAGGGTACATTGAGAAATGGAGTCCTACATAATTCTGATTGGCTTAAGCTACCTTAAATGCACTCAAAAATGGAGACACTCTGAATGTAAGGCTTTGTAAAATAATATTCAAGGCAACAACTCTTTTACAGAATTGTAGAGACTGATTCAGAAGTGTTGATCAAGTAGGTTTGAGTGATGCACAAGTGTAGTAGAGTGGCAAATGAGGTGCAAAAGTCAATTAGAAGTCTTGATGAGTAGACATGTAGAGAAGGTTTTCTGGAATAGAGAATTGTTACTATAATTTGTCTTGGCATCCATAATACCTAACTTAAGACATAGCTGTGCTGTTATTCAGTAAAAGAAAAATAAAATATGTTGTGCCATAAATACAGTAACAAATGATTACATGAATACAAAGATTGATGCAGAGTATGGATGTAGTCTACGATATTAAGTGTAGCATATAGCTATACGATTTTACATTTTTAATTTGTTTGTACATGTCCATGTGTGTATGTGTGTACATCTGTATGTGGGAATGTGCATGCCGCAGTACGTGTAGAAGTCAGAAAACAACTTCTGGTGTTGGTTTTTTTCCTTCTACCTTGCTTATATATGGATTCTTTGTTGATTGTTTTGCTCCCTTCTCTGCATAGGAACACTGATATTATATAGAGAAACTCATGAGTGCTGGGATCCAAACTCTGATTCTTAAGATTGCATAACAGGCACTCTTTAACAACAAAGTCATTTCTAACCCAGATGTTTATTTTTGATAAAGATAAATGTCACAAAGAAGATAAAACTGAATTAAGTGATAGTAGGGTATCAGCTCTATAAGAAATGGCTTAGTATTCACTGTCCACAAATGAAGAAACTGAGAATGAGAAAAATTATGTTTTCATGGGTTATATATGAATGCCAGTCTTTGGAGACAAGCCTGTGTAATCCATTGTTTAATTGTACCTTCTATGGCAGCACAATCCCCTCTGACTTTACTGTTATTTGTTGCAGAAAACCTTTTACATTTCTATATTCTTCCTAGAGCTTTTTTCTTCTTTTATAGTTATTTTAATTCCATAAACAGCATACGTATTCCCCTTGTAAAAATATATGACTACTTGCTCATTTCTGTACCTAAATAGATCATTGTTAAATGTTTAATCTCTCAAGAACATTTCCCATGTCCTGAGGAATTTACAGGATAGTCTTATAAAACTATATTAAAATTAGTAGAAGAATGCTAATTCAGAGCATCACTGTTCTGGTAAGAGATCATATCCAAAAGCCTAGCTAGGTCTGTGTGATCTGGCTGGAATACAAACATAACTTTAATTCAGGAGACACAGGCAAATTCTAGGTCTGTGTGATCTGGCTGGAATACAAACATAACTTTAATCCAGGAGACACAGGCAAACAGTTCTGAGTTCAAGCCTGGTGTAGCACAAGTATCAGGTAAAGAAAAGCTTAGATCCAGGTGTGGTGATACATGTCTTTAATCCCAAAGAAAGGTAAAATTAGTTTGTAGAAGGAAGCACCCATCTTTCAAAGTGGCGTCTAGTTGAGTGGCAGAAAAGGTGACAAATCAGAGAAGATTTGATAGAAGAGAGTGGAAAGGGAAAATAGGCAGCTTTTCAGAGAGGAGGCAGTTTTACCAGGACAGTAATAGAGGAATGGGTTGCAGAAGGAGAACTCAGGTGAAGATGGAATGAACCAGAAAATGAGAAGCCAGATTAGAGCAGATTACTCAGTGACACTGAGGCCAAGCGTACAAATTCTAGGCTGAGAGAGAAGCCAGTTTACGTAAGTCAGCTGGGAGAAGAGTTTGAGCCAGAACAGCTGAGTTGAATTAGCCAGGTCAGAGCTCAGAAAGAAGAAAGGGTGAGCTCATTAAGCCGTAAATCTCAGAGGCTGAAAACATTGTAAGTCTAGGTTATATTGTATGGAGAAGCTTCCAGGATTAGGCCTAGGATAGCAGAGAGAAGCAGTAATCCTCCCAGACAATTGAACCGGGAAAATAAAATTACTTTTACAGTAAAATTAGGGCAGTGTTAAATTCTGAAAATTAAGAATTACTAAAATTAAAAGCAGTATTAAGATACCTTTGGGAAGTAAAGTAGAAATCTTAACATAAACACAGTATTATTTAGCATGTGTGGGTGTTTTTCCACATACATGGTATTATATCTGGCAATCAAGTCAGGAAATTATTTTTCACTCATATATTAATAATTAGAGCTTCTTGAGGGTTAGAGATGAATTTTCCATGTTTACTATGTATTATATAATTTACTGACTGACTTACATCCTTATAAAAGCCTATAAGCTGCTAGCTCATAGCAGCTATCTTTGTATGTACCTTTTCGTACTATAGATCTTGTAACAGCTACATAGTAGTAGTAGTATGACATGAATAGAAGTTCTCCGTTCATAATACTGATATCAGTTCTGCTGCATGTTCTTAGGATCATTTTTTATAAACAAATACATGAATTGCATTACAGCATTGAGCAAATGAACTGATTGCTCACTTACCTTCCATTTCCTCTCTGTTTTCTATAACTTTTATCCCATTAGCTTTTTCACCTTTTTCTTTCATTTACTTTTTCCTCATATCTATTCATTAGTTATGCTAACCAATTATGTGTAATCCATTTTCCTGGGCAGAAGTTGTTGAAGAGTACAGTTCTCTAACGCATGTATCTATATACTTAACAGATACATAGAAAAAGTTACTATCAAACTGCATAATAGTCCTACTTTTGAAAATTTCTAAGTTTTTAATATAATGTAGAGTGGTTCTCACCATATACCCAAAGTTGTCTCTGCTTCTGTTTTGTTAACATCATTCCATTAATTTCCTAAATTACAGTGATAGGAGTTACAACATGAGATATATGAGTTAAATATATTAGTAATAATAGTTTTATTTCAAAGGTGATGAATCCAAGAAAAATTTTCTCTTCCCACATGTGATGTTCATAGGAAATTTTTTTGGCAGATTAATAAGGAAATCAGGCAAACAAATTAACAAAATTGCATCTCCCATTCCAATTGTTTAAGAATTTCATAAACTTGGAATTCTATAATGACCTAACACAGGACAAGCAAGCTGTTCACAAGACAAATCCTCCCATGTTGTCTGGTTTTGTAAATAACATTTTACTGAAAGAACAAAGTCCATTTGTTTTTTGCGTTATCTCTCACTGCTTTTTTTGCTATAAAGACAGGGTTGAGGAATAGGAACAAAGACTTCTTTGTAGATTTCAGAAGCCTAAAATACTCTCTGGCTCTTTAGAATTAGTTTGCTAATCCCTATACTCTATAGAAAAATCAAAACAATCAATAACCTAGTAATTTTTTTATCAGTGGACTCCTTCTGTGTAGCCTAATCGAGACAGATAGCTGTTTTCATCAAGATATTTTTCCTATACTTCCTTTGTTTCTTGCTTGTAATCTATTATCTCTATCACAGAAGAACCTTATGAAAATGCTATTAATGACATTTGTTTTTTTCCAATACTATACTTTTTGGCTTTCAATAACTATTATCATGTATCTATCAAAATTGACTCTTTCCCTAACACAAGGTTCTTGTGCAGGAACAGTTAGTAATCAGAGGGTATTATAGTGAGGTCCTGCTTCTGACCAAGCTGCATTTCCTCTCAGAAAGTTCTTGTTTTCTAGATGATGTACTTTTTGAAAATTTTTAAATTTTTTTATTAAATATTTTGCATGTACATTTATATAATTACACATATATACAATAAACTACCTACAGCAAGAAGAACCGTGAAACAATCAGGAATTATATGTTACATGCATAGTGTTTTGGCTATTTGTATTTGGTAGCCTTGAAGAAAACATTTTTCCTATCTTGGTGAGTCTAAAATTCTGAATGAAACTCAATATATATCATCTCATCATTATCAACTTAAAACATCTATCTAGACCTAAAAATATCTTAACACCTAAACAACTAAGCTTAATTGTAAAACTAAACTATCTGGCCTTCAACCCCATCAGAGACTTGAGAAGGAATAAAATTAATTACCTGAGTATACAGGGAGTGCAGGTTAGCAGCTTCCCAAAGAAGAGAGAGATAGTTGGCTGCCTGGTCACTCAAAATTCTTTATAGCGTTGGAGCATTCAAATGTGGCAAAGCAGCCACTGCGCAAAATGTCCTCATTGCTGCCACAGATAGAATTCTGCCTAAAAATGGGCAAGCTTGGATGCAGGCAGAGTCGACAGGGTAAGCAAGTCCTCCCTCAGTAGTTCTTGCCTCACCATTGTGTCTGTCAGATATATTGGGCTAGAAAGGTGTAGATGATATGCTTTTAAACATTCTTCGCCCTTTCTTTCTCCTTTCCCTATCTCTCATCCCTTCTCCAACTCTGTGTTTGCTTGCATTCTTTTCCTCTTTTTGTGGCTTTGTGTACAACAGGCAGATGGTCTACCACTGAACTGTATCTCCAATTACTTTTCTTACTTCCTATAAAGTTGGAGACATTCTAGCTTTCTCTAGAATTTGAGAAATTCTATATGAGTTGCTCAGCCTTGAACACACCCTGTAGCTCAGGCTGGCTTTAAACTTGGGATCTAATTTTTTTGTATGTATTTTTAATCTATTCACTTTATATCCTGATTGCAGCCTCTTCTCTTGTCTCCTCCTGGTCCTACTGTCCCTCCCTCGGCCCTCCACCCCTCCTCCTCTAGGCTTCAGTAGTGGGAGCCCTCCTCCACTACCATCTGACTCTAGCTTATCAAGTCTTATCAGAACTGCTTGTATCCTCTTCCGTGGTTTGGCAAGGCTGCCCCACCAGGGAGAAATGATCAATGAACAGAAAACAGTCTATGTCAGAGACAGACCGTGTTCCCCATAGTAGGGCACTCACACGGAGACGCAGCTGCTTATCTGAGTAGGGAGTCTAGGTCCTCTCCATGCATGGTCCTTGTTTGGTACATAAGCCTCTGCAGTATCCCTGGACCCAGATTCATTTGTTTTATCGGTCTCCTTGTGGAGCTCCTATCCCCTCCAGGACCTTCTATTCCTCCACTCTTCCATAAGACTCCCAGAGATGTGATGAAAGTTTGGCTGTGATTCTTAGCATCTGCTTCAATCCTCTTCCAGGTGGAGTCTTTCAGAGGCCATCTATGGTAGGCTCCTGTCCTGTTCCCTCTCTTTAACCACTTCAGCTTCTGGCATATACTCTAGTTGCCCTTCTGAATGAGAATTAAGCATCCCCCCTAGTGTTGTCCTTGTTACTTGGCTTCTTTAAGTCTGTGGATTATAGTATGGTTACATTTTAAGGCTAATGTCTGCCCCGATTGTTGGCTCCATTTGTCTTCTTGTGGAGCTCCTGACCCCTCCAGGTCCTTCTATCCACCAACCCTTCAATATTCCCAAAGCTCCAACCCTAACTTTGGCTGTGAGTCTCAGCATCTGCTTGGATCCCCTGCTGGGTGGAATCTTTCAGAGGACCTTTATTATGGTAGGCTCCTTTCCTTCCTTCTCTTCAATTGCTTCCAGTATCTATTCTGTGTCCTTCTGAATTAGAATTAAGCATTCTCTCTAGGGTCTTCCTTGTTACTTAGTTTCTTTAGGTCTGAGTATTGTAGTGTGGTTATCCTGTATTATGTGGCTAATATCCACTTACACATGCATATATACCATGCCTGTCATTTTGGGTCTGGGTTCACCTCACTCAGGATATGTTTTCTAGTTTCATCCATTTGCCAAAAATTTCAAGATTTCCTTGTTTTTAATAATTGAGTAGTAGTCCATTGTGTAGATATACCACAGTTTCTTTCTCCACTCCTTGGTTGAGGGACATCTAGGTTCTGTTCAGATTCTGGCTATTAATAAAACTTCTATGAACATAGTTGAGCAAATGTGCTTATTGTATGGTATAGCATCTTTCAGGTATATGCCTAGGAGTGGTATAGCTGAGTCTTGAGGTAGCAATATTCCCAATTTTCTGAGAAAGCACCAGATTGATTTCCAAAGTAGTTGTACAAGTTTGCACTCCTACCAACAATGGAGGAGTGTTCCCTTTTTCTATATCCTCGCCAGCATGTGCTGTCACTTGTTTAGATTCCTGTGTAGATTACAGCCACCAGGGATAGCTGGCTTGCTTATTCTCTGAGACTGTACGATTTCCCTTAGCAACTCACTGTACAAAAATCTCCCAATACAGAGGATCATTCTCTTGGCATATGGTTTCTACTCGCCATATAGATGCCAATCAACAGTGTTTTGTTTATGTTTCATTCTCCTGTTATTTACATTTACGTATTTTATTTTGATAAAAATGTACTATTAATGATTAATGCCCTAAACAAATAGAAGAAAAATATGTCTATTTTTATTTGGAGATACTTCAGTTATAACAGTTAGGTAGGTGAGTTTTTTTTTTTTTTTTTTAAGAAAAGTAGAACACATTGTGAGAAAGGCTTTTTTTTGTGTGTCAGCCTAGCAACTTCCTTCTGCAGCTATAAAAAAAATTATTTCCCCAGTCCATGCTTAGGTAAGAATTGCTAAGAAGAAAAATGTCATTTTAATGAGCAGATTGAACAAATCACACACTTAACATTTTAAGAATTAAATATTAAGAACATCAATCCAATTGAACATATTTCTAAAGAAATCAGTTTCCTAGCTCTAAATATGAACACACTTTCTTGAAAAACAAATTGGTACAAAAATGTGCTGTCACTAAGATCTATTTTCTTCTCACTTACACTGCACTGTTTCTTAAGCCCAAGTTGAATATTTCACTATGGCAACATGAAATAAATTATCTCACATCATCCTGAAATAGAAAAATTCTAGCATATATGTGATATAGTAAGCAAAGATAACAGTATAAGTGCATCAGAAAAAAGATCTTTTGTTGATTATTTGTAGCAGTCTTGATTTTTGGCTCAGTACTACTACCTTCTTGTCTTCTGTCCCATGAATAAGATACCACAATGATGAGATTTCTTTACTGTACTTGCCACAAATTCAAAACTACATTTATTATTTATCTTAGAATTTAATTTAAGGTGGAGTGGGTCCTGTATTTTATCTGGAAAACCTAAAAGAAACACAATGCTTGCTAAGTTCTCATTTCTTGCCGTCACAAAAAGCATGTCCCCTCTCTTACAGCCAGCATTTCCTAAAGCCAGATATTTAAAAGGCATGTTAAAGACCACACTTCCCTTTTGGCACCCTTCCATTATTATCTCCCTTCAGTTGTTAATGCTACCATTCTAGGTTTAGCCCTAAAGAGTATTTGCCTGGATTTTTTGTAGTAGTATTCTCAGTGGTCTCCATGGTTCTCAAACTTGAGTTCTTTATAGCCTCCAACCTCTTTTCCAGCCTTTTCTCTATTGCCTTCCCATCTTCTTTGCACATTGTTTTTATGTCCCCCCCCCTTGTCTGAACATGCTATTTTTATTTCTTATTTTTGCCTTGATCATGGTAGCTTAGAATTAATCAACTCTTTCGTGTCTGCCTGGAACTATGTTCTTCACCTGATCACTTACTTTTAAGTCTCAAAGGTCTCCAGCACTAAAACTATCACTTGTTATTGTGCATTATGTCACCTAATAGGTCAATCTTCAACAAGGCTTTTCTCATACTCAGAATCTTTCTAAGAACACTGCAGTCAGTTAGTGTTAATATGTCAAAAGAAACCTCAGTACTAGAAGTCTTTATTATGACACATACTGCTTTATCCATGTAACAAAGTTGTCACTGCCAAAGGCAGAGTGCCTTTGCCGGGACTTTGTTCAGGAGCCAAGTGATCATTCTGGAGCCAAAGGACAGGCTATTTCAGTAGGAGGAAGTCGATGAGAACTTGAAAACTCTCCCTTAGATTTTGTCTTTATTATTATTATTTGTTTACTTAGTTTGGAAAACTGAGGCAAATGCTAAATGTCTTAAAATAAATCCCAAGATGAAGAACACAGGAAGAAAATAATGTTTTTAATGGTGTAGGTTAGAAATTCTGTAGAAAGCTATATAAAAAAATGTAGACCAGTTTATAAAGGTCAAAGGAAAGTCAGCCTTAAGATTTTAAATTTGGCTGCTTTTAGTTGGAAGCATGCCTTGCTTTAAAAAATAACCATAGAAAAACGTTCTGCTTCTCTATATATCCTATACTTTTAATGCACCTTTAACTGTTGGTCTCTCTGGGCAACCTTTAAGAATCAGGTTATAGATGTATGCTTTATTCCCCCTAATAAGGCTTCTGGGCACCATCCAGAACAGTAACTTTCAACTATGGCATCAGTTTAAAATCATATGGGCAATGTATAAGAAATATGGATATCTAGGTTCCATTTCAGAGATTCTAATTTGATTTATATGAAGACCCTGAGCTATGGCATTTTCTCAAATCTACCCAAATGAATTTTACATGCAGTGAGATAGAGTGCAATTGATTTAACCCTGTAATTGACCCTTTTTTTCCCCATCTACTTTGAAGTCAGTTCTCCAGGTTAGGTTCTTAGAATCTTTACATCATAGACCAGATAGCTGAGGATTCTCTGGTATACACATAGAGAATATATTGCTGATCCATGTTTAGTCTCATCTTTAGTCCTTGTTAGATGGGATATTACACTTGGTATAAAATAGGATTTTTTTCATTTTTAATTTCTGAGAAAAAATGCTTCTGGAAATACTTGAATTCAATAAGTCTTGCAATTCAATAATGTAATGTTTTTCCAAAGATGACTACATTATATTAGTTAAATGTTTACAGTCATATTTATCCTAATCTGAGCAATAGGTATAGATTTTAAAGTAATATTGATAGCAACTAAATAATTTCCTGTACATTTAAATTTTCCTTCACCTTTTTTGAAAATGGTAGAATAAGCTTAAATAAACATTTTACTATTTTGTCATCTGATATTAAATAGTGGTGATCTGGCATGGGAATCTGACACCTGGAATTGTACACCCAGTGACTGAAAGGACCAAATCGTCCAGTAGATAAAATATCCTCATCCTTAGTTCAAATTAAGAAGGAATTATCAGAGTTGCTATTGATATTTAAATGTCCATTAATAGTAGATAGTTATTTATAAATTGACCTTATAAACAAGAGTAGGAAGTCTTGCAGCAGACATAAAACAAGTAACAAATAAGAACATTAGTATTTTTAAAACATAGGAGTTTCTTTTTTGTGGAGTCAGGAAATGATTGTTTTTATTATGCCAATTTGTGTATTTTTTCCATAGTTTTGCAATTTAAACCACATGTTTCATGAGAAAGATTAGGCAAGATATTCAGTGGCCTTTTTGCCTAACTCCTTTGAGACTCTGGATAAACCATGTAAATCTATCACTAAAATTACTGCAAGTATCCTAAATTCTAAAACTCAGTTCTCATGGTTCCTTTTATGTCATCTGTGTCTACAGGAAGCTCAGGTGTTTAGAGCAATATGTTCTCTTGCCCAACATCAGAAATTTTCTATTCCTTTCTCTTCTATTGGTTAATGGGCTTCTGGTCCTCAGTTTCTTACAGAATGAATTTGCTATAGGTAGCTACGTGGTGGTGAAATTGTTTTGAAGTCAAGGTGGAAAGATCTTTAGTTTATAGATAGTATATACGAGTTTTATAATTAAATACATAGAATTCTATTACTAAAATGCACAGGTGCACAAGTAGTTAGACATATAGGTGTCTTCTTTTAAGTCTCAAAATAGTTCTTCATGTAATTTCCTATTTTGATAAAAGGGAAGAAATATTGCTAATATAAACAAACTTTAGTGTTTGGCTAGGTAGGTTTTCATGTACATGGAGCAGAACTGAGACATTATATGTGTTCTAATTGTAGTGAAGATATTTAGAAGAATAATATTTGGCACTGTGAGAAGAGGAAATTAGGATTCATCATCTTAGCAACAAATGCAAGAATGTTCAATTTCGTGTTTGGTTGTTTAGTTTTGCAGTACTTTCAAGATAATGCTTAAGGTAAATTCACCATCTGGCCTAGTAGAGTAGTTTCCGCAAATGGGATAGCTACTAAAACAGAGCAAGATATTCTTTCAGTTTCTAATCTGATTCCTGGTTCTGGGGATCAAAGGATTTGTACATGACAGGGAAGCACTCTACCACTGATCTATAACCCCAGCCCTCATGTTTGCTTAAACTACTGCATTTTTAACCTGTTTTTCTGTTTTGTGGGTGGCAAATGCTGTGGTATGTGTATATAGATCAGAAGACAGCTTACAAGAATCTCTTCTCCTCCAGTATGGGGGTCCTTGGTATCAAACTCATGTTTTCATAGTGGATATGAAGTGCTGTTACTTACTGAACTAGATATTTTGCTAGCCTCTGTTTTGCATTTACTTTAACATTTCTTTGGGATTTTTTGTTTGGTTTTTCATGACAGGGTTTCTCTGTGTAGCTTTGACTATCCTGGACTCACTTTATAGACCAGGCTGGCCTCCAACTCACAGTAATCCATCTGCCTCTGCCTCCCAAGTGCTGGGATTAAAGGCATGCACCTCCTCGCCCGGCAGTTTTAACATTTCTAATAATGAGTGATGTTAAGAATATCCTCATTAGCTATTTGTAGTGCTCCTCTAGCAAAATGTCTGTTCAAGACATTTATCAATTTTTAATTAGGTTGTTTTTGTTATTACATGATAGAAAATTTTCATATACTAGATATTACCAACTTAAATGATACATGATTTATGCTTTTCTCCTATTGAAGGAGCTTGTTTCTTTGGTATTTTCCTTTTGACATACAACTATAAAAGCCTTCTAATGTCCTTTTAAAACTAGCCTCTGCTTATCTCTCTCCCTTTCTCATTGGTCTTTTTTTTTGACTTATGTTATCCCTCCCAAATTTCATCTTCCTGTCTATGCCATCATCTTTCACGCCCATCAGTTCATTCTTCCTGCATGCTCTGTTCTTTCTGTAAGGCTCATTTATTTCATTGTTTTCCCCATTAGTTTTAAGGCTTGAAATGAACACAATACAAGTCAGTATCAATCAATAAGCTTGGGTAATTTATATAACTACTGCATCACATTTTTTTCTGCCTAGCTATAAAGCCCTATTTGTCTGTGTGTAGATATTGAGTGAAAGGAAACTACTGTGGATTGGCTTTTCAGAATTGCATGGGCACCATGTCCTTTATGAAGTGCTTTCCTGGCATACATTTTGCTACCACATAGGGTGATGCAATTGAAACTGAACAGTTTGCATGCTATGTGTGTTCAAAGAGGAACTGTGATTGAGTATAGTGTGATGGGACAAACCTTAAAAGAGTAGTGGACCAGAGACTTCCACTGAATTCCCCTTAGATAAAAAGTATGAAGAGGCATGTATGATTATTTTCCCTATGCAGTTGCTCATGTGGACCATAAAATGAGTAAGAAAAGAAAAATGAAATGGAAACTGTTCACACTATGAATTAGTGTGTTAATAGGACAAGCAACAGAACCACTTTTATGAGACAAAAACATAGCTAAGAACATTAAAAGAAACTTCAAGAATAGTAAAACACACACACACACACACACACACTAAATAGGCAAGAAGCATACTGAAATGATACATGAATAAATTACCGGTTTCACATCAATGCTATTTTTTTCACAAATCCCATGAAGTGGATAATTTCAAATTTTAGAATGAGTTTCATATTTTAATTTTAATAACTATGCAATACCTTAGACATATGTTAAAATGTTAGGCATATAGTGGCTCTGGTGTGCAAAGAAAACATAGTTCTCTAGCCGCAGCTCCATTCCATCCCTCTTGCCCTGGAAAGGTGCTTCATTTTCCTGCCACAAATTCTCATGAAGCAGATTGTGAATGTCTTGCACTTCCTTTTCAGTAGAAACAGAGAAAGCTCCCTGAGTTCAACAAAGCAGGGTTGAGTATCTGGGGATTTGAAATACTGACTTTCCAGCAGGTCCTCATTTACCAGCCAGTGCTAGGCCTTGGACTCTGTGCCAGCCTCAGTCTGCTTTTGCATTCAGTGACATGCACCCAGGGAAAATCCTCTGAAAATAGCTTTTTGTTTAACATGGAAGACTTCCAGAAAGGCAAAATGCATATATTTTTTGTTTCCACCCCCACCCCCAAGAAATTCTTTACTTTCCCTATATTTTCAGTCTGTTTTCTTAACTTTTATTTTGTTTAATCAAAGGTTTCTGCTGTCTTCAATATTAGTGGTTTAATTGCATATTAATCCAGGGAATCTATTTCCCTATATGTTCCTCATGTCAGCACAGTCACAGGAGTTGTATCTACACTTTTGAATTGCAACGTTATATATATGTCACTTCAGATTTGCTGTTGTATAAAGCACGTAGGGAAAGTAATGAAAATGCTATTGGAATCCTATGTTCGAAAATTATTTTATTTTTGAATGAAACACTTACTAGGACTAGTTTATGGGAGAAATACAACAATAAAATTAAATGAGAAAGTTACCTAAAAACTCATACAGTGGGTCTTAACAGTTGTAAATGTGTAGGTGTTCTTTCCATATCCCTTTGTGTTCAGGAATGCTGATTACATTTGATACATTGGTTAGCTAATGAACTCAAGCACTGGGATTCCGTGTTACTTACTAAGATAAGCACTACAATATGGGAGTTTAGATCATTAATGACTCATAAACAATCCAGACTCATGTGTTAACGGTTTGTTTTTCTGACTACAGGATTAGGGAGTTTCCTCTATTGTGTGTCTTTCAAAATTTTCCATAATAAACAATCAATTTTATAATAATTCTCTTAACCTGAGTTTTGTTTAGCATTCAGCATCAGAAGCAAGGCTGATACGAATTTTGGAAGTAATGTGAGAGGATAGAAGTAATGGGCTAGAAATGAAAGAAACCAGAAAAAAAGAGCAAAGCTCATCCATTGTTCTTTTGTTGTCATTATTTTCCTTTTTAGCTTACAAAGTAGATTTTTACCGTGATATCCTCATAAATACTTTATTTTTGTTGAATATCTTTCTTTCCCTTCTGTCATACCTGCTCTTATTTCCTGGAAGCCCCTCACAATTTGTTACCCTTTTTTGTCTCATCTTCAAAGTTCCTCTAGGACCTCCTTTTTCTCTACGATGATCCCCATTCTGTTTCTTATTTTGTTTCTTGATTGGGTTATTTCTTTGGTTAGCTGAGATTCATTTCCTATAGATCCTCTGAAGATGCATAGTAAGGGACAAAATGTAACTCATGATAACATACAAGATGACATAAACAGTAAACAGTGTCTAAACTGGGTATACCCTTTGACAGGAAAATAATCTCCTTTTTCCATATAATACTTGCAAACTCTCTTTTGTAAAAGCTGTTACAGACTAGACCTCTGTGTGATCACAGTTTTCTTGAAATTTTAGCACTTTGTAAATATTGAGTTGATTAATCCTGAATAAATTTGTAAGATACCAATGTTATAAGTAACTCAAGGCTCAATTCTAAAAGATATTCCCAGTTATCCCTGACTACATATAATTTCCCATTAAATTTCTGGAGATAAGAATAAGCATTATAGTTAGTTAGAAATGACTAACCTTTAAAACTTCTTAGTGTGGCGATAAATCAAATATCAGTTATTGCAAAGGTTCTGGTTAAAAGGCCTTATTTAACACTGTATTATCTCATACTTTTACAAATGTTTTCACACAAAAATCTGAATTAAGAATTTAGTTCTTCTCTTAGTGTATATTTTATTAATTTTTCTTATATCAAAATATATTTCCTTTCACATTGTATTTCTGGTAAATGTTTGTTGGCCTTCTCTGTGACAGGCATATTCTACAAATTGTGAAAATACAAAGATGATTCAGGTATAGTTCCTGAACTCAGGTGGCTCATAGAAAAGATGTCCCTACTTAATATTCTTATTGTCTTCCTGATACTATTATCACTTTAGAAAACTCTTTGTTTTCATCTTTAACTTTTTCCAAACCTTAGCATAACATTTGACCAAGACTGATCATGAAGTTTCATAAGTTGAGGAAGACTTTTTCAGTTGTATAGTATCTAGTGTAGTTATAGTTTGGACCCTCTTTTTAAATGGCACAGATACCATTTGTATACTGCTTTACTTCTTCTTGGCCTACCTTCTCAATGTTAGTTGTTGCTATGGCAACTAGCTGCCGGCCTCAGGGCAACTCACTTCACTTGCACCACATACCTCTGCTTTCTGACAAGTGACTTGTTGTCCAATAAGATTTATATTTCAAATAAGTTTTTTTTTAAACATCTGTATGGTATGCACTTAATGCTAAATAAATATGTGGTTTGTGTCAAATTCAAATTTAACTGGGTACCTTCTATTTCTACTTTTTAAATTTGGGCACCCTTAATTGAAAAGCTGTTCGTTTGAATTAATATTCAGCAGATACAACCTCTGGCCACTGGAGGCAATGATCCATTAGACAAACTGACTGCTGTTTTAAACACTCAGGTGGATAGTTCTCTTTCTGTGATGCTGGGGATGAAACCCAAGTTTTCACTTGATACCCTATGAGCATATACAGGAGGAGGAGATCCTCCTCAGTCACAGTCATAGGGGAGGGGAGTAAGGGGAAATGGGAGGGAGGGAGGAATGGGAGGATACAAGGGATGGAATAACAATTGAGATGTAATATGAATAAATTAATAAAATATATTTTAAAAAAAGAAAAAGAAGCCCAAGTTTTCATGCATGCTAGGCAAGCACTTTATCAGTTCAGCTCCTTTCCTAGTTAGGTGGGTGATTCTATGATAAATCCTATATGGCTCCTTAGAAGACTCCATCCCACAAAGGACTAAGCACTGGTTTTTCCATGGCTATGACTTAACCTGTTTAGAAAGCCTAGTTAGAAGGTGAGTTTGGGCATACACAGCAATAAACATAGAATTTTGAGGTAAGAGAATTGGGAGTTCAGAAACAGCCTGGGCTGCATATTGAGTCTGAAGTCACTTTGAGCTCTATAGTATTACCCCCTCCCAAATCGTGGGTTGTTTTTAGTCACCTTTTCCTGTTTCACTTTTCCCAGTCCTCTACTGTTACTGGGTGTCTCAACCTGTATGTCCATTGTTACTATCATCTTTCTGCTTTTAGACAAAAATGCAGACTAAATACCTCCTTTTCCATTATTATATTCAGGTCCAGGTACTTTGTCAGGTTGAATTGTAGAGATAGATTGAAATTCTAACTGTGATAGAGTAGAAGGTCTTCGAGGTATATGTAACCTTCTGTTAATTCATATTCATTTTTTTTATTTAAGCATGTATATATGTGCTTTATGAAAGGAATTGATGGAAAGAATTAATGAAAGATGGAAGATCAAGCCTTTAGTTATAGAAAATAAGAATGACCATTTTTAGAACATCAGATAGTTTGACTCATTTACAGAAGATAGAAAAGTGGCATGTTGTTAACAAATGAAATGGAACAAGGTAGTAGCCACAGGGAAGGAGCTCTACAAAAGTGCAGCCATTTCTCACTTTTGTGTTTGAAATGAGTATACATTAAGATGAGTAGCTGCTGGCATGGTCATAAAAGTAATACATGTGGCTTTCAAAGCACCTGGACATCTGGGCCCTGCCTTCCTGTCATCTCTTCATTATCTACATTGGTTTTTGGAGTAATTCTTCAAAAAATAGAATTAATATGCTGCTTTTCAAATGACTAATTGGTATAAATAATGATTTTTGGGTCTTTCTTAACACAATATATAGGGATGAAAATTGCAGTTTAAGATCCAAAACCTTAAAGGTATAAAATAATAGGCAAGAAATTATTAAGAACAATCACTTAATTTTTATATCTTTTTTCCCCAAGGAATATGTGAAATTCAGAAGCTATAAAGGTAGAATGAAAGAAGAAAGGATGGAAACAATAATCTGATATTATTTATATCAAAATTTTAATTTTTACAAAAGGAATTATTGTAATTTGTCGTAAGTAAAGTTATAAGGCAATATAGGCAAGATGACCAAAAGTATGAATCAAAGGATTAATATTCCTAGTCTATACATTAACAACAATGGAGAAACCAATGGAAAAAAAGAGGGTAAATGACTGTAGCATACTGTGTTCACCATTATCTGTTATCTTCCTCTATTAAGAGAATTAGGCTTTGCCTCAGTAGAGAGCTTAGACATTGCTGTATCATTTGTATCTATGAAGGGTGTAATTTATAGATAAAAGCTTTAAGACAGATGTGTCCAATCTTTTGATATTGCAGTACAATGTGATAAACAAATGTATTGGGCTGTATTCATAGATACCCTAAAACACTTGTGGTTTGTAGGATGCAGGTTGGACACATTCACTTTGGAACTTGCCTTTTGACTTTTTTTTAATTAATTTATTCATATTACATCTCAGTGGTTATCCCATCCCTTGTATCCTCCCATTCTTCCCTCCCATTTTCCCCTTATTCCCCTCCCCTATGACTGTTCCTGAGGGGGATTACCTCCCCCTGTATATGCTCATAGGGTATCAAGTCTCTTCTTGGTAACCTGCTATTCTTCCTCTGAGTGCCACCAGGTCTCCCCATCCAGGGGACATGGTCAAATATGGGGCACCAGAGTACATGTGAAAGTCAGACCCTACTCTCCATTCAACTGTGTAGAATGTCCTGTCCATTCTGGGTAGATCTGGGTAGGGGTTTGAAGTTTACAGCCTGTATTTTCCTTGGCTGGTGCCTTAGTTTGAGTGGGACGCATGGGCCCAAATCTGCTTATCATAATGTTCTTCTTGTAGGTTTCTAGGACCCTCTGGATCCTTCTACTTTGCTATTCTCCCATGCTTCTCTCATCTAGAGTCCCAATAGGATGTCCTCCCCTCTGTACCAGTTTCCTGGTAAGTGAGGACTTTCACGGGACATTCAGTTATAGAATAATATAGTTATCCGTATCCTAGATGGCATTAAACAGGAATCTATAAAAACCCAACATCTACAGGAACTCAGAAAATGCTGACACCAGGTTGTTTCAGTTTTCTTTAGGGATTTTTAAAATTAATTTATTCTTGTTACATCTCAATGATTATCCCATCCCTTGTATCCTCCCATTCCTCCCTCCCTCCCATTTTTCCCCTTACTCCCCTCCCCTATGACTGTTCCTGAGGGGGACTACCTCCCCTTGTATATGCTCATAGGATTAAGCATGTTCTATTTATATTCTTACAAAGCAACCAGCAGTATTCTAGTAATTGCTGAGCCTATCAACCCTAAGAAGAGCAGCGGAATGAGAATAAACTTTATTTTAAACAACTGAAATGGAAGGGCTTGTCACATGGTATTTACACTACTTTAATGATACCACAGACTAAGACTTTTACAAACATCAGAAATCTTAGCAATCAAGGTTCCAGAGGCTAAGTCAAAGATCAAAGAGTGAAGAGATTTGGATCTAGAGATGTCTCTGTTCCTCATAACCAACATTCTATTGCTAGATTATTGGATGATAGAAAGGTTATAAAAGCCTGTGGCCTCATTTATAAGGGAATTAACTCAATTTCTAATAATCTGCCCTCATGATGCAATAATTTTTCAGATGTCTCCATTTTAATATTTCTGTAAAGGAGATTAAATTTCAGTGTGTTGTGGGGAGACATAAAAAAATCTGAAGATTAGTTTAACTTAATATCTCTTGACTCAAACAAAAAATAAAAAGAATGTAGGAGCTGGTTCATAAAGATTGTGTCATGGGGATTAAGGAAACGGATAAAAGCTGCAGAATTGGTGAGAGATGTCAAGTGATAGAGAAACCATCAATTAAATTATGATCTGTAATCACCTGAGAGGCAGACCATGCGTAAAATAAGCATATGGGTTTTAGGCAAAGATGTAGAAAATGGGATATTAATAGTATGTGTTGCTAACTTTGCATTTATCAAATTATTACTAAAAGACCTGAGTGTAGATAAGGGAATTATCTAGCTTTCAAATATGAGTGAAAATGGAATAATTGAGTCTCAAAATTATGAACCTACAAGGCTAGGAATTCAGAACAAATTTAAGCAGTATAAATAAGATCAAGAAGTCTTTGAGCTATAAAGCTTACTTTATGTCAGTTTTGTGCACACACAAAAGATACAATCTTATCTTTATGTATTGCTGAAATACTAAGGGTGCTGAAATATTAAGGGTGTAATTCCCATACTCATTATTAGGAACTATGAGTAAATTAACTCTTTAGAGTAATGGTTCTGATAGTATATGACACACTTAATTTACATTAAAAGGGTCAGAATAAAGAAATAAAGGATATTTCATTGACAACTATACATTCAGTGTACTCAAAGTAAATTTGAAGAGATAGAGACGGGTCCTAGGAAAGATGAATAGAAATGATGTTGGCACATAGAGTAATTTGAAATATGGTTAATAAGAATCTGACCTAAATTTTTGAAAGAGAAAAAAGAATTTTCAAAGAGAACATAGATCTGGAGTTGTATGTGATGAGGAGGACTTCACATGATCATTGGGCTGCAACTTCCTTTGAATTGGAAGCAGACTGCTAGAGTTATAAGAAAGGGAGTTTCTTGTCAAAGCTTATGTTAGCTGCAATACGCGCTCTGAACTAGAGAACTGCATGCAGGGATTTTTACTGGGAATCATTCTCAGGATCATTGCTTGAAGGAGAATGAAAAAAGCAAGATTGAGGAAGGAATTATACTTGGTACATCCATTGAAATCCTCATATAAAGCCCCCCCAAAATGGGATTTGAAATAATCCTGTCAGGATGGTCCCAGATTGAAGAAAGGACCTGTAATCTTCCTCCCACAATTTGTTTTTGCTCTGTAGTCATTGAACAAAGGTTGTTCTATCCAAGGGCATGTGATTCGGGTTGAGGCATCTCTTTTCAGCTGTGAGCTGTGTAAATGGACTCAGCTAACAAGTTCAGCTACAAACATGTGTAACCTCTAAGAAAGTGTGAATTTCAGTTCCAAATGTGGGTGAGCTGTGTGGCACCTTTGTTTCAGACTGTGTATTACTGACAAGTTTATGATTGGGCATGTGTGGCATAGGGGTGGGCTGGGTAGGAAAGATGATAGTAGAGATAAGGAAGGATTGAGGAGGAAGGATTGCTTCCAGGTTTAATGGCTTCTCTTTCTGGTGGATTCAGAATAATAACCGTGTCTTTTTGTGCATTCTAACAGCAGATCAGGCTATAAATGTCATTTGATGTAAAAGTTTATAACAAAATTCCCCAGACTTTCAAAAAAGGTGTAGCCATAAAGATTGTCTAATAAAAAATACTGTTTGAATGGGGTTTATATCCATTCTTGATGAGAGACAGGAGTTAAGGTTGGCTGATAGTAAACCATCAATTACTTCAAAAGCCATTATATATTGCCCCTTATATTGCCCTAAAAGTTCTGATTTTTGTACAGATATTGGGAGTAGGTAGTATCTTGAGGAGAACTAGGATAGTCTATGAAAATTAGCACATAAAACACAGAGAGGCCCTCATTTTCAAGACTGTACAAGGGAGTCATTTAAAGGGCTGTTCACAAGTGCATAATGCCGTGTCTCCTTAAATTGTGTAACTTAAGTGAGCAGTGCCAGTTGGTAGCTGAGATGAGAATCACAGGATTGAAGCCAGCCTTTAGTACATAGATCTTGTTTCATAAAGCCATGCACTTGAAAATGTAATTCAGTGTTAGAATACATGTTTTAGCATGCCCAAAGCCCTGGGTTCAATCCCCATGTGGTACTTAGGCAATAATCTTACTTCTTTCTGAAGGGATGAATTGTATTCCCTTTCAGCATAAATCTGTTTAGGAAACACCTGTTGGTCAGTGACAAAATACTTGAGACTAACATATATATTTTATAATCAGGAGGAGACTATTTCAAATTGAAGATACCAGAATGTATAGTTGTCTAATGAGGGCTCTTTTAGGTTTCTAGATGGCACTTTCATCCACTGAATGAAGAAAGCCTAGTTCCTTGATATATAGAAATTCTAAATGAATGAGTTGTGTAACTACATGTCTCAGGACTTTAGATATATGAGATGATTAATGTATTTAATTTCTTTTTACTAACTGAAAACAATAGTGATTGTAATAAGAGATTTCCCCCTATCCATCAGACATGGAAATTTGTCCAACTTTCTTGCAAGTATTTTGATCCTCTGGTGTATGACTATGTCTATCAGAATGTTTTCATTATACTAAAAAATACATTACCTGGAACGCATTCAAGTTTGACAATAGCCTAAGCTGCTATATGATTCTCATTATATAAACTGTGGGACACTGAATTAGTATCTTCACTGTTCTTGGACTCATTTTTATAATCTTTAAGAAATTTGATAAATTCAGTACTTAAATCAAGGGGTGTTTGTAAGGCATATAAAGATAATGTATAAAAGATAACTAACTATTCAAAATAGCAAATGGTATTTAATAAGCATCCAGTAAGTCCTAAACATTAGTCTTTAATAGCTATTCTCCGTGTGGGACATTATTTATATAGATAAATAAGAGTTTTGCTATGGTTTGGTCACCAAAAAATAGGTCTCAGAAAGCCTGACTGATAAAAAAAAATGGCTTACTGGTTAGTGGCATTGTTTCCTCTAGTAACAGCCAGTTAGAAACACATAACCATGCAGGTTTTAATAGGAAAACAGGCTTTTCAGCTCAACACTCTTTGTTTCTGGTACCCCAAATGTCACCAAGAAACAGAATGGAGAAAGTAATAAGACTGACACTTCTAGAGTGCCAGTATCATGTCTGGTGCAATTTTTAGAGTCTCTACATGAATTATTCTAGACAGAATCACTTTCTGAATTCTTAGTAAAGGAGGACTATAAAGAGCCTGCCAGAAACCCTAACTAGAGTTTAAGGACAAAGACGTGGCCATGGTTGGGATTTTTCATGTCTTTCAAAGTGTTATATTAAAGATTCTGTCGTCAGATGAAGGTGTTATTGGATGAAGCCTCTATTTAGAAGGAAGTGAGGTTATCAAGTAAGAGGGGACATGGCTCTGAGGAAAATACTGGGTCCCTTGCCCTTCCTCTTTTGATTGTGTATATTCTAGTTACCACAATAAGAACAGTTTCACCCTGGTTCATATTTTCTGCCATGATACACTGCCTCATTGCAGGGCTGTAAGCAACTATCCCCAAACCATCGTAGACTAAGGACAATGAAACATGATCATAAATGAAGTTTTCTACTTTAAAATGTTTTTTTCCTCAAGATTTTTTGTTTGTATTTTTTATTTTTTTATTCTTCTCCCATATGTTACATCCTGATCACAGTTTCCCATCCCTCCTCTCCTCCTAGTCCCTCCCTTCCTACCTCTCCTGTCTGCCAGATGTATTCCTTCTCCATTTCTCTCTGGGAAAGAGCAGGTCTCCCAGGGACATCAACCAAACATGGTATATCAAGCTGTAAAAAAGCAAGGTACCTCCTCTCATATTAAGGCTGGACAAGACAACTCAGTAGGAGGAAAAGGGTCCCGAAAGCAGGCAAAAGAGTCAGAGACAGGGTCTGTTCCCAATGTTAGGAGTTCCACAAGAAGACCAAGCTGCACAACTGTAACATAATGTGAAGAGAGCCTAGGTCCATTGCATGTATATCTCTGGTTGGCAGTTCAGTCTCTGTGAGCCCCTATAGGCCCGGGTTTTCTTGAAGTGTCCTTGACTTCTCTTGCTCCTACAATCCTTCTTCCTCCTCTTCAATAGGATTTCTCAAGCTCCACCTAATGTTTGGCTGTGGGTCTCTATCTGTTCCTTCAGTTGCTAGAAGTAGCCTCACTTATGATGATTATGGTAGGTTACTATCTGTGAGAATGTAACACAGTACCATTAGGAATAATTTCATTGACTTTTTTCTAACCATGTTTGCTTTTATCCTAGGTTTCTGGAATGTCCAACCTCTGATTCTTGGCCCTCCAGGCAGTGTTAGGAGCAGCCTCCCTTTCTAGACATGGGTTCTCAAGCTGGACCAGTCATTTTTCTGTGCCACCTTTACCCAAGAACATTTTTCAGGCAGGATAAATTATAGGTTGAAGGTTTTGTGGCTAGGTTGATGTCCCAATCTCTCCACTGGAAGTCTTTCTTTGTTAGAAAAGTTGGACAACTCAGGCTTCTGTATCCTCATTACCAGAGAGGGATTTTAGATAAGATCACCATCATAGATTCTGTGAGTTTTCACTGCACCAAGTTTCTACTTTGCCCCCAAAATGCCCCTCACAAGAATGGTACATGTAATTAGAAAGGAGGATATATTTTGAGAAATGTATTGTTAATTGATTCTGTCAACTAGGGACATCATAAAGCATACCCAATACAAATTTATATGGTTATGATGTAACCAGGTGATAGAATGTTATGGCACACCTAAAAGTTGGTGGCGTTTTATTTAACAGATATCCTTATGTATTATATGACTGTGAAGCTGTAGTTGAGTTCCTACTAAGGCAAGTGAAATGATACAGATTGAAACAAAACATAGTGGTTTTGATTTAGATGCAAAGGAATGCTGAGATTTCCTTTGCTGTAATGACTACTGCAGCTGATGAAGACAGTTTTAACTATCTCCAGACAGTATTTGTTAGTTATTATGCTAAAAAATGACACTTACTTCCAATACAAAATATTAGAAATTTAATTCCTTTGCCTAATTCCTGTATATGAATTTTCTAGCCTCTTATTCTCATTGGGTCAGAGTTAGGACAATTTTTGACCATTTAATAGTTTAATGTAAAATATTTGGGTTTTAATTGATGAGCTGCGCTTCAGTCTTAGTGGTCTACCAGTAACTAGAAACATCTAGAGTGTCAAGCCATCCAGTCATGTTAAATTTGATGCAAGTAACAGAATTGATAGCAAAACTGCCATTTATAATATTTTTCAGAAAAGCTAAAAATATACAGGAGCTTACATACTTGTTTCATAACATGTAATCTTCGTCAGAAAAAGCAGGACACATGGAGTTTAATATAAGCACATTCCTCCTTAGCAAGCAGATTCCCCTCTGTTGGGAGTAATTGAAAGTTCAATTTAGCCTAACCACACCTGACCCAAGCTAGTATGATGCCTTATAATAAGTACTTTCTTTTCCCCAGCTTACAGAAAACCAAAACCGTACATTTTGCTTGCAATCCTTACTTCTCTTTCTCTACTTCTGTTTACTAGTGTTTCCACAATCTACGAAAAAAAAAAAAAAGCCTTTAAAGCATAAAAATGCACTGATTTTTCAGTACAGGCAAGATGATACTAAGACATTCAGGATAACTTGTCTGTAGGCCACGTGAATTAAAGTGAGGAGTGGACCACATGAATTAAATCTGTGGGATGTGTGTGTGTGTGTGTGTGTGTGTGTGTGTGTGTGTGTGTGTGTATGTGTGTGTGATATTTTTGAATTTTTATTTCATGTAGAAAAATTCAAAATGGAGAAGTCAATCTTATCTTCTTTGTTATATGCATGCCATCTGAAAGACTGCTTCTCTGTGCTGGCTGGTAGTCTGTTTGCATACCTAATACAAATGGTCTGGGACTTTTGTGCTTTTGAATATAGATTTTCAAAGTTGGAGTCTTTGTATCTGTTTTTAAATTGAGTATTCATCCATGGTTCTACATAGCATAAACTTTACTTCTCATAACATATTCTGACATTCTAAGCAATTCTTTAATGGAGTAATGGCGTCACTGAAGTTTTCTGATCTCGACTCTCCTGGGTAATTGACACCAGCTGTTATCTCTCTATAAAACAGCACAATTTATTCCCTTTCTGTGTCACTTTGGTTCCTTAGAAGAAGCAGCTGTGGAGCTGGGTTGTTTAATCACTGTATTTGCTAAAGTATTATGAGAAAATACTTCCTAAAACAACTTTTAATTATCTTCAGTATTGGTTAAGGGAATAATATAGATTAGTGGTAGACTACTTGCTTATCGTGTTTAAGACCCTGGATTGGATCACCAGGATTTTGAAAACAAGCAAATAATCAACAAATATCAAATGTCTAGTTGGATAGACACACACACACACACACACACACACACAGACACACACACACACACACACACACACACACACACACACACACAGCTTTTCTCTGTAGCCAGTCGAGTAAATAGGTTATTTTCCCTCTACCACGCACTTACGTAACTTTATGCTTTTTTTGTCCCTTTGTTTGTTCAAAGCTAATTTTCTCTTTTTTCTCTGGTCTTCTCATGATGCATTGAATTGAAATTATTTATCTATCTCCTTCTGTACGAATGTCCAGGTTCCACCTTGGTGCGGAGCTGTCTGGGTCAGTGCCTTCTGATTGGTTTTGCTGTTTTATGCTGCTCTTGAGCAAGGTGTTGAGTATTACAATTGATAGCCATTATTATGTCTAGCATAGCCATGCTTAGTATTTTCCACTTTTGATTATTCCATGAGAATAGCTCAGGTATTGGCAAATTTCTCTTTCTCTAATATCCATTATATTAGTGAATCACTTTCTTGCTTTAGGTTTATATGCATATGACTTTCTAGTTCTAAATATGTAGTTAGAAAGCTGTGGTAAGTCTGTGTAGCTTGTGAATTATTGCAAGGCCCTGGAATCAACCTTTAAACACTGTCTTAACTCTGAGCCTCCACTTCTTTATCTGAACAGTGTAGACAATCATGATGCCTGCTTTTAAGGCTTGTAATAGTTCCAGTGATGAGACACTACCTCACACTGGCTCAATAAGTGTTAGTATCATCATTATTTTTATATCTGTTTCTACTATTGGAAAGCTTTGCCATTCCAGTAGTAAAATATATGAACTACACCTATTTTATTGTGAAAAACACCACTTATTACTACACTCTCTATGAAAGAATTAGGTCTAAAATAAGTTAATGGAAGTAAGTGTTTAGGACAAATTCATTTGGCAGCAGTATGTCAATGAGATGAGACTGGAAGGAGGCTAAAAACAGTTTCTGTGGTATTCATGGTTTATATTTATTTTGAAGGAGCCGGTAAGAATTACAAGGGAGGTGGGGAGGAATATAAGTTACTTAAATAATCAAGGTAGGGATAACTGTTTGGATTGAGGGGATCTAAACTAAGTGAATTTTTGAGCTCAGATGATCAGGACAAGCCTGTTGGAGATATGAAAAATGCTAGTAAAAGAACATTTTCACACTGAAATCTCATTTAATGTTGGATCCCCTGAGTTTGATGATCAGTGCACATATAATAACAAATGTTAGGAAGTGGCCTAGTATTATCTATGTACACTGATATCTTTTACCTAGAGTGTGGAGAAAAATAATGCAGAGAACTTCATGTATAACTTTGATGATTATTACATTTTGAGGTCAGTTGATAAAGCTGATGGATTTTGGAGATGATAAAATTTATTTATAAAGAAATGAGAAGGTATCAGTGACTTCTACATCCTGATCAGTAATGGAACTTTATACAAAAGAAAAAAGTATAGTTTAGAAATACCATGCAATTAATTAATCTAGAATGGGAAAAATGATAGGATTTGGATATGGTGACATCATTGGTGATGATAGTTGGAGGAATAACAGTGGCTTTTAATAGAATACTCTGAATATTAAAAGTGCATTTGTAATAGGACCAATACTTGTTTAGTCTCAACTGAAACATATGAGGACAAAATAATAATGCTCATTCTGTAGGGTTTTGTGTGTCTTGAAGGAAATTTCTTAGTCTTTAAATTGTGTGTGTGTGTATGTGTGTGGGTATGTGCATGTGTGTGTGTGTGTGTTTATATATACTCTGGCATTCAGCTGTCAGGCTGAAAATAGATCTAGTGACTCAGAAGTAGCGTTTTGTGGCATTGGCAGTCTCTACTACATTAGCTGAATATGTCAGAGAGAAAGAAATAATCCATTAATGACATTAATAGAGATATACCAAACATGGCTATTTACTCTAGAAGTTGAGCTTTTTTTTTAAAGGTTCTATTTGACATGTTATAATTGATTTTCCATTTGTTCAGTGGGAAGCCTAAAATAACTTTTTGTCTTAATTTATGATTTCTCTTTGTTTAAGTTATTCCCATGTATTGCATATGTTGCGATGTGACACAGGGCTATGAATGTTTTTAATAAAATGTTTGTTTCATATTCATTTCCTCTTCTGAACGAATATATTATTAATTGAAAAAATGTTAAGTAAGAAGTATCTGCATATGAAAAGCTGATTGATAGAAACCTTTAGGTAAGTTTTGACTCTATCTTGGGATTTTGCTGAAGTAATCATACGTATCCTAGAAAATCATAGAAGATGAGCGGTAGTATTGAAAATTTCACAACATGTAAAACTGGTTTCAAATACACTGTCTTATTCCTTATATTTAATCTATGAATTGGTTTCAAAACAAGAAATACTTAATTCCTCCTACAGGCCGTAAACTTCAAACCCCTACCCCGATCTAGCCAATGGACAGGAAATTTTCCACAACTGAGTGGAGAGTCGAGTCTGACTTTCACACATACTCTGGTGCCTCATATTTGACCATGTCCCCTGAAATACAAATATTTTTATTCCAGCTTCATCAAGACTATTTTAGGCTTATATAGTTCATTAAAGGTACTCAGAAGCTGTCCACTGTTGTAGTACATTGCAGTGAAAAAGATACACTATAGATAGAGAAAAGGCATAAAGTAAGTTCTGGTAGAAAACAAGCCTAAATTATAATATGTTCTCTCTAGGTGGAATCACCTAGAATATACTAAGTTCTTCCAGTGAGTGTGTGACAACATCTATGAATATTAAGGGTAAGAGAGTCCTACTTGAACAAAACTGTACAAGGTTTTATTGGGGTTCAGTCACTTAGATATGCAATAATAGTACAACTGAGTTAACTAATCAATATGAGATGAACAAAGCAAAAACAGATGTGCACCATAAATCAGTGTTAACCCTTCTAAGGGTTATTTGTTTAGAGAAAGCCTGACACATCTGAACATGTATTTTCAGCTCCAATAATTAGGCACTCTGGGCAAATTCCTACACACCACACCTATCAAGGGCCAATTATTCCTACTTAAGAATGACATGAGTATGAGTACTACATAAAGCATAATTATTTTATAAGTACACTTTTCTAGTGTTTCTTCACTTAATTCTCCTTCCATATCTTATGAATAGAAATTTTTATTTTGTGTATAGTTGTGTCAAATATGAAAAGTATTTGAATGTTTCAGCTACCTTCTTGGCTAAGTTTGTAGTTTATTTTGTAAAATTTAGTTCTTTTTCTTATTGTGACCACTGCTGTAAATTTTAGTGTTCCATCACTATTTTAGTAGTAACATAAGAACATGTTAAGGTTTTGCTCCCTTATGATAGTGTTTTATTTTGCTTTTGCATATTGAAACATTACTGTGCTTTTTGCTAGAGTATTTCATTGAAACTTAGGGTATGATGGGTGACTTTTTATCTGAAAATTTAGCTCAAACTGTAGGCACATTAAAAGAAGTTATAATGTGCTTTTCATAAAATGTCTTGATTTTTGTCCATGCAGTTAGTCAAAATATTGATGGATATCATAGTGAAGCCACATGTGACGTACTTTTTATTGGAGCAGGTAGGTTATATACATTTATTCACATAATTATGTATCAAAACAAAGGAAGTCATATAAAAATTTGTGATATTCTACCAATAATGTAGTCACTTGGTTTACAAGTATGAAACTCAAGCATTTTAGGATTACTTTTGTACCTGGTCTCTCGTCCAGGTGCTCACCATGTAATAAGGAAAACAATAGTATAAATGTTAATATTGATACAAGTAAGAATTAATTTAGCAGTATATGGCAAATGCATATAAATCAAATTACAATAAAAGCTCTGTGGTTATATGAGGATACCGAGTGCATAGGAAATCACTTTATCATTGATTTTTGTTTTATAAATAAAATTGCTTTAAATATCTACTTAAAAAATAAGTAGAAAAATTTCAAGATTACTAGCTAGTTTAAAAGATTTGTAGAATTGAGATCAAAACTACAATCTATATGTGGAGAAGTCTGTAACTTTGGCCTTGTCAACATTAAATGTTCTATAATATAAGTTAATGTCAGCTTATAATAGTGCCTTAGATTTTTTAAAGTTGTTTCTTTTGTTTCATTCAGGATACTGACATGTCTTCTCCAACATTCTTCCTGGCACCTATGTGTGAATTTGGAAAAGTAACCAGGACACTGGTTGTGAGTATGAGGAAATCTGCATAAGGGCTCCAAGTGTACTGTCATCATGTAAGTAACAATTCAGAAGTATAAATTCTGTTTGCTCTCATTTCTGTTTATCTGTTGTTAGGTGGTAACATGCTTCATTTCAATTAGTGTCATAGTGATATCTATTTCTTTCAGATAAATTAAATAAATAGCATTAGGATAGTGACATGCTTAAATAGTAGGAAAACTATTCTAGTATATGGAGTATTGCTCCAGTATATGGAATGTTTTCCAAATGTTCTCTCAATTTGTATATACCTACAAGTTTCAAATAATAAATATTTGTTTTCTGTGCTAATTTTCAGTTTTGTTTTAAGGAAAAAAAGGTTGTTGATTATCATTAGGTCAAGATTTGTACAGGGATTATAGGTGAAATATTTTTGGAAGAAGTGGGAAACAGGCAATACTTATGGATAAAGCAGGTTGAGAATTGGAAATCTCATGACATAATCTCTTACACATTCTTTAAAGTTCAGATGTGTTCAGTGAAAAACAAAGCACAAAAATCTGTCCGTATTTCATAAAGTGAAATAAAAATTTTACTTCAAAAGGGCTAAGGAAATCCAAAGCTGATAGAAGGTAGAGGATAGCCTTTTGATCTAAGTTTACTTCTCTTATGGAATCCACTGATAGGAGTAAAAAATTGTTTCCTCTCAAGGGACACAAAAGAAAATGAATACCTCCTCATAATGAGATTCTGGGTGTCATTTATCTATTGTAGAGGAAAGGATGTGGTTGAGAAAAATGTGATTGAAGAAGAAAAATTCCTTTACATTTCATTTATTTAGGCTTATGATGTTCTTCCCATAATATACTATACAATTTAAATACTATATAAATAAGGTATTGAGAGAAGTGGCTTAATGCATAATGGGGTGGTGTCTCCTAAAGGGTTTAGGAATGGAGATGAATATACAAAGAGGATGAAATGGACTAACACTCATTTGGTTATCAAAACACAAATCACTGTCATTTTCTGTGCTTCTAAACAATTAACCCATGTTTTCATTTAGTATTTTCACAGGTTTATTACAAACATTTAAATGTTTAGTTATTTTTGCTAATTTTTGTAACTGGTATTTTCTGCATATGGACGATCATTTTTCTGGTACTAACTTATTGAAAAAAGATTGTCCTTTTACCAGTATATGCTACTTTCACTAAAATTCAGCTGCAGATATGTGTACACTGTGTTCTATTGGTCTGTATGTTTTTTATTCCATTACTATGTTGTTTGTATTACTAGATCTATATTTTAAGTTGAATAATATATCTCCTAGAATGTTTTTGTTCACTGAATTAATTGGTGAATAAGTAATCATTTGCCCATTCATTTATTTCTGTGATTTAATATAAATTTTATTAATGATTTTCATTTCTTAAAGTTTAGCAATGGTTTATAGTATTGACAGTAAATTAAATCTCTGGATAACTTTGACTAATATAAGCAGCATAATAAAATTGATCTGGTTCATCAACATCAATTTTTCCCTTTTTCTCCTTGAATTTTTTCAAAGAATTTTTAATATTTTTCACTGTAACAATCTTTTATTTCACTGGTTAAATGTATTCCTTTATACTTTTATACTTAATGATAAATTATTTTTTTATTTCTGTGTTAGATGATTCATCTATTGTTTTTTCTTGATAATTTTCTCTTTTTAGTATTCCTAATTAATCAACTAGTTCCCATAGATTTTTGTTCCAGTGGTTCAGGCTTTCTGTTTATATTACTTATAAAGTGCCAGTACAACTTTCTTCCCATTGTAATGCCTTTCGTTCCATTCTTTTTCCAGATTACTGAATTTGGAATATCCATTACTATATACTATGTACAATAAGTATGAATGTCCACACCACTTCCTTCCTTGTTCCTCAGAGAGAAACATTTTAGCTTCACCTCATTTAGTTTGATGTTATATTTTGGCTTATAGTAGTGAGATACTTTTTTTTTATTCCAGATTATTTTGTCATTGTTGGCAAGAAGAGATGTTTAATTGTATTGAGCTCCTGTTTTGCATCTATCCAAAATATCATACAGACTTTTGTATGTTGATGCATCTTATTTCTTTTTTATACATTTTTTTATTATAGCATCTTGATTGTAATCTCATGTTTTATTTCCTTGCTTATGCCTTTGTCTTTCCTTTGGTTCAGAAGCATAGCTTTGCTTTATTTTCAGCTGACAGCATTTTTTTTTTTTTAGTACTTACAAGATATTTTGCTACATACTCTTTCCTTGCTGTGCTAGTATCCAGATAATTGTTGTCGTGTTGTTGTGGTAAGCAAACTGGAGATGTGATTCTGTTGTGTGACAAGACCTCCTTTGGGTAGAAACAGCACATGTCTACTCGTCCCAGATAGGGAACCTTCAACAGAGCAAAATACAGATACTACCAACATCCAGCTTGGTGAACCAATGAGTTTTATTGGGGTTGATTACATGACTAAGGGTGAGGGAGTACTTATAGGATCAGATATAACTCAAAGACATTTGTCTTACCAAAGCTCACCCCAGCATGGGTGACAGCTTATAAAAGCTGGGAACTTGCAGCACACTGCATAGCCTGCAGGCAGCTCCGCTGGTTGGTTAACTTCCTTTCCAAGTGACTCAGCTGGTCTAAAACTCCCCCAGACAGATCAGCTGGTTTCTGCTTCTCCCAGGAATCTGGTCTTGTTTCAAAGTCTTGTTTGCAGCTCTTCTCTAAGAGCCTTATTTGCAGCTCTTCTCTTTTTTCCTATTTTATTAATTTACTCATATTACATCTCAATTGTTATCCCATCCCTTGTATCCTCCCGTTCCTCCCTCCCTCTTGCTTTCCCCCTACTCCCCTTCCCTATGACTGTGACTGAGGGGGACCTCCTCCCCATGTATATGCTCATAGGGTATCAGGTCTCTTCTTAGTAGCTTACTATCCTTCCTCTGAATGCCATGGAACCCCTACCCAGATATAGCCAATGGACAGGACATTCTCCACAGTTGAGTAGAGAGTGGGGACTGAATTTGACATGACTCTGGCAGCTCAACTCTTAAGACAATCTTCTTACTCATTATGATCATTTCTAGTTCAATCCATTTGTCCACAAATTTCGGGAATTCCTTGTTTTTAATAGCTGAGTAGTATTTCATAGTGTAATTGTACCACAGTTTTTTTGTCCATTCTTCAACTGAGAGACATTTAGGTCGTTTCCATGTTCTGGCTGTTATGAATAAGGACACACTAAACATGGTTGAGCATATGTCCTTGTATGCTGGACCATCTTCTGGGTATATTCCAAGGAGTGGTATAGCTGGGTCTTGAGGAAGCCCTATTCCCAGTTTTCTGAGATAGCACCAGATAGATTTCCAAAATAGTTGTACCAGTTTGCATTCCCACCAGCAATGAAGGAGTGTTCCTCTTTCTCCACATCCTCGCCAGCATGTGGTGTCACTTGAATTTTTGATCTTAGCCATTCTGATGGGTGTAAGATGGAATCTCAGACTTGTTTTGATTTGCATTTCCCTGATGACTAAGGAGGATGAGCATTTCTTTAAGTATTTCTCAGCCATTTGATATTCCTCTGTTGAGAGTTCTCTGTTTAATTCTGAGCCACATTTCTCAGTTGGGTTATTTGGTTTGGTGGTGTTTAATTTCTTGAGTTCTTTATATATTTTGTCAGATGTAGGATTGGTGAAGATCTTTTCCCAGTCTGTAGGCTGTCACTTCGTTCTGTTGACAGTGTCTCCTGCCTTACAGAAGATTCTCTGCCTCATGAGGTCCCATTTATTAATTGTTGGCATTAAGGCCTGGGCTGTTGTTCTGTTCAGGAAGTTGTTCCTGTGCCAATGTTTTCCAGGCTCTTCCCCACTTTTTCTTCTAACCTTATGTGTAGTATATAATATAGATATATCAATTGAGGTTGAATATCCGACAGATGATTGTTAACATTTTGACCAATTGTAGATTTTTCTAACACCTTTTTGAGAAGGTGGTTAAGAGAACTAACATGAAATTTTCATATTTTATTGCATCATTTCTCTCTTCATTTTGTTTCCTACAAACCATCTTATACAACTCTCCTGTCTTTCAATTCATGTGCTCTTCTTTTTCATTTATAATTTGTGTGTGTGTGTGCGTGTGTGTGTGTGCACGCGCATGCATGGACACTCGTGTACATATGTATATACAAATGTATATAAGTACAAATACATATATAGTTGTAAATATGTATATATACATATAAGTTCCCGAGTACATAAATATAACCTGTCCAGTCTATATAATGTTGCATATATGTATGTTTTCATGGGTTTTGTGAGGAGAATTCTTTTTTATGATATGGAGAAGTTTATTTTAGGATAATGAGAGAGATGGAAAATGGGAGGGGTACTGAAAATGAGGAGAAAGAGAAAGAGACTAAAAGAGACAGGAGAGAAGAAGGGGGGGAAGTAGAGGGGAAGAGGGATTAAGAGTAATTTTAATTGTAATCCTACAGGTTAGAAAAGGGTTCAACAATGTTAAGATACCTCCTACTACAGAAGAAAAGAGAAAATACAAAGTTATTTTTATCACCACTTCAACCATCCACAGAGAAACAGGCCACCGAATAGGATCTCCACTGACGGAAATTTCTGGTAAAGGGCTATCAGTTAGTTCATAGGAAGGAATTAAGTCAGAGTGCATGCATCAATTTTAGTGTAATGACTAATGTTGGACAGGAAGGTAAAGGCTATACCTGCACCAGTTCCCAGCTAAGTAAGTGGTGTGCAGTGCTCTGCCCAAAGTGGCGTCAAGCATGTGATCTGTATGTGTAAGGCGTCTCTTTGAGTAGATTAAGGTTCACCTTGTTCGACGAAGTTTCAGTGTAATATCTGATCTCAGTTTGACATTGCTTATTATAATCTAAAAAAACAAATATAATTGTAGGACTTTTATTCTTTTTGGAAATTGTATATATAAGTACTAATTTTGAATTTGGTTTAAGTAGGTTCTGTTTACCCTTCAACTTTCCTACCTTCCTGCTACTCCTGATTCTGTTTTCTAACCTCCCCTTCAGTCTTTTCTCCTCCTTCACGTCCTTTGTGTTCTTCTGTCCACCCTATCCTCCCTCATCATTTATTTTTAGTTTCTTTTGGTCTCATTTTTAGTTTTTAAAGCGTGATTACTATAGTCTTTGTCTCCTCCCTACACCCCCCCACATGCATGGGCACACGCATGTGCTTATATGCACGGATTCATTATATGCAAGCATATGAGAAAGAATACATGGTTTTGTGTTAGTGGTAATGTGGGTGACTATAGTAACACTCAACAAGGAAGGCTGTTATGTGGAGTTCCTTATCAACGTAACAAATAATGGATTCAAGGAGCCTCTTCTCTGTATTGTACAAGACTTGGTGAATTCCTCATTTCTTCTAACATTGGAATGGTGCCATATTTCCAGCTGTAGGTATTGGAGAAGTTTTCTTTGATCTTATGTAGACCTTTTTTTCCATGGTTATGAGTTTAATTTTGAATCTCAGCAACTCACATAGTTTATAGATATAGATGAGATCAAAGTTCTTTCTAATAGAAGAAAAGAACAGCTTAACATGTTCATCCTATTGGTTCTGAAAGTGAATAGATAAATAGTATGTGGCTCAGGATACAGAGTTATAAATTCCATGTGAAGGTTATTTTATCTGGCACTCCCAAGGAGTTCTGAAAAATAAGCTCAGAGTTTATGTATCATACTGTACTATGAAGAATGGTAAGAGCTCTAGGGGATGATATAGTTATAATCAGCAGAGTCAGCACCTCTATATTCAGTCTGTGTGCAGTGCCCTACTTTAGTCAGGTGACAGCAAGTTGAACTGTATTCAATTGGTTTCTTTCTGTGTATATATGATGCAGAAAGTGCAATATATATGGTACCAACTAGATTGTGAGGGTAATGTATGAAAAGAACATTTGTGGATGTATTACTTAATAGCCGTCAGTCCTGTCCTGTGCAACATTTATTTATCACACACTTTTTTTTTGAGACAGTATTTGTTTGTGTATCTCTGTCCTGGAAATTAGTTTGTAGACCAGGCTGGCCTCAAACTCACAGAGATCTGCTTGCCTCTGTTTCCCTGGTGAGGGGCGCTCGCTCTCGCTCTCGCTCTCTCTCTCTCTCTCTCTCTTTCTCTCTCTCTCTCTCTCTCTCGCTCTCTCGCTCTTCCGCTCTCTCGCTCTCTCACTCTCTCTCTCTCTCTCTCTGTTCTCTCTCTCTCTCTCTCTCTCTCTCTCTCTCCCTCCCTCCCTCCCTCCCTCCCTTCCCTCCTCCCCTTCCCCTCCCTCCCTCCCTATCCCCCTCCCATACTCTCTTCTCTCTATTTTGAGATAGGATATCTTTGTGTAGCCATGGATGACCTGGACTTGCTTTGTAGATCAAGCTGGCCTTGCCTCCCTGAGTGCTGGAATTAAAAGCCTATGCCACTACAACCGGTTGTTACCAGGCACTCTTAATATTAACATTCTAATATCAAAAATATTATCAACATGTTGCTCTCTTAGTATTGATAATATTGACAAGCATTTATCTAAAGAGAATTCAATTGAGAGTTTCTTCTTTGGTAAATATATGATAGAATAGAATCAATTTGTTATTCTGAATGACTTACTTTTTAATTTGTTCATGACAGTAGCATTTTTTAAATTATTCATGTTATTTAACCGAGGTGGGAGATGGAAAAACAAAAATTTAAAAATTTGCAAGCATTTACCTATCTTCTGTAGGTAACTAGTTTGTGGCCTATCATTTAAACACCATATATCTCAGACCTCTCTGAATAAGTCACATTTTCTTTCTTCATTTTAGTGAGCTCTGGGTGATCAATGCCAGTATACTTGAAGTTTCCCTTGAATAGGTTTCTGCACATTTGAAATCCCTAGGTTACCTTCTTAAGATATGCATTTTTTAATTACTATTAAAGACAAAATGAAAATGGAGATTAAGTTCTTGATCCAGGAAAAAAAGGAATGAGAGAAAGCTTATGCTGTAGGTTCAAACCATTGTTCAAATTAACAGAAACTAGGGAAAAGAAGGAAAGAGGTAAGCAAAGAACATTATAGTTGGCATTTTGAAAATTTAAGAGGCTTATCATATCATCATAGAAAAGGACTTGTACATTCCCAAGTTATCTATTCTTCTACTTAAACAACTGTAGGTCATTTATTACTACCACTCTCTTTGCATCCTCTTTGGGATAGTAATGTTCAAAAAATGCAATGTTTGTGGTGAAGAACAAATGGTGCTGGTAGTATAACTACTAATATCCTGTATATGTGTTCTCAGAACTCAGAAATATCTTTCTAGGAACCTGTAAATCAGACACCCTTCAATAATTTCAATAGTATGTTTTTAATAGAAAAATCAAAGAGAAAAAGGTAAAGATTGTCAAGGTACATTCTTGAATGCAGAAGAATGTTGGATCTTGTTTATGTGCTAATTAAGTTAGTCTGTGTCTTTTTATTGGAGAATTGAGACCATTGATGTTGAGAGATACTAATGACCAGTGACTGTTAAGTCTTAATTTTGATGTTGGTTCCAGTAGAGTGTTTATGTGGTTGTGTTTTTGCAACAGTGCCATTATCTATTTCCTATGTTGTTTTGGTTGTAGCTTTTCCCTTTGGGATGGAGTTTTCCTTCTAGTACCTTCTGTAAAGCTGAATTGGTGGATAGATACTGTTTGAATTTGGTTTTGTCATGGAATATTTTGTTTTCTCCATCAATGGTTATTGATAGTTTTGCTGGGTAAAGTAGTCTGGCCTGGCATCTGTGATCTCTTAGGGTTTGCAGAATCTCTGTCCAGGCCCTTATGGCTTTTATGGTCTCTGCTGAGAAGTCAGGTGTAATTCTGATAGGTTTGCCATTAAATGTTATTTGGTCCTTTTCCCTTGCAGCTTTTAATATTTTTTTCTTTGTTCTGTATATTTTGTGTTTTGATTATTATGTGACGAGAAGTTTTTCTTTTATGGTCTATTCTATTTGGTATTCTGCAGGCCTCTTGTATGTTTATAGGCATCTCTTTCTTTAAATTGGAGAAGTTTTCTTCTATGATTTTGTTGATAATATTTTCTGGGCCTTGGAGTTTTGTATCTTCTCTCTCCTCAATGCCTATTATCTTCAGATTTCTTCTTTTAATGGTGTCCTTGATTTCTTGGATATTTTGTGTCAGGATTTTTCCAGATTTACCATTTTCTTTAATGGTTGCTTCAAGATCTATGATTGTATCTTCTACACCTGACATTAGTTCCTCCGTCTCTTGGATTCTATTAGACAGGCTTGCCTCTCTGAGCTTTAACGTTCCCCTTTTTCTTCTGTCTCTGTGTTTATCATTGAATCCATTTTCTTCAGATCTTGAACTGTTTTATTGATTTCTTTCATCTGATTGCATATTCCTAAGTTTCTTCCATTGCCTCTTTATAGACCTTCAGAGCTTGAACAGTTTTATTGATTTTCTTCATCTGGTTGTTTGTATTTTCTTGAGTTCTTTCCAGTGCCTCTCTATAGGCCTCGTTTATGTCTTCCACCTGTTTGGCTTCACTGTCTGGATGGCAGGAGGCTAGCCCTGTAGTTTGGGTCTCTCACAGCCAGTGATCCCCAGCTCCCCTGTACTGTGGGTTCTGTAATCATACTGGGTCTCTGGGTGTGAGTTGGTTCAGACCAAAGTGTCCACAGCCTTTTGGGTCCCCTTGTAGCACTGGATCTCTCCAGGGACTGAAGCAGGACATGCATAGGGGCTCTTGTGGCCACTCTACTCACTGTCTCCCCAAGATTTCCTTAGTCCCGGAGATTTGATGCTCTGCTGGTCTGTGGTTCTCTGTAGCGTTTTGGCATCCAGACTGCTTGCAGAGTCCAGGTTAGTGTCACAGGGCCCAAACTGCACACACATACTGAGTCCAGTTCACATCTCTGGACCCAAACGAGTCTCTGGGCCTAATCCATGCACTTAATCCAGTTAGCACTGGGTCCAGCCAGGGACTTGGGCCCAAGCCACACACTGAGCTTGCCAAATTAAGCCATAATCTCGTGCCCGGACTACATGCCGAACTCAGCTAGAGTCTCTGGACCCAAAATGTCTGTCGAATTCATCAGAGTCTCAGGGCTGGGACTACCCCCCCAAGTTCAGCCAGGGACTCTGGGCCCAATCTGTGCGCCGAGTTTAGCTAAGGATGCTAGGCCCAATCTGTGCACCAAGTCCAGCTAAAGTCTCAGGACCAGACCCGGCACCAAGCTCAGCTAGAGTCTCTGGACCCAAGTGCGGGCCAAGTCCAGCCAAAGTCTCAGGACCAGGCCTGGCACCAAGCTTAGCTAGAGTCTCCAGAGACTCTGCCCACCAAGTCCAGCTAGGGTCTCAGGGGCCGAACCGGGCGCTCAGTCCAGTTTGGGTCTCAGGGCACGATCCGCGTGCCAAATTGAGCTTGGGCCCAAACCATACAGTGAATTCAGCTAGGGTCATAGGGCCCAAATCTTGCACTGAGCCCCCTCTCCTGCAGCAATTCCTACTGGTCACCACGCCAGTCGCCTCTGCTGGAGGGCTCCCCGCTGCAAACTGTAGCTGCCGTCGCTGCCACTCTGGTCCAAGAAAATCCGCACTCCTCCCGTGTGCAGAAGCACACATGTTTTCTGTATTTTGGTCCTTTCGAACTGTGCAGTACTCCTGCTGTAGTGGGGTGGGGAGCTTGGTGTTCCTGGTAGAATTCCGTGCCAATTCCCTGAATCGTTTACTGGAGCTTCTGAACACGATCCGCGATGCTCGCTGCCATCTTGGATCCATTTTGAAAATACGTAGTTTTTAATTGAGTTGATGGTTACCTTTCTCCTCTGATATTATGCAGAATAACAGTACCATGAGTGCTAGTAAGTACGGGTCAAGGCTGTAGGTGGGTACTAGTCTGACTTTTCCTTGTTGAATGAAATATGTAAGTGTTGTCTTCAATAGTTTCTGCAACTAATAAGCCTTTGCAATAGCGTAAGTTATTTGGGTGAGCCCTTCAGTTGGTCAGTGACTCAAATAGATGTAAATCATTCCTGACACTGGATGTTTCACTTGGGGATGAAAAACACCTAGTTGCGACATTCATTTAGATTTATTTCTTATGTGTATAGGTATTTTAAGAACAGTAGTGGATTTACATATGACCCCTTAATTGGCCAGTAATGTTGTCATTCCCTGTAGTTCCCCTCCCCTCTTTTCTCCCCTCACTGTTTAATCCTCTAGCTCACACCCATTTTTCATACCTATAAATTCTTTTGCATAAATTATATTAGGGAAGACATGATTAGAGGTGATATAAAAAGGTAGAGAAGACATCTGGAGACAAGCATGCTGATGCAGTGCCCTATTTAGAATGGTGCTGATGATTTGGGCATCATTTTGATCAGTGCTGTTCTGAGTAGAGTAAAGCTTACCACCTTCTACATTTAATTAGACTTGTGGATGGATTAGTTGCTGTAGGTAGGTACCACAGAAGTGCCTTCTGTAATCATAGATGAACTTTCACATATCCACGTTCCTGGTTTTTTACTTTTTAAATCTCTTATATTTTCCAAAACAGCATAAACATTATTACATATCATTATTGAATTTTAGATATAGTGTATTTTAGTAGATTCTCTTTACTTATCCTTCTATCTTCCTACTAGCCCTAATAACCTCTTCTTATAACCTCCAACTTTAATCTTTTTTTCTTTTTTGAGAACTGCTTACAATATATTCTGATTGCAGTGATTCCCCTACCTCCCCCACTTCATCCATCCTTTCCATCCTCACCTCTATAATCACCTATGGGGTCAGAAAGCTGCCACCACGGTCTACTTGTCCCTTTGTGGTATGCAGGAACCTTTGCACATGGGTACTGACTTGAGGGAATAAAGCTTAGGTGGGCAGGTGGGTTTGTCTGCATCTTTCTCAGCTTTAAATGTGGGAGAAACAGCCTTCTCTAGATACTGTTTTCAGTGAAACAGTCCTCTGTATTGGGAGTGATAGGGCTAGATAATCTTTGTAAAGTGGGTATGGGTTTTGGAGGTAGGTGTACCTCACTGGCTGGGCCTGAGGTACTGAGAATGCTTCATTTGCATGAAGAGGAATTCCAGATGCTTGCTGGACATGTCTTTATAAGGAAAGAAGAGGAAGTTTAACCTGAAATCTGGCCACCAGGCTGTATGACTACCTGAATGGTGGCAGAAGAGGGTGCCACAAAAATACCTGTGCTGGAATATGCTCAGGTATGCCCAGAGCGTATGGCCTGACCTCACTCTTGGTCTGCACTGGCTCCGCAGGTTGCATGGTATAGCCTTACATATACCAAACTTTTTTCTTTTTTCCTCCATAGAATCCAGTTTGTTTTGTCTCACTACTCTTTGGAGAAGGGCCCTTCTCTCTAGTGTGTCCTATTAAAAATAACTGACCATCTCTATCCCCTCTCCTAGAAACTATGAAAAGCCAGTATATCCTCAGTTACCTAGAGTTTGTTTCCCCATCCCTACACTCCTCCCAGTACCACCTCCTCACCTCCCATCTCCTCCACATGCACTTCTCCATTTCCCTTCAGAAAAGGAACAGACTTTATTGTTTGTGCTTTACTTAGGAAGACCATATTCATCTAGAAATCAATTCATTTCCTGAGATTTCCAATTTAAGCAATAATACCTCTTGTAATGGCTCCCTTTTCATATCTTAATTTGATAAGTTTGAACTTTTTGGTTAGTTTGATTAAAGTTTTCTGAATACTCTTTGTCTTGTCATAGGACCATGTAAATTTCATTGATACTGATTCTTGTATTTCTTTCAAACTTCATGAATATATGTCTTGATCTCATATACTGATCTTCAATTTGGCTTTTTCTTGTTTTTCCAAGGTCCTAAAATGTATACTAAGTAATTTATTTCAATTATCTGATTTTTAAACAGTGTTGAATTTTTAAAATTTATTTTTATGTTTTTAAGAATTTTACACTGAATTTTTTGAGAATTTTATAATTAAATCATTTCTAAACTCCACCCTATACCCTTCAACTCTGTGTCCCTCATATTTTCTCAAGTTCATGAATCATCTTTAATATATGTACATACGTGTATGTGTGAATACAATCTATTGAATCTATTTAGATTTGCTTGTGTTCCCATTTGTTTTAGGACTGACAATATAATGTAAGATAACCTATAAGGAGGCTTGTCCCTTTAAAAAAATCTGATTCTCCCTCTTTCTTCACCATATTGATTTGCACATACCACTTGATCTAAGTATGGGACCTTGTGAAGTCTTCTCCAATCCACAATGGCATATCCACTATTACCATTATTCCTTTCTTCCTTAGGAAACCATATTTTTGATATTTCATGGGTGCAATTTCCCTGCCATGTCTGAAAGATACTTTATAGCACCAGAATTCTGGTCTTCTCTTAAAATTATCCACTGCTGATTTATTTTTTCCTGAGCCTTAAGCGTAAGGATTGCATTTCAGTTATGTCAATTGAGTCTTGATATCTCACAGTCAGTTACATTTTGACCATGTGTTGCAAAAAAGAAGCTGATTTGGTAAGGTGTGGGAGCAGTCAGTGACTACTGAGGTTTGACCTCTTAAGAAGGTAGTATGTTCTTTGGTTGTTGCTAACATGGGGATGAACATGTGACTAGTCCTCTGTAGAGAGAGTGAGGCTCATGAGATTTCTACAATCTGGTAAGTGAATGGTGATGGTGATATAGTTGTTGATAACCCCGGAAATGCTTTCCCTAGTTTAAGTGAAATACTTTGCTTTCGTGATTTAGTTTTCTTTACTTGGTTTCAGTTGTCTTGTTTCATTTTAGAGAGCATACAGATGAAGATGATTAAGTGAACTTCTTTTTTCATATACTTGTTTATTAATTTATTTATTTAATGACTTTATAGCTCTTCCCCAACTCCTCTTATTCTCGCCCTCATATCCTCGTCTTCCCCATCTCCTGTTCTTTTCAGAGAAGAAGAGGCCACTAAGGGTTACCAACCCTCCGTGGTACCTCAAGTTGCCCCAGGACTAAACGCATTATCACTTACTGAGGCCAGACAAGGCAGTCCAGCTATGGGAAAGAGATCCAGCGGCAAGTAATGGAGTCAGACACAGCTGCCACTTCCATTGTTATAGGCCCACATGAGGACAAAGCAGCACATCAGCTACAGAACAATTATACTAGTCTCTTTTCTGCAACATTAGACTCGTATCATTAATAATGATTGTTCTTTCAAGGTCTATAATTAATTGTATTGGAATTTTGTTGGGAATTACATTGAATCTGTAAATTGCTTTTGGATAGGTCGTCATTTTTAATATGTTAATTCTAACTTTCCATAAGCATGGGAGATATTTCCATCTTCTGATATATTTCTTCAAAGACTTGAATTTCTTTTCATTCAATACTTTCACTTGCTTGGCTAGATTAACACCAGGGTTTTTTCTTTATTATTTATGGCTATTGTGAAATCTGTTTCCATAATTTCTTGCACAGCCTATTTTATTGTTTGCATAAAGAGGCCTACTGAATTTTTAGTTAATTTTGTATCCAGCCACTTTGCTGAAGGTGATTTTCAGGTATAGGAGTTCTCTTGTAACATTTTTAGGGATATATATGATCTGCATAACTATACTTTGACTTCTTCCTTTCCAATTTTTGTCCTCCTTTTTTAGTTGTGTTACTGCTCTACCATACCACAGGGACACTTGCTCAACCATGTTCAGAGTATCTTTATTTGTAATAGGCAGAAACTGGAAACAACCTAAATGTCCATGAAGAATTGATAAAAAGCATATGGTACATTTATACATTGGAGTACTTCTCAGCTATTAAAAACGAAAACATCATACAATTAGCAAGCAACTCAATGGAACTAGAAAGATCATTCCGCTTGTGGTAACCTATACTGAGAAAGACATACATGTTATGCACTCATTTATAGGTGGATATTAGACATAAAGGGCAGGATAATCATCCTACTGACCCAAAGAAGCCAAGGAAGGCCCAAGGGAAAATTCTTGAATTTCATCCAGAACAGGAAATAAAATAACTTCTGAAGTAGATGGAAGAAGGAAACTAGGTAGGAAAGGGGTGGAGTTTTGCTGTATGTTCAAAATTGGAAATAATGGAAATGTTGAGGTGGAATTTTTCTCATTAAAGCAGTGGTGTGCAGTGCTCTGCTCATACTAATTCTGGTGACATGCAGTATGTGTGACTAGGGTAGTATGTGTAGAATAATGCTTACGAAATTCTTCATTTATCTGTCTTTGGGTAGTGATAGTAGTTGTTTTCCTGGATTTGATGACCTATGGTTACGTAGAGATTGGCTGTGGAGAGATTGGGAGGTAGGGGCATGAGGACTGGGAGAGGATAGAAATCACTCGGGTAGGGGCATCTTTTTGACATAGTAGGCTCCTGGGAATCTATAGGGGTGACTGTTGAGAAGGCTGAAATTTCCTTTCTCCTGTAGATCTTGGGACTTCCAGTAGAAAGAGGAGGACACCAACCTACTCATAAAACCTACTATTCAAACTTTTTCTTGCATATGAGAATAGATTGAGGGAATGGCAAATAACTGTCCCAACTTGAGATCTACCCCATGAGAAACAGCCAAACCCTCTCATTACTAATGATACTATTCTAATGTTGCAGAAAAGAGCCTAGTATAATTGTTCTTCTTGTTTTAATTTATTGATTTTTATCCCTGAGTTCATTATTTCCTGTCTTTTTATTCCTCTTGAGTGTGTTTACCTCTTTTTTATTTAGATCTTTAAGGTGTATTGCTAAGTTTGTAGTATGAAATGTCTCCAATTTCTTTATGAAGCCACTTAGTGGTAGAAACTTTACCTCTGCCCTACTTCCATTGTGTCTTATAACTAAGTATATTTTGCTTTCATTTTCATGGATTTTTATTTCCTCTTTGATCCAGTGGATATTGAGTTGAGAGTTGTTCTATTTCCATGAATTTGCATTTTTCCATGCTTTGAGTTGTTTCTCTTGTTGCTGAGGTCCAGTTTTAGTCCATGGTTGTATATTAAGATATAGAGGGTTATTTCAGTTTTCTTGTATCCATTGAGTTTTGCTTTGCTTCTGAGTATATGGACAGTTTGGGAAAAGGTTTCATTCTTTTGTGTTTGGGTGAAATATTGTTAGGCTCATTTGATTCATGACATATGTTAGTTTCACCATTTCTGTTTATTGTCTGTCTTGATTTGTCCATTGGTGAGAGTGTGGTATTGAAGTCTCCCATTAATATTTTTGTGGGCTTCAACATGTGATTTAAGCTTTAGTAATCTTTCTTTTAAGAATGTTGTCCTTGATTTGGGGTCACATATGTTTAGAATTGGAATATCATCTTGGTGAATTTTTCCTTTGAGTATGAAGTGTCCTTCCCCTTCTCTTTTGATTAGTTTTGATTGAAAGTCTGTTACATAAGAGAATGGCTATTACAGTTTGCTGCTTTTGTCTGTTTACTTGGAAATGATTTTTCCAGCCCTTCACCCTGAGGCAATGTTTTTGTTGTTGTTGTTTGTTTGTTTTGTTTTGTTTGCTGAGGTGTGTTTCTTGTTTGCAGCAGAATGATGGATCCTGTTTATGCATCTCTTCTGTTAACCTATTTTTTTTTTTAATTGGGAGTTGAGTCTATTGATGTTGATTGATATATATATAGAGAGAGAGAGAGACAGACTGTGTGTGTGTGTTTCTCTTCTTTTGTTTTTGATGGTGAGGAATTATTTATTTCCAGTGACTTCTTGGTCATAGTTAAACTTCTTGGGTAGGAGTTCTCCTTGTACTATTTTATGTAGGGCTGGGTATATCGATAGATATTGTTTAAAATCGGTTTCGTTTTGGAATACATTGTTTTCTCCATCTATGACTGAGTGTTTTTCTGGATATAATAGTCTAGGCTGACATCTGTGGTCTCTTAAAGGCTGCAAGACACCTACAACAGGCCCTTCTAACTTTTAGAGTATGCTAAAAAAGTAGGTGTAATTCTGATAGGTCTGTCTTTATATGTTACTTAGTATGTTCCAGGAGAACTTGGCCATGTTCTTTGGATCTACATATCCTTCATTGTTATGCTATGAATATAGAAATCTTTAAATTCTATGCTTAAAGTATATACATTTGAAGGCACGTTGGAGGGCTAATAGGAAATGAAAGAGAAAAATTACATGATTATATTTTAATCTCAAAAATAAAAAAAAATACAAAGGAAACATCAAGGTAATCCAAGAAAGCAAAACTGCAAAAGGTTGTTGTCATCTTGGTCAATCATTAAAAGATAATGCCAATAGAAATTCTTTGAGTAAAACTGAATAAAAGTATAATGGACAGTGATACGATTATTTTCATGATTTTCTAATAACTTATTCAAGAAGCAGTTGTGATAGTTTTGCTGTATGTTCAAAATTGGAAATAATGGAGGTGGTGAGGTGGGATTTTTCTCATTACAGTGATGGTGTGCAGTGCTCTGCTCATACTAATTCTAGTGACATGAAATATCTGTGACTAGGGTAGTATGTGTAGAATAATGCTCACCAAATTCTTCATTTATCTGTCTCTGGGTGGTGATAGTGGTTGTTTTCCTGAATTTGATGACCTATGGTTACTTAGGCTTCCTAAGGATGATATTATCCTTTCTCTACCTCACAAACAAGTATAAGTCAGAGGCATTAAAGAAGGATAGTAAAGTTTTATATAATAGTAAATAAACGAATGTCTTCTTTTCCAGTGTATTTTAACAATTATTCAAAGAAACAGAAACATAACAATAAAATCCACAAGAAGTAATTGGGTGGAAGACAGCATAGCAGAATTCTCTTAAATTTTAGAAATAAATTAAATTTGTGTCCTTAAGCTTTTTTTCATTGTATGTAGAAGAATGATAAAAGATGAAATTGTCACTGGGGCTAGCATGTACAGCATTCACATTAACATTGTTGTGGCCAGTGATACACTCAAATCAGAAACGATCTAAGTTAGTATATGTGACTAGGGTCTTCTTGATAGAGTATATCTCCTGAGATTCTTGTTTGACGTGGCCTTCAAATGGTGATAATTGTACAGCTTAGGTTAACAATGAGATGCTTTCCATTATTATTATGTGCTGTTGAGGCTGGTAAAGTCATTTATATAGTGATTTATGTTGTCTCTTCTTCATTTCATCTATATGTATTTAAAGAGATTTAAGTGACCCGCATCTGAGGAAATCATATAAAAGGTAAACCATGTAGTTCATAGTATCTTGAGGGAGTCATGCAAGGCACAGTTCAGTGTTGCTGTTAGCTCTCAAAGATAGGATGAAACAGTTTTAGAACTTTGCTATCATAGTGCCCTTGGAGGATGATTAAAGCTGTAGGAGATGAAATGAGAAGATAGGGGCAGCAACTCCACATTTTCAAATATGTGTACTCTTAACTTCTTAGTCAGATGGAGTACACACCCTGCTACATTAACGGTTCTATCTGGGAAGAGTAAACATCTCCACGATTGGTCATTCTCATAAAATTCCATACACACAAAGATGATCTCTTTAGATAATTACTTTTTATTAATTTAAAATTTTTTCTTCAATGATATACATAAGTACTGTGTTTACACCATTTATATCCCGCCTTTCTCCTCTCTAATTCATGAAATAGCTTTAGTTATTGTTTCATTTATTCACAAACATTATCACCTAATGAGTTCATTTAGTGCTACTTAGATATACATGTGTATATTACTCATTACATGGGATAGGATGACTTATCAGTGGATTTTCTAGGAAAAAAAATTCAGTACCTTTCTTCCTTTATCACTTTATTTATCTAAAGGCCCCTGTGAAATTCCCCCAGCCATGTTGTCATGTTAACTAATGTTTTTATTATGCATGCCTATTTAAAGGCAACTATATTGTTGAGATTTTATGTAAGCAGCTTCCTGTCATATCACTAATACCCTGCAAATCCCCTGGTCCTTTGGTTCTCACAGTCATTTTCCCCACTTCCTTAATGATTTTTCCTGATGCTGAATATCCCATAGCCATTTGTTCTCTACATTTTGCCCAGGTGGGGATTTCTGAAATGATCTCGCTGTGCTACAAAATAAGCTGCTTTGGGGAGGGGGTGAAGAGAAATTTTAATTGTAATCCTACAGGTTAGAAAAGGGTTCAACAATGTTAAGATACCTCCTACTACAGAAGAAAAGAGAAAATACAAAGTTATTTTTATCACCACTTCAACCATCCACAGAGAAACAGGCCACCGAATAGGATCTCCACTGACGGAAATTTCTGGTAAAAGGCTATCAGTTAGTTCATAGGAAGGAATTAGGTCAGAGTGCATGCATCAATTTTAGTGTAATGACTAATGTTGGACAGGAAGGTAAAGGCTACACCTGCATCAGTTCCCAGCTAAGTAAGTGGTGTGCAGTGCTCTGCCCAAAGTGGCGTCAAGCATGTGATCTGTATGTATAAGGCGTCTCTTTGAGTAGATTAAGGTTCACCTTGTTCGACGAAGTTTCAGCATCAAGATTGTCAGTATGATACAGGTGCAGATACCACTCACAGGCCTTAAGTAATCTCAGTTTATTGTATATTTAAATTGACATACAGATATTACATATCATGTCATTCTGAATAAAGTGGGTTTCTCTCATCACCCTACTATTAATGTAGTTTTTCATCTTTTATAACATATGTTCATTTTTTAAAACCCTGTCCTTCCTTCCTCATTATCTTTTTTGTCCTCTTTTGTTTCTGTTTTAAATTTTTAGGCCTTACTAAAATTAGATGCATGTCTGCCCACTTAGTCAGATATATACAATTTATGAAGCGTCTATCTATGAGAGAACATAAAGCTTTTGACCTTTTTTTCAAATCTGTCACTTAATAGTGTAATTTCTATACCTATACATTTTCCTTCTATTTTCATTTTTTACAGTTCAATAAAATTAGCTTGTATGTAGCTGCCATCTTTTCATTATCTGTTCATTTTGTTGAACATTTTTGCTGGTTCCATTAATTTGTTTTGGGGAAATAAATAAGAACCTGATTGTAGTATAGGTTTTGTCTGCATATTACATAGCTTTTCCTGGTGATACATGAGAATATGTCTAATCACCCCATACAGGGAGCACACAGCAAACCAAGAAACGATTGTAACCAAGTTTTGCTTAGCAAAACAGTGAGTTCCTGCTAGGACTTACAGAAATAAGGGTTAGGAAATATTTACACATTAATGGGTGGCTCAAAGGCAGCGGTGTCACTGAAAGTTCCTCCTAAGCATGCATGAAGACTCACGAGAACTTTATCTTGGATCTCCCTACATGATTGGAGATAGCTGGAAGGTCAGATAATTTCCTCTTCCCAGTCATTGCTACTGCTTAAATTGCTTTCTGAAGAGGTTTTCAAAATCTTCTAAGTTTAAGGAGTTCACGAGATTAGTAATTTTGTTTATTTTATTAATCACAAAGGTACATGTTTTCATTGCAAGAGAATAAGGCAATAAAACACTTTAACATATATTAATAGAGGTGTAGAAGATGGAAGCTAAGGTATACTGTAGTTGACATTTTCCAGAATTTATCAACAAACTCATAGTTTAGGTGCCATAAATTTTTAGAAGGAATGATTAATTGTAGAGAATATTATGTTGCCAGTGAGAGCAAAATCACTTTGAACATGCTATCTATAATCTACTACTCATATAATTTCAAGTATTTTGTAACTGTTTCTCAGTCTTCTCTGGGAGATTTAAGTTTCCAAAGGTAAAATACTTGTGATAGCAATTGTGATATGGCTACATGTACTTTTGACATGTGTTCTTTGAACCTAGCAGGACTTGTTAGGAATCTGTCAATAATATACCCTCAAAAATCATGAGAAAGGTATACTTTCAATATAGAAACTATTAGGCTGTCACAGCAAAAGCAAAGAGATATACTTCTTGATAACTTGAAAATATAGCAAAATGCTAGCTGTGTGGTGGTAATCATTAGTTTAAACAGTACAAGTGAAAGAATCAAATGATGAGAAAAATCAGTATGTTATTTTTCTGGTCTTTTGGATAAATTATATGAAGGAGTTGCATCACCTATTGTGGCTGTCATGAAAGTTTACATCTCTAATAGAGGATACAAAGACAGCACCTCTTTTCTAAGGGTGCTTTACTAAGGGTCTACCAAGCTCTCTGCATCAACATGCTGGTAAGATGAAGTGCATGTGACCAGAGTTACTCTATATAGAGAAAAATGCTCACTATAATATTTTTTGTAGCATACATCTCAGCATTTTGTTTTAAGTAAAGTTACAGTGGGTATGCCACTAAAGCTAAAATTCACTGTAAGCCCCATTGTAACAGATGCATTTAAGGTTGATATAGCTAAGTCTATATTTTTGCATATCATTGTATGGAATGAATGTATACATGCATGTGTGTACATCCCATTATGCATGTATGTGTGTGAGAGGACAACTTGCTTGATTTGAGTCAGTTTTAGTTTTTCTACTGGAAGGTTTCTGGGGATCAAACTTGGTCATCAAGATTTTGTCTTCTATGAAATTTTTGCCAAGGAAGACAGGATTGCAATTTTGTCTGACAGATTGAGATGGCATGGTTTATTCTTGGGAATCAAAATACTCATGTTGTGTGGAGTTTTTAGTTGGTGGATATTCATGATGTGGAGGAAAGCATGGTACATGCTGTATAATCTCAATTACCCAAGTGCATGTACAAGTTGCAGAATCTAGAAGGACACACCAGCTGAGCTGCTTGTGACTGGGTGACTTAGTTCTTGGATTCTTGTGTTTTGTTTCCTGTAATGCACATACTAAAAAATAAATAAAAAGTCTTTAAAAGCTTAAAAAAAGATTGGTGATAAGAGCCTTTACCTTCTAAACCATAATGCTAGTATTCAGGCACTTTTAATGGTGAGATGGAAAGTAAATGTATGATGAAGACTTGTTTTCCAGAGAATTAATATCAAATGTGTTGTGTGTCGTGCATTACTCAGATTAATGTCACTTTGGTAAATAAATATGTATGGCACTCCTCAGTAGAATAAGGAGCACCATGTTCTCAGTTTGATGTGACTATTGGCATACATTCCTTGAGAGGCCTTTTCTGATTCTTTTGTGCATTTGGTGCATTTAGGACTTATGATTCCTTGTGATTTCTTTTTTGAAATCTTTATCTTATGACAGGTGAAACAACACAAAAAATAACTTTCTATTTCATATTAATTAATTGTAATAAAACTCTATGTTTTGCTTTTATAATTCTTCAGGACAATTTACAGCAGACAGAGTGAGTTATTAGGCTGAAGGATAGGCAGGATATGGTAGCACAGGGTGGTAATTCCAGTTATTGGGAACCAGCAAGTGTATCACATTTTCAAGGCCAGCTTTGGCCACAAGAAAGTTCAAATATATCCTTAAAATTTTCATGGAGACCATTTCAAATGTGAAACAAGGTCTGGTATTATAGCTGGGTGTCTTGAAATGGATGTGTGAAGAACTTGCCAGGATGTTAGTGAATTAACAAAGCATCATTTAGGACAACATTCTTGACTCAATATATGACATAAATTAATAAAATCAGATTTGAAATGGAATAGAAGTCAGGTGAAAGGTCTTGGTCTGAAAGAATACAAGTTACCATCTAAGATCACTAAGTATAAGTTATGTCACTTAACAAAGGTCATGCATTTTCAATACTGAGATGAAAAGGTAATGTGTGGTGAAGACTTTTATTCCAGAAAATTTGTATTACATATTTTGTGTGTGGTGCTTAACTCAGATTAGTGTCACTCCAATAAATAAATGTGTATGGCACTCCTCTAACTAGAATAAGGTTCACCATATTCCCAATTTGATAAGACCTCTGGATGCTATTGATGCAGTCAACCTTGACAGCTTTCTGTGGTTATTTTGTGCACTACTATATACAGGATCTGTTTCTTTGTTGATAATTCTGTTGTGAAACCTTTATGTCATGTACAGTTGCAGGTGAAATAGAAGAGGCTAACTTTCCAAATGATATAAACTGAAAATCTATAATGCAGTCCATCTGAGGTTTATATAGTTCAGACAAACAGATTGAAGAGCAGACCAAGACTTGAGTTAGAAAGTTAAGTACAGGCCTGATAGCACAGTGATGGCATCCCAACTTCTTGGGACACTGTGTCAAGAGAGCCTGGCCTAGAAAGCAAATTTAAAGACACCATTAACAATGTGTGCAGACTTTTTCAAAAGAAAAAGTAAACCAAGGTAGACATGTAACTTAGTGTCCATGCTCTTATATACCATCTAAGAAACCTCCAGTTTGAGTCATGTTGCATGTGATTTAGGAGTTACAAAGAGTGATGTTTTGACGCTTCCAATACTAAGTTCTTATGCATTATGTTCAGCTTGTGATCATAATGCGAACTATGTGACTAGAACCACTCTGTGTGAAATAAAGATCACAAAGTTGCTCATTAATTGATCTCTTCATTGTAATGGTTATGTGACTACACATAGTTTTAAATTACACACTAATTTACATGGGCCTTTGATACTGTATTTTAGTACTGTTCACTACCTCATAAGTTAGAAAGTCATCTAGGTAAACAATGTAGGTCTTCTGATCTGTAAGCAGGTTTGCTACGTGAAAACCATTGTAGCTGATATTCTGTAGGATGTATAAAGTGTAAATACAGTGCCCTATAGAGATGGTTTGGTGGATAAAAGTATTTGCCATGCAAGCATGTGGGTCTCAGATTGATCCTTACCTAGTACTCAGGTAAACTTGTAATTCCAACAGTGTGTAGACCAAAAGGTGGGTGTCTGGATATCATCTAATTGGTGATTTGCAGGCCAATGATAAACTCTGTGGACTACATTTAAGTCTAGTTTGTGCCTGATTACGTATGCACATGTACACAAGTGTAAACACACACACATACATGAGAGAGAGAGAGAGAGAGAAAGAGAGAGAGAGAGAGAGAGTGAGTGTGTGTGTGTGTGTGTGTGTGTGTGTGTGTGTGTGTGTGTGTGTGTGTGTGTGTGTGTTCTGAGTTGTTTAGGGTCATACTGTCCTTTCAGAAATGATGAACATTTCAGGCAATGATGAGCTGGGTATGTTGAAGCCTTATATTCAAGAGGTTTTGGCCTATTTTCATTAATACCATCACACAGTGATTCATTGAACTAAATATATTTGATTTCTATATTGAGATAAGACTATGATAATAAAATATTTGTGAAAACGTGTCAAAACTGATATTAGTGTACCTATAGTTAATCCTAGAGATGATCCCTTAGACCAGAAGTGCTATGTCAGTGACCTCTATATAGATACCAGGACAACTTCAATGGAACATACTTAATTTTAATTCCCAACATTTCTGCTCCATCTTTACCTAAACACATCTTTTTGGCAGGACAAATTGTAGGTCAAAGCTTATATGTCTAGGTTGTTATCCAAGTCTGTTCATTGGAATTCTTGCCTGGATAGAGGAGATGGCTAGTTCAGGTTCCACACCATGTTTGCCTTCCTGGGTCTCAGTTACCTGACTAAGTTGGTAACCTTAGTTCTTGCTAGTTCCAAGCATTTGCCTGCAAATTTCATGATTTTTTAACAAGTAATTAACTTGTTAACTATTAGGTAAGTGCACCACATTTCATTTATCCATTCTTCAGTTGAGGAGCATCTAGGTTGTTTCCCATTTCTGTCTATTATGAAAAAAGCTGCTGTGAACATAGTTGAACATGTGCCCTTGTAAGATAGAACACCCTTTGGCTATATGCTTGGTTTGAGGTAGATGAATGGAATGATTCCCATTTTTTCTGAGTAGCTGCCATATTGAATCCTAAAGTCGTTGTACAAGTTTATACTTCCATCAAGAATGCATGAGTCTTCCCATTGATCTACACCCTTAGCAGCAGGAGCTGTAATTTGTGTTTCTGATATTAGCCATTTTGTCAGATATAAGATGTGATCTCAAAGTAGTTTTGATTTGCATTTCCCTGATGGCTAAGGATATTGTTGAACATTTTGGGGGGATTTAAAATTTTTACATATACATTTATATTACACATACATATAATAAACTACCTACAGCAAGAAGAACCATAACATGATTAGGAATTACATAAATGTTACATTCATAGTGTTTTGGCTATTTGTATTTGGCAACCTTGAAGAAAACATCTTTCCTATCTTAGTGAGTCTAAAATTCTGAATGAAAATCAGTATCTATTATCAATTTCAAACATCTATCTAGACCTAAAAACATCTTAACCCCTTTTAAGTGCTTCTTGACCATTAGAGATTCCTATGTTGAGACTTCTCTGAGAACTTTTTATCATACAAGACTTTCTCTTGCTTGATTGGAGTTATTCTGAGATATTTTAGATATTATATTTATATAAATATATTATTTGTGAAGGTATTTATCATATAAGACTTTCTCTTGCTTGGATGGAGTTGTTGTGAGATATTTTATATTCGTATTTATATAAATATATTATTTGTGAAGGTATTTATCAGCTGCATGTTTTCCCTGGTAGAGTATTTGGGGTCATTTATCTATATTATCACCTTATAATAAAAATAAATTTTGTTTTAGTGTGAATTTCATTCAAAATCTATTCCACATTGTATCTTCCAACCACCTATAACTCCAATATTATTGCCATCCTCTATTTAGAGTGTTGCAAAACCTGGACATCATGATGGAAAATGCTGGAGTAGTGACTCTATATTGAAATAGCCTGTGGTGTGCAGTGCTGTTCTTGGACTGGCCCTGGTGAGTTAAACTACATACAACCAGTGCCATTCTGAGTAGAGTAATGCTCATTATATTCTTCTTTTGGTGAGGTTCCCAGATTATGAAAAGTGTTGCTTTCAATTCATTTTTAAATGTCTACTACAATTCTATGGTAAAACCATCTCAGCTTGAACTCTTTTTGGTTGGGAATTCTAGTGAATTTCAACTGTCAGTTACCTGAGGAAGTCTAAATTGAGAAATGTCTCCCATCAGTTTGGCCTGTAGTTGTGTTGAGTGGTGTTTTCTTGATTGTCAATTGATGGGTAAGAGGCCTTGCCCACTGGGTTGGTATTCCCAATTTGTAACCAAATCATAGATGAATGTGAGTGTTGGATAAAGCCACAGATTTTCTGTGTTATCTGCTTAAGACTCTTGTATTGGCTTTGCTTAATGATAGACTGTAACCTGTAACCTGAAATAAATGCTTTCCTCCATGCTATTTATCACAGCATTTTAATTTGTTTTGATGTAATTGCTTGTATAGATTTTTTAGGGTTTCTAGCTCTTATTATTTTAGCTAGGATTTATGACCTCCGAAAGAATTGTTTCCTAAGAATGATTTAGTTTGTTTAATATTTTAGTCAACACACAAAAGCTAAAATACATAAGGATGGCAGATTCGAAGTCCCTTCTTAAGATGAAAAATTTAAATATGCATAGATATATCTGTGAGAATTAGGCAACCATTCATGTAAAGAGAAAAGTGGGTCACAGTATAGAAATAGGTAGTGCAAGGTAAAGTCAATTTAGGCATATTATCTAGGATTAATGAGTGAGTGTGATCAGTACTCAGGTGCTGGAAGGTTTAGTAAAAGCTACAAGTTGATATAAATGAATAGGGTTTTTTGTTTTTAGTATTTATTTTAATAGTGCTAAGGACATGAATTAAATATACATTTTCCCTCTATATTGATAGTAAGGGTCCTTATGTGTTACATTACTTCTTGCATCTAGATTGTGTATTTGTGTAGGTGAAAATAACTTGGAGTTGTTTCTCTCATCTTGTATTCACTGTTGATGCTTCTAGAATGTAGACTTTCTCATTTTCATTTCAGTGCTTATGTTCTCTTTTGTAAATTGCATGTTTTAAGATATAAAGGTGAGATTATATACCTTTTATTATTTTAAATTTTTAAACGATTAGATTATATCTGGAGTATAGGTCAGAAAATCGGATTTAGCCTGCAAGGTAAAGAACAAGATGTTGGCTTTACATAATACTGTGGAAGAAATTATTTCAGAAATCAAATGTCATGATTTACTGAAAGGACCAGTAAGAGCTTCAGTGTAAAGCATCTGATCTGGGTCAGCACCTCCATGGCTATGTGTCATATGTGTAACATGACACAATTCAGCTAGGTTCAAGTTGTTTTTACCACATGCGACTGAACTTTATGTTTTATGTTTTAGAGAAATATAGATGGTTAGTGTTAGTATGGCTACAATGCATTAGGTTTGTACTCTCTCATCCCAAGAAGGCTTTGTTAGACATTTGTAAATTAGAATTCTTAGAAAATCACCTATGTGGCTTATTCTTAACATGAATATCTTGAAGACGTGAGTAATACATGAAAGATAGTAAAGTACTTCCTAGATAAAAAAAGAGAAAAGGACAAAATTTTACTTTCAAGTTAGTGACAATTGCATATTTAATACATAAAGTGAAAGTATAAAAATGCATAATGAGAGACCATGATGTGTTTTTTTCTTGTGGCCTTTATAATAAATTATTTCAGAATAGAAATATGTGTTATTTAGGTATAAGGAAAACCAAAAGGCATGGTGGGAGACTTCAGTGAAAGGACCTCTTCCTTAAGGATACCATGGGCAGTGCTTTTCTCAGCTAAGTTCTGTTTAGATTAAATACATGTGACCTGGACCTCTCTAGGTAGACCATGCCTTCCCACTTTGTTGTTTAATTGGTATTTCCTCTGGATACTTGTGACAGTATAGTCACAGGTAGCTTTGATTCCCTTACCGTAAGTGTTAGTAGAATGATAAGTCATCTCTAACCTAAGGTTCCATAAGATTTCATTTTTCATTTCATTCATCCTTATAAGTTAACAGAGAATACATATGGAAGAAATTTTGTTCCCAATCGATAGAAAAATTATAAAATATTATAAGTGGAATATAGGCCATAGAATCCAAAGGGCGAATTTTAAAATGAAAGAAAATAGAGTTTGGTAATACTTAAGACTATTGTATTAAACACTTATTACCCATGAATTATGGTGTGTGAGGATAACTAATGAAAGTGGCGGAGAGTCATCTGGGACTTAATTTACATTTTTCTTGTTGTATAAACTGTCCTTATACAGGTACTATATTTTGTTACTATGCATAGCTGGGTACTCTAAATATAACATTTTTGGTAGTAATGACAGGCATATTTCAAAAACTTGATATATACTAGAAATAATTTTCTGAATTCTGATAGCACAATATAAGCAACCTTGACAATATACAAGTGAAAGGGAATCACATGAGGATTCTTACTATAATTTCCACTTGTTAAAAGAGAAAATAATTAATAATGTTAAAAAGACATGCTATAATGCAGTTTGACATATTCTTCCTCTTCCCCAACTTCTACAATATCCAATCCCTGTTCTCTGTGAACCTGTCTTTCTATCCTCTTTATTTTAAATCCATTATATACAATTTGTGTTGTCTATATACTCTTGGATGTATGGTCTTCACTAGAGGGTGATCCCATTAGGGGCCATACCTGTAAAAAAAAAATGACTCTCCTTTTCCAGAAGCTATAAACTACTTAACTAGAAAGTGGGAATTAGTTCCCGTCTTTCCTTTTTATGCTAGAATTTGTCTTGATTGAGCCTGTGCAGATCTTGTGACTGTTGTGCATTCATATGTGTGAACTAATAAAAGTGAGAAAAAATGCATTTTGATGCCGTGAAAATAGGTGCTTAGAAATAATATTTGAAAAGGTCAAAGTTGTCTGTAGGGGTATATTTTGCATTTTCTGTTTCCTCCTATCTCAGTTACAGTAAAGCTACATTAGTGAGAGCTGAGCCCCCTATCCCTTTCCACACAGTGATGCTTCTATTTTCAAAATTTTTATGGTATTGCTAAGGGATTATATGAGAAAAACTCTCACAACCATAAGTCAAAGTTACTTTGATATTATTGACATGTCATAACGTATTTGTGTTTTGTTAACAGTTATCAGATGTATTTGCATTATAGCTAAGCGGAATTTGATTCAATTAATATCCTTTAATCTTTTTGCAAGTCTGTACAATATAAATCCTGCCATGCCCATATATAGAACTATGTTCATGAAGATAGATAAAGATATATAAAACACACAATTCATACAGTGATGGGAGGAGAAACTTTGTGAAGCAATCATGCACAAGAAGAACGTTTGAGCATATACAATATATAGTAAATGAGGTATTTATTTTTATTTTTTACAGCTTTTTTATTTTTACACATAAAGACAATACACTATATAAAGTAAGAAAGAACCATGAAGCAGGAATTACATAAATGTTACATTTACAGTGTTTTGGTTATTTGTATTTGGCAACCTTGAAGAAAACATCTTTTGTATCTTGATGAGTTTATAATTCTGAATGTAATATGGTTATCCTGTGTTGCATGGCTAATATGAGCTCATGAGTGAGTATATACCCTGTTAGTCTTTCTGGGTCTGGGTTACTTCACTCAGGATGATTTTCTCTAGTTCTATCCATTTGCCTGCAAGTTTCAAGATTTCCTTGTTTTTGATACCTGAATAGTATTTTGTTGTGTCCCATAGTTCCTTTATCCATTCTGTGACTGAGGGACATCTAGGTTGTTTCCAGATTCTAGCTTTTATGAATAAGGCTGCTATTAACATGGTTGAGCAAATGTCCTTGTTGTATGTTGAAACATCTTTAGGGCATATGCCCAGGAGTGGTATGGTTGGGTCTTCAAGTAGGCTTATTCCCAATTTCCTGAGATAGTGCCAAGTTGATTTCCAAAGTGGATGTACAAGTTTGCACTCCTGCCAGCAATGGAGGAGTATTCATCCTTTCTCCACAACCTCACTAGCATGTGCTAGCCATCCGGATAAGTGTGAGGTAGAACTCAGAGTAATTTTGATTTGCATTTTCCTGATGACTAGGGATGCTGACCACTTCTTTTTTTTTCCCCTGACCATTTCTTTAAGTGTTTTTCATCCATTCGATATTCCTCTAATCAGAGTTCTTTGTTTATCTCTATACCACATTTATAAATTGGGATACTTGGCTTGGTGGTGTTTAATTTATTGAGCTCTTTATATATTTTGGATATTAGCCCTTTGTCGGATGTAGGGTTAGTGAAGCTCTTTTCCTAATCTGTAGGCTGTTGCTTTGTTCTCTTGACAGGGTCCTTTGCAGCAGTTTATGGGAACAGAGACCCACAGCCAGAAACTAGAAGAAGCTCAGAGAATGCCCAAGGAAAATGGGAGGAAGGATTGTAGGAGCCAGAGGAGTGGAGGACAGCAAAACACAGCATACAGATTCAGCTGTTATTTCCTGAAATTAAATGAAGTAACAATGGATTTGGGGGAGAGTGAATGAAGGAAGGGACTGCGAGGAGTGGCATAACAATAGCCTGGGGTCAAGATTTATTTTATGAGAAACAAATGAAACAAATTTTTTCAAAGAAAATGAGAACTATAATGTCTTAGATTAGTTTTGGTCTTGTTATCTCTTCTTCCGTCTTTATACTTATAGCCTTAAAAAACCTAACCTTAGCTCCTCAAATTTAAGTCTTTTCTTGTTTACTCTTATATGTTTAAATTTTTGGTTATTCTTATTTACCATTAGCTTAGTAGTATTCTTTTAAAAAACAGGCTCTATGGCCCAGAAATTAATGTGCAAAGAATCAAATTATTCATTCTAGTACAAAAAATGGAAAGCTACAACATGCTTACCTTTGTGACTTTATCAAATCTTCAAAGAAAAAATAGGATCCATGAGAGAATTCACTGAGAACTCAAGGTGAGAGACTGTGGGGTTCTTGTGTATGGCTCTCAGTAAAATAGCATGGAGATTATTACTAAGTTAAAGAAATGGGAAAATATGAATAAGGCTGGGGTTTCAATAATCCTGTCTTCTATGAGTTGTGTGCAGTGCCCTATTCAGATTGATGCCTGTCACATGAAACACATATGACTGGTACCATGCTGGATAGTGTAATGCTCACTATATTCTTCATTTGATTTAGCTCTGGATGTTCATGGAAGTGTAAGTGAAGGTCCATGTTACATGCCTTTCCTGATTTCAGTTTGTCATTTGAGCCTGTAGAATCTATAATTAAATAAGATGATTTCTTTTCTAGAAATCATACCTCAGGAGCACTTACAGAACGTAGAAGATAAAATTGGAAGACACTAAAGTACCATCCTTATAGGTAAAAACAAATTGAGCACAACTTCATACATTTGCTTTTGACAACTAGACAGATAAACAGGAGTCCAGAGCATCCAGAAAGAAAATAAATTATAATAAGAATCAGATATACCATGCATTGTTATTGGATATCTTAGAGAAGTCTGGGAAATGACCTCATCATTAAAGATGTCCTGGGCAGTGCCCTTCTCATATTGGTGCTGGTGAGATACTTGCATAATTTTCATAAGATAAGGGATCTGGATGTTGATAGTGTAGTGACAAATGTCCATGAAGCATTTTCTCTAGCCTTAGGTATTTTGGTGATGTTTCCAAGACCTAGACTTTTTTAAAAAGGATTTTGGTTCTCCATGAGTCTTTATAGGTAAACATAAGGGAGATTATACTCCTTCCCTTTAAAAAACAATAAAACTAGGGAAATGGAAAGAAATTTGGAGAATCTATAGTAAAAAATGCAGGGTGAAGTTCTTTATAACTATGGTTGCCCAGAATTTAAGAATAAATTAGTGCAACAATTGTATGTCATATTATATGGGCAATTTTGATAAAGGCTGAAGAATACAATAGAGTCATTTTAAATAACATCATGCTGTGTGCACTGTCTTATTCAGACAAATAACAAATATTTTGTTTTATTGGCATCCATGTATTCATGACAAATAGTAGTTGCTTATTCAATAGGATATATGTTCTGTATTTCTAGGAGTTCATTGTACATTGAGTATAGTCAAGAAAGAAAAGGTGGGGGTTTTTGACAGTTACTACAGGTTAGTGGGCAATAAATTCAACAGAAATTATATGGTTATTTATATAATATTTATGGCGGTGTTGCACCAGTAGCAAGGCTACTCATTATTTCAGCTCTTGGGCTTCAGAGCTGCATTTTTACCATGCATCGCACCTTAGAGAACTATGAAGGATAGCCAGTAGGATTGAAGCTTCTGGATAAAGACTAACTTGATTTCTCGTGACGCAAGTATGTGGTTTCTGCAGACATAGGCTCTTATTGTCAAGACCAAGACTGAATTCTTTCTTTATATTGGTAGCCATCCATATGGAAGGGAGCAGTGAGAGAATATCCTTTTAAGATAAATGGATACTTAATGATACTGGGCTACATATTCTATTTTATTTTTCTCAGATTAAATTAAGTTGGAGTGCATGTACCTTGTTTCATAAATGTGATGAAACCTGACCTGAAAAGGATAATTGAAAAAGAATGATGAGCATATCTAAATAATTACCACATTAGGCAACTTGCACTGTTTTGGTTGTGGGTCTCTTTAATCCCTGAAGAATACTTCAAAGGGAGCTGGCCCTTGCCTGGCACTGGGGGTTTTTTTTTTTTTAGATGTGGTGAGTCTGGGACTCTTATAGGAAACATTATTATCCCATATAATGTAACCCCATTGAAAATAGACACATAAAACTATATATATATATATATATATATATATATATATATATATATATATATATATATATATTTTTTTTTTTAAAGTAAGACACATTTACCCTATTACTTTTTAAAATATTGTTTTTGTTATTTGACTCATGTCATTCTCCTTTCCCTTTCCCTCTGAATTACTCACATATCTTGTCTATTCTAGGCACATGTATCTCCCTACTAGTGCTTTTCTCCTTGTCACCATCACGTCCCCATTTCAGCTTCATAACTTTTTGCTTTATTTGTAACCATCTGTATGTGGAGTTATGTACTAGAATATGAGTAATTCATCCACGGGTATGTTACTGAAGACAGTGATTTTGTGTTCTTCTATAACCTTTTACTCTATGAGTGGTCTTCTGGCCCATGAAACCCTCCCAAGTTTATGACTGAATCTTTATGGGGTTAGTCTTATACATTCAGTATATAGGCAGCCACTAGTACTGTGAGTTCATGACTATAATGTTCATACCATGCTCATAAAAATAGCATCTAATGGTCTTCATCGTACTCCTCTTTCACTATGTTGCCAGACACTTGGAATGAGTAAACGATGTTCATATCCCATTTAGGGATCAATAGTCCCTTGTTCTTAGCACTTTGAGAATCCAGGAATCTCTGAGTTTATTATGGTAATACTGGCTGTATGAAAAGTTTGAAAGCATTTCTTCCTTTTCTATATCACAAAGTAAAATGAGTAGTATTGATTTTAGTTCTTTGAAGGTCTGGTATAATTCTGTAGTGAGTCTGTCTGGCACTGGGCAATTTTCTGTTGGGGCACATTTCTTTTCTTACTCTATCAAACTCATAGTGTCTTGGTTATATTTCCATTGCTATGATAAAACACCATGACCAAAAACAGACTGGGGAATAAATCATTTATTTCAGTTAACAGTGGTAGTCATTATGAAGGAAATTAAGGTGTTTATTCATGGTAGCACATTAGAGTTGTCCCTAGAGGGAAGGGCTTGGGAGAGACATCCCTGAGAGCATGAGCACAGGAGAGCTGACACCATCCCTTCCATCCTGTGGCAAGCAAGAGAGTAATGAAAGATACAGGACTGAACAGAGTACACTAAGGTGAAATATCTACATTTAGTATGTTATACATATTCTAATCAAATGGGTGCAATTCAGATGGGTTCTTTAGCAAGAGTAATAATTTATAAACTAAAATATATTGTCAGATATATCTCATTCACGGTCTAGATGCAGGTTCAATAAACTATTGGATTCTTAGAATTAGTCTAAGGATAGTTTCTAAGTAATAGTTCATGTTATTATGTTTGTGTTAGGAAAAAAACATAATGGCCATTAATGCTCTTCCTGAAAATTTTGGAAAGGCTTGTGATATTGACTTTCCGTGGTAGTGATGATGTACCTAAGGTCCATCCACTTGAGGTTCCAATTCTTACAGGACCTGTTGGTTTCTTATGACTTAGACATTTAAAAATTATTTAGTTTTAAGCTGGACCTTCTTGTTGCACATTACTTTATGAGATCATCTTACCAGCCCTAATTTAAGGAAGTCCTAACACATGATCTCTTTTATAAAGATACTGCTACTGAAGCTTTCCACATGCCCTGCATACTTTATCATACCCAGGAGAAAAAATAAGTTTGCACTTCATATAATTCAGGCTAAGAATCTTGAAAATATCAAGTACATTGAAGTTCTCCAGGCATTTCTCATCAAACATTTCCTGTCACTTACCCTTATACAATGGGAACAATAGTGAAATAAGACAAGCTTTTCCAACATTCTCAGGAAGACCATCCAGGCACTCCAGAGGCAGAGGCAGATGTATCTCTGTGAGCTTAAGGTCAGCCTGGTCTATATAGAGAGTTCCACGACAGCCATGGCTGCAAAGAATTACTCTGCCACACAAAAATATTTTGATTTATTCACTCTTTGCCTCATAGAAGGTGGTATAGGTTAAAGAATGCAAAGAAAAGGAAAAATGAGTTCCTTTAAAATCACCCAGTAATATATGCAAAAGAAAATGTGTATAAATGCAAACATAAATACAATATAGTTGGTCTTCACCTAGTTAAATTCATAAATTCATTGCTCATGTGTCATGTGATAATGAGATGAGTGATTCCATTTAATAAGGAATCTATCACAAATACAGGACACCATTTAACATGCTGTGTGCCCTGCAATACTCAGATTGGTATGAGTCACTTTGTATTACTTGTTACTACATCCTCTCTGAGTAGAGTAAGGTTCACTAAACATCACTTTGTTTTGCTAGCCATATGTATTTCATGTATGAACATGGTGATGTATATACACATATTTTAGATATATTTTTCAATTTATTGCTTCATTGTAACTAACTTTTTAACAGATAACCTCAAGATAATTCTTTTTGATTCTTATATGTTACAGGAGGAAAAAAATTAACTGTGATGAGAAAATCTAACCTACATAAGTAAAATACAGTCCGTCTTATTGTCTTGGTAGAAAAGACCATTTTTGAAGCAAAAGACACAAGAGTATGTGCTTTTGGAGGGATTTATGATAAAGAATTGTGAATATTCAATCTGTATGGCATACAAAGTAGGCCAGGATTGGATTATCATGTATAATTGTTACTTTGACAAAAGTTATCTTTTGTCAAACAAAGAGGGTCAAACCCAACAAAGAGGGTTGTAGAAGCTACCTTTTATTTCCATATTAAATAAATGGTGTACCCTGCTTTACTTAATTTGTTGTCCATCATGTGAAATATAAGTGATGATGCCATATTGGGTAGAGGAAGGCTCACTATGTTTATCATTTAGAACTTCATTGTGTTATAGGAGCCTTTACCCTTGATAGGTCTTGATGGTTTTAATTTGGATATGTATTTAAAGGACCACATTTTTGAAAGGTGAATATTTAAGTGTTTAACTTACAGACACATACAGAATTATAAATATGCAGATGCACAAAACTTTATTTGTTCTTGGTCTTATAGATTACAGTTAGTTTATTTTTAAATTTTTAATTTAATTATAACATTTATCCCTTCTATTTTCTCCCTCCGAACTCCTTTACAAATTCCCCTTCTGCTGTCTTTCAAATATATGACCTCACTAGGGGAAGGGGGGAGGTGGAATTGGGAGGTGATGAGGGAGGCAGCTACAGTTGGGATGTGAAGAATTCAAACTGCAGAACAAGCAGGTAACTTATATTACTAATCCCACTACATGGGAATACCTCTGAAACTGGATGAAATATGAATAGACATCTATCTGAGACTGGCTGAAACATGAATTTCTATGCATAGACAGTGCTTCTTGTTGATTACTGAATCACTGTGATTTATTATTAGATGCCATTCTTGGTATGGCATGAATAAAGTTTTACAGATATCTTTCTTCTGTTCATACAAAGAGCAGAGAACCAGCCTTAAATGTTCTGTGCATCATGCACACCTCATACATTTATAATTTTAGGATTGTATAATGCTTGTGAGAAATTGTATGTTTTCAGAAGAAAAGAACTGGATGCTGATGTTGGATCAGACCTGACAGGGTTCATTCCTCTAAGTATGTTAGGCACTTTGACATCCTGCATCCTTCATATTCCAGCACCAAGTGCTTAAGTTGCTGTTCCTCATCAAAACAGGACAGCTTCCAATTCAAATTGGTCCAGCATTTTAGACTGTCACACAAAGGGCTTCAAAGCCTGAAATTTCTCAACATTTAGAAACTGGACCACACATGCTTTTCCTAGATTTTTAGCCATTTTCCCTAATTTTATTTGTGCCCCTATAAAGGTATTATTCATCCCAACTCAACCAGAAGAATCCCTAAGAGAACAACACCCTATCTCTCTCAAGAGGGGTTGGGTAGGATTTTTATTTTTTTCTTGGGCTATAGATGATTATTTTCACTGGGAATTGGTCATAAGTGATTATTCAGAATGAAAATAAGGCTGGACTCAGGAATGTCTATGTCTTTTCCTATATCTTTCTTTCTTAGATTTGGAGATAGGAGTTGAAAAGAAAGAAAGGGAAATGAAGAAATATATAGAGATGGTGAGACAAAAAATAAATTATTGAATCTACTCCTCAACTTAAGGCCTTAATTGTTACTCGCAAATAAGGTTACTTTTAATTCTCTGGTACATAATTTTGTGTATTGATGTAAAATAAATTTAACTTTGATACATTGGTATACTTTATTTTTCTCTCAAAAATATGCACCCTAGGTTTATCATATAGATATGATTCTATAGGTAAGGTAAAATAATTAGATACAGTCTTCAAAAACATTCAGATTAGGGCATTTAAAGATGTTTTTATCGTTTTAAATATTCTTTGACAATAAGACAGGTTAACTCCTAGCAACACCCAGCCTACCTCAAAGAAGATGATGAGCATCCAAGAACCTCCTTATGGAGATGGCTTTACATTCAACAAAGCAGCCACTGGGCAAAATGTCCTCATTTCTACCACAGACAGAATTCTATCTAAAAATAGGCAAGCTTGGATGCAAGCAGAGTCGATGGCAAAACTCTGCCAAGACAGGGTAAGCAAGTCCTCCTTAGTTCCTGCCTCTCAAATATTTGTTAAATATATTGGACCATTAGGCTGTACTTTCTGTCTACTCAGATAATTTTATTCCTTCTCAAGTCTCTGATGGGGTTGAAGATCATGTAGTTTAGTTTTACAATTAAGCTTAGTTATTTAGTCGTTAAAATGTTTTTAGGTCTAGATAGATAGTTGATGAAGATCATATATGATAGTACTGATTTATATTCAGAATTTTAGATGCACCAAGAGAGGAAAGATGTTTTCTTCAAGGTTGCCAAATACAAATAGCCAAAACATTACGAATGTAACATTTATATAATTCCTGACTGTTTCGTGGTTCTTCTTGGTATAGGTAGTTTATTGTATATTTATGTAATAATATAAATGTATATGTAGTAAAAATTTTTAAAACACAATATTTGACTTCTTTCAATAATCGTTATTGAATCTATATATGTATGTATAAATAGATATTCCTAAATATATACTGATGAGTCTGTTTAGTGTCACTTTTTTGTGAGTCTTCAGGGACAACTATTTGGCACTAGACAACCAGTTGTTGTGCTCTTCCATTAGTTGAAATTGGATAGAAATTTCCTCCTCCCATCTTTTCCCCAATTAATTACCTATAGTTCTTTGGTATGTTTGGGGCATCATGTGGTTTTCCTTGTCTGATCTTAATTGTTAATTTATGTCATCTTAGTTTTTACAATCATCTATGCAAACAACTGCTTAAAATTTTTAGATGGAAATATGTGCCAAATAGTATTGTAGATATATTTTATAGTAAGTATACATAAATACATATCATGTTCTACGGTGGATTGATAAATTCTGAGTGATAGTTTTAAACAGTCTTTCACATTTTTGGTTTTATTTTTAACCTTAAGTTAATCTAGATTCATTCTTACAAAGTTTTTAATATTTATAACTGGTATATAATTTCATTGAAAATAAATGTGAGTTTCACCTCTAGGTGGAAGAAAGCTTACCATATGGCTCATTGTGACCTCATGCATATGAAAATATTGTTCCTAAACTTAAAGATTTTTGTGCTTCCAGGATAGTAGATGGGCATCAGATGCTTCTAGGGAATATTAAATATTAACCTTTTACAAGACATTTTACTACTATGTAGTTCACAAACACTGAGCTTAAAGAATATGTGAATGGAGGCTATTAACATATTTAATAATAAAAATAAACCTAAGTAATTTTTGAATGCAGATCTTTCCCACCATCGTGTTAATCATAAAATAGGATGTAGGCTAGGGAATAAGATGTGTAAGGTAAAAGTCTGTGGTTTTTATTATCCTTAGTGTTTTACAAATAGTATGTGTTTCATGCATTGCTGTGGTGGTAACTTGTACAAGTTTTTATAGACATAACAACACAGGAATGTTTCCTAATTCCAATATGCATTGTAGTTTCCTTCACCACAAACAGCCTCCAGATGGAATCAGTAGAGAATCTTTCTTTGTAATTCCTACCAATTTAGAGGAGAAATAATGAAATGTAATGAGTCTGTCATATTTTTGTAGACTTTTCTGTTGATAGAGGAAACTGTTTTCAGAAATGTTGAATGTTAAAGGATATTATATGAAAAGTATTCATGTTAAAATAAAACTGGTAGGTATTCTATAAGATTTATGGCTAAAGGAGGTTAAGTATGCAAGAGTCCTGCAATTACGATTTCTAATGAAGAGTGAAATTGTGAAAGATACTGGCTTTTTATATCTTGCGCATTGATTTACACAGATTGGTAACTATCATGTAAAATATGTGTGAAAGATGCTTTACTGTGTTGATAAAGGCGCATCACATTCCTCATTTTTTTTGTGGCTTCAGAATGTCATGTTGCTGTAAGTACAGTTATATCTGACATGCTTCCTGAACTTATTGAAGCTTTGTGGCTTCATAAACTATGTTCTGTAAGGACGTCATTTTAACTTTTAGGAACACATTTAGATGTGGTAATATAATTTCATTTTTAATATGATCAACCAAAATTAATATAGTCTTGTATATTTGGTTTTTACCAAACTTAAAGATAAGCAGAAGGACATGACATCTTGCAGGAGAAGATGCTGCATAAGGTTCTTGTGTGGTTCTTGTGCTTTGATGATGATGGTGGCTTGAATTAAATGGGAGCAGTTACAGTTCTACATGTATGGTAAATTTCAACATGTATCTCATTAGCCTTTGGATGGTCATGCTTTTGTTCATTATAGATGCTCTTGTGTGGTCTTCCATAAGATTACCTGTTCCTTAAATTATTACAGAAGATATAATGTTAGCATTTGTAGTCTTGCTTTTTTATTTTAATGTTTTGAATTAAAATATAATTACAGTATTATTTCTTTTCTTTACCACCCACCAATCACTTATATAACCCTCCTCTCATTTTTAAATTTTTTTATCCTTAGCTGTTGTTTTATACGCACGCATGCGCGCGCGCACACACACACACACACACACACACACACAAATATGTAAGTTCAACCTATTCAGTCTGATTAGTGTTACACACACACACACACACACACACACACACACACACACAATTTCATGGCTGACTACTTGGTTCTGAATAACTAATTTGCAACCTCAGCCCTGAGCAAAGCTGCTTTTTACACTCAACATTGCTTAGCTGCCTGTTGTAGTTTAGTATTTTTCCTTACATTTTTTGTCTAGGGGTAAAAGGCTCAAGAAGCCCAGTGATTTTGATCACTTCTGGGTAGTGGAGGTGTGATGATCCTAAATATGGGCAGCACCTTTCGATGGCAGCCTAGATAAATAGAAGAAATATTTTTTAAGTTTTAAAATTATTATATAATTACATCTTGTTCTTTCCTACAAACCTTTCCATACACCCATTCTTGTTTTTTCCAAATTTATAGTTTTTATTAATAGTTGTTACAAACATGTTTGAGTATGTCTATATGTATATTTTTTTCTGTTTATATGTTTGCCTTCACATAGCTGATAAGTTCAACTATGATATTGCTGCTGCTGTTGCATTGTTTCACTGGTCTTAGGACCCAGCCTTGTGCTTTAACAGCTAAAGACAATTGTCGTTCTTACAATTTTCTGGGCCTGTATCACACTAGGAATGTTAAGGCTTCTAGCCTCATGAACTCAACAACTACTGGACTCTCATCCTCGCCAGTGTGACAACCACTGTGGGACTTCCCCTACCGTATCATGTAAGTCACTAATATTAATTCTTATTAATACTCTGTTGGTTCTGTTTCTCTAGAGAACCTGACTGTACCTGTACCTGTTGTACATGTAGTTTCTATGACATTATCATTAATTTTCAAATAATGTTCAGTGTTTTAGCTTATGATAACTTTCATGATGATTCTTTTTTGTTCCTGTTATCTTTTTTTTAGTATTTTATTTTCAGTTTTAGTTAACATACAGTGTGTTATACGTTATTATACCATTTTCAAATATTAATGTTAAATTCATTATCTGCAATTAGGAGAGAACATGTTGTATTTTTCATTCTTTACCTCAATCTATGTTTGGAACCCACCTAATCTTCCTAAAAATGGTATAATCTCATTTTCATTAGTAGCTGAATAACAATCCATCACATGTATGTGCTATTTTCATTTCGTATATTTAGTTTACTTTATTCTTTGTAAATATATCTTTGATTAGAATAAAGAGGAAAAGACAGTTCCAAAGCTGGAAAAGCTGAAAATTCAATAAATATTCTTCCAAAAAGTAGACACATAAGAAATGACTATGAAGAAAGGTTGTAGTGGTTATTCTGTAAAATTTACTAGTGAATCTGGTTATTCTGCCAAGAAGTGAATTTGTTACAAATAACAATATTTATAAGCATCATTTTACAGGTGTATTTTTGATAAGAGGAAAAGGTGAAGATTGAGAATGGTATTTCATACCAATATGAAATTCCTCATGAATAGTATTCTGAGTAGATGTTATTGAAGTACAATAAATATAGTGGTATCTTTAGGTAGAGGGAGGTTTACCATATTCCTTACTTGCTGTCTCCTTATAAACATGACGATTGTATATCCAGATTAATGCTTTCAGTGTTCTTAAGATCCTGAGTGAGTGTTTAATGCATCTAGGAAGTGTTTACTTTAGATTAATTGTGTTTGACAATTATTCAAGTCACAATAAAGTTAGAGAATAACAATATGGGGTAGATTATGTTAAAAAAGCACACTATGCCATACATAGGACAAAAGACCCTGAATTTTGGGATTCTTTTGCCTTAGGAAAAAAGTGTCCTTTCTTTTTGTTCTTTTATTTTTTTCATCCTTCAACAATCTTCCAAGAGTAGGCACAAGAATCAGAGACCCATCATTCACACAGTCATTAGTCCCAAAAAATAAGCTGGAAACTATTACACCTGTTGCTAGCTCCTGTAGGCCCTGTGCTTGCTGCTTCAGTTTCTGTGAGCTCATAAGTGCCTTACTTAGTTGATTCTGAGTTTCTGTGGTATACTCCATCCCCTCTGGCTATTACATTCTTTCTGTCTCCTTTTCCATGGGATGCTCTGAGTTCTGAAGAGAGCTGTGTATTTCTAGGTCTCTCACTCTACATAGTATATAGCTATGGGTCTGTGTATTTGTTCCCATCTTTTGTAGGAGGATAAGGCACTGATCTTTGAGTATAGCAGAATGTCAACTGGAGTCATTTTATTGTTACTTTTCGTTTTTTAGACCAGTAATATTTTCTTTACCCCCTAGTTCCCTGGTACTTAGTCACACAAACAAGTCAGATGTTGGTTGGCTATTCCCACAAGTTCTGTGCCACCATTGTCCTAGTATATCTTGCAGGCAGAACATATTCTAGGTCGAAGATTTTGTGCCTAGGTTGGTGCTTACATTTCTGTTTTGGTGGCTTACAGAATACATTCCCATACCAAAGACACTAAGGGTAAAGGTTCCATGAAGGCCCCACCTCAAGTTCTTTATGTTCAATAAGTTGTAGAGGTGCTGTTCTATGCTATGGGGCCCTGTAGTCTGTTTGTAGAGAGCAACAACAGCCTGGGATGTTTGGGGATTTTCATGGAACCCCCTTGGCTAACAACTAAATTAAAAGCGTCCCAGTTCTGGGACTGGAAGACTTACTTGGCAACAAGAGATGGCCAGTTAGGACCCCATTAACCCCATTATTAGACCTCATTAGGATCGCCTTTATTTATTTCAGGAAATTTCTACTACACTAGGTTTCCATACCATTGCTCAAGTGCTTATCAGTTCTTTCCATCTCACCTCCTCCCAGAATTTCCTCATTGAACATTTCTGCCCTCCACTTTTCCCCTCCTGATCCTCCTACTCACATCCCAACCTACCTTCTGTCCACCAGTAAAATCTATTCTATTTCCCCCTCCTAGGGAGATCCATGTGTCATTCCCTAGTCTCTTCCTTTATATATAAACTATCATGGTAAACAGAGTCTAGCTTGGTTATCATTTGCATAAAGGCTAATAATATTCATTTATACCATATTTTTCTTTCTGGGTCTGAGTTACCCCACTTAGGATGACTTTTTTTTTCCAGTTCCATTCATTTGCCTACAAATTTTATGATGTCATTTTTTAAGCAGCTGAGTAATAAAACTCATTTTGTGTAAATATACCACAATTTCTTCTTTATCTATTCATTTCTTGAAGGACATCTTGATAGCCAAATTTCGCCTATCACGACTAGAATAGCAATGAATATGATTAAGCAAGTGTCCTTGTGAGATGGTAGATTATCTTTTAGGTATATGTCCAGGAGTTATATAACTGGGTCTTGAGATATCACTATTCCCAATTTTCTGAAAAACAAACAGGTTGATTTTCACAGTGGTTGCACAAATTTGCACTCCACCACCAATGGAGGATTGTTTTTCTTTCTCTACATCTTCACCAGCATGTTCTGTCACTTGTGTTACTGATCTTAGCCATTCTGACAGGTGTTGTAAGGTGGAATCTCAAAATACTTTTGATGTGTTTTTCACTTATGGGCAAAGATATTGAACATTTCTTTAAGTGTGTCAAGGCCATTTGAGTTTCCTTTATCATGAACTTTCTTTAGATCTGTACCTCATTTTTAATTGGATTATTTGTTTTTATATTTAGCTTCTTTATTTATATATTTTGCATGTTAGTCCTTTATCAGATGTGGACTTGTTAAAAATATTTTTTTCCATTCTCTAGGCTACCACTGGCCTGAAGAGATGGCTCAATGGTTAAGAATTTGACATTTCTTTTTTTTATTGTACTTTATTATGGTTTTTTCTAGAATGCGGTTTTACTTCAAGCCTTGGGAAAAAAAATTCAGTAGTCTATATTGGTCTGTTAATGTTAATGTTAAATTTTTAATTTAAATTTAAATTTAAATTAATTTTAATTTAATTTAATTTTAATTTTAATTTTTAATTTAAATTTATTTTTAAAAATGCATTCACTGTAATCTCAATCATAGCCTCCTCCCTCATTTCCTTCTAGTCCCACTCTGCTTCCCTCTTCTCACTCCCTCAACCCCTCCCCAAGTCCTCAGAGAAAGGGGTATCCTGGCAGTGGGAAAACAATGCAAATGACATAATCATATTTCTAATTCCAGAAGAGAAAATGTGATCAAACTTTTATTCTTGGTATTGACAAACATTCTTCTGAAGATTGGGCAGGTGAAAAGTCCTCCTGTCAGAAACAGGAATAGTTAAGGAATGTAGATTGATTTTCTCTAGAAGTTAAAATTAAATCACATCAAGGTTGAAAAATCTTATTTTATAAATAATGACATGGATTCTGAAGTCTATGATAAAAAATGAGATTTCTGCTATTTAACATTGGCATTCCATCTGTCTTGGAGTACTTCATGTGAAATATATGTGAGTGCTACTTCTCTAGATGAAGAACAGCACACCACATTCCTATGTAGTGTAACTTCTTGCATTTAAAGATGTAATTCTTGGAGTTATGCTTTGAGTGCTTCTAATATATATGCATGCTTGATCAAGATATTTTACTTTATTCTTTTCATAATTAGTGGACTTAAAGGAAATAAAATGTGCATAAGTGTAGCCATGCTGTCTTGGTTTTTCATATTGCTTGTGTTCTTCCATTGAGACGTCTCCATCTGGTATTTCTCTTTCGGATAAATAGAATATTTTTAAATTCTCTTCATTAACTGGGCATTTGGATTGTATTTAGTGTTCTCTCAGTTAAGCTTATTTTGTTTCAGCTAGAGACCGTGTGAAATTTAGTCATAAAGATACTTTTTACTGATTCTTAGGTGAGATGGCTGAGGCAGTCGGGTAGCTTAGTGCCAAGCTCCATGAGCTAAGTCATGCTTTGTCAATATCAGCCTCTGATCTCAGGAAGAATTGGTTCATGGACTCCAATAGCTGGGCAGGTAGTTTCATGTGGCATTTCACTTTAAGAAACAAGGTCAATAGAGTGTGTCAGTGGTACAGTGTCAGCTGCTTGGCATGTAGTTTCTCATGCCTCTAACCTCAGCATCATCCACATGAGCAGTGAGCACCAGATGTCTCTCTTCCTGGTGATCCCTAAATTCAGGGTTCATGGTTAGCATAGTACTATGAGCACCATGATATTCGGGTTTTATGTTCCAAAGTCTAGAGTGAGAATCTGTGTAGATGCCCAGTAGCAAGTAGTGAGATTTAATGCAGTCTCTGACTTCAGGAGCCTTGGTGTGCATGAGTACTGAGGCACTAATGGGCAAGGTGAAGTTTATGCTCCCTCTGAGCTCAAAACTGCTTTCAAAATCATGAGCAGGTACTGGAGTACTCAGGGTAGGCATCTTTTTATATGACATCTAAACTGAGTACCATTGGCATTTTTGCATATCATGTAACTTCAGAATCTACCATCTGTTTGAGTAGTAGACCAAGCTTATCTGTCTGTCTGTCATTTTGATCATATCTATCTTTCCCCAAGCCCATTCTTATATTGATGTCGTGTGTGTGTGTGTGTGTGTGTGTGTGTGTGTGTGTGTGTGTGTTTGCAGGTGGCTGTGTCCAAATAATTTTGACCATATCTACTACTTGAGCATAGCCAAGTAACTGATCAAGGGGCTTGTCCTTGAAAAACACTAACTCTCCCTCAACAGCCATCAATAGCCTGCTCCTCCTGAACTATGTAGGGGTGGACTTCTGAGCTATTTCCCATCAGTCTTTTGCAAGTATTGTACAAGGAACTGTTAAGTGTTGAAAGTGTGTTGGTAAAACAGTCTTATTATATACAAGAGACAGTATTTCACAGCTGTCTTCTGGCCCTCTTGCTCTTAAAATATTTCCTCTTTCTCACACAATGTTACCAAAGGCTTAGATACCAAGTTTTTATTTCTAGGTGTCCCTTTTGTGATTGGGTACTCCACAGTTACTTATTACTTATACTTTGACAAGTTATCTGCTACCAGAACTTTTTCATGAGAGCTGAGAGGTGCACTAATCATTGAGTATAAGATATGTATATTTAATGTGAAAAAATAAAATGAAATCAATCTTACCTGGTTTTGACAAAAAGTCAGAGTAACAGCAGATTATTTAGATTAATTTTTACAATAGAAATACAGGATAAAAGATGCAGGCCAGTTGTCTCAAGATGATGTATAAATAAGATCAGATTTCAGACTTTGTAGATTGTACTGGTATAAATGTTTCTGTAGAGAGAAGTCACCTGCTTGTTGAGGTAACTTTACTGATACTGGTATAGCTGTAGTCAAATTGATCAAGATATAAAAAGTGATGCCAGTACTGTTTAGATGGTACATGCAACAAGACAAATCATTATATTTACATATACTTTGTAAGAATTCTTAAATGAGATAAGTAGAATATTTAGGACATTAAGGATTTAATACAGACATGTATGGTAAGAATCCTATTGTCTTGGTTGTGGCAATTGTTCCATTTAACAAAGGGTAAGTAATAATTGCCATCTTAAGAAAAAACGCTTAGAGAAAGAAAGTGGAGTGGTTAACTCTTAGGATCTTTATAACTTGCAGGTATTATAATAAATTGTTGCTAGTGAGATTAAGTACATTTAACCAATATCACTTTAGAGTCAAGAAAAACACATTCTTCACCTTTATCTGTCTCTGGGATGATGATGATTACACCTCTCTAGGTAATGTTGAGATCCTAACTTTTCCATAGGTTAGTGTTTTGTGTCCGGTGATAGAGACAATCTGTGATTTGGGTTTTCATTTGTTCACAGTATAAGAGTATAATGAACAGTGGAAACAAAATATAAGAGATAGTAACAATGTAATGAAATGTAAAGTCATGTGAGTGGATTGTAAACATGTACTTCAGCGAGATAATGGAAGGTAAAGAACAGTGTAATTGCTCTTACCTAGGAATTAAGAAGAAAGAAATTTGATGCGTATGTATGGTGATACACCAAAAGAATTTGTAAAAGCTGTTGTTTAATGCTTGGAGACAGAATGTCCTCTCTTAATAATCTGTGTGCTCTGCAGTACTGAGAGAGGTAGCAGCTTATTTGTACTATAAGTAACTGCAACATCTCTCGGTATTGTAAGGTTCAACAAATGCAAGAGTGGTAACAATATGGACATGGTCTTCACACAAGTGATGAGTTTCTTGATTTCAAAACACTTTGCAGTCACTTTAAAACAAATAACATTCCCATGATAGACTTGGTGCAGCATTCATAATTTTAATTCCAATGTGTTAGAATAATATGAAACATCTTAAAAGGAACATTAATATGAAAAAGAAAAATAGTAATAAACTTACAGTCTTGTTAATGAATACTATTTTCAAAGTTAAAAGGGAATATGAGGTGGTATCCTATGAGAGGAATGTGTTATGAAAGACAATAAATAGTTCTTGTCTAAGACTTAGGAAATAAGATTAAAGTGTGTTTTAGTTGAATTTTGTTATGATAAAATATCCTGACAAAAAGAAATTTAGCAGGCAAAGTATTTGTCTTAGCTCATGATTCTAGGTTCTAGTTCAGCGTAGTGGAGACTTTAAGGCATGAACTCAAGCAATTTGTCACATCACGTCCACTGTCGAGAATATAGAATAAATATATACTTGATTGCTTAATAGTCAGGTTATTTATTCTTTTTAAAAATGACTTCATTTGCTTTTATTTTATGAATATGTGTGTTTATGTATATATTTGTATGTACCACATGCATGATGGTGCCTTCAGAGGCCAGAAAAGATGGTGAATCCCCTAAATCTTTAAGCTACAGGCAATAGTGAGCTGTCAGGTATAGGTGCTAGGAACTAAACCTGGGTCTTCTTCAAGAAAAGCAGGTGCTCTTGTCCATTAAGCTCTTTCTCCAGCCCGACTAATGGTGCCACCCATGTTCAGGGTAGATCTTCCTACCTCAATTGACAATTGAGACAATCCCACACAGGCTTTCCTGTAGTCCAACCCAATGTAGAAATTCCCTCATTGAAGCTCTTTTCTTCTGTAATTCTGTGTTATGTCAAGGTGACAGTAAGAACTAACCAAATTATAGTGCAAGTCTTCCTTCCTGATACTGAAATAAGTACTAAAGATGTTATGGAAACTGAGGATCCAGCAGAACACAAGTATATATCTTGTAGAAAATAATCTATTCAGAATGGCATGCTTCACATGAACTACAAGTGTAAGATGTCATGCTGGATAGATTAGGCTCTACATAGTCTTCATTTATTGTTGCATTGGATGGTCAGGATGGACCAGCACAATGGGCAAATAGGAAGCAGGTATGCAAGGTTGAAGGATACTATAACTCTCACTTCTGAAGATAGTCTTCCAGTTGTAGTTTTCATTCTAGCACTTTCTGTAGAGATTGGCTAGTAGTTAAATAATGCTTAAATTTGTTTTTTATCGTGGATTATTTTTCTTTCTATTTTTTAGTAATGTTTTTATTAATGCTTTAAAAAATATACAGTATATTTTGGTCATATTTATAATCAGGTATGTTAAAATGAATTTTTCTTCATTGTGACTAATAGTCCATTTAAGTCAAGGTGGAAACATTGTATGCAATGCACATCCGTAGTTTAATATCATGATCTTCATTGTAAAACCATATATTTGCGGACATAGTTTAGTGAAGATATGATACCATGCATCCAGAAAAGTTGTTAGATAGCAATTCTGAATGAAATTGTTGCTGATAATATCAAATGTAAGGGATCGATCTATACTATCTCATAGTGTAAATTAAAACAATAAATTCTTCTGGACATTGATGATTATTAAATCATTACAGGTATCTTGAGTTCTTGCCTTGCTCATTTGTTAATCTTTGGTGTCACTTGACTTACATTCTCATAAGGAAATTTGGCTTATTAATTATTTACCTTGTGAATACATACTGATTGTAGAGTATAAAGAAAGAAGCAGCAAATCTGATACTTTGAAATGGAAGTGGAAAGTAGTAGAAAATATGGCTATCTTTCCTCAGAAATTATGCATTGTATCATGTTATACTGCAAGGAATTATCAAATCTGTTTTTTTTTAGAGTCAACTGAGAAAGCCCACATCTAATAATTTGTGTGCAGTATAATGCTGAGAGCCGTTGCTGTTACTTTGTACTTAGAGTAACTGCAACCTCTCTCAGTATTGTAATGTTCAACAAATGCACGGGTGGTAGCCACGTGGGAATCGTCATAGTATGCCTCCGTACAGAAGATGAATTTCCATATTCCAGAATATACTTCATCCGTCTTCATATCTGACTTCTTCAAGATGGCTTCAAGAAAAAGTTGGAGAGCCTTTAGAAGCACACTCCAAAAGAAAATATAAAGCCTGTTGAGAGGAGGCTGTGTTAATGGGAATTAGTTATTTTCTAGGACTTCTTAAGAATTTAGCACAATGTTCCAGTTTCTGGAGTGTCTGGGCTGTGCTTTACTCAACTGGGGGCTAATCACGTGAAATACAAGTGAAAGCCTCCATGTTGAGTAGAGTAAAGCTCATCAGGTTCCTCACTTGTGGCCTTGGAAAGTAAAGTTGAAGAAACTACAATCAATCTGCTTGCTCATATCTGAATAAACCATGGTCTCTCAGGAAAATTTATTTTCTCCAGCATTCACTTCAGGAACACATAGAGATATAGGAATATATAAGTAAGAGAAAAATTTATCCTTTATATAAATAAAAAAGTATTCCATGATTTTCTATAGTATTAACAATAATATAAACAACACATTACAGTGTGGGGATAGAAAATGTAAGTTAAATGACAGTTGTGGTTGTATTTACTAGAAAGTATAGATAAACTCAATAAAGGTTCAGGTTTCATACCTTTTGGTATAAATGATAAAAACTGCAATGTGATATACTAGCTAGGATATAACTAGAATAGTTCTTTTTTGTAATACTATATTATGATTGTCCTAATTATTTGAATTAAATAGAGCAAGTTAACACCTTAATATTCTGTTAAGTTTCACTAGTATTTGGATGGTGACATACATTTATATTCTCATACCATGCTTTCCATATTCTGATTCTTTTAGAATATTTTCATTATTGTTCATAGCTGACGTAGTTTGTGTAACAAGAATGAAAGGGATTAAACACATAACTTATGTAACAGGTAATTTGCAAAATTAATCAGTTTTTTTATATTTTTAATTTGTTCACTTTGCATCCCAATTATAACCCCCTCCCTCATTTCTTCCCAGTCCCACACTCCCTCCCTGCCTTAGCTATCTGGGTATAGGTTGAGAATGCTTCATTTGTCATGTAAGGTTTAAAAATGCATTTTTCATTTCCTTACAGTTAAGAATAAATATATCAGTGCTAATATGTCATGCTCAAATTGAAGTGATGAAAACTGCTTGGGATGATTAGGCTACATGAATATCTCCATATCTTAAAGCTTTCTGTAATGTCTCATTCACAGAGTTGTTAGACAATTGGACCAACTACAGATCTTTCTTCAAGGTAAAGTATTAAGTGTGAGTACTTATGAATACAAAGCTTTGTCATATAATTGTATGTACTATTCATTTTTTATCGTTTTCATGTGACAGTATTCATGCATATGTTTTAGGACAAGGAGGATGAGATGTTAAAATAAGATTGATGCTTTCAGAAAAAGGCAGTGAAGTACACAGTGTTGTCTTCTGCATAAAAGATTAAATGGGGCAAATGGTTTGAGTCTTATATATGTATTAGCCTTTTTTGACTCATGTCTTGGCTTTCTTAAGATGTTATAGGTTGTCCATGTTTTAGCTCACAAGTTAAAGATAATGTAAAAAAGGAAAAGAGTAATTTTCGTCCTAGTGGTTAGATTTAATACTTAAAGGACTTTTATTTCATTGGATCCAGAATTAGTAGAGATGGAAAATGAAGGACAGTATATTTGTTCCCTAGGAGTTGAATGAGGAAATTTATTGTTCATATATCATGTATTTAGGAAGATTTCTGAAAGTTCTTGGCAATACAAGGATTCAATATGGTGTGTGCAATGTGGTGCATAAACAGGTACCAGTCACCTTCTACTATGAATAACTACAACCTCTCATTATGCTGAGGCTGATAAAATACTGTCATTGTAAATGTAAGAACATAGATGCACACACAGAAATTCTTTTCTGATCCTAAGATGTATTGTAGCTACCTTCATAGGACATCCTTTAGATGGAGATGGAGGAGGAACCTTACATCTATTTCCTACTTGTCAAAGATGAGAAATACTAAGAACTCTTGAGAACATGACACTATGAAAAATAAAATTGATAATCAGTTTATTTTCATTTGAGTTTTTAACTATTATAAAATACTTTGTGAAATTAAAATATTGTAATTCTTTCTTCCCTTTCCTCCCTTCATCCACTCTAATCAAGTAACACCCTTGCTCTCTTACATTCATGCCCTGCTCAGTCCATATTATATAAATTGTATGTATGCAATTTCAGAGCTGGCCAACTTGATAACCAGTTGGTGGTCCCCTCTTTGCTAAACATGATTTATCCTGCTCTTAACATTCCTAGGTTGCATATAGTTCTTTCTCTACGGCTGGTGCTCCATGAGCTTGCCCTCTTTTATATTATCATGGCTATTGGTGTTCATCCTTGTGTTGGTCTTGTTTAGGCAGCCATGTTATTGAGACTTCATGTATGTAGCCTCTGTTGGCTTTCTAGGAGATAATATTTCACAGCAAACTTCTTGTTCCTTTGGCACTTAAAATCTTCCAGGCACCTCTTCTGGTTATGATCCTTATGCCTGAGGTATAAGAGCTGTCTTATAGATGTCTATGAACTACAAAACTGGGGCTGGATACCACATGGTCACTTTTCATCTGCAGTTTTATGAATTATTCCTGTATGGCTTTAGTCTGTTAGAGCTTTTCTTTGATGAGGGATTAGACTTCTACTTATCTGTGAGTTTAAGGACATTTATATTATAGTTGGAAATGACCATCTTTCAGTTAACAGGCCATTATAAGTTGTCTAATATCCCTTACTTAACCCCAGGATAACTGGATTAGTTTCTAATACCAAGCATGATATTTTTCTTGTTGAGTAGACTGTAAGTCCAACTAGAGAGCTATTGATTTCCCCCATGGATTGTGCCCCACTGTTGCACCTTTAGGTATCTGTTGTCATTCTGGTCATTATTGTAGTTCATAAGCATCAGAGTATCTTCTCTCAGAAACTTTTGTGGTACTTTCTGGTACAATAAAAGGTAGTCCTTAGAGAAGAGGTTTTCAGGTCATATCCAGCTCAGATACTCTAGATCATGAATCAGGATGATGTCTTCAGCGGTTTAGACTTAGCTCTGACCAGTAACTCAAAAGAAATTTTTTGATGCATGATGTTGTTGTTGTTTTTTGTTTTTTTGTTTTTGTTTTTTTTTTTAGAAAACCTATTGCTCTTGGAGGGAAACATTGTCAAATCACATGGGAAATATTTTCATTTCAACTTTATGTATACATGTATGCATGTATGTATGTGTGTGTATATATAGATATATGTTTATGTATGTATGAATGTGTATATATGTGTATATATATATATACATATGTCATTTTAGGTAGATACATGCATACTGATCTTTTTTAATTTATTCATTTTATATCCTGGTTGTATCCCCTTCTCTTTCCCCCAGGCCTACCCTCTCTCTCCTATCCCCCTCCCCTATTCCCCAGAAAAGGAGAGCCCCCTACCCACCCACCTCACTTCATCAAGTTGTATCAGGACTGAGTTTGTTCTCTTCTCTGGTCTGTTCAGTCAGGAGGAAGTGATCAAAAAGCAAGCAACAGAATCCATGTCAGAGATAGCCCCACTCTCCTCACTAGTGAACCCACATATAGCCTGAGCTGCCCACTGGATACATCTGTGTAGAGGACCTAGATCAAGTCCATACATGGTCCTTGGTTGGTGCTTTAATCTCCTCAGGCCCATCTAGGCCCTGGTAGTTATTCCTGTTGGTCTTTTGTGGGGCTCTTGTCACCTCTCCTACTACTTTGTTACCTCTCTTCCACTGCTACCTCAGCCTAATCTATATCTCCTTCTGAATGACATTTAAGCATCCTCCTTTGGATCCTCCTTTTATCTTTTTTGGGTCTGTGAGTTGTACAATGGCTGTCCTCTACTATATGGCTAAAATCCACTTACAAGTGAGTACATAGCATATGTGTCTTTCTGGGTCTGGGTTACTTTACTCAGGATGATCTTTTCTAGTTTCATCCATTTGCCTGCAAATTTCAAATTTTCCTTCTTTTTGATAGCTGAGTAATATTCTATTGTGTAAATATACCACAGTGTCTTTATCCATTCTTCAGGTAAGGCACATCTAAGTTGTTTCCAAATTCTAACTATTACAAACAAAGCTGCTATGAACATAGTTGAACAAATCTTGTTGTATGGTGGAGCATCTTTCAGGTATATGCCCAGAAATGGTATAGCTGGGTCTTGAGGTAAAACTTCACCCAGTTTTCTGAGAAAGCACCAGATTGATTTCCAAAGTGGTTTTACAAGTTTGAGAAAAGCCTTGGAAAATCAGTTTGTATTGTAGCCATCTTCACAGAATAAGTCCTCAAGATGTATTTAGAGGAGGATCCTCAAATACTTTAATTACTAAAGGGTAGGGCGATAAAGGTGATGCAGAATAAGCTTCAGTCATACTCTATAGGTCAGAGAAACAGGAGTGGGAGAGGACAGTGTATATGTAGAATGTATGATGCACAATGGTAGATAGTTTTTATCAAAAACTTCAAGTTTTCTGCGTTATTGATGCTACAATGAAGAGTGAAAGTCTATGAATCCATTTGAATCGTATTAATTGTATTGTGTGCAGTGCTGTGTTCAGACTGGTGTCCATCACGTAAAATATTTGTGAGAGACACTATGCTGAATAGAGTAAGGCTCATGGTATTCTTCGTTCATTGTGTCTTGAATAGTCAAAGTGGTGCAGTGCAGTTACACTTGATATGGATTCCTCATTGTAATTAGTCATATGTAACTTCAGAATTAATATGTCTTTTGAGTATAGTTTTAGATGTTCAACTTTTACCTCATTATGACATGTAGGTTAAACAAAAAATACATAGAAGAAACTGAATCCACTATTATGGACATCTTTTATCTATGTGATTTTTGAGAATCAATGCTGTAAATAAAGACCATGATAGAGTATTCTATGAGGAGCTAGAAAGACAGTGCCTACTGTGGGAATGGTTTCTAAGATGTGAACATGAAAAGGAGAGAGTTTTCTCATTGAATGAGACAGAATGATTAGTTTTACTCCTAGGTGAAGGATCTGGGGTAGACCTTCCACATTAAAGCTCTTGTCTGTTCAGACTGGTGCCTGCCATGTTATATATGAACAAAGGACACCAAGCTGAGCAGATTTTGGCTCATTGTGTTCTTCATTATGAATGGTCTTAATGTGGTCAGGGTATTTTAAATAGAGTTACACCAGTTGTAAACACCTGATGTTAGTTGTACATTTATGACTCCAGTACTGATCTGTTACCTAAACATAATTTTAGATGATCAGTGTTCACTTTATAGCCACATATAGATTGGAGAATTAGTATAAAAAGAAATTAAGCTCATTATTAATATGAAGTAATGAAATGAGCACTTTATTCCTTTTGGTTTTTGGCAACCAACCATGTTCATAGGGATCAAGACATAGTATGTTGTAAGTACAAGGAATATTTCCTAAAGCAGGAATAAATATGGTCTATGTTCAGGTTTCATGCCCATTAATGCAGATTGTTAAAATGGGACACTGAGGACATAATTAGGGCTTACCCTTTAGGTTAAGGGTCTGTGCAGAGCCATAACTCCATTGATAGTGATTTGGTTAGACTGTGACCAGTTCATCTATATGAGCAGAGTAAGTCCTAACCAGTTGTCTCATCACCTGTTACTTAGTGATTTTTGTGTAACTGCAAATATCCAAGCATCAACATGCCTGATTATAGTTTCTTTAGATGTTTCCAGGGCCTATGACACATTTGAGGTTTGTTCTATTCTTTTCTTACAAAAATCACATAGGTCAGGTAAGCCATAGAAAGAAATTTAAATGATTTCTATGTTAAAAAAATCAACCTTCAAGAACCTAAAGTAGAGTCTTTAGAATTATGAGATTGCATGGTTAAGGCCCTGAGTTTGACACAACTTGGCAAGAATGAAGAAAAGTATATTAAACTTGAGAAGAATGATGTATTTACTGGTACTCAGAGTTATTCGTCTTCTTAAAGAAGATGCTGAATTACATTTGCAAGGTGATGCACAATGAATTTTGCATTCCTTATGTTCAGGGTTCAGGCATTCTTCTTGATGTCATCACTTGGAAAAGTGATGAATATTGTTGGAAGTTAGAGAGTTGATATAGTCAGCACTTCAACATTTGTTTCTCTGTTACTGAAAATCATAAGATATTCTGATCACAATTTCCACTTCCTACATCTCTGAGATCTCCAGCTCCACTTCTAAATTTCTTTCTCTGTCTTTATTTTAAAAAGTAGCTAAATAAATAAATAAATAAATAAATTCAGAATAATTTAAAAATGTCCAAGACATACATGGACACACACAGATACGGATAAGGACATAAGAACACTAAATTGGATTTTAGCTATAGTTGTGCTTCTGTGAAATTTGCCCTTGTGTTTGCTGCATTTAGAATTGCAACAGCCTCTTGGAATTTTTTCTTTGAGTATATAGTATCTTTCCCTATTTCTTCTGATTAATTTTGGGTTTGAATTGTCATATATCAAAATGGCTATGCTGGCTTGTTTTTTTATATTTATTTTTCCATTTATTTGGAATATTTTTTCCATCTTTTCATGTTAAGGTAGTATCTATACTTGACAATAAGGTATATTTCTTGAATACAGCAGAAACAGATCTTGTTTTATAATATCTGTTAGTGTGTCTCTTTTTTCTGAATTGAGAACATTGATGCTGGGAGTTTTCAATGAGCAGTGTTTATTGATTCTTGTTACTTTTGATTGGCTATTATGGGATTATTTATTTATTGTGTTTTTTTATGTATGCCTAACTTCTTCAGGTTGAAGTTTTCTTTCTACCACCTTCAGTAGAAACCAATTTTTAGATCGATACTACTTACATTTTATTTTATCATGAAATGTTTTTCATTCATTGTCTATTGTGATTGATAGTTTTGTGGCTACAGTATGCTAGACTGACATTTGTGGTCATAGAACATACATCTAGGCCATTCTGCCTTTTAGAATACCCATTTAGATGTCAATTGATATTTTAATGTGTCTGCTTTTGTAGGATAGTCTTTTTGCCTTACAGCTTTTAAATATTCTTTATTTGTTTCCTCCATGTCATGGGAATTTCTTTTCTTGTCCTTTTTGTTTGGTGTTTTGTTAGGCATTTAAGTTTCTTCTATGATTTTGAAAACATTTTTGTGCCTTTGACTTGAGTTTCATTTCCTTTCTCTATTCCTATTATTCGTAGATATAGTCTTAAGAATTTATTTCATATTGTCTCGGATTTCTGCAATGTTTTATGCACAGATTATTTTAGATTTAACATTTTTGGCTGAAGTATTCATTTCTTCTGCCTTGTCTTCAATTCTTGAGATTCTCTCTTCAATGTCTCATACTGTGTTGGTGAGGCTTGCCTCGGGTTTTTGTTTGACTTCCTAAAGTTTTCATCTCTAATTTGTTTTTTTTTTAGTGATCTGTTTCTACTCTCATATTTTAAATTGTTTTTATTATTTATTTATAGTGTTTTTATTAAGAGATTTATTCATATCTTCTTTTAGGTCCTTGAACATAGTCATATTTTTGATATTCTTGTTTTGTGTGATGTTTGTGTTATTTTTCTGGTGTCTAGGCATCTGGTCTTAGGATTATTGAGGTGATTCTGTGTGTTGATATTGTCTTTTTTTTGAATGAGTGTTCCCTTACTTTCTGTTGACCTCTCTGAATCTTAGTGTAGTGTACTGGCTATTGCTTGCCTGGTAGAAAGTGCTTCTGAAGGTCAGTGGCTGGCCAAGAGGGATAGAAGTAGGCAAGGAATAGAGGCCGAGAGATGCTTCAGGAAAGAGCCAAGGAGATCGTGTTCACACCTAGAGGGATGTTCTCTAGAGAGTTGCATGTGTGGTGGGAAGAGGAAATTCTGCAAAGTACTGTAAGGCAAAGAATTATCTGGAGATACAAGGATGAAAAACCTAAGAATCCTGGGTCTTAACCAATAGTTGACGTCTCCTGTGAATGTAGCTGGGGTAAAAGGATGGGCACCTGTAAGCTGAGGGTGAGTAATAGAGAATAAGAAAGGTAGTTTGGCTTCCGGGGGAGGGGTATCACATGTAGAAAATGTTTCTAGATATTCTGGACTGACACAAAGAAATGAGAATCAGATAGGAAGGAGGATTGGGTGGATCAATATGAAGGAGGAAAGCTAGGTCCACTTTAATATTTTGTAGAGTACTAGCTAATGGAGAGATGGTAAGAGGAGAGGTACTTTTACACCACCTACTACCAGACTGGGGATGACATTGGAAAGATTATAATGAAGGACAGGAAGGAGAATAAAAATTGTCTACCTGAGATCAAACATAGTGTTGCCATTAATTTCTACTCTACATTTTGTTAATCAATATTTATTTAATTTTAAAATTGGGTTAAGTAAGATTCAGAAGAAAAGTTTAAATGCTATCCATGAAGAAACTTAAATGACGAGCCAAGCAAATTACAGCAAAATTTGTAAAATGGCTAGATAACAATCTTGCCCTGAATTTACAACCTAGCACAAATGGAAAAAAAGGAAATTAAACTTAGTTGATTATATGTTACTGTTCCTCAGTGTTATCCATATTATCAAAATTTAGCAATAAAATTAAATTGCAATATGATGTACAATGTAGTTTGCATTTTCTGGGAGTTAGAAATAAGTTGAACACTTAGGTATGTTGCTTCATGTTATCACTTGGACCAATGATGGAAGCCAATGAACATGACAGAATTTTTAGAGTGAGAACATACACTTTTGTTGTAGCCTTGACTGGTCAATAAGGTGTTTATGCAATTACCCTTCATATGGTATCCTGCTCTTGGTTTGTGCCTTCAGTACCTATGCTTCCTTTGTAGCCTGACCACCTCGGGGTAAAACAATGGTACACAAGTTTTTTTGGTTTGGTTTGGTTTGGTTTAATTTTGTGTGACCTGGGGATGGTGCTATTACTGTAGCCATAGGTACCCTTAAGGACTTTTATCTTTATGCATAGGCAGTCCATTATTTTAATGCCTCATGACCTAAGCTTCATTGAGATTACTTGAATTACCCATTCTTCTCCTGAATGTAGGTTGCAGAGTGTAAATAAAGAAGAAAATACATTCCTTATTAATAAACATAAAACGAGGTATAAGGAGGGTAGATCATAGGAACAAGAGGGAGAAATGGAAAGTAAATAACAATATATTTATTTGTTCTTCCCCAGGAACTATAAATAAAGAAATTTATCATTTGTGCAAGGATGACCGTGAGGATCCATTACATACATTGAAGATTATGGGAGTCAACTGAGATATTCTCCATCCAACAAATTGTGTGCTCTGCAGTATTGAGACAGGTGCCAGTCACTGTGTAGTATAAGTAACTGCAACCACTCTCAATACTATAGTGCTCACCAAACACAGTGATTGTCATAGTAATCATATGGTAACTTTGCTATAGATTAATGTAATTTGAATATTGTATCCTGATAGAGGATGAATTTTAGATATTGTCACAACAGTTATCTTGCTTCATTTCAGTGAAGAATCGTTAAGTAATCCATTGCCTTCTGATTAGGTAAAATCTAAAAGAAATTTGAATGACATATATGTATTTTTTTAAAGTGAAATATTGCCATGGAGACAAAGTAGCCGAAATGTTATTCTCTGAGTAAGCTTCTTGATGAAAAGAATGACTAGTTATTCTCAAACAAATACATTTGATCAGTGTGTAGTTGTCATATATAATTGATGCTCTTAATGATTTCTCACGGAATCTGGAGTGTCACAAAATACATACTAAATATGTGGTCTGTAGTGCTTTACCTAGAGTCATAATAGTCATATCAAATAAAGTGAATGGCATCATGCTTTGTAGGGAAGGCTCACTGTGTTCTTCATATATTGTAGCCTTGGATGGCCAAATTGGTATAGATACAGTTACCTTTGATGTGGTGTCCTCATCTTGGTTTGCCATTTGCACCTCCAGGAACTCCACTTTCTAAGGATAATTGTATTTGTTAAAATTTCTACTCCTAAATATATACAGGTTTATGACACAAAGATAATCGTACTCTTGTTTATTTGATACTGTAAGTTTTTTGCAGGAATCAAAGGAAAGGGAAACCAAGCAGGTCAGTAAATTTAGAGGCTCAAATACAATGTCATATACAGTGTATCTGGGTCTCCAGAAGACTTACAAATAAATAGTATCAATATTCACAGTTCAAACTGTATATCAAAGTATGATTACATCCGGATGGATGATAAGGCTAACTTGTATACCATCTGTATGTTAATGTCTTTATGTAGAATGTGATACTCATATTGGTGCTACTTAATTTGAATTAAAAATACTAAGAAATGAAACAGCTTTATCAATGAATAAGAGGGAAATTTTTCAGAAGATGAAGTACAGATAGCCAGTGATGTGAAATTTATTCAGTGTAACCACCAGCCATCATTAAAATGTTTTTATTTAAGATTTTTGTGACAGCAGATTTCTTAATAGTACTAGTTACTCATGAAAACACAGGCTTCTAGAGTTCTGGGCTTAATTAAGAAGATTGAGGAAGGCCTAAATAAAGTTTGGTTAAAGAAGATGCTTTAGCTCAAAGCAAATAAATGGAAAATTTTTCATAGATGTTTTAAATTTTTGTGTGACTATTTGCCTGAGCACACATACACTGTTTGGGTCCCGGGTGCCTAAAAAAGTCAAAAGTGGGTATTGATTGGTTCCCCTGGAGCTAGAACTACAGATATTTGTGAGTCAACATGTGAATGCTGAAAACCAAAGCTGGGTACTGTGCAAGAGATGTAATGCTCTTAACTCCTGAAATTGCTATATAGGTCTCATTTTTTTTAATTTTAGCATGGCTAAGTTTGGTGTTTTGTTTTTAACAGAATTCATATTTATTGATTTAAAAGTATAGAATAACTTAAAAAAGCAATAACTCTTGTACAGTATTTGACTATTCAGACATATGGTTGTGACATTCTATATTTGCAGTCATACTCAGAAACACAAAATTTATAAATATTGGACATGTTTAGTATTAATTTGCAATACTTGTTTTTTAATTGCTAGGCTAGATGAAAATTTCTTTTACAAAATAGAGGCCCATAATATATAAAACTAGATTTTCCTACACAATACTACATTATAAAATATGATAGAGTATAAAAATTACAAATTTAGATTTCACAACTATAAAATATAGTTTAACATGAATTTGAAATTATAGTACTGAATATGCTTCATGCAGTTTCTCCCATTGGTTATATCTTACACAGAACATGATGGAAATTATTGTTGGGCAAAATGTATACAACTGAACATGGTGGTGTAGACCTGTAATAATAGACTCAGGATACCAAATCAAGAAGATTCTTGCTACAAGTCCAGTTGGATTAAATGACAAGTTCAGAACCTGCTTTTTCTACATAGCGAAACTTCGTCTTGAAACTGAAATAATTAACTCTGTAAAATAGTTATGGAAGTGCTTCATTAAGAAAATAATCTTTTCATGTTATAAATGCATAGAAATATCCATCAGTTCTACAAGACTATCCCTAACTCTTACAAACTATGAATCTGTATTTTCAGAATTAAAAAGGCTAAGTGGCTTTAATTTTAATTAGCATAATAACCTCCAAATATATTCAGGTTATTATATATGCCAATACTCAAATTTTTTTCTTATATTAGAACAATAATTAAGATACTTTTGTATTCAGCAGTTACTGCTTACATGTGCATATACTTCGACATCTATAAACAAAAATACAAATGAATGTAATAGAAGAAAGATGTTTTATTATCTCATTAACTATGAAAATATTATTTTCTTTTTTATTAATTTATTCTTGTTACATCTCAATGGTTATCCCATCCCTTGTATTCTCCCATTCTTCCCTCCCTCCAATTTTCCCCTTATTCCCCTCCCCTATGACTGTGATGGAGGGGGATTTCCTCCCCCTGTATATGCTCATAGGGTACCAAGTCTCTTCTTGGTGACCTGCTGTCCTTCCTCTGAGTGCCACCAGGTCTCCCCCTCCAGGGGACATGGTCAAATATGGGCCACCAGAGTACGTGAGAAAGTCATATCCTACTCTCCACTCAACTGTGGAGCATGTTCTGACCATTGGCTAGATCTGGGTAGGGGTTTGAAGTTTACCGCCTATATTGTCCTTGGCTAGTGCCTTGGTTTGAGCGGGACCCCTGGGCCCAAATCTACATATCATAATGTTCTACTTGTAGGTTTCTAGGACGCTCTGGATCCTTCTACTTTGCTATTCTCCCATGCTTCTCTCATCTAGAGTCCCAATAGGATGTCCTCCCCTCTGTCCCAGTTTCCTGGTAAGTGAAGGCTTTCATGGGACATGCCCCTTGGGCATGTGGTGTTGCTTGAATTTTTTACCTTAGCCATTCTGATGGGTGTAAGATGGAATCTCAGACTTGTTTTGATTTGCATTTCCCTAATGACTAAGGAGGTTGAGCATTTCTTTAAGTGCTTCTCAGCCATTTTGATATTCCTCTGTTGAGAATTGTTTAGTTACAAGCCCCATTTCTAAATTGGGTTATTTGGTTTGGTGGTGTTTAATTTCTTGAGTTATTCATATATTTTGGATATTAGACCTTTGTCAGATGTAAGGTTAGTGAAGATCTTTTCCCAGTCTGTGGGCTGTCGCTTTGTTCTCTTGACAGTGTCTCCTACCTTACAGAAGCCTCTCAGCCTCATGAGGTCCCATTTATTAATTGTTGACCTTCAGGCCTGGGCTGTTGTTGTTCTGTTCAGGAAGTTGTCTCCTGTGCCAATATGTTCCAGGCTCTTCCCCACTTTTTCTTCTATCTGACTAAGTGTCTCTGGTTTTATGTTGAGTCTTTAATCCACTTAGATTTGAGTTTTGTGCAAGGTGACAAATATGAGTCCAGTTGCGTTTTTTTACACATCGACCTCCAGTTAGACCAGCACCATTTGTTGAAGATGCTATCCTTTTTCCATTGAATGGATTTGGCTTCTTTGTCAAAAATCAAGTCACCATATGTGTGTGGATTCATATCTGTGCCTTGGATTCAATTCCACTGATCAACCAGCCTGTTGCTGTGCCAGTACCATGCTGTTTTAATTACTATTGCTTTATAGTACAGTTTGAGATCAGGTATGGAGATTCTTCCGGATGATCTTTTATTGTACAAGATTGTTTTAGCTGTTCTGAGTTTTTTGTTTTTCCATATGAAGTTCAGAATTGACCTTTCAATGTCTTTAAAAAATTGTGTACGTATTTTGATAGGGATTACATTGAATCTGTAGATTGCTTTTGGTAGGATGGCCATTTTTACTATGTTAATTCTCCTGATCCATGAGCAAGGAAAATCGTTCCATTTTCTCATATCATCTTCATTCTCTTTCTTCAGAGTTTTGAATTTTTTTCAAACAAGTCCTTCACTTGCTTAGATATTATTTTCTTTGCAAATTTTCCCAAAAATAATTTTATACAATATATTCTAATCAGAGTTTCCCCTCCTTTAGCTCCATCTAGATCTTTCCCACCCACCCTACTGCACCCCCCTTTCTTTATCTTTTTGGAAAACAAACAAGGAAACTAAGTAGGAAACAAACCAGAATTTTTAAAAAACAGAAAGAACATACACACTATAAAAAGACAAAATTGGAAACCATGATATACACTCAAAAGACCAATAAAAAAGTCCCAAAGTAATATGAGACAAAAATATGCAACAAAAGCTTTAAATTTATTTTGTGTTTGCCATCTATTGCTGACTATGGGGCCTGCCCTAAAGTGTAGTTAATATCCCCAGTGATACTCTATTGGAGAAAACAATTGTTCTATACTAGGGGAAATCAACTGAAGATGGCTTCATGGTTAGGGATGGGAGATCTGTCCATTTCACCCTCCCACTCCAGGGACCCTGTCTGACTTGAACATGGGCAGGCTCCATGCGTGCTACCACTATCTTAGTGATTTTATATGTGCATCAGTCATGTTGTCTCTGGACACATTTATCTGAACTGATATCTCACTGTGTTGTCCTTCTAGAGTCAGAAAGTCTTAGAGACGGGAGAATGGCCATAGATGACTCGAGCATCTCCTCTGGTAACATCACTAGCCAGTAGTTCCAGCGCGTAGCCAGAGATGTTGTACATTCATTTCTAGAGGTCAGATTATTGTGAAATGCTAGTTACCATGCATTAAATAATTCAATGGTGTTCACTGAGAATTGTGAAAATAAACTCATTATAACTTGAAAAGATGTTGCATGCCCATGAATCTGGTGCAACTGGGAGGAGAGAGGAGAATGGTGGGAACCTGAAAAGAGAGAAGACTGGTTGCCTCATAGCTGGGACAAGACATCCAGATGCATGTTTAGGAAGGCACTCGAGAATACAAGCATAACTTCAGTTTCCCCTTTCTTTATTTTCCTACAGAAAAGAGTAAATGGCTGAATAGTCTTACTTATGTACTTCACATAGTTTGTGAAGCGCTTTGGATAAGAGTGTGGATTGCTACAACCTATGGGCAGTATGTTTTATAGATCCTGTACCATCCTTCCAAAGAGAGAATACATCACCTGTAAGTTGACTATTGACTGATAGAGTTATTTACACCATTCTATTACCTAAAACAAAGAAAATGTCCTTAGAAAACAAAAGGCATTATCCTAGAGTTACCATTAACACCCAAAGGAAATTAATGTTGACAGGAAGATGAGACAGAAGCATAGAGTATAGCTTAGCAAACTTGGAAACTATTTGAGTTGGGAAATGCAAACACCCCACTTTAAATAATACACTTGGCAGCCAGCCTGAGATACTATGCACATTGAAAAATATACCTGGTAAACTGTTAACAACCTAGAACCCCTAACTGGTATGGACAATGTACAATACCCCACTATAAGCAATAGAATGATTTTCTTCTCCCATTCATTGCAATGAGCCATAGATAGTTTCTCCTGAAACATATATGAGAACATACCGTGGTACAGAGTTAAGGGGACCTATCTGACATAGACTAGCTAACATAGACAACAAAGGAAACTATATTTTCTGAGTGAAATTTTATGAATAACTGCTTTTCTACTAGGTTATGCCTATGCACAGTTGAGTGTACAAAGAATTAATCATACGTATAATGGAAAAAGACAGGGCTATAAACAAAAGGTTGCATAATTCAAACCTGTCAGTCAAATCCAAGAAGTATACAAGCCATGTTCCTTTGCAGCCACTGTTTTTCATGAACCCATAAATGGAAGACCCAACCAGTAGTCAGGGTGCTTCAGTATTGCGTTGTATTGAGTATTGCTTTTCCAAACAAAAACTTCTCTCATGATGCTTAAAAATGCTTTCATCTATGTGTATAACAATAAATTATTAGGAAGTGGCTTAATGCTATGTTAATGTAGCAAAATAATAATCTGTCAAGCCATAGGTTTGTGGCCCAGTAATGGTACCAAGTTAAACCTTGTGGAGTACGCCTTAAATAATTGCACCAGTGAGCATTTCTTGCTAGGCCAGTCATTATTGTAGCTCACAAGATTTCACATCTGGGTAGATTTGATGATTAGTTTTTCCATCTGATCGCATGCATAGCAACCTACAGCAATGCAAACTATTCATTAGGTAGGTTTGTAAATGTAATTGTCCCTCCTTTGTTATTGGAGGTTGTGGTCTGGGATTAGTGTTTCCAGGTTCTTGGACTCTTACTCAAGAGTAAAATAAATGTATATATAGGTTGCAAAGTAGAAAGAATAGCATAAACAAACCAAAGCAATAGTACATTTTTTTTCTATTGTGAATTAATTCCTTGCCTAGCATCCTTTTCAAATTAAATTGCAGTATTATTAGAATGTGGTAATATTTATCTATTAATGTGTATTTTGAGTAATTTACCATCCACTTCTTATTTTATGAGATATATACATATGTCTCATGTATATAAATGAAATAAAAATTATTTGGGGAGCTGGAGAGCTCAGAGGTTAAGGGCACTGTCTTCTCTTCCAGAGGTCCTGAGTTCAATCCCCAGCAACCACATGGTGGCTCATAGCCATCTACAATGAGATCTGATGCCCTCTTCTGGTGGGCAGGTGTACATGCAAGCAGAGCACTGTATGCAAAATAAATATAAATCAATCTTTTTAAAAATTATTCATATCCCACAATGCATGGATGAGATATGTTCTGCTTTGTTTTAACATCTGTTAAGTCAGTGTCCTCACCAGAAAATTAGTTTTTATCTCTAAAGTCTTTAATTGACTGGAGCAGGCCCACTTACAGAATGGAAAATCATCTTCAATACTCAAAGTAAATGATAGTTATATTTAAAATTTACATTTCCAGCATCATTTACATTGGTATTTGTCCAAATACCTAGACATCATAGCCTATAAAACTCAATGTATCAAATTAACCATTACCCTTAGCAAGAACCTAAGGCATTTAAATACTGATTAGTTATATAAGGATAAGCTAAGTGACATTCTTATATACCTGTTGACAAAACCACAAATTGTTACATATAAAACATAATTCTGTCATAAAAACTGCTTTATGTCTTCTGACATTTTTTTCGATCACCAGTCTTTTTCTCCTTTAGCTCGTTTATTTGGCTCTTAGGTCAAGTCTGAAATTCAGGAAAAGTGAATACCATGAGATATTTTCTAGGCTTCCTTTATGTGGATAACATTCAGATATACATACAGTAAAACATAATTTGTAATTATCATTAATACTAAACACTTTTTTCTACTTTATAAAAAAAGAAACTAGAGAATGTATTCATTAATTGATAGGATAAAGTCTGAAATCCGTGAATTGTTTAATTTTTAAATTTTTTAATTTTTTACCCGACATAATACTTATTTAAAACAAGAGGTAGAAACAGAGATAAAGGGTGCATATTACTCTTCCCTGCAATATGCATGCTGTACTGTTCCAGTGTAAGAAGCTGAAACTTAAAAGAAGTTTGTATGATTAATTTAGCGATAATAAAAATTTCCAAAAAGGTAGGAAGTCTTTAAGTAAATTTTCAAAAGAAATCCATCATACTCTCAGCTTTCAAATTCATACTAAATATATTTTTATAATATCATATATATTTTCTCTCTGTGAAATTTCATTATTGTACAGTTTTTCACATATCTTGGCTCATTTTCTATAACTTCTGTGCTGCTGTTTTCCTGGTGGTTCTAGAGATCAAACCCAGGATTTTTAGCATGCATAGTAGGCAACACCCTCAGTTATAATACATTGACTTATTTGATCTGCAGAAATCGTACCCTGTAATACATACCTTGAGTTCTTTCTTAAGAATAAATAGATAAGTTAAATAAATTAGTCTGTACTTGGATGTTTAGTACATAAATAACAGTTTATCCAAAAACACTTATTTTTCATGTTATCTATTATCATAGAATCTATTAGCCTAAAAATGCATATGTTTTACACTCCTTTAGGGGGATCAAGCTACCATTGTCCTGGAAATTTTATGTCAACAGTTAAAATCACCAAAAAATCACCCATATTTCTCTACCATTATTTCATTTTTAAATTATGAATATCTGGTCTTGTTTCATTTAACATTAAGACAAGATAGTGGAAATTGCTCTAGCAGAATGGATTTTGCTGTTTTGCGGGGTTGGTGCTCCAAAATTCAAGCCATTTACAACACAGAATATTAGTATAAAGTTAGATTTCATCTTTAGTCATAGAGGCCAAATTTAGAAAATATCATTTGAATGTTCAATTTATATCTGTGATTTTGAGTCACTGCTTTTAATTTTCTAAATTTACTTTTACATATGCATTTATATTGTTGTACATATATACAATAAACTACATATAGCAAGAAAGATTACAAAACAAATTCTGAAGGTAAATCATTATTTATATCTCATCTCTATCAACCTGAAAACCTCTATCTAGACCTAAAAACAGTTTAACCTCTAAACAACTAAGCTGAATTTTAAAACCAAACTATTGCATCTTCAACCACATCAGAGACTTGAGAAGGAATAAAATTAATTACCTGAGTAAACAGGAAGTGCAATATAGCAGCAAGATAACCAAATGAAAAAATGACAGAGACAGTTTGCTGCCTGAACACTTACCCAAAACTCACTATAATTTTGGAACATCATCTTCAGCCTTCTGGCCAATTATATCTGGCAAACATATCGGCGAAACAGGAACTATTGAGGACTTGCTTACCCTGTCTTGGCAGAGTTTGAGGTAAAATAGTTAGATAAGGTCTTCAAAAACCTCAGAGACCTACAGAATATGGCAATTAAAAATGTTTTTATATTAGGGATCCTTTGAAAATGAGACACGTTAACTCCTGGCAACACCCAGCGTACCTCAGGGAAGATGATCAGCATCAAAGAAGTTCCTTATGGAGATGGCTTCAAATACAGCAAAGCACCTACTGGGCGAAATGTCCTCATTTTGACCACAGAATTCTCACTTGGGAAGCTGCCAACCTGCACTCCCTGTATACTCAGGTAATTAATTTTATTCCTTCTCAAGTCTCTGATGGGGTTGAAGACCAGAAAGTTTAGTTTTACAATTAAACTTAGTTGTTTAGGGGTTAAGATGTTTTTAGGTCTAGATACATGTTTTAAGTTGACAGAGATTAGATTGATAGATACTGAGTTACATTCAGAATTTTAGACTCACCAAGATAGGAAAGATGTTTTCTTCAAGGTTGCCAAATACAAATAGCCAAAACACTATGAATGTAACATTTATATAATTTCTTATTGTTTTGTAGTTCTTGCTGTATGTAGCTTACTGACTCTTCATACTCTTTCAACCTTTCTTCCACAATGCTCTCTGAACCTTGAGAAGAATTTGATGGATATATCCTGTTTAGTTTAGGACTGAGTGTTCTGTGGTCTCTCACTTTCTGCATAATGTCTGGCTGTAGGTCTCTGTGTTTCTCCACATCTGATGCAGGAGGAATCTTCTCTGATGATGGCTGAGGAAGTCACTCCTATAAAGAAGTATAGCAAAAGTAATTTAGGAGTCATTTTATTGCTACATTGCTTTAGTAGCACAGTATTATATTGTTTTCCCCTATGTCCCAGGACTATCTAGTTTCAGATTCTTGGTCATCCAAGCAGCATTAAATATGAATTCCATTTCATGGAGTGAGCCATACTAATGTCACTCATTGTTTAGTTACTCTCACAAGCTTTGTGCCACCATTGCACCTCTGTCTTGCAGACAGGACACTTTTGTAGCTTAAAGATTTTGCATCTGTAGGGTCCCAGAAACCTACAAGTAGAACATTATGGTGGGTGGATCTGGGCCCAGGGGTCCTGCTCAAATAATGGCACCAGCCAAGGACAATACTTACAACCCCTACCCAGATCTAGCCAATGGACAGGACATTCTTCACAGTTGAGTGGAGAGTGGGGACTGACTTTAACACGAACTCTGGTGCCCCATATTTGACCACGTCCCCTGGATGGGGAGGCCTGATGGCACTCAGAGGAAGGATAATAGGTCACCAAGAAGAAACTTGATACCCTATGAGCATATACAGGAGGAGGAGGTCCCCCTCAGTCACAGTCTTAGGGGAGGGCAGTAGGGGGAAAGCGGGAGGGAGGGAGGAATGGGAAGATACAAGGGTTGGGATAACAATTGAGATGCAATATGAATAAATAAATAAAATACATATTTAAAAAAAGATTTTGCATCTGGGCTGGTGTTTATGTGTATCTACTGGTATCATACAGAATAACTTTTTGTACCAAGAACACTAGCCCATAGAGGAGAAGGCTCTATGTAGGCACCAGCTAGACACCTCCATTTTTAAAGAGTTGTGTGGGTATTGTCTTCTGCAAGTTTCTAGAGGGCAACTATAGCCTTGGCAACAGCCTCGATTGGCAGTTCCTGTAGTCATTAACTCAGCTATAATCCATTCCCAGTACAGGAACCTTCATTTAGTAGCAGGAGATATCAAATTGGAACTCTGTCTCTCTTTCTCTTGTCATCTGTCAACTTTATTAGATCACCTTGATCATATGTATGTATTTTGGAAAGCTACCTTAGATGCCTCTTAATTTTACTTATTTCTCCCCATATTTCCTCCCTTGACTTCTTTTCTTCATCCCATTCTCCACTTGATCCTCATGTTCCAGTTGCCCACCACATCCATTCATAGCTATCTATTTGCTTTTCTAGAAGGAACTCTATCACCCCCTAATTCCTTACTGTATACCTAGTTCCTTACTCTAACCTCTGTAGCTTAGTTATCACTGACTTAATATTTTATATTCACATAAAAGTGAAAACTATTGTGTGTGTTTTTATGGGATTAGGTTGTGTCACTCAAGATGAATTTTTTCTGGTTACATCCATTTATCTGCAAATTTTCTGATTTCATTAGAAAGCAGAATAATAATTCCCATTGCAAATGTACCAGATTTTCTCCTTCTGGTGATGAGCATCTAAGTTGTTTCCAATTTCTAGCTATTATTTTTTTAATACATTTTTATTAATTTATACATATTACATCTCAGTTGTTAGCCCATCCCATGTATCCTCCCATTCCTCCCTTCCTCCCATTCCCCCCTACTACTCCCCTCCCCTCCCCTAAGTCTGTGTCTGAGGGGGACCTCCTCCCCCTGAATATGCTCATACGGTATCAAGTCTCTCCTTGGTGACCTATTATCTTTCCTCTGAGTGCCACCAGGCATCTCCGTCCAAGGGACATGTTCAAATATGGGGCACCAGAGTTTGTGTGAAAGCCTACAGACTGGGAAAAGATCATCACCGACTCTTCATCTGACAAAGGTCTAATATCCAAAATATATAAAGAACTTAAGAAATTAAACACCACCAAACCAAATAACCCAATTGAGAAATGGGGCGCAGAGCTAAACAGAGAATTCTCAACAGAGGAATATCAAATGGCTGAGAAACACTTAAAGAAATGCTCGACCTCCTTAGTCATCAGAGAAATGCAAATCAAAACGACACTGAGATTCCATCTTAAACCCATCAGAATGGCTAAGATCAATAACTCAACTGACGCCTCATGCTGGCGAGGGTGTGGAGAAAGAGGAACACTCCTGCATTGCTGGTGGGAATGCAAACTAGTACAACCACTTTGGAAAGCTATCTGGTGCTTTCTCGGAAAAATGGGAATAGGGCTTCCTCAAGACCCAGCTATTCCACTCCTTGGAATATACCCAGAGGATGTACTACCACACAACAGGGACATAAGCTCAACCATGTTCATAGCTGCCTTATTCATAATAGCCAGAACTTGGAAACAACCTACGTGTCCCTCAATAGAAGAATGGATAAAGAAACTGTGGTACATTTACACTATGGAATACTACTCAGCTATTAAAAACAAGGAATTTCCAAAATTTGTGGACAAATGGATTGAACTAGAAATTGTCATAATGAGTGAGTTCACACAGAAGCAAAAAGAGCTAAATGGTATATACTCACTTATATCGAGACACTAGTCCAAGGTGTACGTCCCCATGAAAAACTGTACCTACCAGAATAGTGGGTAAGAGGGGAGGACATCCTATTGAAACTTTAGGTGTGAGAAGCCTGGGAGAAAGAGGAAATGGAAGGATCCAGTGGGTCCTGGAAAACTATAGGCGAGTCTGGGCCCTGGGGTCCTCTGCAAACTGTGGCGACAGCCAAGGAAAAAATAGGCAGTAAAAACCTTGAACCCCTACCCGGACTAGCCGATGGACATTCTCCACTGTTGAGTGGAGAAGGAGATCTAACTTTCTAGCTATTATTAATAAAGCAGCAATGCACATGGTTTAGCAAGTGTCTCTGGTAGGATGAAGGGTCCCTTGGATATATACCCAAGAGTGATGTAGCTGGATCTTGAGGTAGATTGATTACCATCTTCCTGATGAACTATCACACTGATTTTCATAGTGACTGTACAAGTTTGCACTCCCACCACTAATGAATGAATGTTGCCCCTACTCCATATCTTTTTTAGAATAAGCTGTCATTTGTGTTACTGATCTAAGCCATTCTGAATTGTATAAGATGAATCTCTAAGTAGATTTGATTTGTATTTCCCTGATTACTAGGAATGCTTAACATTTCTATGTTTCTCAGCTATTTGTGTTTCTTTCGGAAATTTTGTTTAGATCTATAACTCATGTTTTAAATTTGGTTGTTTTGTTTATATACAGTTTTTTTAATTCTTTATTCTTTGAATATTAGCCCTTTATTGGATATGTGGTTTGTAAAAATCCTTTTCCATTCTTTATGGTGTAGGTTTGTCTAAGTGATGATATTTACCATGGAGAAACTCTTATGTTTCCAGAGGCCCCATTTAATCAGAAAGTCTTTTCCTGTGCATACTTTGTCAGGCTATGAATTGTTATAGTTCATTCTGTCGTCCTGTTGCAGCTGGGTAGGTCTGTTTATTTACTTCTTTCCTTTAACAGCTTACAAAGAAACTTTCTGGAGCCATGAATGCTAGACCACAGAAAAGAGGATGTCAGGTTATACCAGCTTGAAATGCCCCATATGTCGTGTCTTCAGCAATCGAATCACACAATAAACCCCTGAGAAGCAACCAAGGACTATGCTGATAGCTTATATTATTTTGAAAGCCACTTGGACTTCCCTAACCTGCCATTTGAGGTAAGGTTTCTTATGACTGGTATTGGAATTTTTATTAGTCTGTTATTCCTGTAGGAAGCATTGTCAGCCCATGAGGCATAATTTCTTTTTAGAGAATATATATGTATATTTAATACGTTTATGTATATTTTCTTCTGAATATGAAATAATAGAATTCCTTCAGACTTTATCAAACAGCCTTAATGTTATTTGTCACTAGTCCTTCCTTCTCCATCCATCATGTTGATCTCCCTCCTTCCTCATCTGTTAGAGTTCCCTCCCTGATAGTTCATTTTCTACTTTATATTCTTCTAGTCCCATAATCACACACATGTGTACATACACACACACACACGCCCTTATGGTTCATGTATACTTTCCTTGGTTCTCTGCTTATTTCATGTTGTATGCTGACATGCGAGAATTTGAAGCTAGGCATCACAGATGAGCAAGAAAATGCAGGTTGTTTTGTTTTGTTTTTCTGCTTCTTGATTACTTCACTCGTCAATTGAGTTTTTTATTAAATACTGAAGATCACTTCTACTTCTAAATGAATTTTTTACCATTTTAACACATAATTGTATTTCAGCTTATGAATATAACATTTTACTAAGTGATTACAATTAGCATTTCTATATTCTTATTTCTTTGTTATGCAAACTTAAGTTCTAATTATTCATGAAATATATCATAAGTTATTCTCCCACCTTACTTTGGAGTACAAAAGCTCATCCTTCTATATGATTTTGATATTATCTAACATCTATGTTAATGTTTGTATTAGTATTTGTGTGTTTATGTATGTGTGGGGATATTGTGATGAGTGTGTGTGTGTGTGTGTGTGCGTGCGTGTGTAAGTATGTGCACTCATGCACGAATATGGATGCCATAGAAGGGTATTAGGTGCTTTGCTTTGTCACTCTGCTTTATTCCCTTTAGATAAGATATATCACCAAATCTGATGTTGATGACTGTATGCCTGAGAAATCCTCCTGTCTAGGTCTTCACCAGCTCTATAGAGTTACAAATTTATGTGTGGCCGTGCTCAGCTCTTTATGTGGGTGCTGGAGATTTGATCTCAGATCTTTATGCTTGTACAGCAAGTGTTATTACATGTCCAGTGATCTCTGCATGCAAATACCAGTGTATTAAAATATTTTAAAGACTTTAGTAAAAGAGATTAAACTAGACAAGTACTCTACCACTGAGTCACATCCTCTGTTCCAATATCAGTGTTTTATGGTAACAAGAAAGGAGTATGAATTGAGGAAAACTAATCAATTTTAACTTCGAATTTTTTTACAGAATGTGAATAATTATCCACATAATTAAGTTGTATCTGATTATTCAATGAAAATAATTGTGTTCTTGATATAAGATATATTTTTACACTTCTGAGTTAATGTTTGTAGATGTTCTATCAATAATTATAGTTGATCATTATTAATTGTACCTAATTTTTTCTTTTTTTAAATTTTATTTTATTAATTTATTCATATTACATCTCAATGGTTATCCCCTCCCTTCTTTCCTTCCATTCCTCCCTCCCTCCCATTTTCCTCTTACTCCCCTCACCTATGACTGTGCCTGAGGGGGACAGAGTGGGCAGCCTTGCCTTGTTCCCGATTTTAGAGGAATTTCCTTGAGTATCTCACCATTAACTTTGATTTTGGCTATTGGCTTGCTGTATATAGCCTTTATTATGTTGAGGAAAGTGCCTTGTATCCCCGATCCCTCCAAAACTTTAAACATGAATGGGTGTGGATTTTATCAAATGCTTTCTCCTCATCTAAGGAGATGATCATGTGGTTTTTTATTTTCAGTATGTTTATATGGTGGATTACATTGATGGATTTCTGTATATTAAACCATCCCTGCATGCCTGGAATGAAACCTACCTGGTCATGGTGAATGATATCTTTGATCTGTTTTTGTATTTGTTTTGCAAGTATTTTATTTAGTATTTTTGCATCAATGTTCATAAGAGAAATTGGTCTGAAATTCTCTTTCTTTGTTGGGTCTTTGTGAGGTTTAGGTATCAATGTGACTATGGCCTCATAGAATGAGTTTGGTAATATTCCATCCATTTCTATCTTTTGGAGTAGCTTGAAGAGTATCGGTATTAGTGCCCTCTTGAAGGTCTGGTAGAATTCTGCACTGAAACCATCTGGCCCTGGGCTTTTTTTGGTTGGGAGACTATCAATAATTGTACCATATTTTATGCGTACCCATTTAAAGCTTTTCATTATGCCCATTGATTCATAATTTTAGTTTGAAGTTTCTATGTAATTAAGCATTATCATCTTTTCATTTGTTGCTAACTTGCTACATTAAAACAAAGTCATAAGCCACATTCACTACTTAACACCTCAAAATTTCCCCTAGCCCAAGTATAAATGGTAACAAAAGCCTGGGTATATATTTCCATATACAATCTATCTAAACTTTTGTTGTATCTGACTAGACCATTTTTGTGCTAACCCAGTGCAGGTATCCACAACTGCTGAGAGAGAGTTAATGCAATGTCTGTGTCCTGTTCAATAGATGCTATTTTTCCAGCCTTTGTCTCTGTCTTCTGGATCTTACATTTTTTTTCCTAAACCCTATTCTGTACTGTTCTCTGAGCCTTAGACAGGATGGTATAAATGCCTGTAGTCCTGAGAACAGATTCTCAGTACCTGGTTCAGGCATGAGTTCCTACAGTCACCATTGTTCTCTGCAAGGAGAGACTTCTCTGACTAAGAATGAATGTAGCATTTGTTTATGGGTATAAACACACATAATTAGAAGATAGTTTGATATTATGTAAATTTAGCTATAAAAAAGAAACACAGTATTCAGTCCCTTCCTAAGACCTGTGACTTTCCCCAGCAAGTTTCTTTGATCAGGTTTATAGTAACAGGTGTGAATATCCTTCTGTTTAGCAGGTGTAAAATCTACTCAGAGAGCAGTTGGCTACCCTCATAATAGTATTGACTCCATTGCACAACTGAGCACACCAAGCCTAACAGGATGGTCTTTTACTCCCTATGGTTTACACCTGAGGAAGTAATTGGTGCTTTTTCTTTCTAGGTATCCTGCCTGCATGGTTTCTTCTAGATTATGCAAGCTCGTCAGCCAAGAGGAGTCATCCAATTTAGTTCCAGCTTGATTTTCTTTATACCACGTGCAATGTCTTCAACAACATTGTCTTATCATTTAGTAATATTGTGCAACTAAGAGGAACAGCAAAAGTCTGCATTGTTTAGGGTGGCTCTGAGAACTTTTTCACTAACAGATCAATAGAGATATCCAATTCATTGAACTGGGTTTTGTTTGATTAATTGATTGACTGATTGATTGATTATTCAAGGATTCTAGAGCACTTTTTTCCTTCTTTAGAGTATCTCACTTCCAACTCCCTTTGTTGTGCTTCAGTTATCTAACTTTAGTTGCCAAATTTTTTGCATTCTCTATTTTATTGAAAATAGTTTTTTAATACAGTACATTCTGATTATGCTTTCCCCAAGTCCTCCAAGGTCCTCCCCACCCATTGAAATCTACATTCTTTCTTTCTCCCTCTTTAGAAAACAAGCAGCCAACTAAAAATAACATAAGAATAGATGAGGTTAAAAAAAATCCAGAATCGAACAAAGCAAACAAAAGAGGCAAAGAAAAAGCACAAGAAACACACACACACAGAAATCCCATAAAAAGCACAAAATAAGAAACCACAATGTATAAGCAAAATACATTTAGCCTCTTATAAGGCTAAAACAAAATCCTCAGACAAAGCTTCATGAGGCAAAAAACAAAATGCCAAATATGCCACTGAGTCTCTTTTGAATTGTCCATCTACTGCTGGGCATAGAGTCTGCTTTTAGGTGTGGTTTGTATACCCAGTGAGACTTTATTGAGGAAAATGAAATTTTCCTTTTCTTCCAATGTCCAGATTTTTGTCATTGTTGAAATGAAGCTGAATGTCTGGTGTCTTTTTGTTTTATTTTGTTTTGTTTCAAAACTTTAAAATTTCATTTTAGACTATACTAAATCTAAATCACTTTATCACAGCATTGAGCCACATAGGATCATTCGTATATATTTTGATTTCCTTTCACTGACTTTTATATTTAGAACAAATTAGAAAACTTTTAAAGAATCCAGACTAATTATTAACAATTCCATTCCTGATTATTTCATTTTTCTAATTTTTATAAAATATATTTTTATTTTATTGAAAATAGATTTTTTCATACACTATAATATTTTATTCTTTGAATAAATTTCTATTCAATTTTTAAAAGATTTGTATAGAAAAAGATTACCTTTTCATTACCTTTCTTTTTCTTCGTTTGCTAAGATACAAGGGCTTTTCATCTTCATTAGTTAATGAAAAAAAAAATGAGGACATGACAACTCCAAGGTATAGTTGAGAAGGTTTTTTGTAGATAAAACCGAGACGTGGCCAGAGGTATTTGGAAGGGTCTAAGCTGAACTGGGCCATGAGAGGAGAGAGAAATGGAAAACAGTGAGAAAGGAAGAGAAGAGAGACATAACAAAGAATAGTACTAGAAACCCAAACACCAAAAGGACCAAGAAACCTTGTATCTAAAATGACTGAGTTATATTGGGATCAACCAATGGATGGCAAATAGAAGCCCAGCCCCTAGGAGGGAGAGGTTTAGGGTAGGAGGCTGGGTGAGAAGTACAGGGAAGAGTCACAGGTGAGACTTGTCCCAGTTTTCTTTGAAACCTAACAACTAGAATGTTTTGAATTGTTTACATTAATCCCATTATCTCTTGAAGCTGAAGTATTATACATCCTCATAGTCAGACATTGTATGGAACAGATCAGACAGCCTTTGCATTTGACTTTGTCACTCTCTTTGTATTGGTTTCTTGGAACTCTGCAATAAATCCATATCCTTCAATAAATTTTTGAAATGAATTTACTGCCATTTGGGATAGATTTCTGGTTACAGTTTACAAGGACCCAAACTCATATAAAATGATTCACTGTAGATGTAGACCTTAACATCTTCTTAAATTTTTAAATTTTTTTGTAAAATTATGTCTATGGATAAATAAGGATTTACTTTCCCCATAATTCTCTCTAGAAACTTAATGTGAGAAGATTTCTATAATTCTTGCCGGTTACATAAGAAAAATAGGTACCGTATTGCTATTTCAATGTGCTTTTCTCTAATTCTCATTATGTTTGAGCAGCATTTCATGTGTTTATGGCTTGGTTGTTCTCTATTAACTTTTATATCATTTGCGCATGTTACCATTTTCATTTTAAAAGTTGGTTAAAATTTGCATATGGTGTTCATTGCAATCTGTCTGTAATGTGTGTTGTAGAGTGATTTTTATCTCATCTGTTATGTCATTTGGTATATTGCATTTCTTTCCATTTAACACATTTTAATTTATAACGTATTATATTTTTTAATTTATTGCGTGTAACTTCTTCCCTTAGACAACTATCCTCTATCCAGATTTATACAAGTTATTCTAAATTTTAGCTAATATTTATTGTTTTACTTTTCATACTTAGATCCTTAATCATATGTATTTAATTTTATATGTTGGAAGATAAGAGTATAAATTAATTTTCTACATGATTTGTATGATTTCTGCACCATTGAAACAAATTATACTTTCCTCACTGATGTAAAAAACATATTTCTATGTATTTTGAACTATATTATGTACTTCCCATTTTGATTCAGTCATTTATTTATATGTCAATTCTCTGTCTATATTATAGTATTATAATTTCACTACACACTTTAAATATTACTAGGCAAATATTTCTTCATTATTTTTCAAAGTTATTTTATAAACGTTAAAACCATTTATGCAGTTCCATAAATGAATCTTTGTCTTTCAGGATCTGTGCAGATCACAAATGATGCACTCACCTTGAAAATTAAGGGGACTTTAAGAAAAGGACAGATGTAGATGAGATAAAGGTATGGTTAATCACTATCGGGCTAGCTGTAGCAAGAGGCCATGGCTACTTCTCAGTCAGAGGTTTGAAGGAAAGGTAGAGAATGCTTCAGTCCTGTGACACAGTTGCCAACAGGGCTCTTTTGTAAAGGCCCACAGGCTGTCCATGACAACTGGATATGCAGAGTTCAGGGAAATAAATACCCTGACTGTACTCAACCCTCACTTCCAGAATTCTTGCCTTACAGGCTATACTGAAACAGGAAGCAGGAAACAAGAGGAGGGGTACATGCCCTACATATCAATCAGCATCCTGGCACACAAAGCAGGATAGAGAAGTGAGAATAAATTTAGAGGACCAGACCAGATGGAGCATATCTAATTCAGAGCCCACTGAAGTCATGGTCCAAAATCATATTCATTTAATGTGTATTAATTGTGAAGACAGATTCTGCAGGGTAAAGTCTCTGGTAGAAGGAAACTTCACAAATGTGAAGACTACAAAAGTTAAGGAACAAACAAATGTCAGTGAGGGATAGACTCACTGTGGAGAACTTCTAAAATCATGACTATGAATGGCGGCGGGCTTATTCACATACATTGATCTGTAGCCAAAGACTTTAGCCACATCAGGGCATGACCCTGAAGTTTTATTTAGATTTGCTACGTAAGCTAGTGTATGTATCTAAAATATGTATCAAAATCATTTTCCAAAATGCACCAATTTATACTCACTCCAAAGTAATTGAAACTGCCCATTTCACTGTATTTCTGGTAGCTTGGAAAATAGGTTTTTTGAAAATGACTGATTCTTGACTAAGTAAACGCAAGTCTTAGTCCATTCATGTTAATACAATAGAATACATGATATTAATTAATTGATAAAGAACAAAAATGTTTCTGATAGCAGCCTATTCTGCATAAGTGATACACTCTTGTCTTCCTGGGATAGAAAGGACAAAATGAAATGTTCCCTCAAACTTGTTTTATCAGACCATAACAATTTAAAAGTTTTTCTTTAAATGTTCATTAAAATTTATTCACTTGTTTTGTGTGTGTGTGTGTTTGAGAGAGAGAGAGAGAGAGAGAGAGAGAGAGAGAGAGAGAGAGAGAGAGAGAGAGAGAGAGAGAGAAATATGACTCAGCTCCCACCTTCTACCTTCATTTTGTGTTCTATGAATCTACCTTAGGCCCTAAGTACTACTATAGAGCAAGCATCTGCTAAGTATTTTCCCAGACCTTTTAAGGCCCCTTAAAAGGCCCCAAAATTTAAAACTAGCACATGAGCAACTCATTTAAACAAGTTCAAACTTTATCATAAAAGTATCTTTTTTTGATTGCATGTCCTTAAATAATGTATGATAACACTTGTATTTCATTGTCATAGGAAATTGGTGTAATTTTTCATTAGATTATGTAGTGGATGTTGCCTAATGTCAATTGCATTGCCCTTTCAGGAAAGAGGCACCTCCTACAACTTTCAGTGTGTGTCAGGTAGTTCTGAAGTTTTTCCAGAAGGGTATGCCTCTCCCTTAAGTCAGCTTTATTCCAGTGAATGGTCAATGACGGGTTAAATTCCTGGCATCAGTTTTAAAGTGAAACACTTCTGAAAGACTATGTCATCTCTAATGCATTCCTGGGAAGAAAGAGTCAGTCAAACATCTGCTTTCATCATAGACTACAGCTACTAACACCAAAGCACTTGCCAGTTAGACTTTCCCATGAAGATTATCAAGTCTGAGTGTATTTCAGAGACAGGATGTTAGTACAATACAGCATTTACTTAGTGGTACACTTACATATTTAACTCTGTAGTCTACATGTGTTTAAAATATTTCTATTGCTGCTATTTGATTTTGTCTATAGTACTTTAATGTTTTTCTTAACTTAATAACAGTTACTCCTGTGCATTATTGTCACTGTTGCACCAGTGGGTGTATCCTGACAGGCTGTTCTTTTTGTACTCCCAGGATTCATAGCTGGGTAAGATAGGTGGTTACTTTTCTTTTGATAGCATTCATAGAACCTTCTAGCACCATAAATAGCTATCCAGTAGGGATGAAACTTCTAGGTCAATACAAGATTGGTTTCCCCATGTTGTATGACTCAAATACATTATATTTTCAGAATTTGAATTTTACTGTCAAATTCTAGAGATTCACAAAGAACAGTGCTAATAGTTCATAATATTTGGGGTCAGTGAGACCTCAACTTACCAACAGCTTCAAAGGAAGCAACCTTTTCCTGGCAGTGGGATTTTGGTAGCTTCTGGTGACTATTAGGGGCATTGTAGCCCTAGCATAGAGTAACATCATTTAAAGCCCTTTTATGTACGTATGTTTATACTTGAGGAATCATGAATGCTCATATTAATTTTTCAAAGGATCTTTGGTGGTTAGTTATATATTTTAACTTAAAGCCATTTTTAAATTTTTCTCGCTATTTTTATTCTTTGGCTTGTTTTTGCTGTGAAGGGACAGAGCCAACATCCCTGCATGTACTAGACAAGAAAATTTATACCTGTGTCACACCTGGAGCCAAGTTCTATTCCCCCAAAAAATACTAACTTTAGTATTTACTAATGTTAGATGTTATTCTCTGTTTTTAATAATAATCCTATGTAAATTTTCTATGTGGACGGAAATAAAGGACTGATTCTGATTTCATGATTCCAACTAAACATTCAATCTGACTAACAAGATACCATCCCACTTCCCCTTAATGGCTCCCATGTTTTCTTCCCAACTCTGGCTCAAATTCATAATATTTACTTTCACACGTGTGTACGTGTGCATGTTTGTTTTTATGTGTGTTTGTGTGTATGCATTCTCTCGTAAGACCGTTTAGCTTACCAGACACAGAGAGCTGCCTAGGTTTACAGTAATGCTAGGTATGAATTATCTCCTATTAAGTGCACCTTAAGTCTCATTACTTAACTGTTGGTTACCCCCAAGATATAAGGTACACTACAGCATTCTTGGGTATACCCTGCTGTGCTAATCATTCTTATAGTTCATAGGCTTTTTATCTGGATTGGACTTTTAATGCTTTTCTGTCTTCTCAGGTTATATATAACATCTTCAGATGCTATGAGAGCTAATGCTTAGGGAGGAGGCTTCCTAATCAGTTCCAGCTTGATATCTGTAAGTTGTATGTTTGAAATGTGTGATATCTTAAGCAATAATCTTGCCTTCAAGTGCTCAGAAACTACCAGTGGGGCCAAACACAACACACAAGCACACACACACAAGAGTGGGAAAGGGGGGAGGGAAACCTTAGGATTAACTTTTGAGTTCTATATATGAGCCCTGAACAGAATTTGGCAATTCATTTTACTTTTCACATTTTTTTTCTTTTTACTAAGAATTAGAGGCAAGTGCATATTTTGTGTGAATTAAAATAGTTATTTAATCCCAGTACCTCAGTTTCTTCTTTGGGAAAGTAGAAATAATAATAGCTATTCTGTGATTATTTTGTGAATACCAAATTAACTGGTACACATTACATCTTAGAAACATACGATGTAACACTTCAAGTATATAATATATGGAGGCTATTATGTAATGCATTTCATTCAGTCATTTAATTTGGCTAGTCTCTTCCATTATTTCCCAGTAATATTAGACATCAGTAGTCAAACAACAATTAATCACTGGCATCAGTCTCATAATTCTTAAATAGCTAGCTTGTATCATATTTCAGCCATTGTACTGGTTTGCTGAACCAAAATTGATGAGTGAAACTATATGATCTCTGCTTAGTAGTACCTTCAGTTATACTGAGTGTTGAAAGATATTTAAATAGTATACAATCAGATGTCCAATTATAAGTTACAAATTATATGAAAAGGAAAGAACTCTCTTAAATGTATGAGAGAAAACAATATATGTACCAACCCAATAATTACCCCTTGTTTAATGTTAAATATAGGAGTAATAGGGACAGACAATAATTAAGATATGTAAGGGGAAAAGTGGGATTAAGAAGCAGTGTGTACTACTGGAAAATGATGTTGTCTAATACCTGTTATGAACATAGGTTCCAGGATCACATAGACTTGACCATGAATAAAGCGCCCAATACCGAGGTTATAAACCTCTATTGCTGGTGATTGTGAGATACATGTAATTTATTATTAGCACAAATCTGTATGCACAGAAAGTATTAAATAATTGTTATTTATTATTACACAACATTTTCTACTCCCTCAAGATTTTAACTGTTTGTGCTTTTCTACTACTTAATTGTATCTGTTTTGCCTAGGCACATCTGCAAGGCAAACATTAATAATCATATTTTTAAATATGAAATACAATAGGCAGAAGAGTGAATGACATGTGCCCAAAACTACAGTGTGAGTGAAATATGATTTTTACAAGAAATTACATTGCTACCTTCTCTAGTATTACATTTGAATTGCATTTATTATAATTGATGCCCCTTTTGTCTCCCTCTTCCATATTACCTGTAGTAACTAATCTCCTGTTTATCTTCTTCTCCTTTTTCAGACTTCTTACGAACTACCATTTTCTTTTCTTCCACCTTGGCTTCTCTTCACATAAATTGTTTCTCTACATAAACAAGGCAGTGTTAAGTTGACTTGGGTAAACATTCCTCCGGGCTTATCTCAGTTTAAAAATCTATCTACCTTCAGTCAGGTGTGGTGGTGCATGCCTTTCATCCCAGCACTAAGGAGGCAGAGGCAGGTGGATCTCTGAGTTCGAGGCCATCCTGGTCTACAAAGAGAGTTCCAGGAGAGCCAGGGCTATTATACAGAGAAACTATGTCTTGAGAAACAATATTATTATTATTATTATTATTATTATTATTATTATTATTATTATTATTATTATTATTATTATTATTATTATTATGAGATTTACTCTGGAACAGAACAATGTCTACAACTGTCATACCATGACACTTACATGGAAAAAAACAAATATTTAGGATTAGCAGAATAAATAAGAACAAAGAACCAGATTTTTAAAAAAATTTTAAATAGCTCACAGAATAATATTACTGTCTATTTACTCACAGTTCTATTAGTTGTGAATCATTTGTTTTCATTATTAGCTGTGTGGAAAGAACTGGACATAATTGGGCATGGCTGCTTTGCAAAGCTTTTTGCAAAAATGAGATTTGAATTCAGACTGAAGTTTTTAGTTTTGGCATTTTATCTGGTATGTCTGAAAAACTACTTCTTTCTACATCTTTACCTTGATGCAAACAGCATTTATAAGCAGCTGGAATGCTGGAAAAGTATTTTTGGATATAAAATATCATCTAGATTTTCCATACTCAAAAAAGTAACAGATATTTGGATGGATGGATGGATGGATGGATGGATGGATAGATAAGAGGTGTGTCTTGAGTAATCTATTATTTAAGTCTGATCATATGCCTGGTTTATCCATAGTATACATAAGCTATTCTTTGTTTTAGGTAGCATTCTTTAACTTCAGGCAAACAAAATCTGACCTTGGGCAGGAATTTCTGATTCCTTGTGGAAGAGCTTTCAGAATAGAAAGTACCTTTATTGGGCAGCCTTTTTAGTATCCAGAGGAAAACTTGTTCACCCACTGTGTTTACAAAACTTTTACGTGAAACTCAATGAGGCTGCAATTTTGTAGCTTGATTGTTTTTAATGGCTAGCAGAACCATATGAATGTTAATCTCAACAGAAATAATGTGAAATGGATTATAAATAACTTAACATGAAAAGGATGTAAGCAAAATAATGAATTGCTAGTAGATGCTGAACTCCAGTAAATGGTTTAATTTACTTTACCTCATCTATGTTTGTGTCATGTTAAGGTCCACTGAATGTATACCCTTATAAATATAATAAAGTCTACATAGATAGATTTTCTAGAGATCATCATTGCTTATATGGATATATACTATATGGAGCTTATGAAAGTTTATGCTCTATTTTTCCATTGTTTTATTATTAAGATTATAATGTAATGGTATCATTTCTTTCTGCCCTTTTTTCCCTCCAAATTATTCCATATGCCCCTCCTTGCTCTCTTTCAAATTCATTTCCTCTTTCTTAAAATATTTGCATATGTATGTATATACAGATATTCCAAAATATAACCTCAATATGAATAATATTACTCATATTATGACTTTATGCCTGATTGTTTGGTATTGGATCTCTAATTGGAGTTAAATTCCATGGAGAAAACGGTTTCTTCACTCTCATAATTCCTTCATAGTCTGAGGTTCTTTGTGTAGAGTGGATGCCTCATGGGCTTTACTTCATCTGTTCAGGCATGGATATTGTTGTCCTTGTTCAGCTCATGTTTAGGGAGTCATGTTGGTGAAAATTTAGGAATGTAGCTTCTGACATTGCTAGGAAACACAGTCTCACAGCACACTCCCAGATACTTGGCTTTAATCATCTTTCTGAAACCTTTTCCTTAATAGTGGTGCTTTATTTAATGGTGGAATGCCACTTTTTCTAGAGACCTGTAAGATTTTTTTGTTTTTTTTTTTTCATTTTTTTAGTTAAAAATAGATTTTTATTCATACAATATATGCTGATTATAGCTTCCCCTCCCACAACTCCTCCCAGATCATCTCGACGTCCCATCCACCCAAATACATAAGGGCTCACTCTCTGTGTACATCGTCCAGTTATAATTATCTGTATTTGTTTCTAACTACTGCAGGAGGAAGCTTCTCTGATGATGGCTGAGAAATACACTGATCTATGAATATAATAGAATGTCATTGGGAGCAGCTTTATTGCTACATTCCTTTAGCAAAACAGTAGCCTTTGGTTTTCCCCTAGGTCCATGGCTTATCTAGTGTCAAGTTCTTCTGACCATCTGAACAGCATCAGACATGGGATAAGTCCCATCTCATAGAATGAGCATTAAATCCAATCAGATAATGGTTGATTACTCCCACACTTTTGTTCCACTATTGTACCACCATATCTAACAGGCAAATCACCATTCCAGATAAAATGTTTATATCTTACTGTTAGCTTTTCTTCTCTGGTAGCATGAAGTGTATCTTCCAGTATCCTGAACACTGACCAGTAGGGGTGAAGGCTGTAGGCAGGCACTATCTCACTTGACTTCTCTGTGTTCAATGAGTTTTGTAGCTATTGTTTTCAGCAATAGGGCCTTAACCGTCAATTTGTGGAGACCAATGATAGCCTTGGTAACAGCCTGGGTTGTTTGGATATTTCCATGGGGGCCTCTTTGGGCCACAACTCAATTAGATATAACTCATCCCTGGCACTGGATACTTCATTTGGTAGTGAAAGATGCCTAGTTGACACATTATCTCCTCTGTTAATTGGTGAAGACATTTAGATGTCCTTCATTTCTGCATATATTCTAAGAAACTTTTATTAGACTAGGTTTTCATTTGACCCCTCAAATGGCCCTTATTTTTAGCAGTTTCTCCTCATATTCCGTCCCTTATTACCTTCTTTCTTCCCCTTCCCTCATTTGATCCTCCCATTTCAGTACCATCCCACTGCACCCTACTCCTTCATAAAATTCTATTCTGTTTCTCATTTTCTAGGGAGATCTTTTCCTTGCTCAGGGGTTGTGTAACTAGTTAGTATGTCTTAGTTTCATTTGGTATAAAAATTAACCAGAAAAATTGCTCTACCAACTAAGAATTAAGAATTACTATATTTTCCTTTTTTGTTTTATTTTATTTTATTAATTCATTCATATTACATCTCAATGGTTATCCCCTCCCTTCTTTCCTCCCATTCCTCCCTCCCTCCCACTTTCCCCCTACTCCCCTCCCCTATGACTGTGACTGAGGGGGACTTTCTCCCCCTTTATATGCTCATAGGGTATCAAGTCTCTTCTTGGTAGCCTGCTATCCTTCCTCTGAGTGCCACCAGGCCTGCCCATTCAGGGGACATGGTCAAATATGAGGCACCAGAGTACATGAGAAAGTCAGACCCCAAGCTGTGGAGAATGTCCTGTCCATTGCCTAGACCTGGGTAGGGGTTTGAAGTTTATGACCTGGATTGTACTTGGCTAGTCCCTTAAGTTTGAGCGGGACCCCTGGGCCCAAATCTGCCTATCATAATGTTCTTCTAGTAGGTTTCTAGGACCTTATGGATCCTTCTACTTTGCCATTCTCCCTTGCCTCTCTCATCTAGAGTCCCAATAGAATGTCCTCCCCTCTGTCCCAGTTTTCTGGTTAGTTAAGACTTTAATGGGACATGCCCCTTGAGCTAGTATGCAGATATAAGTGAGTATATACCATTTGACTCTTTCTGCTTCTGGGTTAACTCACTCATTATGATCATTTCCAGCTCAATCCATTTGTCCACAAATTTTGGGAATTCCTTGGTTTTAATAGCTGAGTAGTATTCCATAGTGTAAATGTACCACAGTTTCTTTAGGGGAGGGGAGTAAGGGGGAAATGGGGGAGGATACAAGGGAGGGGATAGCAATTGAGATGTAATATAAATAAATTAATAAAATTAAAGATGGGCTTAAAAATATTTACAGTTTATACTTTAATCTGTAAATGCATTTAAGGAACTAATAATTGAAATAAGACTAAGTATATGCATACATGCACACATATACACATAAATGTTCATGACCTGCTCCCAGAAGACAAATAGTTTGCAAAGATAAGATCAGATCTTTTGAGCATACTACATCTTCTGGTGAGTACTAACAATTGAAAGCTATGATTTAATTTATGAAAAAAATCTCAATTGTAAATATTGGGATTTTATGTTATTGTCTATCATTTATTTATCATATAATTAACTGTACAACTATATCTGCATAGGTAACTATGCTTGTGTTTTAACAATTCTCATACTGAAAATCAGTTCTCTAAACATTATAACGTTGATTTTCTGACAAATGATAGATATATCTGTGTACATAAATATATATGAATGCATATGTGTATATTATGGCCAAGAAGTCTTTAAAAAGCTATAATCATATGATACAGTTAATTTTTAATTAATGGGACATATGTCGCTACTCATAAAGTACTAAGTTATTTATCATTTATTTGACCTAGCATTATTAAGGGTTTTTTAAAATTGTGCCAGAAATAGAATCCTATAGATAGCATCTCTTCTCTGGAGCATCAAGGTATAGAAGAAGCCAACTTTAGTGTGTTTGTTTCTGATGAATTCTATAAAGAATTAGAAATTTCTTTACCATTTTTTTATTAATTTATTCATATTACATCTTGATTGTTAGCCCTTCCCCTGTTTCCTCCCATTCTTCCCTCCCTCCCACTTCCCCCCTTCTCCCCTCCCCTATGTCTGTGATTGAGGGAGACTTCCACCCCCTATATATGCTCTAAGATTATCGAGTCTCTTCTTGGTAACTTGCTATCCTTCCTCTGAGTGCCACCAGGCCTCCCCATCCAGGGGACGTGGTCAGAAAAGGGGCACCAGAGTTCATGTGAGAGTCAGATCTCACTCTCCACTCAACGGTGGAGAATATCGTGTTCGTCGGCTAGGTCTTCGTAGGGGTTCGAAGTTTACTGCCTATTTCTCCTTGGCTGGTGCCTTAGTTTGAGGAGGACCCCAGGACCCAGATCTGCCTTTCATAAAGTTCTTCTTGTAGGTTTCCAGGACCCTGTGGGTCCTACTATTTCCCCATTCTTCCATGCTACTCTCGCCTAAAGTCTCAATAGGATGTCCTCTCCTCTGACCCACTTTCTTGGTAAGTAAAGTTTTTCATGGGACGTATCCTTTGGACTAGTGTTTTGATATAAGTGAGTATATACCGTTTGTCTCTTTTTGCTTCTGGGTGAACTCACTCATTATGATAATTTCTAGTTCAATCCATTTGTCCACACATTTAGGGAATTCCTTGTTTTTAATAGCTGAGTAGTACTCCATAGTTTAAATGTACCACAGTTTCTTAGTCCATTTTTCTACTGAGGGACACTTAGGCTGTTTCCATATTCTGGCTATTATGTATAAAGCAGCTATGAACATGGTTGAGCATATGTCCCTGTTGTGTGTTAGGGCATTTTCTGGGTATATTCCAAGGAGTGGGATAGCTTGGTCTTGAGGAAGCCCTATTCCCATTTTTCTGAGAAAATGCCAGATAGCTTTCCAAAGTGGTTGTACTAGTTTGCAAGAATTAGATATTTTGGGTTGGTGAATTGGAGAAACTTTAATAAGACCTGAAAGAGATGCAATATAAAACCAAGAATTTGGAATTCTCTAGTTATCAGAGGAAAAGATAGTATAATAAGTAAGAGTTTAATTTTAAAATGTCTTAGGAATGAGGTGTTCAGGAGGTCCCTATATGAGGAGTTGTTGCCAATTGACAGCTTCTAAATTGAAGAGAATCAATTCTATTAGATGATGTAGCCCTTTACAAGCATCCCATGCCCCGTTACAACATGAAAATATTAGTGAAATAACTGGACTCAGTGGGCTTACACAAAAAGAACATAAAGATTGGAAAGAAAATTGGTGACAAGAATAGTGAAGGAATGAAAGTAAAGTATTGAAGGGTGGATTTTATCAACGCACATTATATTCATGTAAGATATTCCAAAATAAATATAAAAAGAAAGGTTAATTCAGCTGGAACTGTCAAACATCTGTCCAAGAGATTACCCCTCAGGAAGGTGATTCACCTTAAGCCTTCCTAAATACATAGGATGAATAATTATCTTTTTAATTAGATATTATATTCTTCTAGCCCAGAAGCCTGACCCTTTGTGTGGAAGCTTATGGATCTATATGGATGCACCTGTGCTAAACCTGTGTGCTCTTTTAACTCTTTTGGCCCCATTTTATTTCGGATACTGGTCATAGCCCAGACGTGTTCACAGACAAATTGGATTGCTTCACTTCCCTTTCTCCTACATGTGACTACTTACAAATGGCATGGTTTTCTGTGTTCTGTTTTTGTTTTTTTAAACTCTAATAAAATTGTTCTCAAGCTTCACATAAGCATACTTTTCACTTTGGATGAGCTCTTCCCTTAGCATGTAGTAATGTGGGATAAATTACAACAGTATCTTGTTCAATATGGTTTCCTAAATTACAGTTGGTAACAGAAAGACATCTACATTTATGCTTCTTTACTTTCCTTTCTGTAGCCAAAGAATCTATGTACAAAGATATTCAATGATTATTGAATAATTTCTCCTAATATCTCTTCTTAATAACCATATCAAATGATCCATAATATAGTCCTTACAATCTAATTTCTGATAATCCCCAAAGTCCCCTGATATTGAAGTTATAAATCTCTGTTATGAGTCATTTTTGTGTGAACATATTATAAGTATCAGCTGTAAAAATACCTCAAATCTATTTTCATGGTTCGAGGGACAGGACAAATTATCTAAACCTAAGGTGCAGAAATAACTAAAGGATTTTTTTTCTAAAAACTGCCTTATCTGGCCATGCAATAGAATTTTCAGTTCCAGAAAATTAAGTATATTGTCAAAAATGTTTTCATCTAATCATAAAGGTGTCAAATCTATTGTACTATGAAGGCTTTTGCTAATTATATGTTTTACAAAATCATTTCCTCCAATTTTGGGGTTATGTTTCATCTAATAATCTTCATTCTTACACTTTTTCATTATTTAAACTTTATTCTGTCAAGCTTAAACTTAGGTACTATTTTTTTATCCTAATAATACACAGTTAATTTCTTTGTGAATTTTTCAAAATGGTAGTAAATATTGAACCATATCCAAGATTTGTGAAATACTGTACATCCATTGCCTCATTAAATGATATCAACACTGTAATGATTCTTACTGAAATACTCAGATGTGTCCCAGATTTATTCAGATGCATTCTGACCTACACCTGCATCTATCTATAAGCCTAACAGGGCTTGAAAGAAGTGGAAACAAATAGCTATCTAGTTTCTATATTAGTAGGGCTCATTGCACAGCAGGAATATTTGTTTCGGACTTAATTAAACATTGTTAAGCATGTATCTAAATACTCATCATGTAAGTGATAGAAGTTCCACATCTTGGGAGGAAGGAAGTTGTAAAGTAACTTTGAGGTCTTAATGGAACAATTTAAAAATTTAAGTAAATGAATGAAAGCAACATCTGTTCTCAGTAACTACACCATTTATTGACCCAGGTATAATTTTAAAACCTAAAAATCTCAGTTATTTATTATAGAGATAAGGTCTATCTATATAAGGATGAACTGAACTCTCTTAAATATTCAGATGTCTTTGTTACAAAGTATTAGTCAGAAAGGTGGCTCTTAAATTAATCAGTTTTTCTGGGTGACCTGAGGTCAGATCGCCTTGTGTTCCCAACTTAATTGTTCTGTGCATCCCACACACCTCACACATTCATAATTTTAGTACTGTTTAATTTGTTTTCAGAACAAAAGAACCGGACACTGACGCTGGATCAGACCTGACAGGATTAATTCCTCTCAGCATGGTGGACACTGACATCCTGCATCCTTCATGTTCCAGCGGGTGCTTCAGTTGCTGTTCCTCATCAGAATAGCACAGCTCCCAGGAAAGCTTCGAAGAAACCTTCTGATCCCAGTTGGTCCAACATTTTAGACTGTCCCACACAGGACTCCTATTAAGCCTAGAATTTCTAAACATTTAAAAACTGGACAATTGCTATTCCTGGCTTGTTTAACCATTTCCGCCAATTTTATTTGGCCCCCAAATCAGCTGGAAGAAACCCTAAGTGAAACCCATTTCCCCCACGAGGGGATGGGTAGGTTTTTGTTTGCTCTCTTGGGTTACAGATTCTTATTTTCATTGGGAGTTGGTTATAAGTTATTATTGGTCTTATTCAGAGGAAAAAGAATGTTACACTCAGGGATGTCCCTCTTTTACTTTATCTTTCTTAGGTTTCGAGATAGGGGTTGAAAAGAAAGAAAGGGGAATATAGAAATGTAGAGAGATGATAGGACAAAAAGTAGATTATTGAATCTACTCAACTTAAAATCTTAATTGTTATTTGCAAATAAGGTTATTTTTAACTCATTGGTAAAGAATTTTGTATACTGATGCAAAATAAGTTTAATTTTGATACATTAGTATAGAATTCAAATTTAAGATTATTGTTTTCACACATTATCTAATACAAAGTACTGTACCCATACAACTCAAGTAGAATATGAGGTTTACTTCTAACACCTTCAAAGTGCTAGTGCAGGCTGTGTAGGATAAGGAAACTAGACAAGTTAATTGTCAACTGATCAAATCATGGTCATGTCAATTACTAGTCTATTTATATCACAAGAATATACATTCTAGATGTAACATAAATATGAGTCTATCAACAGGTAAGATAAAATACTTAGTTAACATCTTCAAAAAGCCTCAGGAACGTACAGAATATGGCATTTAAAGATGTTTTTATTATTTTAAAGATTCTTTAACAGACAGGTTAACTTCTGGCAACACCCAGCCTCCTTCAAAAGAAGATGATAAGCATCAAAGAGCCTCCTTACAGAGATAGCTTCAAATATGGCAAAGCAGCCACTGGGGGAAAATGCCCTCATTTCTGCCACAGACAATTCTGCCTAAAAATGGGCGAACTTGGATGCAGGCAGAGTCAAGGGCCAAACTCTCTGTCTGCCAAGACAGGGTAAACAGGTCCTCAATTGTTCTGCCTCACAAATAGGTCTGTCAGACATGTTAGGCCCAAAGGCTGAAAAGGTGCCCCAACATAATAGAGAGTTTTGGGTGACTGTTCAAGCAGTCATCTTCTCATTTGGAAAGCTGCTAACCTGCACTCCCTATATATTCTGGTAGTTAGTTTTATTCCTTCTCAGTCTCTGATGGGATTGAAAACCAGATTGTTTAGTCTTACAATTAGGCTTAGTTGTTTAGGGTTAAGATGTTTTTAGGTCTAGATACATGTTTTAAGTTGATAGAGATGAGACAAGATAGACTCACCAAGATACGAAAAATGTTTTCTTCTAGCCAAGACACTATGAATGTAACATTTATATAATTCCTGATTTGTGGTTAATCTTGCTGTATGTTGTTTATTGTATATATGTGTAATAATATAAATGAATATAAAAAATAATACAAATTAAAAAATTAATCAGTGTTTAATGTAAAGTAAACCCAGCTCCTTTGAGGTTGCTGAAAAGGAAATCCCCTTTCCTTTTCTGAGCCTCACGAATTAAGTAAGTCGATCAAAGATATTCAGGTTTCTTTCTCCCTCTGATCTTGTTTGTACCTCTTTCACAAGGGCAAAGTAACTATTTCTGCAGAAAATACTGGCTAAACCCCTTTCCTTGTCTTTGTTTTGGGAGAGCAATACACAGCAGACTTTGTGACTTTTTCCTTTATTTTTCATTTTTTGAGAACACATTAAATGAGCCCATGTATTGTTAATTGTATATAAGCAGGGAATGTGTCCCTAGGAGACCAGAGTAATCCACATCTGAATAAACACAGGATGTGGTGGGGACCTTTACTTACCATGAAAATTTGAGATACTTTTATTATCTTGAACTCAAGCCTATACTTTGAAAATCATAAAATTATTGGTGAAATCTTGGACAGGATTCAAAATAGAGTTCTAAGTGAATCTTATCTAGAAGTTAAAAGTGAAACAAGACATTAGTTGACATAAAGGTTTATACTTTTATCTGAAAAAAATAATTCATATTTAAAATTTTTCAAGTAATTTCTTTTTCAGTTTCATAGGAGAAAGAAATAATGTGTGATAATTACAATAAGATTTACTTTCCGGTTTATACCCCTTGAGATTACCCTGTCAACATGGAAAATAAGTATGAAGTACAGAATTCATGAACATGTTCATACTAAGCATACTGTTCCTCTGTTAAGTGTAATCTAAAAAGAACTTAGAAGTTGTCACATAACAGATAATATATAACCCAAATTGGCAAGGCACATGATATTTACACATTTATACCAAGCTTATTATTATTATTGCTTATAATTAATATCATCACTCATTAACACATGCATGTGTGAGTGTGTGTACATGTATGTATGTGTGTGTGTGTAGTCAGAAAAAATTTAAATCTATTGTTAGATGGATATTAGTTTAGTTTGGCTTTAAAGCAGTTGTGCTATTATTTATGCCTTAAAGATAACCCTATAATCCAATTAACCTGCTTGATCCTTGACACACAGGCATTTGGTAGGAAACTACAAACCTTCCATGTAGGTTTTTAGTGTCCTTTCTGATTTTTTTTAAAGAATCATCTTTTTTATGCCTCATTGAAAGAATCACCGTAATTGTCTATACAAGTGCCAGCTGATATTTTTCAGCTTCCAGTCTCCTTGCTCAAGGGGAAAATGCTGATTTCTTCTTTGCTATGTGGCAAATGTCAAAAGAAATAGACTGGCTAAACTATGTTTCATTCAGAACATTATTCTTCCCAGTCAAGGAGATGAACTACCTAAAACTTAATTACCCTAAACTCAGAGAATCTTTTCTTATTTTTTGTCTACTGCTTCTCTTTCATTTAGTTCTTTTACTCTTCGAAGAATTCTGATTCCATTTTATATCCTTGTATATGATGTTTGTCAGTAACCATTTATTTACTCTATATTCTTGGAGAAATTTCTCAACCTTTTTTTTTTTTAATTCACTTTACATCCTGGTCATAGCCCCATCCCTCCTCCCTCCCAGCTCCACCCTCCCTCCCTTTCATCTATTTCAGTCCAGATTCCTCAGAAAAGGGGCGCCTCATTCCTATCATCCCCAGTTCATCAACTGGTATCAGATCCTCTTCCCCTGTGGCCTAGCAAGGCAGTCTCACCAGGGGGAAGTAATTCAAAAGCTGGCAACAGAGTCAATGTCAGAGACAGCACCTGCTCCCCTTACTAGGGGACCCACGTGAAGATTGAGCTGCCTCTTTGTAGGAGGCCTAGGTCCAGTCCATGAAAGGTTCTTGGTGCTTCAGGCTCAGCAGGCCCATCTGATCCCTGGTTAGTTGGCTCTGTTGGTCTTCTTTTGAAGATCCTGTCACCTCCAAGTCCTTCTGTCCTTCCCCTCACTTTCCCATAAGGCTCCCCCTATGCTTCACCCAATGTTTGGCTGTGAGTCTCAGCATCTGTTTCAAAGTGCTGCTGGTGGAGCCTCTCAGAGGACAACTCTGCTAGGCTCCTGTCTGCAAGCATAGCAGAGTATTGCTATTAGTGTCAGGGTTGGTTCTCTCCCATGGAGTCATCAACTCCTTATTTATTTTTTAATTCTAAAAGTATATTTCTGTACAAACTATCTTTTTATTTTATGTATTTTGTTTTTAATGCATGTTTTGTTTTTCTTTTAATGTGGTAAAATACCCAGACTAAAGCAACTCAATGGAGAAAGAGTTTAATATGGCTCATACTTCAGGGTCGGTAAGTGAAGAAGGCAGGAACTTGAAACATCTGGTCACACTGCATCAACAGTCAAGAAACATAGAGATGAAAGCAAGGTGGTGCTTAGCTTGACTTCTGTGTCCTATATAGTTTAGGAACTGTGGTCTAGAGAATGGTCCCATTCACAATTAAGATGGTAATTCTCATACAGTTAACATCAATTACTTCCCATATCAATTAGCAGATCTCTTCAAGGTGAGAGTGTAACAATAATCATCACAGCATGGTAAGGGTCTGTTAGTCCAAGGACTAGTTCATTTCTTTTGTACTTTGAATTATTGAAAATGTTATGTTTTTGCATCCTAATAGAAAGATCTTTATTAAGTTTCACTAACTGGAATGAGTTTTGGTAGAAATGGTTTTGTTTCTATGTCACTTCTTGTCATTACACACACACACACACACACACATCTAATTTATGCATATAAGAAAAGTCATGATACTAACTGATTTTAGTATGGCTTATTTTGCTTAACTAGATAACTTTTTTCCCCATCTATTTTTATGCAAATGGAATAATTTTAAATTTCTTTATGGCTCCTAGAGTTTTTATAGTTTTATTTAGTTAGATTAATGATCAGATTGTTATAAGCCAATATAGAGGGGGTCTTGTGGACTATACTGAGCATAAAGTTATCTTGAAATGCAATACACTTTATGTACCTATAATCTCCCTACTTAATGCATCATTTCTGTTAGGGAACTAAGTAAGAAAGTATTCTGATTGGTCCCCTTGGTAACTTGGCTCAGCAATAATTCACTTATAGAGTTGAAGAACATCTTTTCAGTGGTGCCATCTACTTACCACATATATTTAGAGATGCATATGTATTCATGTATATAAGAATAACAATAATTTTGATCTTGACTTGCCATTTGAATCACACCTTTCAAAATATCCCAAGATTTATTTATTGTAATCTCTGTTTTGCAACTCTGGTGGTTATCTCTAAACTTTTAACATTGCAACACAGTGATGTCGTATAATAATTCATATTCTAGAACCATAGAATCCAGTTGGGAAAACCTGAAAGCATCTCATAATGCTTTAATTCCAGAATTTTGTGTTGAGCCATAATCATAGCTATACTTGGCAGCATGCTACTGCATGCAGCCCATGGGTCACAGATTCAATCAAAATGAACCTTTCCTATTTTATAAGTATGTGATTGGTTTTCAATCAAGAATGTTCATGTTGGCACTATTGCTCGTTTTTATGGCACTTACTCTTCCATATTGGAGATCATAGGTTCAATCTCCAATGCCGACAAAATAAAAGGAAGAAAAATATAGTTAATGTAGCATTGCTTTTCCACTGCAAACCATTGCAAACAAAAGGTTATATTAGTTGTTAAATACAAAAACCATTGAAGTGAATGTAAATTCATATTTATTCTAAATGAAAAGGCATATACACATACATGTACATATGTAAACGTGGTTGTGTGGGTGTGTCATAAAGAAGAAAAGGAGCCCAAGAAAGGTCATAATCAGTATGGTTGGTGATAAGAAAGGACGAAAGAATTGATGGGAATATAAAGCTTAGGGCTTTTTTTTTCTAACTTTATGTTTTTGGTGTGTGTGTATTGGATAAGTCCGTGGAAATGTAATTGCTAAAGGAATGTGTAAAATACCAAATAAAGCTCTCTGCTTTCAGAATGGCCATTTTAACTATATAGAAGTTCACTGAGATGCACTCGGGACTAGGCAAGTGTTTTGTTCTTCATCTAGCTGTGCTATTTTTATTTATGAGTTAATTAGAATACATTGTTCAGTCAAATAAATAATTTTTAAACAAAAAGTATTCCACAATATGAGTATAAATAGGAATTTATTCACATGTATATCTTAAAATATATGAAGGCTCAAATAGCAAAATTTGAATGTAACTCCCCAGGTAATGAACAAAATGACACTTTGTTGGTGGTATAGTTCTTATATCAGTCAGGGCAGAGCAGATGGCAGTCCTTTATTCATCCAAGCTTGATGCCTGGCTTGTTGGCCAAAGCTGTTTTATTCTTAGGATTCAAAAATCAAATCAAATTAAGTCAAATCCAGGCAGCACAAGGCAGCAAGAAGAGGAAGACAGAGACGTTTAGACCGCCATGCCACCCACACACCTGCCCTTCAGTGCATGACACAGGCAGTTTATAGGCACCCACTTGCCACCACACCACACAGCGTGGATGGCGAATGTTGCCCAGCGGTCTGCCAGCCACATGGCCAGCCTGTAGCAGGAGCTACTACAGTGTGTGTGTGTTTGTGGTGTACAGATTAATGAGAATGAGAAGTGGAGCAGCTTGAGTATTATGAAGGGAGATGTTACTGGAGACTCCAGTGTGGAAAGGAGTAGCTTGTTATCAGTGGCCAGCCTGCCACTTGTGGCCATTGTGAGCGCACAGCCTGAACAGGTGCTGAGGAAGGCCTTTTCTGAGTCCTTGGATACACAGTGGCAGGGGGTCGGTGTTGATATCTGTGGCTTATCTTACCACTAGAGAACATCAGGATGTCCCTGATCAGGGCAGCTACCAGGGCCCACGTGGATGTCTAGGGGCTGTGTGTCCCTCACTAGATGTGGTACTTGGGAAAGATTTCCCCATCTCTCACTTCTGGAAGCATTCGGGAAAGTAGGCCTAATACTTTGCTCAAGCAACACAATGGAGCTGGCCCTGGCTTCTGAGGGGTGGGAGTAAGGTAAGTGGTAGGGGGAGGTCAGGGTGAACCAGCCCCAAGGGCATGAGTGTGGGAGAGCTAACTCCCACTCATCTGCCATGGGGTAGCACAGGAGCAAAGATGATGCTCGCTCCTCTGCCCCTCGCCACCTCCAATAGCCTGGAAAGCTGCCCCACAGAGTCATGAGCTCAGGAGCGCTAACCCAGCCCCTCCTCAGCTCAGCACTAGGAAGAGCAGGCCCTTGACCTTGCCTGGACACACAGCAAAGCTGACCCTCCCTGGTGGTAGGGGCACAGGTGAGTCAGCCCCAGTGCAGGATAGCCAGGCACCACCAACCCTAATGGTGAGATCCTGGACCAACTGGCCCCACCACTGGTCTCACTTATCTGCCACTAGGTGGCATGGTGTGGGAGTGATGCCCCCTTTGCCACCTGAGACAGTCAATTTGGGAGAACTAGCCCTGAGATCATGAAAGCAGGTGAGCTAGTACTGTCAATCTAGGCTGCAATACTTGGAAAGGGGACCCTGTACCTCTACTGGGCAGCATAGTAGAGCTGGCCCTAGTGAAAGAGGTGCAGATGAGCCAGTACCCAAGGGTGAGTGCAGAAAAGCTGGCCCCACCACTCATTTGGCATGAGTTGGCACATGTGTGTCAATGATCCCCCTGACACACAGCCCTATGCAGTAGGTCGAACTGACTCTGGGGTCAGAACTATCCCTGTACCCTTACTGGCTATAGCACCTTAGAAAGCACGGTTCCTGCACCTTGAGGATAAGCCATCCCCTAGAATGTGAGAGCAGGAAAACTGGTTCAGTCACTCACAGGCTGCAGCATTTGAGAGAGCAGGCACTGAACCTTGACTGGACACCACAGTGGAGCTGGCTCTAGAGGTGTGGGTGCAGATGAGCTGAGGGCATGAGAGCAAGAGGTCTGACCCTGCCTTCTGCTGGTTGCAGCACTAGCAGTGCTAGAGAGCTCACCCTGATGATGTTGATAAGGGAGAGCCAGCGGGGCTGACCAGCTCAGCGACCATCCAGGCCCAGACCCAGGACTCTGAATTTACCCACCTCAAAATCCATATCGTCTGAAAATAATTGGGGTATGTGAAAGGGCCAGTTCTGCTGTTCCAAAGCTGCAGGATCTCCATGACATAAGGCAGCAACAGGATAACCAGTAGGAGTCCCAATAAGGAGCTGATATTGATGGCTCAGAAACCAGAGATCTCAAACCAGACTGGTAACTCACTACAATAAAATTTGCAAGTGAAGATGTGTGGACAGAGATATACTGTAGGGCACATTGTGACATACTACAGCTTCCATGATGTGTTTTCTACACTTTGTTTTTGGGTGTGTGTGTGTGTGTGTGTGTGTGTGTGTGTGTGCGCGCGCGCGCGCTTTATTTTAAGGGGGATTGCAATGGCAAAGGGCAGATATAAAGGGGCAAGGAGATGAGCAGAACTGGGGTGCATGATGTGAAACAAAAAATCTATAACAGTTTAAAAAACTAATAAAATTTTAATGTAAATGTAAAAAACAACTTTTTCTCCTTGTGGAGCCCATAATAATGGGAGTAGGGGCTACTTCTGACATGGACTTTGGTGCCTGCTTGTTGATCACTTTCCCCTGGCAGGGCAGTCTTACCAGGCCACAGAGGAAGAGGATTCAGGGAGTCCAGATGAGACTTGATAGACTGGGGTCAGATGATAGGGGAGGAGGGCTTCCTCTTTCTGAGGACTAGGTGAGGGTGGGATGAAGGAAGGAGGGTGTCGCAAGGAAATGAGGTAGGGGGCTAATTTTGGGATGTAAAGTGAATAAATTAGAAATAAAAAAGAAAAATAAATGTATTTGTACAATGAAGGCAGACCACAACATTTTATGTATTAAATGATTTAAAATTATGAGAATTGAAATGTGTTCAGGTATATGGAGACAGGAAAACTGAAAGAATTTAAGGATTTTAGAAAACAAAGGTGTTGCTCTCTCATCCCTTTTTTTGTATGTTTAGTGTCTCCTTACTATTTCTATAACTTTAGACACTGTTTTTCTTTCTATTCTACTGTTTTGTTTTTGTTGTTGTTTTTCAAGACATGGTTTCTTTATGTAGCCTTGGCTGTCCTGGAACTCACTCTGTAGACCAGGCTGATCTTGAACTCAGACATCTGCCTGCCTCTGCTTCCCAAGTGCTGGGACTAAAGGCATGTGCCATTATGTCTGCTTTCTTTTCCTTACTTTCATCTCTGATTTTCAATTCCTGGATCTTTCAAAGTCAGGTGCTTTAATTCTATTAACCCAAAACTGGCTTCTATTGTTTTTTTAATTTTGGTAAGCCATTTCTTTATTCATTCAACAAAATTTGCTGCTCTACCACAGGGAGTTCCTTAGAAGTACTTCCTCAAATGTTCCAGTCTTCTGCTGGAAAGTGTGTCTTTTAACTTCATTCTCTTTCTGTCTAAGTTCCTCTCTTTTCAATTCTCATCAGAAAATTTCTCCTTTCTTTCTCTGCCCAGGAAATTTTAATTATTTGCTTCACTTTTTTCTTTCATCACCTTCATATCTTCTCATCATTCTCATCCACAATGCTGCAAAGCATTTGCCTAATCCAATATAGTCTTCTGTGAGAACACTACTATATCTTCTATTGACAAAATAGTTTTCTATGTCACTATATATATTTGTAGAGAGTTATACAAGTATACACACCCAAAAAAATGGTATTGTTTCAGAAATGTGGTTATACAGAATAATTTATATGGTATTTCATTATTGAGAAACATTTTATTTCCTCCAAATGCATGCTATGTCTAATATTTAAAAAAGAAAGTCTCACATGGTATATACTCACTTATGATTTGGCACTAGCCCAAAAGGCATGACCCATGAAAGTCTTCACTTACCAGGAGATTAGGACAGATGTGAGGACATCCTGGTGTGACTCTAGGTAAGACAAATATAGGAGATGGGGAAATAGAAGGACCCAGAGGGTCCTAAAAACCTACAAGAAGATGTTGGATCAGGGTTCAGGGGAGTCTGCTCAAACTATTGCATTAACCAAGGACAATACAAGTAGTAAACATCGAACCTCTACTCTGATCTACCCAATGGACAGGACATTCTCCATAATTATGTGGAGAAAGGGGACTGACTCTGACAGGAACTCTGGTGCCCTGTATTTGACCACATCCCCTTGGTGAAGAGACCTGATGGCACTCAAAGAAAGAATAAGCAGGCTACCAAGATGAGACTTGATAGCCTATGGCCATATAGTGGGGGAGGAGGTCACCCTCAGTCATAGGCCAAGGGGAGGGGAATAGGATGAAAGCAGGAGGGAGGGAGGAATGGGAGGATAAAAGTGATGGGATAACAATTGAGTTGTAATCTGAATAAATTAAAATAATAAAAAATTAACCCTGAACCTTTGAAGATTATCTACGTACAAATTGAACATGATTTGTTTCAACCTATATGTTCAGATTATACAACGTTTTAACATATGTCTCATTTTTAAGTGTTAGAGGTCTCTAAAAAAGTAACTCTAATACATACTTTGAAGTAGATTTTTAAGGAAACTATACATTTTAAACTAGGTAATAAAAGTAACTTTTAATGCATTTAATTTGAGCATTACCATGTAGAAAATATAGACTAGAGCATTTCTATGATTTGACTTTAGAGGAAGAATTGGAATTTTTTAATTCTATTTGATATTGTTTTCCAATCAGGGTTAATAATTGCTCCTTTTTTTTTTTCCTTAATGAAAGAGAACACAAACAAAGCACAAAGCGAGAACTTATCAGAGCCCTCACAGGTGACTCTTTTGCAAGTCAGTTTAGAGTCAATGAGATAGCTCATGGAGTTAGGCACTTAAAATCAGGCCTGGAAAATTGCATTATATCCTTGGATCCCACAGGGTCACAGGAGAGAACTGCTTCCCAAGAGATGTCCTCTAGCCTCCACATTTACTCCCTTTCTAATGCACACATATACATATAAAATAAGTTCAGTAAGACTAGGGTTACTGTGAAAATGAAAACAATTTTGATATGTTTCACTTAGTCATGGTTTAACAAACAACATTCTGCAGCTGATCACTTATAAAACATTAAGCAATTCATTCCATCTTACACATATTTCATCATGTTTAAAATTATGTACAACCCTAAATTGCATTGTAAGAGTAACATTTTTGCTGTTGACTGCATTAACTTTGACTGAAGCATCCAGATGGAAGATGAGAAAAACTGTTTGGTAGTAGGTATGGAATAGTAAGAAAGGGTGTACTCTACTGAGAATAACCAAAGACTCACAATTATTTTAAAAATGCAATTCATAAAATACAAAGCTGATAAAATCCTAAATACCTTTGCCAAATATTTTCTATTTAGTTTTGTATTTTCTGGGATAAAAAGTAATGTAGTTTTGTATAAGTAAGATTTTATTTCAAACAGTTGTGATAGGTTGCATGCACTGCATAGAGAGACTAATGCAGGAATGTAGTTGTACAATGTACTTGGATCTAGATTATTTCCTGATGGTGACTACACTGCCTTCTCTATTTGACAGATGGCAGGTATTTTGCAATATCACACTTCATCCTTTAGTTCAATTTGGTGATCATATTTTAGTTTAATTTCTAAGCCAATGACCCTAGCAACAAGAAATGGTACCATTTATGTAATGTACTGGATTAGACATGATGATATCTGACTCCTCTTGGCCCCAAATTAAAATTAATATTTACATAGTATCACCTTTATTAACTGAGTACATGACCTCCTTTTTAGTTTTGATGTAGAATATGTGATAGAAATAAGGCTGCAGAAAATGAAGCTCAGTAACATTCTATTTTTATTTGAAATCATAGTACAGCTTTTAAAAAAACTATAAAAGTAGCAGTTTTTAAATGGCTGTACTCCATTTTAAACATATGTAAAAGTAAGCCTATTGCCCAACAGTATATGGTCAACACAAAACAAATTCAATGGTTTTTGGATGGTTTTTGGTTTGTTTTCTTGTTTCACATTGCTTTGTTTGGTCATTTTTTTAATCTTACTCTTCTGCTTGTATAGTATGGTTTCTGATTTTATGTGATCTGAGTGTCTTGTGTTTCTTGTGTTTTTTCTTTTATTATAGTTTGTTTGTTTATAATAACCATGTTGTTATGCCTATTTGTTTTCTAAAGAGGGAGAGAGGAAAAAAAGGTGCGGATTTGTGTGGCTAGTAGGTAACAAGGATCTGGGAGAAGATAGGGTTGGGGAAACCTTAATCAAAATACATTGTATAAAAAATTATTAGTAAAAAATAATTACCAACAATTCTAGACAACTGAAATTCATAAGGAAAAAGAGGAAACTTAATAGATATGGCTCTGTTTTCTTGCAGTCCTGTTATTTCTTTATGCCAAATGACCCTATTACCTCTTTCACATCATAGTCACCATGAGGTCTTGAGGACTTTTACAATTCTCTAAATATATTGTCTTGAGTACACCCCATTTATCTAAGCCATAATGTCCTCATCCTATTATGCTAGACTTATTTTAAATTTAGACTTATTATTAAAAAACATATAGCTCCCTTTTACTAATTTGAACATTTCTTAGCTGTGTGAAGCAAAGAATTAATTGGTTTTACATCTCTTATGTTAATTTCTCCAGCTTGTCCAGTGAATTTCAATAGAGATCTATTTTATTAGCTTAATAATACTTCTATCCTATGTATGTCAGATTTTCCATTGGGGGTAAAAACATTCAAAGATTTCATATGAGCTAAATAAATAAAGATAATAATTTAATTACTGAAAATTGTGTTGTTGACTGACAACTAGATCCTCTTCAGATCTTGGCTGATATGAATTTATCAAGTCAAAACATGGTCCAGGCTCTGGCCACCTGCGTGCTATGGTAGCTTATTTATAAATAGATCTAGTATCAAGACAGTCATATACACATGACCTAAGGTCATGTGAGAAGGCAAGTTAACTATTTCTCTAAAGGCAGACTTTCAAGGGGCTGACCTCCTAAATCAGGGCCAATGACTAATGTGTTCTACTGACAGGAACAAAGCAGATGAGCAAGTATTCCCAAAGGTTAGGTGGCATCCATTGAACTCCATTAAGCAATCAAATACCAAATGACTCAGAGTCATGCTGTTCTTATGTTGGAAAAACTGCCACTACACCCACCTTACCCATTAATGCTTCAACCCCTCAGCAAAAAAGGTCTCCAACCTGAGAGAATGTGTAATTACAAGTAAGATGGTAATTGAGAGAGGTCTGACTTGAGGAGCTCTCGCAGCTCAGTTTTCATGATTGTTCTCCCAGAAAGAACACATTATAGAAGGAGATCTCTAGAAGTGCCTGTGAGGGTATACTTGTGACTAAAGAGTTTAGAGGCTGTGCTTTAAGATACATAATATCCTTCAGGGACTCAAAACAGATGTGTGGTACTTAGTCATGGAGGTGCTACAGGGACCTACTTAGCTTTCCTTTTTTAGTTACAGCAATATATATTTCTATATATATATTTATGTTGTTGCAACAAAAATTGACCAGCTTAAAATTTAACTGCATAGCTTGGTAACATTAAAGTACATTCCCTATAGTGTTCACCACTGTTCATCTGCAGAACTTTTTCATCTTGTAAAACAAATACAGTACCCATTAAACAAAATAATCCCCATTTCTACCGCCCTCCCACAAAATCACTAGCACTCACCAGTCTCCTATTTCTACAGATAGCTCATGTAAGGGGAAGATTGTAGTTTTTGTCTTTTTGTGACTACCTTATTTTATTTAATACAACACTCCTGAGGTTTGTTCCTCTTATAGCATATCAGAATTTCCTTCATTTTTACAACAATAATATTTAATTGTATATATTTACCACGTTTCCTTTATGGTTTTATTAGCTCATGAATACTTGGAATATAATAGCTGAATTAAAACTAGATGATTACAGGACACTATCTGGAACTAGGTTGCCACAAGTATCTGCAATAGAATATAAAGTTCCTTAGTCTTCTAAGAAAACAATGAAAGTCACCATTTATACAGCAGAGCTCCTATTTGTTAGGGAGCAAGGAAGCAATGCCTACTTGATGTGTGTGTCTGAATGAGATGTTGTTCATCAATCTCAGGATCTTGCATATGTGAGGCATGTTCTCTATTACCAATAATATATTTTATTAGGATAATAATCGCTATTTTCATGCATAAAATCATTGACAGAGCTGGCATGATAGCTTATGCCTATGGGCACAACTACCTGGAATATTGAGAAAATATGATTACTTGAGACCATAAATTTGAAATTAGCCTTCACATCATATTGGGACTCCCATCTAACACACACACAGCACCACCACCACCACCACCACCACCACCACCACCACCACCACCTTATATACTTACATACCTTATATAGTTAATAATTTAATAAATATAAGCAGATTTTTATCCTTTCTAATTTTTTATTATTTGAGAATTTTATTCTTCTGCGTAATGTGTTTACTTATATTTCACCCTCTACTCCCTTTAACCCCTCTCTCTTCTTCACACTACCACTATTCCCACACAATTTCATGTGTTCTCTTTTTTTCTTTAAACTACTGAGTCAAATGGACACTGAGTTCTTTCTCTAGGCAGCCATAAATTTTCAGTAGCTACTCAGCTGTGGTGAAACTTCATGAGCCTTTTCCCTATCCATACTGGACTTTTAGCCAGTTTGGTCTTGTGCCTGCAGCCATAGGTGCTGTGAGTTCATGTTCGCAATGTCCCTGCCATATCCAGAAAGTTTCGTTTTGTAGCAGTTCTTCCGTACTTCTGACTTTTTCAATCTTTCTGCCCACTCTTCCATGATGATCACTAAGCCTTGGGAGAAGGGTGTATTATATAGATGTCCCACTTAGAACTGAACAATTTATAGTCTCTGATCAAAACTTTTAAAAGTTTGTAACAAACAAGCCAGAGGAAGCCTTTTCTGCTTGGTATAATAGCATGGCATGTTCCCTTTATTTCCTTGTTTATTTACCTTTTGTCTATATGGTTTTTCTCAGAACTGGAGATGAATGTATGCTAGCAAGTATTCTACTACTGAGTTACATTTCATATCTACTCCTGTATATTTCTAAGCATCATTTTGCAATTAATCCTCCCCTTTCTTCTTATTTACTCCTTCCTCAACACTGTTCATGCTAATCTGGACCTCAGCACATCTGCCCTTTTTTATGGCTGACAGGAGGGGCAAACATGAGTGACACCCAACTAAAAGAACTTTAGACTCCCTCACTCATGAGAGTAGATCCATCAGAATTGCTATAAAACACATTAGGTTACTCTGAAGAATTAGAGACAATACTCAAATGAAATGATCTTACTAATAAAAGCAAAGTTAAAGTAGTTATTTTTATCCTTGAGACTAGTTGAGAGTTTGGATTTTAAAGGTATTTATTATGCTAAATAACAGAAATGGTTAGTTGTGATATAAATTCCACTTTATTACAGATAAATGCTCACACCCAAACAGTAAGTGTTTAGAAAGAGAAAATGCTGTTATTATTCTACTTACACTCATCCTCTTGCTGTGTCTATCCCTGTATTATCTTCTGTCTTTTTATGTTAGACTCTGTCTCCTTTCTTCTGTTTCTTTTTGTGTTAGTCTCGCTATCCCTCATTCATATCTTCTGTACCACAACCAACACTATTCCCACCCAACCCAATTTTTTGTGTACTCTCTATCTGTATTGAAACAAATATACACAAATACAGAGAGAGAGAGAGAGAGAGAGAGAGAGAGAGAGAGAGAGACAGACAGACAGACAGACAGACAGACAGACAGACAGACAGAGACAGAGGAGACAGGTAGGGAAGAATAACAGAGGGCAGTGAAGTAGGAGCGTAGAGAGAGAGAAGAGGGCAAAGAAAGAAAGAGAAGAAATACTTCTTTATAATTGAGTTGTGAGGTCTTAGGAAAATACATTCCTTTGCCTTGCCCTTTTCCTCTATATCAAAAGAAAAGAGGGGAAATTATTTCAAAGACCCTTCCTGGCTTTCACGATATTTGCTTTTTCCAAATATGAATAACTATGACATTAATATACACATTGCCACATTCCTTTTAAAATGACCTATTTGCTGGGAAAGAGAGGTTGATGAATGTAAAAATCATTTCCTGGAAATTAGATGAGCCATTTTCATAATGAATATGATTTCATGCACCTAGCTTTTAAAGGTGCAATTTACTTGCCTAGTTGCAAAATTGAAGATTACCATGATGATAAGCAAATTAATGGTTAACATTTATGGCCATTTACAGCATCTACTCCATGTTGATAAGTTCTGAAATATAATGTAGAGTATTCCATTAAATGATTGGATTTTTCGTGTGCAGATGAAAAACTTAAAGGTGAATTATAGTTGAATTGAGATATAAGGCTCTATCCAATTCATTTAAATTTAAAATGTCATATGCCTATATGTAGTAAACATCCTACAAAACTATCTAAAAGTGTTTAATTTATTTTCAAAGTGTGACATAAAATTATATTGCTGAGCAAACATATTTATTTAGATGAAATAAAGAAAACCTAAGAGTATGTTTGTCTTCCTGAGACCAAACCAATGAAAAGCATGTTTATTTACTTACTACATCAAGTATGATCTATACTTTTTAAGTAGACTGGGATTAATAGTAAGAATATCTATGTGTAGCTAAGGTAATTAAATTATTGATTTGAGAAGACATGTCCTGATTGTGATTTTATCTTCAAAATATCTCTGAGCATAAACAATAGTAAAACAAATAAAATTCAATGTAGTAGGATTATAATAACTTATCTCTTTCTCCTTATACTTCCCTTCATTACAAAAGCTAGAAATAATGAACAGCTCTATATACTAGGAAAGAGACTCTCTATAATTGTTGTCCATAAAGATATAGCTACACAGGAAAGGAACTCCACTGGGGACTGAGCCAGTCCTATGAGTCTGAGGTAAGACACTAGAGTGCTGACTGGCTTCTCTTACAGGTCATGATGTTGTTCTTGATTTTAAAATAAAAAGCCTACACAAGCAGTTTCAAAATGCCTCTCTATTGTGATACCTAGGCGTTTAAGTAAACCATGATGCTTGTAACCTCAATGGATTGTGTTTTGAAGGATTTTAAAAAATGGCTGTACATATTTATTTTCTTTCTGTTCCTTCATTTATGTAATTGTTGTTTGAATATTGAAAGGAAGTAAGAATATTATTTGGCAAGTTGAATAAAAATATATGAAATACAAAAGAGGAAAGTATTAAAAGGGACCTGGACAATCAAGTCACAGGCCTTCATTTTCTAGATATGTACTAAGTAGATTTATCCACCAAATTATCTTCAAGCAGCCTGGGAGACATTAATAAAAGATAAAACTCTGTAGTGAAAACCACAAAGCCCATAAAAACAAGTATATAGATTATACAATAAGCATTCAATTATTTCTAGCATAGAGATAAACCAAAAAGTTTATTCAGGCATCATAGTAGTAGTAGTAGTAGCAGCAGCAGCAGCAGCAGTACTAGTAGTGGTTCTGGTGGTGGTCTATGGTCTAAGTCTCCAGCATTAGCCCTATATATTCAATAATGTGTTGCAGTGTACTATTTTTTTTAACATGACTCAATGGTGAAATAGTTTCAAAAGTAACATTATTCTAAAGGCCTGTGTTTTTACATCTGTCTCTAGCTGTCTGCTGATATAGTGCCAAGTTCTGGGATGTATTAGAAGAATGTACTAGCCTATGTCTATTCTTAAATTTACCTCCACTTAAATGATTTTTCTTTTCAACTTATCTTTTGGGCAGAATTGAATGGAATAGAACTTGTGAATGTTCTTCCTGGTAAAATGTAGCAACTCTGTTGATCTGTCTTGCAATTAAATTTATGTACACTAAAATCTACACTTTTTTTTCGAGACAGGGTTTCTCTGTGCAATCCTGGCTGTCATAGACTTGCTTTGTAGACCTGCATGGCCTCGAATTCACAGAGATCCACCTGCCTCTGCCTCCTGAGTGTTGGGATTACAGGCATGCACCACCACGCCCAGCTAAACCTACATTGTTAAATGGTAAAAATTGTTATTGGAATTTGAGTAACAATGAGGCAAAAGTTCAAAATGAAAGATAACATTAACACTAAAGTTTAACTGAACAGTTGCTAGTATCATTCAAAGTGCTTTATGCAACCAATCACTATATATCACACCAACTATTTTCCTCATCAGAGAGAACAGAAGTTAGAGGGATTAAAAAACTTATGTAGTTTCCTACAACTTTGAAGTGATGCAAACAGGATATAAAACTAGCTGTGATCCCTTCAGATTCTACATTATCTGCTATAATTGATTGCATCCTTGTAAGAGAGCATTTCTTATTACTCTAAAATTATATTACCCTAAAATGAGCAGGGAGGGGGGGTCAGTATACTGCAGAGAATTTTATAAAGCCAAGTTAGCTATGATACTCAGTTTGAATTATCTGTGCAAAACAACGTAGATATTCCCAAAGTCCTAAATATAGTTAGGCCTGGCAACACTGAGAAAGAGAGCTGCAAATGAAATCAGGAGACCTGGCTCTGGGCTGTTGTAGTACAACCCTGTATACATTTCTACCTCTCTTTATTTTAATTTGTCCAATTGTACACTGAAAGTTTTGAATTGTAATCTGGAAATGTGAACCCAGATAACTCAGAAAATATTCAAAGTTTTAGGACCAGCCTCAAACTTGCTAAAGTCTCATTGTGGCTTTGGTGCTAAAGAAGATGTAGAGTTAAAATTTCAAAGACAAGCTTCTGCTATGAGAAGGCTTTTATGACCTTATATAAAAAGGAATAGCTCTGCCTTATGAACAGATGAGGTGTACATCTGAATCCGGCTATATCTAATATATCTGCAATATTAATAATCTATCCTGATAAAGGACACTTGGAAAAGGGTCATGGGGAGAATCTAAGTAACAGCTAAAAGAAACCTATAATGGTCCCAGATAGGCTACTGAAATGAACAAAACATCAATCTGATTAATAGAGAAAATCAAACATGCATAGCAATAGATTTAGCCATGTTAAGAATCTCAGTAAAGCAATGAGGTCTACTATGTGCAAGATTACTGACTTTGAAGGATTACATAACAGCCTGAAAGTCCAGGTTTTTTCAGCATCTGTGTAACATTGAGCAAATATATTTACTTTCTTGAGCATCTACTTCTCTAAATGAAATGCAAAAACATACACTGTCAGGTTCATGGGGTTTTATTTGGCTCTAGACTTTTTCTTATACTTTCTAGAGATTTACTGTGTCATTTTTACTTGAAAGGAATATTTCAAGCTTTAGAGTTGTTATGTTATTTCATCTTTCCCACAACATAAACAAAGTATTCAAGGCACTCAGTAAGTGAACTGTTGGTGTGGATTCAGCTTGTCTAACTGCAGACCCACATGCAGTCTCAGAGAGAATGTGATGCTCAAGAATCACTTGTTCCCCTCTTCCATTCTACTTAGCATGAATAACAGTTCCAAATGGACAGAAGCTACTAAATTTCATCTTTACAAGCTAAGTCTGTTAAAACCTCTACCTTATAAAAATGGCTTCTCTAGTCCTAGAAAGTGCTTTTTACAAGATTCATTAAACTCCTTTTGCCAGTGTACATGCCATTTTATGAGAGTGGCAAAATATAACTATTAGTGTCATGGATTTTCATAGACTCGCAGAATCACTTTATTAGAGCTATAAAGGCCTTTAGGCATCCTATGATCTATTCTTTTCCATTTAAGCAGGAAACTGAGGTTTAAGTGGACAAATGATTTAACTAGGAAAAATCACCAACATTTTGCATAAATCTAAGCAAAATACCAAGTTCTTTCACTGTGACATCAATACTCTTTCTACTTTTCTTGATCATTAATACTAGTCACCAAACTTACAAGTACAAACCTATGGCAAGACATTTCATTCAGTTATTCGAGAGTTATTTATTGAACATTTATCATATACCAAGCATTGTATAAAGTCTGGGCTAAGGAAGTGTAAGCAAATGGTTGTAGTTAGCTTAAACAAACCATCATCATTTTTAAAAGAGGGAAGAGGCAACACCTCAATAATTTGTAAATTTTACTACATCCTCGAATTAACTAAGGATGTCTTTAAAGTGACACTTTCCCCCAAATGCCTGGAGCTACAACCCAGATAAGTTTAATAAGAATCACTGTATAGGTACTAAATGTATGTTGTTTTCTAGTATGATTTTAATGTACTCTTGATCTTTTGTGAAGAGAGTTGGTTCATTTTTGGCTTTGTTGCCTTAGTTGTCCTGGACTAGCTTTGTAGAGATCCGTCTGCCCCTGTCTTCCGGAGTGCTGAGATTACAGGTGTATGCCACTACACTTGGCTGATCTTTTTTGTTTTAACCGTCCTTCCTTCCTTCAATCCCTTCCACGTTCTCTCCTTCCAATCCTTTCTATCCCCTCCCTTCCTCCCTGTCAAACTCATGGCTCTTTTTCTTTGACTATTATTGTTATACATACATATAAAAATATAATAACATAAATACAACTCTTTGAGTACATTTAGTGTTGCTTCTATGTATATGATTTCAGGAATAACCACTTAGTTTTATATAACCAATTAGAGGGCTCATCATTGAGGGAGATTAATTCTTTTTATCTCAGCAGTCCTTAGTTACTTGTAGGGTATTTTTTGTCTAGGGAGAGCCACTTGAAATTTCCTCTCTCCATGTTACCATGTCTATTGGTGCTGTCATTGCTTGGGACTGGTTTAGGTAGCTGTATTTTTTAAGTAGCATGGGTGTAGCTTTCTTGTCATTTTTAGAAGGCACATTCTCAAAATAGACTTCCTAATCCTCTGGATCTTGCAATCTTTCTACCCCTTTTCCATGATGTTCTCTAACTCTTAGGTGCAGGAGCTGTGTTGTAGATGTATCAACTGGGGATAGGTACCCTATGATCAATCATTATCTGTATTTTGACAACTTGAGTTTTTCTCTGAAGGTCTCCATCTACTGCAAAAGGAAGCCTCTTTGTTGAGCAGTAAGAACTGCATTTATCTGTGAGTGTAATGACAACTAGTTAGAATTTGGTTAGGAACTTTACTAGTCTAACAAAATAGTGACAGTAACTAAGTAAAACTAAGAGTCTAACATGTCTTCTGATAGCAGAAATACTTTCATTGTATCAGGTTGAAAATGAAAAAGTTGAAAAAAACCAAAGCCTGGACTTTAGTATAGTCATAAATGTTTCAAATATATAGCATGAGTGTCAATAATCCATGAAACTATCACTGTCTCACCCCTGAATCTATTTTCTCTCATTGTACCTCCCTATTTCTAATATATCGTCTTCCCAGTGCAGTCAAAAGTACAATCATCAAAGACAGGGATAAGAAAGGTCCTTGCCAATCAGCTCCTTTTCCTCTCAGAGGACTGAGGATGTCATATCTTTGACTTTGAAATCACTTCCCATAATGACTTTTGCCAGAGAACAGGCAAAAAAAAGAATTGTGTCTTATTCTTAGCACATATTCTCAGCATGCCGTTTAATGACTCCTGTGGAACTGGTTCCAAGCATGCTGTGTTTCTGTCTATACTGAGCATTAGCAAACACAAACAAACACTTCTCTACAATGGTTTGAAATTAGCAAGATAATATTGGATACATTTCTGTTCTCTTGTTGTGGAAAGCTAAAATATGTATTTACTTTCTTCGGAACCAGCCAAAATTTTGACACTATAGTGTGCCTTCCTGTTTTAGCTGTACTTAAGCAAAGCACCCCAGTTGACATGCTATATAGATTTGAGCCCTGGCCTGCAAGTATTTTTATCTACTTCTTGGAGGTGGCAGTAAGAGTGATGAAAGTATTTTTATTTCATCTGCTGGCAGCCCATTCCCACGTCCAATGTGCTCATACAAAAATCTCTGCAATGAAAAGCTAGCACGGGGTGTCAGAAGCAATAAAAGGCAAACCAAATTTAATCTCAGTATTTTTATGAGTACTGTTAAGGAAAAGTAAATGTCACAATGCTGCCTACAAGATGCTACCACTTAACACTGCCAGCTTCCCATTCCAGTGTGGCTTTTCATAAAAGTTCAGTAGCAACTGAATGGGGAACCTTTTGGAATAAAGACACATTCACATACACAGTGGCTCCACACTCATAAACAGAGACCAAATCTTGCAATACCTACAGATTGTGCTGAATTACTGACTTTGTGGAATAGTGCATATGTGAAATCTGCCATAGATCACAAAGTCATTTCTACTCAGGTGACGGGTCGGGTAGGAGGGATAGAGTAATATTTAGAAAAAGAACTCATTTGGACAAACAACTACTAACATAAGACTACCTAATAGAAGGATTGGGTCTTGATGGTTGCCAAAGTAAATTAGAGAGTCAAATCCATCTTGCTAAGCATTAAAAACTATTTAGGAAGAGATTAGAGGTCATTAGTGCCTCACCAAATAATATTCAGTTTTCTATCTTTTGTAGCAGGAATGGTTTCAATTTTCTGTCTATAATTACCAAACATCATCAAGCATGGGATTTTATAATTTTTTTACATAATTTTTATTGCAGTTCTTCATCTAAATTTTATGTTTGAATGGTTTGCCTGCTTTATGTATATTACTAGGTGTGTGCTTGGTGCCCATGAAAGTCAGGAGAAAGTATGGAATCCCCTGGCACTGGAATTATGAATAGTTGTAAGCCACCATGTGAGTGGTTGGAATCAAACCTCGGTCCCCTGCAAAATCAGCAGATACTCCTTAGTGCTGAGCTATCACTCCAGACCCCATAAATGTTTTCTGTTTGTTCATTTTTTGTTTATTTGTTTGTTTGTTTTGGGTGTCAGTAAAACCATAAGGAACACATGATGCAGGAAAAATGCTTTCCAGAAAAAAAAACAAAAACAAATGCTGTTCCTTTGCCCCAGAGTTTTATAGATCTGTGATGACCCTGAGGCACTATATCCCTACAGTTCTTTCTTCACGTATTCTGGATAAATATCTGGAATATGGTAAGCTTTTTGGAATCAGACATCAGGCACTAGAGGGAGGACAGATTTCCATATTGCCTCTAAAATGTGTTTCATGTTCAGTAATCTATCTCCCCAAGTTAAACATGGAAATAGCAAATTTTCTGTGCCAGTTAAATTTTCCATAATCTTACTCCCAGAATGTGGAGCAAAGTGGTGCTTTGGGAGGTTTGTGACTTCTTAACACTTCTAGAGTATTTGACAGATATAAATGGTTAAGACACAAAAGCCAAGTCGGCCTGCCATGAAAAAGGAAGAGAAAAATCAATTAAGGGGACTTATCTTCCTTTCACAAGAACATGGATGGAGGAAAGTTTCACAAAGCTCTACCCCTAGAGAAAGAACTGTAGGTAGTTAATGGCTACAGAGGTATGGATGACCAATGTTTTTTGAAGAGATGAAATCCCAATCTTAGGTGGTCAACCCTAAACACATGCAAATCAACATTAACTAAACTCAGTAGTTTCTATCTACCTCTCTCTATGTGTGTTATATAACACAAAAACAATTACAGAAGAAGTCATGGATCAGAAGAGGACATGGGGAAGAAATAGGGATTTAATAATCTGAACACAATGTACTCATATATGAAATGCTAAATAAATTTAAAAACAAACAAAAAGATCTTAAAAATAAATAAAAAATAAAACATAAGACATTGTAACTACCATAAAAACAAGCCACCATGGATAAACTAAAACAAACCTACACTCCTACAATGTGCATGTACATACATACATTCTTTTGAGAGATTTGTTGATGGTTTATTAATACACTAAACTGTGTAACTGCAATTGAAACTTTTCCAAATCACCAGATTAGCACTCCTATTCAGTTTTTTCATAATAAAGTATAATAAGATGAAACAAAAACTAACACATCAGAATTGAACAAACATAGGGAAAGATCCAAAGAGAAAGTACAATAAATAGACCCACCCATTTTTACACTCAGCAATTCTATAAAAAAATCACTAAAGTGGAAGCCATAACATATATGCAAAGGACCCTTAAAAGGAGTTTGTTTCCCCAGTGAGATTCCCTTGGAGTAACCTAAATTTGCATTTGCAAGTAATTATTAAGTGGAGATTGCCTCTGGGATAGGGATGGCAGCATGTGGCTACTTCTTTCAGCTCTAGAACCACATTTGGTGAAGACACTTGCAGGCCTTGTGCATGCTTGTCTCAGTCTCTGTGTGTTTATATGTGCATCGGTTATGCTGACTTAGAGTGCCTTCTTTTCTTGGTGTCTTCCATCTCCTTCATCTTTTTTATGTTCTTTCTGCCTCCTCTTCTGCAAGATTCCCTAACCCCATGGGGAGGGAATTAAAGAAGACATCTGATTTAGGCCTGAGTCATTTGCACATTCTTACTCAGGTGAGTGCAGCATTATTTAATGCAAGCAAAGCAATTATAATATGTTGTGGAACAAACAAAATGTTATGTAATTATTGTTATTTATTAATTTAACACCAGCCTGTGTCATATTGGATTCATCAAAGAATTTATAGAGTTGTTCAACATGTTTTTCCCATGGTCACATCATAACAAGAATCAATTCACTTGTAAAAGAATTCACCTTTACATGTTAACATTACTACAAGAAGAGAAGTAAAGAAATAATGGAAACATATAAAGTGATGCTTGTGAATCAGATGAAAGAAAAAGGACTCTAAAGGTATCCTGAGCAGAATGTGGAAGCAAGTACCAGCTGAAGGAAACTACACAGAGACTTCAGGAAACAATTTGCTCCCACATCATGAATATAATGCGTCCTGTAAACAGTCATGTAATTATAAACTAAAATGTTACTGGGCTTATAAAATCCAAATATTAAAGACAAAGATGCAGTTTGGGGATAGAATGTTTATCTAGCAGGTACCAGGCCTTGTATTCAAGCTCCAGCACTGAAAAAAAAAATGCAAAAATGATTTGCCTGTCTCCTAACCTCCTGAAGAACAGGACAATTCCTGTCTTGGCTAATATGCTTTAGGGGCTTTCCATTTTTATTTAACACAACTTCGACTTAACCCTCATTTAAAAATTAGTTTGGAAGACACCTTACATCTTTGTGATTTGTGAATGGCTGTATATACCAGGGTGCTTCTTACACATTATTCAATTTTCTCTTAAATTTCTTCTGCTTGAGATATATTTAATCCTGGAATGTGAGAACTGGATGGAACCTTGACCATCAGCTGGTCCTACCTCCTCATTTTAAACTCAACAGATAACTGTTTCCCAGTTTGTCACCATGTTCTTTTGGAATGGTTACTGCAACTAACACTGGGAAAATGGAAACAGAAAGATCAAGGTCACAGTCACCCTCCCCAAGCCTTCTACATACACAGTTTTCACCGTTTTCTTTCTGCTTCTGTGTGAGGCATCTTATAAAACAATGGCTCTTTGTTATGGAGAGAAGAACAAAACCCTGGCCTCTCAGCAGTGGAGAGATTTATAAGAGCTGCAGAAGGTCAAAAGGGTAAATTACCCTGTAACTTGTTGTATGTAATCAGCATCTTTCTGGCTCAGTACAAAATGAGGCGGATTACTTAGAAGGCAAAGGTGAAGAAAAAGAAGCATAAATAATCACAAAAAAGGAAGCTTGAACAGATTATTGTCATCCCCTCACCCACCCCACCCCCAGTTTTTATACACAATTCTGGTAAATCTATTTTGTCAGAGTGTTTAAGGAGAATGAACAAGAATTTTCTTCAATTTATCTGAAAGGAGGAAGTGATGTTTTATTGTGTGAGATTTTCTTTATTTTTAAGGGTCAAGAAAGAATAGACTCACAAATTGGAGGAAATTTTTCACAATTGAGAGCTGCAATTACTCAAGAGTTACTTCCTGTGTGGAGGAATTAGGAATTAGGAAGGAGGTGTGACTTTTTGCCATTCTTTTCCCTCCCCCTTCATTCTTTGTTTCCTTTCATAGATGACTAAGAGGATGTGATAGTATTTAGACAAAACCTAGATAAACATATTTTGCTTCTTTCTTACTTTCTGTGTTCCTGTGTCTCTATCTCTGACTCTCTTCCCCACTCCATTCATACCTCACACATGTCCATGTATAAAAACATGAAGTAACTATCACATCTTGGGGACTTCTTGTCTCTAGATAATTGTACCTTAGCATTCTACATGTGGTTGTTCATGTGCTCACTAGATGACAGGAAGCTCTGTGAAAGCACTGCTTTTCTTTTATTTACCATTATATGCCTAATGTCAAACATTTGGAAATCACTTTATTTCCATATAGTATAATGAGGTCTCTTAAGTTTACCAGAGTCCTGGGTAAAGAAAAATATAGTAAATGAGAAAGCATTTTTATATAGAAATGTGGTCATTAACTTAAACCTTTGGAAGTCAAATTTTACACTCCAGAAAACATTATGAATGAAAATGTTGCAAAAAAAGTCATTTTGTATAATAGCTAAGAGTGAAAAGAACTTCTTTATCCCTGAGAACAATAAAGTGATAATCCGTATTTTAATCCTCTTTTCCTCATCTGTTCTTGCTAGTGTTTACCATATGCAAAAATAAATAAATAAAAATCTTTTATATTGACTTCTAGTCTCTTCCAAAAATTGAAAAGAAATATATTTTCTTTTTAATTGTTCTTTCTTTTCATAGTTCTCTTAACATTATTTAAATTTTTAAATACTTTCTAGTATAATTAAAAACATTGCCAGGTCTTTTTGTGGTTTAGAAGCATAATTATTGGATTTTACATAATCATTGAATATGTACCTCTTTCAAACTATGTTATAACTTTAGCATATTATCTATCTGAAAATTTAAATATATCTAAATCTACATATATATGTCTTAATAAATATATAATTATATAATATAATCTAGATATATAGATATAAATAAATAAACATATCCTATTGGCTATAGATAAAACTTATTTGAACAATTTAAAAAGTTGTAGAAATTTCATCTGAAGTTTAATCCATAGGCTTCCCTTAGATTATGCAAACCACAGCTTAGTTTTTAAAGTATGTTGCAGAATCATGTACTTTTAATTCTCATCTAGTGCAAAGGCCAATGTTGTCCAAGGTAATTTTAATGTCATTATAGAGGGAAAATAGCCTTTGGCATCATCAAGTACGGCATTTTACTAAGTTAAGTTAGTTAATGAATTTATTCTTTGACAGTTTCATAAATGTATATGATGAACTTTAATAATTTCCCCTACCCCCTTTTGTCTAAACAGCTCTTTCCAAGAGGTCTCCCTCCCATTTTCATATCATTTTTGTCTCTGTGTGTAAGATTCACTGAGTTTAATTAGGACTACTTGCATGAACATAGTTGACAAGTTATTTACTGGAAAACTGGCAACTTCACAGTGACTACATCACTGAAGAAAAGAGCTTGTTATCTTCCACATGGCAGGACTGCCTTGCCAGGCCACTGTGTAAGAGGATAACTTCAGTCCTGATGAGACATGATGTGCTGGAGTAAGTGCGTTGGTGGCTGGGGTGGGGGGGATCCACTTTTCTGAAGGATAAGAGAAAGGGCATGGGGGAAGTGGGAAGGAAGGAGAGATGGGGGAGGAGAGGGGGAGGGGGATATGATTAGGATGTAAAGTGTATAAATAAATTTAAAAAGAAAGAAAGAAAATCTAGCCTGTGGCAGGGAAATGACTTAGCTATAAAAGCACTTTGTAGAAGGCCTTGTGTAGCAATTTATATGAGAAAAGGCCCTTATAGTCTCAGACATTTGAGTTGATCCCCAGTAGGTAGTGTTGTTTGGGTAGATTTAGAAGATATGGCCTTGCTGGCGGATTTGTGTCAATGGGGGCAAACTTGGAGGTTTTAAAGCCTCTAGTCATTCCTAGTTTGTTCTGTCTGCTTTCTGTTTGTGCTTCAAGATGTGAGCTCTCAGTTTATTGTTCCAGTTGTACCTATGGCCCCTGCCTTACAATCGTGAACAAGTTTGGAATCATAACAAGTCTGGAACATACAAATCTGCAAGCATAAGCCCAAAGAAACTCTTCCATAAGTTAAAAAAAAAAGAAAAAGAAAAGCACTTGTTATTTTTAAAGCTACACATAATTGTTTTTAATTTTAAAACAAAATTTAAATGTATTGATATTTTGCTTGCATCTATGTATGTGCCCATTGAAATCAGAAGAGGACATTGGATCATCTGAAACTGGAGATATGAATGAGGTGTGAGCCATCATGTAGATGCTGAAAATTGTACCTAGGTTTTCCAGAAGAACTGCCTCAACTCTACTGCTGAGCCTCCATGATTACTAGTTTTCATCTACTAGACCTTGTGATAACTAAAAGTATAAAGAATTTTTTCTTTGTCTATCAGCCTGAAACATGTCATTATTCGAACTTTATAGCTTTTTGTCCAAAATTACTAGGTTTGATTTGTCTAGTAATCATGAACAGAATTCAATATTTGAATTATTAGAATAAATAAACGTGGTACAGAAAAAGATAATGCTACAAATGTTCACGTCATGAAGTGGATCGCTACATTTTTTTTTCACTATTGAAACTTCAGTTTTATTTACAAATACAACTTTCATAGCAACCAACTAATCTTTGTTTTTTATTTTTATTTTTTAGGTGTACTTTTTTGGGCTACTTTATTGGGTTCTTTTTCTTTCCTTTTTTAAAAAAAATATTTATTCACTTTACATTCTGGTTGTAGTCCCATCCTTCCTTCCCTCTCTGCCTTACTCTCCCTTCCTCTTCTCCATTCCCCCTCCTCTTATCCTCAGAAAAGAGGAGCCCCCAACTACCTTATCACACCACTCCAGCTCACCACGCTGTATCAGGACTGAGAGCATCCTCTTCCCCTGTGGCCTGGCAAGGCAGTCCCAACAGGGGGAAGTGATAAAAAAGCTGGCAAGAGAGTCCATGTAAGAGACAACCCCTTTTCCCCTTACTAGGGGACCCACATGGAACCTGAGCTGCCCATTGGGTTATCTGTCTGGGGAGCCTAAGTCCAGTCCATGCATGGTCCTTGGTTGGTGCTTCAGTCTCAGCAAAGTCCTCTGGGCCCTGGTTAGTTAGTCTTCTTGTGAAACTCTTATTACCTCAAAGTCCTTTTCTCATTCACATTTTTACACTCAATGTTTGGCTGTGAATCTCAGCATCTGTTTCAAACCGCTGCTGGGTTGGAGTCTCTCAGACGACAACTCTGCTAGACTTCTGTCTGTAAGCATAGCAGAATATCATTAATAGTGTCAGTGGTTGGTTCTCTCCCATGGCATGGGGTTTTGGGTTGGGCCAGGCATTAGTTGGACATTCCCTCAATCTCTGATCTATCTGTTCTATCTTTATCTCTGCATATCTTGTAGACAGGTGAAACTCAGAGCTGAAGTTTTTATGGGTGGTTTGGTGTTTGACTCCTTCTACTAGGAGTCTTGTCTAGTTAGGGTGAGTCCTCTTTAGTCTCTATGGCTCTAGTAGGAATCTGTGCTAGAGTCCCCATCATATTTTCCCAGGAGTCTCCAGTTTCCACAGCTTTATTTGTAATAGCCAGAATCTGGAAACAACGTAGATGTCCCTCAACTGAAAAAATGGATAAAGAAACTGGGGTACATTGACACAATGGAATATTGCCCAGCTACTAAAAACAAAGAAATCATAAAAAATTGAAAACAAATGAATGGAACTAGAAAAGATCATCTTGAGTGAGGTAACCCAGACCCAGAAAGGCACATATGGTATATATTCACTTATAAGTGGATTTTAGCTATATAGTACAGGATTAACATACTACAATGCACAGATTCAAAGAAGATAAGTAACAAGGAGGATTCATGAGAGGAAGCTTAAATCTCACTCAGAAGGGAAAATAGATTAGACAGAGGTAACAGTTGAACAGAGGAAACAAGGTAGAAGAGGGAATGCAGATATGAGAGTGGAGCTCAGACCTTGTAGAGTGAGGGCAGGAGGACAGAAGGCCTGTAGAGAAAAGAGAAACTTTATTGGGTTTTTATATTTACCACTCTTCCAATCCTTATTCTACCCTAATTCCTTCTAAACCTCCAACACTAGGTAAGAGACAAAGATAGTTGGAGGGGGAAAGGGGAGTAGATGTATTTAGACTACTTCCTGCTGATTAGAGGTGTCAGGTTCCTAAGGACAAGTCTAATTTCCATTTTCAGAATACCCAGCAATCCAGAAATCCAACAAACCAGCAAACCAGCAATAACAAATGCAGTAGCAAGAAACAGCAGTAGCAATGACAAACTGGACAAGCAGGACGCTGGGAAATTGATTGCCTAACTTTGTAGAGACAAGGTAGGCCAATCCTTCTAAATTTCTGCTTCACAGATAAGTCTGTGAGATATTCTGGGCCTGTAGGCCTAAGGTGGCTCTCTATTGTGATTCAGTATCTTTTAACTGATATAGGACAAGGCTTTCTGAATCTGACTAGTCCTCAAACTGAATGAGAGAATTGGTGCTTTAATCCTTGCCCCTTTTATGCTTGAGGGAACAAAGCAGATAGACCAATGTCAGTGTATGCTTCTCCCATAGACTTAGGACTTTTGCACTGTTTGTCACTTTTGGAATTTTATTAGGCTAGTGATTAGGATTCAATGTGCTGAGCACTTCTATTTTAAAATATGAACATAAACCCTAAGTATTGGGCCAAAGATAGAGTCTAGACTTTTTGGTTAAGTGTTTTTACGTACCTTCAATGACTGATGTTATTAACCACATACACCAATAAATGCAGTGTTCTCAGTACAACTCATTTGTTTGCGTTCTGAGTAAGGCCTTCAGTTAGTGGGTCAGATATAAACAAGAGACTGATATGTAGTCTAGGGACTCTAGGTACTGAATGCTCTGGGCTTCAAAGGTAACTATGATGTTTGACAATGAACTCCTCCTGTGTCCCTGACAAATGTTTGATTGAAATCTTTGCATGACTGTCAGGGGAATTTTTGCTTGTACAAAGTTGTCATGATATGACCTTTCTAATTTACTATTTAAGGAGCTTTGCTATGAATAACTATGAAAGCTTATCTAGGTGCCATTTAATAGAAATTTTCAAAGGCTTTTTGAAACAATTTCATTTACAGTTATGCAATAGAATGTAATCGAAATATCCTAATCCTGTGAATCAAGATTCCATCATTTCCACCCCTGCTTTAAATTACTGTGTCAACTTTTCTAAGCTTCCTTCTCTTTAAAAGGTTTCTCTTTCTTCATAATATTAATGTAAAAATATTACTCACTCTTTTAGATAAGTACTTGTAAGTAAAATCTGGCCTCACTTGCAGTTATTCTTAGGGAGCAAGGAGCAGGGATAGTGGAGGAAAATATAAGTCCACAAGTGTCCCCTTTAGAAATAGAGTCAAACCATACCAAGTCATTGTCCTCTACCCTACAGAAACTCAATTGCTCTTCTTACACTGTAGAAGCACCTAGCTACTTTCATCAGCAATATACAGTGGAGATAACAACAGACTATTGACTGAACAGACGTGTGTCACCCTCTGACTCTCACAGCTTTACCACTGGAGGATTTAATTTTCTTTCTGTATAACACACTCTGAATTTTTTAAAAGGTTGCATAAAATGTAAATTTAATCTTCCTAAAAGCCATAGCATCCACAATTCTGTTCACTTCAAGATCTCATAAGAGGCGACAATGTAATAAGACCCAGGCAGTCACATAAATAAGACATTGCATGATAGACATTAAATAGAGGAAGTATTAGACTAGTCCTGCCTTAGGCAAGAATATGTGGCAATTCAGTTGAGTCACTGGTGTCATGGACGCAGGAGGAGTTATATAACTTAGATGTCTTGGTGAGAAGTGGAAAAAATAAACAGAGTCCTTGAAAAAATGATTCATAGTGGTACACACCTGTTATCCCAGCCTATGGAAGACAGAATCAGGAGGATTCCCATGAGCTCAGTGCTAGCCTGAGCTAAGTGGTGAATTTCTGTCTTATAAAAATTAAGATTCAAAACATCCATAACTACCAAGACAGTGGGACATTATGCTAAGTGGAACTTAAGCCTTTGTAAGTGATTGTATAAACCATCTCATACCCAGATGGCCATAGATTACTTCTGTCATAGCTAAAGCCCTACAAGTTGCTCTTTTCCCATTTTACCATATGTCTTTTCCTTGGAGTCTGAATATTATCACGCTAAGAATCTACTGATGATACGTGATGGATGTGTTACTAAATATGGCTCTCTAAAAGATCAATGTGTATACTCAGTTTGTAGACATCCTAGCCAGTGATTGAATATATAAGCAGGATCTCTCATCTTCTTCTCTGACTTTTGCGGAACCACCTGACCTCTACAAATACTCATTAGCTCATTGTGACCAGCACTAGAACTCCATAAGTCTCAATTTCCTTATTGAAACAGAGATTTTTTAAAAATTTCATTTGGTAATTTCAAAGGTTAACTTTAGAAATGCACATGAAATTCTTTATCAGCCCTCATGCACATCTTAGGCATTCCATAATCTTTGTTTTGCTTTTAAAATCTTCCATGATTTATGGAATTGAGTTCATATTTCATCTGCCTTTCAGAGCCATCAAAAGATAAATTAAACTTGCCTTACCATTCTCTTCACTTGTCTGTATATGCTTACTTTTTCTTCATTTTCAAGCTTCATAGCTCCCCAAGCCTTTCCATTTTTAGACTCTTTCTGGTGTCCCTCTATGTTAAGAGCTTTCTCAAAAAAATACAAGTACAGTCTTTATTGATCTTTTTCTCTTTTGATTGTTACCTTGTATATTCTTTTCAAAGGTAAATAAGTCATCTTTCCTGTTTTGTTATAAATTCTCCGATGGTAGACATTAACACTTATATCAACTGTGTAACTTGTTTTTCCTGCTATCCTTGTGGCCTTATAGAAGATTTGATAACTGGTGAATTTTCCATTAACTCCAGCATCTTGTTCCAGTATTAAATACATAGGTGGCATTAAAGAACACTTCTGGATTTGTTTTTAGGTGTGCACTAGCATGTTTAAGTATTTAGCACACAGTGAACATTCCAGAAATCATATTTTTAGAGACAATCTGGTACCACATAAGGGCTACCAGAAATTACACATGCTCTTTGTGTAAATGAATTCATACAGCAATAATAGTTAACAGCTGCAATAAGTCCATGGGGAAAAAGTTATAGTTTATTAAAGACAAAAAGAGCATTAGAATTTTTAGGACAATCTTATTTAAATTTGTGTGTTATAGAACAGGTGTGATATTTGTTGAAAATATAATTTTTCAAGCTTGAGAATGATTTAGTATTTCAATGAATTAAAATACATTCCCATTTTGCCTAATGAAAATTTTGAAAATATTTTATATTCATTATTATCGTGGGAAGAGGGTTCTGATGTATCAGAATAAGAGGATGAATGGGCCTCTTACTGTCCTTAGTTTTTTTGTCAGTCAAAGCATAAGAAAGAATCAGCATGAGTGAAAAAAGAAACCAAGACAGAATCTTATTTTAAAATATTGAAAATGTTTGTTTCCAGCCTGAGGTCCAGGCTTGGGAAAGGTTTCCCTTGCACAGGTGACAAAAGAGAATTGTGACTGTGTAATAAATCATTTCAGACTCTGCTAAGTTTCTTCTGGCAAGAAACTCAGAAAATCTGACTGACAAAAAACAAACAAACAAACAAACAAAAAAAACCCAACCAACCAAACAATGACAAACAAGACTTTGCCCCATTTTAATGTGTAAAGAGAAGATTAATTTAAGTCTTCATATTTCATGTATGTATAGTAGAACTGAACTTCCTCAAAACAAAGTCTAAACAATACAGTTTAAAATCAATGGTTTTCAATTTTCAAGTTTGATATTTCAAGTTAGACAGTTCAAGTTACATATTTCATACTGAGATTAATAATTAATAACTAAATAGCATCTTTTAAATTGTATTTTGGAATTTTTTGGTCAAGGATAACATTTGCTTCTTTTTAATAACATTTTTAGTAAAGCAGAAGGAGATTATGAGCCAAGTATTGCTAGGTTTTTCTTTGATTCATTAATGTTTTTTAATCAGATCCTCAAAAAACTCTGGAAAGCAGAACTCTCTGAAGTGACTTTGTTTTCTTTTTCCTGTCTTGCAAAAATATGACAGCAAAATACTACAAAGTTGAAGTGTTAATTTCTTCGTTTCCAGTTAGAATCTATTTTGTCAGATAGGAACACACTAACCCAGGGTTAAAACTATGACTGAAGTTTTTGATAAGAAGAGGCCCCATACCACTTGTCAGCTAAGCGCTTCACTCACTTGAATGAATCATTGAATTTCTCAACCTCAACTGATTTGTCCAGAGGTCCATCAGTTTCTTTCATAACAAGAAGTTTGTCAGTGTTGGCTAAAAGTGTGTCATGATGAACAACTCAGTCGGTAAAGTGCTGTTTCCCCTTATATATGATGATGGATTCAAATTTCCTAGATGGATTCAAATTTTAATTTGCATAGTCACCATGAAGAATATCTAAAAAAAAATTTATCCATAGAAAAGATAATCTTCTTGAAAAATAGGCACAGGGAAAACTCAACCCAAACATATGGTAAAATGTTTCGATTTATAAAGAAGCTTTAAAAAGCATTTATGCCTTTTAAGTCAAAATTAGGAAGAAATATTAATCTGATGTAAATTATGCATTTGTGTCTTATAGAGGCAAAATAAGATTAGAACTTTATCCAAAATATTGTACTAAAGTGAAAAATAAAGTAAGAGTTTTCATATTTGAATAATTGAATGTCCTTCTTTCAATTGTAGTGACCATTTTCTGATGGCCAAGATCATTAAATACAAAGTATAAGAGATCCATTAAGTTCATAGAATCCATTACTATTCTAACTGAAAAGTTGAGGTCCAACAAGAGCTATGATTTGCCCTGGCAACTTTAAAGTCTCTTTAAGATCAGGATGTAAGATTACTGGACTCGTCTCGAAGAAATACAGCCTGTAGGTTCTTATTTTATATAAATAACACTTTGTAAAACCACCTTATTCTGACAGAATTGTTATTTGATACAGGCTTGACCCCAATCAGTCCCTTGCCTATCTGAAAGACTTAAGAAGCCAATCAAACTCTGGAAAAAGTTATCATTGCAGCTTGTCAGAGTGAATACTTATTCATTTCATAATCACTCATTTCCTACAGTGAATGAAAGAGCAGTCCCATAGCTGTTCGTTAAAGCTACTTTGAGCTCTAGAATGATATCACTGGGTTCAATGGTATCACTAAAACTTGGACCCTCTTTATGTAAATGATATTTTTTCTGCCTATTAGCCAAACTACTCTTCTATACTCATGTGGCACCTGCAGGCATGTGTGTGTGTGCGTGTGTGTGTGTGTGTGTGTGTATGTGTGTGTGTGTGTGTGTGTGTGTGTGTGTGTGTGTGTATCTCTGTCTGTGTCTGTGTTATGCTGTAAATATCTTATAACCAAATATTTAAGAGATCCTAAAACAAGCCAGGTATGGTGGTGCATGCCTTTGATCCAGGCACTTGGGAGGCAGAGGCAGGTGGATCACTGTGAGTTCGAGGCCATCCTGGTCTACAAAGTGAGTTGAGGACAGCCAAGATAACACAGAGGAATCATGTCTCAAAAAACAAAGCAAACAAACAAAAAGAGTTCCTAAAACGGCCAATCATCCATTTTTATCTTTTCTGGGTTTCAACTTTTTCTTCAGTCTTCATATGAGGATCAACTTTTCAACCATTCATTCATCCTTTCAATAAAGCAATTTTTATCATCAAGTGATAACAATATGAAGGGAAAAGATGCTTAACTTCTGAGAGAATCCATTAAGAATTCATTCAGCTATGCTGCCGGTCTGATAGTTTCTGAGCTAGAAAGTACCTTAGATTACTAGTTTTCGTCAACATTCTTTCATGATCAAAATGTCCCAAAATTCCAGGTAATAAATATGACAGATAACAAGGACAAAGTTGCTTCTTATGTCCAATATAAAATGAAATTAATAAAACTGATCTGAAACTGTTTACAAAGCTATTGCCCAGGGTAACAGTAATCACATGCACTTCTAGCCCAGATTCAGGAATAACTAAATCTATATCAATGGCCTTATTCTTGTTTTAATTGTCACATATGGACTTGTTAATGGATACTTACATGTTTCTCCTGATACTTGCCAGTGACTGGATAATTGTTCTAACAGCAATTTTCATCCTTTAATAAAACACTTTCAAATATGGATGTTTCAATTGTGTCAGCTACCCTGCAAATAGTATATTAATGATCAGGCCATATTGTACATATATTTACAATCTAAACAGAAGGTAATTAATCTGGTCCAAAGTTCTTATATCCACCACAGCAATCTCAAACCCTTTGTTGTTAATAGAAGATATGCTATGATTCTTTAGCCTAACACAACTAGCCAAGGGAGCTACTTTCAAAATACCACCATAATCACATGAAGAAATGAATTTCTCTCCTCGTTTCTTATTATCTTATTCTAAAGAATATAATTAATAGCATTTACATTTGCATGTCAGTCACTTTTTTACTTTATAAAATATTAATTTGTTAGAACATGTATGGTATTATAAAAATTATGGTCAAAAGTAGATTCAATATAAAAGTATATGTATGTGGTACAGTGACTAGAAAGTCAGCAAATATCGTTTTAGTCCTAGAGAGACATCTATTTGAATTGTTATTATTGCTTGCTTTTGCTTTTCAAATGTAATAGTTACAAATACTCATAAAGAAATATTAATACTTTTAAAAAGTCACTTTATAACAAACATAAAACCACCTAAAGAATAAAAATGTTCATTTATAAACAATCAACACCTTATACTGAGGCAAAGAGCACAGCTCTCATATTTGTCATAACTCTCCTTAAGATTCCACAAACACTAGAGCCTGCACATGGTGACACAATCTTTAATTCTAAGAGGAATAGGCAGGCAGACCTCTGTGAGTTTGAGGCCAGCCAGATCTAAGTAGCAAGGTCCAGGACAGCCAAGATCCTGTCACAAAACAAAACAAAATAAAACAAAACACTTCTAAAAGAAAACCTTTCTAACTAATCCAAAATATACATTTTTAGTGAATATTTATTTATTAACTGAAGGCTAACTACAACATAAAATAACTAAACAGTTTAGCCAATAAAATACAGTATCATTTGATCACATTTTCAGTATTTCAGTTTGCCTATTAACATCCCCAAATATGTCATTTATTTTCTTAAACATTGTCACTATTTGGCAGCAGAGTCTATTTACATAATAGTTTCATTTGCCATTTATTCCAACAACTTGAGAAGAATTATTTGCAACTAAGTCTAACAGAATTTTTACACATACTTTCAAGCTATAATACTGCTCAAATTTCCAAAACACATGCAATTAAGTATGTTTACATAATAACATATTTTTATAAAACCTGTATTTCTAAGCACTTTATAGGGTGTAAAAACAAGGTTTTGGGATGGGAGATGCTGCTGAGCGAGAGTCCTGTGTTCAATTGAATGCAAATGGGCTTGCTAGTCCAGACTTTCAGGAATGCTATTGTGTCATCACCAAATCGTAGATAGCTCAATTCATATAAACTGCAGCAGACTTAAGTATAAGCTCTTAGCAACCAAGAAATGGATATCACAAGCAACAATGACAAATCACACTCATATTATGCATGTGAGTCTGGTTTTAAGCAAAATTGATACGGAAAATCCAAACATACAAAACAAAGTAGTTACTTGCGTTATAAAATGATTTTCAGACTCATAGAGATTCTCAAGTTTTATATAAATGGCAGCTCCCTTAATGCACTTAAAATATGATTTGTTTTATAAAACTTCAATTTACATACTACTTTTTCCACAACCATTGTGAGGAGCAAAGTAGACCTATATACATAGTATTCCAATCTGTCTCACACATTTAAGTCTATTATCATTATATTTGTAAAAGGCATGTGAGTCAAAAGAATACCCTTTAAGCCACTAAAATAGATTGTAACTATCACCTTTAAATGTGAATATTCTGTGAAACTGAAATATATCAGTGGTATTTATATTTACAGTTTTGGTTTCAACTTTACAAAGTAGATGTAGATTGCACAAACATATAGCTACCATCAGGCCATAATTGGATTTCATTCTGCTGTTATTTATTTTATCAGGCAATAATTGGACTTAATTCTCCTGTTATTTTCCCCTTTAACTATGTAATTGCAAAGATGTGTTAATAACACTTACATTTTAATCAGTCTATTTATGATTTATCAATTCAATATTATACTCCAGAGAATTTAAAAACTCAACCTTCTGCATTGCTTACTGTCCTAACTTCATTCAGGTAAAACTCTCTTTTATTTTGTACTAAGCTCCTTGCCAACTTTAGGAGGTCCATGAGGAGAAGGGGTGAAGACTTGGAGTGAGACATTTAGAGATCTGTGGCCTCTCAGCACACAGCAGACCCAGGCACCAGGGAAGAGAGCACTCAACATATATTAAATGAATGAATAAATGAAGGAAGGAAGGAAGGAGGGAAGAAACAAATTGAGTAAGAGAACCACCTGGAAGGCTTTGTTCACACTAGCATTCAATCCATTATGTTTCTGGAATGTGCAGTATCATAAAGAATTTTCAAGGTTTGAGAAATGACAGAAACTCTGTTTGATTCAATATATGTGTGTGTGTGTGTGTGTGTGTGTGTGTGTGTGTGTGTGTGTGTATTTAAAATCTGTAAAATATTAAGCCCTTTATGACAGAATTATTTAGAAAAATTAAGTCACTTTAGAAGTCAGAAGACAAAGAGGATATTGAAGGGTTCTTTTTCTTACTCACCAAATGCCTGAAGAAAGAAGGCACACAAGTTGGCCCAAGTTCATGCTAAATACCCTTAGCAATGGTGTCAAGTTTGAAGAGTAATATTTTCTTTTTTAGAAATTTGTACAAATTTACCCACTGGTATATGCAGAAGCTATAAAAGTAATTAATTAAGCACTAGAATCGAGATTGCTGTTTGACATTTGTAAGGCCAGACATCTAGTTCTGTTATAGATAGGGTCCTAAGAATGCCATTATCTTGTCTCGAACCATTTTTGCTAAGCTCATACTCATTATGATCTGCTTGTAAAATAGTAAAGGGATAGGGGAAAAAAATCAACCTGAAGGAGTTAAAAATAAAAATTTTCAAGTAAAGTAGGTTTGAAAGTGCTTGGGCCTATAAAGAAAAGCAGAATTCAACCAGTGGGAATGCCAATAAATTAAACTTGAAGTGCTTATGCTTGCATTTGACAATAAAGATTAAAACACAACCTGTATAATTACGCTTTTAAATAAAACCAATTGGATCACACCTGAAAGTCTTGATTTTATAACTCAATATAAATAAAACGAATCTAGAAACAAAGTATTGAAGTAAATAGTAATTATTACACTAAAGATTTTATGGATTTGAGTTCTTCCAGGAGGTCTCTTTTTAAAAAAAATCATAAAATGACTGAGAAATAAAGTATAGTTCATTAAGACTAATGAACTAATTTTGTTATTTGCATGCATGTTTTACTTTCAGGAGAATAAGAACAAACACTAAAGTAGAATCATGTCATTAACAGATCAAGCCACAGTTAAAGTAAAAAAACTATTTTAATCTGATATATGCTGATTTGCCTTCATAATGACTTTCCCAAATATCTGCCTCTGTATTGTGTATTGATCATTATACCAAATAAAAGCGACTTTAAGAAAACTTTGAAAAGTCTTATATTTTATATATAAATATCACCCAAGGATGAGGTGGTTTCTAGGACCTATCTCTGTATCTGACTAATTTAATACTCTAGCTCATTTTATGTGAAATGTAAAATTTCTGTATACTAATATGTGTGTGATCACTTTGACCCACCATTTTCTATTGCGAACTAATAGATGTAAATGGCAATCACTGTAGATATTCAGAGATTTCAGATTGTTAAAACGTTTTTTCTTGAATGTCCTTTACTTTTATATATAGACATGATTGTCTTCTTTTATTTAAAAAGTCCATTTTGCACCATTAATTATTAATCAAGATGATTTCAATTTCAGTAATTTCTAACTGAAAGCCTGCAGCAGGAATTGTTAATAGTAGTAATGTACTATTAGTTATTTTAAAGCTTTAAAAGTAAGTTATCAGGATCCACTTCAATCTTCACATGATAATAAAGGATTATTATGTGCAGTAACCTATTTATGAAAAGGAAACAGTGTGCTTCTTTCAGACACCATCACTTGCTTTAATAAGGAACTGAAAAGCTGGACTACTTTATATGCAGATCACCATCCCAGTTGCATAAGGATTTACAATAGACAAAACAAAACTATTTTTGTTGTAAAGAAAGGCTGTTTGTTTAAATCATACAATAATGTTTGCATCTAAAAATTATTTACAGTCTAATAAGGCTTCCTAAATGTTAAAGTTGGTTAGTTAAAATAATTGACTGCTAAGACTAAAATGAAAGGCTTGCTCAAGCTAACAAGAAAATTTTCAAGTAAAGCATGTCCAAAGAAGGCAGAAGGAAAATAACACTTACTGCTCTGGTTTAGGTAACTGTTAATGGATTTGGAGATGCAAATAAGTACATGATTGGATAGCACCTCATTAACGCTTCAATTAAAGTCAAGAGGAAAATCTAGCTTTGTGAAAGTTGAAAAGGATTCTGTGTCTAATTTTTGATTCTCAAAGAAATAAAATGTAACGTATGTAATTTTATCTCTGCTGTCTTGAATTTGCAGAGAACTTATATGGGAAGTTTTCATCTTACCTTTGAAGTCTTCCTTCAAGGTATTTAATGGCTCTTGTGTCTTGGTTAAATGAGGTGTGTGGCGGCCTCTACTGGTATGTGTTTATAGAAAATGTTGCAATAGGCAGAAAAAATATTAATTTCAATTAAAAAGATAGAAATACATATTTTCATTTAAATATATAAAAATATCTAGTTTGATGCAGAAAAAAATACTGCTAGTTGTGTAATGTACTCTTAATTAGGAAAATAATCTAAAACATTGATCATGTTAGTGTAAAATAATGACTTACGGAAGGGCATTAATTGTTCAATTCACTCTGATATTGGGTTAAATATATTTTATTAATGAATTACTAATCCAGACAGAGGTGACTTATTACCTCTAGTCCATTGTTAAGTCCCCTTAATTGACTTAAATAAAATCACTTAATAACAAACCCAGAAGAAAAGAAATATTTAACATTTAAGTCTATAAATTCCTAAGCTAGAATGACAGGCTGGTTTCTATAACTCAAGCAAATTGTACGTTGACTTAATATAGCTGACATATAGATCTATTTTACATTGATTTCAATTTTAAAAATACAACACTTTAAAATACTTTCAATTTTCAAAGCTAAAAGCAACATTTAAGTAATGTCCTCAAGTGCAAAGGCACTTTAACACAAAATAGCGATGCCCAGGCCTATACTTGGTAACTGAAGATGGCAATACCATAGATCATTATTTACAGAAGAAGTTGTAGTCCCAAAAGACCTTTGGAGATCTTCTACAAAATATTCCCATTTGAAAACTTTGTCTACTATTCCTTCATTCACTATTTCTTTCCACTCCCACACTGGAAAAGAAAGAAAGAAAAAGAAAGAAAGAAGGAAGGAAGGAAGGAAGGAAGGAAAAAAGACAGAAAGAAAGAAACAAAGGAAGAAAGGAAGGAAGAAGGAAAACAAAAGCTAAACAAAGTACATGAAAATGCATTGTAGAAACATTCGTGTTCATTGATGGTTTCTAAGAAAAGAAGGGGGGATGGGGTGGGAGAGCAAGAAAGAAATAATTTAAAGGAAAGCTTGCAAGAGCAATATCATTGTTTCACCCCATCTCCCAAATGCTTTCAGTCTCCCATTAGCACTGAGGAAGGGAGGACACAACAAAAGCAAATGCAGTGCTTCCAACAGTTTGGAGCCGCATCATTTGATGCTATAGGGTTGTAAATGATTTCCTTTCACAGCTGACTGATTGCAGTTTGTTTTTCCAGAACTTCGAGGTAGTCTGGTTCTGATTGCGGCTTAGCTTGCAGTAAAGGGTGGTCTGGCTTTGACTGCCCCACAAAGCATTTTCTGGGAGTTCCATATAAAACGGTTTTATTGATTCTGTCTTGGTTTTGGCGTCGAGATTCATATGAAGGGACAAACTGCCGTTTGGGTAAGGTACAGAAGTTATAGTGGACTAGGCCTGTACTGGGAAGTTCCTTAACTCGCTCAGCAATATTCTGATACAGCAGCTCAGGCTCTCTTGGTGTGGCCTGTTTTTCTAGCAACTCAGTGGCACTTATTGTGTAAGCAAGTGTGGCTGGTTCTTCTTTTTTTTCCTCCAGGTTGCCATAGCTGAAGTCCTGCAAGTTTCGGTAATAGGCTACCGGATCTCCTTCCTTCTGCATGTAGATGGGGTTTTGGCACATCTGACCCACAGGTGGAGGAATGTAATTATAGACATGGCCATCAGCTTTATCATTAGTTTCGGTGTTGTAAGACCCGTATTGTAACTGGAAGGAACTTACATCTAAGTTGTTGGCACTCCTGGGGCCACTTGGCACCCCCTTTCGACGTTTCAGAACGAAGACGAACAGCCCCGCCCCAAAACAGACAGACAGGATGAAAACAACAAGCAATCCTAAAATTAAGACGGAAAGTGGAACTTCAGTGTGTAGTTCAGGATAAGAGCTAGGAGACACACTAAGTGACCTAGGTGTGTCTGTGTTGTGATTCATTGACAAAATAGTTCCATCTGACAAGTTAGGGTTATCTGGACAAATCGCCTCCCTTCCCAGGAATTTCAGTATCTCCCCTGCATGCTTAGCGGGAGACTCACAAGTCACCTCATTGATGATGACAGGAGAATTGGCATGTTCAGTCCAGTCCTTTAACCCCATGATGTCACAGGTGCAGTCCCATGGGTTCTCTTGCAGATCTATCTGGATAAAAGCAGGAAGCTGGTCCAGAACCCCTTTCACAGGCAGGTGAGAAAAATGATTGTTTCTCAGATTCAACCTGGTGAGGGCTGTGGCCCCAAATATGTTGTCAGGTAAGGACCGCAGCAGGTTGTTATTCAGAAACAGGAGCTGGAGGTTAATCAAAGCATCGAAGGTCAGTGGCTTAATTTCCTTAATGACATTATACTCTAAATAGAGATACTGCAAGCTCTGCAGTCCATCAAACATAGAAGGATACAGCACTTCAAGGTAATTGCCATTTAGATAAAGTCTTCGTAAACTGGTCAGGTTTGTAAAGGCACCTTCCTGGATGACGGCAATCCTGTTGTTTCCTAAATGCAACAAGTCCAGTGAACTGTATTCTAGGAGGTCGTTCTTATAGACTGTTTGCAGATAGTTCCCTGTTAGGTAGAGTTTCTTTGGACTAGTAGGTTTCGGCTGCAGGTCAGAGATGTTAGTGAACTTCCTTTCTTGGCAGTTAACATTTAGACCATTGTCTGAGCTCTGAGAAGTACAGACACAGCTGCTGGGACAGGTGAGGGCCACAGGGGACTTGGTCTGGTACACCATGATCGGGCCAAAGCTTTGTCGGTCTTTTGACACAGTCACTCGAGGCGTTGGACGATTTCTCATTTTGGGTGGCCTGCTGGCTTTTGGAGCCCTGGTTGGGTTGAGAGCAGGATTCACTGTAGGGGACAGCCTTTGGACGTGTGTGTCTGAATGACTACTCCTCTGACTAGAATCACCACTGGCACTTTTTCTGGGACAGAGGTCTTGTCTGGTCAGTTGGGTCACATCTTTCCCATGTAACCTGAAAGGAGTTTCACAGACGATCTCCCCCACAAAAACAGTAATGGTGTCCAGCCATGCCTTGAGAGGAAGTAAGTCGCAGGTGCAATTCCATGGGTTTTCTTCCAGCTGAATTTCCATGATTCCTCCAATATGTTCAAGGACACCAGCGAAAGGCATTACTTTCAACCTGTTTCCCCTCAGGTCTAAGTGAGTCAGCAAGACAAACCGAAACACATTGCTGGGCAGAGACAGCAAAAGGTTGTCATTCAAAATGAGCACTTTGAGCTTATTTAGTTTGCTGAATGCCCCTGCCTCAATGGTGCCTATGTAATTGTAGTCAGCTTGGAGGTACTCTAGACTCTCTAGGCCTAGAAAAGTGTCCTCTCGCAATACCTCCAGTTTGTTGTTATTGAGGTGCAGTCTCTTGAGAGTCTTCAGACCGTTAAAAGCCCCAGGCCGGATTTCCTGCAGCCCATTGTTACCTAGATGAAGAGTCACTGCGTTTGAGTAATTGACAAATTCGTTTGGATACAGTCTGGTCAAGAGGTTGCCATTGAGAAACAGCTGATAGATGCGATACTGGGGGGGTTGAAGCAAACTGACAGTTGTAAATCCTTTGTTTTCACAGTTAATGTTCAGTACATTTTCCTTCTCTTCGCACAAGCAGCGGATCTTGCAAATGTCTTTGGCAGTTTTGCGACTCTCGGTCTGTAAGATCCCGGCCACAGTTAACACACTGAGGACCCAAACGCCGCTCAGCATCTTTAGGCACCTTCAATATCAGCTCAGGTACCTACAGGCAAACCTTGAGTGAGGGGCAGCGGGAGAAAGCGGGATGCAGGGAAGAAAGAAACAAGGAAGCCCGATTAAAATGGCAAAGCTAGGAGGCAGGCCGGTGGGAGGGAGAGTGAGGGGGTGGGCAGCAAGGAAGAATGAAATCATTGCGTATTTCAATGCAGTTTCTTCTCTTTCTCTCTACCCACTACCCCCAGCCCACCCACACAACGCATCCTGAAACACACATGCTTGCACCTGATATCCTGGCGGGTCACAGCCAGCCACGGAGTCATTAGTAATCGAGTTGTCCTACTAAATCCGGCCCATCTCCTCCTCCCCTGGGGTATTTTGATGAAATCTCAGGCTGATTGCCCGTCTTGGGTTTGCAGTAGAAATTGCTTTACTTTTTTTTTTTAACTGCACAAAAAGGGAGTGGAAAAATTAAGAGTCAGGGGGCTGGCGGAGGGGACAGAACGAAAAGACAAGTCTGGGTTGGGGGTACTCACGCATCAGGAGAAGACAGGACTCCTCTCCTCTTCAGTCCACCAGTAGTTTAGCATCTTCGGGAAGAGAGGGAGAGCAAAGTAAAAGAAGATGCCTCTTGCAGTAGTGGGGGATGCTCTGCTTTTTGTTGCTTGATTTAATTTGATTGGGGGGTTGGGGTACGCAGAAATTAGAAATCCGGCTGGCAGCCAGACAGGACGGTGAAGACTGGAGTAGAAAGAAGCTGCGCTGCTGGAAACCAGGGGTGCGATTGCACAGGGAGGTCTTTTAGACTGGGTCACTGCGGGCGGTTGCCACAGCGGAGCCTGGGCGCGCGCTTTCAATCCAGTGGCGGTGGCAGCTGTGCGTCTAGCAGTTTGAATTTGAGAGGTTTTGCAAGCTCCTCGGGACAGGACTAGGGGTGACGTCACGGGGAATCGGAGTGTGGGCAGAGTATTCAGGGCGCTTGGTGGGGGAGGGTGGGGCAGACGTTTCCCTTCCCTGTGAGTGAAGGCTTTGCACAGCTCAATTCCCAGCTGCGTCAGTTGCTTCAGAATTACTCTATCTCCAGCCAGGCTAGCGGCAAGAGAAACTCCTTCTGAGTTTCTTGTTTCTTAAGCAAGCGGCCTTTTGGTGCTGCCTTCATTGAAACTCCACAAATTCAGACCAGTCCAAGTAATCTCCTTCACTTGACCTCTGTCACCTACACATGGCATAAGGACAGTAACTTGGCCATTAAGGCTGCTCTAATGCCAGACTACCAAGGAAGGATGCATACCCTCCCAGGAACTTATATGTGTGAATGTGTGTGGTGCTTCTTGCTAGAAGACTGACAACAGCTAGGCAGACAGCTAGCTGAGATGCTTTTGGTGCAGCGTCGGGTATTCTTGCACTAGTGTATCTGTGTGGGAGTGAGAAGAGTTCTCCAAGGGATCCAGGGGATCGATACTTTATATACAGAGCTGTTTCAGTACTTAGGGAATTACTTTCTTGGTGGTGACCAGCCAAACAGCTATTTGACTGGACTCTGGAAAGGCAGCTCAACTTTAATTCGTAGACTGAGCCAAATAAAAATAAAATGCTTCTCCCCCCTGAAGTTTATACTTAGCCAGATAATGAGGTTTAAACGTGTGCTTTTTGCCTGAAGGAAAGTGAAGTGGAGTGGGTGTCAGAAAAGCATTGCCAGGCTGAGTCTCAGCTAGGAGTGGGAGCCAACGGAAGAGTTATTGAGTCCTCTAGGTTGCAGGGGCAGGGACCACCCCTCCCCTCCCCCCAAAAAAAGCAGGGAAGAATGCAGGGCAAGAGAGCTGACTCCTGCTGAAGAAAAGGGTAAAAGGAATTATGAGCGGAGATGCAGAATACCAGGGTTCTTGACGTAATTCTGTGGCCATGCCTGTCATTACTTTTAGAATCTTACTGTTTCCATTTGCTAATGCTGATGAGAGTGTTGGTCCTCTGGGCCATGATGTTGCATTTGGTTTCAAATAACCTTTCTAGAGCGTTACTAATTGGCTAGGTGTTGGATTTTTGCCTGCATTATCTCTTTTCTCCTTAATATATTATTACTCCTTGAATCCAGGAGTCCCAACTGGGGAGCCCATTTGCATGTGTGAATAATGCCTACTGTTGCTTGGGGGAGCTATAGGCCACCTCTGATAGAAAAGAAGAGGGAAGTCGGGGAAAACACAGGGAAAGAAACCGAAGAAAGGGGCTGATTAAATGTGCCTATTCCACAAAACAATTCACCTTACATTCCCTGCCTCTTCAGATCTGTGACAGAATTTATGCAGGGTCCCATTGCCTAGCCAAAATGAAAGACAGGCAGTGCCACAGGCAAAATAAACCATTTACAGATGGAAAACCACCCATTTAGTACCTTTTCTCTCCCTATTAAGCAGAACTCTTAGGACTGTGTAGCTTATACAAGTTTCTTCCTCCCTAAGAAAGATTGGGGCAGTTTATAAAGTTCAGCACTAAGGCCACCTGTGGCACTGTGATCTCCTGCCCCATTCTGTCTGGCTTTTACTCTTCCCTCCTTCTCCTTTCAAGAAAAGTCTTTGACTATGATTCAGGATTGCCCTTTATTCTGTCATTTCTTTTTGGCCTTTAGCAAAATCTATTCACTTTGGAGCCTTAATTGTTCTTCTGTGGCCCATAGGGCAACCATGAGACTAACATAGAAGTCCTGGGATTGGGTCATGCAGTTGTGGATAGCCTCTCATTCTATTACAGGTACATTGTTACATGCTGGCAGAGTGATGCGTTGTGAGCAAAATTAGGTTCCTTTCATAAGAAAGGTGCACTTTTCTATGTAATTCTAAACATTAAAAATACATTGTTACTAGGGATATACTATTCAGTCTTTCACTTAACAAACATTTGCTAATTAGGTTGATTAGGTTGGTATGTGACAGCTAAAAAAAAAAAACACTAACAAACTAGAATTATTTTACAGATCAGGTCATTCCTCAGCCAGGTAACTTGCTGACTTGGTTAACTTCAAGAAACTAAAATTAGAAACAGAAACCAGGGATTCTGATTAACAGTGTGTTCTACAGAGTCCAGTACTGCTTAATATGAATTAGCAAATTATATACCTAAATTTAATGGGGCATTTTACACAAATGTGCTCATTTTTACTGCAAAAATAAATATAATTAGTATTACTTATCAAATACAGAAAAATCTTCAAGACAGATAATTTTGTGTAGCCTCTCTGGAGAACATGACTGTTTTGCTACAAAGGAAAGAAAAAGTGAAAAGAGAGAGAAAGAAGAGGAAAGGAAAATGGAGAGGAGAGGAGAGGCACAATAACGGATTTGAAGGTTTTCAAATTCTTACCACTAACACAATAAAGGAAATCTGGTGCTAATCTAACTGTTGTGAACCACACCAAGAACCCTGAAGTACCAGGTTTTCATTCCACAGTTCCATTTCTGCAAGAGTCAATTTACTCTGCCACTGTATTTTCTACCTGCATTTGAGCATTTACAGCCACTTTCAGAAACATGATTGCTATTGGAAGCAAATGAGCCTCAAGCCCAAGAAACACTTTTAAGTAAGTTTTATCTGGCCCAGTGTATCTCTGAGAACTGCTAAGAAGAGTGGGTTTTTAAGGAGCTGGCTTTAAAGGGTCAGGTTGAACTGGGAACCTCAGAATAGCAGGAACAGATGCTTAAATAAGCAAAATGTTTGTTCTTCTCCTTAAAGAAAGGATAATTGACATGCATACTCCATTGCCTCACCCTCTTTTGTCAGTAACCAGCTAGAGCTGGGCTCAGGTTATCCAAGCTTTTTCCACAGGTCATGGAGGGGGCCAGGCTGCAACTCAGAGTCCATTTTCATCTCTGAAATCCTTATGGCCATAGCCAGGTGAGAAGTCCAGAAGGCCTGCAACCTTCTTCTTTAGCCTCCTGGCTGCTTGCCCCAAGCTAATCTCTCTTCTGAGGAGACCCAGGCTCTAAGGGATTTTCCCTTTGCAAGGATAAGGACGACACACCAGCCCTAGAGTAGCCCTACCTTTCCTACACCCTAGCAGCTAACATCTTTATGCCAGGGGGTGACCTCGTAGTCGAGAAGGCCACTCACTCTGCCCTTGCCATCGGCATCGGGCACTGTGAATGAAAGGAGCATTTCACCAGCAGATCTTGCATGGGTCATCCCAGGCAGCAACGGTGGTCGCCTAGCTATGGGACTCTTGGATCCCTACCACACCCGCGGAAGGTCAGGGAGCGGAAAAAAAAGAGGGTACTGAGGGGACAGGGCTATTAACAAGGGCTGACCATGGTGAGTAGAACCTAGCCTCCCCCTGCTCACACCGACTTTGGCCAAAGGAAGCTGGCTCTAGGATAGCAATGCCAAGGCATTCCCCAGTGTTCTGAACTTACCGAGAGAGAGCGCACCGCCTCGATCTTTCCGCCTGAGCCTCCGGCAGCATCGGCAGCATAGGCGACTCTGAGAGGCTCCGAAGCCTGCACCGCCTGGGTACCAGCCGGGCGGGCGGCCGCTCAGTGGCACAGCAGCGAGAAGCGCAGGCGGTGCCCCCCGCCCCCACCCCAGGGCAGGCAGATCCTTGCAGGAGCAGCTCGCCACCCAGCAGCGCTACTGGCAGAAGGAGGAAGGGAAGGAGAGGGGGAAAAAAGAGAAAGGGAAGGAAGGATGGCTGCCCCTCTTCTGCACTTATCAATCACCCTGCAGATCAAAAGTCCCTGCTGTGCACTCCGGAGGGGGATGTACCAGCCCACAAAGGAGCCGCTGCTCCAGTTCTCTGACAAGCGCTGCAGAGCACTGCTCTTGTCTGTTGGCCCCTCTTTACTGGAACTCTGCCCAGCTCTTGTTTGCCGCCCCTCAGACTAGATCAAGTGAAATAAGGATGTCATTTGCTTTATATCATATCTGAGGCAACCTAAAGACCCCTGGGCGGAAGTTATGGACACGTGGGAAAAAAATAAAACAATCAGTGATCAGAGTTGGACACCTTCTTGTAATGCTGCTGCCTCCCTTAACTAGTATGCACCCAATCCCTGGAGTTCAAAGTGCAAGTATTTAAGGACCTCCTCCCAGGATGGTAAACAAAGTATTTTTATATTATATAGTGCTCAGGGAGAGTCGTGCAAGCAAACATTTGTACAAAAGGCAAGACTTAGCAGTGTTCTAGACACTGCCTTTACAGTGAGTATTTGTGTGTTTAAGGGGGTTGCCAGAGCCCTCTTTCTTGCCCTCTGCTTTTTTCCCCCTCTCTCATTTCTTCTTCCTCTTTATTAGTAGTCTTGACTGATTCATTTAAAGGAAGACACTCATTCAAAGAGTCGGTGTCGTTCAAGAAGGTGGTGAGGATTTTGCAAAGAGCATTGCAGTTCTCCTGAAGACCTAGCTCCCTTGCAGCTGCTTCCCAACTCTCCAAGAACATTTTGGATAAAATTGCAACTGGTTCAGTTAAACAAGGAATAGGGAGTTAATTTTCTGGTGCCAAGACAGTGGCCACCTCGTCTTAAATGAGATGGTCCCTCACGGAAGTCCCCATAGCTTCTTGGCCTTTTTCCTACAATCTCCCAGAGTCTGTGAAATCCCACTTACTCAGAAAACTGGAGAGTTGGTAGGAAACAGCCAGAAAAAGAAAGAAAGAAACAAAAGAAAGAAAAAAGAAAAAGAAAAAATTATGCCAAGGGAGAGATGCCAAATTAGAGCAAAAACTAGCTAGGAAGCTAAGGACTCTATATTCGGGTTTATCTGCTTTTAGGGTTATTGCCCATACGTTTAAGCTAGGTTCACACAGCACCGACTTCCTCCTCCTTCCTCTTGAGAATCTTTTGTGCTCCTTCCTTTTTTCTTTGGCTTTCTTTTTCTAATGGTTGCTTAAGGAGACTGTATTGAGCTTTTAAAAAAGAATACTACTGATAATCTTATATTATTAACAGGTGAAGTATACTTTAGTAATAGCTCAATTAACTGCCTAAATTTATCTCTTGGATGAAAGGATCATTAATGTTCCTCTTACATCATTATTAATAAAGGTTATTTTTAATTTTCTACCATTCTGATAAGTAATATCAGAGTAACATATTTTTGAACAAAGCATGTGGACAGGCTGTTTTCAACTACATAGAAACATTCCTCTTTTAAGTAACATGCTTGTTTATGAAAAAGCATTCAACGTGTTGCTTTCTAAACATTTTAGTGGCAGTAGATGCACATATATTATTATTGAGGGCAGTTAGCTAATTTGTTACTTCTCTGTGGTTCCCTCATTTCTGTGTCATCTTCTTGCAGTTATTTAATGAGTGCTATAAACAACTACAAAGCATTAAACTAAGAGATCATTCAGATGTAAAAATAATGAGACAGTCTGCTGGAGGAAGTGGACTATTCTGAGAAGGGTGGTGTGTCTCTAGCCAAAGGGAACACACACACACACACACACACACACACACACACACACACACACACACACACTAGTCCACACATTTAGCAAAGTACATAATACTAGCAATAAAAAGAAAGTGATATTTCTTTGGATCTAGTGGGCCTAGGTAATGGATGGAAAGCATCTCTTTTAATTAGTGTTGTAAGCAAGTCTCACATGCTTACCAGTCTTCAGAAGGCGTTTAGCAACCTGCCTTTCCACATGGGAGGACAGTGAGAGTAAGATACAATTAAAATGAACACACTATGCTTTTGGTCAGCAGAAATTTTTCAGGTACGTGAGGAGAGTTTTGAAATGTATTTTGAATTTTCACATACACACTAAATGATGAGCAATATCAAGTTTTGTGAGAGCTGTTGTACAGATAATTACAGTCGAAGAGAGCTTGAAGCATGTGAAAAATTAACTGTGCCAATTTATTTGAAAGCTACATTATACTGACTTTTCTAAAGGTTTCTGTTTTAGGGGAAATTTTCCAAGTAAAATGGAATACAAAAGATACATGGATTTTCATGTGTTTTTATTAGTACAAGTCACATTCTCCTGCTATATAGCAGGAATGTGATGTATTGTGATGTTGTGTGCTTTTTGTCTATTGTATGGTTTGTTTTATTAAAAGATTAGAGATCCTTGACTGTAGTTCAAGTAATACAATTGATAAAATAAAAATTTGCTTATATTTTTATAAATTTAATCTCAATCTTATTATAACTTCTTATATCATGTTTGGTGGATATTCCTGGGAGTCCTTTACTTTTATTTAAAGGAAAATGAAAAAGTAGTGGATCTGAGAGAATGGAGGTGGGGGAAGGGACTGAGAGGAGGGACTGAGAGGAGGGGAAACTACAGTCAGAATGTGATGTATAAGAGAAGAATGAAAATAAATTAAAAATTAAAATCAGAAATTTCATCTATGATGGAAAAACATGTTTCTGTAAGATATACAAATACTATCAAGTTCCTATGTAGTACATAATTCATCTGAGAATCTTATTTCTCTACATTTTACCCTAGAATTAGGAAGCGTCAGATAAACAGACAGAATGGAAGAAGAGTAAGTAAATTCTAAGACTGCTGCCTTTTCAGATAAAACTGTTTCTTTGAAGGAAACATTTTTGAGGTATATTGCTTAAATATAGTAGTTTATTTTTATTATAAATTATTTACATTACATTTCTATTGTAATCCCCACGCTCTTATCTTCCTGTTCTCACTCTCATTTATGAAAGAACCCCAAAGGACAGACAAATTACTAAATAAATGAACTTGACATAAAGAGGACATGCCCTTAATACCAGTGATTACAGTTTAAAGTTTATTTTAGTCTTTGGTTTCTGATGTTATTGAAAGTATAGACATTTTAAAAATTCAGTTCAATTATTCTAATTATTTTGGCATGGGTTTTTATCTTCTTTTGAATAGTGTGCCAGCACCCAGAGCAGTTTCTCTTTTAATTAAACGCATGTCTAAGTACTTTAACCCAAAGATCTGGGCTCATATCCCATTACTTCTTCATCATGGGTCCGTGGGAAGTCCTTCACCTCTTTCAGTTTCCCCATGTGTAAAATTACTGATACTATACACATGACATCGGAACAGGATGCATACAATACTCTTAAACATTTCCATGTGGTACACAAAAATGCAGGGAAACCTTGAAACTAAGACTTCATTTTTTAATTAATTAATTTATTCACTTTACATCAAGATCATGGCCCCCTCCTTCCTCTCCTCCCTTCCTTCCTCTTCCCCTATTTCCTCTCCCATGTTCTGAAGAGTAGGGAAGCCCCACCCACATCAAGTCACATCAGGACTAAGAGCATCCTCTTCCCCTGTGGCCTGGGAAAGCAGCCCCACCAGTTGGAATTGATCGAAAGGCAGGCCACAGAGTCTATGTCAAAGCCAGTTTCTGCTCCCCCTACTAGGGGACACATAGAAAGCTTGAGCTGCCCATCGGTTATATCTGTGTAGGGGGTCTTTGCATAGTTCTGAAACAAAGACTTCTTTAACTCATTTCTTAAAGTAAAATATAACAATTTTAACATAATCTAATGATTTCAGCAATAAAGGAAAACTTTTAATTTTTCTTAATACAGAATTAGAAAAACTTGTGATTCCTGTTACTGCTGACTATTCAAACAAAAACTTCATCTTATTTTCCACTCCCACCCCCCAAATATCTATATGTGTGTGATGGTATATGTTGTGAAATTAACAGGATCTAGAATTACCTAGGAGAAAAATCCTTGGCTGTGTCCGTAATGGAATTTCTAGATGAGGTTATTTAAGATGGCGAGACCCACTCTAAAACCCTCATTCTGAGGGATAGAATCCTAGAGTGAAAAATAAAAAAAGAGGTGAGTGTCAGTCGTCATACTTGTCTGCTTCTTCAGTGTAGATGATGTGACCAGTTGCCTCCTGCTTGCATGAATTCCCTTGCAGTGATAGACTGTATCCCTTGAAACTATACGTCAAAACAAGCTCTCTCTCCTTGAAATTGTTTTTGTCATGTCTTTTATCACCATACTGAGAAAGGTAAATAATGAGATATGTATATACTGGAGTTGTTCATCCTCATCATGACTGACATTACTACTTAATGACACAGTGAGAGCCAGATCTTAGACTGCCTGATAGTATTTTGTTCCATACTACACTCTTCAATATTTTGTGCTCTAAGATCCAACAGTGGAGGAAGGCTGCACAAATTTGTGCTGCTCCTCTGGAAGAAATGGGTTGCATACCATGACCCTGGGTAGTCAGGGACAGAAACAAGAATTTTACAGCCATAAATATTCTATACAATATTTGTTGCCTATGGCCTATCGAGTTGATTTTAGAGGTGACTAATAGCTTCTATCTCATAGTTTGAAAACACCAACTCACTAGATTGGACAAGAAAGAAAGGAAAATTGAACAGAAAAGGGAAAAATTGGCAACAGAGGCAGAGGGGAGAAAATAAATACATGTGATACAAAATGACAGAAGAATTATAGTGCTTGGCCAGTTATATCAAGTGCCATCTACAAATGGCTCCTATTCTCTGAGGATTCTAGATCGTCCGTATTGTTGGATAAGTCCAGTGATTTATCAACAAGAACAGTGTTTAAGCTGACTGAGCTTGGAAGTCAATATGTATGGCAAAAGCCACAGATTGTACAGATAAGACGTAGGACAACAGTAAGGATATATTTCATTTATCTTAACACAGTCTAGTTTATTAATCTCACTGCAACTGGACATTTTATTTTGACCTGGAGTTACAACCTAATATGTTTAGAAGCTAACCAAATTTATTAGGATTGATGTTGCACTTTATTGGAATGCTATAATGATATTGAGTCTCTGTGCTCTTATCTTGATTTTGTTTACATATTTATATTTAGCTAGTATAAATACATGGTAAAGTATGTGCTATGATGGAGAGTTTGATTCTGACTTTGCTGAAAGATTCTAAAATATCTGCCTGCTAGGTGTCCAGTTTTAAAGAAGTTAAGCCAGAAGAGCAGCTACTAAAGAGTTATATTAACTGTTTCTGATTTTTAAAAATATCTTCATTTGTTAAGAGGACAAGTCTAATATTAGAAATGGTAGCTATGCCATACTACAGATATACCCTAAAATTGCAATTTTCACAAAACAAAGTATATTTTAAAAATTGTGAATATGACAGTGAGGTAAGAGCTAGAATGAAAATAAAATCATTTCCAAATAAGAATTAGATGCAATATTCAATGATCACTTTATTTTTACCTTGAATCCTGATGAATTATTATTTAGATGTGACATTAGTTCACCTTTTCCTTTTGTTATGTCTCTAGCAGCCCCTAAATAATACTATAATAACATGTAACATATAGCTCTAGTCATCTGATTATTGTTATTGCTCTTGAGGTCACCCTCCCTAAGTCAGTAACAAAGGCCCTAAAGTATATTCTATAACTGTTGCACATGTCTATAGACTTAACTTTTGATATCTTAAATATATCTGTTGTGAGAAAACTATGCAATTTATCTAAAAAGCATCATTTTGGTTGAACCCAGGAAACCATGAAAATACTGGAGACACAGATGTCACCACATTGTTGCTCCACTTTTTCAGCCAATAGTATTAGTGGTTATTTTTTATTATTTATGTATACATTTATATTATTGCACATAAATAAAATAAACTACCTACAGCAAGAAGAACCATGAACCAATCAGGAATAACATAAATGTTACATTCACAGTGTTTTGGCTATTTGTATTTAGCAACTTTGAAGAAAACATCTTCCCTATCTTGGTGAGTCTAAAATTCTGAATGTAAGTCAATATCTATCATATCTCATCTCTATCAACTTAAATCATGTATCTAGACCTAAAAATATCTTAACTCTTAAACAGATAAGTTTAATCGTAAAAATAAACTATCTGGTCTTCAACCCTATCAGAGACTTGAGAAGGAATAAAATGGATTACCTGAGTATACTGGGAGTGCAGGTTTGGGGCCAGAAGGCTGAAGATGATGCTCCAACGTTGTAAAGAGTTTTGGATGACTATTCAAGTAGCAAACTGTCTCTGTTATCTTCTCATTGATACTATTTTTGAAAATATCCTTTTGGGGGTTTTTGTTTATTTTCAGATTATAATTAATTACAATATTTCTTCATTCCCATTCCTCCCTCCAAGATATCTCATATATTACTCCCTGCTCTCCTTCAAATTCATAGCCCTCTTTCTTCATCAATTATTATTGCATACATATATTTTTCCCAAATATAGCCTGTTGAGTACATATAATGTAACTTGTATGTATGTTTTGGTGAAAGCTGTTTGGCACTGGAAAACTAGCTGCTGTGATTTTTCTTAGGGAAGGCCATCTATCTTGCCCCCAGCTTTCTGCAGTTGCCTAGTATTTTATGTAAGGTTGAGGGCCTTGTTTAGCTTACATTTGGGCAGTCATGTTGTGACTTTATAGATATAGCTTCTGATGTTACTAGGAGACACAGTCTCATAACAAACTCCTTGATCCTCTGGCTCTTACAGTCTTTCTGCCCTCTCTTCTGCAATGTTCTCTGAGCCTTAATTGTGGGAATATTTTATAGATGTGTCCATTGGGACTTGGCTCTACAACTCTGCATTTTGATTGATTGTGGTTTTCTGTAGTAGTCTCTGTCTATTGTAAAGAGAAGTTTCCTGGATGAGGGGGTTAAAGACTATATTTATATATCCCCACAAGAACAAATGTTTATAGATGGCCATTAGGGATTATGATGGTTTAGTAAATTAGTGGTTGCAGATTAAGCTCCAATAACCATGTTTTCACTAGGTTAGCCAATACTGGGCATGGTATCCTTCTTGTTGAACTGGTCTTAAGTCCAATTAGAGAATTGTTGGTTATTGCCAAGATATACACACCACTAGGGCACCATTAGGGTTATTGTAGTTCATAGGCATCCTAGCTGGATAGGACTGTTAAATGTTTCCCTTATGTTGCAGTTATTTTGCCAGAATGGCTTAATCATGTTTATTATTAGGTCTATAATTATTATTACAGCAGTATTTTTTAACCTGCTAGCAATCAATCAAGACACAGGCACCTGTTATATTTTAAAATAGCCTTAGTTAACCTGAGGCAGAGCAGATATTAATTCCCTAAACTACTACCCATGGTGGGGGAAGTATAGAATACCTGTCCCAATCCCATGCCATCTGCTTCTAATAATTTTTATCAAGATACCTCCCATCCATAATCCCAAATACTTGCTAATTATCATCATCTGGGCTGTCGCCATCCATTCCGGCCATGTGCCTCTCCTCCCCCAAAACCTATGGCCCAGCCTTCTTCTCCTCCCTTCTCCTCAGGTCTCTCTTCCTCCCCAGATTCTCTCTGTTTCTCCAAGCCCTGGAACCTTAGCCACGGCTATCCCATTGTCTTGCCCAAGTGTGATGGCCTTTTATTGGCCAAAAAGGTTAGGCTCTTAGACAAGGTACAAGTGGGGCACAGAGACAGCAAGCAGTAATTAACATCAAAATACTCCAGACCAACCTTCAATACCCTTCTTTGGAAGCTTGCATGGTACCATCTAGTACCATAAAAGCTAGTCCTCAAGAACGGGGGAATCAGATCAATTCCAGATTAAGAGGTCTCTGGGCCCTGTTTCTGAAGTTCATAGTGTCTTTAGCAGTAAGGACTTGGAGGTAATCAAGAGCAACAGCAGTAGACTATATGTTTTGGGAATCTCCTGGACAGTTCTTACAAACAACTCAAAAGAGGAATTTTTATTTCTGATATTGGGATTTTGATTAGGTGGTCTTTGGTGCTTGGAGGGAGAACTATCAGCCTAAGAAAGAAAAGTTCAAGCCAAGCGATGGTGGCACACGCCTTTAATGCCAGCCCTTGGTAGGCAGAGGCAAGCAGATGTCTGTGAATTTAAGGCCAGTGTGATCTACAAAGCCAGTCCAGGACAGTCAAGGCTACACAGAGAAATATTTGTAAATAATTAATAATATGATTAATAATTAATTAATAATATAATTCCTTGTGGCCTTTTCAGTATTCTATATTGTTATTTTATCTACCTCTTCTCTTCTCCTATATTTAACCTTCACCCCCCCTTCCCTAAGGAGCTCCCTTATTTCCCCTATTAGGTCACTTCTATCCTGCTATTCCTCTCCAGTGCCCCCTATCCTGGCAATGGTCTCATTTTATTTTTCTAGATTATGTAGTTTCTATACACTATATATTCCATCTGGAGACTTGGAGCTAGGATCTTCCAATAAGAGAGAATATGGGGCTCTTGACTTTCTTGATCTGAGTTACCTCAATCAAAATGAACTATAAATTTCCATGGTAGGACTGCTTTGAAATAGATCCAAAAGATTTTGTTGTGTTGTGTTTTCATTTACATTTAACTTTTTGGAAGCTTGTTTTTCTTAATTTCTTTTTTGACTTTTAAGTAATTAGGTATTTCATTTCCATGTCTTTGAATATTTGCTAGAGTTTTGTTTTTGTTTTTGTTTTTTGTTTTGTTTTTTTTTTTTGTCTGTCAAACTTAGGTTTTATTGCATTGTGGTCAGATTCATCAGACAGGATTTGAGGAGTGATTTAAAACTTCTTGAATTTGTGAGAATTATTTTGTGCTGTCTATTTCAGAGAAGCTCCCATGTGTCACCAAACAGACTATGTATTCTTTGGTGATTGGATAGAATATTCTGTAGATATCTGCTAAGTCCCTTTAATGTATGATGTCAATTAGTATTGATGTTTCTGTTTTGTCCAGACAGGCTGTCTACTGGAGAAAGTGTGGTGTTGAAGTCACCAAATATTAATGGATAGGTGTTCATATGTGTCTTTAATTCCAGTAATAGACCTCTTTGTGAAATTGGGTGTCCCTGAATTTGGTCCATACATGTTTAGGCTTCTAAAGTCTTTGTGATTACTTGTTTCCCGGATTAGAATGTCCTCCTTTATCTCTTCTGATTCATTTTAAAGTCTATTTTATCAAATATTAGGATATTGATATCTGCTTGTTTCCTTGTCCTATTTAATTGGAATAAATTTATTAATATTGGCTGTCTTTAAAACTAGGACATATTGCTGGTAGGTTTTTTTCTTAACCCATTCAGTCAGTCTGTAGTTTTTGCTTGAAGACTTGAGGCCATTGTTATTTAAAGCTATTATCAAAAACTTGTCTGTTAGATGTGGTCATCCATCATGTTGTTGATTTTGGGTTTTGTTGGTGGTGTTCTCAGTAGTATTTTATGTTTTAATAATTATGTTTTCATATTTTTATCCACCGTCTGTCTGCTATGCTCATTTGTCACTTCAGCCCCAAATAACATATCTTGTATTTTTCTTAGGTTTGGTTTGTGTATATCATAACAGGTTTTTTTCCTCCTTCAATTATGTCAGGTTTTCTGGATACATTATTTTAAGCTGGCTGTCAGTCTTTTAGGACTTGGGATCCATTGCTCCAGACACTTCTTGCTTTCACAGTTTCCACTGAGAAATCAGCTCTTAATCTGATGGGTTTTTCCATGGGAAATTTTCTTTCCTGGTCTTATCTATTTGGTGTTTTGTATGATGTGTGTGTGTGTGTGTGTGTGTGTGTGTGTGTGTGTGTGTGTGTGTGTGTGTATGTGTGTCTTTAGTTTGGGAAAGTTTTCTTCTATAATTTTGCTGAATATCTATCTGTTCAATGCTGTTGACTTGTTGACTTAGGATTCTTCTCTCTCATCTATGCCTATGTTTAGTGTTTTTATGGTGTCCCACATTTTTTGTGTGTTTCTTTCCTCCATCCTCCCTCTCTCTTTCTGAATGTGTGTGTGTGTGTGTGTGTGTGTGTGTGTGTGAGAGAGAGAGAGAGAGAGAGAGAGAGAGAGAGAGAGAGAGAGAGAGTGAGAGAGAGAGCACATGTGCATTTAATTGTCTTTATGTTCCTTTTTTATTTGGTCCAGATTCTCCATTTCATTTTTGAGTCATGATATTCTATATTTTGCTTGATTTATTCTTCTGCTAATGTGTCCTTTGTATTTTATAATTGACCTATTGAGTTTTTCAATGTCATCTTTATTTTACCCTGAGGCATTTTCAATGTCTCTATTTCTTTGAAAGTATTTTTCAAGTCTTTGATTATCTTTGTCATCTCCTTATGTTTCTATTAACATGCATGCCACTTAGGCATTTATTCTCCTTTAAGCTTTTTCTCCTTGATTTTATCAAGCTGTTCTGTGTCTCTTCTTTAAACTCTTTGAATTCTTTGAGGAGGTTTGTGATTGTTATTTTAATTTCTGTGTCCTAGAGTTAATCAATTCTCATTGACAACCATTTCTAAAGGACTTATAGATTTCCCAAAGAAGATACTGACTTCTTTCGTATTGTTGGTATTTGTGTGATGAGATCTGAGCATGTGAAGGTCCCATGTTATTTCTGAGCTTGTGATGGATAATGCAGGCTGGAGGAGAAGAAAAGGTATGTGATCAGTTGGGTTTAGAACTTAAAAATGGCTTAGGTGGGATAGAGTCAGTCTGGATTGGTTTACAAAATGTGTCTCCTGTTCCAAGCTGGGAGTATGAGGGTAGGTAGGTCTGAGTGCAAAAGTTGGATATGTTGTGGAAGAATACTGTGTTATGGCAGATAGGTAGGAAGGATACTACCCTAAGCCTAGAGCCTCTAAGCTGTGGAGTCAGGGTAGGCCAGACTGGGCTGGTACATTGGCTCAGAAACCATGCTAAATCTGATATATTGTGGAAAAGACATGGATAAAGAAGTCAGAGCCACTCACAGGCTAGACCCTGAGGAGGATGTGAGAAGCCAGGCATGGTGTGAGGTGATATAGGCTGTTGCATAAAAATAAGCTGTGGTGATGCTCCAATGTTATAGAGAGTGTTGGGTGACTGTTCAGGGAGTAAACTGTCTCAGTCATTTTTTTTTTTCATTTTGGAAGCTGGTAACCTGTACTTCGGGTTCACTTAACTACTTAAGTTTTATCTCTTCTCAAGTCTCTGATGGGTTTGAAGACCAGAGAGTTTAGTCTTACAATTAAGTTTAGTAGGTTAGGGGTTAAGAGAGTTTTAGATCAAGATAGATGTTTTAAGTTAATAGAGATGAGATATGATAGATATTAATTGCCATTCAGAAATTTAGAACCAACAAGATAGGAAAGATGTTTACTTCAAGGTTGCAAAATACAAATAGTCAAATCACTATGAATGTAACAGTTATATGATTCCCGATTATCTTGTGGTTTTTCATGCTATATGCAGTTTATTTTACCCATGTGTAGTAATATAAATGTATATGTTAAAAAGAAATATAATTTAAAAATTAAAAAAAATAAGCTGTTGTTGGTACTTTAGTGAAATTTCCCAAGATTGTTAAGGTCTGATATTTTGAAGGGGTACTATATTCAATGTACCTTATTTCTTTGTATATATCTCCAGTATTTGTATCCCTTGGGTCTTCACTATGCAAATATTTTGGCTCCACTACAGAATTAAATTAAATCTCCTGGGATAGAATTTGGGAATGATATTTTGTATGACTGTCAACAGAATGGGATGTAACATATAAAATCATTTCTGGTCAAGCATCTTCATATATATTTTTTTTAATTTTTTTTACACATATATTTATATTAAGCATCTTCAGTTTAGAGGAGAAACCAAGGCCCAAATAGGTAAAGTGACATCACACAGAGGAGGCCCACAGTTGATCTCCCATCTCATAAGTTTCTATTATTTAGTTGTTTATTTATTTTTGGATGTTTTGGTACTTTAATTTTAAAAACATATATATATATATATTGTTGTTGATAATCATCATTAGATTTTATCACAATGCAATGCACTTTGCTTATGAAGCTATGAAAAGTGCCTTGTTGATTAGCCTCATAAACTAATAGCATTTTAATTTCAGTTTTTTATTAAATGTTTGTTGCTATTTGTGTTTCTGGATAAACCATGAAAATCTGAAAGAAATACTTATGAAATTGAAAAGAGTGAGTATAGATCTCACTATTGAGTTTGAGTTTGGAAATATTCATCTTGTTATTGGCCCATAGCTGCTGTTAAATGGAGTCTGAAGCAGCTTATTTTTCCTGTGATCATTTATAAGATGTACTAAATCATTTTGAGGACAGTGCAGGGAGAGCAAGAGCCATAACAGTTAAAAAAATTTTTTTTGTTCAGTTTGCTTTCTCTCTCTGTACACATTTTTGAGTAAAGTTATATAAACTCTTCAGACTAGGCTTCAAATGTGTAGGAACTGAGAACACAATCAGGAAGCTTTCTTGCAAGACCTGTGTCAACTTCAAGAAAATTTCTGCTAGAATCTTTTGAAGATAAAATAGAACACCTAATTAACATTTAGAAGAGGAAGATAGATATCCATTTCAAATAAGCTGACCTGGATTTCAGTAGCAGAATCTCTTTTGGTTGCAACTCATTGTAATTGCTAATAGGTACTGTGTGTACACACCCAAGGCAGAGGGGGACTTAAGCCCTCAGACTTACCAAGGTGAATAAACTTAAAATTAAACAAGACAAAGATATATTTGGTTTGCCAAGTATGATCTATTACTCAGAAATCTTGAAAGTACTAGTTACACTTTCTACCCATCTATATTACTCTAATTATCTGGAGAGTAATCAAGTGACTTCATTTGCATGCAGTATAAGGAGTAGCAAGAGTATAGACATTGGAGTTGAACACACCTACCTCATTGAACTGTCTAAATTTTTTAAAAAAGCCAGTGTGAATTTCTAGATTCTGAGTTTGGGTTGCCTCTTTTGTAAAGAATGGAACATTATACTGACCTAGTGAAGACTGTCTTGAGAAACAAAGAAAACAGGCATTAAAGAGTTTCATCGAACCCCTTCTCTGATCTAACCAATGGACAGGACATTCTCCACAGTTATGTGGAGAGCGGGGAGTGACTTTGCAATGAACTCTGGTGCCCCATATTTGACCACCTCCCCTTAATTGGGAAGCCTGGTGGCACTCAGAGAAAGAATAAGGAGGATACCGAGATGAGACTTGATAGCCTATGACTATATAGTGGGGGAGGAGGTCCCCATCGGTCTTAGACCTAGGGGAGGGGAATAGGGTGAAAGCAGGAGGGAGGGAGGGAGGAACAGGAGGATACAAGTGATGGAATAACAAGTGAGTTGTAATATAAGTAAATTAATAAAAAAAAGTGTCATGCTATACACAGATGCATTTTAGAAGTTAAAGAAGGGTACATAATCTCCTCTCAGTGCTTGTTGCATGATCCATAGAGTAAAGAGTAGCCTGGTGGCACTCAGAGAAAGGAAAGCAGGCTACCAAGAAGAGACTTGATACCCTATGATCATATACAGGGGGAGGAGGTCCCCCTTAGTCACAGTCATAGGGGAGGGGAGTAAGGGGAAAGCAGGAGGGAGGGAGGAATGGGAGGATACAAGGGATGGGATAACCATTGAGATGTAACAAGAATAAATTAATAAAATATATTTTAAAAAAAGAAAAAAAGAGTAGTATCATCTTTTGGAACTAGGAGAGAGTCTCTCTCTTTTCCCAAGCCCTTCCAAGAGAGATAGGCAGAGAAAAGAATCAGAACACACTTACTTCAGTCCCTTTTGTGCCTAGGACTTGGTAAATGAATATAGTTCAGAAGTCTTCACTTGGCAGATCCAGTTCTGGGTATCTACCAAACAAGGTTACTGAAGTCAGTGTTAACTAACAGTAATAATTTGGCATTTTGATCATCAGCTATTTGCTACTTCTTAAATCAGCTATTTGCTTCGCATATTAAAACATTGAGAGTTTCCACACATAAATCTCCAACAGGAGAAAAGCAGGAAGTTACACCTCCTGGAAATTAGGCATTTTTCCCTACACCCTTCTGCTTTCTGTAATGATTTTATCTATTCAGTACACAAGATGACTATAACTTAATAAACTCTTTATAGAACTTCACTGTGTACCTTTTAAACTATTTATTACTTGGAAGATTAATGTAAAACATTGATGTGTATATATAAAAATTTATAATTTGTATATTTTTGTTTGGTTTTGGTTTTGGTGTTTTGATACAAAGTTTCTCTGTGTGGTCATGGCTGTTCTGGGCTCACTATGTAGACCAGGCTGGCCTGGAACTCACAGATATCAGCATGCCTCTGCCTCCCTGAGTGCTGAAATTATAGGCCTGTGCCACTGTGTCCAGTGAAAATTAGTTTCTTTTATTTGTTTAAGTAGTATAATCTGGCTCATAGTTTTTCAAAGTTGAAATCCTCATTACAATGTATAAAAGAAAGAATGAAAGAATGAAAGAAAAGAAATGTTAGGTATCCCTCTTTAGGGTTTCTCTGAGTATATGTGTGTGAATGAAATGATCATTTTTATACAGTATTACATGAACATACTCACTGGTAGAAGACGAATATATAGGCTTATACTTAAACTTAGATTTCAGCTATATTAATGATAATTTGCAAAGAAATGAGACACCATATATAAGTGATATTTCTCTGAATCATAAAATCACTGCTAAGAGTAATGACAAAATTCTTGGTGAATGTGCATTAGAATAACACTAATATCAAAATGAGCAAAAGCTACATTGGAGAATACCTCTGACATAATTTAAGTTATGAACTGAAATTTCCAGAGAAAATGCCTTATTTCTGTAAAAAAAAAAGTCCATAAATCTAACTGAATAATTAGAACTTCTGTGATTACAGGGAGTTAGAATTTTGTAGATCAGCAATATTAGGCTTTAGAATAAATTCTTATTCCCTTTGAGGGAAAAGGTGTGTGGTTGGCATTGACTTTTTTTCTCTTGGTTTCTTAATTAGTCAAAGTAGACATTTTGTTGTTGTTTATTTTTGAGATTGTATTTTAATTAAAACATATGTCCCTTCCCTATCCCCCCTTCAAACTCTCCCATATACCCTTCACACTCTTTCAAATTCATAGCTTCTTTTTAAATCTATATCTATATCTATCTATCAATCAATCAATCTATCTATCTACATTTCCAAATATAACCTGTTGAATCTATATAATATTACTTGTATGTATATTTTCAGGGTTGACCTGACAACTAATTGGTACTTTTTCCTGAGGAGGGCCACCTGTCCTGCTCCCAGCTTTAGTCAGTGACTGTAGGTCTTTATTTAGAGTTGAGTTTTCAAAAACTTTTTCGCCATGTAGTTTGACATGTTTTCTGTTTGTATTTTCATTCCAACATTTTGCTTCCCAAAGTAAATACTGTTATTCACAAACTTACTGTTTTAGTTAAGCATAACCATTTGACTATGGAATTGTTATTTGGGAGCTCAGAGTAATCTCTTGGAAAGGGGAATAAGAATACTTTATTCTGCTCTTCTTCTTCCTTTTCCTTATATATCTTGAAAGATAAAGATTAAAACTACACTATCAGGAGGAGAGATAGATTTCTGGATGGTGCTTGTGCTTAAAGACTGTGTGAAACTACCATACCAACTTTCAGTTGACAGCCTTTGGATAATGAGTGTGTGTGTGTGTGTGTGTGTGTGTGTGCTATTGCACATGCAAGTTTTGTGTATATGTGAATGGAGGCCAGAGATTAACTTTGGGTGCAGTTTCTCAAGGGCTGTTCACCTTGATTTTCAAAACAGGGCTTCTCTTTTCTCATTGGCCTGAATGAGACTTAGCTGAGGTAGTTTGCCAAGATGCACCAGGGATCTGCAAAGTACCTGTTTCTGATTCTGTAGTTCTAGGATTACAAGTGATATCACTATATCAGGAGTTTTGGGTGCTAGGCAGCTCTAAAGTAGCTCTTCGTGTTTGTAAAAGGAAGTAACTTAACTGACTGAGCTATCATCCTAGCCTGTTATTGCCACTTTCTTTTATAATCCTGAGAATTAAACTTCTGAATTCAGATGACTAATTCAAGTAAACTTATCTAGTTAAAGCAATACATTCTTACGAATCTTGCTGCTTGTGAATAAATACCTATACAATCTGACCTAGGAGCCATTTAGTACCATGTAAATCTTAACAATGATTTCTGAGGAACTACTTTTCTTTTGTTTTCTCGTCTAAAAACAATGGAATAATCTTAAGACTATATCAGGTCTTTGCAAAACCATTCTGTAATCATATATAAATACAGTCATTCTGGATTGTTGGGCTAGCATTAAAAGAAATGAAGCCTGTCTTTACAGTTTGACAGAACTCATTAGTTGAATTTCTTTCTTTCTTTCTTTTTTTTTCGATAATTTGGATGCAGGGTAGTCTGAACTTTATCTCTGTACTATCTAAAAAAATCCCAACATATCTGCAGGGTAATTATTGGCTTACTTTAGAAACCAACTGCTTTTTAATTGAAAGTTGGCAGTTTCTATTTGTACAGAAACAGTTAAATGTACTAATTTTAATTGATTTTTAAATTTTTCATTTACTAAAATAGTTTGGCTAGAACATATTGTAGTGAGGTTGCTCAAAACCTCAAAATTTCTGATTCTTTAATGGTTGGCTTCAGAGATAAAACTATTTTTTTAATTGCAGGAAATTTGCTTTCTGGGATAGAAGAGTGAAAAACTGTGCCTTGTGGGGGAAGGTAGTCATTCTCTTTGTTCTGGAAGGGATTACTTGTGAGCCTTATTGAGATGCAGAAGTATGTTAAGTACTTATTATTCGTCCTCCCCTGTTGGAAGTAATCTAAGTGTAAATAATGTAGAAGTTTACTTTGGATGAAGGGTGGGGGAAGAGAAGATCTAAGCCTTGGATATTTAAGGATTTTCCATTCCCTTTGGCCAGCCTTCAGACAGAAGCTTAAGAGCCTTAAAATCAGAGAATGAAATGACAGGAGATGAAATTCTGAAAACCAGCTTGAAATGTGTACTCCGTGAGTGAGGGACAATAATGTCTGCTGTTAAGCTAAAATTTCCTTTGATAAGATGTAATATTTTTTTATAAAATTCTCAAGATTCCAACTGTATACACATTTATTACCAAAACTTGATTTCAGAGTTCTGTTATCATTGCCATAGGGTAAGAAGGGGAAAAAAAAATCCAGACAGAAGTTTTATTTCTTTCTTTGTTTCATAAATAGTTTCTCTGTGCCTTGCAGGCTGCTTTAGAACTTTCAACTCTCTAGCCTCAGCATTCATAGTGCTGGCATTACAGGTATGTACTGCCACGGTCCTGCTTCAGAAAGGATTTGAAAGCTGATATGGCTTGGATTAATTATAACCAGATTGAACAAAGTCAGTTGTGATCAAAACTAGAATTAAATCGTGGGGTCAAATGTCTCAGGAAGCAAGCCTGAGGGATTTATACTACCAAAAGTCATTTTAAATATATAAGAATTCCATGTATTACTTTGGTCATACAGGTGAGTTCAAGCTACTTTATTTAGATATTTAAGAAAGGTAATTTTTAAAAAGAATTTATTGTTTCTTTTTTAACATATACAATTATATTATTACACATGAGTAAAATAAACTACATACAGCAGGAAGAACCATGAGACAATCAGGGATTATATAAGTGTTACACTCATAGGGATTTGGCCATTTGTATTTGGCAAACTTAAAGTAAACATCTAGAAGCATAGAAAACTTAGCCCATGAGGTTTCCACAGTACAATTGTCATTTCTATTGAATGTCTTGTCTCTATGCAAGGCATAGATTACCCTTTATTGTTCATAACGCACTTGATAGGCAGCAATGTTTTCATTATCAGGTAGGGGAAGTGCTTAGAAGTATTAATTTCATGTTTGTCTTTTTTCTTGTTCTTTGTATGAATGTCTATTTCTTTAGCTTTTGCCAATCAATTCCTAATGGTCTTTTTTGCACTTAGTGAGTAACAGTTTGGTAGTCAGATTAAGATACAACTTGAGTGATTACTGGTCAATAGAGTTCATTTCTAGCAAAAACAAAGGAATATTTCTACAATTCTGGAATATTTAAAAAATAATTATGCAGGAATCTCTCTCTGCTCACTCCTCTCTGGTCTGGCCCATCTGGAACAGGGAGAGTGAACCAGCAGATGTGAGCTGGGTGCAGGTCACAACCCATATTTGCTGCATCCCAAGGAGGCCTGTGGGATACCCAAGCAGCTTTGGGCTTGGATCTCTCTCTGCTGACCTGCTGACTCCCAACCAGCCTGGCCCATCCAGGACACAGCCAGCAAACCAGCAGAGGAGGCCTGTGGGACACCAGAGCAGCTCTAGGCTTCTCTCTCTCTCTCTCTCTCTCTCTCTCTCTCCCTCTCTCTCCCTCCCTCCCCCCCCCCCATCTCTCTGCTGTTTACCATCCTGGCCCATCTGGGACACAGAGAGCTGTCCAGCAGAGGAGAGTTGGGTGTGGGCCACAACCCACATTAGCTCCTATCCCAAAGAGGCCTGTGGGACACCTGAACAGCTTTGGACTTGGATCTCTCTCCACCCACTCTTCATTGGCCTGGCTTATTGGAGTCACAGATAGCAAACAAGCAGAGGTGAGTTTCACACTGGCCACAGCCCACATTGTCCACCATACAGAGGAAATCCAAGGGGCCATCCAAGCAACTTTTGACTTCAAGCTCTCTTAGCTTGCTCCACTCCTGCCTGACACAACTGGGAGCTAGACAGAAAACCAAATAGAGCTGAGCTGAACACAGGCTCTAGCACCCATTGTCCATCATCCTGAGGCTGCCTCTAGGGAGGCCTAGCAAGCAGCCTTTGGCTTGGAGCTCTCTTTGCCTGCTTCTGTCCTGTCTGGCCCACCAGGACACAGACAACAACCCCATTGGAGGAACCTCCAGGCCTTCTAAGATCAGAGACAATCAAACAGCTCGATGCCAGCTCAGGAACAAAATTAACAAAACTCAGAGCCATATAACACCAACAAAAACCAGTGGTTGCACTAAAGCAAGCCCTGGAGATACTAACACCCCAGAGGCACAAGAAAAAAAGATTTTAAATTTGAAGTAATGAAAATGATAGAAGCCTTAAAGGAGGAAAATAAATTGCCCAAATAAATACAGGAAAATACTTCCAAACAGATGAAGAATTTAATAAATCTTGTAAAGAATTACAAGAAAATATAATCAAAAGGGAGAAAGAAATGAATAAAACTATTCAAGACCTAAAAAGGGAATTAGAAGCAACAAAGAAAACACAATCTGAGGCAATCCTGGAGTTGGAAAAACCTAAGGAAGAGAACAGGAACTGAAGACCTAAGCAACAACAACAGAATAGAAGAGATGGAACAGAGAATCTCAAATGTAGAAGATATGGTTGAAGTAATTGATACATCAGTCAAAGAAAATGTTAAAACTAAAAAGTTCTTGACATAAAATATCCAAGAAATCTGGGACACTATAAAAAGAAACAAACCTGGATATGGAGAAATGGCTCAGAGGTTAAGAACACTGACGGCTCCTCCAGAGGTCCTAAATTCAATTCCCAGCAACCACATGGTGGCTTACAACCATCGATAATGTGATCTGATGCCCTCTACTGGCCTGCAGGTAGAGAACTGTATAAATATTAATAGATAAATAAAACTTTAAAAAGAACAAACCTAAGAATAATAGGAATAGAAGAAGACTCAAAGCTCCATGGCCCAGAAATCATTTTCAAGAAAATCATAGAAGAAAACATCCCCAACCTAAAAATGAGATGCCCATAAACATACAAGAAGCCTACAGAAATCCAAATTGATTGGACCAGAAAAGAAAATCATTCTGCCACATAATAACCAAAACCACTAAATGTACAGAACAAAGAAAGAGTATCAACAGCTACAAGAGAAAAATGCCAAGTCATATATAAAGGCAAATCTACAAGAATTATACCTAACTTCTCAACAGAGACTATGAAATCTGGAAGTGCCTAGACAGATATCATGCAGACACTAAGAGACCACAAATGCCAACCCAGACTACTATACCCAGCAAAACTTTCAATCACCATAGAGGGAGAAAATAAGGTATTCTAAGATTAAACCAAGTTTAAACAGTAGCTACCCACAAATCCAGCCTGACAGAAGATACTAGAAGTAAAACCTCAATTTAAGGAGGGTGACTACACCCAGGAAAACACAGGAAATAAATAACCGCACATTCCAAAACCAATAGAAAGGAAACACACACACACACACACACACACACACACACACACACACACACACACACCCTCTACCTCCACCAACATAAAAAAAAACCCAGCAATTAACAACCACTGATCATTAGTATCTCTAAATATCAGTAGCATCAGCTCCCCAGTAAAAAGACACAGGCTGACAGAATCCATCATTCTGCTGCATACAAGAAACACACATCAGCAATAATGACACACATTACTTCAGAGTAAAGGGCTGGAGAAAGGTATTCCAAGCAAAGGGACCCAAGAAACAAGCTGGAGTAACCATACTAGAGTATCTTTTTTAAAAAAAGCAGATTTCCAACCAAGACATATCAAAGAGATAAGGAAGGACACTTCATAGTCATCAAAAGAAAAATACGCCAAGATGACATTTCGATTCTGAATATCTATGCCCCAAACACAGGAACACCCATATTTGTAAAAGAAAACATTACTAAAGCTTAAATCAAACATTGAACCCCACACATTAATAATGGGAGACTTCAACACCTCACTCTCCCTAACAGACAGATCATTGAGACAGAAAATAAATGGAGAAATACTGAAATAGTCATGAATCAAATGAACCTAACAGATCTCTACAGAGTATTTCACCCAAACACAAAAGAATATACCTTCTTCTCAGCACCTCACAGACTTTTTCCAAAATTGACCATATAGTCAATCACAAAACAAACCTTAACCGATACCAGAAGATAAAAATAATCCCTTGCACCTTAACAGACCACCTTGGATTCAAGCTGGAAATCAACAACAACAGAAACAACATAATGCCTACAAACGCATGGAAACTGAATAACTCCCTACTCAAAGACTCTGAGTCAAGGACAAAATAAAGAAAGAAATCAAAGATTTCCTAGAATTCAATGAAAATGAAGGCACAACATACCCAAACTTATGGGTCACAATAAATGTAGTGATAGGAAAGTTCATAGTACTAAGTGCCTTCAGAAAGATATTGGAGACATCCCCTACTACCAACTTAAGAACATACCTGAAAGCTCTAGAACACAAGGAAGCAAACACACCAAAGAGAGGTAGATGACAGGAAATCTTCAAACTCAGGACTGAAATCAATAAATTAGAAACAAACAAATAAAAACAATTCAAAGAATCAACAAAACTAAGAGTTGATTCTTTGAGAAAATCAACAAGATAAACAAACCTTTAGCCAGTCTAACTAATAGGCAAAGGGAGAGTATTCAAATCAACAAAATCAGAAATGAAAAGGGAGATATAATGACAGACAGTCCTTTATCTCCTAAGGAAATAGAGGCAGTCATCAAAAGTCTTCCAACCAAAAAAGACCAGGGCTCAATGGATTCAGTGCAGAATTCTACTAGACCTTCAAAGAAGAGCTTATACCAACTCTTTTCAAACTATTCCACAAAATAGAAACAGAAGGAATGTCACCTTGATACCTAAAACACACAAAGACCTAACAAAAAAGAGAATTTCAGATAAATTTCCCTTATGAAGATTGATACAAAAATACTCAACAAAATACTTGCAAACCAAATCTAAGAACACATCAAAAATTTCCACCACAACCAAGTAGGCTTCATCCCAGACATGCAAGTGTGGTTTAGTGTAGAGAAATCCATCAATGTCATCCATCATATACATAATCTGAAAGAAAAAAAAAACATGATCATCTCCTTAGATGCCAAAAAGCATTTGAGAAAATCTAACACCCATTCATGTTAAAAGTCCTGGAGAGATGAGGATACAAGGCATGTATCTAAATATATTAGAGGCACAATGGAGTCAAAGACAGGCAGATCTCTCTGAGTTTTATACCAGTCTGGTCTACACTGTAAATCAGGGCTTGATCCCCTGCTGATAAGATAAGCTACTTACAAAGGCAGTCTAGGTTCAAAATGACAGAATTTTCCTTAAAATTACTTTGTAAGTTCCTTTTTCTTAATAATAGATTATATGTCCTTACTGATCTAAAAGATGGATACACATCAATCTTAGGTTTATGTCTAAAAAATGATGTCATACTTCTCCAAAAAGTCTAGCAAATCTCCTTGAAAGTGGGGCTTCCACAGGAGATCTGGTGCACCAACCAAAGACCATACATGGTGTGGACTTAGACCCTCTGTTCAGATGTAGTAGATAGACAGAACAGTCTCTTTATGGTCCCATAATATGGGGAGTAAGTGGTGCCACTGACATGGACTCTGTTGTCCACTCATTAGGCCCTTCCCCCTGGCAGGGAACCCTTGGGATGCCTCAGAGGAAGAGTATACAAGCAGTCCCAGATAAGACTTGATAGGCTGGGATCAGATGATAGGGGAGGAGGGATCCTCATTTCTGAGGACTAGGGGGCATGGGGAGAGAGGATGAGGGAGGGGGATACAATCAGATGTAAAGTGAACAAATTAAAAATTAAAAAACTATGCTTCAAATACATAGGGGGAGAAGCTTTACAGCTTGTAATTAAGCTAAACTATATTTATTTATTTATTTTGCAATTATATTTCAGGTTTTGAGTAATAATAAAATAATAACGAGAATATTGTTCTTGATTTTCTAATATTAAATGACTATCAGACATTGGTATTTACTAATGAGCTTCATAATTCAAATTTTATTACCATTTTCCAGAATGAGTGGAATGATTATTTGCTGCTAATACAGTATACTATATGTGGACTTACTAATGAAAAAGTGCAACCAAATAAAATACTATATTACTAATGGATATTAAAGAAAGTCTTGATGATGAACAATATTCCAACTACTGAGCCTGATGTTTTTATTGTTTATTTTTAAATGCTTTACCACCGTCCTCATCTCATCACCACAGAGGGCTTAACACTTCTTTCTTTTTTTCTTTCTTAACTGACTAGATAGTTAAAGGCTATATTCAGAAATGCACTCAGCTGTAAGTGGAAATGCCTGGCACTAAAAGTCTATTTTCTGTTCCAAAATTAGGAGAAGTATTTATAGCCATTCAAAAACCATAGTTGGTTGATTGCAAAAGAGAGTTGAGTGTGAGCTTATGCAAGCTCCTACAGAAATTTGTTGTTGTTGTCTGTCTGTGTCTGTTTATCTGTTTGCTTGTTTGTTTTGTCACTCTGTTCCAGGAACAGGGGCAACAAATTAAATTAATAATACAGTATTATTTGGGAAAGAGATTAATATAGACATTTGAGCCTTAGTTTTTGGTCACTCACTATTAAATAATTTCTTAGAAAGCTCTTGGAATAGTGTGCCTGGTAACAAACAAAACTGTAAGTTACCAGGTGATGTAGACTCATGTCTAGGAGAGAATACTCAGGAGACCTATACATAAAGCCAGTCATAGTCTAGGTAAGGCTTAGGCCTGAGGTATTATCACATAAGAGTTGGAGGCTGAACCAAAACTCAAGGGAGAGGCCTCTTGACTAGTGTGAAGGAAATCCTTGGTTTAATACCCAAATGAATGGAACTAGAAATGATCATCCTGAGTGAGATAACCCAGACCCAAAAAGACATGCATGGTATATACTCACTTATAAGTGGACTTTGGCCCACTATAGATGTCCCCTCAGAGACTCTACACAGCTAGGGACAGGGACAGTTACTGAGACTTGAAGCTGGACACTGGGCAGAGAGCTGAGAGTGTAGGTAAGATTGTGGGAATGCAAGGTCCAGGACAGAGCAGGAACTCCATAGCAAGACCATCAATGCCTGTGGATTGAGGCACAGGAGGGTCTCCACAAACTGATGCTCTAGTCAAAGACAACACATGCAAAGAACTAAGACCCCTTTCTCAGATGTAGCCAATAAACTGTGGATTTTCTGCATGGGGGGAAGAGGAGGGATTGCTGCTGAACCTCTGACATGCACTCTGGGGCCCACTACTTGGCCACTGCTCCTTGGCAAGATTGCCTAGTGAGCACACAGTAGATAGGGATGCAGACTACCTTGCTGATAGGCTGTTCCCAGAAGTCAAGAGAAGGGGAATAAGCAGAAGAGGGAGGGAGGATGGCAAAGGGAAGAAAATAGGGAGGGCATAACAATTGGGAGGTAAAGTGAATGAATTATAATAAATAAAATATACACTTAAAAGATTTGTATGGAAGAGATGGTTGCTGCAGAGACTGATGTACCAACCAAGGACCATGCATGGTGAGGACCTAGACACTCTGTTCAAATGTAGTATGCAGGCAGCACAGTCTCCTTGTGGGTCCTACAATATGGGGAGTAGGGACTACTTCTGACATGAATTCTGGTCACCCAATGTGGATCACTTTCCCTGGCCTGGGTGGGCTTTCCAAACCACAGAGGAAGAGGATATAGGTAGTACATATGAGACTTGATGAGCTCAAATCAGATATTAGGAGAGGATGGCCCCCATTTCTGAGGGCTAGGGGAGGGAGGGAGAGGGGATGACAGAGGAAGGGAGAGGGTATAAGGGGGGAAGGTAGGATCAGGAGGTGATGAGGGAGGGGATTACAATCGGGATGTAAATAAAAAAATTAAAACTGCAGAACAAGCAGGTAATTTATATTATTCTTAATCCCACTACATGGGAATAGCTCTGAGGCAGGCTGAGACATAAAAGTCTATGTATAGTCAATGCTTCTTATTGGTTAAGGAATACATGTGACTTAGAACTAGATGACATTCTTCATATGGCATGAATGAAGATTTACAGATATCTTTCTGCTTGTGCAAAGAGCAGAGAACTAGCCTTAATTGCTATGTGCAACTTGCATAGCTCACACACTTATAATTTATGATGGTATAATGCTTGTGAGAAATTATGTTATCAGAACAAAAGAACCAGACTCTGAAGCTGGATTAGACCTGACAGTATTCATTCCTCTCAGCAGGATGGACACTGACATCCTGTGTCCTTCATGTTTCAGCAACAAGTGCTTCAGCTGCTGTTCTCCATCGGAACAGGACAGCTCCCAAGGCAGCTTCGAGGAGAGCTTCTGATCCCAAATGGCACAGCATTTCAGACTGTCACACACAGGACTTCTATTAAGCCTGTAATTTCTCAACATTTAGAAATTGTATCACAAATGATATTCTTAGCTTGTTTAACAATTTTCTCAAATTTGATTTGGGCCCCTACAAAGGTATCATTCGTCCCAAATCAGACAGAAGACACCCTAAGAGAATGACACACCATTTCCCTTAATGAGGGTTGCATAGGTTTTTGGTTGCTTTCCTGGGTTTTAGTTGTTTCTTTTCATTGGGAGTTGATTATAAGTGACTATTGGTCTTATCCAGAGAGAAAACAAGACTGGACTCAGAGATGTCTCTCTCTTCCTTTATCTTTCTTTCTTATCTTAGGAGATAAGGGCTGAAAAGAAAGAAGGAGGAAGATAGAAATATATAGGGATGATAGGACAAAAAGTAGATTATTGAGTTGATTCCTCAACTTAAGGCCTTAATTATTACTCACAAGGTTATTTTTAATTAATTGGTATAGACATTTGTATATTGATACAAAATAAGTTTAATTTTGATACATTGGTATAGAATTCAAATTTAAGATTATTCTTCACACACGTTATATATATTTCTACTCTAATATGAGGTATTGTACCTATACCACTCAAGTAGAATACAAAGTTTACCTCAAATTCTTTGAAAATCCTACTGCAGGCTGTTTAGGATAAGTAAGTTAGACAAGTTAATTGTCAACTGATCAAAGCATGGTCATTTCAATTACTAGTCTATTTATATCACAAGAATATACATCCTAGATGTAACAGATAGGTATGATTCTATCAACAGATAAGATAAAATACTTAGTTAACACCTTCAGAAACATCAGAGTACTACAGAATATGGCATTTAAAGATGCTTCTATTGTTTTAATGATTCTTTGACAAGACAGGTTAACTCCTGGCAACATCCAGGCTACCTCAAAGATGATGATGAGCATCAGTGAATCTCCTTATGGAGATGGCTTCAAATTTGGCAACCAGCGACTGGGCAAAATGTCCTCGTTTTGACCACTGACAGAATTCTGCTTAAAATTTGGCAAGTTTGGATGCAGGCAGAGTCGATGGCCAAACTCTGCCAAGACAGATAAGGCATGTCCTCTGTAGTTCCTGTCTCACAAATAATGTCAGTCAGATATACTGTGCCAGAAGGCTGAAGATGATGCTCCAACACTTTAGAGAATTATGAGTGACTCTCCAGGAAGCAAACTGTCTCTGTCATTTTTAAAATTTACTTTTTGTCATTTTTTAAAGTTTGGAAGCTGCTAACCTGCACTTCCAGTTTACTCAGGTAATTAATTTCACTCCTTCTCAAGTCTCTGATGGGGTTGAAGACCAGCTAGTTTAGTTTCACAATTAAGCTTAATTGTTTAGGGGTTAAGATGTTTTTAGGTCTAGATAGATGTTTTAAGTTGATAGATTAGATATGAGAGATTCACCGAGATAGGAAAATGTTTTCTTCAAGGTTGCCAAATACAAACAGCCAAAACACTATGAATGTAACATGAATATAATTCCTGATTGTTCTGTGGTTCTTCTTGCTGTATGTAGTTTATTTTATGTATGTGTAATATTATATATGTATATGTAAAAAGGAAGTAAATCATAAAAAATAATTTAAAAAATACCCACTATCGCAAAGATGCATAGAATAATTAGAAGTTGGTAAACACAGGTCTTGTCAGAAATAGAAGTAATAATTTGTTTTCAAAGGCAAAGTGATTTTATATGACTTGACATAGTAAGAATAGAGCCCAATGATACACAAGAATGGTTGTCTCATTGGGCATAAAACAGAAACAGAAGAAGCCAGCAAGCAGTGATTGGTATTGTGTTCAGGGCCCAACAAAGCTAATTTCCAGAAAATCTTAGTCTTCTCAAGGAAGTTATAAATTTCCTTTGTAGTTAGTCTGTTTGTAAGTCCTGTCTCTAGTTTTTTCAGGAGAAATGCTGGTTTCCATTGCATAATACTAGTTCATATTATGTGCAGATTATAAGATAATAACTATTTGGGTATTCTTTTTACCAGAGTCATTGCCAGTGTTAGTAGAAAAAACTCTAGCTCTTTCAGATCTTGAAATTTAGAATGAGATGTTTATTTATTTAATATCATATGCTGATCTAGGAAAGTGGTTCCATGGGAGAGCTTATACTTAAGTATTCACCAGGTGGGTCTTGGTCTCTATTGCCAGCACCTTAAAAAACCAAAACTAGAAGCTTAGTTACATTTAATAACACCTGAGTTACTTAGGAAATATATTAAAATACCTCTGGTTTGTCATCTCATTTGTCTTGAATTCAAATTATCATGTAGAAACCAACAAATACTTCACGAATATCTGAGTAAACTAAAGTGTTGAATATTATTACATACACAAAAAATCTTGAACAGGTTATACTAATTTTAATTGAGGCCCATTCAGTCTTGGAGAGAGGTGGAAATTGTACCCACACATGCTTAAGTAACTCTTCAAGGGGGTATGTAAATGGTGCCAAAATAATAAAATAGTTAATTAAGTATTTTTGGCTTGAAATTATTGCAAAAGGCCTCTTTTTAAAAAATGTATTAATTCTTTGAAGAGTTCAAATTACATGACTCCTTCAGCTGCTCTCAGATCTACTACTCGCTTCCCAACCCACCCAACATTGTGTTCTTTTTACAAAATAAAAACAAAAATAAAACAAATAAAACCCAAAATAACCTTCAGTAACTAACATATCTAATCCAATTTGTGCTGTACTTACAGTCTTGGGTGTAGGGCCAGCCACTGGAACAGGATCTACCTACCCGGGGTCATACCTTTAAACAAAACTGACTCTCCCTCTTTCATTATCTATCAACTTCCAATAGCTCATTAGCTAGGGGTAGGACTTCACATGTACCTCCACTCTCAAAAATAGGATTTTATCTGGTTTGACCTTTGACATGTCTTGCACATGCTGTTGCAAATCACTATGAGTTTACCTGTGCATCTGCCACATTGTGCTCAGAAAAAAAGTTTCATTTTAGTCATCGATTCCTCACTTTCTTATACAATTTAGACCACCCATCTCTGAGAGAATCCCAGAAACTTGGAAGAAGTATGATGCGGATGTCTCCTTTGAGGCTGAGCACTCCTCATTCTCTTACTTAGCTCATTGACAAGTTGTAGGTCTCTGTGTTAATCACTATTACTGATACAACACGCTTCCCTAATGAGAGTTGAGAAATGCAGTAATTTATGCCTGTAACAATAAGTCATTAGGAGTTTGTTTAATAATGTATCCATTTTGCAGAATAATAGCAGTACGCTTTCTTTTATGCTTTATGACCTATCTAGCCACAGATTCATTGGTCTGTTAACAGTGCAAAGTATGCATTTCATCCTGTGGAAGTGATAGCAAAATCTACTTATATGACAAATAGACATGTAATCAGTATTCTTTTTTTCAGTATTCTTTTTTAATTAATTTATTCAGATTACAACCCAATTGTTATCCCATCACTTGTATCCTCCCGTTCCCCCCTCCCTCCCACTTTCACCCTATTCCCCTCCCCTAGGTCTATGACCGAGGGGGATCTCCTCCCCCCCTATATGGTCATAGGCTATCAAGTCTCATCTTGGTAGCCTGCTTATTCTTTCTTTGAGTCCCATCAGGCCTTCCCACTCAGAGGAGGTGGTCAAATATGGGGCACCAGAGTTCATGTCACTATCAGACACTGCTCTCCACATAACTGTGGAGAATGTCCTGTCCATTGGCTAGATCAGAGTAGGGGTTCGATGTTTACTACTTGTATTGTCCTTGGTTAGTGCAGTAGTTTGAGCAGAACCCTCTGGGCCCCGATCCACCCATCATGATGTTCTTCTTGTAAGTTTCTAGGACCCTCTGGGTCCATCTATTTCCCCATCTCTTGTGTTTCTGTTACCTAGAGTACCAGTGAGATACTATCACATCTATCCCAATCTCTTGGTAAGTGAAGACTTTCATGGGACATGTAGACAGTATTCTTTGTAATATTTTATATCTGTCTTTGCATTCCAAGACATTGGAACCCAGAGCTTTAAGCAAAGTTGACAAAACAATCAACCAAGGAAATATAGCGACAGTACCAAAGGCACTTTGTAAGTAGTAATTTATTTAAAGATCATAACCTCTTTTTGAGAGAGAAAAATGGGAAAATTGAGACACAGAGAAGAATGTACAAACTCATAAAGCTAATTAGTAGAGGTGGAGTCTCACCTAGATGATCTGACTCTAGAATTACACTGTCCAATCTGTATTCAAAGCTCCTCAATTACAGTAGTGATATTTCAAATCCTTAAAAGCCACATGTAACTAGTGGCTATCACAGACTTGTTAAAAGTATAGAGTATTTCTCCCATATGAATTTCTGGTGTACACTTCTGGTCCACTACCATGTATTTAAGTTTTTCCGTGGCAATTCTTTTTGGGGGATAATGACACAGTTAAACATATGGAGAATAATTTATGTATTTGTCAGTCCTTTTATTTTAAAATTGAATTGATTAGAGTGAGGAGCAGAAGAACCTCTCTCTCTCTCTCTGTCTCTATCTCTGTCTCCCCACCCCCTTCTCTCTTTCTCTCTCTCTCTCTCTCTCTCTCTCTCTCTCTCTCTCTCTCTCTTTCTCTGTGTGTGTGTGTGTGTGTGTGTGTGTGTGTGTATGTGTGTGTGTGTGTGTACCTTTATGTACCTGTGCTTGGGTGAACATACACCTGTGTGCATGTGTGTAAGGGTCAGAGATCAAATGGAATCTTCTTTAATCTTTTTACTTGTTCTCTACAATACTTTTTGAAATGGTTTTCAACACACAGATCCCTATTTTGGCTAGACTGGCTGGCCAGCAAACCCAGGCGATCCTATCATCCTCTCTACCCATTCCAGTTCTGTATTTACAAGTATGCATCACTGTGCCTGGTTTTGTTTGTTTGTTGTTGTTTTTAATGTGGGTCTTGGGTTTGTACATAGTTCTTCTTGCTTTTGTGGCAAGCACTTAAACAACTGAGCCATCTCTGTGCCATAGAAGATAGTTTAGAAAAAAATGAGAAGACAACAGCAACAATAACACAAATCTATAAAAGTATCTTTTATTCACGAGATATAATTGTCATCTTGGAGGCTTACTGCTAAATAACTGTGCCTTTTCTAGTTCTTTCTGAACTTTTTTCTTTAATTAATTAATTTATTCACTTTATGTCCCCATAATATCCTCCTCCATCCTCTCCTTAAAGTTATACCCTCCTTCCCTTTTTCCCTCCCTCCCCTACTCATCAGAAAAGGGCAGCCACCAACCCCAGCTCACCAAGTCCCATCAGGACTGAACACATCCTTTTTCCCTGTGGCCTGGCAAGGCAGCCCCTGCAGGGGGAAGTGATGAAAAAGCAGGTAACAGAGTCCATGCCAAAGACAGCTGCTGCTCCCCTTACTAGTGGAACCACATGAAGACGAATCTGTCCATCAGGTACATCTATAGGGGTCCTAGGTCTAGTCCATGCATGGTCCTTACTTGGTGCTTCAGTCTCAGCAAGCACTTCTTGGGCCTGGTTAGCTGGCTCTGTTGGTCTTCTTGTGGAGCTCTTCTCCCCTCTGTCCCACTCTTCCACAAGACTCCTTGTGTTCTGCCCAATGTTTGGCTGTGATTCTCAGCATCTGTTTCAATCTGCTCCTGCATGGAACTTCTCAAAGGATAGCTATTCTAGGCTCCCAATCTGAAAGCATAGCAGAGTATCGTTAATAGTGTCAGATGTTGGCTTTCTACCATGGAGTGGATCTCAGGTTGGGCCAGTCATTGATTGGACATTCCCTCAGTCTCTACTCTGTCTTTATCCCTGCACATCTTGTAGGCAGGGTAAAGTTTGGATAGAAGTTTTTGTGTGCTTGTTGGTGTTCCCCTCTCTGTACTAGGAGTTCTGTCTACTAAGAGGGTAGCCTCTTCAGTCTTCCTAAAACCTGCTACTAGGAGGATAAGCTCAAGTCAACCCCATATCCTCCCAGAAACCTACCCTGTCATAGGTTTGGTTCAACCCAGCTGTTCTAGCTCAAACTCCTTTCTGAGCTGACTGATTCAAACGGGCTTCTATTAGCCTCTGACTGATTTGCTCTGCTTCTGAACACCACCAAACTTCATGAGTGTAACTGAATTCAACTGTTCTCAAGTGAACTGCATCAAATTGCCTGTACTGTACTCTACTATACTATCTTTCTACTGATCTCTCTACTGTACTGTACTCCATTGCATTGTTTTCTCTATTCTTTCTCTACTGTACCCTACTTTACTCTCTCAATTCTCCTGTCCTGCTCTTAAGTAGGTTTTCTTTCCTGTCTGTTCTCATGAAAGTTGGATGTATCCTATCTGTCAAATATTTATCTCATTCATCACTTTGTTTGTTCCTCAATTAGATGTCATTGTTTGAGATTAAAGGTGTGTATTAAAGGAGTGCAGCCCGAGGGCCTAAAAGTATATTCTAAGAGCATGTCTGCATTTCAGCCAGATCAGCAGACCATGGCAGAACAGCCATGTTGCTGGATTAAAATTTCTCTATACAAATCAAAGTCTGGAGATGGATCTTGAATACTAGGCAGGAAAATGAATGTAATCTATGTGTTAGTTTTACACTGCTGTGTAAATTATTACAAATTCAGCAAATTATAATAACATGTTTTTACAATCCCCCAGTTTATGTAGACTAGGATATATAGGCATGCATAATTAGGTTTTCTACTTATTAGACCAACAGGGTATAGCCAAGTACAGAACACTTTCATCATCGACAATTCTGGTAACAAACACTGGTCTGCCATAAATATGTTTAACTGGTCCTCTCAAACACCTCTTTCTGTGGTAATAACAGTTAGGGCTGAGTACTCATCTTGTGCTAGGGATATTCCTTTATATTTATGGGTTCTTCTGCAAAAAATTAGTCATGTAACTTTAAAGGACAGGACCTCAGCCTTTAGTTTTTCTGTTGTACCCTATGACATGGCACTTTTCACAACATAACATTTGATTCTTTGAAAGTCAATGGCGGATATTTGTTGCTGCTTCTCCTCTTTCTGAACTATAATCTTAGGTTTAGTAATCTTGCCTGAGCTGGGTATGGTGGCTCATACCTTTAATGCTAGCACTTGGGAGGCAGAGGCAGGCAGATCTCTGTGAGATCGAGGCCAACCTAGCCTACAAATAAGTCCAGGACAGCCAGGACTGTTACACAGAGAAACCCTGTCTTCAAAGACCAAACTAATGATGATGACGATGACGATGATGATGATGATGATGATGATAATAAATATATTATATACAGTATAATAATAATTATTATTATCTTGCCTGATTAGGCCAAGGTCACACAGGAAATATAGGTACTAATTATATTAAGATTAGCTAATTTAGGGCCATAATTAATTACACCTATAAAATCACTTAACTTTTGTAATGCAACATAAGTAATTCATACACCCATGTGAATGAAACTCTTTCACATTCATTAGTAATGCCCACACTCAAAGACAAGTTATTGTATAATATTTATATGCCACAGGAATATTTGGAATTATAGTTCTATAATTCCATAGGTTTTCAGAAATGTGTATTTCACTATTGAAGCTACTTGGTGTGGATATTATGTTTCTCCTTTTGTGTTTTTATTCTGAGTTATTTGAGTTTCAATTAGCATATAATATCAACTTAAAACTTTAGTCTTTCTGTCAAATTAACTTTTCTATCAATATGTAGTCTTAAGAAGATTAATAACCGTATTTTCCAACATATATGATGACTGGGCATATAAGACAAACCCCCAACTTTTCCAGTTAAAATATAGAGTTTGGAACATTCTTGCTGTATAAGACTACCCTTCTTCCAATGCACACCCTATGCAGCAGACTCGGCATGTGTCTATTTGCAGGCAGGGCACAGACAGCCAGGCACTTTATTAAATGCTGGCAGACAGCCAATGCAGACCTATACTGCCCCTTTAAAGCATACTCCACACTCAACCCGGTGGAATGGGTGGGTTCTGGTGGAGAGCCAATCTATTCTTCTGTTCTCCTTGAGGTATGGGAAGATGTGTGCAGCTTGCTTCTCCCTGTTTCATACTCCCTGCACAGAGCTGGCAATCAGTTGCTGCACCCCCCACTATGTGCGCCAGACATATGAAGCAAGGGGAAGCAAGCTGCAGGTAGTTACAGTATAATACAACTCCTGACTTTAGCATGGATTTTTTTGAGGGAGGTGGGGATGGGAGTGGGGATGGGTTAAAAAGTTGTTTTATACGCCGGAAAATAAGTTTCGGAATTTTTATGTTAATTATGCTTAAAAAAGAAATACAGTAAATCTAGCATTAGTTTCTTTAAAAATTTAGAGGAGTAACACACATAATAATTTAAAAAAAATGAAAGGACTAAAGGCAGGAAGAGAAAGGAAAAAAGAAACACTAGGATGGAGCAATACAGTGCTAGGGCACTTGCCTAACATTTGCAAACCCTTGGATTCACACTCTTCACCACAAGAATATGCAAACAACTAAGCCAAATGTTACATAAGCACTTAGCTACATAGTAATACATAAAATTGAGTCCCTAACTACTAACTTTCTCACTCTCCAGAATTGTATATTTTCAGATGTTTTTAAAGATTAAGCATATATTGGCATGCATGCTCTGTATTTTTTTGCCATTTATTTTTTACAGCATAGTGTGTGCATGTATGTCCAAGAAAGACTTATAAAACCATGAATGTCAAGATTGAAGGATAGCTCTAAAGGAAAAAAGCTATTACAAATAATAAATGCTCAACTATGAGTCCCTATCTTATCCCTATAATAAATTGTTGTTTGGACTAACCCTGGGTTTTAGCTTTCTTAGAACTAAGGAGAGCCCATCTCTAAACTCACCTGAATCTTTAATCTTTGTTTTATGTCAAGAGCTATTTTCAGACCATAATCACAGCTCTGGTACTTTAAAGTGTTGAGACATTTTGATATCAAAAGGATTTTGCTTTGTTCTTTTGAAAGAGACAGACAAAAATGCTTGCTTGAAATAATCAAAGGCAGCAGAATTGGCTCTTTTTAATCCCAGCTTTCTCTCTGGATTAAGGAGAATGAAGAAAAATGTGAAAGGAAACAAACAAACAAACAGAAAAATTACATGTCTCTGAAGTCTTCAACATTCATGACCTCTTACAGAATCTTGTTATGGGTTCTGGCTACAAACAATGCCAAAACTTAAGAAACTTGAGCTATATATTTTACCAAAACGCAACCTTTTCAAATATATCTAAATTTTAATTATTTGCTTCTTGTTTTTTTTTGTAATTGTTTATGGAATATTTGGAGATATTCTTTTGGGGGAAAAAGAAAGAGTAAAGCTGACCTGCTCCATAAAATGGGGGCATATTGTTGTTCTACTTTTTCTCAATCAGTACCAGTAAATGGCAATATTTATAAATGACAATTGAAAAGATCCACTTGTACCAAAATACTACAAAACCTTCTGTACTGTGCGGAAAGTTTCCTCTTATAATAGCAGTGTTCAATTATTCTATTTTGCAATTGCCTTTCCAATTATTTTTCCAGGAAGAGATGAAACCAATCTCATTATTTTATAAACAGACTTGTTTTTGCCTCTAAGAGGCAATATACAAATTGATTTTTTCCTAGACTTCTCTTCTACTAGAATCTGCCTTTTATAAAAATTTACCTTAAACATGAAAATGAGCCAATGGGTATTGAACATACTTTTGACTAAAGAAGGCTTTTTCGATTGACTGTCCTAAATAAGTTTTAGTGATTAAAATTTACTCATTATAAAAGCATCAGCCTGTAAAGTGTTGGCTAATCATTGCTGAAAGTGATATTTTTTTCTTTTAGCCCAATGGATTACTCATAAGGTACACAATTATTTGTATGAAAAGATTAATGAAAAACAGCCAATGATTTTCAGGTGGCCCATACCTGCAGCTTGTGTGCTATTCAACTTTCTACTTGTATGCTAAGTTGTGGGTGCAGGGACAGAACTCACAGGAAACACGCACATGTGTGTGCATCCACATGAATGTGCACACACATGTGTGTGCGTCAATCCATAACATACTTTATACAAGTGGATTTTATAAATAATCACAAGCCCTTTTTAGCTTTCCAATTTAACTCTCAAACTCTTCTTCAGTCTCTGGAGAAGTGTGCAATTCTTTGAAGAGTGTCAAGAGAGAAGAGAGAAGATGGTCAGGGCACTGATTTCTGTTTAACCCTAAGCTGCCAATGTGTGCATGTGCCTTCATAGGAAAGTTCTGATTACTGAATTTCATTTGTATACACACACATACACACACACACACACACACACACACACACACACACACACACACACACACATTGGATTGCTGTGTTGGAGTTGTGTGCTGTGCTTTACATATATTTATAGAAATAACATGTTCTTTAGGGAGGAAACAAAAACATTCACTGTACCATATTCATTATCAGGAAAAGAAAATTGTATGAGGAAAATTTTAGCATATGCTAGCAATTCAAACTCAGCTTTAACCAAGGATGTTTTCTTCTTTATTACCACATACTTAAAACACACAAGATATTTTTTAATGAAAAACCTGGAAGAGAAAGATGTTTCCTAATCTTGAAATAATAATTAGGTCTCACACATCTTGATTTTGACTCATCCCTTGCATGTGTGTCTTAAGTTGCCCTAGGTTCTAGCTGGCTTCCAAGTCATTACATAGCTCAGGATGAACTTGAACTTCTGATACTCCTACCTCTACCTCCCAAGTGCTAGAACCACTACCATGTACTTTATTCCACACTGGGAATCTAACCCAGAGCCGCAAGCATACTAAACATGCACTCTGATGACTGAGCTACAATCTCCTGTCATTTTTACAATATTCATATTGTCTCTTAATGCTTCACAACATAATTAAGAGTTACCTCAAAATCTTGGCCTAGTGAAATGGCTCAAAGACTAGGGGAACTTGTAAAAAGGTCTGATGACCCAAGTTTAATCTTCATATCCCACAAGGTGGCAGGAGAGAATCAACTTTTTTGAGTTATCCTGTAACCTCTCCATGTGCATAGTGACACAGGTGTGCCTGTACTCACACAAGTAAATAAATAAATAAATAAATAAATAAATATTTAAATCTATTTTCAGCTCTATTAGGCTCTACAAGGTAGGAAACACCTGCGTCAAGGCACTCTACCTGCCTTATGTGGAGTGGAGTTCCTGGGAATCTGAGAAACTGAACCTTGGACACCAGCACTTTGGGAAGAATGAGGGGTGGTAATACAAAGTAGCAGGATAGCTCAACTAGTCAAAGTGCATGCTATATTATAACTGCTATAACATTGCCCCATAATTTAGCCTTCCTCTTATTTCCTTGGAGCATCTTTTTGAAACAACAATCCTTTTTCTTCTGACATTCTGGCTTGGGCTTTCAATCTTGTTTACTTAGTCAATTTGTCTCATTTGCTTTCTACAATCTTAAGTATCTTTGAGATCTCTGGTTTTTTTCCTTGTTCCTTTTCTCATCTCTCTGGCAACAACATAGCTCTCCTTCCACTCCAAAACAAATTCAATACTTAGGAGAGGACTCATGGAAGAAAGACAAATAAATTTGTGTGTTCGATTTAGCTTGTAAAACTGAGACTCTTTTTGTTGGGGTGGTGCACTTCATGATTTGCCTATTAGACAGAATGACATGAACTTTGTTAACTATGCTAGATTAAGGAGCTTCCTAAGCACATTATTACAATGATCAGCAGACCTATCTGATGGCATAATCAACGGAACTCATGGCTTTTCAATTAGCCTCTCTTGAGGATCAGGTGATACTCTATTTTACTTCTTCCTTAGTCTTACTGCACAAAGTACTTTTCACATTTTCACCCAATGTTAGTAACAGATGGGGGGATAAAGGCAATGTCATGTGTATACACTATGGAATTTAATTCAACTGTAAAAAGACTGAAATCTTATTTTCAGGAAAATGGATGGAGCTGAAGACAATCATACTAAGAGAAATAAGTCAGATTAAAAAAACACATGTTATATACCATATATGGAATCTAAACAATATATAATAACTTTAAAATATGCAAATACATATATGCATATGTATATGCACAATTTAATTTCTATGGTTGAACAGGCCTTTTCCATTCTACAGTTAATAGGCCCTTAAGAATTTATTTTCCATTTCTAAATTATTGTGACTAGTACTGAAATGAACATGGACCTACGGATCTTTCTTTAATTTTCAGATTGTGTATCTTTTAGATACATACACAGCAATGGTAATTCTGTTTGTAGGTTTTTTGAGGAACCTCTATACTGCTTTCTATACTGGCTGTACTAAATTATCCCTATTTGCAGATGATATGATAATTTACATTTCTATCCATAGTCTCTGTTTTCTTTTCTCCACGTAATTTTCAACACTTATTTTTAATCCTCTTGATAAAGCTATTGTATTATATCAACCATGAGATAGTATGTCATCATCATTAAATTAATTTTCCTTAGAGATTGCTGTGTTAGTTTTCTATCCTTATAACAAAATATCTGGGTCAATTAAGTACAAGCAGAAAGGATATTTTTAAATATTCTAAAATAAGTCTGGCAGTGGTGGTCCATGCCTATAATTCCAGCACTCAGGAGGCAAAGAGGGGAGATCTCTAGCCTGGTCTATGGAGCTAATTCCAGGACAGCCAAGGCTACACAGAAAGACCTTGTCTCAAAACAACAACAACAACAAAAAATATCGTGTGTATGTATGTGTGTGTGTTTGAACATTCATTCTAGTATACATGTATGTAGGTCAGAAAGCCAGGAGTCAGTTCTTTTCTTCCACCATGTAGGTTCCAGAGACTGAATTCAAGCTGCTTGGCAGCAACCTGCAGAACCATCTTGCTTGTCCAATGATTTATTTTTACTTGAGACAGAGTCTTATTTGTAGCCAAGGCTTTCATGACATTCATCATGAGTCTGTACTCAAATGTGTAGCAATCTCTGCATCTGCACTGATTCCCTGCCCTGTCTGAACCCCTGGCATTCTGCATGTAACAGGCATGTGCCAATGTTTCAGGCTTGAGAATGCCATTGAGGAGCTGTGCTTTATTGGGTTTCTTAAATTGGTTTTGTTGTAATTTTGTTATGTTTATCACTCCATTTGTATTTTTATTTATTCTAAAATATTTTTGTTAGTGCATATAAATTGTACAAAATAATGACGTTTATTATGGCATATTCTTACATGTATATAAGTACTTTGGCCATATTTATTAATCACCATTACAGTTTATCTCCAACTTCCTCATTTTATCTGTTTCTTTCTCCAGAAGTCCTTTTTACTTCATATTCTAGATTATTTATATAAAATAAATCATGTGCTATGAATCCTGACTTTAACTAGTTTTGCTTAGGATTCCGTTTGTTAATTACATCCATTTGGTTACAAATGCAAGATTAGATTTCTTATTTGAAGCCTTTGTGATTTGGTTTTTCTTGGGCATCTATCTGTATATATTTTCCTCTTCTAGATATTTTTGCTGTGTCTGGTAAGGCTTTTGTTCTGTTTGTGTTTTCTTATCTCACAGTGTATTTTTATTTCCCTTTTGATTTCATTAACCTGTCAGTTTATCAAAAGTGTGTTGTTACATTTATACATTCTTTTAAAATTTATCAACACTTGGACTTGCCAAGAACATGATCTGTTTCTGTGGATACATTCATCTTTATGTTTCTATTATGTTTACTTAGTCTAGGCAGCTGCTCAAATCTACCATCTCTTTATTGATTTAATGTCTGACTAAGCTACCTAAAATTGAAAGTCTCATATTTGTGTTCTCTGTTAGTATGTATCATCATTTTCAGTTAACTCTGCTAATTTACTCAATACATTTAGGTGCTCTAATTTTGTATGAATATGTATTCATAATTATCATATCCTGTCAATGGATTTAAATTTTTGATGTATAGTTGCCTGTAAAACTATCCTTTGATGTAAGTTGTCTCAGTTAAGGTTCTAATTGCTGTGATAAAACACCATGACCAAATTGAACTTGTGTTAGGAAAGGGTTTATTTCAGCTTACAATTATTTCCATATCTCAGTCCATCATAAAAAAAAGAAAAAGAAAAAGAAAAAAAAAGAAAAAAGAAAGAAAAGAAAAAAGAAAAATAGGGAGGGAATTCAAGGCAGGGACTGGAGGCATAAACTGGAGCACAGGCCATGGAAGAATGCTTCTTACTGCACTGAATAACAAATATGTTCTAGAAATCTATACAGTATCTATATTTTATACTCAAAAGTTTAAGAAGTTAAATCTGATGCAAAGTTCACTATAAAAATAAATTTAAAATGCTTAAAAATACATTAAGATAACATCATTAGAGACTCCTTGTGACAATCACTTCCATTCCTCGAAAGCTGATCAATGGCATTTTCAGTAACTAGAAGTTTTAGGACTGTGAGAAAAATCTCTGTAAAATGAGTTTAGAATTATATTTATGAGGCATATATGAGAAAAAGGAAGTGAGCAGAAAGAGCTTTCAGGGGACATATTAAAAAAGATTTATGTAAGAGGATGTAAGGGTGAAAATTGTAGATTCACAAGAAAACATATCCCCAGAAAAGAAGGGCATATGAGATCACATTTATAGATAGGAGCGAGTAGGTAAATGGTAAAAAGAGTTATAAAAGTCATCGGATGATTCATTTGTTGGTTCTTGATAGAGAGTTCCTTCTATAATCCTGGCATTTGGGAAGCTAAGGAAAGAGGTCACCTACTAAAGTCCATCTTGTGCTACATACAACTAAATTCATATGACTCAGTGCTACATAATAAGACATTATTTCTAGGAACTAAAAAAGAAGCAATTAAAAATAAAAATAAAGTAAAACAATACAAAATTCATACCCTTTTAAACAACAAAACTATTTTTGATGCCCTAATATAGAGGAAAAATCAATTGCTCTTTTTTCCTGTTTCTTTTAATTAGGGAATTCTGGAATCTGGAAGACAGTTAAACAGCATTTGATTTCTCCATCTTCTGTATATTTCCCAGTGTATTTCATCCTATCACATTTTCACTAAAGAAATACTGTCTTTATACAGTAATATACTTGATAAATAGAAACAGGCCAAGTGTTATAAGTCATTGATTGAGCTCCATGTAAAAATATTTCAGGATTATTTAGAATTTATACAAAATTCAACCGAAGAAGATAAACTTTTATGTGATCCCAGGTTCCTTCTCACTTTCAGCTTGCCCAACAAAAATGTCTTCACTCATTTTTTGGTATTTTGACAAAATTATACTGAATTTATTTTATTTATTTAAAGAAATTTCAGAATTCTTAAGACGATAAGCCCTGTGCTCTTGATCTATTTTGTGCTCCAATTAAAAAAACATCACATTTTCTTACTGTTTTATAAAATAAAAGCAACTCAGAGTTTAATAATACATTGAATGATTACTCATCAGTGTGGGACTAGTGACTGGAATTAATACTTAAGAAAACTGAGTCAAAAATAAGACAAACCTGAGAAATTCTTCAGAACACAGGCAAAACAAGGGATTAAAAATGAAAATTATGATAGTGATTGTGATCAGGAGGAATAATAGATATAGGCAACAAATAACAGATGCGAAGGCATTAAGAAGAAGCAATATAGAAATGAGAGAATGTTTCTTATATCAAGAACATAATTCAGTCTTGAAAATAATAACATCTATTGAGGTCTATGAAAATTAGTAAAGCAGAATCACATCAGGTATAGCAATTAAATGTCATACAAAAAGAATACTGTTGTTGCATAGCATCTATAGCTCATAAAATGAAAACAATCAGAACTAGTAATACTTCAGATACACGATCAGAAAATCTATTGTCTACTTCAAATTACTAAACCAAAGAAGAGAATAGAGCACAACTACACACCTGCAAGGGAGAAAAAGCAGGCACTAATGAGAATAAGTTAGACTAATCTTTGAAAGAAATGTTCTAAAACTCTCTATTGTCTACCTATTTGTCATCTATGTATCTATCTGTATGTATGTATGTATATATGTATGTATATATCTATACATCTATTTATCTAACTATCTATCTATCTATCTATCTATCTATCATCTACATCTATCTGCATGTACCCTGAACATGTTGGGTCCAAAGTTTGTGCATTAAGAAGCTCTTATAGGCACATGAATGTTGTTCAGTGGTAGCATTTGGGTTTAGGCTTTTCAAATAAATAAGCAAACCAAGCAATTATAATTTAGTGTATCCATTGAAAGAAAAGAATAAAAAGAATACATATTCAGTTATAAAGGCAAACAAATATTTGCCTGGGTGAAGAAACAATACAACATTAATAATGATAAAAGCTGAAAAAATATAATTATAATAATGTTTTCTAATTACAATTGCTGGCAATTTATATTCATAGACTGTATTAATAAGGCTCATAAAGGAAATTGATCAAGGGGATATTTCAGTCAGTAAAGTACTTGCTTTTCAAACATAAGGACCTGAGTTTGGTTTCTCAAAACCCATGTAAGAAATAAACTGGGTGTGGTGGTTTGCTTTTGGAATCCCAGTACTGGGAAGGCAGATGCAGACAGATCTTTGGGGCTTCCTAGGTATCTATCTTAGCTTACATGGTGAATTTGATAACATGAGAGAATTTGTTGCAAAAATTGTAAAAGTAAATAAAACATGTGGTCTGCTCTTAACGCTGTGAAATTAATGATCACTTCTCTGTAGTTTTCACTTAAGTCCAATGGTCACTCAGTATTAATTAGTATACTTCATGTCTCTTAACTTAAAACATTTTCTTTTATGATATCATATTACTGTTTTTTTTCTTTCTTTCTCTATTTTATATTTGCTTGTATAATGTATGTATGTAGGTTCACCCATGATTCAAGTGTGAATGTTATGGAGCAACTTGCAGAGATCAGTGCTTTTCTTCTACCATGTAGGTCTGTCTTGGTAATTGACCTCAGATGGTCAGCCTTGGTTACAAATACTTTATGATTTACATTCTTGATTTATTTTTCTCCTTCTACATTCTTGTCTGATTCTTTTTCCCCTTTCCTTGTTTCTTTTGCTTTCTGTTGGCCTGAGATAAATAATGAGTGTCCCAGGAACTTAACTCTAAGGCAGTTTTGTTCTTTTTACTATACTAACTTCCTAAGTGATGTCATGTCAGTACATAATTTTAAATAAAAACAAAAAATAGCACAAGGACATACTAGCTTTGCCAGTACCATTGAGCTTCTGATATTTGAAGACACATGTCTACTTGCAAATGATATCTTTGCCTGGATGTTAGTCAGTCATATGAAATTTGAAATTACTGAAAAACAGACCTTTGCCCCCCCATGCTTGTTCTTCTGTTATTCTTTTGAGATTTCAGGGGGGAATGTACTGCCATTTATCTAAGTGCCCAAGCTAAAAAGCCCTGGAACATTTTTTGATCTCTCCTTTGCCCTCCACCACTTTTGTTAATTCCTCTTCAGCTGATTTATTCAATCTGGCTTCTCTCTTGGCCCCAGAGTTGCTCTGCTTGGCCTCAAACCAACTCCAGCAATATGTTCTAATCTACTGCCTCCTTCTCATTATCTAGCTCATTCAGTGTTTACCTGAGCTCTTTCTCTGCAACCTGTCTCTCTATTACTGTCCCTGTAAAACTACTCCCTCCCTTTCTCTGCATTGCCCCTTAAGTAGCCTCCTTTTTCTCTCCCTTTTGAGAGTTGGATGTATCTTATTCTTTCAAATCTTTCTCTCATTCATCCACATTTTCTGCCACTCAATTAGACACCACCTTCAAACATGGGTGCTTCCTTTTACAAACTAATTTTACCTTCATTGCTTGGGATTAAAAGCATGTACTGTCATGCCTGGGCCTAAGCTTTTCTTTACCTGATAGTTGCTCTATATCAGGCTCGCCCTGAATTCAGATGTACTTGCCTCTGTCTCCTGGATTAAAGGAATGTTGGTATTCCAGCCAGATCACTTTGGATGTGATCTCTTGCCAGAGCAGCCATGTTCTGAATTAAAATTCCTCTACAACTTCTCTCTTTCTGTTTAACTTAAAAATTGTATACAGTTCAACTTTTACAATAAAAATAATTATCAATCTTATAAACTTAAGAGTCCAAATACCCTTATGATGTGGAGATCCTTCATAATTGCAATTCTGATCATCTGTCCTTCAGCAACAATCCATTTCAGAATCAAGGTTTGCCAGTTTGCCAATCTGATGAAAGATCTGTCCTTCTTCAGCTGGTTTGTGGAGTTGTCTTGCAGGGAGAGCTGTTTTCTGCATCATCTGCATTGCTATCTTTCTGTGTATCTATCTTGATTTGTGCCTTTCATTTAGAAGCTTCTTCCAACTTTCTCCCTGGGCCCATAATCCTGAACATTGTTGCTCCATCAGTAGAACCCATCATTATGCTTATTACAAACCCTTCCTCCCTAGGCCCCTGTCCTGGGCCCTGTTTCTCTGTCAATGAACAGTTTCTTGTGGAAAAGCTTACAGGTGCTCTGTTAAAGAAATGTACTTTGCAAATGTAATCATGCATAAAGCTTTGTGATAATTGTTGTGAGGAAACGTTTGTAAAAAGTTCTGCTGTGTTTAAATATGGAAAAATAAACATATTTTCATCAGACTTCAGAAGTGTTACGTAGAACTCGCTGAATTGAGCTGAACTCAAGTTTCATTCTCAGCTCACCCAGATCATTTTTCTGTAGGCCTGTGATGATTGCAGAGACCACCACATAGAACCACTTTCATTTTGTCTTTTAAGTTGGTGGATATCGTATATTGATTGATATATATAATATATAATGAATATGGCAAGCAGGCTATAGGTTACCTAGGACTAATTGACATCTAGGAAGCATAAGTCATGGCCTTTTGCTTTAACTGTGAAATCACTAAATAGAATGATATTTTAGAATGCATAGTTTTGTACATGTTAGGCAAGTAATATATCACAAACTTATAACCTCAAACCAAGAAATATATTTTAAAGTTTTATTTATTTCAAGTAGACTCACTTATCTTATAATATATAATCAAGTGTTCCACACTTTGAGATCTGTCGAGCCTCCTCTATAAAGCAGGAATTTAATGAGGTACTGCAGATACAAAGATCGATACATATATTGTTCCTCCAAGTTAAGCTTTTGTCATGCTTTCAAAGTCCCATGTAATAGGTTACATGTATTAAAGGAATTAAATGAAAATGTGTAGACTTTTCCTCTCACCAGTTCTGCCCACATAGTTTGAGATTGCATTATAAGTTTGATTCATCATCTATTGTGTGTCAATTTAACTTTCACTTTAAAGTGGCAAATTTGACATAAGTAAATCCAGCTATTCTTTTTATTCAATCAAAGGTCAATTATATGCTCTGATTAAACAGGATATTGTCACTACACTTGTGATACTGGCTTTGAAAACAAGGATGCCAGAGACCCAAATACTAGGTGAATCTATGCCCTATAAATAGCAAAGATAATAAGCTACTTCAGCTTTCTGCTAGTAAAACTTTGCACAGGGTCTCTGTGACTAAATTATAGGCATTTAGAATGTCAAAAAGGGTAAAAATCTTATTGTGGTAAGTTTTGACTCTCTGAAATAGTTACGGGTTTTTCCTTGCCTAAAAAAGCATAATTTTATGAAGTTATAATACCTGCTGGAAATTAAGAGGAGTGTTGCATATTGCAGCTCAAATTAAGTGTTGCTGGGCGAAGCATCATTTCAATTTTCCTCCCAAATTAGAACTGATATTTTTTCTCTAATGCTTTTGTTAGCATTATCTCCAATATGTGTTTCTAAAGTATATAATGTCTCTTCATTTCATCATGAATATTTGTTAACAGATCTATTAACAATCTTAAGTCTAAAGAAATTAGCCAAAGAGGCAATAGAGAAATTGATGAAGTGTTAACTAGAATTAACATTTATGAATATTTTAGTTGATTATTCTATAACTAGTTACCATTATCATCACATTATTTTCTCTGTTATATCTTAATCTAAATATTTATTACCATGAGCGAACTTAGTTTTCAGTGGAGATTACTATAAGCATTGTTTATATCTCTGCTATTTTTACCTTCAGATAAAAATAGTGATTAAATGATGGTGGAACCCATGATGTCTACTTTTTAAACTACAAAACAATTATTACTATCTATTTCCCAGGGCATAAAATATTTAGGGCTAGAGATGGTAGGAAGACAGGCTAACATTTTTTCAGCAAGTGGTGATAGATTATCATTGGTTTACCATTGTATATTTAGTCATGAAACAGGTAGCCAGCCATGTAACTACCTTGTCCCAGACCTGAACATTAGCTCTTGAGGTCTTACATTTCTGATGACAAGAGTCAAATAACTACAAAAAGTGTGGGAAGAGGCCGTGAGACTAGACATTGCAAAGAGGATCTGCTAGCAAGAGTTGACCAATGATATGCTAATGGCATATTTTAAAGTACAGAGCTTGATAGAGGGATCCACATAATTTCTGACAATATCAATGTTTTTTTCAACTGCACCCAAACATAGAATGTCCCTATTGGCATGTTTTCCACTCTGTTTTGTTTATTTTGCAGCACGTCCAGATGTCCTTACAAAATATTTCAGTTGTCTTTAATACCTTTCTCCTTCCTGTGCTTTTCTGCCTATCTATTTCTAGGACTGGGGCCCCTCTCTATTTAAATTCCTTTTATCTTCCTGCTTTAGTTCACATCTAAGCATTTCTTAATTGTATTATGATGACCATAATGGTGATTAGAATGATTCCAGAGCTTTGTGTCAGCTCATCCCTATGACACAATGCTTGAAGAAATGACCTGAATATAGATATATAGCCAGTAGACTCACATCATGGTAAAGGGCAATGTTCAAATGCATGCTTATACATACCTGCTAGTAAAAGTGATATAACTTCCAATTTAAAGAATATCCAACTCGGAAGGTTAACTTCAATAATAACACAAAGTTGATACCTTATAAGAATAAGTACAATGAAGAAAACTCTTCAAAGTCAAAACCATTATGAAGAGTGGCTTGAGAAATCATTAGTATACTGTGTAGATATCTATATAATGAGACTAAAATATAGAACACCAACATGCATAAAGCCTTAAATAGTTAATATATTTCCTTTACTTGATTAAAATTTTTTGTCTGAGATTCTGTGATCCGATCCAGGTGGTTTTTTGATTTTCAATAACATGACATTTTTATGAACAAAATAACACTAAAGTATGTATCAGTGGCAATATACCCAAAATATTTGTATCAGTCTGTGACCTTTTCTATGGTAATATCTGAATCTTTTTCCTTGTATTCATTAAAACACACACAAAAAGTTAAATGTAAAAATCAGAAATGTAAAAGTATGCTTGGTAAAGCTGTTCAAGCCTGGCTATTTATTTGGAAATTCACCAGTTAGAACTGCTTATTTCGAGAGGCAGATATATGCTCCTGAAATAGTTTGTTTAAATGAACTGCTAATGAGTGAGGTCATAGGACTGAACAAATGTGTTTGTAAGAAGAGTACTGAGTTGAATCAGGAGAGATTCCCTGAGGGGTTAGATTTTGATCTACAGGGTATTTAGAGATCATATACTATATTTCTTGGGAGTGAAACATCAGTGCTCAGTATGTCAAGATGCCGTGTCCATACCTTAGGGGGATATGTTCAGATGTTCCTTTCTATGCTTTTTTTTTCTAAATTCTTTGAAAAGTTTGATTATATACTTCTGTATTCATCTCAGCTATAAGTGATTGTGGCAACCATGAGAAATGGAAATGGTATATAAACATGAACTTATATTTTGTCCTGGATTTATCCCACCATCCCCAGAAGACAACAGGATACCCAACTTAATAGAAAGTCCAAAAGACTTTCCTTGACCCTCCTGCTTCTGCCTTCTTCAGCAAATCTTACCAGTGTGTACCACCACCACATAGTACAATGGAAACCCCAAGAAATCTATGAGGTTTGACCTTAGGTCAACTAGCAATGAGGGACATAGAGCCTGAACTGGCCACCTCTTATAACCAAGGAAGACTTCTAGTGGAAGGATTGGGACACCAACCTAGCCAAACATTTGATCTAAAATTTGTCCTGCTTGCAAGATGTGCTGAAATAAAGGTGGCACAGAAATTGTGGGAGTGGCCAATAAATGACTTGTCCAGTCTTAGACCCATGGCATGAGAGGGATCACATCTCTGACACTACCTCGAGAGCCAGTAACCAGAGGCTATGTAGCTCAGATCCCTAGGATAGAACCAAACATCACTGCCAAAAATATCAGTGAAATGGTTCCTAATGATATTCTGCTATACTCATAGACTGGTGTCTAGCCCAATTGTCATCAGAGAGGCTTCACCCAGCAACTGATATAAACAGATGCAGAAATGCATAGAAGTTTGTCAAATCTTATGGAAGAGGGGAGGAAGGATTGTAGGAGCTAAAAGGTTTGAGGGCACCACAAGAAAACTAAGCTGGGCTCATAGAGGCTCATATAAACTGAACTGTCAATCAGGAACCCTGCATAGGACTGTCCTAGGACCTTTGCACATATATTGCAGATATGTAGCTTGGTCTTCTTGTAGGACTCTTAACAGTGGGAGCAGGGGCTGTCCGTGACCTTGTTGCCTGGTTTTAGGACCCTTTCCTCTTACTGGTTTGCTGAGTCTAGCACTGATAGGAGAGGAAGTACCTATCTTACAGCAACTTGATACACCATGACTGGTTGATATCCATGGAAGCCTGCCCTTTTCTGAAGAGGAATGAAGGAGAAGTGGGATAGTGGGGGAGGAAGAGGAGAGGTGAGGGGGAAGGGCTTGGAGGAGAGGAGGGAGGGGAAATGGAGATCAGGATGTAAAAGAAAAATAAAGTAAATAAATACAAATAAAAAATAAATAAGAAAAAATAAATAAGAAATAAAAGAAAGTTTAAAAGGATAATATAAAAGACTTTCTTATAATGAGATAACAAGTCTTCCTATTTCTTTTTTTAAATTAATTTATTCTTGTTACATCTCAATGGTTATCCCATCCCTTGTATCCTCCCATTCTTCCCTCCCTCCCAATTTCCCCTTATTCCCCTCCCCTATGACTGTTCCTGAGGGGGATTACCTCCCCCTCTATATGATCATAGGGTATCAAGTCTCTTCTTGGTAACCTGCTGTCCTTCCTCTGAGTGCCACCAGGTCTCCCCCTCCAGGGGACATGGTCAAAGGTGAGGCACCAGAGTATGTGAGAAAGTCATATCCCACTCTCCACTCTACTGTGGAGAGTGTTCTGTCCATTGTCTAGATCTGGGTAGGGGTTTAAGGTTTACCGCCTGTATTGTCCTTGGCTGGTGCCTTAGTTTGAGCGGGACCCCTGGGCCCAAATCTGCCTATCATAATGTTCTACTTGTAGGCTTCTAGGACCCTCTGGATCCTTCTACTTTGCCATTCTCCCATGCTTCTCTCACCTAGAGTCCCAATAGGATGTCCTCCCCTCTGTCCCAGTTTCCTGGTTAGTGAAGACTTTTATGGGACATGCCCCTTGGGCTAGTGTGCAGATATAAGTGAGTATATACCATTTGAGTCTTTCTGCTTCTGGGTTAACTCACTCATTATGATCATTTCTAGCTCAATCCATTTATCCACAAATTTTGGGAATTCCTTGTTTTTAATAGCTGAGTAGCATTCCATAGTGTAAATGTATATATATTGAGTTAGTTACTTTTATTTATTAGAATAAGTGATTTGCCTGTATGTTTGTATACTATGTGAATGCCTGGTGCCTTCAGAGATCAGAAGCAATTACTGGATGCACTGAAATTGGAGATAAGAGAGGTGTGACCCAACAAGCAAGTGCTTGGAAGCAATAAAGTTCAATGTCATCCTGGGAAACTTAATGAGACTTTGCATCATAAAAATAAAATAAAACAGCTTTTAATAAGCAGGAAAAATAAACTTGGGATATAACTCAATGGTATAAAATTTGCTTTCATAAAGCACAAGTTTAAATTCAAACCTTGTGTAACAAAACAAAGCAAAGAGTAATAGCAAATGTGGTGATTTTCATGATCATGTCCTCCGATAGGATCATATGTTTGAATACTTGGTTCCCAGTTAGTAGAACTGTTAAGGAAGGATTATAAAGTGTGACCTTGTTGGAGGACGTGAGTCACAGGGGAAAAGATTTGATGTTTCAAAAGACTCAAGGCATTCCCATTGTACCTTTTTTGTATCTCTTGTTTGCTTGAGATGTGAGCTCTGATCTTATTGTCCCTACTGCAATGCTTTTACACTGCTGTCATAGAGACTGACCTTCTGAAACTTTAAGCCTAATTAAGTACTTTCTTTTGTAAATTTCCTTGGTCATTGTGTTTTGTCACAGCAACAGAAAGATAACAAATACAGCCAATAAAATATCTCAAGGGCTTCAAAGAATGAGGGACTGAATACTGAAATTGAAATACCATCAGAATTTTTGTCTTTCTCTTTTTATCTTTATTCCTTGAAAGTTACCTTTTCTGTCTACTTTTCATATCTTTTACACTGTAGCTCTTTTATTTTTCAAAAAGCTATCAATATTTCAGTATTTTCACAGTGTGAGATGACTGAATATATATATACAATTACAGTTTTAAACTTTCCAGGTGCTGCTTCCTGGAAAACAGAATCTGATTGGCCCAACTTAGGTCACGTTTTACTCCCACTACCATATTCTGTGACATGGGATCAGAATTATGCATCCAAAGCATACTTGGTATATCACAATGCCCTGGTAATGAGTAGAGTTCTCTTCCACTGAAAATGGATCAACACCATTAAGAATTCACTTATCCTATACAAGATTCCTTTAGTTCAATAATAACTGAAACTTAAGCATGAAAATATTTTATTAATTCCAGTGATGGTAGGATTGTCAGACTCACTGTATTCACCAAGGAAAAATCCAGAGTAGCTTGTCTATTTCAGTAAGAACAACGTATATGCTTTGCATATGCAACTTAAAATAACCAACGTATTGCCAGGTGACTGACTGACAACCTGAACAATAATCACTGCTTGGGGTTGGTCTGGTGCTATGTAATGCAATGCTAAAAACTGGCCTCTGAGATCAGGTTGCAGCTAAGGTGCGTATACTGGTCTTTGTTATGTACACTTTGCTTTACCCAATTTAATGTTAATTGGTTAATAAATTAGCTAGAAATCTGTAACTGGGCATATGAGAAGTAGACAAAGCTTAGATTCTCAGGCTTGGGTTCAGATGGGGACCCATGAGGTGGGAAGAGAAACAGGAGAGGAAGCTGGAGAGAAGGAAGTCACCATGGTATGGTATAGAGCATGAGCACATGGCCATGAGAGTTAGCCTAATTGAACAGAAGCAGCCCAGGCAGGAATAATTATGGTAAGTAATTTGGGATGAGTAGCTGGGAAATAGCAAAAGAGCTTAGAGGTTTGATATCTGCCCAGTTTCTGTGCATTAAAACTTTTATAAAACTAAAACGTCTCTGTCTTGCATTTTAAGGAACTATCTGGAGTAGAGAAGTCCTGTAGTGTCAAATATCGCTTCCACAGCAATTCAGCATTGATTTTTACTAATGACAGAATCGATGCCTATAATGAATCATGGTAAAGTTGGCTTTTTGGTGAGTGGCAATCTATGTTGCTGAGCCCATTTGTAATATGCATCATTGTTCTGTATCTTGATTCCTCAAATTCATACAAACCTATCCTTGTTCATGAACTTATTAGGTGATGACAGAAGTACATGTGGGGAAAATTCTGAATGATAGCCACAAAACAGACTGTCTCATCCAATTAGTTATTAACATCCTTCTCTTCTAAGAACAGTCTTTGGTGATGATACTGACATTTTCCTCCATGTCTTTGACACCATTGTCCTCCCCTCTTCTTCCCACTTCTCCCCTATTTGTTCTTCTATAGGAACATCTTTCCAAATAACTTTTCTAAAATTTTCCTTGTTTTCAATTTTGTACTTTATTACTTTCAGACAAAGTTAACAATCAAATGCACTGCTCTAATTTGTGTTCACTGGGAGGATTTCCTTTTATCCCCATTCTTCAACAATGTCCCAGAAACGGACTGTAATGTCTTATCACTTTTTGGTGATGTCTGTATATTCAAAGCATTTCTTTCTGCCACCTGATCAATGCATCTCCCTTCATTAAAATACCCCCAGTGGCAGAAGAGTAACTGGAGCTGAGCAATAAACAACTCTGTTCTTTTTCTGAAACAATTAAATTTTCATTGCAAATAGATACTTCTCTCATACAATACTGACCACAGTTTCTCTTACCTCCATTTCTCCAAGCTTCTTCAATTACTTATCTCCCCAAGACCCATTTCCCCTTTATTTCCTCCTCAGAATATTTTGAAAATAGTCTACTTATTTTAATTTTTGGGAAAAACTTACTACTACTTATTATGCATTTTATTTATTTTAAAATAGCAATGCAGTTTTCAGTAAAATAATCAAGAGAGATTGAAATTCTAATAAATATATTGTATAGATTATTTACCACCTACATTAATCAAAAAATTGTACCTGGACTCTGTTATCATAACATCATGTAGAAATGTGAACCCGATAATTTAATATTATTGAAAAAGTATGTTTATACATACATACCTAAGAAAAATACAAATAAAAACAGTATCTTCTTATTTATCAAAGTATACAAACAAATATTTTCTGGCACATTCTTGGATATCCTTTTAAAATTATTTTATTTTATTTTATTTTTCAAGACAATGTCTCATATAGGCGGTGCAGGATGGATTTAAACTTCTGATCCTCTTATCTTCACCTCCCATGTACTGGCTTTACAAGCATATGTCACCATGCTCAGTTATCCTGGTACTAGCAATTGAACCCAGAAGCCATGCATGCTGGTGCATGCCTTTAATCCCAGCACTCAAAGAGGCAGGTGGATCGCTGTGAGTTCAAGGGCAGCCTCATCTACAAAGTGAGTCCAGGAAAACCAATGCTACACAGAGAAATTCTCTCAAAAAATACAAACAAAAACAAAATAAAAAGAAAGGAAAAAAGGAAGGAAGGAGGGAAGGAAGGAAAGAGGGAAGAAGTTGAACGCAGGACTTTATTCATGATAGGAAAGTACCCTGCCAACTGAACTATGTCCTAAGCTCCTGAATATCTTTTATACAAGGAGAAATGCAATGCCTTTTAAGTTATTTTATTGTGAGTTTAAGGATCGGCCATTTCACAGCAGTTTTCAATTTAGTCTTAGGACAAGCAGAATTAGCATTATTTGGGAAGTAGTGAGAATGCGAATTCATAGCCTTACCCTAGGATGACTGAGCCAGGATCTTTGAAGTTGTGACTTTCTATCTGTGCTTTTAAACAAGCCCTCTACAGAATTCTAAAGTATACTGGATTTTAAAAATCACTTGTAATCTAGGGGACAGGAATAGAGTGGAAAAGGGAGGGAAGGTGAAAACAGCAAGATACAAGTGAGGGGGTAACAATTGGGATACAATCTGATGATAGGCTGTTCCTAGAGTTCTACATGAGGGGAATAAGCAGAAGAGGGAGGATGGTGGCAAAGGGAAGTTAAGAGGGAGGGGATAACACTGAGGGGTTAATGTGAATAAATTATAATAAATAAAATATACATTTAAAAAATTTGGGTAGGAAGGAGGGGGTTACTGCAGAGACTGATGCACCAACCAAGGACTATGTATGGTGAGGACTAAGACACTCTGCTCAGATGTAGTACATAGGCAGCACAGTCTCCTTGTGGGTCCCACAATATGGGGAGTAGGGACTACTTCTGACTTGGACTTGGACCTCCTAATTGATGTCTACATGTAGAAAAATGCAAAGACACCCTTATTTATCACCTTGCACAAAACTAAAGTCCAAGAGGATTAAAGACCTCAACATAAAACCAGACACACTAAATCTGTTAGAAGAAAGGGCGTGGAAGAGCTTTGAACTCAATTGGCATAGGAGACAACTTCCTGAACAGAGCACCAACAGCTCAGGCTCTAGGATCAACAACTAATAAATGGGATCTCATGAAACTAAAAAGCTTCTGCAAAGCAAAGGACGCTGTCAACAGAACAAATTGACAACCTATAGGCTAGGAAAAGATGTTCACCAACCCTACATCTGACAAGGGGCTATTATCCAAAATATATAAAGAACTCAAGAAATTAAAACACCACCAAACCAAATAATGCAACTAAAAGTGATGTACAGACCTAAACTGAGAATCTTCACAAAAGAACATCGAATGGCCAAGAAGCACTTAAATGCTCAAAGCCCTCAGTCCTCAGGGAAACGCAAATCAAAACGACTCTGAGATTCTACCTGTCAGAATGGCTAAGATCAAAAACTCAAGTGACAGCACATGCTGGCTAGGATGTGGAGAAAGGGGAACACCCCTCCATTGCTTGTGGGACTGCAAACTTGTACAACTGCTTTGGAAACAATCTGGCACTTTCTCAGAAAACTGGGAATAGGGCTACTGCAAGACCCATCTATACCACTCCTGGGCATACACCCAAAAGATGCTCCACCATACAACAAGGACCTTTGCTCAGTTATGTTCATAGCAGACTTATTTGTAATATCCAGAATCTGGAAACAACATAAATGTCCCTCAACTGATGAATGGATAAAGAAAATATGGTACATTTACACAATGGAATTCTACTCAGCTATTAAAAACAAAGAAATCTTGAAATTTGCAGGTAAATGGATGGAACTAGAAATGATCATCCTGAATGCGGTAATCCAGACCCAGAAAGACACACATGGTATATACTCACTTTTAAGTGGATATTAGCCCAACATAGATGTCCTCTGAGAGACTCCACCCAGCGGGGGATTGGGACAGATGCTGGGCCTTGCTGCTAGACTCTGGGTGAGAATGGTATGGAAGAATAGGGAGATGTAAGGACACAGAGAATTCCGGATCCCCACAAGGAGACCATCAAGGCCAGTGGATCTGGACTCAGGGTGGCCTGTATCAACTATTGCACCAACCAAGGACAATGCAGACAGAAGACCTAGAACCCCCTGTTTAAATCTAGCCAATGGACAGGTTATTCTCCATGCTTGTGAGTTCATGCCTCTGGCATGAACTTTGGTGCCCCTGATTTGATCACTTCCCCCTGGTGGGGAAGCCCAGCAGTACAACGAGGAAGGGAAGCAGGCTATCTAGAAGAGATCTGATAGGCTGTGGTCATATGGTCTATGAGGTCCCCTTCTGTCAGAGGTCTAGGAGAGGGGAATAAGGTGGAAGAGGGGGGGGGGAATGGGAAGATACAAGTGAGGAGATAACAATCTGGGATGTAATCTGAATAAATTACAATAAACTTAAAAAAAGATCACACTTAGCTTCCAGTAGGAGATCATTAAATGTTTGATAAATGAGTGAGTAATCAACTCAGTGGACTTTAAATAGAATTTGTAAGATAGGTATTAATAGAGAAAAAAATGTTAGTAGCCTAGATACGGTATTCACAATTTACACCTACTTATTTCATGGTCAGAACTAAATATGAGCTGTAAGTCAGGGCCCTTTAGATGATTTAGTTTTCAGATAATGTGCAAGCCAAATTATTTATTTGCATGATTAATCAAACATTCTTGTGTGTAACACAGGAAGAAAAGGAACCGTGTTGGGATGAACTTATTGAGCTATAATATGCAGATGTCTGAGAGCTTAACATTGTAAAGGGCTCCAATTTTACTTTATTTTTCACCTTAGAATGATATTATGAATTTATCCTCAAGTGACTTTAGTATTAACTATGTTCTACAATTGTTAAGATAACTTGAAAGTTAATGAAATATTCTTCATTCTTTTATTTTTGAATTTCTTAATTTTTTCCTACTTTATCAAAAAAGCAAAGAGATGGGCTAAGGACATGGTCTTATGAGAAGGCGAGTGAACCATACAAGCACAAGGCCCTTAGTTTGAATCATATGTACTCACTTTAAATCTAGTGTGGTTGCACATGCTTACAACCTCAGTGCTACAGGGCAGAGGCAGGTGGATCCTGGGAGCTCATTGGTTTCTTAGTCTAACTGAAGCAGTAAGCTCACAATTCAGTGAAAGATTCTGTTTCAAGCCTCCATATGCACACACATGAATGCGCACGTACTTTCACATTTACATACATGCATCTCTCTCTCTCTCTCTCTCTCTCTCTCTCTCTCTCTCTCTCTCACACACACACACACACACACACACACACACACGGCTATACTTCTTGCTCACACAACAAATAGGCAAATAATTTCCATAATGTTATAAGATACAAACTCAGTAAAAAAAATCACATACACATTTTTGTATATTAACAGATTTAATAAGAAATAAAACATTAAAAATCCCAGTTATAATAGTATTATAGAGTAATCAAGTCATATTTAGGAATAAGATGTATTCATAATAATATAATATATAGCAGGGGTATATTTATTTATGCATGTAACAATTATTAAGGAGCTACGAATCTGCAAAGGAGTAAGGAGGAGCATATAGGAGGGTTTGGAGGAAGGAAAATGAAGAGATAAATTATTCAATTATATTTTAATCTCAAAAATCTCAAAAATAAAATCTAAAAAGGATATATTGGATGTGTGTGTGTGTGTGTGTGTGTATGTGTGTGTGTGTCTGTGTTTGTCAGGATGCACTGTTGTGTGTATGACTGAGCAAACACATGTGTGCATATGCATGTGAAGGTAAGAACACAAACAACCTCAAGTGTCATTACTAAGGATCTATCCATTGTGTTTTTAATCTAATTTAAACGTTATAGAACTTACATATTTATCAAAATATCATAGGCAACTTATTAACAGTTACAACATATAAATGTTAAATTTCAGTTGAACTTCACTTAAAATTTAGGTAAATATAAGATTTGACATTCACTTTTTGACCATGGCACAAAATCACAGATAATAAAAGTGAAAATACATGTCAGACAAAAGAGCCATATAGGAAAGAGGCAATCATATTGAAAAGATAACCTTCAGAATAAAAAAAAAATCCCTGTAAAGTATATGTTAGACAAGGAGTTAAATATTAACACTGTATCAGAAACTTCCAAATCACAGCAATTAACATAACCTGATTTCCTGGGTATCATTTGTGTGCTTGTAATCCTAAAACATGGTAAGTGGAGGAAGGAGGAATATCAGGAGTTCAAGGCTATCTTCAGCTACATGGTGAGTTTTAGTCCAGTCTGTGCTACTGGAGTTTCTGTCTCAAAAACAAAGAAACAGACCAGTAATAAAACAAGCAAAGATAACTTTTTTGAGGCAAGGTTTCTCTGTGTAGCCTTGGCTGTCCTGGACTAACTTTGTAGACCAGTCTTCCCTCAAACTCAGAGATCCACCTGCCTCTGCCTCCCGAGTGCTGAGATTACAAGAGTGTGCCACTGAGTCTGGCTACATAACCTGTTTTTAAAATATGGAAAATCCTAGGGCTGTAGCAATTACTCAGTGACTAAGAATACTTGATGCTTTTCCAGAGGACCAAGGTTTGACCCACAGTGGCCAAGCAGAGGTTCCCAAACACCTGTAACTCCAGTTTGTAGGGATCTGATGTTCCCTTTTGACTTGGAGGGCATGTCATAAAGAAGGCGAAAAAACATGCAGATAAAACATCCATACACACAAAATAATAAAAAGAAATATTTAAAAATAGGCATAACTTGAATAAGCCATTCTCCAAGGAAGATGAACAAATGTCCAATAATCAATAATATACAAATATGCTCAAAATCACTAATCATAAGAAAAATGCAAATCAATGTCAGAATAAGACAGGAGGAAGGTCTATTAGAGGCAGTCAGCATGTCCTTGCATCTCCACAGCATTTAACTAAAATAGTAGCTATATAGTTGTAAGATGAGGTAGAGTATGTGAGATAGTGCTGGAGAAGAGCTTTAAAGTGTCACTCATTAGGGAAATCTTTTCTTTCCTCTTTCTCTTCCTTTCAACTCCCTTCTCTGACTTCATTTCCTCTCTTGTCTTAGTCATTGCTCTATTGCTGTGAAGAGACACCATGACCATGGCAACTCTTATAAAGGGTCTTATTTAATTGGGGCTGGCTTACAATTTCAGAGGTTTAGTCTATTATCATCATGACAAGAAGCATGGCTGCATGCAGGCAGACATGGTGCTGGAGAGGTAGCTGAGAGTCCTACATCCATATTGGCAGGCAGCAGCAAGAGAAAGATACTGGGCCTGGCTTGAGCATTTGAAATCTCAAAGCCTACCTCTAGTGACAAACTTCCTCCAAAAGGCCACAACTGCTAAGTTTTCAACTCTCTGCTGAGCAAGCATCCAAATCTATAAGCCTATGGCAGCCATTATTTCTCAAAGCACTACACCTCCTCTACCCCTGTTCCTTTCACTTCACTATTATTTCCTCCTCTCTTCTCTTCTCGTCCCCTCCCCCATTTTATGTATATTAATCCTATTGGTTCTGTTGCTTTGGACAATTCTGACTGAACAAAGACTAATGTAATGAAGACTAATTATACTGTTTAAATTCAGGGCAATATCAGAGTCACCATATCTATCTATCTGTCTATCTATCTTTCTGTCTGTCTGCCTGCCTATCTATCTATCTATCTATCTATCTATCTATCTATCTATCTATCTATCTATCTACTTATATGTAATAGTAATGGCAGATTATAATCTATCAGATATTATAATCCATTAACCTTTTCAGATATAAACAATTAATAAATTAATAGATTGAAACAGTAAGTTCTTTCTTACAGTAGAATGTCAGTTGACTGGCAAATGTAAAGGAATGATTTACTTAGAAAATAATTATTGTACAACCATGATAGAAACAATTATTTAACTATATGAACATCAACAGATAAACTAGTGCGTAAAAAATGTACCAAATTTTGATATTTAATATACTCCTCTAATATATTTTCCCAAATGTTATTCCTCATGAAGTAGGAAATAGAATTACTGCACAGTAAAAAAATATCTGGGAAGAAACCATCTTAATCAAGTGACTAAATTTAACAGCATGTCATACTGATGAATCAACATTATGCACCTCTTTATTTCTATGATAGTTCAATCAAAAATGAATAATGAGTATAATCATCAGGAAACTATAGAAAAATTCATAATGAAGGGCATTGTAGAAAATATCTTGTTCTTCTGAGGACTAGAGGAGGGAGGGAGAGGAGATGAAGGAGGGAGGCAGGATAGGGAGGCAACGAGGGAGAGGATTACAATAGGCATGTGAAGAATTCAAATTACAGAACAAGCAGGTAACATATTACAAATCCCACTACATGTGGAATAGCTCGGAGGCTGTCTGAGACATGAATATCTATGCATAGACAATGCTTCTTGTTGGTCACAGAATCCCTGTGACTTATTTATTAGATGCCATTCTCCATATGGCGTGAATGAAGATTTAAAGATGTCTTTCTTTTGCTCATACAAAGAGCAGAGAACCAGCCTTAATTGTCCTGTGCATCACGCTCACCACCTCATACATTTATAATTTTAGGACTGTATAACGCCTATGAGAAATTATATGTTCTCAGAACAAAAACTGGGCACTGATGTTAGATCAGACCTGACAGGATTCATTCCTCTCAGCATGCTGGACACTGAAATCCTGCAACTTTCATGTTCCAGCACCAAGTGCTTCAGTTGCTGTTCCTCATCACAACAGGACAGCTCCCACGACAGCGTCAAAGAAAGCTTCCAATCCCAATTGGCCCAGCATTTTAGACTCTACCACACAGGACTTTAATTAAGCCTTGAATTTCTCAACAATTAGAAACTGGACCACAAATACTATTCCTAATTTGTTTAAACATTTTCTCCAATTTTATGTGGGCCCCTACAAAGGTATTATTCCTCCCAAATCAAGCAGGAGAAACCTTAAGAGAATGACATCCTATTTCCTTTCAGGGGGATTGGGTAGGTTTTTGGTTGCTTTCTAGGGCTATAGATATTTATTTCCATTGGGAGTTGGTTATAAGTTACTATTGGTATTATTCAGAGAGAAAATGAGGTTAGAGTCAGAGATATCTTGTTTTCCTTTACCTTTCTTTTTTAGGTTTGGAGATAGGGGTTGAAAAGAAAGAAGGGGAGATATAGAAATATATAGGGATGATAAGACAAAAAGTATACTATTGAATCTACTCCTCAACTTAAAGTCTTTATTGTTACTCACAAGATTATTTTTAGTTCTCTGATATAGAATTTTGTATATTGATGCAAAATAAGTTTAACTTTGAAAAATTGGTATAGAATTCAATTTTAAGATTATTCTTTACTTACATTATATATATTTCTACTCTAATATAAAGCATTGTACCCATGCAACTCATTATAATACAAGATTTAGTTCCAATACTTTGAAGTGCTATTGTAGGCTGCTAGGATAATTAAGTAATACAAGTTAATTGTTAGTTGAACAAATCATGGTCATGTCAAATACTAGTCTAATTTTATCACCAAAATATATATCTTAGGTCTAACACATAAATATGATTCTATAGATATATAAGATAAAATAGTTAAATAAGGTCTTCAAAGCCTCAGAGACCTACAGAATATGGCATTTAAATATATTTTTATTATTCTAAAGAATATTTGACAACAAGACAAGTTAAGTCCTGGCAACAATCAGCCTACCTCAAAGAAGATGATGAGGATTAAAGAGCCTCCTTACATAGTTGGCTTCAAATGTGGCAAATCAGCCACAGGGCAAAATGTCCTCATTTCTGCCACAGACAGAATTCTGCCTAAAAATGGGCAAGTTTAGATTCAGGTAGAGTCAACGGCCAAACTCTGTCAAGACAGGGTAAGCAAGTCCTCAATAATTCCTGCCTCATGAATAAGTCTGGCAGAGATATTGGGCTAGAAGGCTGATGATGAGGCTCCAGTGTTAGAGAATGTGTTGGGTGACTCTTAAGGCAGTAAATTGTCTCAGTCATTTTTCATTTTGGAAGCTGCTAACCTGCACTTCCAGTTCACTCAGTTATTTAAGTTTTATTCCTTCTCAAGTCTCTGATAGAGTTGAAAACCTGATAGTTTAGTCTTACAATTAAGCTTGGTAAGGGGTTAAAGATGCCTTCCTATATACAAATGACAATCATGCAGAGGAAGAAATTAAGAAAACTGCACCCTTCATGATAGCCACAAGCAATATAAAATATTTAGGAGTAACTCTAACCAAGCAAGTGAAGGACTTGTTTAAAAAAAACTTTAAATCTCTGAAGAAAGAGACTGAAGATTACATCAGAAGATGGGAGGATCTCCCTTGTTCCTGGATTAGGAAAATTAACATAGTAAAAATGGCCATCTTACCAAAAGCAATTTACAGATTCAATGTAATCCCTATCAAAATACCTACACAATATTTAAAGACATTGAAAGATCAATTCTCAACTTCATATGGAAAAACAAAAAACCCAGAATAGCTAAAACAATCCTGTACAATAAAAGATCCTCCAGAGGAATTTCCACACCCAATCTCAAGCTGTACTATAGAGTAACAGTAATTACAGCAGCATGGTACTGGCACAGCAATAGGCTGGTTGATCAATGAAATCGAATTGAAGACCCAAGAATGAATAAACACACATATGGTCACTTGATTTTTGACAAAGAAGCCAAATCTATTCAATGGAAAAAAGATAGCATCTTCAACAAATGGTGATTGTCTAACTGGATGTCTACATGTAGAAAAATGCAGTAGGACCCATATTTGTCACCATGCACAAAACTCAAGTCCAAGTGGATTAAAAACCTCAACATAAAACCAGAGACACTAAATCAGTTAGAAGAAAAAGTGAGGAAGAGCCTGGAACACATTGTCACAGGAGACAACTTCCTGAATAGAATACTAACAGCCCAGGCCTTAAGGTCAACAATTAATAAATGGGACCTCATGAGGCTGAGAAGCTTCTGTAAGGCAGGAGACACTGTCAACAGAACAAAGTGACAGCCCACAGACTGGGAAAAGATCTTCACCAACTTTACATCTGACAAAGATTTAATATCCAAAATACATAAAGAACTCAAGAAATTAAACATCACCAAACCAAATAACCCAATTAAGAAATGAGGCTCAGAATTAAACAGAGAATTCTCAACAGAGGAATGTCGAATGGCTGAGAAGCACCTAAAGAAATGCTCAGCGTCTTTAGTCATCAGAGAAACGCAAATCAAAACGACTCTGAGATTCCATCTTACACCCAGCAGAATGGCTAAGATAAAAAATTCAAGCGACACCACATGCTGGCAAGGATGTGGGGAAAGAGGAACACTCCTTCATTGCTGGTGGGAATGCAAACTAGTACAACCACTTTGGAAATCTATCTGGCACTTTCTCAGAAAACTGGGAATAGGGCTTCCTCAAGACCCAGCTATTCCACTTCTTGGAATATACCCAGAAAATGCTCCAACACACAACAAGGACATATGCTCAACCATGTTCTTAGATCAAGATATGTGTTTTAAGTTAATAGAGATGAGATATGACAGATATTGATTTTCATTAAAAAATATAGGCCCAACAAGATAGGAAAGATAATTACTTCAATTTTGACAAATTCAAATAACCAAATCACTATGAATGTGACATTTATAAAACTCTTGATTGTCTCATGGTTCTTCCTGCTGTATGTAGTTTATTTAACATAAGTATATGTTAAAAAAGAAACATAATAAAAAAGTGAAAAAGAAGTCCTTAAATAAAAAACTAAAAAATAGGATACAAAATAAAACATAAATGCAATAAAGGATTTTAGAATCAAAAATAGTTTTAAAACTGTTTTGAAAGTATAATTTTTATCAACATCTTTACATACCATTGTCATAATCCTACTTTGGAGGAACAGAAAAGTCAACCACTTCGTAGTTCTGTGAGAGACTAGGAAAGTATCCCATAGAAATACTTTGTGGGGAAATAATACAGTGTGTCATTATGTTAGTATTCATTGGTCCGAGACAAATATTGATCATTACCTAAAGAGCCTAATTACAGGCACATATGGTAATCATAGGAAATATTGTAACCCTAATTACAATGTCCTAGTTCTCACTAACAGTTAAGTTGACACTGTCTACAATCATCTAAAAAAATAGTCTCAAGTTAGTAATTGTCTTTATCTGGTTTGTCTGTGGGCACTTCTGTGAGGGATTGGCTTCATTGTTAATTGATGTAGAGGAGTGCAGCTCACTGTGAATCATTCCTTAAGCAGGTAGGTTGTGCTGGGTCGAATAAGAAATCTAGTGAACCCCATCAGAGATGTGAGAAGGAATGAAAATTACTTGAGTGAACTGCAAATGCAGGTTAGCAGCTTCCCAAAAGAGGAGAAGAAGAAGAAGAAGAAGAAGAAGAAGAAGAAGAAGAAGAAGAAGAAGAAGAAGAAGAAGAAGAAGAAGAAGAAGAAGAAGAAGAAGAAGAAGAGGAAAGTTTGCTGCCTGAACAGTCACCCAAAACTTTCTATAACATTAGAGCATCATCTTCAGCCCTCTGGCCCAATATAGCTGACAGACATATTTGTGAGACAGGCCGTACTGAGATCAGATAGTTTAGTCTTACAATTAACTTTAGATGTTTAGGTATTAAGATGTTTTTAGGTCTAGATAGAGGTTTTGAGTTGACAGAGATGAGATATGATAGATATTGAGTTACATTTTCTACAAGGTTGCCAAATACAAATAACCAAAACACCTTGAATGTAACATTCATATAATCTCTGATTGTTTTGTGATTCTTCTTGCTGTATGTAATTTTTCTACTTGTATATAATAACATAAATGTATATGCCAAAAATAAAATAAAATCTTTTTTAAGAAGACAAAAGAAAAGAAAAGAAAAGGAAGCCAGTGAAGCATGAATTTGAGTGGCTCAGTCGGTAGCATTCTTCCATGGTTTCTAGTTCAAGTTTGTGCTTGCGTTCCTATCTTGATTGTCCTCAATAATTGACTATAAACCCTTTTCTCCCCCATATTGGTTTATGCTTTCCCTGATATTTCTGATAGCAGCAGAATGAAACATGAATACCGAAGATTATATGTTTTCTTCTACCACCGGATCTTAAATCAGGCCCACAAAAAAGACATCCAGCATTATGAATATAAAAAGTTACTGTCTGACCTATAGGGTATAGTTGTAATCTGTCTTTAAAAGCATTGGCCAATAAATTCAAAGACTTAAAAAGGAAAATACCTTGTTCTACAAAAGTACTTGTTTCAAAAAAATCAAGTAGAAAAAAATCAGAGAGGGATCTAAAATAGTGTAAAATTGAGATAATTTAAGTAGCATCTAATAATAGTGTGGTCTGTTTTTCTGGTTTGGGTACGTATACTACCAGACATTATCTAGACAGCTGATGAGTCTTGAATGCGATGTCTGGGAAAAGGATATACAGGACTTCTTTGAAAACATTACTTTTGGGTAAATTTGGCTTTTCACAAGATGCGAAGATTTAAAAGTTATTAAAGTAATATAATAAATAATTCCAGACAGGGAACTAGTTACATTTCACTCAGGTATCACTCTTGAATGCTTGCTATATGCAAGTTCCTATGCTACTTATAGTGATATACATACATACATACATATATGTGTGTGCATGCATATGTTTACTATATATACATACCTCATTATATATGCATATATCTCACTATACACATGTATCATACACAAAACATATATGTATTGTGTTCTGGAAGTGTTTGTACCATACATCACACGATAGAGTGATCATATGGCATAACTGATATATTTTTCTCAAAACACTCAGTTTAATGCTGCTTGAGGTCCAATATCTAGATGCATACTCAGCAAAAATTTGAGAGACATAAAAATGAGATGACAGTTATTGTTATTCAAAGCTAGTCTAAATGAGACTGAAAAGTTGTTTGGCTTTGGGGGAAAGGTACAGGACACAGGATTACACTAAGACAGTGGTTAGGAAATCTAAGCACTGGCCAAGAACTTTATCCTCCATGCTTTCTGAGCATAACTTTTCATTTGATTTTAACTATCTGCAGCTAGTTGATTAAGGTCTATGTAACAGCTTCATTTCAGCAAACAGTTTTGGGGAGGTTGGAAGAAGATTGGAAATTGTGGCATATGAAGAGCAGTCCCATTTATCAATAATGTCTGAAATATTTTACTAGGTGAAAAATCCATCCCAAAAAGAGTACATATAAAATAAGAGAATAATCAAAACTAACCTACAGTACATAAAGCATATCAACAGTCTATAGGAGTACACAGAACTTTTGTAGATTATGGAAATATATCATGTCTTGACAGTGATGGTGATTAGATAGTGTGCCAAGCACACTGAACTGCTCATCCAAAACTGAGTGAACTTTATTTTATGTATATTATATCTCAGTAAAGCTTCCTGAAAAAAGAGGAATAACTGAAGACATGTCATAATTAGAAAAAAACTAAAAATAGTCTACAGAGGCAACCACAAATTTCAAATTTCACATTAGAATACCATTCATTCAACTTTTACTATATGCAAGACATCACGATAATCAGAATAATGGCAATCATTTAATATTCATTAAAAGTTAATGATAAATGCTTTCCATGAATTTATTCTTTCAAAAATATATTCATTAAGGTGCCAGTAGGTGTGAGATTCTGTTTTAGGAAGAGGGAATAGGATAGGTACTTATTTCCATAAAACTTAAAGCCTAATGGCAACAGAGAGCTTGTCAGTGAAAAGACAAAGTGACAAACTTTTTAACCTCAACTCTTAGCTAGAACATATGTCTATATGCATAAAAATTATGTGTCTGAGATATTGTATTGGCTGCTTTAAAAAACTACAGCATTATTGTTGTTCTTATTGGGATGTGCATGCTGGTGTATGTACATGAGTACGCAGAGAGGAGCACCCCTGTGCACACATACAAAGGCCAGAGGCCATCAGATGTAATCTTCTATTGTTTTCTACCATATTACATCAATGTAGAACCTCTTATTGACCTTGAAGTTTACCATCTTAGCTAGGTTGGCTTGTTAGCGATGTTGTAGGATTCAACAGACTCTGCCTACAGTACTGAGCTTATGGACATGTGCAGCCATACTAGGCATTATAAGTAGTTGGTAGGGATTCACTTAGGTCCTCATATTCACACACACACACACACACACACACACACACACACACACACACACACAAAATGAGCTTACTGAGCTATCACCCCAGCCCCAGTTCTACCTACTTTTTGTGTACACTCTGTAATCATTGGCTTCAAACAGTCCTACTTATATCTGTATAAACCTTTGACTGTGTCCTCCCAGTAATTCATACTCAGAAGCATTTAAGCAAGTGCACTTTGTATACATAACCACTATTCTTTCCTTTTTCAGTTACTTATTTTCCTTCATACCTCAAGGAAATTATTTTCACTAAACAGAGTCCAAATCTATAGGCATTTTGCAAGAGAAAAATATTCTGGATTTTATAACATTTGGGAACTTTTAAACTGAAATTTACTTATTTTTATGGAATATGTAGCATGTCAGGATGTAGCATGTCAGGATATAACATGCCAGGCTCAGCCACAGAGCTGAATGTAATCAAAAACTTTCTCTTGACTGAGCCCATCAAGTGATGAGTACTTAAAAGTGACTATCACAGTTATTCCCACTCTGATGTTAACATATATTTTTTAACCATTGAGGGAGAGAAACTCTCATATATCTTTTTGTTCACTTTCTAACTATTTGTTGCAGACAAGACTCTTCCTGTGACATATTTGTTCCATTTAGCATCAGTGTGTCTAAGCTACATCATCTTCTGAGATCATGTAGGTTAAGACAGCTCAATACATGGTTCATGGAGTGAGACTTGGTCCTAGACTGTTAACTGTCAACACTGTGCTACGTGCAGTGGAAGATGAGTCTTTAGGGATTTTTAAAGAGTGTTTTAACTTTAACAACACCCAAGAATATTATTTTGTGCTTTCAAAAGTATTAGGCTATGATATGCTTGGGTAAAATTATTTCAGTATAGAGCGTTTGAGAAGTATGCTGACTCACAAGAGAAAATTTTTGAGTGGAAAATGACTTGCTCAAGGTCTCCTGAATCTTGTCTCAGACCTTCTACCTAATGTGGTAAAGTTTTTTCTCTGACTTCTTGAGAGACAGAACGTTATATCAATATGAAACATTACCATACATAAAATATTGCCTGTATGTCAGATACTAAATGAGATTGTTCATAGTACCGCTACATTATATGTGCTATTATTATGCAGATAGGGAAATAGAGGCTTGGGAGTTAATCATCCCCAATATCAAATAAGTGCTAGAAACAGGATTAAAATACAGTTTTGTGTAGATTTAAGCTCTTGTCTGTGAAAATAGACATGCACCGTCTCCGTGAGTCCTCGAGTCATTCTATGATACACATATCATTATTCATTTCACAGTTAGACAAACTAAAGCTCATATAAATTAAATGATTTTGCTATCACCATATATTTGGTGAATAGTAGATCTGGATTTAATTTGTCCTTTGGATTTAAACTGTATGTTATAAACCCACTATATTATGCTGCTTAAACATGCTCCACTGATAAATGTGAACAAGACAATAGAATATTGTTCTCTTGGTATTGAGGCATATCAGTTTCATGGGAAAGGTCACAAAGCTGGGAGAGCTCGGAAGTCTAATCTGGGACTTATGCCAAGGTCTGAGTCCTGTCTTGTTGGCACATACTGAGGTTTGGCATATATCAGTGTGTCACCAGTGTGGGCTATAGCTCTTGTTGTCTGTTTAACTCCTTTTCTGTATCCAATTCAATGAGATTCTTGAAGGTTTTCTTGCTCTCTCTTTCTGGGCACAGGCTAATGATGGCCTCTTTGGCTAGATTTTCCCCTTTTTCCTAATGTAACTATTTATAATTCAAACAGTCGTTTAAGTTTTACTTCTTTATATAATGGTAAGGCAATTCTAAGGAAGTGAGCTCTCACCATTATGCAACTTCATAGCACAATAAAATTCTTTATAGCATCCCACATATTTGTAAAGACTGTATAATTCTTTGTTTCACTTTCTTTTAGGAAGTAAGCTTTGGGAGAGCAGGGCCTTTGTCTTGCTTCACTCTTGCATCTCCAGTTCATAACCTGAGGCCAGACAAATGTGAGATTCCATTACTACTTTTATTTTTTAGATACAAGAATAAATATACAGATGCCAAATTTTGTATTCTTATCCAACCAATCCTATATTCTGTTATACCAGTATTTCCTAAACTTTCCTGATCTTAACAATCATCTAGAAAGACTGCTTTAAATATAGGTTATCATATAGGCCTGGGACTGTTCAGAAATTTCTGTTTTTTAAAAACCAGTTCACTAGGTAATTCTTTGGCTAGGAAAGTTTGAGAAATACTCATTTTAAGCACTTATGTCTTCTAGAGGCATAGTATTTGATGAGTTTTGTAATCATAATCCAGCTAACCCTGGTCTTAAACCTACTATTGTAGTATTAACTACTGAAACATCTTATATTGAAGAAGATGTTATGTACAATGTTGAATCCACAGTTCTGATAAAAGAACTCCTTGTTCAGTTGATTTTCATATCTTAGCAGTGATGAAAGAATGTGAAAAGATCGAAAAGTTGTTTTTCAGCCCTGGCCACTCAGTACCTTCTGAGATGGCCTCAGAGCTGTTCTCTACTTTCCGAGAAAAACCACACCCTCATACCTGTCCTAAGCACCTAACAGCATATGATGTCCCAAGCTGAGCTCTTGCCCCTTCAAGGATAAAATAACTAGTAACCAATCATTTTAAAGTGCCTTCTTAAGAACCAATCATGGTCCAACAAATCTACTTAACTGCCAATTCTGCTTTTACAAGGGTATAAAAAAACCCAAGCTTGGCTTATTCGGGGTCTTCAGCTCAATAGAGCTTGGTAGACCTCGTTACGATGGATCAATAAAGCATCCCTTGCTGTTTGTATTGGACTGGACTCTCGTGTCTCACTGGGCTCTGGGAAGTAGGACCTAGCCTCCGTGTCTTACATTTCTGGAGGTCTCACCAAGATAAAAGCCCACCTGAGAACTGAGACTCCAGCCTAGGAAAGGTAAGGTGGCCACCGCTTGTTGTATGTCTTGTGTCTCCTGTCAATCGTCTTTCTCTTGGTGTCATTTTGGTTGGACCGGTCCATGCAGACCTGTTGGGGACCTGTTGGGGAAGTCACCGCTCTGCATCTGCTGGGAGGCACCAAGGGATGGTGGTGTACCCTCTGTTGGGGAGACCAGGAGATAACCCTTTCTCCAGGGTTCAAGTAGTGACCCCTATCCCCACTCGCAGGCAGCTGGAGGAATCCAGTCTCCCAATTCGGCCACTGTAAAGCAGATTTGGTTTCGATTTTAGGTGCCTCTGTTTTTGTGTTTGTTTATGCATTTTTGTGTCTGTCTGCTCATTGGTTTGTGTCAGAAGAATGGGACAGAAGAAATCTACCCCCTTGTCAGTAGTAAATAAGCAAGCTGAACATGTTTGTGTGTCCAACGACTGTTGTGTACGTGTAGTGTTGATGAGACTGACAGACAGAAGGACAGGACAGACAACCTCAAGCTTGGTAGACAAAGCAGGTTGCTCCTGCAGTCTGATTTTGTCGGTTTGTGCTTTGTTTCCTTTTTTGTCTTTGTGTGAATCTTTTGTAGAAATTCTAGACCAGGTCTGATTTTCTGATTCAGGCAGAGCCCGGTTAACGGAATAGGCTGCTTGGAGTTTGATTTCTGGCAGAACGGAGCCTGCTAACTCTCAGGACAGTGGCAGTTCTGAATTTTAGTCTTTTTCTCTCACTGTACCAGTTCGTTTGTTTTGTCTTTCTGTTTGCTTGTAACAATCGGTTTGTGTTTCTGTTTGCCTGTAACCATTTCAGTTCTAGAAATAGGCCAGGTCTCAAGCATGGAAGTGGTAAAGAGGCTTGTCCCAGGCATGAAAAGCCCTCCGGGAACCCCTGAGGCTAGCTATTAGATCCTTGTTGGTTCAAAACACCTGAGCCCTCAGATAGCAGAGGCACACCATGCTCCCCACCTGGTGGACACAGGATTGCTAAGGAAGGCCTACTTCTTCCTTGTCTTTTAAGTTGTCCCGCCACTTGTGCTGAACAAGCACCAACTTGACACTGGAATTGCATGGTTCTTGGGGTGGCTGCTGGATTGCCTTGGAGAAGGCTTTTTCCAGCTTGTAGTCTGGTCGCAAGCCTGGCCCTCCAAACATGGTTTGTCTGCCTATGTATTAATATATGTGGCCACTCTATGTTTGATTTTAAATGTACAAATTTATTATTTTCTGCACACATTGCTTATAAATTACTGGTTATTGAAGATGGTTAACAAAAATTTCTTTAACATCGGTAACAAAAGGTTAACAAACTTTTAAGTGAGAGTTGGACCCATTCTAACTAAGCAGCAAATGACATAAGCCAACAGGTCTCTAAAGGTACTTTTAAATTAAGGTTTTCATGTAATTATTGTCCTGTATTTAAAAATAGACTTATAAAAGATAAGAATTAAAACACTGTTTCTTTAATAAGGTATTAAAGCTGCATATCCAGGCTACATCCTGTGAACTCTTATCTAAAGATTTGTAATTTGCAATGGTGTGATGTTTAAAATTTAAGTTCAAATGCTTGTTTAGAACATATGTGTGTATATGTGTTTGTAACATAGATGTTTTAAAATAACAATCATGTGACTCTGTAGACTTCCATGTGATTCCACCATCTTGAGATAGCCACATGGTATAAGGCAATAATTTTAGAGTCTCTTGGGCCTAATGAGCTCTCTCTGCTTGTTACGAAGGTCTATTCAGGTTAACAGACTGCTGTATTGCAGACTTTGGAAATGGGTAATTCTAAAAGATACCTTTAAATTAAAAAATATTAATTTTAGAGCTATTCAACTGAATTGCTTACACTGTTAAAATTTGGGTTTTGTCTTCTAAATTTATGGTTATTATGTTCTGCCTTCATTCAAAAAAGTAAAAATTGCTGCCTTGGGAATATGTTTGGCTTTATTTTCTGAATATGGCTAAGGGCAGTCACATGACTGGGATTCACTTGCTGTAGCCTCTCCACCATTTTGGCTAAGGGTAGTCACAAGGCTGGCAGCCAGTTTGATTATGGGAGACTCAAGCCTCTCTATTAAAGACTGCCAACTGCATTCAGTTGCCTTGCTCAGCACCAAGAGCAACCTCTGTCTTTTAAGCTAGCTTTTGCTATTCAGTCTTAATGATAAAATGTGACAGAGTCAGAAAGATTGCCAGTCCATCAATGAACTGTATCTATGATTAAAAGTTTGCTTTGATATTAGTTCAGAAATATATTTAAAGTTGTACTAATAACTAATACAGTTTATGGTCAGCTATATCAGTGAATCAGTTGCCTGATAGTTAATGAAACAATTCCAAGAGAATGATGCTTCATTCCCTTGGTGGGATAGATGGTTTTTGGTTGTTCAAATCTTTGTATATTGATAAAAATTAAGGTTATATTTTATTACAACATACTATGTATCAACTACTTTAAGGTATTGTATCTATGTAAGTCCATTCCTATGTGTAGTTCCATTCCTTTAAAAAGCTACTATCACGAACTATTTAGGAACCTTATGGTTTTGTTAGGTATTAGTTCAATTAATCATAGGTATTTTCTAGAATAATAAGCCAATGTATAGCTAAAAACAAGGAATTCAGATATACTGAAATTAGACAGATGTAGTCCTCTAGCATTTATCTGCAGATTGTAGATAACATTCTGTTTTATGTTCGTAAGATGTAGTTTAGAGCAGATAGCTAAATACAGACAAGGATTGAGGACAGATATTTGGTCCTCAAGCTTATCAGAGATCTTCTGAATATGGCATTAAACATATTTAAACTAATTATGACAGAGAATCCTACTTCCTAGCAGTATCCTCAAGGTCTCTGAGTAGAGTAGGCATGGCAGATGACTCCAACTCTGGATTGTGGTTTCTAACCACTGGGCAAACTGTCCCGCTTTACCTGTTGCTAAGCTCAGCATGTACTGTGGACAAACTGGACACCCAAAGAGTCATTGTCTCACGTTGGTGAATAGGAGGTGAGGTCAATCTCTCCTGTGTTCTCCTGCCACAGAAACAGCCTCTCGTCTCCTGTGCCTCTGTGCCTGATGGCCAGACTGTCTCTGCCCATGGTGCCATGTTACCACAGGAGACCACTGTCTAGGTACCAGGATATGGTTAGTCACCTCTGTCATTTTGATTGGTACATAAAATCGTCTAGGTTACAGTTTATCCTTCTCAGGTCTCTGATTGCATTGATGGCTAAGCTAATGGTAGCTTGACAGCTAGAAAACAATTAGATCTACTGTTAGTACACTAGTCAATTCATCAGCTAGTTAAAACTACTAGGCACTAGGTCTCTTCTCTTATTTAAAAAGACAAACAAGCTTGACTTGCTCACAGGCTTCATGTTAAATGGAAAATAGTTTTTAGCGTAACTAAACTGCTTGTGTCTCTTAGTGAATAACTGGATAGAGAAAGGTGTGGTTTATATAAGGTCTGAGAATCTGAAGGTTTAAGTTGGACAAGTAACGTATTTGAGAGTTTGAGAAAGTGTTTAAAGGTAGATACATGCAAGATAAGAATGTTAAAAAGAACGTATTTCAAGTTAAAATACAAGTATTTGAGAGTCTGAGAAAATGTTTATTATTTGAAAGTCTAAGAAAGTGTTTAAATGTTGGTAAGTGAAAGTTATAAAAGTTAGAGCTTAAGAAAAGTTTTAAGGTACACAAGTACAAGTTACAGATTTAAAATGACATCAATAAGCTGGTGGCATACTGGTTGCTTATTAATTAGTCCCAAGCTCAAGATTCAATTTCCCTTTGGTTGTATTCTGAATATAGACTTAGAGGTGCTAAATATAAGTCTGTCTAATCAGTATACCAAGTCTTCCGGACTGGGAAAAGAATGTTCATGCTTGTACTGGGTTCCAAAGGCATAAGCCTACCCCAGATGTCTTATAGACATGATGTTAACTTCTGTCCCTAGTCTGAATTTGTCTCAGCAGATTTTACCTGGCTAACAGACTCCATCCAGAGCTGCTGAGAGCTGGACCTGCTGAAAGCTGATGTAAACCAGTCCCGCAGATACGACTACTCCCTGTCTCTTCAACTGGATCAGCTAAACAGATGCTTTGATAAGTGTCCCATTACCTAGCCTTTGACTAGCTTTTTAGCCTCCCTGAGGTCACTGATAACAGCACCCCTAATGTCAGCAGGAAGAAGCTACAGAAGAAAAGAGTGACTCTGCCCATTTTTCCAATTTATAGGCTGAAATGCTAAGTCAAGGGCAACTCTCTGGCACGAGGGACAACTAGTTATAAAAATTAGACTCTTAGTTCTGTTTAAACCAGTCATGCTTTGTGTCCTACCTAGTCATGCTTTGTGTCCTATCTTATACCAAATAAAAATTGTTTGCCATCCAGCTAATAATCATGGGAACAAAGTACCTGGCCCCTGCATTCTTAACCATTTGCTATCCTTTATTAGGGAATGTATAAATACAGTCCAGATCATGATGCTAGACAACAATACTCAAGGCTCAGTGACAGAGCAGCCCACCAAGAACATGAATTGTGGTGGTCTCAGTCATTAAGATTAAAAAACTAACATAAGAGATGGGATAATGAAAAGATAGCAAAGTTGTTTTTCAACCCTGGCCACTCAGTACCTTCCGAGATGGCCTCAGGGCTGTTCTCTACTTTCCGAGAAAAACCACACCCTCATAACTGTCCTAAGCACCTGGCAGCACATGATATCCCAAGCTGAGCTCTTGCCCCCTCAGGGATAAAATAACTAGTAACCAATCATTTTAAAGTGCCTTCTTAAGAACCAATCATGGTCCAATAAATCTACTTAACCACCAATTCTGCTTCTGCAAGGGTATAAAAAACCCAAGCTTGGCTTATTTGGGATCTTCAGCTCAATAGAGCTTGGTAGACCTCGTCACGATGGATCAATAAAGCATCCCTTGCTGTTTGTATTGGACTGGACTCTCGTGTCTCATTGGGCTCCGGGATGTAGGACCTAGCCTCCGGGTCTTACAAATGTGGTCTTTACCTATACCATGACATAATATATTTCCATTATTTTACCCAAGCCAACTTTTTCTACTGTTATTTTTAATGTGTACTGCTTCATGTGCATTTACCCACCTCATATTCCTTTCTGTATGTCAAAAATTTTAAATACATTAATTTAGTTTGATATTTTTCATATTAAAGCAACATTGTCAACTTTCCAAATAGTTCCCTATAGATTCATGTGTAGCATTTTGAGCTCTCATTACTCATAGTCTATGTTCATGTTATGGAAGGAAATATTCTGTGACTCATATTCCAATTTTTAGTATCACATATTTTTTTAGTATACAATCTATTTGAAGGTTAGATCCATTTCCATTTAACCTTGAACTTCTTATAAACACACACACACACACACACACACACACACACACACACACACACACACACTCACACATTTTGCCCTCATATCAGGTATTTGTTTATGGCATCTCTTAACAGGATAGGAAACACTGTTAAGAAATTACAAACAACCAGATAAAATTTTCCTCAATCATTATGTTCTTTTTAACTTCCAAATTCATCCAGGTCCTCATCTTATATATCTTCTTTTTGTGTAGAATACTACTTTCCAAGGTGATCTCAACAAAGTTGTTTAAATATCTTGATGAATGAACACATTAATTTATCAAGATAAGCAAAGTCATTCTGTGACAACTATCAAACAAAATAGCAATGCCCTAACAGATTAAAAGTTTGTCACTTTACTCATGCCAAATTCAAGATATCATTTAGCAAGGGGCTTCTTGTACTTGAAGTCATTCAAGGTCCCAGGGTGATTTGGACTTCACCTAAATATGTACTTGCAAGTTCACTGTGGCAAAAGAGGGAAAGAACAATGAATTACACACTGATTTTCAGAGCTCCTGCACATTATTTTACCATATCTCATTTCAGAAGTAGTACATTTCATTGGCCAAAGCAAATCACATGGTAACATTTAATTTAAGAATAGTTTAGGATATATGTATTTGTATATATACATATCATATACCTAAAACAGAGCCAGAATACTTGAAATCATCCTTAATTATTTACAAAGTACATGGAGATAATATATTCTGGTGACACTAAATTGCTTGATTTTTTATTACAATTCTATCCTGGTTGAAGGTTATAACAGGCTTTAGTTTCTTTGGTTCACCAAAAAACCAAATTCATCAGATAAAAAAATGGAGTTATCCAGGCTCTGTGTGGATTCTTAGGTAGAAATTACTGCCAGTTCGAAAGGACAAGGAAACCAAGAGTCAGAGGAGGATGAATTTGGGAAAGAGCAGACTCTGTTACTTTAGAGGACACTAAATTACACTTAATAATCTGCAATTTAATGCTTGATGTTCCATGCAGATAACATCTGCTACCTTATAAAAGATATATAGGAAACATAGATCCAAAGACATTTTTGGAAGGTGAATTTTATAATCATGTAAGTGTGCTGTTAAGTCACCTTTTTGATATGGCTATCATTTAGGTTTCACTCTCTGACTTTATATAGACTAATTTTTCTAAGTATAATAAAGTCACTGAGAATATTTTACATTATTTGTCTCCCATGAAAAAGCAATAATACTTGCTTTTGAAGCCTTCTTTGATTTGAAACAAAAGGGCATGTATTAAACAGAACATTGGGAAAGAGAAATGTATGAATGTATATTAGCATAATTGAAAAAAGTTGTACCTTTGGAAAGAATTCTTTGTTTAGTTCTATGTTGCTGTGATAGAATAATGACCAAAAACAACTTTAAAAGATAGTTTTTAAAATTATATTTGCAGAATTCTCATGTCAGAGAGTGCATAACATGGCAACAGAAACAGGGAGTGGGAAGATTGCATTATAGTCATACTATGGTAACAGAAAATGAGAGTTCAGGAAGTAGAATAAGGCTGTAAACCTTAAAGCCCACCCTCACTTATATACTTCCTCCACACTCTAAAGGTTACATAATCTTTCCAAACAATACCACTGTCTGTGGAACAAGTGGCCCGTGAAGGACCATCACATTCAGTCTCATAGTTGCCATGTGCTCACTACCACCTCATGATGCACAATGTACTTAGTTTAACTTCAAAACTTCTCATGGTCTTTAAAAGTCTCAACAGTGTTCAAAATCCAATGTCTCCTTGAATGACTCTCTGTATAATCAATATGCAAATTACATATGTATTTTCAACATAGGAAGGTACATAATATATATATATTACTAGTCCAAAAATGTCAACTGAGAGAATAATGGATCAAAGCACAACTGAAACCTAGGATAAACACCAAATGACATAGTTCCATGTTATCTATCTCAGGGCTTAGGTCACTCTTTCCCTCCAGTTTTGCTGCCTATAACATACATTGTTCTCTTGGCTTGGTTCCTGCCTTTCTATATAGCTCTCTTTGGCAAATATCTCATGGCTCTGGTATGGTATCTCTATCACAAACCAGGTTTCACATTCACAGCTTCACATAATGGTCTTTCAAATCTTCCTTCCTGGATTTTGATCCTAACATGGCATTACCTGGCCTTATCACTTTCCTAAAGCACAGCGGAAGAAACTAAAACTACCTCAACCTTGTATGTGTCATACCATCAAAAATCATATCATGTAGATGATACAGTCAAGTTTATCAGACAGGCTAAGATGGACCCTTAACGCCACATTAGTAACTTTTGTATGTTGTTGCTTTTAGGGACAGGAAATCCTTTAGGCTCTTTTAAAAATTGAAGTTTTAGCTAAATGGGATCTTGCCCTGAAGGTACATTTCTCTCTTTCCATTGCAGAGCCAACGGCTTTTCTTTAATGGCATTCATCTCCATAACAATTGCAGCCTTTTTTTCAGTGCCTGACTTGGTTGCAATATTCAGTTCCTAGTTCTCTTTTTCATCTAAACACACAGTACATTTAAATGTTGTCCTAATTGTTTTTCATTTTAGATATATACAATATGCATAATAGTAATCAGAAATGATCACGTCACTGACTTGACTTTATTCTATGTTGAAATTTCCTCAACCAAAGAAATGTTCCATTAGTTTTTAATTCAGCTTCAGGCAAGTTCTCAGAATATGGACAGAATGCAACTAAATTACTTGACCAAGTATCACAGGAATGGCCTCTAGCCCAGTTGTTAATAAAATCATTGTTCCCTTTTGAAAGTTCCACTGTCTGCTTTATTTTCAGCACTAATGTCTTCTAGGTTCCCATTAAGGCCTGTTTATAGCATTCAACCACTTTTGTAGTCCAAAGTTCCAAAGATGTTCATATTCCTACAGAGAAATAGACAGACAGACAAAACCCCACCAAATCATGGTCATGTTCATGACAGCAACAAGCCCACTCTCAGTACCAATTTATGAGTTAGTTATTTTTTTCTTGCTGTGATAAAATATCACTCCCCAAATAATCTTTAAAAAAATAATTTTTATGGTTCTAGAAGGATAGTTGCCTGGAGGGAAAGAGAACATGGTGGCTGGAGCAATAATCTAGCTAATCAATTTTTATCCACATACATGAATCAGAGAGGAGATGTACAAGAAACAGGGTGAGGCTCTAAATCATCTACCTCCAGGGACTGCTCTTAGTTAAATGTAACTATGCATCCCACTGAATGAAAAAAGATAGCAATTTTTGATATCTGTGGATAATTTTGCCTAAACAAAAGGAAAACAAATAACAATGATTATCTTCTAATCGTACGTTAAGATTTTAAAATCAAACCGAAGAACAAAAGCAGAACTCTACTGATATGACTTTTACTAAGACAGTGAAGAGGAAAATACAGATATTTATTATTAATAGAGAAAATTTAAGAGTAAAGGAAAATAACCAATTCAAGTTTATTAGACACATTTCTTCTATAAAATTTTCTGTATGGGTGCTTTGCCCACATATATGTCTGTGCACCACATGAATGTCTCATGCTCAGAGAGACCAGATGTGGGCAAGAGATCCTCTGTAACTAAAATTACAGATAGTTGTGATCCACTCTGTGGATGCTAACAATAAAACCTGATTCCTATGGAAGAACAGCAAATGCTCTTAAGCAGTGAACTACCTTTCCAGTGCTTAGACACATGCACTTCTTGACAATAACAGTTATCAGCAGTACAATACCAGGCCCACCTGTTTTATTTATTATGATCCAATCTATATATTCATCCAAATCTTTTTCAAAACCAATTTTCTCTTTCCGAATCTTTGACAAATGCATCAATTTATTTTTTTGTTTTGTAAATATCTAGTATAAAAATCATCAGAACATCATTGGCAGGCTGTGTTGCCAAATTTCAAAAATGTTATATAGAAAGAACAAAGGCTTGATGGTAAGTAAAAAAATAGGATAATTTGAGTAGGAGGTTCTATAGAATCAAGACACAAAGCAGGAAGTTGAATGCTAGCTGCAATAGCACTCTATAGCATAATGGAGGACTAGGAAAACCAAGCATAATTCAAAGCCATTTAGAGAGGTACTGTGGTCAGAGGGTTCTCACTTCCCTATATCATGCTATTACATTTATTTGTGAACTTATGAAGATATCTAGCCTTGCAAACCATGTCAGGAATACCAGTACAGATTATTAGAAAAAGACAGAAATGAACATTTCTTAAAGACTTGATACAGGTCCTATAGTATTTATAGTATATTTTCCTGCATAGGTTTTTAAGATTTGATTTCATATTTAACTATTTAATTTATTTTAAATTGTTTTTTGCATTTTATAATTTCTAGATTCTTTTGAATAATGTCAATGGCATTTTGATTGGGAATGCATTTAATCTGTGTAACATTTTTGAGTATTATGATCACTTACAATATTGATCATTCTGGCACATAAACAAAACAATAAAAATAGAAAATTATTTTTAAGGATTTTTGACAATGATCTTAAAAACAATTATTTTCTATATTTATTTTTAATATTTCATTGATACTGTTTGAAAATATTGTTGATTATCTGTATGAAAGTTGTATCAAACTATGTCACTGTATTTGATTAGTTCTACCATTTTCAGATTGCATGTTCCTTTCTTTCTAGTTGTATACTTTTTAAATTTTAGCTTTAATTTTTATAATTTTACTTTATTTCTACTTCTGGGAAATATATTGTGACCAACCAAAAAGAACTTGGGGAGGAAGGAAGAAGCAAAAGCAGGAACTTAAGAAGTGCAGGAACCTGGGGGCAGGAGCTGATGCAGAGGCCATGGAAGAGTGCTGCTTACTGGCTTACTCCTCAGGTTTGCTCAGCCTGCTTTCTTTTAGATCCCAGGGCCACTTTCCCATGGCACCACCACTTACAGTGAGATGGGACCTCCCACATCAATCACTAATCAAAACAATACCTGATAGACTTGCCTACATGCTGGTTTTATGGAAACATTTTCTAAGGCAAAATTATTTCTTCTAAGCTATGTCTAGGTTTGTGTCAGGTTGACACGCCCCTCCCCAATACCATAAAATGCATTAGTCCTGATAAAACTTGACCCCATGAATCACCCTCTGTAATTGACTGTTGACAGGATTGGTTTTATGTGGTTCTGTGTAGGTAACTTAGTGGTGAGTTTATTATTTTATGGAGTCTAGATAATGACCTTTTGTAGCCCTTTATGTTGTTTTTCCACCATTAACACATCTTTTTTCCATCTTCTACAATGTTCCCTAAGGTTTAATGGGGATAGTGTTCACTTTTGAGACTATATCTATATGGTTTTTTTCAGTTTCATTCATTAACTTGCAAATTCAATAATCTTATTTTCTTTAGAGCTGAATAAAATTCCATTGTATATATGTATATTGTCATTATCCATTCATCAGTTAATGGACATCTAGCCTGCTTTTGTTCCTTAGCTGTTATAAATAGAAAAGTGATGAACATAGATGGACAAAGGAAATAAAGTTGCTTAAGTATGTTCCCAGGAGTTATATAGCTTGGTCATAGGTAGATCTATTTCTAATCTTTGTTCGTTTTCTGAGAAATTCTCAGGTTGATTTTCAACATGACTGTACTAGTTTGTACTCCTACCAACAATGTTTTAGGGTTTCCTTTTCTGTATACCCAAGACAGTATTTGTTGTCACTTGTATTCTTGATGATGGCCATGCTGGCTGGGGTGAGGTGGAATTTTTTAGTGGTTTATTTATTCATTTATTTATTATTTTATCATTTTATGAAGAATGAGTACAAATTTGCATTCCATTTCATTTTCAGTGTGTCTTTTGTTGTCCTGTACCCATCTGTTTGAGTCTGAATCTGTGCTGTGTGAATAGTGTCTTGAGAATTTGTTCCTACCTTTGTGTCATCAACAAAGGGCTTTTTTCCTCCTTTGTTAGAGATAGACAGTATCACATAGGAATTAATGAGCAATACTTTAGAGAAATCTTTAAACATAATTTTACAAAGAATTAACTGACTTATTGAAAAGACCATAACTAACCCAGAAAACAGATGGTGTTATAAACAACATGTTTACTAACCAATATATGTATGTTTCCTTGAACATTTATAATGAATCTTATTTTTCAAGTTCAAGGTCTTTTATTTATTTATTTTTAAAATTGGGAGTAGATTCTTCTTTCATACAATCCAGCCTGATGACACTTCCCCTCGATCTACTCTCCCCAACTCTCCTTGATCTCGCTGCTCCCCTATATCACTCTCTCTGTCTTGAGGTAGAACTATTTCCAATTTTCTGAGGAACCACCATATTGATTTCAATGGTGGTTGTATATTCCCACCAGCAATAGAGGAGTTGTTTGGCTTGCTCTATATCTTTGCCAGTGGAAGCTGTTACTTGTGCCATTGATCTTAGTCATTCTGAAAGGTGTAAGAAGAAATCTCAGAATTGTTTTGATTTGCATTTCTCTCACAACTAAGGATGTTGAACATTCCCTTAAGTGTTTCTCAGACATTTAAGATTCCTCTAATTAGAATTCTTTGTTTACTTCTGTACCCCAGTTTTAGATGGATTAGTTGGTTTTGTTTTGTTTTGGTTTTTTTGATATCCAGTTTTTTGAGTTATTTGTATATTTTGGATGTTAGTCTTCTATCAGATGTGGAGCTGGTAAAAACATATTTTTGCATTTTGTTGGATGCTATTTTGTCCAATTGATGGTGTCCTTTATCTTATAAAAGCTTTTCAATTTCTTGAGGTCTCATTTACTCACTGTGCCAGTGTATTCAAGACTATTTCCCATTTTCTTTTATGTCAGGTTCAGTGTATCTAGTTTTATGTTGAAGTCTTTGATCCACTTGGGCTGGAGTTTTGTGTATGGTGATAAATATGGGTCTATTGCATTCTTTTATATGCTGATATCCAGTTAGACGAGCACCATTTGTTGAACATGCTTTCTTTTTTCCATTGGGCATTTTTGGTTTCCTTATTAAAAATTAAGTGTCCTTAGGTGGGTTGATTCAATTTCATTGATCAATGTGTCTGTTTTTATGCCCATAGCATGCAGTTTTTATTACTATAGCTCAGCAGTACAACTTTTGTAGCTATCCTGGATATGTTTTCCATATGAAGTTGAGAATTGTCCTTTCAAGTATGTAAAGAAGTGTGCTGAATTTCTGATGGGGATTGCATTGACTATGTAGATTGTTTTTGGTAGGATGGCCATTTTTACTCTGTTAATCCTACTGATCCATGAGCATGAGAGATCTTTCCATCTTCTGATATCTTGCTCAATTTCTTTCTTAAAGTACTTTGAAGTTTTTAACATACAAGTCTTTCATTCGCTTACTAAGAGTTACTCCAAGATATTTTATATTATTTGAGGTTATTGTGAAGTATGTTATTTCTCTAATTTCTTTCTCTTTCCCTTTGTTATTTGTGTATAGCATGGCTACTGACTTTTGTGGTTGTTTTTTTTAATTTTAGTTAATCTTGTATCCAGCCACTTTTCTGAAAATGTTAATCAGCTGTAGGGTTCTCTCATGTAATTTTTAGGAACACTTATGTATACTGTCATATCATCTGAAAATAATACTTAGGCTACATAGTCTGTTGCAACGCAAGGGGAAACACTGAGGCTTGGGCCTGGGGGAACAGTGAGGGGAGCATGGAGAAGCTCCTTCATCAGAGTACTTGGTCTTCTAGCAGGTGTGGCCTGTGGTTGAGCAGGGGGTGTCTGCCCAAGTTGGGGACTAAGACACAGCAACAAGAGGGGGATGGGAAGGGATAGACTGTAGGATTTATGGGAAACATGACCTGAGGGGTCAGGGCAGAGAGGCTGCAGCTGCTATTGTGGTATACCACTAGGGATGACCCTGAGTATTGGGTCTGAGGGAACAGAGAGAGTGGAGAAGTGTTGTGGGTACCCTGGGAATCATTGTTTGTTTGTTTTTTGTTTTTCAAGACAGGGTTTCTCTGGGTAGCCTTGGCTATCCTGGACTCTCTTTGTAGATCAGGCTGGCCTCGAACTCACATGATCTACCTGCCTCTGCCTACCGAGTGCTGGGATTAAAGCCATGAGCCACCATGCCTGGCAACCCTGGGAATCAAAGAAGTTTTAATCTATAATTTCCAATATCTAAGAGCTCAGCATAAATTTATTATAGTTTAGGCCCTGTTAACAAAGCACAGTAAGCTATATCTTCTGGTTTAAGAAATATACAGTGTGATAAAATTATAATACAAATGGGAGGTGTCATATAATGGGAGATGTTAGAGTTGCATATGATAGGTTACTTTTTACCAGAGTGTTAATCTGTAGTACTCAGACAAGGGTTAAATAGCCACTAGTGTGAGAACCAGATTAGCAATCATGCAATAAAGCAGCCAGGTTAAAGACACCAGCCCTTGCATAAGCCTGATCTGTGCCAAGGCTCTATTCTAGGAACTAAGAACCACGAGGCCTTCAGCAAGTTAATTAACCTCTCAGAGTATCCATTTCTGGAGCTGCTGAAGGGTTTTATGCCTAGGAAGGATCGAGTTATATATCTACTTCAGGAAAATTGGTTGAATATCTGCATAGAGAGTGGTTTGGAACAGCAAAGCAGAGGCAGAAGCTGAGACGAGAGGCCAGAGCTTTGTTGAGAAATTGACGTTTTCAAACCCAAGCTCTTTCATATGCATTACCAGCATCTGGCAATGCTGGTGCTGACAATGATTCACCATATACAGGACTTACTTCAGGATTGGCATGTAGCCAAGCACCAGTGAAGAAAGCTACCCCTCCTCCCTGCCAGCACACAAGGCCCATTCAGTATCATTCCTTTAGACTATACTGGGCTTCTTGCCCTCCAATCCCTGGGCCTCACTAGCCCCAGGGACATGACAGGCCCTGGGAATAAGAGAGACAGTGCCCTTCCTCATCATGTTCAGCTGCCCTACTGGCTAGGAGGTCATGGATTGTCCCAGAGGCAGCACAGCTTTCAGCTTATTTGCTCATGGATGTATACTTTCTCCCCATTGCCTAGCAAAAGGACATGGGTAGCCTGCATTTCTACTGCAGTGGATCTATGATATACAGACTGTTTTCTATTTGGAGATGCTCTTCAATAACCACTATGCTACAATACTGCTAAAACACAGTACAGACAAGCTGCAGAAAATAAACCTGTTTAACTTTCCTTAAATCAATTTCTTCAATGTATTTGGCACTGTGCTCTTCTACTGTATACCTACTAAAAGTTATGTTGACATTGTTCGGAGAAATTCTACGATAATCAATCTGGTATGGTAGGGCGTGTTTGGGGAGTGCAGTGCAATGAAGAAAAATGTATAGTTACTTTGTACTTTACTACCTGTGTTACTAGACAGGCTAGGTAACCTTTTTGAGTCTGTGTTTCCTTGCTTATAAAACTGAGATAACACTTGAATATTTTCCTCAGGATTACCAGAAATGAAATAGGTAATGATTTTTACTATATTAGAAATAATTGGTGGTTGGGTAGGGAGATGGCTTAGTGCACACACATGCCACTTCATATAGCCACACACACGTGTATGTATATATATATACATATATATACACACATATATATGCACATATATACACACATATATACATATACACATATATATACACACACACAAACATATGTACACACATCTATCAAATGATGTAATTATTATTATGATGGTAATTATTATTTCTAGAGTGTATATAGTCATGCATTTAGGCTTCTAAGAATTAATTCTCTTGGTACCTTTCTATTTATTTATCAAGATTTCTGCTTAAAAATCTGCATTTGACTCAAATGTGATTTATTTGAAATAGAAAAAACAATAGGTTGATTTCAGAAGTGAGGATAGATGTACAAAATGAAATTATTACATATCTTTCATAAAAATTGGTACTATGGATGTTTTAAGTTGATAATGACAGTATATGATGGAAATTGATTTACATTCAAAATTTTAGACACATCAAGATAGAAAGATGTTTTCTTCAAGGCTGCCAAATACAAATATAAAACTCTAAGGATGTAACACTTATATAATTCATGATTGTGTCATGGTTCTCCTTGCTATAGGTAATTTATTGTATATATGTGTAATAATATACATGTATATGTAAAAAATTAAAAAAAGATTTAATTAAAAAAATAAAAAATGATACTATGTAGAAGCTTGTACCTATAATTTCTAGAAATAAGGCATCACACAGCCATATCTCTTAGGAAAAAAGTCCTATATAACATTAATAGTTAACTTTTTTTATACATCATTGTTTCTGCTTTTCACCTGAATAAAAATAAGGTATGAAGAGATTCTGTAAAGTAGGAGAAATGGTGTGAATGTGAGTCCTTTGCTTGTCTACAACAGTTCCCCATCTGCTTGCTGCTACTTGAAAACCCATGATACAGTGCTTTTTTGTGTGATGATGGATGGATGGACAGATGGATGCATGGATGTATAGATAGCTAGATACAGCCCAGAGTTCTGGTGGTGTTCTTGTGATAAATCATTCCTTATCCTTTTCCACACAGCATCCCTTTCCATATTTGAAGAATTCTATTTTGCAGGTGTTACTTTGTCTCCCCTGCCAGCAATACTTTCTTAGCTTATGCCACTATTGTCTGTCTGTTAATCTGAGTCTTCCAATCCTCTGACACCCTTCAGGGATTTAAATGAGTCTCTTATCTATAAATGGCTCTGTTAAGGGAAGATAAATCCATAGCCTGCACACCAAGAACTGTCAGATATGTTCTATAAGCACTACTCAGTCACCACTTCTCCATCAGCCCTTGTCACACTTTTGGAGTTCAAAGGTTAGTGCTTAGTTCAGTGAATGGGAGGAGGAGAGTGGGAGCAAACGTCAGCAGATGACACTGCCTGACATCGCTTCCCCTTTCTCAAAAGTGGTGTTTTGTTGGTTCCTTTCCCACAGCTGAGCTTGTCATAAAGGAGCTCTGTTCTCTAAGCATTTGCTAATTGCAGCATCACTGGGTTAAGAAAAAAATCAAGAATGTAGAGAATCTAATCTCAATTCATTCGGAAATCTAGTACTTTTTTGCAATGTCAGTTTCTGATCATATTTTTGATACATTAAAATATTAATTCAGTTATGATGACACACTCAAATTTCTAATATTTAAATAACACTTTATGCTAATTAAGGATAAATTACATTAGATATAGTATGTTACAGAACTGTAGAACATCCAACAGTTACATAATCTTTGGAATTCTGTCAAAACAACCTTTTACTTTGGGGACAGGGGTTGTCTGCTAATATCTAGTGAATATTTAGGCCTTTCAGTGAAATTTTTTGACAACTAATTTTCTACTGAAGCAAATACAATTATATTGAGGTTCACTTTGATCCTTTGATCTAGTGATGACATGAGATTGAGCATGGGGGAGGAAAAAGGTTCAGTATAGTTACTTGGTGATTTTTATAGCTTCTTTCACAGGATTAGAATGGGAATCCTAAAACAAAACAAAACAAAACAAAACAAAACAAACAAACAAACAAAAACTCCACAGCATTGTTAGCTATAAAGTTAGGATGTCTCAGTTTAGTTGGACTAAGTTCTAAACAGATCCCAGTGGCTTGGAAGTCAGGGAGTCCATTTTATTCTGTGCTTAAGAAGCATTCCCTTGAAGGAGTCCTGCTGATTATGAGATTAAGAAAGAACTTCCTGGTGATAATTAATTACGTGCATCACTTTAATTTCAAATGAGTCACTTAAGTTTTTGGATAAGTAAAATCCTCTAAACTGTGAAAATAAAATGAAAAGAAGTGTTGAGGGCCATAGCACCAACCTATCTGGGTACTGAAGCTTATTTTTCTGGTACTAATGTAACCAGGACTGCAACCTCTAGAGCTCAGAAGAGGCCTAGACTATTTTTCATTAGCCAGGCTTATATACCTCTTAAACTGTTACTAGAAGACAGACCCCAGGGAGAGATAGTATGTGGTTAGAAAAACTGTACAAATAACAGGACTCAATGCAAAACACACCATTTCTTTTCATTTAAATTCATTATTTCTGTGTGCATGTATGTGTGTGTATATGCATGCGTGCGCGTGCGCGCGTGCACACACACACACACATACACACACACACACACACACCCTCATGTAATGGCATTCCTATGGAGAGAACAGAGGACACCTTTGGGAAATTGCTTCTATTCTCCCACTATGGGTTGCAAGCATCAAACTCAGGTCACTCCTTTCAGTAGAGGAAGGATTCCACTAAAGTAGATTAAAATTTACTCACTTAGATAACCCCTATTGTGTCCACCACAATAAAGGATTTCAATGGTTCTTGAATGAATTGATTCTAATGTAGATTTCAGTTACAGCAAAACTCTAGGAATGAAAACAACAAAGAGGCAAGAAAGAAGTGGAGATGGGAAGTAAGCAATCTCTGAGAATCTATTTGAAAAAACAATACATTGAAAAGCACCATTAAGTGAACATTAGGATGCGTCTCCTTAAATATCTGCCTTGGTTTATATCATCAATTTCTTTGAAATCTGAAAAGTCCTATCTTTTCTTTTTTTTTAATTTTAATTTTATTAATTTATTCAGATTACAACTCAATTGTTATCCCATCACTTTTATCCTCCCATTCCACCCTCCCTCCCCCCTTCACCCTATTCCCCACCCCTAGGTCTATGACCGAGGGGGACCTCCTCCCCCACTATATGGTCATAGGCTATCAAGTATCATCTTGGTAGCCTGCTTATTCTTTCTTTGAGTGCCACCAGGCCTCCCTACCAAGGGGAAGTGGTCAAATATGGGACACCAGAGTTCATGTCAGAGTCAGTCCCTGCTCCCCACATAACTGTGGAGAATATCCTGTCCATTGGCTAGATCAGAGTAGGGGTTCGATGTTTACTACTTGTATTGTCATTGGTTAGTGCAATAGTTTGAGCAGACCCCACTGGGCCCTGATCCACCAGCCAAGATGTTCCTCTTGTAGGTTTCTAGGACTCTCTGGGTCCTTCTATTTCTCCATCTCCTATATTTCTCTTACCCAGAGTCTCAATAGGATATCCTCACATCTACCCCGATGTCGCCCCCGACCAGCAGGAAAGACACCAACACCGGGAACTCTTCTTGCAGCAGTTTATTCAGGAACCTTGACTACCGGAGTGACCCCGGGAAAAGCTCCCACAGAACCTTTATAGTGTGCCTGGTCCTATCAGAGACTGCCACGTTGTTGCTCTTGGTTGGTGCGTGTGGATCACGCCACCTCACGCTATGCCTTCAGGCATGCGCATAAGGGGCTTACTCAAGGGCGCATTGCGCCAGGGAAGCAGCAGGGGGCGCTGCTATCTGTGGCTCTCCACACCCCGATCTCCTGGTAAGTGAAGACTTTTGTGGAACATGCCATTTGGGCTAGCACCCAATTATAAGTGAGTATATACCATGTGAGTCTTTCTGCTTCTGAGTCAACTCACTCAGTATTATCTTTTCTTTTTTATATCTCACCAGCATGGTGAAACCATTGTCCCAAGTAATTAAGAGAGAAATGGATGAAAAAGTCACTAATAAAGGTCAAGTTGGAACTTAGCTTCTGTCTGAATATAGTATTGCTTTCATACCAATCATAAATCCTTCTTTAGCTGTAGTTTTGATTTTGACACTAATAACCAAATAAAAGCAACTGACATAGTTATACTGTTTTTAACAACATATAAAATGCGTAGGGTAGTAAGCATCCTTGGGTTCAGAGCAAAATTGCTGGCCATGTTTTGGTCAAAGTTTGTGATTAATTAGGTGCTCAATTATTACCTGTCCTTTGTTCTTTGTGGAAAACTTTTCTTTAAACTGAGATCTCCATAAATCACCTAATAAATGTTTTATCATTCACTTTATGCTGTAGTAACAAAGAAGTGGCAAACTTTAGTGAACCTATAACAACAAAGATTGACTCTTGCTCATGTCTTATGTCTAAAGATGATTATGGATTGACAGGATGTATTCTATACCAATATTACTGGATCTTAAGGCAACAACAACAAACAAAAAGGAATGAATGAATGAATGAATGAATGAATGAATGAAGGCAGGCAGATGGTGGTCCTGGTCCAAAGCATCATGGCCTTCACAACTTATATTCTGATAACATGTGGATTAGAATGGGCATCAATGTCTGAAGCCATTGCTCAGTTTTTATTTTGATAAACTAACTTGAATGGTACACAGCTTTCAATTGCATGTAGATTCTCCATGACACCTAGACAGTCTTCTCTGTACAAAGTTCAGGTGTCTTATATTGGAGAGACATCCTGATATGCATCAGACACTGGTGATCTGTGGCATTAAGGGGGTGAATACTATGTCCTCATAGAGGGACAAACTTGAACACAACTGCTTTCCAGAAATTTTGTACATCTATAAAGGAGGCCTGGTCATGGATATCCCTATAATATACTTTCCCATGGATATAAGCCTTTTACTAGAGTTACATACTTGACATTTCCTTTATTGCATTCTATCATATCTCTTTCCTTCCTGTTTGTGCTTGTACAACATTCTTCTCTCTCCATAACCACAGCCACTTTTAAATTCCTTCCACAATAACTATCTCCCCTGATTTATTTGTCTGTACCTACCTCTTAAAGTATTCACTTTTATGCTCAATTGTGCTTATCACATCCTCTTTTGTATCATCTCAGACTTTGATATAAACTTGAGCATTTTTTTGAGTGATGAGAGAAATGATTGAATCCCTTCAATAGAGTATGTTTATGAATTTTTTCTGTTAGGACATATTTATGAAATCTATTTTGTTATGTATTACCCAAATTTTCTTCCTAAGACCTCTGCTTTATTCTCCGTTCCCCCCTTTCTTAAGTTATTTGGCTTCTAAATTCCTTCTCTATAGAAAATGGTAATACAATCTGCAATCCTTGTACTGAAAAAGACAGTTCTCTAGAGAATTAGAGATGGTCTGACATTTTCAGTCGAAGTTAAAAACATGCATAAGAAAAATAAGACGACTGGCCATTACTTTATGGATGAAACTACTCATTTCAACATTATGTGTTTGTCCTGTGGTGTAAGAGAACCAAAAACAGCCCACCAGCTACTTTGTTGGTATGCTAATATCAAAGGCAAACTACTTCAAAATGGCTGTTTTGTAGCATAGTTGGTTTAATGTGCTCACTCATCTTTTCTCACCTACTTGTCAAAATTCCAGTTTGAGATTTCATATCAAACTTATTTTTGTTCAAAAGGAAAAGCTGTTGCTATGGATGTTGGGAGAAAAATATTTCTAGTTTGCTAGCTATAATCGTTTCGTATGCAAAACCAATATTTACAAAGTAGACAAGGGCAAAATCGTGAAAAGACTTCATAGAATAATGAATTGTTTTGCATTCCATACATTATACCCTTGAATGCAAATACTTATGCATCTGTACTTACATGGGCACCTCCTACTCTCTGTCTCTCTCTGCCTCTCTGCCCTGCCCCCTCAAAGATAGTTGCTTGACTAAGAATTCCTAAGGATAGAGGTGGTGGCAGAGACATTAAATAGTTCTTTTCTTTCAGACAGGAGAGCTTTATTCTCATCTGTAACCCAGGAATCATTATAGTACCTTTCCCATGATTTTTGAGGAATGCATAGTGCTTTACATAAAACAGGACATCAGACATAATTAAAATGCTAAGAATTTTTATTGTTATTACAAAGTAGATTTTTTATCAGTGTTTGAAAATAGAGTCACTCTATGATTTAGGTGTCAAGGTAATGTTCCTTTAGCAGTCTCTGCAACTGACCCCCGAGTAAGCAGAACTGAGAAGACTGAAGAGAACCCAGTTTCAGGTTTCTGTCACATGCTATTATGTATGCCTATAATGGATTTAACTGCTGTGGACTACCACCACTGTCTGGGGCCAGAATGTGAATTCAAACAAATGAAAACTTGGAGGTATAAACTATAATTTGGTAACAGCTTCTATTTGTTTCCTGTACTTTATACACCACACATCATTCCTAGTTAGCTATGTACATTTAACACACCAAACAAGGTGGACATTATCATTAGCATCATTTTATAATCTAGTAAAATGAAGCCCAGATAGTCTGAGCTTGTAAACTTGGCTCATGGTACCTAGTTAGCTAGAGAGTGGCAGGGTTGAGAATCTAGCTTTAGTTTCTGTGGTCTTCAAAATATAAGCTGTAACATCCAAGACTCAAAAGCTATCATAACATTAGCAATCACTGTTGAAAATTAACACCTGTCCCTCCTTTTATATTTCCCAAAGGGTCTTAATGTCTATTATGACTTCAAAAAATACTACGAAAATTTCATTCAGTGCTATTGTGGTTGTAAGTAATGTTTCCTTATATATTTAGAGATTTATTGTTAAAATTTCCTGCTCAGGATTAAATGGTTTAAATTTTAGTGCTTGTATATATGTAGCTGACGGGCAGCTTGGTCTTTCATGTGGATCCCTTATCAGGTGGTGCTGGGGCAGTTTCTGACATGGACTCTGTTGTCTGCTTTTTGATAACTTTCCCACTGGAGGGGCTGCCTTGTCTGGACTCAGTGGAAGAGGATGTGTTCAGTTTTGATGAGACTTGATGTGCTGGGGTGGGTTGGTTTATTTTGTCATGTTGCAAGAGTCTTTACAAATGCTTATAAGGACAGAATGAGATAAACAAACAGTATTCCATTGGTTGGTTGTCAAGAACTGTGACTGGAGATAAACTACTTTAGCACTGCATGACAAGCTTAGTCCATATCATTTTTGTAGGAAAGAATTTAGTTCATACATTACAAGGATAATCCTTCTCAGTGATACCTGTCATTTGGCAGATCACTAGGTTCATAGAATAGCGACTACAGCACAAGATTGGTCACTAACTTGAGTCATAGATGACAATTTTCTGTCATCATATGTTAAATAGTTGTGTTCATTTATTTTAATTGTACTTTAATCAATGAATATGCTAAATTTTTTCCTGTAACATAATTTTATTAGTCACGTAAAGTAGCTAGTAATGGAGTATGAGGAAAGTTAGAAAGGTGAAAGGGGATGAATTGTTCATAATATATTATATACATGTATAAGATTGTCATTAATAAATAACAAACATTTACAAAATGGAATATGTCCAAATTTAATTTTATAATTTCCACTTGAATTTAGACCTATAACAAGGTATAATGATCCTAGGACATGGATACTATACTTGAGATTATATTATTTATTTATTTTTGCTTGTGATCTTGGGTGACTTTATGTGCTCTTTGTATGTGGAGGCACCTGCAGAAACCAGAAGATGGTGTCATATCCCCTATAACTAGAGTTACAGAGGTTTGCAAGCCACCTAATATGAGTGCTGGGAATAGATCTCCAGTCCTCTTCCAGAGCAATAAGTGATTTTAACCAACTTCTTCTTTTTAATAGCAATACTATGCCTTTATATAAATATTGATGCAGACTATAGTTCTTACTCTTTATCTATCATAAAGTCATGAACATTTATATGTACAGTTTCATGTGGGAATGTGTTATAATTTCTGTTAGGTATGAATCTTGCAGTATATATAGTATTCTATTATCTAAGTACTCACATTTAAATTCAAGAGAAAATTTATCAATGAGTATCTCAAAGGATTGCTTTTTAATTAATGAATCAATGAGTACAATTGTTTTTACTGGCATACTTGGTGCTTACCATTGTTCAGTAAACGTTAGTTGCACCCATCATTATTATTGCTATTGTTGCTATAATTGATGTGCAGTACAGAAATGGACTCATGATAGACATAGAGCCAACTCTTATTAGTAAACAAAGAAACAGGTTGTTCTGCAATGTATGTGTTGCATCTCCTTCCAGAAGGAATATTTGATTTGTGTCTGAATATAATGTAGTGGCATGAATACTTAAATCAACAAGAGGATTTTCTGATTTGAGAGTTCCAGACTTTTGTGGTGATTTTTAAACCTTTGGAGCTTTGGAGGTTATAGATCTGTTTTGTTCACAAATGCAAATATTTTAACTCATTTCAGTGATGAATTGTATTCCAGATGAAGGCATGTGAAGAAGCATTTAGTGTGTACTTCCTCTCTTCTCTGATAGATCCTCTACTAAGAACTTTATGTGAATAGTCTTATTTAGTTTTCATAGTAGCCCCACAAATGAATATGTATCACATTCACACAGGGGAAAATTGAAATTCATAAAATGAATTAGCTTTCTGAAGGTCAGATATTAGTGGTGATGCTTACTGTACTTCCAAAACCACTTCTATATAGTCACCTTCTTCACTTATTATTTCCTAAATTATATACTTAAGCACCCTTGAAGATGAAATTATTTCAAAGTACCTCCTATGATTTCACAGTCCACATTCAAGTATTTTATTATAATTAGAGAAGTCAGTGGGCGGGCAGTTGTAGCTTATCATAGCAGAAGGTAGTAAACCATTTATTTCTGATTCTGTTGGTAGAGTTTTCTGTTTCTCTCCCTCTTGATAACCCAGCAGGATGTTATTGTAGAGAATACTAGTTCTATCATGGTTCTTGCACCATTAATTATAGACTTGCTGTGAGAAATGTATCCATTGTATAAATGACTCCATTCACTATAATGCCTAAATAATTTTTAAATCACATTGTGCTCAAGTCATTCCATTTAAGCACAGATAGACAAAAACATACTTGGTATACAAGTTGAAAGGTATAGAGTTTTCCACTTTCAGACCCATAATGCAGTGTGCTGGACAGACAATTTAGAACAAGTTTAAAAGTACAAGGCCACTTGCTCTGACTCCTTTTTTTTTTAATGGATTTGAAATATCCCTGGAGATTTCACTTTAATTCTCTAATTGTGTGGTTTCAGACAGGGTAGTACTTTTAAGGGCTAAGGGCTGATTTTCTAGGTGTGAGGAGTTTCATAGTTGAGCAGTGTCTTAAAAGTAGATTTCTTTAGTATCAGGGCTATAGTTCAACAAAGAACAAGGGAGCTCATCAGTGGTTCTTGTTTTTCAAAAGTCAATGGAAAGACCTGACTGTAATCATGATGTGATGTGGGTCAGGCAGGAAAGGGGGGCAAGGTTAATTGGGAAGTACAGAAGCCTCCCCAACCCTAACTCTCTGAGCTCAGGCATGTCATTCCCTTGATACAAGGAGAGAACCATTTCTTTCTGCACATTCCAAGGTGTGTGTGTGTGTGTGTGTGTGTGTGTGTGTGTGTGTGTGTGTGTGTGTGTGTTTGATGGCTGACTATAAGAGACTGTATATGCTTTTATTGGGTAATTATATTAAGTACATTGGGAAGTGCATTCTGGACTCCATTTCACTGTGTTTTTAATTCTCCTCCCCTGTGTGCCACAGGGATCCCATTTTCAGGACCAGCCATCCTCCTTCCTCTTCACACACAGAAAGTAAAAGGGGTAATTATCCCCCAGGAACACCTTAATTGTTCCAATTAACCTGACCACTTTTTGCAATCAAAGCCAAGCAAAGAAGAGGATTTAAAGTGATCAAACACCATTTATGGGCCATAGATAAGTAATAGGCAAGGGAACGCATTTTCTATAAAAGGTATTCACTGTAATGTCATAGGATTGCACTAAGGAACTTTTATACCACCATTGTTTAGGGGAAAATGACATTTTAGGTGTTTTTAATTGTACCATAACTGTATCTCTGATAATAAAGGACATGATCACAATTATCTGTGTTAATTGGAGCTATAGAAGCATTCTGTGAGAAAGGCTGTTTAACTGCTTTCATGGACAGGCAGGCCTGAGTTTGAGCAACCCCCACATTAATGTGTGATGTAATGTTGGAAAGCTTTTCCAAATCCTTCTGAACTTCACCATTCTTACTTGTGCTTCAGGTAATTTTCATAGCTCATCTAGAAGTACCTGCCATCTCTAGGGAGTACCCATTGCCAGCAATTTTTAGATAATGGAACTGAGGGCCCATGACTTGAAGTAACCTTCTCAGTTTTATATTAAGCTTTCTGGTGATTCATGCTAAGCATTAGAGATAAAATGTACAGTTACTGTTCTCACTGAACTTAAAACTAAGATTTGTAAGACTGTAGGGCTCATGTCATTGTCACCATATTATAAATTTTGACATCTTTACAATGTTACTAGCTCAAGTAAGTGAAAGGGTACACTTGAACATATAAGCCAAATTCTCCTGTTTGCCTTCCTCTCCAGGAGTTCTCTATCTTTTTAGGGCCATGGCCTTATGTGGTTGTGTTGCTCAGCAACACATCAAATTGTATGTCAGGGAGCTCTAAGGGAGAGTAGTGGTCTGATATCTCTTATAATTTCAGGATTTATCTTAAGTATGATAAGAGAATGCTGTTGTTTCACAGGCCATGTAAAATACATAGGATCAGTCATTAAAATACCTATTTGAATTATATTGGTTGTGTTAAAGGTAAAAAACTTGGGATTTTTTTGAGGGGGGGCAAACACACAGGAGACACATCATGTTTGTTTCCATATTGCTAAGTACACAGTAGGAGTCACCTCCAGCCCCATTAATAGATAAGAAAATCAGCTCTGAGATCAGACTAATTACATGTGCTTCATTTATTTAATGGTCTAGGCAATATTACATGTCTTAGTTTCATCACCTATAAAATAGAAAGCTGTAAACATTTACCCAACCATGCAGATTGTGTTTATTAATACATATAAAATAAAATGCTATCAGAGTGTTTTGCATATAGAAAGCAGTTAGAAGCTGTTATCTCTCATTGTTATTTCAGAATCTTAAATGGCAACTTGTTTTACATAACTCAGGAAGAACAGATGGTTTAATTAATAAAATGTCTACACTATTTCATTGCTGTTAAAGAGCTTGAAGTATTCTGTGGAAATGCAAGTTTCTAATCATTAGCAGAGTATGGAAAAGGAATTAGCACCACCCACTCTTATGTTCTCCCTGGGAGCTATGGCACAAATACCCAGGGATGGGTGACTGTTTGACAGGATGCTTCATGATCTTATCATTTATGTCTACATTTGGGGATAGAATCTGCTCTACTGCATCGTTTTGAAGGTAAGATGAAGTAACGCACATCAAATCACCAACTGTGTTAACTATTAGAAGGAAAATAAAGCTCAAAGATGCTAAATGGCCATAGTAAGTTCACAGTAGAAATGAGTTGCAAATAGTTGATCATATTCTAGAGATTGTATATAAACATTTTGCTTCACAATTTATTTGTTGTGAATTTTTAGGCATGTGTAACCTCTCTCATCTTTAATGTATCCATCTGTTAAATATAATAGAAATAAGATTGATGCATAATGTTATAAGAAGTGATCAAAATACATAAAGTGCTTAAAATAGTCCCAGGTATGTAGAAGGTGCCCAATAACTGTCATAAATTACTGATTTCATTACTGTGATTATTTTTGCCTAAGGCACTTTCAGTTTTAAATCTCTTAGAAAGTAGGTCACAGTTTGTAAGAGGAAAATGAGATGGGTGGGAATGAGGCAAACTACAGCTCAGGGTTTACCTGATTGTCCATCTCATTAAATACCAATTACAGTGGGTTTACTCATTGTAAAAACTGTGGTGTCACCGTTAACTGTTCCCTGTATCTCATACTTCAATTTTATCCTATTAAGAGCTGCTTTTGCCTTTGCCGTCAAAATAAATCCAAAGTCTGACCTCTTTTCATTAACTTTATAGCTGCCACCTTGACCCAGAACAATATCATCTCTCAATTGAATTATTGCAACTGCATTCTGACTGGTCTCTACGCTTTTACAGTGAATTCTCAGCACAGCAGTCAAAATGACCCTGATAAAACCTAAGGCAGGTCATTTTACCCTTTTGTCCTCCTATTGTTCTTTTCTCCCTCGCTGTGTCTTTCATTTCTATATTATTATTTTATATTAATAATCTACCACTGCATAACAAATTGTCATAAACACAGCAACTTGAAATACCATTTACTTATTATTCTACAGTTTCCATGAACCAGGGATCTACTTTTCTTCTGTACGATTTCCTTGTGCTTGACCTGTTTAGTTTTTCCTTTCCTAGCTCTGACACCTGATAAATCATCCTGTAATTTTCCTTGCTATAGACTATCATACCATTAAAATCATATACCACATTACGTTTCCAGACAGCTTCTTTAAATTAACAATATAAAAACTGAGGTTGATATATACCTTTTCGTGGTCTGATGTCTCTTTATTTCTAAGTGACACTGAATTTCAAGGATATAATACAGTTTTCCTACCTGCCTGTTAAAAGACAATGGATACTCCACCTCTAGGTGATTATAGATAAAGCTGTGTGTTCAATTCTGATAAAGTATGTTTGCATAAAAACTGAGTAATGACACTGAAATTTCCTTTAATCTAATGGTTTGCAGATTATATAAACTGATATTTATATGCATGATCAGTCTAGCATACCTGTAATAAAAAATCCCAATTTCTCATGATATATCATTTTTCTATGTCATGGGGTTCAATTAAATAATATAATTATTTGTTGAGAATGTTTACATCTATTCATGAGAAGTATTGGTTTATGTTTCTTCTTTATTGCAGTATCTTTATAAGCATTTGGTATTGGAGAAATGTTAGCTGCATAAGTGAATGTACACTTTTCACTCTAATACCATTTTCTAGAAAAGATTTTGAATACTTTTGTGTGTATGGCTACACCCCTATGCTAATATGATCTAGATTAATTGGACTGACAGAATTACTTATTACAATGTTTTAAAGGAACATGAAGTTTAGAAGGAGACATGGTCAGAGGTTCTATGAGAATTTGGGGTAGGTAGAAATGGATGGATATTGTAAGTGTTTATTAAATTTTTCTTTAATTTTCAACATTATTTTTCTTTTGTTAGACCAAAGCTTGGGTTGTTGTTTACTTAGCTATTTACAGTAGAACTTTAAATTACTAATATTTAGATCTTTCTTTTTTGCTAATGTAATATATTTCCCTTAAAGCACCGTGTTTAGTGAATTCCATAAATCTAAAAGTTCTGTTTTCATGATTACTTCCTTGATGTAAGAATTATGATCTTTGTTTTATTTTTCTTAAAAAAGAATTATGGGTAAACATATTTAGTATTTAATATTTGGGGATGTTCTTATTGCCTTTTTATTATTGATATCTGACTTTTGAATGATTTCTGTATTGCACCACTAGTTAATATATTTTTAAATGTAGCCTATATGGGCTCTTATATTGTTCATTTAGGTGCACATAATCATTGCTTGTCTTCATCTCTGCTAGAATTTATTAGCAGCAGCCAATTTTTTTATGTTCACTAAAGAGACAAAGCCCTTATATTTTTTTATTTATTGCAGTAAGTGTGTACTGAGTGTCACCTTATCCACTCATACTAATTTTAAAAAAAATTGTCGAAGGCTTAATATGCACAAGACTCTTTTTAGTGTTAGAAATAAAATATTGAGTAAAGCTAAACAAACATTGACCTTAGTTACTCAATATGGCTAACCAGAATGTAATCGTAACACAAAATAAAGAGTAGAGAAATATGTTTAAAAGTCAGAGTAGTAGTTCAGTTTCTGATATAGTAATTATTCATCTTAAACCAAAAAAATCAGAAAATGAACTTTTTTTTAAAAGAATTAACCTGATGACTGAAGTCACTGGGAAAACTTGGGAAAATTTCAGAGGACATGTAAATACAATAAACCATAACCAAGCCACCTTACCCGGAATAGAAATGATAGCCTTAGTTGCACTGAAAAGTTTCCAAAATGTTGGAGGTTGAAGCAGATAAATTTGAAACTGAGAAACATAAAACAGAATCTTAAAGTAGATATTCACCCTGTTGTGGAGATTTACATTTTTGTCCAGTAACAACAGTGTAATTGAAAAATTGTGTCTATGGGATTATTATAGGTTTTGTGAAATGAGGGAAATTGGGTAAGCTTGTAATCTGTTTCAATTTGAAGCTTTGGGTGAATATAAATCTCTGGTGAAGGAGTACTAAATACCTAGAACTGTAATAACTTATGGAAATGAGAACATATCTATTCTAATAAGATTCATTCCTGGTATGTACTCAGGAAGTTTCACTTTTAGCAGCAGCTGGTTCTAAGACTCATCTGCAGAAGGAAACATGAGTGCCTTGTTTGCCCCTAGCCAGAGCTTCACTGGTTATTAATAAATAAATTCCACGCATACTTAGTTTGAAACTTTTTATCTGGACACCATTACAAGAATATGAAGCATTAATTTCTCTGAATTATTTACCCTATTGAGTTATGTTTTAGTTGCTCTACAAGAGTCTCCCCAAATATTGAAAGTTGGCACATCATCTTAGCAGTGTTAGAGTGTGATTGTGAAGTTGGAAATGAACTTATCTGAATACATAACTGAAGTATTCTTTCCTGAAGCATTTTATCCCCTATAAACTTGAATGTCAGCGGTGAAATGTTGTAGGTTAGGTAGAAAAATGATTGGTGTATTTAAAATTCCTACTTACTCAAATTTAAAGTGTTAATTTGAACTAAATATAGGCACAAACATTGCAATAATAGTAGTTTCTTTACAATTGTCAGTTTTCCCTGCTGCTAAAATGTTACACATTTGAATTACAATTGCTAAAACTAAACCATACCAATTATTTAACTTTGAAATTCTATTATTAATTAGTGATCCCACTATGTGAGTTTTCATTTTATTTTAGAAGGACCAAAATTTGCATTTATAGTTGAAATAATAGGAAACTCTAATAGATGACTCTGCAGGGAGACTCTGTCCATTCTGAATTAAAAGAAATGAAATATGAAACTACAGTATACTTGTGTGAAAAAGAACCAGCAACATCATTTTCTGAAGGAAACTGTAGTCTTAAAATTACTTGGTCAAAAGAATGCTAGACTGGGACCCTGAAAACCTGGGGCCCAAGCTCATTTCTACCATCAGTGAATTCTGTGAGCATGTGCAAATCTTGGCACTTCAAGGAACAATTTGTGATCACTGACTTATAAGATTTTCCAGACTCCAAAGTTTAATGACAGTATGATATGGTTGAAAGTGTAAAATTTAAATCCAGTACTTCATTAATATTTAAGAAGCTCTAAACTACACTTGACTAAACTGAGCAATAATGTGAGGATGTCTGTTGTGTATCTAATTGGAACAGAATTGCTAAGGGGAATAATCATATTTATTTTATGCCACTGAAATACCATACTTTATGGTTCTCTGTTATCTCTCCTTTAAATAGAGTTCTGCTTTGATCTGTGGCTAGTACAACAAAATGAGCTCAAATATCCATTTGGGATTCAAATGAAAACACATAGAGCACAGTTAGCAGTGGTAGGACCTATGAGGAAATGATCTTCAATGTTTATAATAAAGACAAACTGAATTACAAACAAATTATAAAAGAGCTTATAAAATATGTACTTTAAAACATTAACTTATATTCTTAAAATTATTTTCCTACAAATTCAGTAAGGAGATCTACTTTCCCAGAAGAGAGAGAGGTAAATAGGGCATGGTCATGGAGCAGGCAAGGTTAGGGAATGGAGGAAAATAGGAAGATAGATGACAGTAGTTACAGTCCATTCAGTAATACTGCAGTTAAAGGAAACATACTATGCCCAAATGAGGAGCTGCTTGATGAATGGAAATAATTTAGGCAAATAAGTAACACGTAACACATAACAATGTTATAGTCCCATAGTTTTTTTTGTTTTTTTTTTGTTTTTTTTTTGTTTTGTTTTTTTGTTTTTTTTTTTGCCTGTTAACAGCCCCAACATCGATTGTTAATTTGTATAGAAAGCATGCTTGCATTGGCTATTGTTAGGGCATACCTCAGACTGGAGAGCCTAAAACAACAAAAGTTCACTGTCTTAAGTTGTAAAAAACACAAGCTTAAGATGATGTGGTAATCAGGGCAATATTCTTCCCACAATCTCTAGGATAGAATCTGTTTCATACTTTTCTGTTGATATCTATCTCTATTGACAGGATTGCCAGGCCATAACTTGTAGGTTCTGGACTCTAATCTCTACTGTTGACAGTACATGTTTTTCTTCTTGCAACTACTTCTTTTCTTACAACAAATGCCAGTCATATAGGATTACAACATATTGTATGATTGTCAGTTATGTATGATTTCACTTGAAGTGAAATACAAGGGCCCTAATTTCCAAATAAGGTCATAGTCACAGATATTGAACATTAAGACATCCACATGCCTTGTGGAACACAGTTTAACCCACCAAAAACAAGTTCCCAATTTTTGATTTGAGAACACTTTAACAGTGACCATCTACAATGATGGTGATCTCTATGTAAAGTTAATACTTTAATGTTTGATGTTTGAGGAAAAATACTGGATTTGGGCATAACTCCTCTAAGTACAGATGCTGGCAAATTCATTATCAGTTTATTAGTAATATTACTCATATACTTTTGTACACCATTAAATTATGATATCTGTGAGGGTATTGTTATCCACATTATAGGATAACTCCTCCATTTATTATATATATTCATATGCAACATCCTTAGAAATAAATGCCATCCTTAGAAATTAATACAAATTAAAATTACTTTGAGATTTCAACTTACTCCAGCCAGAATGGCCAAGATCAATAAAACAAATAACAACCCATGCCAGTGAAGATGTGGGGGAAAGAATAACACTTCTTCACTGTTGGTAAGAGTGCAAACTTGTAAAGCCACCATAGAAATCAGTGTGACAGTTCCTCAGGAAGTAGAAAATACATCTACTTCAAGATCTAGATGTACCACTCTTGGGCACATTCACAAAGGACTTTATCTTTCTACAGAAATACTTGCATATGCATGTTCATTGATGTGCTATTCACAATATCTAGGAAATGGAAACATTATTGTTTAAAGGGCAGATAATTTGATAAATTCTGTGGTGGAGTGATCAGTACACAGATGAGGAGAGCTTCCAACTTAGCATTTAATAATGGCATGTCAGGGAAAATAGTTCATTTTCACTGAGTCATGAGTTAAACAGCTAGGTTGTGTATACATGCACGTGATAATGGGGAAATCTTCTATCTTTGTGTAGAAAACAGCATAGGCTATCTTTTGTTTCAGAAGGATCACTCAGGCTGCAAAATGTAAAGTTGATGGGAAATTAAATAGAATAGAAACAGGGAACATAACCATTTGGTTGCTTCTATTGAGCAGGAGAGAGAGGGTTGTGACTCTCAGCAGGATGGTGATTAGAGAGGTGATTACAAATATATTCTCAGAGAAATATTTAGGAGAGAAATATGAAAAGATACTGTACATTTGTGGATGTGGAGATTTCCTGAGAGGGAAAAATGCTACTAATATTTTCCTTTTGTATAGCTTAAACTTTTTCTGAGCATCTATTCCACTTCTTTTTGTTTAATACAAACATGTCTTAAGAAGGCACTACGTTATTTGATTATCTTTTCAATTGAAGAGGTAAAGAGAATAACAAATAATCCTAGGGATAGTTTATGAGAGTACTAAAAGGTATAGGTCAAATAATGTTTCTTAAATTTTGTATTCAGTTACAAACCTTGAACTTAAAAAAGATATATAGCAAAGAAACATCTTTTACTTTCACTGTATTTTTTTCAAGGAAAATAATAGCATGGAGACAAAAAGGCACAAAAAGATTACACTGCCTCTTGAGCACCAATTACTCTTTCTATATTACTGCTTAAGCAATAGACCCAGAGTAGTGGTAGTGCCACTATTGCTCTCCATGGCCTCTTCAAGAATATCACTCCTCTATTCTGTCATTACATCTTTTCAGTATCTTGAAATTCTATCTTAAAGCTATAAAATTCTTTCTCTTTCTGTATTGCTGTCAACTATTTTGCTCATTCTTCTAGTGATTTTGACAACAGATCCACCATTTTCCTTTATGTTCTCAGTCCCTCCAACTTTCTAGGAAGGTATCAATTCCTAGATGTATGTTCCATCTGCCCTTTAGTTCCAATTATGTTCTTCTCTAGCTCTGCTCTCTTAGTTATCCCTATAGCTACATTGTTGGCCTCCTCATTATTTGTCTATTATAGCTCCACATGTAGGCTGTGTAATTGCAGTATTTCATTTTATTACAGAGGCCTTTTCCCATTTTATAATTCAAATGCAATCATAATTATTATTTCATGTCTTTAGGATATCCAAGCAACTTGCCCTTTACTTTCCAGCAATAAAGTAGCACCTTTTTCTTCATTCCCTTTCCAACAGGTAATGATTTCAGCAACTTCTTTGCTAATAACTCCCAAAAACTTACATTGTTTTTCTTAAAATTGCACTACCCCCCCAAATAAGCAAGTTTACATTAATTCAATCTTGGAGTATCAGAGATCATGCTAATAGGTCACTTCTACAAAACTAGAGCTTAATACAAATCTGGTGGTTTTTGAAATAGCCTTATGCTTGTGATTATGAAATTCATTGAATCTTCAGTTCTTTGTACAAACCTATCTTATATCTATAGTCAATCTTCTTCCACTGTCCTTATATCACCTACTACAAAACTTTTGTCTAATATGAGTCCTATTTCAAGTCACTCTGTCTGTCTGTCTGTCTATCTATCTATCTATCTTTCTTTCTTTCTTTCTTTCTTTCTATTCATTCACTTATTTATCTGCCTAACTACATTTTATTTATTTGGGATATATTCACTGTACACAATGCTTGGTTTTATTTTCCTTTTCTGCGTTTATGTGTCCTGTATGTACATATGCCATTTGCTTTTCTGCTTGCAAGGTTGCAGATGTGCACCCATTTAAAACCTGCTCCCTCTCCCTTGTGCAGTTCAGCCACCTCACAGTTTCCTTTTACTCACTGCATCAAATTCTTTCCACCCATTAATCACTAGACCTAAGCCACATACCCACCATCTCAATTTGTTGAAAATTTCTCAAAGTTAATAGATTCTATGGAAGTAGTTCCTAAACCATTTTAAAATCTGTATTCTATTTGATCTATCAATATACACACTGGTTGACACTCCTACTTTTTGAAACATGCTGCACAAGTACACACACACACACACACACACACACACACACACACACACACACACACACACACACTCAGGCATACAGGTACATGCCCTAACAACAACAGCAAAATAAAAGGTTTCTTATCTTAATTACACAGTTTTTAAAATTTCCTTTTTCTTTTCTGTCTTTTGCCCTCATTTTCTGCCTCATTCATAAAGGCATTTCATTTTCCATATATTCTTCAAGCTATAAGCTTCCCTTTTCTTTTAGCTTGGAGACAACACATAGCAGGCTGCCAAAGAGATGGAACATCTTCCATCATTGTAGTCTGACTTCCTTGGTGTGTTCCCAGCAAGATTCAGTGAGAAAAAAAAATTCTACTTCTAAATTTTCACAACCTGTTCCTTTGCCAATGGCTTTTAAACCATGTTTACATAGTCTTGTACTTCTGTAAAGCTGATATAGACATTACTGTAAAGTAAAATAAGAGGAATAGTGACCCCATAAAACTCCATCTACAACATTGCCTTTTGAGTAAGAGCTCTGCTTGTTTTTTTAAACATAGCTTATATTATCAGATTTTCTTAAAATATCTCTTTAAAAGAAATATTTCTTTTAAAGAAATATTTTAACAGACACCCATATTAATATACAGACAGGGATAAATGCATACACACATGTAGACTGAAATATCTCCAAAAGCAAGAATAACGCTGAAAGGAAGAAACAAAATGTGTTAGTTTTAATTTAAAATTTCAGTTATGTATTATCAGAGACAAATTATAAGTTGTATATGAATAATATGTGCATTATGCTTGTTTCATAGCTGCCTCATTGTGACTCAGAAGGACAAAAATCTGTTCCTTTACTGCCTGTACTTGATCTATCTTGGATGCTCTAAGCTTATGTTCATTTAGTTGGTCATAACATTTAAAGATTTTTGCTGATGTCCTTCAGTAGAAAATGTCAGGATAGGATGACAAAATTTAAAAAATACTTTTGAGTATACTAAGTATTTCAGGGAATAGATTCTCTATAAAGAGGATGGATGGGAAATACTTTTAATCTTAGCTATCAAGAAAAAGAAGACAGTATTTTATCAATAAGATGTCTAGTCAGCAAGAAAAGACCTTCCAATAGTTGGTTTAAATTGTAAGCATGGTGTTGCACTTTAATGAATGTGGAGTCCAGTATTTAGCCTGTTCTCTCCAATTTTAGCTCAATTTAAAGCACACTTATTGAAGCACGGTATAGGTTGAGCATTCAGTCTCACACCATGTCCTAATTAGCTTTCTATTGGTGTGATAAAACATGATAAAAAACAACTTGAAGATGATAGTTTTATTTCCCTTATACCTTCCTATCATAGTCCATCATCAAAGGAAGGCAGCAGTGTAAAGGTAAGAATTGAAGCATAAATCATGGAGGGATGCTGCTTATCTTCCTGTCCCTCATGGCTTGCTAAGTCTTCTTTCTTACAGTGTCTAGGACCACTGGCCCATTGGTAGCATAGCCTCTAAGCCCTTTCACATTAATAATTAATCAGTGCAGAATTACTGCAGGCTTTTGCATGGATTTATCTGATACATACATTTTCTCAATTGAGATTCCTTCTTCCCAAATGACTCTAGCTTGTGTCAAGTTGACAAAATACTAGCTAGAACTATTTTTTAATTAATTTATTCTTGTTATATCTCAAAGGTTATCCCATCCCTTGTATCCTCCCATTCTTCCCTCCCTCCCATTTTCCCCTTATTCCCCTCCCCTATGACTGTTCCTGAGGGGGATTACCTCCCCCTCTATATGATCATAGGGTATCAAGTCTCTTCTTGGTAACCTGCTGTCGTTCCTCTGAGTGCCACCAGGTCTCCCCCTCCAGGGGACATGGTCAAAGGTGAGGCACCAGAGTATGTGAGAAAGTCATATCCCACTCTCCACTCTACTGTGGAGAGTGTTCTGTCCATTGGCTAGATCTGGGTAGGGGTTTAAGGTTTACCGCCTGTATTGTCCTTGGCTGGTGCCTTAGTTTTAGCAGGACCCCTGGGCCCAAATCTGCCTATCATAATGTTCTTCTTGTAGGTTTCTAGGACCCTCTGGATCCTTCTACTTTGCCATTCTCTCATGCTTCTCTCATCTAGAGTCCCAATAGGATGTCCTCCCCTCTGTCCCAGTTTCCTGGTAAGTGAAGGCTTTCGTGGGACATGCCCCTTGGGCTAATATGCAGATATAAGTGAGTATATACCATTTAAGTCTCTCTGCTTCTGGGTTAACTCTCTCATTATGATCATTTCTAGCAAATCCATTTATCCACAAATTTTGGGAATTCCTTGTTTTTAATAGCTGAGTAGTATTCCATAGTGTATATGTACAATAGTTTCTTTATCCATTCTTCTATTGAGGGACACTTAGGCTGTTTCCATGATCTGGCTATTATGAATAAGGCTGCTATGAACATGGTTGAGCAAATTTTCTTGTTGTGTGCTGGAGCATCTTCTGGGTTTATTCCAAGGAGTGTGATAGCTGCGTCTTGAGGAAGCCCTATTCCCAGTTTTCTGAGCTAGCACCAGATAGATTTCCAAAGTGGCTGTACTAGTTTGCACTCCCACCAGCAATGAAGGAGTGTTCCTCTCTCCCCACATCCTCACCAGCATGTGGTGTCGCTTGAATTTTTGATCTTAGCCATTCTGATGGGTGTAAGATAGAATCTCAGAGTTGTTTTGATTTGCATTTCCCTGATGAATAAGGAGGTTGAGCATTTCTTTAAGTGTTTCTCAGCCATTTGATATTCCTCTGTTGAGAATTCTTTGTTTAGTTCCAAGCCCCATTTCTCAATTGGGTTATTTGGTTTTCAGCCATCTTTCTTATACTGTTCAGGACCACTAACCTAGTGGTGGCACTGTTCACAATGAGCTGGGCGCTCCCACATTAATCTCCACTCAATACAATGTGCCACAGGTTTTCCCACATCCAAATATGGTAGGAGCATTTTCTGAATTAAGGTTTTTACTTCCCAAATGACTCCAGACTGTCACAAGATGACATAAAACTAACTAGTGCATGTTTCATGGTTTCTCAAGGAGCTTGCAATGTGTAATTTAAAGATCACAAATCTTTTGTGACAAGTGGATAAACTCATTCTCATTATGAGAATGAGTTGTGGATGCATAATATAACAGTACTAAGCAAAGTATCTTGGCAATGCTAAGCATCTAATTTTCAGTAAGATTCAATAATAAAATCTTCAAAATTGATTAAGGCAAGATATAGACAGCCCTCCATCCCCCAACCTCACATACAAATAGATCACACCTTGGAGAGCAAGTAGGTATCACTACAAGTAAGAAGGAAATTGTCCAGCAATAAAAAAACATTCTTCATTCTCAAAAATTAGTAAAATGGTAACCAAAATTTTGTGTGGTTAACTGGCTCAGAAGTACTGAGGACCAAGGATATCATATTGGATCTATTTAATATTACTGCTGCTGCTACTACTACTACTACTACTACTACTACTACTAGCAATAGACAACATTTGTGAAGGTTAGTTATGAATAGTTTTATTGATAAACCTTTAAGCATCCAAAATAATACCATAAAATAGACATTAATGTTTTGATTTTATTATTGCAATGTTTAAAGCTTTGAGGTAAACTAACTCATCCCAAGTAAGTAACAAAATGAGAAGGCAATGTTTAAGTCTAAGTGGGAGATATGACAGTAACTTGGATGGAGTAATAAATATGGGAGAGATTGGAATTTATTAAGGAGTGAATGCCAATGAAAATATTGCAAAGAGGGGAAGAATCACATATTGATTGCATTTTTGTATAGATTATAATTCCAGCACTTGTGAGGTTGATGCAGGAGTATCATGAGTTAAAGGCTAATTGCGCCTAATAACAAGATCCTGTCTCAAAAATAGAAATGCAAAGACAAATAAAACTTGAAACTCTGCACTGGTGGAGATGTGAGGAAGGTTGTAACATTTGAGAGGCATCAACTGTGGGAGGTTTGTCAGTTGACATCTGTTTTATTTTTGAACACGGTTTCTCTATGTAGCTTTGGCTTTCTGGACTCACTTTGTATACCAGACTTTCCTCGAACTCATAGAGATCTGCCTGCCTCTGCTTCCCTGAGTGGACATCTATTTTCTTTATGAAATGAGACAAGATTATTTTACGTGAAAAAATGAGCGGAGTTGTCAAGGCTCTGGAAGAGAAAGTTCTTGCTTGAAACAGCCATTGAAATGAGAGGAAGTGTAGGTTCAGTTTTCTTAACCAATATATTTTATTAAGAACTTATTAACCGCACACATGTCCCTTATAACCCAACTAACTGAAATAATAGGAAAAGAGGATTAAAGAATAACAAAACTGTAAGGATATCAGTTCCGAGGAATGATTCTCCTGGTGTTGCCAGCAGGATTTCTTCTGCTGGAACCTGGAGTAACCAGAACCCGGAACCTCAGCAGGAGCCTGGCGCTCCGAAGCCTTCCCCCGAGTGGTTCTCTCTAGGAGCGTCTCGAAGTGGAGCGATGAACAGGCAAAACTATCAACAGTCTCCAAAGGCCCCACCTCCAGTTTTGGCCTCATTTATATATCTCCTCCCAGAGTCTGTTCATGGATCTTTTCAGCTGGCAACAATCAAGTTCCCACAGGAGGTGGTTTGTCTTCTCGTGGATTAACCTCACCTGTTCTCACAACACTGTTCACCATCCCACACATGGGATTATAACAAAATCAGGTTTATCTCTCCTTCAAGGAAGAGTCAACTGAAAAGAGGAATATAGTAGGAATGCTTGGCTGTGTTGACAATTGATTTGCTTGTGACCATTAATTCATAGTAATATAAATTTATACTATTTTAGGATATTCTTTGTAGTTCCAAAATCTTCCCTGTAGAGAGAGAAAAGGTGCCCAATTCAGTTTCTTTTGTACTGTTTTGCCATAAAACTACAACAGTGAGTATGGGAGAATAGGTTAATGACAATATTGCAATTGATGGTGTCGAATGTGGAATCTAAGTTGAATAATGAGCAATGAAAGAAACAGAGTTGATCAGTATATAGAAAGAGAGGTCATTGACAGAATGTCACAAGAAGAGGGGGCCAATTTAATTCTCATAGTAAATAATACTTTAAGTTAACTTAAGAGTTACAAATAATGTTCAAGAGTGAGAAATTTGGATCAATTCTTTCAGTGCCAACATAGTTTAGGCAATGATGGAAGCTATGATGTAAATACAAGAATAGATAGACAGAAAGGAAGCACAAAGCTGAATTATTTTTGAATACTTGATGTCAAGTCTAAATATTCAAAAGTATGATTTTCATTCTTTTGATAGTCTATTGAGAAATTAATTTGTCTTGTTCTTGCCAGAAATTTTAGATTATATCAGTAAGTACTATTGCCCTTTATGCCAAGACTTTCCATTCTAACCCCTAGATGTTGATTCTAAGCTGAGTATCCCATCCCTCCTTCCTTCTCATGAGATGCTTTGAAGTATATTGGAGTAGGTTTTTTCTTTAAAGGAATCCTTTACAATCACTTCCTTTAATATACAAGAAATGCATTAAGTAAAAATAAAGCTCAATAATGTCCACATTCCAGAGTTGGTAGCCTGGGAGAAATCAAAGAAAAGATTTTCTCAGTGCACCTGGGGAAAGGGGGTGGTGGATGCAGAATATTACCAAACTCTGGATGAATTCATGATGGACCTAGCTCTTTCTTAAAGCAAAATGCTAATATTCTTTGCCAAGTATCTTGCTTTGTTCCACATTCCTCCTCAAATTTTGGAAATCTTTCAATTCCAGTAATTGTTCCATCCTTTAGATCTCTATCATTTTCACTTAGAGAAGAGGGTCAGTTACTCTCTCTAGTATCAAAGTCCCTGGAGAATTATCATAATGCAAGATGATGATCTCCTTAGTACCTTGCTGTTTGTTTTCCCATCTCATGTGCTTTAGAACTTAAAGATTGGAGACCCTCAGATTTTCTCCAAGGTTTGCCCAAGTTCTGGCTGGCCACTAGTTTTCTTGTGGATTGTACTGCTTATTCTTTAATAATCCCCTTTGGTAGAGGAACTCAGTGTGGTTTTAAGGTAGCAACTTAAGGGTTGATTGAGTAGCCAAAAGCAAGTCTAGTTCAAAAGATAGGGTGCTTCCTGGGGTAAAACAAGCCTGGGGGTGGGTCTATTTAGAGGCATGTGTCTCAAATATTTCATGTAGATGTTTCATCAGAGAGCCGTGGGAGTCTGCACCACTGGTATTTATGTTTGTCTGTGCAATGCCAAGAGAAGGACAACATAAATCTGAGTTCTGGACCTGTTTATGATTTCTCAGCTGTTATTCTAGTAAGTTTGGCTGTCAAGAGTTCTCCATTTGAATTAGAGTGCTAGATATCAACACTAGGCAAAGAAGAGACTGCTACTAGAGCCAGGTGCTTGTTATATAGCGGATATGCTAGAGTGACAGGGATGTTGTGAATAGAGGCCCATCTCCAGTAGGGGCCCTCATGGGCTCTCTCCTTTCCTTCTTTCCTTTCTCCTTCCCTCCTCTCTCTCTCTCCATATATACATATATACATATACATATATACATATGTATATACATATACATATATACGTATGTGTGTGTGTGTGTGTGTGTGTGTGTGTGTGTGTGTGTGTATGTTCAGTCAGCATTGGTCACAGAAGATTCTTGTTTTTTTTTTTTTCACAGAAGATTCTTTTGGCAGTAAATAGACTAGCAATAATGACAGAAAAGATACAGAGAAGTGGCATATCTACAGACATGACTAAGGAGCCTAGATGTTCTGGAGTGCTTATACAGGCTTTGAACCAAAGGAGACCAGTGTTCTTTTCTGCAGTATTTTAAATTTTATTTATTTTTAAATAAACATGCAACTACACAGTTTCTCCACTTCCCTTTCTTTCTCCAACCTCTCCCTTTATCTATTCTTTCCAGTTTATTCCATGTTCTCCCCTTGTCTCCCTCTCAAGTAATGTCCTCAAATATTATTATAAGTTTAAAGAATGTATGATATATAGGTTAATTTTATATACGAATCCAAACTATGATTTTATATGATAATAACCATAATATTTTACATATAAATTCACGGAAGTTTGTCCTTAGTCATGTTTGGAAATTTATTAAGGGTTGTTCAAATTTTAATTGTATTTTTTCTAGAAGTGCTTGAGATACCTGAATTTACATATTATTAAAACAAAATTTTATTAATTTAATAATATTTATTTTATGTCCACTGAAAGAGTTTTGAATATAATTTCATATAAGCTGATTGTCAGGAAAGTTTCCAAAGCAATGTGTATTGCTGTTGGTTGCCCTCTAGACCTAAATAATAAGACCCCATTGCTGAAGATACCACCTGCTCTTCTTTCAGGATACAGAGAAATCAAGCTAAAACTGTACTGCAAGTATTCTCTGTGCTGGCCCACTGTCATGGTGTTAGAAAGTGCTATGCAATCCAATGAAGAATTCCACCAACAATCTTACACAGCTATGAGCTCTATATACAACACCATTGATTGTCCAGAAAAGACATGCTCACCAATACAATAATGGATACACTTGTGTTGGGCATAATAATTTTTTATTGGATTTGAGGCAGTGAACAATTCACATTTAGTACTGTAAGCCTGTTTAAAAGCCTATGGATTGAAATGGTCATCGGCTCTAGTAGGGAAGTTATTGCTGTTATTTTTCTAGATGAATATGATGTTTCTGTCAAATTGCTTTCTATGTAACTGTATATGCAGAGATTAGTGTTTTCCTTGGCTTTGTTCAGAGATTATTTCTGCGGTAAATGCAAAGATTCATGATTGGTCAAAGTGTTGAGGATAAATGACTATTGAAATACCCTTTTTGAGCCTGTGAAACGTTTTTGCAGAAGTAACATTAAAAAAATTTAAGAGCCAGAAGAAGCAGGGGGAGTGGTGTGGAACTCTAACATCTGGATATGTCATATCAGTTGCATTTTGAACTCACAGCAATTGTAATTATCTGCATAAAACCTATATGAAATTGTACCTAAGGACATCCTGTCAGAGAGGGCCATGTTCAAGAGGTCATCTTCCTTCCTGAGGAATGATATGTAACTAATGGTTGATAGGGGAGACAGAGACATTTTTGTCAGTGGTATAGGCACTGGTAAAGTGACATACTCCTCTAAAGAAAGCTTCATACTTGCTCCTATAGGCAACCCTAATGAAAATAATTGGGTAACAAAAAATGCAAGGAAGGAGAAGTAGGCTTAGTTCGAAAGAGGTAGGAGGAAGCAGATCATTGGACTGGAAGGGGACAGGAGGGATAGCTAGGAGGAAAATGACCAAAATTTATTATATACATGTATAAAAATAACTTAACTCATCGGTGTGTATAGTTAATATTTGATAATAAAATATTTTCCAAAAGAAGTTTTTAGTTTCATGGAATTGAGACCCAGTGTCTAGGCTATGCTCTCATACCCCTTTCAGGTAAAAATTGTCAAACTGGAGTAAAAGAATACTTTCTAGGCAATTGAGTAGTTTAATCTTATATACTCAGGCATAATAATTACCCAATGGGCTGAAAATAATTTGGATTTAGTAGTAAATTCCTTGAGTAGAAGACATTGTTATTTGTTTTCATACATTTTTCTCAAGTGATAATGGCTCTCTGATATAGGTGGACAAGAGTTACTTCAGCTTAGTAGCACAGTGACCATTCTATATTTACATTCGACATGAAGGGAAGAGATCCACTCAAATTTAAGTGTGGTAGAGTGTATATAAGCAAGAATAATTGTATCCCAGAGGCCCCAAATTGCATTTACTATTACTGAATAGGAATGGTGAATAGAAAGTCTTTCCAAATACTGTTGGAAATATTTACTATCCATTACTATAACAGACATGGATTACATTTTATTAAAAATATCAAAGTTGCTAGTTCTGAAATACATTGGTGAAAATTTGTAGTAATTATATTGAATATGATTATTTCAATGTAGACATATTTTCAGCACATAATCACTGAGAGGTCTTTATTAAGACTGTATGGCTCTTAAGGTCCATGATCTAGTGTAGTAAGAACTTGATGCTGACATTCTGCTTTGTCCTTCTAATACCTTTAGAATAATACCTTTTATTTTTAACTCTCATCACCCACTGGATTCTCTTTTTTAAGGCCTCAGGGGAACAACTCAATGTGAGATTCCCCTTTGCAGAAGAGTCACACATTTTGATTCAGTTTGTACACTGTAGAGTGTGTGGTAATACTTCTAAAAGAGGAGCTCCACACTGTCAAACCCCAGTACTTTTGTGAGGCTGGTATTTGTAAGAAAGTAGATTGAATTAGTCAGGGTCAGATGGCAGTTGGAATAAATCCCCAGGGATGACCATGAGTGGCAGCGAGAAGCTATTGGGGTGTATAGACTTGGGGAAAAAGAAAACAGACCTTTGAGCTATGCTTACTAAACAGACTTCTGTGGACATATCACTTAAGAGTGATTGGATAGTGAATTAAATGTCTGCATTTGTATTCCCCCCTGAATGACTGTGGCACAATGAGCTAATGTGAATTCTTTTGAGGGGAGTTCTATATAGCATATTTTCTACTCTACTGAAATCTCTCAAGCCCGGGACAAGATATTTCAGTTGTGCGACTGCATTGTGCATGTTGTCACAAAATGTGGTGGGGAAGAAATACTGCTCTTTAAAAGTTAGTGAACCGTGGGGACTTTACATGGAATTGTAAAGAGTTCAAACTAGTCAAGGAAAGAAGTGGCAGATGGACAACTTGAAGAAGGTTCGGGCAATGTATGAAAGACATAGGCATTGATCTCAAAGGGCTTTCTTTTCAGAGATGCACAGACGATGCCTTAGACACTTCAATAGGTAGTCAAGAAAATATCCGTATTATTACTTTGAGCTTTTTGCTGAATACAGTTTCCACATCCATCCTCTAGACAAGTTTATAGCTAGCTCCACACAGCACATAAATTGTCCTGAAAGGACTCTAAATGGTTAAAGTTGGTCAAACAAATGGTTACTTTGAAAACTACTCATTAGCATCCTGTTACTGAGCAGAGCACTGGGGAATTAAGTTGTTTCCAAACACCTGATTGAAATGTACCATATGCAAACTAACAGAATAGAATTTTCCTTTTTAGAGACAAAAATCTCAGATTGAAAAATACTAATTGCGAAACATCTTATGTGCCTTTAAAGATGATATGCTTGAATGGTATGCTTTTAGTACCTATTTTGTAACTATGGAAAGAGTAAATCATGTCCCTATAAGAATCTTTCATTCTGTCTGAACCTCAGCAGTATTGCACACTATCTTCTAGTTTTGCAATTTCACCTTCCATTGTCTAACAAAATCTGTGACTTCCAATTTATCTGACCATCCTGGCATGATTCTTATCTATGCTTAATTCTGTTGGGAGTTTTTCCCCTCTCCCTTGGTGAAGTTTAGCTGTTCTCTCTATTTGTAACACTCACCATGTATTTAAATTAATTAAAATTAAATAAAGCTTTGGTTTTCAGTATCAGTATCCACATTTTAAGTGCTTATTAGCTACTTGTCACCAGTCGCTACCAAACTTGACAGTATAAATATATTATTTTCATCATCATAGATCTTTCAGAAAATTATTTTTTATGCTAATGTATCCTTGGTAGATATCCCACCTAGATGTATCTCTTGGGCCTCAGACCTATAATAGCACTTGAATATCTCCATCAGGATACCTTATAGTCCTCATATTATTTTTTACTAAACTCTGTTCTTGGAAGCTAAGTTATTGCCTGGAATACAAAGACAAAGAAGCGCATCTTTAGTCTTTGTAAAGTGGAGAGCCATTGAGAATTTTGACTGTTTCTACATGAATAATTTCAATATTGACAGTTTTTAAATGGAAGAATCTTAGTTTCATTTGATAATTTTTAATTTGAGCAATTCCTTTCAATGATCTTGTCACAAACTCCATTCTCTCTCATTACCCCTGCCCCTAAATTAACTTCAAATACTGAATGCAAAAATGAGACTAACAATGAAATCATTATGATAGCAATGCCACAGATTGCCTAATTGACACTTCCCAATCTCTCATTTATTTGGATTTCTAAATCAACAGAACTAAACTACAAATTAATTCATTAGTGCAAACAATAAGAAATGAGGTCAGGATTATTAAGAGGAGAATAGACAAGGAGATGAATTGATCCACAGGCAGATATACAGGTTGATTGCTGAAACTGAGCAAAAGTAGGTCACCCCCACCTCTCTTAATTACATGCCCACAAGCTTTCTTCTGTCAGGTCTGGAAATCTTGGGGCTTATTTCTACACAGTGTAATTATGTTTCCATATCTGATCGTGTCCAATTTTGAAATGAAATAAACAGTAGGAACTAGTCACATTAGCAAGTGGAGCCACCAAATTACATTCATTAAGCCATTGTTCAATTATGGAGTGCAATCCTCCAGTGACCCCAGGAAAGCAAAAATTCAGTTTACAATTAAAGATCTGTGGTACTCAATAAATATATGTACAATTTTGGAAAGAATGTTTTGTTTCCTTTTCTATCAAAGAGAATTTGGATCCAGAAATTGTTTGAACAAAGAATAATTACACTTTGATGAAAAGAAACTGAATTCACCTTGATCCAAATTGGGTTAGTAATTATCTACCATAATGCATTATAATGATCCTTTGGATTTATAATTATAAACCTTCAGAAGGGCCTTAGTGTTATTCTCAAGTAACAGGAAAGTAACAAGCAATGTTTTCCACTTTCTTCTCTATAACACACAGGCAATTTTCTACTGAATAACTAGTATTTTTTTATTATAGATATTTCCCTTGCTTCAAAAAAACTTTATCTCCATCCCATTATACAGGTCTTATTGTTAGTCTTTGCTTGCCTTCCCACATTTGAATACATTGTTCTACACTACTGAAATGAGGTACCACTTATCAGACTAGCAAAATGTCTGATAAATGAGTCTTGATTCTAATAGTTGCTAGCTATGTGAATTCAGAAAAGTCACCTATTGTTGGACTCGACATTTCTGTCTGTGTCACAGAAGCTATATTACCAACCCTGGGCAATTAATGTCTCAGTATACAAAAGATCTAGTATGTGCAAAGCTTTTATTTATTTACTTTTAATTTTAAGTTTTATTTATTTAATTTATTTATTCACTTTACACCCCAATTGTAGCCCCATCCTTCTTCTCCTCTGGGTCCCTCTTCCATCCTTTCCCATGGCCCCTCCTCTATTCCTCAGAAAATGGGAAACCCCCCTCTACCCACCCACCCCAGCACATTAAATCACGTCAGGATTGAGCACATACTCTTCTGTTTCCTGGCAAGGCAGCCCTGCCAGGGAGCAGTTATCAAAAAACAGGCAATACAGTCCATGTCAGAGACAGTCCCTGTTCCCATTACTAGGTGGCCCACGTGAAGACCAAGCTGTGTGAAATTTTAAATGTGAGCTAAGCATAAAGGTGTCTGGTCTTATTGTCTAATTTGCATTTTGTGAGGCAGTTTGATAATCAGATAACTTCTGTATAACTATTGAGAACATATATACATGGTTCTTTTCTCTCACCTTGTCTTTTGATTTGAATCTGAAACCTGGATTAGTCTTATTGTAACTTCTCACCCTATATGCATTAAACCTCACCATTCTGATTCTTGAATTATGACTACCACAGTTTCAGACTGTGATCAGGTATTTGTCACCACTGGGTAAAGGATTCATCTAGACACTAGACATGGAGATGTGAATGTAATGTTTCAGACTGTTGCAGGCTTCTTGATAACTTTTATAGGCAACTGGGTCAAACAGACAAATTATTAAGGATAACAGGCACAGCTGTAGAAATCAAATTCTTATCAACATCTCACCACCTAGAACACAAACTCATCCCATAATAGATAATTAATAAACATTTGAATCGTTCTGGTCTTATTGTCTCTGAACACTGTATTTCAAATGATGTGGAGTCAATTGACTCTATCTGGTCACTGCACACATTTAAGGTTGTTTTATGCCTCCCTCATCCTGGAAAATGTCTTATTTTCTCACTCATCCCCTTTCTCCTCTATCAGAGATAGAACTTAAAAAATAATTTATTATGACCTAACTTTCAAATTTCCAATGAAATAAGGTGGAAATTATCCTTAAATTTTGGTTTCCTGTTAGCTCTGTTAACTTTCAGTTCAGCTGCCATTTTGGATTGCTAAATGGCCTTTTAATTCCCATTTCATGCCTGGTGCTTTGTCTCTTGTCAGTTCTACAGGACTGTCAGAGCCTATTTACTAACCTTGCCTATCTCCTCCTTCAGAACTCTTCAGCCGGGCTCTTTCCCCTGTTCTGTATTCTGTTCACTGCTCCACCACCTCACAAGCCTCAGCTGCAACTGAAGAGTACATGTGAAATTGGGAGCTAGGCTCCACGGTACATACATTAATGAGAGATGTTCCTTCTCTCCTGAATCTGTGTCATTTTAAATATTAGAAGTCTGTTCTCTATTATAACAATTTTCAAAAAGTTAAAATCAACTCTATTTCAAGAAAACTTATGTAAGTTCAAGTTATACAAGTCACACTTAAGCAAATCTGTTTGGGAAATAGGGAATATTCACTGCTACTCAGCCTTGTATACATCTTTTACCCAGAAAAATAAAATTAGTACATTGTTTGTCTTCTGATATAACTTTGAGTTATGTCATTTTCGGTCTGACTTTTTGTACTGAAAACCTTTTCAAAGACATGTACTAATCACACCAATAATAGTGATGTGCTGATTGTTAATCAAGTTTGAACATAAAATAAATGGATTTTCTTATATTGCAACTGGCATTTTGGGGATAAAAATAATGTATTCAGTAAATAAATTTCACATAGTCTGACTAAGCACTCCTACAGACTATTCAGATCAATATTTGATGAGAATGTATCAAAGCAAACTTATTGCTATGAGGAGCCACTGCTGTCTTTTGATTGAAGTTAATGAAGCAGACATATTAGTGTAAAGCACTTGCTGGAGCATTTGAAATTTTTTCTAACTACCACTACGGCTGCTAATGGAAGATGGTAATTACTGTCCACATAATTCTGAAATAATTAGGAAAATGGGCACTTTCTGGAATCATGCTATTAAAATGCAGGACTGTTAACAGAAAAGTTCTGGACATGTGTTAGCTTAAATCAGTGAAGATAAAAGTGACAGATGGTCTTTTTACCTTACAATTGAAATCTCTCTTCTGTCACATGCTGTAAAGCTTTAAAAGGGCAAGGGATTTTGAAATCTTGCCAATGACACAGTGTAGCACAGGAAGTAAAGTGTGGAAGTGACAGTATTCTGCACATCCCATTACAGTAAAGAAACTGCAGCCATCCTGTGGCTTGAGGCTTGCTCTTGCTTCATCCATGTAAAGAAGACAACAGATTCAAATGCATCTCTTGTATGCTTCCCTGAAGGCATAGATAGATCACTGCCTTGACAAGGACTTCCTAGCACTGAAGCTGTTCAGGGCATTCACTTCCATCTCTGAATAAATCAGGGTAGAACTAGCAGCGCTAGACAGGTGTGCCCTACTCCCAGAATCAGGCTGGGGCCTAGAGAATTTGCAGTTGCAGTCGGCACATTCTCCTGACTGAAACATGAGAGAATGCTGAATGTGGTGTGTGTGAAAGAGAAGATGAATAGTTCCTGGAAGCATATTGTCACTTGTGAGACAGGGCTCCCTCCCATAAAAGACAAGAAGATGCTTAAAGAAAGGGATTCTGGGACAGCATTAATAAAGAAGAGACAACTTGATAAGAAAACATGGTCTCCAAGGACTAGGGCATGTGCATTATTTCCCAGTCTATTTAAAATGCCTTGAAAGTAATTTGTAATTGCAGCTTGTCTGATCTGAAATTAAAAAAAAAAAGAAATAAAAGAGGTGTGGGAGAGGAAGCACTACAAAAGAATGGCCAGTGCAGAATGTGTAGGGGAAACAGTGTATTTAAAGTGGCTGCTTTGGAAAAACTGCACAACCAATAACAATGTGCTGCTACTGGTGAGTCAGGAAAGGCTTGGTGCAAAATTGCTGAAACAGAGGGTTAAATCATGTATTAATCTTTGCAACCTGCTCAGAAATTCTTTATAGTGCAGAAGAGCTTCCATGATTATGATCTAAGCTCTCTGCATAGATACCCTATAAGAAATAGACAGTGGGCATTATCTGGACTTCAAAGATGAGGGAACATGATGCACAAACATGCAAATGACTTGTCTTAGGCCAGATATGTGGCTTCCAGTCCAGTGCTCCTGTCATGACAGCACTTGCCAGACCTGGTGCCCTGTGTAACTATACTTCACACTGCTATTATAGATGCTGCCTGGCCAAGGGAATTTGAATCCTTTGTTAAATCCTGATGTCCATCCCCAGGTGCCAGAAATCCTCCAATATAATTTGCTGTGTATTTTATGACCTGTGCTCAAGTATGCTACCCAACTCAGAAAACATACACAAGAAAATGTGTGGTGGTCAAAAAAAAAAAGAATAAGGGGAAAGCTAGGAGAGAGAGAGAGAGAGAGAGAGAGAGAGAGAGAGAGAGAGAGAGAGAGAGAGAGAGAGAGAGAGAAGACTGTTAACAGCAAAAGGAATGAAAACAGTCACCTGAGTTATAAAAGCTCTAGCTTTTCCAGATTTGATGTTACAGTCTATGTAAGAAACCCTGAACTTTCCAGGCCGTCCTTCTAACCAGTGTTTAATAACACATCCTTAAAAAAGTAGATTTTTGTGCTAGTCTATCAATTTTGAAAGACTTCCTTCTTCTTTGACTAAACTTTTTTCACTGTGCTGAGGCAGACATAAATCCCATTGGTTCTGAGAACCTTGTACTACAGGTTCATCCTATGGCATATAGGCCCATTCAGTGTGTATTGAATGCTCCAAAGCTCTAGTGATTGCTGACTAGAGCGGTCACATCTGATTATATTGCAAGTTACAGAAATTAAACTTGATTTAAGTGGCTTAAGGAGAGGGAGAAGAGAAGGACGGAGAGGTAGAGGTGAAAAGATATTACAGGAATGCTATTCAGGAATTTAACATATCAGGAAAGTGAGAACTATCAGGGAAAGGGAATCAGGGACATTTAGTAGCAGAGTAAAAGGTGCTATTATTCTTCTTCATGCTGATCTCTGTTTTTCTTGGTCTGGTGTATTCTTTCTCTCAAATTCTTCTAGGAACCCTGGTGGTCAACTGTCTCTGCCCTACATATCTCTTAAGCTTTAGAGAGCAATTCAAACCATCTCCTTCACTTTCAGATGATTCTAGGGGATTACATCAATTGGCTTGCTTGCTTTATGTACCTTTTCCTAGAAATATCTAGTATGACTTAAGGCAATAACATTTAACCTTAATCCTGGGGGAAACTTATACTAGGTGTTCTAGAGCACAGAAGAAATTACTGTGGATGTACTCAGACTTCCTAGTCTTTCTCTATCACATTGCTTATGGTGAATTGTTTCTCTGTTGTGATAGCATCTACCAAGTGATTTTGACAACTGAACCTAGAAACACATCACACATTCTTCAATAATTCTGATAAAATGTGTGATATTTCTGTGAAATTTCATTTCTTTACATGCTAATTGTGTGCCTTTTCTGTAGCAAGTTAATACCACATATTGTAGGGAACATTGGCTATATATCCCAACTACTGTCACAGGTAACCTGCTCATCCTTAGAAACACTATGGTTTTTCTCTATTTGGTGATAGTTTTGTGATTTTTTTTCGCCTGGCTGAAAATATAGCCAGTGCTTAAGAGTCAGTTAAAGTACCCACCATTTTTGGAAAGCCTTTTTTGATCATTATTGAAGACCTCAGTGAATTGTTACTCTTTTGTGTTCCCCTGGCACTCTCTGTGCCACTTATTGCTTACTGCTATCTATTTAACCATTGTCTTGTTTTTCCACTTTACGAATAGCAAGAGTAACTTAAAAGTCCACTTTTTTAGCCATCATCATCTCCTGAGTACTTGTTAGAAATGAATATTCTTGGGCTTTACTAGAATCTTAATGAATCAGAGACTTTGGGTTGAAGCCAGAATTCTTTGTTTCAGTGAGCCCTCCAAGTAAGTCTGATGCATATTCAATTGTGAGAATTACTGAGACAGATACTCCTAGCTGTTGTCATAGGATCTGGTAAACTGTTACATGGATCAATGAGTGAATCAATATTTTTTTTTCTCCCAAGCAAGGATTTTGGATGTGTTACTTCTTCAAGCATTATCACTACCAGTTAGACGCCTCATTTACATTCATTAATTTATTCATTCATCATGTTCATCCATTCATATCTAGAGAAGAAGGAGTCGAGAATTAAAATAGTAAACTTTACCCCAACAATGATGAGTATTTAGGGAACATTCTTTCAGGATTCTAAGCTAAAATAGTATCAATAAGACACATTTCTTATATGTTCAAATGAATCAAAAATAATTCCAGAAAAGAAACATGTTCTTGAAACCTTTGTCACTTTTTATGCTTTGCCTGACATGAGAAAAAAAGAGAGAGACAGAGAGAGAGAGAGAGAGAGAGAGAGAGAGAGAGAGAGAGAGAGAGAGAGAGAGCGCCCTCAGTAAACCATGAATGTCTTCAAGTCTTCCTTGCTGATAATGCCCAGATTTAAGTTGTAAACAAATTAAAGCCCCAAAAGTTTCCTTTGGTGCATTCTTTCAAGAACTTTATTGCTGTCTGTGAACTCCTTGGTTCCTTTCAGAGGGAGCAATTCTCTGCGTGCTGGACTGAGCAAGGCCGCCCTGCACCTTGGCAAAGATGAGTGGGAGTGTGTGAGAGAGACTGAGCTGTCTCAATAGCCCAATGTTATGCTTTCAGCAAGCTTTTGAGAACAAAGTCTCTGTTTTTATTGCTCTCCCTGCCAGTGATCTCGACTAGCTTCTTTCAGTGAGCCCTCCCATGCCTTTGCATTGAGTGCCAAACCAGGGCATCCCTTGAGCACTCTAAGCCCTTCACAGAGCACTGAAATGAGGCCATTCTTAAAGCAACTCTCTCTCTCTCATTCTGCACACACAAGCGCGCGCGCACACACACACACACACACACACACACACACACACACACACATACACACACACACACATACACACTTTCTGATAATCCTTTCCTGAATCCCAAAGGAGACAGTGCATATAAAGACTCAAAGAACAAAAGGTCTCTTCTTATACTGTCTTTTTCCCTTAAACTATGTCATTATGCCAATGTAAAGGATTAAAAACAAAAAATCAAACAGTTCCCAAAAATGTATTATGTTTTCATGATGTGCAAAGCATATGTCATAAAAATATACTTAGATAAAATACTTAAAATTTGAGGTTAAGCCTGAACTCATACTGTATAAAAGCAGACATTGTTTCATATATGTGATACAAAGATGAACGGCACAAAGTATATCCCAAATGGCAGTCTTGTTTACATTACAATACTTGGATATATTTATTAAACATACAGATTTTCTTTAGAATGTCTCATTTAATATGTAGTCTAGGAAAATGCTAATTTACATGGTTATTCTAAGCAACTCTTATGTATACCTGTCAGAATGCTTGGATTTTGAACATTCCTTCTAATGCAGTATCTGTGGTTATTTACATTTCTTCATACTTTATTACATACCTCCCTCTTCTTGTGTCTTCTCTTTTTGTTGCTTCTGTTTACCTTCCTTTTATCATTCTTCCCCCTCTTCTCCCCCATCTCCTTCTTCTTGCTCTCTCATCTCTATTTTCATCTTTTCCCTTCACCTTCTACTTCTGTCCATTTTACTTCTATCTAAATAAAGGGGAAAGTTCCTAGCAGTTTATACGTTACATTGCATCTCTTACATTGTTCATCCTTAGCTGTTTCTCACCTTTAATTTCTTTCATGTGACAAAACTCTGCTATGAGATGGGCATGGTGGTGAATGCCTTTAACCCCAGCACTGTGCAATGCAGAAGCAGGAGGATCTCTGTGAGTTTGAGGCCAGTCTGATGTACAAAGAAAGTTCAGAGCAGCCAAGGTTACACAGAAAAACCTTGTCTTCAAAACCAAACCAAAACCAAAACCAAAACCTCTGCTACTATATCTAGTAATTTGTGAAAAGGAAAGAAAAAACTTGTTATGTGATTTTTTTCACTATTTGATATGTTCCATGGTACAAACATCTCATCAATCATAACTGATTTCAAGTTGTGGAAGTAATGCCGTATGGAGACGGGAAGACATACAATCTATTTTATAAGTTAGTATAACGTCACTTTAGTTCAACAGGAACTACATTCTTCTCTATCTTACATTTCTGTATTCTATTTTTATGTAACTAATAAGTTAATAATGGTGCATTTTCTTTAAACCAAAGAAAAACCAGTCACTGATACCATAGAGAAACTTAGGCTTTGTGGTTGTTTGTGTTGGGTTTAAACCCCAGTTTTACCATTGAAAACTGTGTGGTAGATACTTAAATGATGGGTCCTGGTTCCATTATATGTAAAACAAATAGAACCCTCATTAATGAGGTAAATGTAACATATGACTGAATAATATTAAATAACAAAGGAAACAACAGCAGCATTAGCATTAGCCCTAAAACATTAGCACTAATCTGAAAATTTTTTTAATGGGAGGCTGAAAGAGCTCTCACAGTGGATCTTAAGGTTAATGATGAGAATCATTATTTTATTGAGTATTCAGCATGTTCTGGGCACTATTTACCATAGCTTATTTTATTTTAAAGGTATATGAGGCATATAAATGTTATTAGCTATAGGAGTTCCTTGGTAGAAATTTTGGGCTCACTTATGTATACTATCATATCATCTGCAAATAGTGATAACTTGAACTACTTTAGTTTTCATATTGCTCTAGCTAGAAATTTAAATACTATATTGAAGCGATATGGAGAGAATGGACAGCCTTGTCATGTTCCCTGATTTCATGGAATTGATTTAAATTTCTTTCCAAATGATAGTATACATAAGTGACCCAAGAATTCTACCAAGGAACTCATATAGCTGATAAACACCTTCAGGAAAGTGGCTAGATCCAAAATCAATAAAAAAAATCAGTATCTGAGAAAGAAATTAGGGAACCTACACCCTTCAAATAGCCACAAATAATATAGCCACTCAAGTGAAAGATCTGTATGAAAAAAAAAACTCCAAGTCTCTGAAGAAACTAAAGAATATATCAGAAGATGAAAAGATCTCCCATGCTCATGGATCAGATCAATTAACATAGTAAAAATGTCTGTTTTATCAAAAGCTATCAACAAATTGAATGAAATTCCCATAAAAATGGCAACACAATTCTTTACAAACCTTGGAAGAACAATTCACAACTTCATATGGACAAACAAACAAATAAACAACAACAACAACACCTTTATAGCTAAGAGAATCTTGTACAATAAAATATCCTCTGGAGGAATCTCCATCCCTGATCTCATGATGTACTATAGAGCAACAGTAATAAAAATGGCATAGTAGGTGGCATAGAAATAGGCCAGTTGATCAATGGAATCAAATTGAAGATCCAGAAATAAAACCACATACATACCTATGGACACTTGATTTTTGACAAAAAAAGCCAAAATCATACAATGGAAAAAGAAAGCATCTTCAACAAATGTTGCTGGTCTATGTGGATGTCTACTTGTAGAAAAATGCAAATAGATCCAAATTTACCACCTTGCACAAAACTAAAGTCCACATGGTTTAAAGATCTCAATATAAAACCAGACACACCAAATCTGTTAGAAGAAAATATGGGGAAGAGCCTTGAGCTCATTGGCACAGGAGACAACTTCCTGAACAGAACACCAATAGCTCAGGCTTTATGATCAACAATTAATAAATGGCACCTCATGAGACTAAAAAGCTTCTGTAAGGTAAAGGACACTGTCAACAGAACAGAACAACAGCCTACAGACTGGGAAAAGATCTTCACCAACTCTACATCTGATTGAGGGCTAATACCCGAAATATATAAAGAACTCAAGAAATTAAACACAACCAAACCAAATAATCCAATTAAAAATTAGGTACAACAGACAGAATTCTGCCTAAAAAATGGCAAGCTTGGATGCAGGCAGAGTTGATGACAAAGCTCTGCCAAGACAAGGTAAGCACTTTCTCAATAGTTCCTGCCTCGCAAATATGACTGCCAGATATTTTGGGCCAGAAGGCTGAAGAAGATGCTCCAACATAATAGAGAGTTTTGGATGACTATTCAGGGAGAACACTGTTTCTCATTTGGAAAGCTGCTAACCTGCACTCCAGACACTACACATGTAATCAAGTTTATTCCTTCTCATGTCTCTGATGGAGTTGAAGACCAGGTAGCTTAGGTTTACAATGAAGCTTAGTTGTTTTTAGGTCTAGATAGATGTTTTAAATTGATAATGACAAGATGTGGTAGAGATTGATTTACATTCAGAATTTTAGACTCCCCAAGATAGGAAAAATGTTCTCTTCAAGTCTGTCAAATACAAATAGCTAAAACACTAAGAATGTAACATTTGTATAATTCCTTATTGTGTCATGGTTTCTTTTGCTATAGATAGTTTACTGTATAAACATGTAATAATATAAATATATATAAAAAATAAAAAATGAAATAAAAATAAAAATGAGACACAGAAGTAAACAGAGACTTCTCAACAGAGGAATATCAAATGGCCAAGAAAGACCTAAAGAAATACTCAATGTCCCTAGTCATCAGGGAAATGCAAATCAAAATTACTTTGAGATTCCATCCCATACCCTATACCCTAACCATCAGAGTGGTTAAAATTAAAAACTCAAGGAAAAACACATGCTGGTGTGGAAGTGGAGAAAAGGAATACTTCTCCATTGCTGGTGGGAATGCAAACTTGTACAACTCTTCTGATGTTTTCTCAGGAAATTGAGACTAATTCTACCTCAAGACCCAGCTATACTGCTCCTGGGCATATACTGGAAAGATGCTCCAGCACACATGGACATTTGCTCAACTATGTTCATAGCAGCTTTATTCACAATCACCAAAATCTGGAAACAACTTAGATGACCCTCAACTGAAGAAAGGATAAAGAAACTGTGGTATATTTACACAATGGAATACCACTCATCTATTGAAAACAAGGAAATCTTGAAGTTTGTAGGCAAACGGATGGAACTAGAAATGATCATCCTGAGTGAAGTAACCCTGACACAGAACACACATGATATACATTCACTTATATATAGATATAAGTCACATAATACAGGATATCCACACTACAATACAGAGACCTAAAGAAGTTAAAGAACAAGGAGGACCCTAGGGAGAATGCTTAATTCTCATTTAGAAGAACAAATAGAGTAGGCACTGGAAGCAGTTGAAGAGAAAGAACAGGATGGGAGCCTACCATAGAGATCCTCTGAAAGACTCCACCCAGCGGGTATTGAAGCAGATGCTGAGAGACACAACAACCAAACTTCAGGATGGGGAGCAGCAAGTCTTATGGAAGAGCTGGGGAATAGAAGGACCTGGAGGGGTAAACAAGTCCAGATGGAGGGGGGCCTGCAGAGACTGATGCACCAACCAAGATCATGTATGATGTGGACCTAGACCCTCTGCTCAGATGTAGTAGATAGGCAGCACAGTCTCCTTGTGGGTCCCACAATATGGGGAGTAGGGATTACTTCCAACATGGACTCTGGCCCCCACATGCTGATCACTTCCTCATGGCAGAGTGGCCTTGCCAGGCCACAGAGGAAGAGGATACAGGCAATCCAGATGAGACTTAATAGGCTGAGGTCAGATGCTAGGGGAGGGAAGGTGGGACCAGGAAGCGAGGAGAAAGGGGGCTATAATCGGGATGTAAAATGAAAAAAATTAAAAAATGTTATTAGTAAGCTGACAATTTAAAGAAAACTTTGTTTTTAAAAATTCAATTTCATATTTGACCTACATAGGGTCAAGTATCAAAAGGAAAAATATAGAAACAGAGAATGGTAGATATGAAATCAACATCAGCTTCAAGCTTTGTACCTTTATTCAAATCATCTCATTTGCAAGTTATCCAGTATATATCTACCATATCCAAGATAAAGGAACAAGGCACATGGGGAGAGAGAGTTTAAAATTTCAGCAGGACAGATACTTTCTACTAGTAAAAGAGGTACACTCAGGCATAAAGCACAGATTCAAAGCTGATTTTAACCATAGCTCATGGTCTCTTGTATTGTTTAGATATGAAGCCATTCACTCGAGTGTCCTGTTTTTAGTCTTTTATTCTAAGCACATCACACTTTCCTTCCAAACTCCTCCAAAAATTGAATAGTGGGAGCACATCCAAACTCATTTTATGAAGGTAGATTTACCATCATATCAATGCCAAACAAGGACATTACAAAATAAAGAAAACTATATGTCAATATGTCTGATTCACATAGCAGCAAAAATTCTCAACAAAATAATAGGAAAACAAGTTTGATACCACATTTTAGGGACAAGTCACCATCATTAATTAGGAGTAAGCATTAAGATTTGAAGATAATTCAATAATGATGATTCTATAAATGTGGCATGTGTTAAAGGAAAAAAACCACATCATTATTTCAGTAGATTCAGAGAAGTGACTTGATTAACTTGAATGTGTCTTCATAATGAATATTTTCAACAAGATATGTATGGGAAGGATGGACCTCAACATTTGTAAAGTATCTTTAATAATACAACAGCTAGCATAATAGTAAATGTGAAAATGCTGAAAGTATTCTAAGTTTTAAGACCAGAAGCAAGAAAAAGATACACATGTTCACCACTTTGTTTTAATAGAGTACTATGAAACCTTGTCTTAGCAAATGTGTATGTGAAAGTAGTATTCCCAACTAATTTTCAATGTCCTGATAACATGTATTGGAGGAAGGAAAGACTAGAGTGTAACTGTTATAGCACAACAAAAACATAATCAACATTGTTTCCTTTGTTAGAATTCTCTAACCTGACATTTTCTTTTTTTTTCCAAATACTTTTATTTTACTACACATGTATAAAACAAACTACATACAGCAGGGGGAACCATGTGACAATCATGAAAATAATGAGTCCTATACATGTTATATTCATAGTGAATTGGCCATCTGCATTCGTCCCATTTGAAGTAAGTGTCTTTCCTGTCTTGTTGGGTCTAAATTTCCTAACCTGACATTTTCGATCTCAGAGTGGTGGTAGAGGTGGGGGGAAGGGTGATTGTTGTGGATAATCTGGATTTTCATCTCTGGTGATTTGGAAAGTTTCAAGATTAGTAAAGCATGCCTCTCAGTGATTCTGTGAAGGAGCTCTGAAACCACTTACCAGGAGAGCTTGATTATACACTTTATTGTTAATTTAACATGATCTAGAAACATCTGGGAAGAGTCTCACTGTAGGACTGTTTATAATGGTTTGGCATGTGGGCATGTCTCCTTGGGACTTTCTTAATTGATGTGGGAAGACACAGGCCACTCTGCTGGCCCCATTCTTTAGGCAGAGGTTCATCAATGGTGTAGGAGTAGAAAAATTGAGCTGAGCACAAACAAGAAGGCGTAGACACATTCATTTTTCTCTGCTTTGATTGTGGATGTGACATGACTAAGAGAAGTTCTCAACTTCCCCACACTAGTAGACCTAGGACTGTGAGATAAGATTATCTTTCTCTCCCCTATGTTGCTTTTGTCATAGTATTTTGTCTGATCAACAGAAATGAAACTAGAGAAGTAAAGACAAGCCATCCTGATTGAAGGTAGCACCATCTATATGCTAGAAACCTGTAGAGAAAGTGAAAAGAAATACCACTGTTTGGTGCAGACATATTTGTTTTTTCCCTTGCTCTGTCTCTGGCTATCATGATATGATTTGAATAGCTCCATCAAGCCTTCTTTTCCTTCTTTCTATTTCTTTTTAAGTTGTTAAAATCAAGTACTTTTTCACACAGATACAAAAATCTAAATAATACAGAGTTGGTGTTTATGGTAAATATCAGACTGATGCTTCCTGCTGCTACCTGGATCCCTCAGTCATTTTCCAAAGCAAGACAAAACACCCATTTAGTGGTCTCACAAATGAATTGCCCATTTTTATTCAAATAGGCAATAAGTAAGAAGTCCTTGTCTTGGAAGATGTAAAGTTGCCCAGATTTAAGTAAGGATCAGGGTATGATTTCCATGGTACTAGTGATTCACATTTACTGTCTTTTCTATATACATAGCATCCTTACCACATTTGTTTCCTTTCTGTAATGTTTGCTTGCTTACTTGCTTACTCTCTATTTGCTGTTTTTGTTTATTTCATCTTCAGATATAAGGAAACATTTCTACTTTTAAACAACACAAGTAAAAGCAATAAATAAGATAATCCAATAAATGTCAACTAATAGAATCAAATGACATAATGCTGAATTTAAGGTCAATGAAATAATAATCTGAAATTGTTAAACTTTCTATTACATTGTATATTGTTTTTGTCAGTGGTGGGAATAGAAGGAACTTCTATACAAAAATACTGCTTTTAAAAAATAATTCAGATGATAGAATTCAACCTATCCTCTTTTCAAGTGTTATTACTTATGCTTGAGAAGATAGCAAAGTATTCTTCACCCCCTGACCTTCTGAACTGTTTTTGGAACTTGAGAGCTGAGTAAAGCTACTCAGTTATTCTTAATCAAAGACTGTCCCTCTTCCATTAGTTAGGGTTAATTTCTTTCACCAGTTATGCAGATTTTAGAGGGAAATGTGTAAAGCAATGACAGAGGAAGGGAGCATCAGTTTGCTTACCAGATCATCCAGATAGACTATGGTAATTATTGGGATGACAGATGTTACAAACAGTTCACCCTCACATCCTCTACTGCTTTAGACAAAATACTAGGTTCTTATATGCTTATCTGTTGAAACTCAGGTTAAGAAACAATGGAAACAAACTAAAAGAAATTGAGGAAGAAAGGAAGTAGTGTATTTTAGCTGAAATTATCTGACCATTCTGAAATTCTTAAAAGAACACTTCTATTTTAATTCTTTGTATTCCATATAATAATCATACAGCTAGTCAACTGGAGTACCTAGGTTAAAGTCCATGAGATAAAAGCAGTATTGTAAAAATGGTTTAAAAATAAGATCTCAATTCTCTGGATGGTAAACACAAGATAATGCTACACACACATACACACACATACACACACACGTGCGTGTGTACATGAATGTACCTGGTTTGGTCCTTCTGCAATCTCCACAGCCTACATATCTCATACAAACACCCAATTGATTTATCCTATGCTAAAAGACCAAGTCTTTATCAACTCTTCCTCAACCTGCCTTTTTCTAATTTTAGTTTTCCAATTATTGCCGTTGGACTTTAGGAGAGAACCAGAGTCCATTGAGAACAATAACATATTAGACAAGTATTTTATCCTTTGCTTTCTTATAGTTGCAAATAAAAACTCTTAAACCAACTTAATGATACAGCTTTATTCGTGCTTCCATTTTTATGTAATAGCAGTCAGCTATACATTTTAAACATTTTAAATTGCTTTATAATTATGTATGTATGTATATATGTATGTAGACATAAATACAGGTTCTCAAAAGGCCAAAAACATTGACTACTTTGGAGCTGCAGGTATATGGAGTCGTAGCATTATATAGGTGCTGAGAACCAAATTCAAGTATTTTTTAAGAGCTGTATGAAATCTTAACTGTGAGGCCATCATAGCTCCAACCCCATAGGTTGACTTTTAAAACACTATTCTAATTTCCTTATTATTGTAGTGAGAAAATACAGTGACAAAAATCATTTACACATCATTCAATATTCTCTCTTGACTATCAGATCATCTTCATTCTTTAATTAATAGTGAACTTTAATGCTACCAATCAATAGTGAACTTTAATGCTACTTTATTACAGAGACATCTTAGTCCATTAAGGATGCAAAGTAAGTAATACAAATAGACAATAGACACAGTTCCTGGATGATGGCGGAATTGCTGTTAGATAAAGGACAATAATTTCTCACAGGAATTATACAGTCCTAAAATTATAAGTGTATGAGATGTGCAGGGTACACATAACAATTAAGGCTAACTCTCTGCTCTTTGCATGAACAGAAGAAAGACATTTGTAAATCTTCATTCATGGAGGGGAGGTGCGTAGGCATTGGGAGTAGTAGAGGGAGGAAAAACTGTAGTCAGTACATATTATAGGAAATTAATATATTCCACCCCCTCTCTCTTTCTTTTTCTTTTTTGTTTTTTAAGACAGGGATTCTGTGTGTATTTTTAGCTGTCCTGGATTTCCTTTTTAGACAATACTTGCCTCGAACTTACAGAGATCTGCCTGCCTGTGTCTTCCCAACTGTTGGGATTACAGGCACCATGTGCCACCACACGTGGCTGAATAATCTATTTTCAATGAAAGAAAAAAATTTAAAAAAGAAAGAGGGTGTTGATGGATTGAGGTGAGGTGACAGAGAAACTGTGAAGAGTAGAAGATGGAGAGTCTAAAATTAGGATACATAATATGAGAAAAGAATCAATTTTCAATAAATGGGGATTTTTAATGACAGCATTTTAATTCCTTTATTTGTTGAGATTGAGTAAAACCTTACTCTCTCCATATATATTTATTTACGTATGATATAAGATATCTTCTCATTTTAGCAATCTGTCAATTTTTGAAATTGCTTTTTACTTCGGTTCTGCATAAACTTCCTTTTCTACTTTTCTATCTGATACCTTCTTTGAATAATATCTTCCATAGTATTGTCTTTATCTACTCAGTAACTGTTTGGACATCATGATTCTCTGTATAAACTTGACTTGATATCTTCCAGTCCAAATACTCCTTGGTTGATAATTCTGATGACTCCGTATAGTTAGCTAAAATCTTATCTTCGGTTTTCAGATAATGGGAACTGCTGCTGAGAATCCTCACTTTTAGCTTCAAATCTATCTTAATCAGAGCTATTTTTATACTTTGCTCCAAACTTTCTTCTATTTCTGTTTTCTTTCTTTTTTATACAGAAGTGTGTTGCCCCCCTGTGCAAATAGCTATTATAGCACTTAGAACATTCTTTGAAATTCTGTCCTTTAATATCTGCAAGTGAAGAAATTTTATATTCAGCCTCTTCTTTTTTATCTTTGTGCTGTTCAAGCCTTAGGATAGTATGTGACATAGTGTTAGTCTTTTGATGCATTTAGTGAAGTGAATTTATGTTTGGATGTCATAATTATCTTTGCAGATTCCTTTACTTGTCTCCTACAGTTAAAATTGACTTCTTCGAGTGTGTCATTCAACAAACCACTAAATTACATGGACTTTACATGAAAAATTCTCTTTTAAATCCTCTCTGCTTTATCTAGATTCCATGACACAAACATCACTCAGCAGCCTCTAAACTATTAAGATTAAATACAGTTTTCCCTACTAATATATCTTTAAACAATCCTTCTTTTCACCTATTTTATAGAAATTCATGAAGTGACTATTTTCTGGGAAGACTGTAGGGACTGTAGGCATATTAGTGAACAAGACAGAACAACTTCTCAAGCCCCTTTCTTTTGATTAGTAGAGAGTTAAGTTAATAGTAAAAAAATGTCATGTCTTTTGAGACAGTGTTAAGTGATAGATGAGAAAACAAAAAGCAAGGTAAGTAGATACATAAATGACATATATGGATATTTTGAGTGTTCTTTGAGAATTAATTTTACTGTTAAGTCAGGTAAGGTATGCTTTAAGAAGCAACATAAAGTAGAAAGAAGATCACAGATATCTGGAAAAATGCATAAGACATATGGCATTGCAGATATGAATGTGTTTGGCTGGAAAGTTACTCTGTGTAACCTGTGACTAATGTAAATGAAACAAGAGATAAGAATCATCAGTACAGGACAGAATTTTATCCTCCATGTGTTTTTAGGTCTTACTGAACTGGAAGCAGTAGTGTGTCATATAGCACTTTAAAATGTTCTCGTGTGACTAATGAGTTGGGTATACATCACCCTATCACTGAAAAGTAATACTGAGGAACAAACTACTCCAAAACTTATTTCTTATTCTTATTGCTTAAGCATTTAAAAATCAGCTACCATAAAACAAATTCTACTCCATGTGCCTTATCACCCTTGATTATACAAGTAAAAGCACAAGAAAACAAGACCTAATATACAGACATATTTCAAGTTACTATTTGTGTCACAAATAATATCATCCTATACATATCTTTCATGGAAGTGAAAATGTTTCTACCAAGAATCTGATGTATACAAAGGTACAGGACTTTCAAAACAGAAATATGTTGAAATGTTGCTATTGTCCATGTGGAAATTAAACTCATTTTAACCAGGATTCAATGAAAACTAAATTTATTAGAGACACAATTTAAAGGCAGAGCTTAAACAAATTAAGAATACATTTGTAGTGAGACATAAGATGCATGCCATTCAGATTTTTTCCTTTAAGTCATTGGTTTCATTGATATAGAGGTAACTTTTTCCAAGATAGGAAAGAATAAGGAAAAACAAGATTTTTATTCTTGTATACATTAAATTAAACATCTTTTAAAAACAATGAAGTAAAAGTGATTATGGAGCAATCAGCAAGATCAGTATAAGAGTTGGAAAAGAAGAAAGAACTAGAGATATATGTTCAGCAATCATAGATTTAGAAATGATCACGTTAGCCTCTAAAATTTCTAGTATCGCCTACTCCTACTTTGTTTCCAATATTTCTATACTATAAGTGACTTATTTCTTTCAAAAAGTATGCCGACATCTTCACATCTCTACTATCTATATGGCCATTTTTTGCTTGATATCCCCTTTTTCTCAAACCATTTTATTTATAATTCACCATTTGTTAGACAAGGTTCATGGGGCACCCTGAATATGACATTTCCATAGTGAATCTTTGGCTTCTTCTGCTGTTACCATAATTCATTTATATTCACTAGATCATATTTATTTTTATTTAGTTATTTTTGTTTATTCTGAGACAAGGTCTCAAAGCAGTTCAGGCTTATCTTAATTTGTGGCTCAGACTGACCTCAAATTTGTAATCCCACTGCCTCAGCCTTCTGAGATAGATATGCAATGTAAACAACTAGAAACAGCTCTTACGTTTTTTCACTAATATGCCATCTATAGGAGCTCTCATGTTCAGTTTCTATTAGCACTCAGTTGGGTCAGTTTTCTCCAAACTAGTTTCTGTGCTCCTGTGAAACTTGCAGTCATCATATCTAAACATCCTACTGTTAGATCCTAATCACCCTAAAGATCATTGCTATAAAAACCATTTCCCAATCTGATATCTCATTATCTAAGTGGCAAAATTGCCCAAGTATTGCTATTACTAAGTTCAAATACATACTGGCAACTTGCCTTTATGGCTTGTACTTGTTACTTGTAGCTGTGAACTTGACATGAGCCAGAATTACCTGGGAAAATTGGGTTAATGGGGAATTTCTGTGAGGATTGTCTAAAATTTGAATTAATATATGAAGACTAGCCTCACTGTTCTAAATAGAACCAGAGAGGCAAGATTATGCAAGGTTGCATCCATTTCTCTTTGTTCTTGACTCTGGAGGTGTTGTTTTAAGTTTCTGCCTTGACTTCCTTGCAATAATAGACTGCAACCTGGAAATAAATTTCAAATCTTAAATATAATAGAAATTAGCTTTAAGTAATTATTAGTGGTTTATTCATTATTTTAGTGCTCATAGAAATTCTATTCAAAATATAACATTGATCTTATACTTGTATTTTATCTGATAAATGTCTTAAAGTTTTTATTTTATTGTAATATTTTAATATATTTTAATTTTAATTAATTAATTTTTAAATTAAACATATTTATTTTTACACATATATACAATAGATTACCTATAGCAAGAAGAACCATGACACAATCAAGAATTACATAAAAGTTAAATTCTTACTATTTTGGCTATTTGTATTTGACAGCCTTGAAGAAAACACCTTTCCTATCTTGGTGCAGCTAAAATTCTGAATGTAAATCAATCTCCATCACATATTGTCATTATCAATATTTTACTATTTTTAAAGTGTGTGTATGTGTGTGTGTGTGTGTGTGTGTGTGTGTGTGTGTGTGCGTGTGCACGTGTGTGTGTGTGTATGTGTTTTGGCCTCGTGCATATGGATGCAATTTGTGTGGCAGCTGGAAGAGGGAATCAGATTTCCTGGAATTGTATTTACAGGCAGTTGTGAATCAGTTGACGTTGGATGCTGAAAACAAAAGTGAGGTCCTTTAGAAGATCATTCAGCACTCTAAACCACTGAGCCAATTCATTATCCCCTTACCTAATAAAATTTACAAGAGATGAGAGACAACCTTATACTGAAATACAAAATAATCTGTTTCTATCTTCAATATTACCATGGACCACTACATGCTAATGGAAAACCTCATGCATTCACATTTTTCATTTATCCATTCAATTATAAGTAACTATGCTATGTGGTATTAGTTATAAAATAATTTATGATCTAGGGGTATATTCTCTTTAGCTGAAGCTAAAGGGACAATTAAAATTAAATTGGGTGCCTTGTGGAGCTAAAAGGCAAGTTTATTACTAGGTTTTAACATGATTTGGAACTAGAGAATGAAAAATAAACATGTTTTTGGTTTTAACCTGTTATTGTACATTTCTGTATCATTCAATCAAAGTGAAAATTGAATATTGTCCATATTTTTTAATTATCTTAGTTATGGCCATGTAAATAAAGTTAGAAACTCATTTCTGCCTGTTCAATCAATATGATCTATAATTAGTTTTGGTGCGGGTACAATGTGATGTTTGCCAGAAGTCACTGCTTTATAACTATGTGAACGAGAAATGTGTGGAATTGGTTGAGTGGTGAAAGAAAAAGATTGTGGAAAGTATTAAGTACTAGGATGAATAATTTCTACTCCAACTTATCTGCAGTAGAAAGCTTACAGTTTGTGACTAGGTTACATTGCATAGAAAGTGGCCATTATGGTGGCCTGTAAAATTAAAGTTCTTAAGGTTACAGGGAGACCAACCTTGTTTTCAAGGCAGGACAGTGCTGAGAGTGCTCTAAGGAAAATAGAGACAGTCAGTCAGACAAATAAGATGATGATGTACTGCTGGATCTGAAGGTAAAGGGGCCATATATGATAGAATACAGGATAAGGCAGGGGAAACATTTCTTCCTGGAGCCTCTACAAGCAAATGCAGATTTGTTAGCAATACCTTGATTGTAGTTCAGTGAAGTTCAGTTTTTTCTTCTGCCCTCAGAATGGTTAGAAAATGTATATGTGTTTTTGTAAAGTTGTCATATTTAATTTATAGTAGCTAGGAAATTAATATATAATATATGATATCCTAAATTCTAAGTCTTTCTGTATATAAACCTTACATCACTCCAAACATGTAATTAGTACTGCACAGTTATTCAATGTAATAAAGTTTAGGTTTTCTCCTGTATGAGTTTAAACTTTACTTCTAATCATGTTTTAATATTTGAGCAAATGTCCTTGTTGTAATGTGGAACATCTTTAGGACATATGGCCAGGAGTGGTATAGCTGGGTCTTGAGGTAGAATTATTCCCAATTTTCTGAGAAAGAGTTAGATTGATTTCCAGAGTTGTTGTGCAATTGCACTCCCACCAACAATAGAGAAGTGTTCCCTTTTCTCTACATCCTCATCAGCTTGTGCTGTCACTTGAGTTTTTGATCTTAGCCATGCTGATTGGTATAATATGGAATCTCAGAGTCCTTTTGATTTGCATTTCCCTGATGACTAAGAATGTTGATCATTTCTTTAAGTGTATTTAGCCATTTGATATTCCATTGTTGAAAATTATGTTTAGCTCTGGACATCATTTTTAGTTGGATTATTTGGTATGGTGGTGTTTAATTTCTTTAGTTCTTTAAATATTTTTGGATATTAGCCCTCGGTCACATGTAGGGTTGGTGAAGATCTTTTCCCAGTCTGTAGGCTGTTGCTTTGTTCTGTTGACAGTGTCCATTGCTTTATAGAAGCTTTTTAGTTTCATGAGGCCCCATTTTTCAATTGTTGATCTTAGAGCCTGAATTGCTGGCATTCTGTTCAGGAAGTTGTTTCCTGTGCCAGTGAGATCAAGACTGTTCCCCATATTTTCTTCTAACAGATTTGGTGTGTCTGGTTTTATGCTGAGATCTTTAATCCACTTTCTGCAGTGTGATAAATATGGATCTAATTGCATTTTTCTACAAGTAGACATCCAGTTAGACCAACACCATTCATTGAAGATGCTATCTTTTTTCCATCGTATGTTTTTTGGCTTCTTTGTAAAAAATCCAGTATCCATAGGTGTATGGGTTTATTTCTAGGTCTTTGACTTGATTCCATTGATCAACCTGTTTCTGTACCAGTGCTATGCAATTTTTATTACCATTGCTCTATAGCACTACTTGAGATCAGGGATTAGAGATACCTCCAGATCTTTTATTGTTTAGGATTTTCTTAGCCCTTCAGAGTTGTTTTTCTATATGAAGTTGAGAATTGTTCTTTCGAAGTCCCTATGAATATAACATTTATATAATTCCTGATTGTTTCATAGTTCTTCTGCTGTATGTAGTTCATTTTATTTATGTGTAAAAAAAATAAATGTATATGTTAAAAAGAAATAAAATAAAAAAGAAAAAAGTCTTTAAATAATTGTGCTGGCATTTGGATAAGAATTGTGTTGAATCTGTAGATTGCTTTTGGTAAGATGGCCATTTTTACTATGTTGATCCTACTAATCTATCAGCATGGGAGATCTTTCCATCTTTTGATATCTTCTTCAATTTTTCTTTCTTCAGACACTTGCAGTTCTTGTCATACACGTCTTCCACTTGCTTGTTTAGAGTTACACCAAGATACTTTATATTATTTGTGGCTATTGTGAAGGGTACAGCTTCCCTAATTTTGTTCTCATCACATTTCTCATTTATATACAGAAGGGCTACATATTTTTTCTAATTAATCTTGTTTTAGCCTCCTTGCTGAAGGTGTTTATCAGCTGTAGGAGTTCTATGGTGGAATTTTTGGAGTCCCTTATGTATTTTATCATATCATCTGTGAATAGCGATACTTTGACTCCTTCCATTCCAATTTGTATCCCTTTGATTTTCTGTAGTTTTCTTATTACTCTAGCTAAAACTTCAAGTACTATAATGAAAAGATATGGAGAAGGTATATACCCTTGTTTTGTTCATGAACTTACTGGATTTGCTTTGAGTTTCTCTCCATTTAATTTGATGTTAGTTATCAGCTTGCTATATATAGCCTGTTTTTAGTTAGTATGGCTAAACTAGTAGAGTTTGTCTATCTTGTTCATTTTCTAAAAGAACCAGCTCTTGGTTTAATTGATTCTTTGAATTCTATATAACATTCATTCAATTCCTTGATCTGTTTGACTGTATTTTCCTGTATTTCTTTGAGAGATTTATTTTCCACCTTCCAGGCCCCTATCATTTTCACAACTTCATATTTAAAAACTTTTTCTTATGCTTCTGTGGTTTTAGTGGGTCTTGAGGTTGTTGTGATAGGACTTCTAGTTTCTGATTGTGTCATATGACCCTGAGTTTTGTTGCTTGGGTTCTTACATCAGCCTCTAACAATTTGATTATCTCTGGTATTAGCAAGCCTGGAGGTCCCTCCAATGAGGTTGATGTCTGTGTCCCAGTTGGGCCAAGCAGAATGGGAGCAGGCAAAGAGAACTTCAAGCTGAAAGCTGCTTGTTAAGGCTCCACACAGGTCTCCTTGGGAGAGCAGACAATGTTTTCTGGAGCGAGCATCCAGCTCAGCTCTGCTGAGTTCTCTTTCTGTGTGCCAGTTGGGCCAGGCAAGTGAGGAGCAGGCTGAGAGAGCTCCTTGACAAAAACTCCTCTGGTGTCCCACTGGTCTCCTTGGGATGGTGGACAAAGGTGGCTGTGGCTCACGCCCAACTCCCCTATGCTGGGTTCACTGACTGTGTCCCAGTTAGTTTAGGCAGGTGAGAAATAGGCTGAAGGAGTTCCAAGATGAAAACTGCTCTGGTTCCCTACAGTCTTCTTTGGGATGGCTTGCAATGGTTGTTGGAGACCCAGCCCAACTAAACTCTTCTGAGTTCACTCTCTTTGTCTCAGTTGGGTCAGGCAGGTGAGGAGTGAGCTTAGAGAGTTTCCAGGGGAAAGCTGCCCCAATGTCTCACAAGACTCGTTGGGATGGTGGAAAATGGGGATTGGACAAATTATGAAACTTTTAAGCAAATTTTAAGGAGACATGAGTGACTTAAAAGTGCCTTGTCTCTTCTCTATTATAATCATGTAAATATGATAATATATGAATTCTGAAAATTTGCTTTTCAAGAAGTGTTCTTGTTCTCTTACCCATGGCAGTAGCCAAAGTATTGTTTTCTCAAGGCCTAGGTGAGAGCAAAGCAACCTTAGCCTTTGAGTTTAGTTCCAGTCTTTGACAGCTTTAAGAATTTACTCCTTACTGTTAACTCCTTGTAGAGGAGCATGTTCCTTTTGTTTCAGATGCTGTGGCAGGTATAATCTGGAGAGAAAAGAAGGGACAGAATAGAATTTTAAAAACTTATTTTGGAACTATGCCCACATCCAAAATTCATAATTTGAAGTACTAACTCCTGGTAACTGAAAATGTGGAAATTTGGAAATAAGATCTTTGTTAATGTCATAAAAACTAGAAAAATGCAAGAAAAGATCTTGCTTGATGGTACAACTCAGAGGTTCTGGCTCAAAAAATTCTCTTTATGCTGACTGATTGAAAGTGAATTCTCTGAGCTTCTGACTGAATTGCTCTGCTTGGCTTCAAACTTCTGTCTCCTTATCATTCTCTTGCTTATTCTGTTTTCACCTATGTCTAACTTGTTCTCTCCTCTGCAACCTGTCTCTGTACAACTGTCCCAGTAAAGTTGCTTCCTCTCTTTTTCTATCTCTGCACTGCTTTCTTGAGTCCCCTCTCTTTCCTGCCTGTTCCCATGAGAGTTTGGCATATCTCATCTCTGACTCATTCTGTCAAACATTCTCTAATTTGTCACTTTGTCTGCACTTCAATTACACATCACTTTCAAACACTGGTACTTCCTTCTACAAACTAATCTTACCTACGTTATTTTGATTTAAAGGTGTTACTAGGGGCATGTCTATATTCCAACCAAATGATTCTGTAATCGAGGGTATTTTTGCATTCTAGTCAGATAACATAGACCTAGAAGGTCTTTGGAGGTGATCCCTTGTCAGAGCAGAGATTTTGCTGGACTAAAACTCTGGACACCCAGCTCCTCCAAGATTCTCCTTACCTCACAGAGAACCGTACTATTCTCTCTGTCTCTCTCTCTGTCTCTCTCTCTCTCTGCCTCTCCCTCTCTGTTCCCCCCTCTCTCTCTCCTTTCTCAAAAAAATCAAGGACAAAAACAATGAATAAAAACAAAAACTGAAGATAAAATCAAACAAAAATCTCGTAAGACAAAGCATGACACGACAAAACAAAATGAAACAACAAAGTCCTCCAACAAAAGTAGGAAAAAGCATGGAGTTTGTTTTTTGTCAGCTAACTACTGCTGCGTATGAAGCCTGCCCTGAACTGTGGTTGATATACTCAGTGATACTACATTGGCAAAAACTGATTTTCCCTTTGCCAGCAGGTATCAATTGCAAAGTGCTTCACTTAGCCCTCATCGGAGCAACTTCTCTTTGCAGCAGATGGGAATTAACACTGAGACAAACAACTGGACAATGTACAGAGAGCAAGAGGCTTTGCAGTACTCAGTCCTAAATGTGACATCAACATTGAACCTATTCTCTCAAGGATCAAGGATCTATGCACAAGAGGAGGTAAAAATGTTGTAAAAGCAGAGGTGGTAGATGAGTCCTAGCAGCTTTTCCCAGACACATAGGAGTGAAGAACTCAGAGAGACACACATAGCTGGCAGAGGTTCAAGGTAGATGAAGGCCTGGTGCTGAGAAGACAAAGTGGACACAAGCTCCCATCCTTAACCAAAAAGTTATTTGCAATCTTTTTTTTTTTTTAAAGAGACAGTACTGGGTAGCTGCAAGACTGGCTCAGGGGTACAAAGCTTAATTCTACATGGCGCTGATATAATTTTGACACATTAGTATGTTCTCTGAACCTCTCTTTCCTCAATAATCATCCAAGTTATATGTGATACAGATATGAAAGCATATTGTAATTAATAAATGAAATCAGGATAATGAAAGAATTATAGGTTTTTCAATAACAAAACTAGTTTGAAAAACTTCATAGACTCTTAGTAGTTCTATGACTAATCAAGTTAATTAGAATCTCTGAATTTCTTACTTATAAAAATGAATCAAAATACCGAAACTGTTGGGCAACTGGGTATTAAATTAGAGTGAAAAGATAACACTTAAGCATTAAATGTTCAATAGCTGACCACTGAATGGTAATTATTATTAAAGTAGTATTTATTTTACTTCTCTATTAATTACTTATTAATAAGTCAGTTAAAATTTCTTAAAGAAGTGTGTGTGTATGTGTGTGTGTGTGTTTCTACTAGCATCTCACATCATGAGTAAAGCAAAAAGAAAAAAAAAAGGAGGATGAATGCCAACATTCTATTTCAAGGGTAGATGTCTAAGAAAAATCTTATTTGGTGTACCTCTTCTAGGTACAAAGTGTTTTCCTATATCTCCACTCTAAGACCAAGACTTTACCATCTTAATCACCAAAGGATGGTCTACATATCCAAGCCATATGACTAACCCAGACCATCTAATGAAGAAAATAGTTTGTAAATTCAAGGTTATGATATCTTCATCTACTAGTTTTGATGAGAATCTCATTACAAATGCCAGGCTGTTGAGCATGCCTTACATGTCTCATTTCAAACCAAGAGCAGGGATAGCTGAGTTCCTCAATCTGTTTTGAAGGAATAACTTAGTTAAGGCAAAAATAACCTAACCAACTGGTAGGCCTCTTCACTTAAAGATTCCACCACTGTCATGGAGGCTGAGTTTGCAACATATGAACTTTTGAGTGAATAAAAGCTATACAAAATGCTCAGAATATAGTGTTTCAAAGAACACCATAGAGTATGTTTTATCTATTTTGGGACCAATTTTATATATGAGAATAAGATAATGATAGATACAAAGTACCAGATATTATGTTATATGATGTTTATAAATGAGCATGATGGGGGGAGAAGGAAAAGGTGGAGGGGTACCCCAGAAAGAGACAGAGACAGGAAGAGGAAGAAGAAGAAGAAGAAGAAGAAGAAGAAGAAGAAGAAGAAGAAGAAGAAGAAGAGAGGGTAGAGAGAGGGAGTAAAGAGGGGTAGTAGAGAGGGAGAGTAAAGGCAGAGTGAGACCTCATGAAGAATCTGTTCTTTTATATGGCCCTGGGCAGGGCCACTCCCCTCTAGCAGGTAAACAACGACATCACAAGTAGGCAGACTGAAGCAGAATCCTAACATTATTTATGTTATATTAGTTTACATATATGCTAATTATGGTTACATAAAGAATAGCAATTTTCTTTTCTAACCACTAGGAGATTTCATGTAGCCAGAATTGTCCTAAATTTAATTATTAAGTACCGTTATAAACCAATTGAGGAACAATTTTGATAATACTATTGTTACAGTGACCTCCAGCAATTTTTATATAATGAGTTTCCCCTCTTTATTTTAGTATTTACTTCTTCCCCTCAGTTTTATTATCACAAATTGCCAAAAGGGCAGAATAAATTTCTAAAGACATAATACTGAAAGAACAATTTAGCTTTTCATGCTTTCCATTGAAAGATATAGTTACATCACATAAGATAACCAAAGGCAGCTAACATATCATTTAGCCAAAAATCTTGTTACAGAATGAGTTTTGAACACCTAATCACAGGCAGTGTATTGGGTTACATCCTTTCTTCTGTCTATACCATATTTTGGTGAATGATACCTGCATAAACTGACATCTCTACAGTGGTCCATCTGAAAAACTTAGTCAGACCAGAACTTTGGGGATTAATGATATAAAATGATGCAATTTTGATTCTAGCTCCTGAGAAAAGTGTCTAGTTTTTGGTCGAAATGAAGCTCCACTGCAATTACAGACTATTTAGAATGTGCTGAAAATGAGAGGCTATCTCAAAACACATGACTTGTAGTTAAAGACGAATTTAAAAGAATCATGTCCTTATATTATTATCACTGAATATCCTTCCAAAATAATCCTACTATAGTGCAATAAATTGAAATAAATACAAAGAAAACCATAAGAGATTATTCACTAATTTATTCAGTCATCCAATGACTATTTACTGCATATCTATTATGTGCCAGACACTGTGGCAGATAGTGAAGATATAGCAGTAAATACAACCCCATCGCTGTACTCATGGAACTTATAAGACATAGAAAACTAACATGTAAACAAATAATGAATAATGTGTACAGGCATAACAATAGTTAGGCAGAGTAAAAGCAGCTGGTTTAGAATATGTGAAAAATGTGAAATATGTTATTCTTCAGGAGAAGCTTTAAGAATCAGTGTTTATCATTTGATATGTTCTTGTCTTACTGCTTCTGTGTCCATGGAACTAGGTGCCAAAATGAGGTCTGCATGAGTTGTAGCTCATTAGTAACTACAATGACTTCAACTCTTGGTGACTCAGAGAGCATGTATCATAAATTAGAAATAAATACTGTTGTTTTAAAGTAAGGAATTCTCATTTTTAATTGCTGCACTATAACTTGAGCCATCACAGATTATCATCTAAGTAAAAATATCAAGTAAGTACATGCTTACATAAGACTTTGGAAGAAAATTTTGAAGCCACTACTTTATATTTGGTAGGAGATATTGTTAGACTAAGTAAGATCATGCACTGGGAAGCCCCACATGGCCTGCACCCTGCTTTTGCTGGTTAGGGTTTCTCATTCTACCTGGGGTATTTGCTGCACTGGAAGTAAGCAGAGATTCCCAGATTTCTTTGCTTAGGGCTACTTTCTTCACCCAAGAAATTCTTCCACCAGATCCACCTTTGGTGCTTCTGTACTTCCATATTCAGGCCACAGAGGAACAAGTCAATCTTATCTCTACAAATACTTAGTTTACTCCTGAATATTGTAAACATCTCCACTGAAAAAGGAAAGCAACTGAATCAATGTCAACAACAAAGTAAAATAAAGAAATAACAAATGGGCTCAAGAAAGCAACTATTCCATATGCGAAAGTCCCAGTGTAGAAACAGAAACATCAGAAAAACCTAAGGCAACATGTCTCCTCCAGAAATAATATATTATGTTTGCATTTCGAGGTAAAAGCTACAGTAGGCAGAAAAAGTTGTTCATGATGGAGACAGATGTAGTCTGGGATGCTTGTGCATATATCTCTATCTTTATCTATCTATCTATCTATCTATCTATCTATCTATCATCTTCTATATATCTATATCGGAACTTCTCAGTGCATTGTAAAGAAAATTCATCATGTAAGGAGGATGAGAGGTTATTTGAAAATTGAAGAGAGATCTGTGATTATTGCCAAAATATGTATAACTAATGTGTCCATAGTTATTATGCCCTACTAATCATTGATATGGTTTATAGGCATCAAAACTGGGTAGGATTATTGATTGCTTCCCTCATTTAGAGGTTTGCATGGAATCTTCTAGAACCATGAAAGCTAGTTGTTTTAAAAAAAATTAACACATACAGGAAGAAACATGAGATAATCAGGAATTATATAAATTTTACATTCATAGTGATTGGGCTATTTGCATTTGGCAAATTAGAAGTAAACCTCTTTCCTATCTTGTTGGATCTAAATTACTGAATGAAAATATCTATCATATCTCATCTCTATTAAATTAAAACATCTATCTAGACATAAAAACATCTTAACCCCTAAACAACTAAGCATCATTGTAAAACTAAGCTACCTTGCCTTCAACTCCCTCAGAGACTTGAGAAGGAATAAATTTGATTATCTGAGTATGCCGAGAGTGAAGGTTAGTAGCTTTACAAATGAGAAGATGACAGAGACAGTTTGCTACCTGAATAGTCATCCAAAACTCCCCATAATGTTGGAACATCATCTTCAGCCTTCTGGCCCAATATTCTGACAGACATATTTGCGAGGCAGGAACTATTGAGGACTCACTTACTCTATCTTGGCAGAGTTTGGCCGTCAACTCTGTTGGCATCTAAGCTTGCCTATTTTTAGGCAGAATTCTGTCTGTGGTAGAAATGAGGACATTTTGTCCAGTGTTTGCTTTGCCACATTTGAAGTCATCTCCATAAGAAGATTCTTTGATGTTGATCATCTTCTTTGAGGTAGGCTGGGTATTGCCAGGAGTTAGTTTTAACTGATGTTTGTTTTTCTATGTCTGGTTTAAAACAACCAGTATGATATTTTCTAGTTCCATTAATTTACCTGTAAAGTTCATATTATGTCACTGTTAATTGACATTTCTAGTTTTCAGATTTCAGATGTAGAAATTATCTTAGAAATGTAAGAAACACTATCAGAGTTTAAAATTGAAGCACTATGAGGTGACTCAGTATGGAAAGGCACTTGAGGACCTGAGTTTGATTCTTGGAACCCACATGATTAAAGGAGAGAACCTGACTCCTTTATGTTGTCTTTTGATCTCTACATATGCACCATGGCACCCATGCATCTACACATAAAAACACATAGACATTTACGCATGAATGAATGAATGAATGAATGAATGAATAAATAAATACATAAATAAATAAATTTTAAAAAGAGAAAGATAATTGAGCCTGAAGGTTGGAGGGTCATATTTAACATAGAATGAAACAGCATTTTGTTCGTGGAATAAAAATGCAAACTATTTGAAGAGTTAAGTTTCAATTTCCTTATAAATTTATTTTTCAGATAAGGATTGCTTAACACTATTATACTTACCTATACTTTTCTTCTTTCATAAAATACATTATTTCTCTTTCTAATATTGTTGATCTGTTGGTGGACTTAGTATGGCTTTCATGTTACCATATTTTGATCAATTTGCTATGTATACATTTCTTATTTACTTGAATTTTATGAACATGAGCCTTGTAGTTCTCTCCTTCACTTTAGTCCTTTTGCTCAATAATTGATAGTCTTAGTTGCCCAGGGGAAAATGCATGTATAAAGCTTTCCCTTTGACCAAAAACATCAACAAGCCCCCCAACTGCTCACTTAAGATCCAATTTAATCTCAAACCCAAGGTCTTTTGTTGAACAATGATTTTCTAATAAAATTTCAAAGGATAATTCCACTCTCTCTAATGTTTTAAGCTTCTGACTGAACATGTTTAAGTGATATAAAGGAAAGACATTAAACAAGTAACAGTATATATGTTATTTAATATTGCCATACAGCCATAATTCTATTTTGGTTACTCATTCATTGCTATAAATGCTATGTGAGAAGATGGTTCAGTTAACCTGTTCATTTTTAGAAGAATTCCCTTTCAAACTATACTTCTGATATACTATTTAAGTCCATTTTAAGGGTCAGAACCTGGTCTGTTCTAGGTTCTGAGTGTAGTAATTAAAATTAACCTGCTTTTATCAAGTCAGCATTCTAGAAGAATTTGAAGAAGACACCAGAAAACAAATATTTAACTTGAGTTTAATTAGAACTACTACAATGAAAAGAACTCAGAGACTATATGAGAGGGTTTGGTAGAAGGAGGAAAGGTAATTTCAGATGGGAAATGAGTAATTTATTTAGTGAAGGTAAGTGAACTGTATTATAAACTTCAAAGAATCTTAGGTTTGAGAGAATGTTTGAGAAGGGAGTGGATATTGTAGGAAGCAAACTGCATCAAATCTAGAAGACTGTTCTAGAAGGTAGGGAAAACATCTGAAAAGGAAATAAAATTGGCACATGACAGTATTAGAACGAGTTTCAGTGTGAATGAAAGTGGTTAATGCCTAAGAGGGCCTTTCAAATAAGTCATAAAATATATCAACATTAAGACAAAGAATTAAGAAGAAGAGACAGCAAAGAATGAAAAAAATGAATGTCCAGAGAATATGAGCACACAAAATCAATGTGATGAAAACCAAGAGAAAGTGGTGTCATGGAAAGCAAAATGGTTTAAAGAGAGCATGGTCAGCTATATATAAGTCCATAGAAAGGTCTAGTAAAATAAGGACATAGATGTCTATCATGGGCACAATGTCAGAGAAACAAAAGAATTTAAGACAGATTTGGAATGGTTGAAAAGAGATAATGATGAAATAGTAACAAAGAAGAGAATTACAATTTTAAACAAATTATACTGTAGAATGATAAAGAAATGGAATAATAGCAGAAAGCCATGCAAAGTGGGGTTAAGGGGGTTCTACCTAGAGTTTCAATTTATAAAGATATTTGAGCTTGTCTGGATGCCAATGGAAGGCTGTGCTGAATGATGCTTGAGTGGCAAGATAGAACTGCACAGCAGAAATTTTTGTATAGGTTAGAGGCAAAGGAAGTAATAGCAGTTAATCTATCATGTCATAGGGAGGCAAAAAGACCAAGAATAGAGGCAGATACTTCAGCAGATCTATTAGGAAGGAGATGGATTTCCTAAGCTTTCACTTTGTTTTTTTTTTGTTTTTGTTTTTGTTTTTTAGTGAAACAGAAGAGATGTATTTTTGTTCATTCAAATACACACATTTTGAAGCACAAAATCAGCAAGTATGTTTATGCAATACAATCAGTCATTCAGAGGTATATGTGTATATCACATTTATTTTCTTAAGATGTTATTTCTCAAGTATTTCATACAAAAAAGACATAAAAATCTCTTATTTTTCAACAGATTTGCCATTATGAGAGCATATTACATGTCATTTTACTCTATTATATCCTAAAAATAGATAATAGTAAAACTCATGAACTTTATTAAAATGCCATTAGTTTTACCTGTACTTTGTGTGTTCATGCATGTGTGTGCACACACATTTATATTTATGTAATTTTCTGAAGTGTAGATTTGGAGCTTTATTTCTCTGATTTTGTCTTTTTGTAGCTGCAACTACAATTTTCTTGCCTCAAGGTCATCATTTATCCCCAGACTCCTATAATCTGTTCTCCAGTTCTATAATTTTACATTACAAGAATATGACATAATTCTAATCATATTCTTTGTAACTTTCAATAACTAGCTTTTTAAACTCAATATTATAAGGATGGGTAATCCACTCAAATTGTTGGATACATCAATAGTCCAGTCCTTCCTGTTGCTAAATATATGGTGTCATTGTACCACTTTCAAAATTTCATTCAGATGTTAAAGGAAATCTGCAGTTTTCTCCATTTCCTTGTTCTTTAAAAGAAAAATATAAACACTTATATATAGGTCTTTATGTAAGCATAGGTTGTCACATCTGTGTATTAAACACTCAGAAATTCAACTTCTGGCTTTTAGGAAAGCTGCATATATAGTTTATAAATGAATCACAAAATATTTTTCTTGTATAGGTATATCACTTTCAATTCCAAACAGAAATGTGAATGATCTAGTTCCTCCACATCATCACTTCTATTTTGCATTTTCAATTTTGTTTTGTTTCATTTCCTTCCTCCTAATGGGTGCATAATATCCCATTTCATATTTAATTTACATTTTCCTAAATGGCTCATAGTGTTTGCACATGTCTTATATGCTTACATAGTTTAGTGAAATAACTTAGTTTTGGCCATTTTAATTGGATTGTGCTCTCTTCTACTATTTCCTTTTGAGAATTATTCATACTCTTAATTTTTTTTCAAGAGCTGTGCTTCACAAAGCTCTATTTCATAACTGTTTCTTTTCACAGTCTTAACATAGTCATTCACAGAGTAAAATATTTATATTTTAATGGGGCTCAAATTATCAATTTATCAGCTTTTCTATAAATTATATTCTATGTGACCTACTATAGTGCAATATCAGATTCTTGTATGGACTACCTGCAACTACCTATTTCATCTTTTTTCTCTTACATCTGATATTGTCTTGCAGTTACTGCAAGTGTTAAGGTTGCCAGAAAAATATCCCCTTATCATTCAGCCTGATTCTTTTAATGGTTTCCCTCTTACTATCTAGTACTAAATTAAAAAAAAGCTTTACAGTATCACATTTTTAGGTCTCAGAAGAGACTTGATACCCTATGAGCATATACAGGGGGAGGTAATCCCCCTCAGGAACAGTCATAGGTGAGGGGAATAAGGGGAAAATGGGAGGGAGGGAAGAATGGGAGGATACAAGGGATGGGATAACCATTGAGATGTAACAAGAATAAATTAATAAAGGAGAAAAAATAAAGGCTAGTGATCATAAATATAGTCATAGTTACCTACATTAATTAAAATAAAGGATGATAATACATACATCAGGTATGGTTCCTAAAACGAAATTATTCTAAACATGACTCAGCTCTGCCTCCATGAAATACTTGGAGTAAAGTGACATGGAGGAAAGAGACAGGAGGCAGAGCCAGGAGAATAAGAAGGAATCATTAACTCATGATGGAATTGGAAGATTTCATTTTCCCTAGGAATTAGAAACTAGAAATTCTCAACAGTAGTATATTAAACTTCACCAGAATCATAAGTAGAGGTCATAATCTTAAAGGACTATGCTCTTCCTCCACCAAGAAAACAGCATTTCAATTGTACAAAGCAAATTCTGGGAGAGATGTTATCTTTAATCCATTTATATAGCATTTGAGGGTAGTGGCAAGAAAGTTCCTGTGCATAAAATTGACAAGTGAGTAAGGAATCAAAACATGCAGGCACAAGCAATATCAACTTGCTTAATTTAGGTACAGGAGATGGAGACAGGGGTGAACCAAAGAGCAGGATGAAGTAGTGTAAGATAGCAAAGGCTATATGAGGGCTAAAAGAACTGTTTGCATATACCCTGACCTAAAAAGGACCAATCGTGCATCCCAATTATTTTTCAAGATTCTTGCATGCTGCCTTCTCTGGATATCTGAATTTTGTCTTTGATATATTCCAAGCAAGTAGGAGCCAATGCTTCCTTTTCCAGATGAACCACCCTAATATATTGTGAGGCTGACTTTCTTTTTTTTTTTCTATTGTTCCTTGTTTAGATTTTTATTTTGGAGATTATAATGTAAATACATCATTTCCCTCTTCCATTTCCTTGCTTCCAATTCTCCCACATTGGACTCTAGATGAGAGCAGCATGGGATAATAGCAAAGTAGAAGGATCCAGAGGGTCCTAGAAACCTACAAGTAGAACATTATGATAGGCAGATTTGGGCCCAGGGGTCCCACTCAAACTAAGGCACCAGCCAAGGACAATACAGGCGGTAAACTTTAAACCCCAACCCAGATCTAATCAATGGGCAGAACATTCTCCACAGTTGAGTGGAGAGTAGGATATGACTTATTCTTTTTCGATTCCATGGCCATTTTCTTTAAATTACACACACACACACACACACACACACACACACACACACACACACACACACACACCACAATGTATATATATTCGTACAAATATATGTGTATGCTCAGTCCACACACAGTTACTTTTATGTATATGATGTATATTCAGGGCTAACTACTTGGTATTGTTGTGTTCTTCGCTGTTGAAGACTGTTTCTCCTACTTTAACATTATTTAATTGCCTGTAGTACTTGTTCTAGGGTTGTGGTGGTTATCATGAGCCTCTCCCCTTACAAATAAGCATGTCTGTGTCTGTGAGCAAATGTCTGAAAGCAGGACATTTCAGAGAGTGACATATATATAGGATATCATATAGTAACAAAAGGATAAATTCCTATATTAATATCCATATGAATAAACATGGTTACAAAATTTTAAATATAGCATACAAACAGATGTAAATAAATGTTTACTTTAAATTATAGTTATTTCTTTTTTTAATAAGGTCAAATAATTAAGCAGAAATGTTTAGTAGAGACTGTATAGTTGTCAATTGTCTACTCTGTCTTGTCTCTAGGAAACATGTGTTAACACTCTGGCTTTAACATCACCAAAACCACCATCACAATCAATTTTAAGAGGGGGAAGGAAAAAGCAAAGAAGATTAGCATGGTCATGTTTCAGCAATGATTAAAAGGAAGTAAAAAATCATTTATAGTTCTCACTGCAGAAACACAGGTACTTGACCCATTTCATAAAGGCCTCAAAGAACGTTGCATATATTTTTTTATTGTTTAGTATTAGAAAGCCAAATCCAAATGATATTAAAACAACTGAATTTTTTGGAAAAATAGAAGAGTGAATTGATTTGTTGAAAACCAATGACAATGAAATTTGTTTATCAAAATAAATGTGTCTCTAAAATTGTTACTCCTCCACTCACATCCTTAAATCATCAAATGCTTATTTGAGTATATACTTCTTACTACCATAGGAACTACAATGCAAAAAAAAAGCCACAATTATCCTTTTCGCTTGGATTAATTCATTTATTTAAAAATTCTTGTTCAATGCAGAGAAATACTCTAAAATAGCCCTTGAATATGTACATATAAACAGGAAGCAAAAAAGATCCTTATTTTCAAGAAGTTTGTAATGCAACTTAACTGTACAGAACTGTCACTCTGTTGTGGCAGACTCCACTGATAAAAGTTATCCGTGTTCATTTACCTCTGCAATTATTATATACATAATATCAATAGGCCCAGAAGGTTGAATTGTCTGTTATTCAAGAGTACCCAATAGTCTGTGAGCAACTTGAGAAAAGTACTTGCAATTTTAACTGAAAAGGATCTTTCAGCTAAAATTTAGGGAGGTAAATCCCTATATTGATTGCCATTACAACTGATGATCATCTAGAATCTAACCCATGTAGGCTGGAGCCTTAACATCTTCATGACTGAATCACTATCCCCCACTTAAGTAACTTGAATAAAATTGACAGTCAATGATTGTCTACTGAGTTAAAAAATTAGTAAATCACCTTTTTTTCTGATTTCTACGTTTTGATTCTTCCTATGCTATTTTGTAAACTAAACCACTGTATTCTTGTTCATTTTAAAAGATATGAGCTAAAAACTCGAGGGGAATACTGTCATATTTTATATCAAACCTTGACACCAGTACAATTTGTAAAAGTTATTTTTATGTTGGCACATTATCTTCTCAGTAGTGTTATTCTAGCTGTTTCAAAGATTTCCAGCTGGTATCCAGTAGGAAAGAGCTTCAGTCCTTTGAGTTCTGTTTATTGCTAAAATATTGACTCCTTCTTGACTTCAATATTTCTTGACTTCCCACTCTTTTTCCTGGCTTTTCTAGTTTTTACACAAATATAACTCATCATTTTGAACTCCCAACTCCCTACCTTGGTTCTGCAATTATGCCTGCCACTCTGAAACCTCTGTGGCTGTGATAACATTGCCCTGAGGTCTGTCCAGTTTTTCTTGTCTGCCTTTAGCAACTACACTTCTCAGAAGGTGCCACCAATTTTCAGAATCCTCCTTGGTGTTGGCTTATATCCCCCATTTTTAAAAATCTAGTCCCTCTAGAGGATAAGTCAGATACACTAGACAATAGTATTTCATTTGAGTGCATTCATAATAATAGTGGTAATAAACTGGTCAGTGTGCACTTCATAAAATTTCCTTAGTCACCAGGCTCTTTGCTACCTTCTTTCTACTAGATGAATTCATTATTTTTACTATATCATTTAAATATATACTTTCATGACATACTTTTTCATTTACAATTAGAACTAGAAGGAGTGAGAATTTAGCCAAACCTTAATAGAATATAGAGCCTAATTTTCTTACAGAAGTTGCTGCGGAGGACTAAGACCCTGAGACTAGAACCTATAACAATGAAGTTTACTGATGAGGTATTTTTTCCAGTCTAAATTAGAGGTTGAAATGTCCAATTTGATTTGATACCACCTTCTGGGTAAAGTACCTGCACCTACATGTGATAATTTATGTTTCTCTCTTTGTTTTTAAAAAAGACATTACTTTTTAAATTAGAAAGTTGTCATACAATGTTTATGATGACACTTTTCCTTAGAAAACATTAAACAAACAAGATGCACAGAAACAAGAATTTAAAAGATAAACAAAGACAAATCACACATGCACACATGCACAAAAGCACACACACATACACACACACACACACACACACACGACACATACATAAAACTAAACTTACAAAAACACAAATCAGAAACCATAATATATAGGCAAAAGACAAAAAGTGCTCAAATAAAGCAATATGAGACAAAATTTCTATTAAAAGACCATTAAGTTAATTTTGTGTTGAGCATCTACCTCTGGGTATGAGGCCTGCCCTTAAGTATGGTTAATATACCCAGTGAGACTTTATTGGAGGAATTTTATTTCCTTTGAAAGTGGAGTAGTTTCTTGGTTATGGATAGGAGTTTGTACCTACTTCTCCTTCTCAGTTCTGGGCCACTGTCTTGTTTGAACATATAAAGATCCTGTGCTGCCACAGTCTCTGAGAATTCATATGTGAATCCGTTCTGTTGTGTCTGGAAGACACTCTTGTCATCCATCCACTCAGTCTCTTTTAATCTTTCTGTCTCATTTTCTATATAGTTCCTTGAGCATGGAGGGGAAGATTTGATGATGGCACCTCATTTCAAACTGACTATTCCAAGGACTCTCACTCTGCACATTGTTCAATTGTAGGGCTCTGTGTTACTCCCTTCTACAAGAGGAAGCGTCTCTGATGTTGGTTGAGTGAGGCACTGATTTACAGGTATAGATGAATGTTGTTAGGAGCCATTTTATTGCTATGCTTCTCTAGCAGAACACCAATATTTGGTTTTCCCAATGTCCATGTCCTATTGGAGTCTTAGATTGCTGGCCACCTGATCAGTGTTGGTCATGGGTTCTATTGGGTACTCTCACAAAATTTGTCCTACTATTGTACCAGCAAATCATAGCATTAAGCCATTGTTGTAGATCACAGGTTTTGTCACTGTCTTGATGGTTACTTTTCTCTTCTGCTAACATTCAAAGTGCATTCCAGTACTATGAACATTAGCCCGCAAGAGTGAAGACTCTAATTAGGTACTAGCTCAACTTCTCCAAATTCAGTGAGATATGTAAACATTGTTTTCAGCAATAGGGCCTTACGATCAGTTCAAAGAAAACAATCAATAACATTCACAAAAGCTTAAGTCATTTGAGGATTTCCATGGTGCCCTTTTATGGCCAATAACTCAACTAGATGTAAGCCATTACTGACTGCAAGTTTTACTTGGTGAAGAAAGATTTACAGTTGGATAAATTTCTTTCTTGTTTTTAAGTGACTCAAATTAAATTTATTTCATATGTGTATATACATTTTTACATTTTATTACTTTATTCATAGTACAACTCAATTGTTATGCCATCACTTGTATCCTCCCATTCCTCTCTCCCTTCCTCTTTCACCCTATTCCCCTCCAGTAAGGCTATGACCGAGGGGGACCTCCTCCACCAATATATGGTCATAGGCTATTAAGTCTCATCTTGGTAGCCTACATATTCCTTCTTTGAGTGCCATTAGGCCTCCACACCAAGAGGAGGTGGTCAAATATGGGACACCAGACTTCATGTCAGAGTCAATCTCCACTCTCCACATAACTGTGGAGAATGTCCTGTCCATTGGGTAGATCAGGGTAGGGGTTTGATGTTTACTACTTGTATTGTCCTTGGTTAGTGCAATAGTTTGAGCAGACCCCTCTGGGCCCCAATCCACCCATCACAATGTTCTTCTTGTAGGTTTCTAGGACCCCCTGGGTCCTTCTATTTCCCCATTTTCCTATATTTGTCCTACCTAGAGTCCCAGTGGGATGTCCTCATATCTATCCCAATCTCCTGGTAAGTGAAGACTTTTGCTGGACATGCCTTTTGGACTAGTGCCCAATTATAAATGAGTATATACCATTCACGTGTATATATACATTTATGAAACTTCACTAGAACATTTCCATATGGCAACTCAAATGTCTCTTAATGTTAGTTGTCCCTTCTATATTTCTTCCCTTACCCTGTCTTTTCTATCTCCATCATTTAATCATAACACTCCAGTTTTTTCCCTATCTCTAGATAGAATGAGATACGACATATAAGGATATGTGTGTGTGTGTGTGTGTGTGTGTGTGTGTGTGTGTGTGATAGATACAGATAGATACTATATATATATATATATATATATATATATATATATATATATATATACTGATGATAGATAAATAGAAAAAGAGATAGTGATAGAGAAAGAAAAGGGAAAGGCCATAAAATAATTAAGTCTTTGTTTCTAACTCTACAATATTTTGTTACTGACTTCTATAAGCTGAGTTGTTTTTTTCATCTTCTATTTTTATGAACTTTACACATAACCTTCCAAATATACTTCAATTATTTAGGCTACTTTACTTTTGTTTTCTATTACCATGGAAATTCTAGACTAATGTGTTGTACTAGTTTAAAATTCATTTTTTCATGGAAAACTAAAAATAATTAGACATAATAAATAGAATGTTTTAGTGTGTCATATTAAGTAAAATCATCGTTAACTTTTCATATTTTTTATTGTGTGTACACATGCATGCAAGAGCATACTAGGTAACTAACCAGTGAGTCATGCTCCAAAAATTTGAAAGCTGTAGCACCTGAATGAGGTTCAATTTGTGCATTTCAAGGGTGTAGGAAATCAGACTTGATTACTTCATTGTAATAAACACCACAGGTCTGTGGGAAGAGAAGAAAATGAGGAAAAAGACTGAGTCATTAATGTCTCTCTTCTTACAGCAAAGTAGTGTATCCGAAGTCATACCATGTCCAATAATTCCTTCCTAAGAATTTGATGAAAACTATAAACCAAGAGGCCAGAAAGAAGTTTTCTTCAATAGCTATAGCATCAGAAGTTGTAGAGGAATTCCAATTACCCAGACAATTGGCTTAGTGTGAAATTTCCATTTTATGCTAAATTGGAGAAAGGCTCATAGGATGTTAGTAGAATCATGGCAGTGAAGATTGCACAATCATAGCAAGATGGTGCTTGTATAGAAAGACTCATTTAGAAAAAAATAAAGCAAAATATCAAGAAAACTTAGCTATGAATAGATACTTGACCTATTTTCACCCATAGTCCTGAAAGAAAACAGTATCCTGATCATGGAATACAAGCTGCAATATGAGAAATTCAGTCACAAAATGGAATCCAGGGTATTGAACAGCCTGGTTATTGAATAATTTCACTGAAAAAATGGTTAGAGTTCCTGTAAATTCAAGTGTTAGAAAATAAGCTTTACTAGGCAAAGGATAGAACATGCATGCCAAAAGCAATTCCTCACCTGAAGAGGGAGTTCATTTTTGCGCTCTTCAAATTATTTAGAGAAAAAAATATGATTTTCACAATAGAAAAAACCGCTTGATAGATTCTGTGTGTACATAAAGTGGGGAGCAACTCTTGACTGAGATCCTAGAGTAGTATTTTCCAATAGAGTTGAACATCAAAGACAAAGTAGGAGCACAAAAATGCAAAATATGCCCCTTCTTACTCATGCACTTTGCCTGATTTCTTAATACTGATGTTTTAAAATGTAATCATACAGTCTAGTAGTTTATAATCTGTTGTTTTCACTTTTTATATAAATAAGTATAAAGACTTAATTAGCTTTATTTATACTTTTGCATTTACTTTGTTCATTTTGTATATAAACAACTCAATGTTCTTGTATATATCCTTATTTGCATATTTATGAAATATTTTTCTTAAAGCTTTTAAAAATGGGATATATACAATGGAAAGATTGAGTTAAAGTATAATGATCTGTTTTCAACATGAATAATACCTGAAATTATTAAGCACATGTGATGAACAAAATGTTATTCTGATTATCTTTCATAAATTAATTCTATGAAGTATAAATATTACTGTACTTTATAGATTGCAAAGGAAATGATGCTAAATTCATTCACTTGCACAAAATCATTTAGAAATTGCTATAAGGAGAAACCAGAATTAGCACTGTAGCACTATAATATTTTTTCTTTGTACTCATCAGAATCTCTAACATTGTCTGTCTCCATGACTATTGGAAGTACACATTAACAAAATTTTTTACTACTCTTATATGTAAGGTGATTGTGGGTTCTTATGGTGGGGAAGGTCACCTGAGAATCTAGTCACAGAGTTTTCCCTCAGCCTTTGCTCTTCCAAAGCTTTAGCCCTAGAACCAGTCATGCAGAAGGCTGAGAATGGAATGGAGGTGGATGTGGCTGCCCCATCCCCACCTCCATGTTCTCTGTTGGGGTGCAGGGAGACCACGTTTTTACCTTTCTCTACAGGAACACAGCTCTTTGCTTTTAGTCCCTCCCCAACACCCCAGGTTTGAGAAAGTGCAGGTTAGCCAGCACTTAGCTATAAAGCACCAGGAGTCTTTCTCTCTTCTAGTGGGAGAAGGGAGTCCTGGACTTAAGAGAAATCCAAATAGCCTAGTGTGCATAGTCAAAATAAAAACATCAGGGAGACAAAGAGCTAGGTTTAATCCACTAAACTAAAGTTCAGACTTAAAGATAAAAGGAGAGAAAAGACAAGGGGGCTAGGGCAAAAGAAAAGATGGGTTTTTATTTTTGTTTTTTTATTTTTAAAATTTTTAATTTTATTAATTTATTCAGATTACAACTCAATTGTTATCCTCCCATTCCTCCCTCCCTTCAGCTTTCACCCTATTCCCCTCCCCTAGGTCTAAGACCGAGGGGGATATCCTCCCCCACTATATGGCCATAGGCTATCAATTCTTATCTTGGTAGCCTGCTTATTCTTTGAATGCCATCAGGACTCCCCAGCAAGGGAAGGTGGTCAAATATGGGGCACCAGAGTTAATATCAGAGTGAGTCCCTGCTCTCCATATAACTGTGGAGAATGTCCTGTCCATTGGGTAGATCAGAGTAGGAGTTCTATGTTTACTACTTGTATTGTCTTTGGTTAGTACAATAGTTTGAGCAGACACCCCTGGGCCCCGATGCACCCATCAAGATGTTCTTCGTGTAGATTTCTTGGACCCTCTGTGCCCTTCTATTTCCTCATCGCCTATATTTCTCTTACTTAGTGTCTCAGTAGGATGTCCTCACATCTATCCCAATCCCCTGGTCAGTGAAGACTTTTCTGGGACATGCCTTTTAGGCTAGTGCCCAATTTTAAGTGAGTATATACCATGTAAGTCTTTCTACTTCTGGGTTAACTCATTCATTATGATCATTTCTAGTTCCACCCATTTGTCCAAAAATTTTGGGATTTCCTTGTTTTTTTTTTTGTTGTTGTTGTTTTGTTTTGTTTTTTTGGTTTTTTGAGACAAGGTTTCTCTGTGTAGCCTTGGCTGTCCTAGACTCGCTTTGTAGACCAGGCTGGCCTAGAACTCACAGCGATCCGCCTGCCTCTGCCTCCCGAGTGCTGGGATTAAAGGCATGCACCACCACGCCCGGCCTGATTTCCTTGTTTTTAATAGTGGAGTAGTATTACACTGTATAAATGCACCACAGTTTCTTTATCCATTCTTCAACTGAGGGATGTTTAGGATGTTTCCATGTTCTGGCTATTATGAATAAGGCTGCTATGAACATGGTTGAGCATATGTCCTTTGTTGTGTGGTGGAGCATTTTCTGGGTATATTCCAAGGAGTGGAATAGCAAGGTCCTAAGGAAGCCCTATTCCCACTTTTATGAGAAAGTGCCAGATAGATTTGCAAAGTGGTTTTATAAGTTCCCATTCCCACCAGCAATGAAGGAGTGTTCCTTATTCTCCACATTCTCACCAGCATGTGGTGTCACTTGAATTTTTGATCTTAGCCATTCTGATTGGTGTAAGATGGAATCTCAGAGCTGTTTTGATTTGCATTTCTCTGATGACTAACAAGGACAAGCATTTCTTTAACTGTTTCTCAGCCATTCGATATTCCTCTGTTGAGAATTCTCTGTTTAATTCTGAGCCTCATTTCTTCATTGGGTTATTTGGTTTAGTGGTGTTTAATTTCTTGAGTTCTTTATATATTTTGGATATTAGACCTTTGCCAGATGTAGGGTTGGTGAAGATCTTTTCCCAGTCTGTAGGCTGTCACTTTGTTCTGTTGACAGTGTCTCCTGCCTTACAGAAGCTTCACAGCCTCATGAGGTCCCATTTATTAATTGTTGACCTTAAGGCCTGGGCTGTTGGTGTTCTGCTCAGGAAGATATCCCCTGTGCCAATGTGTTCCATGCTCTTCCCCACTTTTTCTTCTAACTGATTTAGTGTCTCTAATTTTATGTTGAAGTCTTTAATCCATTTGGACTTGAGCTTTGAGAATGGTGACAAATATAGGTCTAATTGCATTTTTCTACATGTAGACACCCAGTTAGACCAGCACCATTTATTGAAGATGATATTCTTTTTCCATTAAATAGATTTGTCTTCTTTGTCAAAAATCAAGTAACTATATGTGTGTGGACTCATTTCTGGGTCTTCAATTCGATTCCATTGATCAACCAGCCTATTGCTGTGCCAGTACCATGCTGCTTTAATTATTATTGCTCTGTAGTATAGCTTGAGATTGTGTATGGAGATTCCTCCTGAGGATCATTTATTGTATAGGATTGTTTTAGCTATTCTGGGGTTTTTGTTTTTCCATATAAAGTTGAGAATTGATCTTTAAATGTCTTTAAAATATTGTGTAGGTATTTTGATAGGATTGCGTTGAATCTGTAAATTGCTTTTGGTAAGACGGCCATTTTTACTATGTTAATCCTCCTGATCCATGAACAAGGGAGATCCCCCCATCTTCTGTTCAATCTCTTTCTTCAGAGATTTAAAAGTTTTTTTTTTCTTCAAACAAGTCCTTCACTTGCTTGGCTAGAGTTACCCCTAGATATTTTGTATTGTTTGTGGCTATGGTGAAGGGTGTAGTTTTCCTAATTTCTTCCTCTGTGTGTTTGTCATTTGTATATATGAAGACTACTGACATTTTTGAATTAATTTTGTATCCAGCCAATTTGCTGAAAATGTTTATTCGCTGTGGGAGTTCTCTGGTGAAATTTTGAGGTCACTTATGTACACTATCATATCATTTGCAAATAGGGATAATTTGACTTCCTCCTTTCCCATTTGGATCCCCTGATCTCCTGTTGATGTCTTATTGCTCTGGATAGAACTTCAAGAACTATATTGAAGAGATATGGAGAAAGTGGGCAGCCTTGTGTAGTCCCCAATTTTAGAGGAATTTCCTTGAGTATCTCTCCATTTAATTTGGCTAGCTGCATATAGCTTTTATTATATTTAGGTATGTGCCTTGTATTACCGATCTCTCCAAAACTTTAAATATGAATGGGTGTTGGAATTTTTCAAATGGTTTTTCTGCATCCAAGGAGATGATCATGTGTTTTTTTTTTTCTTTCAGTTTGTTTATATGGTGGATTACATTGATGAATTTTCATTCATTAAATCATCCCTTCATGCGGGGAATGAAGCCTACCTGGTCATGCTGAATGATATCTTAGATATGTTCTTGTAGTCATCCTGTGAGTAATTTATTGAGTATTATTGCGTCAATGTTGATAAGAGAAATTGGTCTGAAATTCTCTCCTTTTTTTGGTGGGTATCAATGTGACTGTGGCCTCATAGAATGAATTTGGTAATATTCCATGCATTTTCTGCGCTGGGCTTTTTTTTTTTTTTTTTTTTTTTTTTTGGTTGGGAGACTATCAATGATTGCTTCTATTTCAATAGGAGAAATAGGACTATTTAATTTGTTTATCTGATCTTTATTCAACTTTGGCAAGTGGAATCGATCAAGAAAATTGTTAATTTCCCTTAGATATTCAAATTTTGTGGCATATATGCCTTTAAAGTAGGATCTTATGATTCTTTGTATTTCTTCATTGCCTTTTGTTATGTCTCCCTTTTCGTTTCTGATTTTGATTCAGATAGTGTCTCTCTGCCTTTTATTTAGTTTGGCTAATGGTTTACATATCTTGTTGTTTTTCTCAAAGAATCAGCTCCTGGTTTTGTTGATTCTTTGAATTGTTCTCTTTGTTTCTAATTTATTGATTTGAGCCTTGAGTTTGATTATTCCCATTCATCTACTCCTCTTGGGTGTTTCTGCTTCTTTTTTTTCCTAGGGCTTGCAGATGTGTCTTTTAGTTGATTATGTGGGATGTTTCCAATTTCTTTATAAAGGCACTTAGTGCTATGAATTTTCCTCTTAGCACCGCTTTCAATGTGTCCCACAAATTTGGATATGTTGTTCCTTCATTTTCATTGAATTTCAAGAAGTCCTTAATTGTTTTCTTTATTTCTTCCCTGACCCAGCTGTCATTAAGTAGAGAGTTGTTTAGTTTCCTTTTGTGTATAGCCTTTTTGTTATTTCTATTGTTATTGAAGTCTGGCCTAAGACCATGGTGATCTGATAGGATACAAGGTATTATGTCAGTCTTCTTGTATCTGTCGAGACTTGCTTTGTGACCTACTATGTGATCAGTTTTGGAGAAGGTTCCATGGGGTGATGAGAACAAGGTATAATCCTTTGTGTTTGAGTGAAAAGTTCTGTAAATATCTATTAGATCCATTTGATTCATGACATTGGTTAATGATGCTATTTCTCGGCTTAGTTTCTGTTTCAATGACCTATCCTTCAGTGAAAGTGGGGTGTTGAAGTCTCCCACTATTAATGTGTGGGGATTGATGTGTGGTTTAATTTTCTTTAATAGTTCTTTTACAAATGTGGGTGCCCTTGTATTTGCAGCATAGATGTTCAGAATTGTGATGCCTTCTTGGTTGATTTTACCTTTGCTGAGTATGAAGTGTCCTTCCTCATCTCTTTTGATAAATTTTGGTTGAAACTCTATCTTATTAGATATTAAAATGACTAAACTAGCTTGCTTCTTGTGACCATTTGCTTGGGATATTTTTTCAGGCCATTTTCCATTGAGGTAATGTCTGTTCTTGTGGGTGAGATGTGTTTCTTGAATGCAGAAGAATGTTGGGACTTGTTTTTTCATCCATTCAGTTAGTCTGTGTCTTTTTATTGGAGTGGTAAGACCATTGATGTTGAGAGATATTAATGACAAGTCACTGTTAAGTCCCTCAATTTTTGATGTTGGTTCCAGTAGAGAGTTTGTGTGGTTGTGCTTTTGTGATGGTGTAGTTACCTATTTACTGTGTAGTTTTTGTTATGGCTTGTCCCTTTAGGGTGGAGTTTTCTGTCTAGTAACTTCTGTAAAGCCAGATTTGTGGATAGGTACTGTTTGAATTTGTTTTTTTCATGGAATATTTTGTTTTCTCTCTCAGTGGTTATTGATAGTTTCACTGGGTGTAGTATTGTGGTCTGACATCTGTGGTCTCTTAGGGTTTGCAAGACCTCTGTCAAGGCCTTCTGGCTTTTATGGTCTCTGCTGAGAATTTGAGTGTAATTCTGATAGGTTTGCCATTGTATGTTACTTTGCCTTTTTCTCTTGCTGCTTATAATATTTTTCTTTGCTCTGTATATTTTGAGTTTTTATTATTATGTGTTGGGAAGATTTTCTTTTCTGGTCTATTCTATTTGGTGTTCTGTAGGCCTCTCGTATGCTTATATGTATCTCCTTTAAATTGGGGAAATTTTCTTCTATGATTTTATTGAAGATATTTTCTGGGCCTTGAAGTCTTTCCTCGATACTGATTATTCTTGGGTTTCATCTTTCCATGGTGTCCTTGATTTCTTGGATATTTTGTCTTAGGAATTTTTCAGATTCAGCATTTTCTTTGATGATTGCTTTGAGTTCTACAATTGTATCTTCTAGTCCCGAGATTTGTTCCTCCATTTGTTGGATTCTGTTAGAGAAGCTCACTTCTTTGTTGCTTGCTTTTTTCTCTACGGTCTCTAGTTCCTGTTTTTCTTCTGTGTGTGCTTTTATCACTGTTTCCATTTTCATCTTCAGATCTTGAACTGTTTTATTGATTTCCTTCATCTGGATGTTTGTATTTTCCTGATTTTCCCCCCAGTGCCTCTCTATAGGCCTCTTTTATGTCTTCCACCTCTTTGGCTGTTGCTTCCTCCATTTGATTATGGATTTTATTCATTTCCTCCATTATCATCTTAACTACAAAGGATTTGAGGTCATTTTCTTGTATTTTTATTGCGTTTGAGTTCTCAGGGTTGCTTTCTTTGGTATAACTGGGATCTAGGGATGCGGAGTTCTTTTGGCTTTTGTTGTATGCATTCTTATGCTGTCCTTTAGTCACTTTGCTATCTTTGATGTTGAATAGTAGCTTCTGGTGTCCTTCACTGGTCATTGACAGTGGGTAGGTGATGAGGGATTGTAGGTCACATGCCCTTGCCTGTGGGGATCAGGGAGTTCTTCTCTGGAACTGGCAGTCAACCTGATATCTGTTCCAGGAGGCTTTGATCTATACCCTAAGCTCCTGACTGGGTCAGCAGAGGTAGGCTTCTGCCTGATTCAGCTCATGCTACTGAGGGAATTCAGACCAGCAGTGTTGGGGGGCGCTGTTTAATTTCTTTCTTGACCCCTTGGAGCAGTCTAGCATCTTCCAAGCTTGTAGGAGACCCAGCTGGACCATGGGGACTGTGGCTTTATCTGCCCAATTTTCCAGGCCCAGACTGCTGGGGCTGGCAGATAGGTTCCTGCCTGGATCAGTCTAGATAGTGATTAGTCTAGATTGCGCACCTTTGGGGGCTCAGTCCCACAGAACCATGGCTGCAACTCAGACTTCCCTCCAGACACCCAGGGCAGTCAAGCCTCTCCCACAAGCATGGGAGTCCCTGCTGGGCCATGGGCACTGTGGCTTTATCTGCTCAATTGTCCAGACTCAGACCACTGTGGTCCACAGACAGGTTCCTGCCTGGATCAGTCTAGATAGTGGACCAGTCTAGATTATGAACCTTTGGTGGTTTAGTCAAAATGAGCTGTTGTCACAATTCAGACCCCCTTCCAGACCACTCAGGAAAGTACAGCTTCTCCCAGGAGCGTGGGAGATCCTGCCAGCGTGTGGGGACTGTCCTGGCTGGGTTCTATCAGCCCAATTTTACAGGCTTGGTCAGCTGAGGCCTGCTGCCTGGCTCTGGCTGTACCCACCCAGACCACCAGGCTCCCTGTGGACTGGAGTGGGGAGGGTGGGGGTGTCCAATGACAGATTCACTTGTTTCCCTGAGATTTCCCTAGGCCAGGAGCTCCAGTGTTCCACCATAGCACACACTGCATCTGGACTATAGAGATCGGCTCCGATACACAGGTGGGTTCCATTCCAAAGCCTGGAGAGTGGATTAAGGTCCTCTGTGGGCTATTGTTTGGCCAGAGGTCAGACCCTCCTATGGTCTGCACTGTGAGGGACCCACTCACCTAGTGTTACCCAGTCCTTACACTCTGCGGCTCACAATCTGGTCCCTGGTCTCCGTGCAGTAGATCAGATACAGTGAGTGATAGGCAGGGCCATCTTGGAATTTGACCTCTGGGTTTTCAGCTGAGGTATGTCAATTGCAGAAGGTATACCCATGGCATCTCCTAGGGTTTGCCTCCAGGATAGATCCAGGACAGTTGTGAAATGTGTTTCTTAAAGGAGGCAGCTTTTTGACACCTTTGGCCCAAAGTCTCTGTGGTTTGCTTTAGAATGTGCTTCTGAAAGGAGCTAGCCTTTTGACACCTTTTGGTCCAGGTCTTTGTGAACTGCCCATAGAAAGAGGGAGACAATTTCCTATTCAGAGCCCAGTAAGGTAGCTTACTGGAAGGATATTTCTCTGAACCTAGGCTAGCTGGCGATAGCCCACAGGTGGACTCTTGGGACTTTTTCCTATTTCTTTAGTTTTTGAGTTTATAATATGATTTTTAACATATTCCTTCCTATTTCGCCCTCCAAATCCTCCATATACTCCTTACTCTAGTCAACTTGCAAAGTATGCCACCAAACAAAAATCATAGTTTGTTCTTTTTTACTTATTTATTCATTTTTAAGACCAGTGATTTTTTTTGTAATAAAGATTGTGAAAGGTAAGAATTTTTAAACAATATTTTATTAGCTCTCTGAAAAGTTCCTACATGTAAGCAATATACTTTGAGTATAGCTGTCCATCGTTCTCCTACAGTCTAACCCAGAAAGAATCCTTCTTCTAACATCATGTCTTCATTTTTCTAAACTTTATATCCCACTGAGTCAAATTAGTGTTGGCCATATGTCCATTGTAATAGGACTATTCACTGGGTTATGGGCAACTCCTCAGGGGCTACAACTTCAAAGAGAAACATTCCCCTCACCAGCAGCCATTAACTGAGAATAGATTCTCACCTAGGAGTGGAAACTGTGGTAAACTCTTCCATCCTTGCTGCAAATTTGCCTAGTTTGATCTTGTACATGTTTTGGATACAATCACAGCTACTGTGAGTTTATATGTGCATCAGCCATGTCATGTCCAGTAGACAGAATTTCACTGCTTTCTGCTTGACCTCCATTTCCTGACAATCCCACACCTTTGATAGTAGTCATGGGAACATTGATACAAATGTTTCATTAAGGCAGAACACTCACAATAACCTATACTGAGCACTTGGACCAGTTAATTTTGAGTCTATGGACTAATTGCTCCCCACTGTAAAAAGAAGCCTCTCTGAAAAAGGTTCAGAAAAACACAGAGATATCAGTTAAACATAAATATTTAGAAAGCAATCTGGAAGAGAGAGCATTTAACAAATAACAATAGTGGTCCCTGCATCTAAATATGTTCTATATCTTCCTTAGCAATTATTATTGAGACCAGGTTGATAGTACTAGTTATGAATGTCTTCCTGTGGAGTAATCATCAAATCCAACCAGAAAACAATTGATTACCCATAGAACAATCCTACCACAGTTGTACTCTTAGACATATCATGTCTGGCAAGTCAATTTTTATAGCATGCAGTTTTACTACTAGGTTAGTTCATTAATGATTTTTCTTCCACAAAAGACTACGTATAGCCTTTATCAGCATTATAAAAAAGTTTCTAGGTCAGTTCCTGCTTGGTTTTTCTCTTGGCTACAATGAAAGTGTGTTGTGTCTTCAGCAGTAGAATTTTACCATCTAGTTTTGGTTTGGTGGGCAACCAACAACACTGATGATAGTCTTATGGTTTCCACGAGCCTTTTGTGATTCCTTGACCAATAACTCATAGGGAGATATTTCAGATACAACACTGAGATTTTAATAATCCATGTCATCTGGATGAAAAAACATTGTCCATGCATATAGGATACCCCTATTCACACACTTATTTTTTAATTTGCATTTAAAAATTACCTTGAGAAGTAGTTGACTTCTGTAAAGCTGTTTTGTACATCCTTAGCTTTACTTACTCCACTTATCAACTTTTCCCTCCCTGAAGCCCCTCATTCCCACCTACCCTTTTTAATCATTTAATACCCTGTATTCCCCTTACCCACTTCACATCAAATGTACTCTATATTACCCCATCTCCTCTTAAAGCCTCTTCTCTTCCCCTCTATTGCCATTTTTTAGTTTCCTGACTTCTACACACACTCCAAATTAAGCATATACATCTAAAATTCAAAGCTAGGATATGTGTGTCAGAAAATATGCAACACTTCTTTTAATGGAAGTTTTCGTTTCTTTGTAAATTCAGTTGTGTTATATAAATATGTTTTTGTTCTAAGCCCATGTGTGGGATTTTAGTTTGAGTTTTAGCTTGACCACATTTATTAATTGTCTCTTGAGGAGCATGGATTTTGCCAGATGGTAATGGACTTCTTGCAGCAGGGAGGGGCCTGACCTAGGGCTCTGAGGATATAAATAAGAGCACAGAGAGAGCATGGTGTGACTTGCAGTGTTGGCATGTGGCAGGTAGCAGTTTGAAGAGACCAGAGACAGTGTCGTTGTTTAGAGACACAGAGGTACTCTGTGGGGCACAGGGGCTTGGAGGAGACTCATGAATGAGTCTGCTATTGACAGAGATTAGTATAGACCCTGGAGAACCCAAATGACCCTAAACAGCCAGAAGAATGAAAGGGGTCCCCTTTATCCACTAACCTCTCTCTAACATAGGGTTGGGAAGTTGAGAGCAATACTGGGGCCTAAACACCCCAAATAAAATAGAGTTTAAAAGAGGACTACAAATTCTTTTATTTTAAACTGAACTACTTGATATGGTATTCTCAAGTTCTGATCATTTTTCTATAAACATCATTACTTAATTTCATGGCTGAATAAAATTTAGTTGTGTAGTGGCTGGAGAGATGGCTCAGCAGTAAAGAGCACTGGCTGTTCTTACAGAAGAGCCAGGTTTAATTACCAGCACCCACATAGCAACTTATAAATGTCTGTAATTACAGTTCTAGAAGATCCAATACCCTCACATTCATATATGCAGGCAGAATACCAATGCACATAAATTAAAATGAATAGTTAAATTATATTGAAAATTATATGATATATATATATACCACAATTTCTCATCCATACGTCTATTGATGGATATCTATGTTGTTTCCATTTTCTGGTTATTGTGAATAGCGTACCAGTGACAATGTATGTTCATGAATCTCTGTAGAATGCTATAGAGACCTTTGAGTCTCTATAGCCCAGATATGGTACAGCAATATCATCTGGCAGTTCTATTTCCAGTACTTTGAGAAGTTCCAGATTGTTTTGACTAGAGTGAGTTAGAAAATTAAAGTGATTTTAACCTGCATTTCCCCATTGGTTAAGAATGCTGAATATAGCCAGGTGCAGTGGTGCATTCCTGTAATTCCAACACTCTGGGAAGCAGAGGCAGATCTCTGTGTGTTCAAGGCAAGCCTGGTCTACAAAGCAAGTCCAGGACATCCATAGTTACAGAGAGAGACCCTGTCTCAATCCCTAGTCCCTAAGATGCTGAACATTTAAAATACTGGTTTTTATTAAATATTCAATAGCCTTTTATAGGCTTCTTATTGTTGTTTGAACTCTGTTTGGTTCTGTGGTCCATTTTTAATTGTACTGTTTATTTTTCTACATATTCATTTATTTTTAATTTATTTAGAAACTTCCACACATTTTCTGTAGTTTCTGCATCCTCACATCTACAATTTATTTTTATTTTGTCTACTTTTCATTCTGATTATAGCCCTGTCCCTCATTACCTACGGGTCCCTCCCTCCCTCCATCCTTCCTACCCTCTTCCACCTTCCCCTAGTCCTCAGAAATGGGGAGCCCTCTTTCCCTAACATCTGACCTCAGCCTATCAAGTCTCATCTGAACTGCATGTATCCTCTTTCTCAGTGGCCTGGCAAGGTCATCTTCTAAGGGGAAATGATCAATGTGTGGGGACCAGAGTCCATGTTAGGAGTTGTCCCCACTCCCCATATTTTGGGAACCATGAGAAGACTGTGCTCCCTGTTGACTAATTTAAGCAGAGGGTCTAGGTTCTCACCATGCATGGTCCTTGGTTGGTGCATCATTCCCTTAAGCATCCTCCTCTTCCACCTAGATTTGTTGGGTCCATTGGTCTACTTGTGGATCTCCAAATCCCGCCAGGTTCTTCCATTTCCCAACACTTCCATAGTATTCCCTATACTACATCCCAAAGTTTGATTGTGAGTCTTAGCATCTGCTTCCTTCCCTGCTAAGTAAAGTCTTTCAGCAGACGTCTGTGGCAAGTGCCAATCCTGTTCCTTCTCTTCAACTACTTCTGGTGTCTATCCTATTTGTTCATCTGAATGAGAATTAAACATTCTCCCTACGGTCCTCATTGTTATTTAGTATCTTCAGGTCTGTGCATTGTAGTGTGGTTATCCTACATTATGTGGTTAATATCCATTTATAAATGAATGTATATCATGCATGTCTTTCTTTGTCTGGTGTACTGCATTCAGGATGATTGTTTCTATTTCCATCCATTTGTTCATAAAGTTCAAAATTTCCTTGTTTTTAATAGCTGAATAGTATTCTATTGTGTAAGTGTACCATGGTTTCTTTATCCATTCTTTGGTTGAGGGACATCAAAGTTGTTTCCAGATTCTGGCTATTAAGAAGAAAGCTGCTATGAACATGCTTGAGCAAATGTCCTTATTGCATGGTGGAGCATTTTTTGGGTATATGCCCAAGAGTGGTATGGCTGGATCTTGAGGTAGAACTATTTTCAATTTTCTAAGAAAACTCCAGAGTGATTTCCAAAGTGAGTGTATGAGATTGCACACCCACTAGAAATGGAGGAGTTTTACCCTTTATTCATATCCTTGCCAGCATGTGCTTTCACTTGAGTTTTTGATCTTAGCCATTCTAATTGGTGTAAGATGGAATCTCAGATTCATTTTGCATTTTCCTGATGACTAGGGATGTTGAACATTACTTTAAGTCTTTCTTGGTCATTCAATATTCCTCTGTTGAGAATTCTCTGTTTAGTTCTGTACCCTATTTTTCAATTGGATTGTTTGGTTTGGTAGTTAATCTCTTGAGTTCTTTATATAGTTTAGATATTAGACCTTGGTCATATGTAGGGTTGGTGAAGATCTTTTCCCAGTCTGTAAGCTATCACTTTGTCCTGTTGACAGTGTCCTTTGCCTTATAGAAACTTTTCAGTTTCATGATGTCCCATTTATTAATTGTTGACCTAGAGCCTGATCTGTTGGTGTTCTGTTCAAGATGTTGTGTGCTGAGCCAATGAGCTCAAGGCTCTTCTTAAACTTCTTTTCTAACAAATTTAGTGTGTCTAGTTTTTATGTTGACATCTTTAATCCATGTGAACTTTAGTTTTGTGCAGGGTGATAAATAATGGTCTATTTGCATTATTCTACATCTAGACATCCAGTTAGACCAGGACCCATTGTTGAAAATGCTATCTTTTTTTCTATTTATGATTTTGCCTTCTTTGTCAAAAATCAAGTGTCCATAGGTATGTGGGTTTATTTCTGGGACCTCAACTCAATTTTACAGATCCATCTGTCTATTTCTATTCCAGTATCATGCAGTTTTTTATTACTGTTGTTCCATAGTACAGTTTGAGATCTGGGATGGATATACCTTGAGAATTTCTTTTATTGTATAGGATTGTCTTAGCTACTTGGAGTTTTTAGTTTTTCAATATGAACTTGATAATTGTTCGTTAAAGGCCCATAGAGAATTGTGTTGGTATTTTTGTGGGAATTGCATTGAATCTGTAGATTGATTTTGGTAAGATGGCCATTTTCCTACATTAATCTTACTGATCCTGGAGCACTGGAGATCATTAAATCTTCTGATATCTTCTTAAATTTCTTTCTTCAGAGACTTGATGCTTTTTTCATACAAGTCTTTCCCTTGCTTGGTTAGAGTTACACCAAGATATTATGGAGATTTTTTGTGACTCTTGTGAAGGGTGTTGTTTCTGTTATTTCTTTTTCAGCATGTTTATTTTTTGTGTAAAGAGGCCTACCAATTTTTAAATTTATTTTGTATCCAGATACTTTGACAAAGGTTTTTATCAGATATAGGAGTTCTTGGTAAAATTCTTGGCCTCACTTATACATACTATCATATTATATGCAAATAGTGATACTTTGACTTCTTTTTTTCCAGTTGGTAACACTTTGTTCTCCCTTAGTTGCCTTATTGCTCTACCTAGGACTTCAAGTACTATATTGAAGATAAATGGAGATAGTGAAGAGCTTTGTCATGTTCAATATCAGTGGGATTGGTTTAAGTTTTTTTTCCATTTAGTTTGATGTTGGCTATAGGCTTGCTGTATATTGCCTTTTCTATGTTTAGGTATGTGACTTGTATCCTTGATCTCTCCAAGACTTTTAACATGAACAGGTGTTGGATTTGCCAAATGCTTTTTCAGCATCTAAGGAGATGATCATGTGTCTTTTTTTCTTTCAGTCTGTTTCTTTGATGGATTAAATTGATGAATTTCCATATGTTGAACCATGCCTGTATGCCTGAGATGAAGACTACTTGGTCATGGTGAACGGTATTTTTGATGTGTTCTTGAAGTCCATTTGCAAGTATTTTAAGTATTTTTGCATCAAAGTTCATAAGGGAAATTGGTCTGAAAATCTATCTCTTTGTTGGGTCTTTGTGTGCTTTAGACATCAAGGTGACTGCAACCTCATAGAATGAGTTTTGTCATATATATTCTGTTTCTAATTCTGATAATTGGTATCAGCTCTTCTTTGAAGGTCTGGTAGAATCCTACACTGAATCCATCTGGTCCTGGGATTTTTTATTTTTTATTTTTAGATTTTTGATGATTGCTTCCATTTCCTTAGGAGATATAGGACTACTTAATTAGTTTACCTGATCTTGATTCAATTTTGGTAGTTGCTATCTATCAATAAAATTGTCCATATCATTTAGATTTTCAAATTCTGGAGCATATAGGCTTTTGAAGTAAGACCTAATGATTCTTAGAATTTCCTCAGTGTTTGTTGCTATGTTCCCCTTTTCATTACTGATTTTTGTTAATTTGAATACTCTTCTTCTGGTTTTTAGTTAGTTTGGCTAAGGAGTTGTCTATCTTGTTCATTTTCTTAAAGAACCTGCTCTTGGTTTCACTTATTTTTTTGTATTGTTCTCTTTGTTTCTAATTTAATGCCTTTTAGCCATGAATTTGATGATTTCCTGTCATTGAATCCTATTTTGTGTATATGCTTCTTTTTGCTCTAGAGCTTTCAGGTGTACTCTCAAGTTGCTAGTATCAGATGTCTCCAATTTCTTTCTGAAGGCACTTAGTGCTATGAGTTTTACTATTAACACAGCTTTAATTGTTTTTAATAAGTTTGGGTATGTTGTACCCTCATTTTCATTGAATTCTAGGAAGTCTTTAATTCCTTTTTTTTTTCTTCTATGATCCCATGGGTCATTACGTATGGAGTTGTTCAGTTTCTGTGAGTTTGTAATCTTTCTGTTGTTTCTGTTTTTGTTGATTTCCAGCTTTATTTCTGGTTTATTCTCATAAGATGCATGGGGTTATTTTGATCTTTTATCTGTTGAAGTTTGCTTTGTGACCAAGTGTATGGTCAATTTTTAAGAAGTGAGGTGCTGAGAAGGTATTTTTTGTGTGTTTGGGTGAAATATAACGTAGATATTGTTAATTCCATTTGAATCATGATATCTGTTAGTTTCATTATTTCTCCATTTAGTTTCTGTCTCAATGATCTATCTATATGTGAGAGTGGGGTGTTGAAATTTTCCACTATTAATGTGTGTGGTTCCATGTGTGAGTTAAGCTTCTTTTATGAATTTGGGTGCTGCTGAATTTGGGGTATAGATGTTCATGACAGAGATGTTCTCTTGGTCTCTTTTTCCTATGATGACTGAAGTATCGTACCCCAGATCTTCTGATTATTTTTTATTGAAAGTCCATTTTATTAAATACTGGAATGGCTAATACAGTCTGTTTCTTGGGTCTGTTTGCTTGGAATACCTTTTTCCCAGTCTTTAGTCTGAGGTAATGTCTATCTTTATTGTATGCAGCAAAATGATAGGTTCTGTTTTTTCATCCATTCTGCTCCCTTGTGTCTTTTTATTGGGGAGCTAGTGCCATTTGCGTTATGAAACATTAATAACCAGTGTTTTTTAGTTCCTGTAATTTTGGTATTGTTGGCAGAAAAGAGAAAGAGAGAGAGGGAGAGAGAGAGAGAGAGAGAGAGAGAGAGAGAGAGAGAGAGACAGAGACAGAGACAGAGACAGAGACAGAGAGACAGAGACAGAGAGACAGAGAGAAACAGAGAGAGACAGAGAGAGAGAGAAAGTATGTGTCCCTTTTGGTTTTGTGGATGTGAGGTTATTTATATCCTCTGTTTTTTGGGTGTATTTAGCCTTCTTTGGTTGGAGTTTTTGTTTTAGTATATTCTATAAGGCTGGATTTGTGGCTAGGAACCATTTAAACTTGTTCTTGTCATGGAATATCTTGTTTTGTCCATCTATGGTGATTGAAAGTTTTGCTGGCTATAGTAGTCTGTGGTCTGTTGGGGGATGGTCTGATGTATTTTGATGCTAATTACTGCTTGCTGTCTGACCCAACTTTTGCTTAATAAAAAATTAATCCCACTTGGGCAGGGCAGGAGACAGGTGGTGCTTGGAGAGGAAGGAATTCTGGGAAGAAGAAAGGATGGCCAGGAGGAGGAGAAGAGAGACCTCAGGGAAGAGAGGAAGGCTGACATGAGTTAGATGGAGGAAAAGCACATGGCTAGCAGTGTGGATGGAGAATCCAGCCCAGATGAAGAACATGAGCAAGTATTTGGGATTATTGATGGGAGGTATCTTGATAGAAGTTATTAGAAACAGATGGTGTGGGATTGAGGCAGGGATCCCATGCCTGACACACTATGGGAGGTAGTTTAAAGGATTTATATCTGCCCTGCCCCAGGTTAACCAAGGCTATTTTAAAATATAACAAGTGTCTGTATCTTCATTGATTGCTAGTTGGGCTTACAGTTAATACTTGTAATTTTTAAAACAATAGTATTCTCTTATTGTCTGCATGACATCCATCCAGGTCCTTCTGGATTTCACAGTCTCTGTTGAGAAGTCAGGTGTAATTTTGATAGGTTTACTTTTATATGTGACTTGGCATTTTTTCTCTTGGAGCTTTTAATATTCTTTCTTTTGTACTTTTAGTGTTTGGATTTTCATGAGATCGGAGGATTTTCTTTTCTGGTCCAATGTATTTGGATTTCTATAGGCTTCTAGTTTGTTCATGGGCACTTCTTTCTTTAGGTTGGACTAGTTTTCTTCTCTGATTTTTTTTTTTTTTTTTGGAAAATGTTTTCTGGGCTGTGGTGCTGGGTCTCTTATGCAGGCAGGTAGAGCTGGAACAGGAGAAGACTCAGGCCTGCTGTTTCCTCTCCCTGGGGGCTGAGTGGGATGATGAGTGTCGACAACCCAACCTCCTCCTATGATGCCTGGAGGAAAAATGCACTGAGTTGAGAGTCTCGTGAAAGCAAGGTCTCAAGTTTATTGTGGTGGGTTTCTCTTATATAGAGTATAGGGAGTGGGCGGGGCATAAGTTGTGGGGACAATCAGTTTGTGTTGCATAGCTGTTGGTAGGCAGGGCTCGCATCATGCTGAGTCATTCCAATGCAGAAGTATTTACCAGAGACTGTTGCTGAAACTCGAGCCAGGCTCAGCCCTGTCCTCAAGGCCATAGGCCCCAAACTGTGGAGCTTAGAATCTTCTCACTATTATTCTTAGGTTTGGTCTTTTTGTAGTGTTGCATATATTTAGGATGTTTTGTGTCAGGCACTTTTTAGTTTTAATATTTTCTTTTACTGATATTTTGATAACTTCAAACTTATTGTCTACACTCAAGATTCTCTCTTCCGTCCCTTGTATTCCATTGATGTTGCTTGTGTCTACAATTCATGTTGGTGTCCTGAGGTTTTCTAACTCCAGGATTATTGCCTTGGGTTGTGTTTTCTTTATTGCTTCTAATTCCCATTTTGTGTCTTGAATAGTTTTCTTTCTTTCTTTCTTTCTTTCTTTCTTTTGATTAAAATTTCCTATAATTCTATATAGGCTTTATTCAATTCCTTGATCTGTTTGAATGTATTTTCCTATATTTCTTTGAGAGATTTACTTTCCTTCTTCAAGGCTTCTATCATTTTCCTCACCACAGATTTAAAATCTTCTCACCCTTCATGAGTGTTAGTTTCTCGAGTGCTTGCTGTAGAAGGATCACTGGTTTGCGTTGGTATCATATGGCTCTGTGTTTTGTTGCTTGTGTTCTTTCACTGGCCTAGCCATCTGGTTGCTTCTGGTGTTATCAGGCCTGGAGGTTCCTCCAATGGAGTTTCTGTCTGTGTTCCATGTGGCTCAGGCAGATGGGGAACATGCAAATAAAGCTCCAAGCCAAAGGCTGTTAGCTAGGGCTCCCCAGGGGCCTCCTTAGGATGGTGGGCAATGGGTATTAGAGCCTACAACGAGCTTAGCTATGCTGGGTTCCCTGTCTGTGACCTTGTTGGGTCAGGTAGAAAAGGAGCATACTGAGAGAGCTCCAAGCAGAAGCTGCACAGGTACCCCTCAGGATTCCTCGGTATGGTGGATATTATGGGTTGTGGCCAGAACCCAACTGACCTCTACTGGCTCGTTTTCTGTGACCCAGATGGGCCTAGCTGGTAAGCAGTGAGCCAAGAGAGATTTAAGACCAAAGCTGCTTTGGTATCCCACAGTCCTTCTTGGGATAGCAGCTAATGCAGGCTTTGATCCAAGCTCAACTCAGTTCTGTGTGTTTGCCCTCTGTGTCCCAGATAGGCCAGGCTTATAATCAGTGTGCAGGCAGAGAGAGATCTAAGCGCAAAGCTGCTTGGGTGTCTCTTAGTCCTTCTCTGGACTGTTTAATTTTTAAGTGTTCAGTTTTTTGAGTTCATTGTATGTTATAGATGTTAGTCTAGATATTAGTAAAGAATTTATCTCCTTTTGTGCGCTGCATGTTCACTTACTTGATGATTTTAGTAGCTACTTTTAATGCCCCAGTATATAGGGACTTTTAATTTTTGATTTCTTTTTTAAGTATTTATTTAATCACCTTAAAGCCTGATCCCAGCTCCCTCCCTTCTCTCCTCCCAGTCCCACCATCATACCCCCTCCTTTCCATTACCCACTCTCCTTCTTCTAAGAGAAGAGGGAACTCTATGGAATACCAACCCACTCTGACACCTCAAGTCACAGCATGACTAAGTGTATCTTCTCCCACTGAGGCCAGGCAAGGCAGTCCAGTTAAGGGAAAGGGATGCAAAAGCAGGCAACAGGGTCAGAGATAGTCCCTCTTCCCCTTGTTAAGGTATCCCACATGATAACCATGCTATACATCTGCTACATATGTGTAGGGTGTATAAGTCCAGCCCATGTAAGCTCAGGTTAGTTTACTCTATAGCTCTTTTTCTGGTATCATTGAACCCTCCAGCCTCCTCAATCCTTCTTCTCACTCTTCCGTAGAACTCTCCATGTTTCGCCCATTGTTTAGCTGTGGGTCTCTGTATCTGTTTCTGTAAGCTTTTGGATGAAGCCTCTCAGAGAACAGTAATGCTAGGTTCCTATATGTAAGCATAGCAGAGTATCATTAATAGTATCAGGGATTGTCTCTTTCCCATGGAGTGGGTCTGAAGTGGGCCCAGATGTTGGTTTGCCATTTCCTCAATCCCTGCTCCATCTTTATCCCTACACTTGTAGGCAAGACAAACTTGTAGGCAAGACAAATTTGTGGTCCAAAGTTATATGGGTTTGTTGGTATCACCCTCCCACCACTGGAAGTCAACAGGAGGTAGACTTCAGGCACTGTATTTCCCACTGTTAGGGATCTCAGCTAGGGTCACCCCATCTTCTCTTGGGGCTTTGCCTGTCCCAGAGATTCCCCCACTTATTTCTGTTCTCTCTCCAGGTGTGGGAAGATTGGGTGTGGGGTGGGAGAGGGCCTTTTAAGTTTTCTGAGGTCTTATTTGTCTACCATTTGTCATAGTCCCTGGTACATCAGTGTCCTATTCAGAAAGTCCTTGCCTGTACCTGTAATTGAAGTTCACTGTCCACTTTGTCTTCTAACACTTTAGGAGTATCAGGTTTATGTTTAAATTCTTAATCCTTTTGTAATTCAGTTTTGTGCATGGTAAGATGTATGGATCATTTTTCTGCATGTTGAAATCCAGCTTTCCCAGAAGCATTTGTTATGAATCCAGTGTACATTGGCATCTTTGTCAAAACTCTGATAAGTATAGTTCTGTAGCCTGATGCCTGAGGCTTCAATCCTGTTCCATTTATCTTCGTGTCAATACCAAGCTGGTTTTGTTACAATAGCTCTATAGTATAATTTGAAAACAGGTATAGTGACATCTCTCACAGTATTTTTTTGCTCAGGATGCTTATATTGAACCTGGTTTTTGTGCTTCTATTTAAATTTTCAGATTTTTTTGTCTGTGAGCAATGGTACTGATGTTTCAGCTTGGATTGTATTGAGTCTGTAGATTGCTTTTGTAGGATGGTCATTTTTATAATATTAATTCTAATAGATGAGCATAGGAGTTATTTCTTGAGATTTCTTTAATTTACTTTTCAAGGACTTTCGTTTTCATTGTACCAGTTCTTTATTTCCTTGGTTAGGTTTATTCCTAGCGTTCCCTCTTTATTGGTTCCAGTGAGTTCCTAATTGTCATTATGTTTGTCATTCATATGCAAGAATCCCATGTGCCCATGTACCTTATGCTCACCAGCTTCAGTCTCTCACTAGGTCAGCAGTTTCTGCAAAATCAGTAATTTTCTTGTTGATAAAAATATTTATTTTGTTTGGGACAAACCTACTCTCAGAAAAAGGTGTGAAACTAACACCAATGACAATAACAGTAACAATAACTGCAATCATTTACTTTATAATGAGAAATATTAATAGAAATACTTTTTCCTTGTGTCAGTGTTTGGATTGTTATTTTACTTGCCACATTTGTTTTTCCTATTAAATTACATGAAAGAGGAGATGATGGCCTATATCTTACCTATTACTGCTCTGTAAAATCCAGTATAGGGTGACTAATTCTTTTAAATATATAAGGACTAGACCTTATGTGGCCATTTATTCCATGATGTATTATTATAGACATGGTAGAAAATAAATATAAAGAAGCAGTTTTAGTAATAATTTCCTTATTGATGGTTGACTTACAAGAGATGTGGCAAAGTCTAGAACTGGAGACTTCTTAAAATGGTTCCCAGAAAGTAACTAAGTATACTCTCTCATACAACACTTTTCCAAGAAGTATATATTATTTACCAATTTTATGTCATTTCTTAAGTTCTTACTAATAACTAAAACTCCATAATCTCAGATTTATTCATGGTTCCAGTGAATTAAAGTTATGTTTCTACTCTTGCTGTAAATTCTTAAAAGTCATTGTGGTCTTTAAGATATTACAAGAGGAATTCAGGAAAATGTGCAGCCATAAAAACATGAATGAGCTTGTCCATTATTCAACCCTATTCTCTTGTTAGTCCTCTCATTTTAATTAGTGATAAAATGAAATACAAAAGTACATTAGACCACCAACTGAGGTTGTCTTTTCATTTTGAAATGCAGGCAATGTCTGCTGAGAAATCTTGGGTGTGACAATGTAATCAGGGCTTCAGAAAATTAAAGCCAAATGAAATTTATATCAGCTCTCAGAGAAAATTGTGATATTATTTATAACATTTCCCTGTCTTATATTCATTTCTCAATCCATGCATATAAAAGTGTTACTTTCCAATTCATGGGCTATAGATACCATAGATAATACAAAATTGCTCATACATTTAAGAGTTTAGAATCTTGGAGAAAAAGATATGTTCTACATAGTGATCTATCTTCAATAAAAAATATTCATATAAGGCTCTTGTACTTCTCCTTGGTAGTCTACCCTCATGGGCAGCAGTAGCTACTGTCACAACTAAGTTTTAGCTGAAACCCATATTTGTATTATACACCCAGGCTAACTCCTTCCTGTTTTCATATATATATGACCAAAGAAAGCACAGAAGGATATCTTAACTAATGTCTAGGAAGTTTTACAAAGGCAAAGAACAGTATTGCAATAGTTTAATAATTCTCATGACACAATTTGTATTTTTTAAGTAATTCACACCTTTATAGTGTTCTGTAGTTTCCTGAAGAAAAGTGGAGATTATCACAGTTATGGAATGAGCCAGAATAAAAAAGGCAAACATCATATGTTTTCATTTATTTGTAGAGCTAAGGCTTTTTGAGGAAGTGCATATGACTATTATGAGAGCCTGAATTTCAGGGAACTATACAAAAACTGTGATCACACGTAGAAGCACCAATACAGAGTCAGAGTTTGTGAGTTTTGTTTTCTGGGCAGTAATCACATATAGGAACAAAAGAATTTAGGTGAATTTGCTAAAATTATATGGTTTGAAAATAAATTAGTAGTGAGCAATTGAGTAAGAACTGAAGATTACTTGATAATTTTAAAATATTAAATTGAGTCATTGAAAATTAGGATTTCTGGAGGATCCAAGATGGCGGTACCTAACACACACCTTGTTCGAGCAGCAGGAAAGCAGTGAACATTCAGCAACCCAAGGACTGATCTGAGACACATAAAACAATAGCACCGGTAATCCACAGGTGAGAGAGCTCCAAACTATGTGGAAATCTGTAAGACCAGGGTCCCCACTGGTCCAAAGTCAAGAGCCACACATCTGGCTGGCAAGCAGCCACCAAGCAACTGAACTCCTTTACACTTGCCTGGCTAGCAGGCAGCTTCTGAATTCCCAGGATGCAGAAAGGGCCTTTGCTCCAGAAAGCACCAGTGCATCCTATCCCTGAGCAGACACCGCAGACCAGAATACAAGTGGATATGACCATAAGCCACTTAGAAAACCCAAATGAAAACTCCAGCAGGCCAAACAACCACCTGGGTTCCTGGATGTGGGTGCACACTTGCATGGCTGGTGGACAACTTCTGAATTCCCAGGTCACAGAAAAAGTATTTGCTCCCAAAAACACCAGTCTCTGTAGGTCCTAGGCCTGAGAAGACACCACAGAGTAGAACAAAATTGGATCTAACCACAGGCCACTCAGAAAACTGCTGGTGTCCAAGCAGCCAGCAAACAAGTGATCCAACCAGAGACATCACAATGGTAAGAGATCAGCATAAGAACACAAGTAACAACCCCCAAGTCCATTCAATACCACCAGAAACCAGCAGTCCCAGCACCACCACAAGCCCTGAAGATATTAGCACAGCCAAGGCACAAGAGAAAGATTTCAAATCTGAAATTATTAAAATGATAGAGTCTTGAAAAGAAGAAAATAAATCCTTCAAACTAGAAAAGGAATACACAAAGAAAGAGAGGAAAGAATTGAAAAAATCACTTAAAGAAATTAGTGAAAGGCAAGAAACTACAATGAAACAAGAGAAGGAAATAAATAAAAGTTCAAGACCTAAAGATGGAAATAAAAGCTATAAAGAAAACACAATCTGAGATAATACTGGAATTGGAAAGCCCAGGGAAGAATACAGGATCTACAGACACAAGCATTAACAGCAGAATCCAAGAGATCGAAGAAAGAATATCAGGGATAGAAGATACGACTGAAGAAATGGGTATAGCAGCAGTCAAAGAAAATGCTAAATCTAAAAAGCTCCTGACACAGAATATCCAAGAAATCTGGGACACTATGAAAAGACCAAATCTAAGAACCACAGGGATAGAAGAAAAAGAAGACTACCAACTGCAAGGCCCAGAAAATATTTTCAACATAATCATGGAAGATAATGTCCCTAACTTAAAGTAAGAAATGCCCATAAATATACAAGAGGCCTAAAAATCTCCAAATAAAGTGGAATGGAAAAGAAAATCCTCCTGCACATAATAATCAAAACACTAAGCCTACAGAACAAAGAAAGAATATGAAAAGCTGCAAGAAAAAAAGGGCAAGAAAAACACATCAGAATTACACCTGACTTCTAAACAAAGACTATAAAATGCAGAAGAGCCTGGACAGATATCATACAGACTCTAAGAGACCATAAATGCCAACCCAAACTACTTTACCCCACAAAACTTTTAGTCACCACAGATGGAGAAAACCAGATGTTCCATGACAAACCCAAATTCAAACCGTACCTAACAACAAATCCAGCTTTACATAAGATACTACCAGTAAAACTCCAACCCAAGGAGGGTAACTTTATACAGGAAAACAAAGGAAAAACATAACCCCACATTCACAGAAACAAGATATAGGAATCTCTCTCTCTCTCTCTCTCTCTCTCTCTCTCTCTCTCTCTCTCTCTCTCTCTCTCCTCTCCCACTATCAACATAAAAATGATGGGAACCAATAACCACTGGTCATTAAAATCTCTCAACATCAATGGCATCAACTCCTCAATGAAGAGACACAGGCTAACAGAATGGATATATAAACAGGACCCATCATTCTGTTGCATACAAGAAACACACCTCAGCAATAAAGATAAACATTATTTTAGAGTAAAGGGCTAGAAAAAATGTTATTCCAAGTAAACAGACCAAGAAACAAGCTGGAGTAGCCATTCTACTATCTAATAAAATAGACTTTCATCCAAAACTAATCAAAAGAGATGGGGAAGGACATTTCATACTCATCAAAGGAAAAACACAGCAAAAGGATGTCTCAATTCTGAACATCTATGCCCCCAATACAGGAGCACCCACCTTCATAAAAGAAACATTACTGAAACCTAAATCACACATAGAATCCCACATATTAATAGTGGGATACTTCAACACTCCATTATCATCAGTAGATAGATCACCATGGCAGAAAGTAGATGAAGAGACAACAAAATTAATAGATATCATGAATCAAATGGACCTAACTGATATAAACAGAACTTTTCACCCAAACCTGAAAGAATTCACTTTCTTCTCAGCCAGCATCTCATGGAACCTTCTTTAAAACTGACCATATACTTGGGCACAAAGCAAGCCTCAACAGATACAAAAAGACCAAAATAATCCCTTGCATCTTCTCTGACCACATGGATTAAAGCTTGAACTCAATAATAGCAGAAACAATAGACAGCTTTAAAACTCATGGAAAATGAACAACTCCCTACTCAAGGAACAAAATTTAAAAAAAAAGAAATTAAAAACTTCTTAGAATTCAATGAAAATGAAGTCATGACATACCCAAACTTATGGGACAAAATGAAAGCAGTGCTAAGAGGAAAATTCATACCATACTAACAACTTAACAGCACACCTGAAAGCTCTAGAACAAAAAGGGGCAGACACACCAAAGAGTAGTAGATGTCTGGAAATCATCAAACTCAGAGCAGAAATCAATAAGTTAGAATAAAAGAGAACAACTCAAATAATAAGCAAAACCAAGAGCTAGTTCTTTGAGAAAATCAACAACATAGACAAACCCCTAGCAAAATTAACTAAAAGACAAAGGGAGAGTGTAGGCTCAATTTTTTTAACCAATATATTTTCTTACAATTTATCAACCAAGTGCATGTCATTTATAACCCAACTAACCAAAACAATAGTAAAAGAGGCTTAAGAAACACAATAACAAAGCCATAAGGCTATCAGTTCCGAGGAGTGATTCTCCTGGTGTAATCAGCAGATTTCTTCTGCTGGAACCTGGAGTAACCAGAACCTGGAACCTCAGCAGGAGCCAGAGCTCCCAAAGCATTCCCTCGAGTGGTTCTTTCTAGGAGCATCTCGAAGTGGAGTGATGAACAGCCAAAACTATCCGAAGTCCCCCAAATAGTTACTACAAGCCCATTGCCAATCTTCATTAATTACCCATAGTGCAATGATTTCAGAATTAGTAAGAGGCACCACAATTTCTGCTGGGTTCATCCCTGATAGTTGATGCAATCTTATTCTTCCCTTTGCATAAGGAGCCCAGTAGGCAAATGTTTTGATGGCAAAATAACCAGAATGCAATCAAGTTTAGCATCGATTCGATCCACATATTCCTTTTGCAGTTTCTGCTCTATCAAAATTAACTCCTTTTCTGCTTCAGCCATTAAACACCTTGGACTGTTTAAATCTGAATCCCCTTGTAACGTTTGAAATAAGTCACATGTTTAAATCTGAATCCCCTTGTAATGTTTGAAATAAGTTACTTAACTTATAGGTTGCTAGTCCAATTGTAGGCCTTAACCAGTTAATATCTCCCATTAATTTTTGAAAATCATTTAATATTTGCAATTGATCTCTATGGATCTGTACTTTTGGGGTCTAATTTTTTGTTCAGATATCTTGTAGCCTAAGTAGGTGATTGAATCCCTTCTTTGTACTTTTCCTACAGCAATTTTTAATCCCCAGCGTGGTGGAATGCTTTGTGCTTCTTTAAAATTTTTTTTCTAAAGTCTCCAAATCAGAATCAGCCAACAGAATATCATTCATGTAATGATAAATGATAGCGTTAGGAAACTGCTTACAAATTATTCCTAATGGTCATTGAACAAAATTTTGGCATAAGGCAGGGCTATTCAACAGTCCCTGTAGGAGTACCTTCCAATGGTATCTTTTCATTGGACCACTGCTGTTCAGTGTAGGTACTGAGAAAGCAAACCTTTCCCTATCCTTCTCATGCAAAGGCATCGTAAAAACAAAAAACAAAAAACAACAACAAAAAAAACCAGTCTTTTAAATCAATTACTATTATAGGCCAAGACTTAGGTAACAGGGAAGGTAAAGGAATTCCAGGCTAGAAATGACCCACTAGTTGCATTACCTTATTTACTGCTCTCAAATCTGTTATCATGTGAGTGAACCAAGCACTGTAGAAGGTTTCTATAGGAGACTATTCAAATAAACAAAATCAGAAATGAAAAGGGAGACATAACAGCAGATAGTGAGAAAATACAAAAAATCATTAGGTTGTACCACAAAATTTGAAAACCTAAATGAAATGGACAATTTTCTTGATAGATAACGACTACCAAAATTGAATCAAGAACAGGTCAACAAATTAAAAAATCCTATATCTCCTAAGGAGATTGAAGCAGTCATCAAATTCTCCCAGTCCCCCCCCCCTAAAAAAAGCCCAGGGCAGAATTCTATCAAACCTTCAAACAAGAGCTAATATTAATCTCTTTAAACTACTCCACAAAATAGAAACAGAAGGGACATTATCAAACTCATTCTATGAGGTCACAGTCACCTTCATACCTAAGCCACAGAAAGACTCCACAAAGAAACAGAATTTCAGACCAATTTCTCTTATGAACAATGACACCAAAATATTCAATAAAATACTTGCAAACCTAATCCAAGAACACATCAAACATATCATACATCATGACCAAGTAGGCTTTATTACAGGCATGCAAGGGTGGTTTAATATATGGAAATATGTTCACCATATAATAAAACTGAAAGAAAAAGACACATGATCATCTCCTTAGACGCCAAAAAAAGCCTTTGACAAAATCCAACACCCATTCATGTTTAACGTCTTTGAGAGAGCAGGAATACAAGGCACATACCTTAACATAATAAAGGCAATATGCAGCAAGCCTATAGCCAACATCAAACTAAATGGCAAGAAACTTACATCAATTCCACTGGAATCAGGGACAAGACAAGGATGTCCACTTTCTCCATATCTCTTTAATATAGTACTTGAAGTCCTGTCTAGAGCAATAAGGCAATTAAAAGAGATCAAGTTGATACAAATAGGAAAGGAAAAAGTCAAGCTATCACTATTTGCAGATGACATGATAGTATACATAAGTTACCCTTAAAACATCTACCAAGGAACTCCTGCAGGTGATAAACAACTTCAGCAAAGTAGCCGGATACAAAATAAACGAAAAAAAAAATCAGTAACCCTGATATATACAAATGACAAATGGTGCTGAGAAAGAAGTTAGGGAAACTACTACCTTCACAATAGCCAAAAATAATATAAAGTATCTTGGCCTAACTCTAACCAAGCAAGTGAAAGACTTATATGAAAAAAAAACTTTCAAGTCTCTAAAGAAAGAAATTGAAGAAGATAGCAGAAGATGGAAAAATCTCCCATATTTGTGGATTGGTAGAATCAACATTATAAAAATGGCCATCTTATCAAAAGCAATTTACAGATTTAATGCAACTCCCATAAAAATTTCAACACAGTTCTTTACAAACTTTGAAAGATCAATTCTCAAGTTCATATAGAAAAACAAAAACCCAGAATAGCTAAAACAATCATGTACAATAAAAGATCTGGAAGATTATCCATCCTAGATCTCAAGCTGTACTATAGAGCAGTGGTGCTAAAAACAGCATGGTACTTCCATAGAAATAGGCTGGTTGATCAATGGAATAAAATTGAAGACCCAGAAATAAAACCACATACTTATGGACACTTGATTTTTGACAAAGAAGCCAAATACATACAATGGAAAAAAGATAGCATCTTTAACAAATGGTGCTGGCATAAATGGATGGTCACATGTAGAAAAATTCAAATAGACTCATATTTATCACCATGTACAAAACTAAAGTCCAAGTGGATTAAAGACTTCAACGAAAAATTGGACACTCTAAATTGGTTAGGTGAAAAAGTGCCAAAGATCCTTGAACTCATTGACATGGGAGACAGTCTCCTGAACAGAACACAAACAGCTTAGTCTCTAAGATCAACCACTAATAAATGGGACCTCATGAAACCAAAAAGCTTCTGTTCAAAAGAACAAAGTGACAGCCTTCAGACTGAGAGAAGATCTTCACCAACCCTATATCTGACAAAGGGATAATATCCAAAATATACAAAGAACTCAAGAAATTAAATACCACTGAGACAAATATCCCAATTTAAAAAATGAAGTATGAAGCTACACAGAGAATTCTCAACAAAAGAATATTGAATGGCTGAGAAACACTTAAAGAAATGCTCAATATCCCTAGTCATCAAGGAAATGAAAGTCAAAACTAATCTGATATTCCATCTTACACCTATCAGAATGGCTAAGATCAAAAATTCAAGTGATAGTACTTGCTCCCTAGGATGCTGAGAAAGAGAAACACTCCTCCATTGATGGTGGGAGTGCAAACTTGTACAACCACTTTGGAAGTCAATCTGGCACTATCTTAGGAAATTGGGAATAACTCTACCTCAAGACCCAGGCACTCCACTCATGGGAATATACCCTAAAGATGCTCCACCATACAACAAGGACATCAATTCAACTATGTTCATAGCAGCTTTATTCATAGTAGCTAGAATCTGGAAAAACCTAGATATCTTTCAACCAAAGAATGGGTAAAGATACTATGGTACATTTACACAATGGAATACTACTCAGCTATCAAAACAAAGTAAATATTGAAATTTGCAGGTAAATGGATGGAACTAGGGACAATCATCCTGAGTGAGGAAACCCAGGCCCAGAAAGACATGCTTGGTACATACTCATAAGTGGATATTAGACACTTAATAAGGGGTAACCACAATACAATACAGAGACAGATGCACCAACCAAAGACCATGTTTGATGTAGATCTAGACCCCCTGCTCAGATGTAGTAGATAGGCTGCACAGTCTCCTAGTGGGTCCCATAATCAGGGGAGAAGGTACTACTTTTGATATAGACACTGGCCTTCCAACATTGACCACTTCCCCCTGTCAGGGTGACCCTTCCAGGGCACAGAGGAGGAAGACACAGGTATTACAGATGGGACCTTATAGGCACAGGTAAGATGTCAGGGGAAGAGAGCTCCCTTATCCAAGGACTAAGGGAAGGAGCGAGAGAAGATGAGGGAGAGTGGGTTAGGGAGGTAATGTATGAGCAAGCTACAATTGAGATGTAAAGAACTCAACCTGCAAAACAAGCAGGTAATTTGTAGTGCTAAACCCACTGCATGGGAATGGCTCTGAGACTGGCTGAGACGTAAATGTCTATACATAGACAAGGCTTCTTATTGATCACAGAATCCCTGTGACTTATTATAAGATGCCATTCTTCATATGACATGAATGAAGGTTTACAGATATCTTTCTTCTGCTCAAACAAAGAGCAGAGAACAAGCCTTAATTGTTATGTGCATCACATATACCTCATATATTTATAATTTTAGGACTGTATAATGCTTGTGAGAATTTAGAACAAAAGAACTGGACACTGGAGCTGGATTAGACCTTACAGGATTCATTCCTGTCCGCATGCAGAATGCTCACATCTTGCATCCTTCATGTTCCAGCCCCAAGTACTTCAGTCACTGTTATTCATCAGAACAGGACAGCTTCAAAGAAAGCTTTCATACAAATTGGTCCAGTATTTTAGACTGTCCCGCACAGGACTTCTATTAAGCCTGGAATTTCTCAACATTTGGAAACTGGACAACAAATGTTATTCCTGGCTTGACTAACCATGTTCCTCAATTTTATTTGGGCACCTACAAAGGTACTATTTGGTCCAAATCAGCTGAAAGAAACCTTAAGAGACCATGGCCACCCCATTTCCCCTAAGACATGTTGGGTAGGTTTATATTTGCTCTCTTGGGATACAGATGCTTATTTTCATTGGGAGGTGCTTATAAGTTATGACTGGTCTTGTTTAGAGAGAACACTCTTTTCCTCTATCTTTCTTTCATAGATATGGAGATAGGGGTTGAAAAGAAAGAAGGAGGAATATAGAAATATATAGGGATGATAGGATTAAAAGTAGATCATTAAATCTACTCCTCAATCTAAGGCCTTATTTGTTACTAAAAAATGTTATTTTTAATTCATTTGTATAGTATTTTGTATATTGATACAAAATAAGATTAACTTTGATACATTGATATAGAATTCGAATTTAAGACTGTTCTCTGCATATTGAATCCATACAACTCAATTATAGTACAAAGCTTACTTCCAATACCTGGAAAGTGCTATTGCAGGCTGATTAGGATAATTAAGTAATACTAGCCAATTGTTAGTTGATCAAATTATGGTCATGTCAACTACCAGCCTATGTTTAATCACAGAAATATACATCCTAGGCTTAACAGATACTTATGATCCTATAGATGGTTAAGTAAAATAGATAAGGTCTTCAAAGCCTCAGAGACCTATAGAATATGGCATTTAAGAAGCTTGTAATGTCTTAAAGATTCCTTGACAACAAGAAAAAAGGTTAGCTCCTGGAAACACCCAGCCTACCTCAAGAAGATAATGAGCATCAAAGATCCACCTTATGGAGATGGCTTCAAATGTGGCATGCAAACCACTGGGCAAAATTGTACTCATTTCTGCCACAAATAGAATTCTTCCTAAAAATGGACAAACTTGGATACAGGCAGAATTGATGGCTACAAGACAAGGTAAGCAATTCCTCAATAGTTCCTATCTCACAAATATGTCTGTCAGATATATTCGGACAGAAGGCTGAAGATGATGCTCCAACATTATAGAGAATTTTGGGTGACTGTTCAGGCAAAAAATGTCTGTCATTTTTTTCCTTCTCATTTTGGAAGCTTCTAACCTGCACTTCTGGATCACTCAAGTAATTAAATTTCATTCCTTCTCAAGTTTCTGATATGATTGAAGACCAGATAGTTTAGTCTTACAATTAACCTTAGCTATTTAGGAGTTAAGATGTTTTTAGGTCTAGATAGAAGTTTTGTGTTGACAGAGATGAGATATATAAATATTGATTCTCATTCAGAATTTTAGACTCACCAAAATAGGAAAGATGTTTTCTACAAGGTTGCCAAATGCAATTAGTCAGAACACAATGAATGTAACATTCACATGATCCCTAATTGTTTCATGGTTCTTCTTGCTGTAGGTAATTTTCTACTTATGTGTAATAATACAAATATATATGTCAATAAAATAAAATAAAATCTTTAAAAAATAGGGTTTCCAATGAGTAATGAGATAGTTTGGAATAATGGATCTGAAATCTATATGTCATATTTCCAGGGATAGAAAAAGCTTGTGGGCAATCAAAATAACCTAAGGGATATGTTCTAGATACATTAATATGTAAATAAACTATAAAGCTTTCTCAGTCCTATTAAAATATTTATTTTGTGTGTGTATTGCTTGGATTGGGAACATTAAACTCTTTCTTTTGGCTTTAACCTAGCTATTTTTATCTTCTGATACTTTATTCACCATGTTTAAAGTTTTTCAAAGTATTTTGCATAGGAGAATACAGATAGATTTACCAAAAAGTTGTGATGTGTTGTCTTTAAGCTCTGCACTAGGCCTAAGATGTACTGTGTCTGTCATAAAAGCCACAGTACTTGTTTAACTGTATATCTTAACATATAGTATTTGTTCCCAGTACACTTTGACTTAAGAAAATTGCTATTAATTCATTAGTATGATAGTCAGGAGTCTCGAGTTATTTTATCATTGTATTCAATTAAGATCCATAAAAAGACAATTTGAACTAACTTTAATAATTTTATTCATGTCTAATATAATATAATCAAATTTGTGAGGTTCTTTTATATAAGTACAGAATATTGAAGAAGTTTATATGGTTTTAAAGTTTCAATTTTTGTCTCACTTTTTCTCTGTCTCTCATCTTTCTCTATGCACATGGCTATAAGAACCAGCCCTTTTCCCTTTTACATTCAAGTTCATCCATTTATTTTGGAGAATAATGACATACTTTGGCTGTTCTTGGCACCTGATTAGCATATGTAGCTTGTGAATCCACTTTTTAGAAATTAAGAGTCTAGGACCCTGTACATTTTAAATATTAAAATGGTTGACAAATAATAGTGATAAACACTTTTTATTTCTACCTGTGTACCAAGTATTTTCTTAAATACTTTATGTATATTTCTTTTATGTAGCGCTCTTATTATTTTTCTATGTGTGCTGTGCTGTATGTGTACGGGTGGTATATGTACTTGTTGGTATGGGTGTGCACATGTATGTGTGGGTTGATGTGCTTGTCTGTGTAGAAGTATGTAGAACCTAAAGGTTAGATACCGTTCCTTAATTTTCTCAAGCTTTACTTTTAAAGACAGGCTTTTTAGTTGAACCTGAATCTAGTCACTTTGGACAGGCTGGATAATCAATACATTTCAGTTATCCACCTGTCTCTACCCCAAACCACTGGGAATACAGGATTAAGTGGACACATCAGGCTTTTTTTTTTTTGAGACAGAATTTCTCTGTGTAACCTTGGCTGTCCTGGACTTGCTTTGTAGACTAAACTGTCTTGAACTCATGGATATCAGCCTGTCTCTGCCTCTCTGAGTGCTGGGATTACAGTTGTGTGTCACAATGCCAAGTTCTAAATCAGGCTTTTTAAAATGACTACTAAAGATCCAAATTATGTCCTCATGCTTCTATGGCCCACCTTTACATACTGAGTCACATCCCTAGCTCCCTCAGAGGCTTGGTACCCTATGAGCATATAAAGGGGGAGGAAGTCCCCCTCAGTCACAGTCATATGGGAGTGGAGTAAGGGGAAAATGGGAGGGAGGGAGGAATGGGAGGATACAAGGGATGGGATAACTACTGAGATGTAATAAGAATAAATTAATAAAATAAAAATAAAAAATTTAAAAAATCTTTATTTAATTAATTCACTTAGTAATTTTTCAAGACTTATATACTTATTATTGTTATGTATATATGCATGTGCCTGTCTGGGTTTATGTATACCTTGTGCATAGAGGATCCCACAGAATCCAGAATGGGGCATTGGATCCCTTCGATATGGAGTTATAAAAGTTTGTTAGCCACCTGATATGTGTGATGGGAAATAAACCTAGGTCCTGTATAAGACCAGTAAGCACTTTTAACCACTGAGCCATCTTTCTAGCCCATAATACTTATTTTAATGAAGAACAATAAGTGGCTTGAAAGACTTAAAATGATCAAATTTAAATATTTTTATTTTGTAAATATAAATATGAAACTATAATCTAAATTGTTGTGTTCATTTGAAATTTGCTGAGTTTATGAATTAATGTGTTAGTGGACAAAAACCTACAATAAAAAATATGGAAGTATAGAAGTATCCTCGGCTTGCCTTGAATTCACTATATAGTGGCAGGCTAAGGATAATCTTAAATTTCTGCTCTTTTAGTCTTTATCTTTTAGTTAATCTTGGGTGTTCTTTTTCTGAGAAAAGTTCATGCTGTTTTTTTTTTAAACTTTTTTCTCCTTTATTAATTTATTCTTGTTACATCTCAATGGTTATCCCATCCTTTGTATCCTCCCATTCTTCCATCCCTCCCATTTTCCCCTTATTCCCTTCCCCTATGACTATTCCTGAGGGGGATTACCTCCCCCTGTATATGCTCATAGGGTATCAAGACTCTTCTTGGTAACCTGCTGTCCTTCCTCTGAGTGCCACCAGGTCTCCCCCTCCAGGGGACATGGTCAAAGGTGAGGCACCAGAGTATGTGAGAAAGTAATATCCCACTCTCCACTCTACTGTGGAGAGTGTTCTGTCCATTGTCTAGATCTGGGTAGGGGTTTAAGGTTTACCGCCTGTATTGTCCTTGGCTGGTGCCTTAGTTTGAGCGGGACCCCTGGGCCCAAATCTGCCTATCATAATGTTCTACTTGTAGGTTTCTAGGACCCTCTGGATCCTTCTACTTTGCCATTCTCCCATGCTTCTCTCATCTAGATTCCCAATAGAATGTCCTCCCCTCTGTCTCAGTTCTGATCTGAGGCTTACTAAATGAATTAGGATGGCTGCTGAGTGAGTTCCTGGGTTTCTCCTTTCTCACTTTGCAAGAGCTGGAATTGCAAGCATGGACTCTCACAAATGGCCTTTTAAACATGGATTCTGGGCATTGAATTCAGGATCTTGTGGCTGTAAGGCTAGCATCTCACTGACTGAGCTATCTCCTAATACCTTTTAATTGTTCTTAATAGATAAGCATACATCACTGAACGACAACCAAAAGTCTTAGCCTGAAGTGTGTGGCTTCTTGGGACCATCTACAATAATTTAACTGTCCAAAAAGTTCCTATTAGAACACCTGACAGAAATTGGCAACATAGAGTTTCAACTAGCAATTTCTTGTAGCCAGATGAGGCTTCCAGGGGTGAGATGAGGTTGCATTCAACTGAGATGTTGGTCTAGAAGGTCTTATAGAAATTGCCAAAAACAAACAAATAAACAAAAACAAACAAACAAACAAAAAACCAGGCTGATGTCAAAACGAAGGGTTGCTCTATGCAAACTGATAGTAGGGTCCATTGCGGAAAACATCACCCACACAACTCACTTAACATAGAGAAATCAAGCTTGTGTCTGCATGGACCCTTCACCCCTATGTTCTAGTGTAGGAAGATACTCTGTAGACTAAAAAAAAGAAAAACGTGGGCAACCTAGACCCCAAACCTTTGACTTACACTCTGTCTTGCCTGCAAAATATGTTAGGGCAATGGTAGCACATAACTTGTGGGATTAGCCAACCAAGGTCTGATTTGACTTAAGGCTTTCTCCATAAAACAGAACTCATATCTGACACTACTTATGTGAACAAGAACCAGAGACTATATAACTCAAAGACCTAGGGTAAAACCAAACACTTCTGGTCAAAATAAATAAATAAATAAAATGATCCCTAATGATATTCTTCTATATTCATAGATCAGTGTTTTATCTAGTTATCATCAGAGAGGCTTCCTTTAACAAGATAACAGCCAGACATTATGTAGAAAGAGATTCTAAACTGGGGGTGTTCATCAATCAATCCTGCACTGAAAGCTCAGGCAATCCTGAGAAAGAGGAGACAGAATTTAAGAGCCAGAAGGGATTGAGAACACCAGGAGAACATTCTCTCTCTTGATCATTAGTCAGGAAAATGTCCTACAGACAGGCCCACAAATTAGCAATCAAATGGAAGCAATTTCTGAATGGGTTTCCTCTTTTCAGAAAATTCTAGTTTGTGTTAAATTAACAAAACTAAACAGCACAATTGATTCCTCCACACACATGTTGCACACAAATAAATCACTACGAATTAATCAAAATGTAGTCATACAGGCAAGCAGGATTTTTACAGGAATAATTAAATTAAAATAAGCTCACCAGTATAGGTTCTAATATAGGAAAAGAATAGTTTAAAACACAAACATAAATATACAGAGTCCTCTGAATCAACTAAGCAAGGTGCGTATGAGATCATACAGACTGAAGTGGCAGGCACAGGACTTCCATGAGTCTATCTAGGTTCTCTGTATATGTACTATTGTTATAAGCTTGGTATTTTTATGGAACTCCTGAGTATGAGAACAAATGGGTCTCTGACTCTTATGTCTGCTCTTGGGCCTCTTCTCTTCCTATTGGTTTGCCATGTACAACTTCAATATATTAGTCTTTGCTTCATCTTATTATATTTTATTTTGTCATGTTTACTTGTTATCTCTTAGAAGCCTGTTGTTTGCTATCAAGATATAGAAATGAGTGGATTTGGAAGGGAAGGGATGGGGAACTTGGAGGAGTAGAGGGAGGGAAAATTCTAATCAGGATATATTGTATTATAAAAGACTCTGTTTTAAGTGAGAGAGGGAGAGAGAGAGAGAGAGAGAGAGAGAGAGAGAGAGAGAGAGAGAGAGAGAGAGAGAGAGAGAGAGAGAGAGAGAGAGTATGTGCCATTGTTGTATGGTGGAGAAGCTTTTGGGTATATGCTCCAGAGTGGTATACCTGCGTCTTGAGGTGAAAGTATTCCCAATTTTCTGAGAAAGCACCAGATTGATTTCCAAAAGGTTTGTTCAAGTTTGCACTCCCACTAGCAATGGAGGCATGCTTTCCTTTATCCACATCCTCGACAGCATGTGCTGTCACTTCAGTTTTTGATCTTAGCCATTCTGACATGTGCAAGATAGAATCTCAGAATTGGTTTGCTTTATGTTTCTCTAATGAATAAGAATGTTGAGCATTTCTTTAGGTGTTTCTCAGCCACTCAATATTCATCTATTCAGAATTCTCTGTTTAGTTCTGTACACCATTTTTAATTGGATTATTTGGTTTGGTGGTATTTTAATTTATTGAGTTCATTATATGTTTTGGATATTAGCCCTTTGTCAGATGTAGGGTTGGTGTAGATCATTTACCAGTCTATACACTGTTGTTTTGTTCTGTTGACTGTGTCTTTTGCTTGACAGAAACTTTACAGATCCTCAGTTTCACGAGGATGCATTTATAAATTGTTGACCTTAGAGCCTGAGCTATTTGTCTTCTGTTCAGAAAGTTTTCCCCTGTGTCAATGAGCTCAAGGCTCTTCCTCACTTTTTCTTCTAACAGATTTAGTGTGTCTAGTTTTATGTTGAAATCTTTAATTCACTTGGACTACATTTGTAGCAGTTTTCTTCATAATAGGCAGAATCTGCAAACAATCTAGATGTCCTTCAACTGAAGAATGGGTAAAGAAACTGTGGTAGATTTACACAATGAAATATTACTCAGCTATCAAAACTAGGAAATATTGATATTTGCAGGCAAATGGATGGAACTAGAAATTATCATCCTGAGTGAGGTAACCCAGACCCAGAAAGTCAGGAATGGTATGCACTCACTTATAAACGAAGAGTTGCTCAACATAGATGTACTCTGAGAGACTCCACCCAGTGAGGGATCAAGACAGAAGCAAGGACTTGCTGATGGATTCTGGATAGAATGTTGAGAGTGGAACAATAGGGGTCAGAAGGACTCAGAGGTTTCAGGAGCCACACAGGCAGACAATCAAGACTGCAGGTTCTGGACCCAAGTAGGGAAGGGGCTGCATAAACTGATGGACCAACCAAGGACAGTGTATTTAGTGAACATAGACCCATTGTTCAGATGTAACCAATGAATAACTCATTTTCCACGTGTCAGGGAGGTGAAGCCAGCACACCCATGATTTGATCACTTCTCCTTGGCAGGGCAGCCTTGCAGGCACATAGAGGAAGGGGATGCTGGTTATCCTGATGAGACCTTTGGTCAGATGGTGGGGGGAGGGCCCCCTGTCAGAGGTCTAGGGGCAGGGAATAGGACAGAAGAGGGAAGGAGAGTGGGAATGGAAAGGTAGGAGCTAGGGGATAACAATTGGGATGTAATATAAATAAATTATAATAAAAATTAAAAGAATAAAAAAGAAATGCAAAAAACTGTTATATTATTATGTATATTTGAATTTGACAAACAAATAACCTGAAAGTGTAAGGTATGTATATTAACTATGCTTGTGATTGTTATTTTCATGTGCAGAATATATTGAATGAAATAAGATACAGGCTGACCAACTCCTTAGAGAGTTAAGGTAGAAATCCAGGTAAGGACTAGGAAATTGAGGTGGGTGAGAAAACTTTCTGACTGTGATTGTTTGAGAGTTTTTTTTTCTTCACGAGTATTCAGAATTCCCACATGACTCCATTCTTGGACTGTGTTCCAACAAGACTGAAAGGCTTAAACACGAGAAATGTATTACCCCACAGTAACAGAGGCAAAAAATCCCAAAGCATGACATCAGCATAGTTACTATTTTCTGATGTCTGTGACGGAGGGATAAATTGCAGGATTCTCTCCTTGGTTTTTAGGTAACTGTATCTTTATCTCTGTGTTTCAAACTATCACTTTCCAAGTTATATTAGAACCTGCACTAGTGACATCATTTTAATTTACTTCCTCCTGTAAAATTCCTGCTTGCCTGGCTACATTTTGATTAATTAATAATGATGTGTTTGTGAAGGAATCAATTGTACTGCTTAGTTTTGTCAACCTAACACAAACTAGAGTTTTCTGAAAAGAAATTGCCTCCATTAGACTAATAAGCTGTGGGCCTGTCTGTGGGGCATTTTCTTGATTAATGGTTGATATGGGGAGCCCCGGCTCAGTATTGGTAGAATAAGACTTGAGCAGGTGATCCTAGATGTCCAAGAAAACAAGCCAGTAAGTAGCTTTCTTCCATGGTTCCAGCCTCTGCTCTTGCTTAAGTTTCTGCCTTGAATCCTAATTTTCCTCAATTATCAACTATGGCTATGGCATGGGAACCAAATAAATCTTTTCCTCCCCAGTTTGCTTTTGGTGTTGATCATAGCCATATAAGGCAAGCTAGGATAATGTTTTTTTTCTCTCTCTCTCTGTTTCTGTCTCTCTGTCTCCGTCTCTGTCTCTCTCTGTGTCTCTGTCTCTCTGTGTCTCTGTCTCTCTCTGTCTCTGTCTCTGTCTCTCTCTCTCTCTCTCTCTCTCTCTCTCTCTCTCTCTCTCTCTCTCTCTCTGTGTGTGTGTGTGTGTTATGCCCAGACTGAGAGATCCCAAAAGACCACTCAGGAGCCACTTCAGATGCAAGTGCACAAGGGTCATTTATTCAAGCCTGGGCAGGGAGTACTTCCCCTCCCGGATGCTGCTGTGTGCTTTTTTTTTATAGGTTTTAGACAAAGAAATGGGTTTTACAGTATATGATTAGATGACATTTGAACAGACAGATAGGTCTGCCCTTGATTGGCTGTTGTTATATGCCAGACCATTGCGGTCAGTTTGACCTGCAGAAAGTATATTTGGACTCTAGATACTTTCTCAGATTGAGCTAATTGTCTGTTGCTAGGGTAATTTTCTAAGGAATGCAAGGCTAGAGTACATGTTATGAATGTTTTTTATGACCTGAAGTATATAGCTCGGGGTCACGCTCAGCACAAATGGGGTCTCTTTTTCAAAATGAAGTTAGCTCATTCCACACTACATTATCTCTGCAACCATCTTGTTAGAATAAGGCAAGATAGCAGTGGTGTGTGCTCTGTGCTGTCAGCTCGATATCCCCACATACTGTGTCATAAATGATAGCTAAATATTACTTGACATCACAATTTTACTCATATCTTTAGCAGTTTCTGGCTAGTCGCATCCATTCCAAATAGGTTTTACCACCTGAATCCATGTGTAAACCATTGGATAAGTATTTTTTAAATATAAAAAACACTAAACAAAAAAGAATGAAGGTGAAAAATCAATAATGAAAATAATGAGAATATTTTCATAAATTATTCTCATAAATTATTCTCATAAATGCATTCTCATAAATACAGTACAAACATTAAAGGTTAATGTGCCGGAAACTAAGAATGTGTAGAAACATATAGTAACTTTATGGACATTTTACACAAAATTCATTGTATACATCAATGGTTTATATTTTTGCAGTAGAACTGGGTTGACTTGCCTATGCTTCTTGTCATGTGTTAATTTTGATAAATTTGGCTTATTGTTTTAACATCTTTGTTTCTGTCACTGGAATTGAAAAAGACTCTACTAGCCTAAGAGTTTATAGTAGATAAAATTGTGACTAAGAGGGTATGGCCCATAGCAACTTCTCAATAAATTGTAATTATCATAAACTTGGACTCTGTCATTGTTATGAATATTAGTGAAAGTCTCAAGGACAGAACAAATTGGAGTAGCTCATGAATCCACTGCAAGAGTAAATATGTCAATAAACTTCACTGGAAGCTAACACCAAGCAAAACCGGATGGCATTCTTTTTCAGTTTGTCATGTAGTCTTCTTTCTACTGCTAGTGGATCATCAGGTTCCATGTTAAAAGGAAGCACCCATGTTTCCTGTGGTTACCACGCATTTAGGGCCTGTAGATGCAATACTGCCAGTATGTTGTTTGTCTTGATAGTATATGCAGCAGATTGAAGAGATTGCTTCCATATCAAAATATGTGAGATAAATAACTTATAAAGAGAAAATGTTTATTTTAGCACCCAGATTTGGCAGTTGCAGTCAAAATCAAGTCATCCCATTATTTTGCTTTTAATTAAATACCCAACATTTTATTTACTTCCCAAGTTATACAATGCCAAATTCGAGACTTCCTCTGAACGTTAATTCTATATACTTATGACATTAAATACTTTCAATTTCAATGAATTTTCCCTCACATACACTTGTGATACTTATTTTATTTTTTCTTATTTGTATTTTTTTTGTTAATCACTTTTTTCTGTTATTGGCAAAAGTTTGAAACAACTTGAATATATCACTACAATGAAAGAAAGATAAGTTATAATGATTAAAGTTATTTAAAATCATAAAAATAATGTATCAGCTACACAAGGGAAAATAAATCATCTGTTTCTATATCAAATTAATTTTGTAATTCCTGGAAATAAAGTAGGCAAGGCAAGCTCTTTGAAAGTGTCTCTAGGTCACAAGGCCTGATAAAGGCTCTTAACTATGTTACAGCCCTGGGCTGTGGCTGCTGACCAAGGTTTGTTTTTCATTCAGTCTCCATTTAATTTAGCTGTGGTACTCATCATTCCAAATGCCAACAGAAGAAAGTCTATGTGTGCATTATTCATGGAAACTATTGTGAGTACTTTGCAACTTCAAATCTCTACAAAATAATGATACAGAATGAAAAGATTCAAAAGAAAAAAAAACCCAAACTTCTAAGATTTCTTATTTTTTAAGAATCTTAACATTTTCCAAGCCTCACAGGCCCTTTTGCACCCCCCAACCCCCTCCCCATACAATGTCTTTGCCTTATTCTCTTTTGTTGCTACCACTAACCAATTACTTAGAATATTTGGATTCTTTGGTTGACACCCCTCTCTTCTTTACTTTTCTTTACTATTCTTTTTCTCTAAAGCCTTCATTCAGTGCCTACGAAGTATAGGAATGAGCTATTATTCCTTATTGTGACACGAAAATTTCCCCATTATCTTACTTACTTTCTAGCTTTAGATCCTAACTATTCCTTAAGATCTAAAGAAATTTACAATTAAAGACATGCACATTGTCATGCATGTCTGTTCCTTTACAATTAGCTAAAACACCATGAATGTAACATCCACATAATCCCTGATTGATTTTTGGTTCTTCTTGCTGTATGTAATATTTTTATTTAGGTGTAATAATATAAATGTATATACAAAAAATAAAATAAAATATTTAGAGGTAAAAATATAAAAAACAAACAAACAAAAAACAACAAAAATATTCCCCTCTAGTTGAAATTGAATTATTTTCTCAGATCTAGAAATATTTATGACTGAACACTGATATCGGCATTTCTTATTTAATTTGTTATTCATCTATGTATCTGTTCTTTCTCTTTACCAGACCCTTCACCCATGAAGGGAATATACAATGCTATATATACCTACACAGTATATTCTCAACTGTATTTAGTATGGTGAATGTTTAGTAAAACTTTGGTTTTATTTAACATAATTTATACAATTATTTTATTTTTCTGTTATAGTTATATGAAACTAGTCAGGCAGGCAAATAAAAATAAAAATATGTAATTTAATGCTATATTCCAAATAAAAAGTCATAATAATCCATAAACTTTATGTCAAAATAGATCTTGTTGTTCTAACATCCATAACAGCATATGTTCTAATCAGCGGTTGGAATTTATCCAAAGGACAGGAACTACCACAAATTGCTATTCTATGAGTATTATATGCCATCTCTGCCATTGTACTAACACCAGGGAAGGTCAAATTCCATAGTTAAAATGAAACCCCCTTTCTAAGTTGAGCAACTGTATGAGCAGCCACAGACAAGAAAAACAGTGAGGATTGTGAGCATTCACATTACAGGACTAATTATTTGCTTCTGTCTCTCAGAGGAAATAGTAATACAAATAGCTACTATTTATTTCAATTTTACTGTGTACTGGGAACTATATTAAGTCATTTAAGTAAATTTGTATCATTGAATCCTCACTAGCACCTTATAAGATAGAATACAACCATTATTTTACTTGCTTTACAAATGAGGGAATTAAGATATGAATAACTTATCCAAAACCACACAGCTAAAGACTGGAATAAGGTGGTATGTGAATGGAGGTAGTCTGGCATCCAAGTTTACATAATTTTCTAAGCAAAATTAGTTTGTTCCTTGAATTTCTATTATTACTACAACTCACAATTCAATTAACAAACTTAATATTTTATTAACATGCTTGCATCTATATATAGGCTATTTCAGAGAAAATGATGAAAAAGTAAACATTTTTATTTCAACTTATTTGTATTTTTAGAAGTTTTGAAATTTCTAACAAATTCAACTTTGTTGAAAAGTACATAAATAACATGCACTCAATTCACATGTCTAAAGAAATAGATTTAAAAATAGTTCCAAGAGTTAAGTTAGGAAATATCAGGAACAAGGACATTTGCCAGTCTGGCCAGATGATGTCAGAACTTTTTCAGTAAATGACTGCTTTTGTTCATAACATTAGCACTTCAATGTTATTTCTTATACTAGAGATTATTCATGTACTAATTTTAAATACCATATGATGTCCCTTAGGAGCTAATGTAGAGTTTTAAAAAACACTTCCAACTGACAATTCTGATTTACACATAACACAAAGGATACATATCAGTTTTCTTTCATGTTCTTTGCATTTAAGACAGCTTCTTGAAATATATGCCTTGTCAGAAAACAATTACATATATTGCAGAAGAGGTGATGCAGCCCACTCCTCATGGCTTGTTCATCCTTGGTGTTACAAGAAAGCCCCAGCAGGCCAAGGTAACACCCCCCACAATGCTCTGAGCACTATAACATCTATCTTGAGTCAAGAAAATGTAGCATAGGCTTAGCTAAAGGCCACTCTTTTGGAGGCATTTTGCAATTGATGTTCCTTCTACCAAAATGTCACTAGCCTGGGTCAAGTTGATAAATATCTAGGTAGCACAAGCTTCATGTTGCTATGGATTTTAAATTCTATCAGTTATGAGTGCAAAATTTGGAGTGCAGGATTTGGAGTCTAGAATTCAGAATGCAAAAGGTACACTTCACGCAAATGTGCTTAATTACTTAAGAAACTCCATTCCACCATGCTCCCAATGTTTGACTAAACTGTACTAAATCTACATAAACACAGTTTACTAAATGATATCAATATCCTACAACCAGGGAAGCTTTCTTTTGTTTTTGTTGTTTGAGTTGTAGATGTCAAATATCCTTACAAAATGCAATTTAATATTCTAGTTTCGTTCTTTAATTGAGAATTCCATACATGTATATATGTATATATGTATATATGACATACAGCCCCTCTTTTTAAATGTAAGGTTATGTAAGACAGGACTACATGAAGAACATGCTTAATAGCTTGTGTGACTATATAAATATTTTAAATATGTATAAAACCCACATAAGAAAATCTCATTGACGTTTAAGTGAATCAAATATTAATTATTTTCATATAAAGTTATGTATATTAAGTTATTGTTCAACCCAATGGTTTCGCTTAGGTAATAATCCTCACCACATAGTATAAGGTTAATCTTTAATATATTTATTAGTCATGTATTCTTACTAAAGTTTATCACATAAAACAGGTTAAATATAATCACTGAGACAAAGTATAAGAATAAAAATAATTATGTTATTATTATACTTTCATTTTCTCAGTTCTACTCTGAGGGGTGAGACTTTGTGTCCATCTCCCTTCTCTCTACTGGGATTTGTTCTGGATTAAGCTTGCATGGCTGTGTGTATGCTGCCACAGTCCTGTGAGTTCATATGTGTCACTTAACTTTCATGTCTGGAAAACTGTTTCTTGTAACTTTCCACCTCCTCTTACTCTTAGTCTTTCTTGCCCCTTCTGCAATGACCCATGAGCCTTGGTAGGAGTGGGAAGGAGTAGATATTCTCTGTATGTCTGAGGATTCCTGATTTTTAGCACTTTGGACAGTCTCTTTGTTCATCAGCATCTACTGCAAATTGAACTGTTTCTGATGAAGATTGAGAAATTCATTGAGTAGTGAGTATAAAAGTAAGTCATTATGTGTTTAATACTATGTCCCCTCAGGAGAATAATAGTCATAGGTTCTATTCTAGTGTTCTATTGTATGACCCAGCTAGTCACAGGTTCATGGTCCAATGCCAGGTATGTGTTTCACATGCCAGGTGTGTGTTTCAACTTGTCAATTAGGGCTTATATATAACCAGAATGTTACTCTCACGGCATTCACACCACTACTGTATAATTGGATTGTGTTACCTGTTCAGTAGATTATTGAATTTTCAGGTAAATGAATGGAACCGGAAATCATCATTCTGAGTGTGGAAACCCAGACCCAGAAAATTTTTCTGTCGTTTGTAGTTGTTAGTTTTGGGTCTTCAGCTATGTGTGTTTAATTTGAAATACCTATACAGGTTAGAACATTATTAAGGAGTGATGATGAGGGGAGCTTTCCAGAGAGGGTGAATAGAATTGGTATAAAGGCTTAAAGTTTAATAATGGAATAGGAAGGGTTAAATTGAGGTAAAGAATCACAGGACAGTGTATCAGAAAAAATATGGGTAAGAAAGTAACATTAAAGACCTTTAAGGTCTACTTGAGTTTAATTAATGGCAACATTGTCTCATAAGTCCATTACCAGACAGGAAATAGATGGCTAATAAAAGAAAAGCTTAATAAAACAAATGTTACTTGGGATGTTTTGGTAGGTGTAAAAAATTATAAGAAAACACTAATGGGAAATACTAGACTGCACTGAGAAATGTATAGGTTTGACTCCAGGAATGAGAGAGAATCAAATTCTGGGTTCTGCCTGCTTATGAATCTAATACTATTGTTCCATGTCTACTCTTAACAACTGTGTAGATTAACATGTGCTTTGTGATGTGTACTACTCAAGATATGGCATAAGAAACTCAGAGGATTTAAATTTTTATTTTTTTCCTGCCAGTACAAGCAGGTTCATGCTAGTTTTAAAAAGAACCAATGAGAGCACTGTTTTTTATTCACTTGATCTCAGTTTTTACTTACCAATAACACATTGTTTCTCTGTGTTCTCTGTATGGATTCAGGCTGTGGCCACAGATTTTACTGAACTAAGTAATTTGTACAGCAATGTGTACAAATCCCTCAGCTCATAGTCTCTGAGTGCATTAAAATGCCATTTAAAATTATCTATAAATCTTCCTTGGGGGTAACATACATCTAAGAGTCTTTGGATTTTAGAAAACAGTTTTATGTGTGGAAACAATGGGCTGAAACTGTAATAATAAATAGATTAAAAACAAAAGCAAAAGCAAAGCTTTCCTTTCATTTTACATATGCAGGCACCTATAGTGCAAACCTAATGAAATTTCCAAAATCACAACTTTCTCTATGCAGCAGAATCATAAATTTGAGTAGGGAGAGAAACTAGCAAATGTCCATGTACATTGAATGACATTTATATACCACATTAGAAAGTTCATCTTAATAGTTTCCTTTTCATTTTCTCACAAAAAACTGAATGGTGAGCATGCCTCAATTTTTCATCACATGAAAGAATAATGGCTTTTAACAATAGCTTTTTGATTTGCACTTAGCCTTAAGAAAAGTTGATCTCTTTTCTGAAGCTAATCTTTTTCTGACGTGCACAATTGTCAAGGACATTCTCACTATTGTATTGCCCTTGAGTACTCAATAGTGAATTTGAAGACCTTAGGAAACATACTTTGCATGAAATAAAATTTTCTTGAAAAAAGAAGCAACTAGAATATGAATAGAGACTAAAGACTTGAAACTATATTGACTTCCTTATTACTATTTCATGGCATAATCAAGAATTCTATTTTATATTCTATGCCAGTAGTACCATGTATCAAGCACTTGTCAGTAATTCAGTATATTGTTCTTAGTTTACTCTTGAGATATAGTGAAACTATTGGCAAGCAAAGGAATTGCCAAAGATAGCACATATATTATTAAAGAAGTTCATTATCTCATCAATATTTTATGTCTTGCTTTGGATAATTAGTGAGGTCTTGGAAGGAATTAGTGTAGTCTTTGGGAATGTGTGTACCAAAAGAATATACATACACTGAACTGGAAAAGAAATGTACCCATGTAAGAGTGAGTGAGCAATGTGAATGGAACGCACATAGAAATTGAACACTGAGATCATTCATATGGTCTTCCCATTATACCCCTATAAATGGCCCATTTATTATTTCTTGACTATAAGGATGGCCTAGGGTCATTATGCTTATTATGACGTACTGCTGGCTGTATCAGAAGTTACATTCTCATTTATCTACCATTATTCTGCCTGAACCAAAGAAAAAGATTGCAGATTTTATACAAAGCCCAGAGGGTATATTAACCCAAGGGAAGTTTTTAAAAAATGAGTTAATTGTATTCACATTTACAAAACATGTATAGAATAGGGTCAGATTCAAGAAATGTAAAATTTTGTCTTTATATTGTTCCAAATATTGAGAAGACACTGTGCCCTGTCTCAAGTTAATCTATATTGTGCTTTTTTTTTATCATGTGTTTTCCTGGTAGGCTGCATTTTCCAGCAGCTTTTGATTTCATTTTGAATATGGAGAATGGTTGTATCCCTATGTGACTACATGAATGGTACTATCTGGCACTACCTATAAGGCACAGAGTAATAAATGTCTTATTCACAGAAATATAAATTTATGTTTGTAAACTGAGACTACAGCAGTACATGAAGAAACAAGATGGAGAAGTGACAAAATTCATCAGATTAAAGAAAGTGTAATACCCTCACATGGGTCCAAAAGTGTTGAATACTTGACGCTTTAATAGTGGAAACTATCAACTGACCACTACCATTGCTCGTTAAGCCACAGGCAAAGAACACTCCACTGTTGATTGTTTCCAGAACCTTTGGTTTGGGCTTGGCCTTGATGTCGAGGTCTGCTGGATTGCCTTCTGCCTATCCAGTGTACCTGTCTGTGTCTGCAGTACATCTGCTTGCCCATTTGTGTGGCTTCTTATCTTACCAGTGTGGACTTAATTTAAATTTCTTTCTATTTCTTTCCTTTTGAGGACTTCTCAGACATCTTGAACTGTGCTGTGGCTTCTTAACCCTTTATAGCCATTTTGTCATCTATGTACACACATCCATTTGCTGTGTAATGGGTAATCTGAAATTATTAGTTAAGACTGGAATAAAAAACAAACAAACCTGTGTTTTCTTCAGCCAATGTTATCAAAGAATGTAGGAATACCTGGAAAATTGCTGCTATTGACTATGATATTTTATGAATTTGTTGAAGTTCTAGAAATTCTGACATTGTAGAAAGACAAATTTTTTATCTGTTTCTGACAAGTCATGATGACTACACAATCTATAAATGTTGTTTTGACACTTGAGTAGTCCAATATTCTCTCATCAATATGATTGTGTCATGCTATGCTATCTACAAAATTTCATCTTTAGATGATAGGGATTAATTTTAAGATGGTTTACAACAATGTAGGATTTTTTATTTGATTTGAGAGTTAGGCAATCAATGGATATGGTCTTTCACAACTTGAGCAATTATCAGTTTATACCCGCTAAAATTTTTGTTTAGTTTTCATGAATAGTTATTGTCCCATCCAAAAATAATTATTGTCTTAGGTGGTTCAAAAAAAAAACCCCTTTACCGAGTAGACATGGAACAGAATTGGAGCAGGATTAAGAAAAAAAAAAATGAATGTTGAGCACCCAGAGAGATTACTCAAAGCAGAAATCCATGATCATATCTACAGGTAATGGGATAAAGAGAAATCAAGGTACTTGTAACAATCATGGAGAGATCAATCTGTCAAAACTGGTACAACTACCACCAGTAGAACAGTTCATAAAGAGAGAAAGAATAAAGAAAGGAACATAACCTTAACCTCTCTTTCTTCTTATCTTCTAATATCCTGTTGGAGAAAAATTTCAGTCAACACTATCTCTGTATAGTACATATCAGCTATAGAACACTGAACTGGAAGATATCATGAAAATATTAAAATGCATAGGCAAAAATTCACTCAGAAGACTGCCATCAAGGGAGAGGGATCAATCTCATGACCAGAAGGTATTTTTTAAAAGGGCACAAAGTGAATCAAGGAAAAGCAAAATAAGGAATAGAGAAGAATCTGACACACTCAGAACTTACTATTTCACTTAGGAGGTAAAACATCAAAACATCTAACAAGATTTCATGTCACCATAAATTTTTGGCAGGACAACTGCATTTTTATCCTAATTTGTATCCCCACATACAGACTTTTCTTTACCTAATCAGAACAAAACTGTACTAAAAAATAGTCAAAACAAATCCTATTTGTATGGACCTTCTTTTTCCTTATACTTACCATTGATACATATTTCAGTGGCTTCCTATTTCTTTTGTTAATCCTCCTGGGCAAAGATAAAGCTACTTCTCAAAAATTTGAGCCAGATTTTAAGCAAACTTAATGTTTATTGGGGTACACCCAAGAGCTGGCCAGCAACTGCCTCCTAAACCAGGTTAAGACAGCATTCCTGAGTCTATTTTTAGGGCCTTTTAAGGAGTAAAATCACAACTAGTAGCAAAGCAAGTTTACAGAAGTGAGACAGTGGAGTACTTAACAAAGTGCAGACAAATCTCCAAAAGCATGTGGTTACCATATGATTAGGGAGGGTTTTGGTGTTTTGAAAAACAAGTCAAATTCATGGGTTGGGGTAGGTTCAGGAAACAGAGACTTAAAAACAAAAACTTACCTCTTACAGTAAATGGATACTTACTTTTAACAACACAGCACAATGTCCCTGTGTTGAATGATTATTAATATTTAATACTGAATTATTATTTTAATGAAATCAGCAGTCACTCCTTAACCAGTTTTATGCCCAAATAACATCACTCAGAGAACATAGTCTATTTAATTAGCCTATAACACAATGTTGTACAATAACTAGTCCATCCTGATCCCCCATATTAGTATAATTTCCCCCAATTCTGATTTTCTACTTTATGCATATTTTAAAATCATCTCCTAGGCCTGCTTCATTTTTTTCTTATACTTCCTGGTCTTTCCTTCTTGGCTCCATCCTCTCATTCCTTCTCTTTCTCCTACCCTCACTGGATCAGGATATCCCAGCTTATTTTCGGTTATTGTTCAGCATTGGCTAGTTTGTTTTTTTGACAACACAGAGAACAAATGGTGACATGTATACAGAAGCTGGAAACTGGAGATACTAAGAATAAACACCACAATGCAATGTCCAGATTGATCCAGAGAGTGGGGTGGAAAAAATAAACATTTAAATGAACAAGGGTACACTGTACACAGTCCACCAGAACATTTTGCCAACATTCTGATCATTAAAATGGTTTCTTACTTTTAAGAAAGAAACTATGTTTCTTTCTATTATGGCTTGCAGTACCCTTTGTAGTTGATCACAGCCTATGTCTTCAAGTACATCTTGTTCCATTTCTATCCCTCATTCAATTAATTTTTGGTTAATCTTAACTATCTTATTCAAAACCTTAGAAATGTTCTTTCTTTCTAAAATGTTCCAATTCTACCCTTCTGTTTGTTAAGACCTTTTCATTCTTCATATCTCATCTCAGGGGCCAAAGCCTTAGGGAAGGCTTCATCTATATCCTAGGTCAGCTCACCTAACAGGATCTACATATTTTGTTCACATCATGAACATTTTCTTCATAAGAAATTGTGTTTGCAAATTTATATTTGAAAGATTGGATTAGTTGTGTTTCTATTTTTCTACTAAGTGATAAGCTCTGTTAAACTTAGACTCTATTAAAAGTGCTACCTATGAATGGTAGGCCTCCAACAGACAGGCATAAATAATATTGAAAAGATAGATAAACTATGTAATTCAGTTGTGGTTCAGATGTTAATGTTGTTAGAAACAAGCACTAAATGTGACAAACAAATGTGCAAAATGAAAGTAGCTCATCAAAACAATTAACTTATAGATAAATAAATGGTAAGCAATGGGGAAAGTTCAGGAAATATGAGTTTTTGCTTAACTAACTACCTTTGATCTTTTTTAAAAAGCTCATAATATGACTTAAGATATATATTATTTAGTGTGTGTTTGATTACTTGACTCCAAAGTTATCTGTACTCAATAACATAGAATAACATGCTTATCATATATATTGGCTCTTCATGTATTTTACAGGTTACATTGTTTATTTTAGAATTGTGTATTCAGTTTATGTCCTTGAAATGTCTGAACAAAAATAATTGGTAGCATTATTTACGGATCAAATAAATGTTTTTGTAAAAAATAAAAAAAATAGTCCTCTGAAAACTACTTAAAAACCACCTTTTTAGCCATCTTCCATTTTTCTTTCTATAAAACTCACATTTTGCTAAGTATAAAAAGGAATGTATTTGCCAAGAGAAAGGTGCGAGTATGAATGCATAGTAGTTAAAAATTATTCAAAGAAAATGTTCTTTTAGGCTAGAAAATGGTTATATCAGGAGAAATGCTGTCTGTTTTCTCTGAGACAATTCTAAACAAATGATCATACACCACATTTGCTATGTGCTTTATGAAGTTCTGAATAGCAGAATATTTTTGTAATTGGCCTATCTCTGGTCAGAGAGATGGGAGTTCATCCTTGTTCCTGCAACCCTTATTAAGGCTAATGCTACACAGATGACAAAGTGTATATATAAAAGAATAGCTTAGATTTTTACTGAATTAGTTTAGTCAGCAGTACAGTTATATTAGACATCCCAGAACCTAAGAAAAAGGAACTTTTTACTGCAAATATTAAAAGAAGGAAGACAGGTATGTAAATGAAGTATATAGTATGGTGAGAATAAATACTGGATAAAAATCACACAGTGAACACTTTGATAAATATTAGCCCTTATTTCTCCACATTTGTTATGATGCTTAACTTGTCAGAGAAGTACTGATTATAAAAGTAGAGCTACACTGTTGGAGGGACATCTCATCAGGAACGATAGTGTATTCCTTTTATCTGTGTTCCTCTTTAATCAACTATGAATGAAAAAGGATAAAAATTGAAAAGTTCAATTTGGAAAGCTCAGTGGGGTATAAGGATGAACTATCAGAGAACGGTATGTAACAGCATACACACAGCCATAACAGGTACTAAACAGTACAATCTATAACATTTTTAAATTTTAATTTTATTAATTTATTCAGATTACAGATAGATTGTTATCCCATCGCTTGTATCCTCCTGTTCCTCCCTCCCTTCCGCTTTCAATCTATTCCCCTCCCCTAGGTCTAAGACCGAGGGGAACCTCCTCCTCCACTATATGGTCATAGGCTATCAAGTTGCATCTTAGTAGCCTGCTTATTCTTTCTCTAAATGCCACCAGGCCTCCCCACCAAGGGGAGGTGGTCAAATATGGGGCACCAGAGTTCAGGTCAGAGTCAGTCCCTGCTCTCCACATAACTGTGGAGAATGTCCAGTCCATTGGCTAGATCAGAGTAGGGGTTCGATGTTTACTACTTGTATTGTCTTTGGTTAGTGCAATAGTTTGAGCAGACATCCCTGGGCCCAGATACACCCATCATAATGCTCTTCTTGTAGGATTCTAGAACCCTCTGGATCCTTCTATTTCCCCATTTCCTATATTTGTTTTACCTAGAGTCTCAGTAGGATGTCCTTATATCTATCCCAATCTCCTGGTAAGTGAAGACTTTTGCGGGACATGCCTTTTGGGCTACTGCCCAATTATAAGTGAGTGCATGCCATGTGAATCTTTCTGCTTCTGCGTTAAGTCACTCATTATGGTCATTTCTAGTTCCATTTATTTGTCCACAAATTTCAGGATTTCCTTATTTTTAATAGCTGAGTAGTATTCCATAGTGTAAATGTACCACAGTTTCTTTATCTATTCTTCAACTGAGGGACATTTAGGCTGTTTCCATGTTCTGGCTATTATGAATAAGGCTGCTATGAACATGGTTGAACATATGTCCTTCTTGTGTGGTGGAGCAATTTCTGGGTATATTCCAAGGAGTGGAATAACGGGGTCCTGTGGAAACCCTATTCCCAGTTTTCTGAAAAAGCACCAGATAGATTTCCAAAGTGGTTGTACTAGTTTGCATTCTCACCAGCAATGAAAGAGTGTTTTTCTTTCTCCACATCCTCACTAGCATGTGGTGTCACTTGAATTTTTGATCTTAGCCATTCTGATGGGTGTAAGATGGAATCTCAGAGTCGGGTTTTTTTTTTTGCATTTCTTTTTTCCCTTTTTTATTAATTTATTCATATTACATATCAATGTTTATCCCATCCCTTGTATCCTCCCATTTTTCACTCCCTCTGGTTTTCCCCTTACTCCCCTGCCTATGACTGTGACTGAGGGAGACTTCCTCACCCTTTATATGCTCATAGGGTATCAAGTCTCTTCTTGGTAGTCTGCTATCCTTCCTCTGAGTGACACCAGGTCTCCCCATCCAGGAGATGTGGTCAAATATGAGGCACCAGAGTATGTGTGAAAGTCAGACCCCACTGTCCACTTGACTGTGGAGAATGTCCTGTCCATTGGCTAGATCTGGGTAGGGGTTTGAAGTTTACTGCCTATATTGTCCTTGGCTGGTGCCATAGTTTGAGCAGGACCCCTGGGCCCAAATCTGCCTATCATAATGTTCTTCTTGTAGGTTTCTAGGACCCTCTGGATCCTTCTACTTTGCCATTCTCCCATGCTTCTCTCATCTAGAGTCCCAATAGGATGTGCTCCCCTCTGATGACATTATCTGATGACTAAAAATGTTGAGCATTTCTTTCTTTCTTTTTTTTTTAAGGAAAGAAAGCATTTATTTTAGCCCTCCATTCAAATTCCATCATGGCAGGGCAGTCAACTCATTAGGAGCATGAAGCAGCTGGTCACATGGCACCCACATTCAGGAGACAGAGAAGGATTAGTAAATGGAAGAGCTGCTCCTCAGCCACCTTTTTCTGTTTACAGTCTAGGAGATTCTCTTTCAGGGAATGGCCACACCCACAATTTGACCATCTTTCCATGTAAGTTAACATAATCAAAATATGGTGTACCACCACATCACTCAGGGACTCTTGAGTTTGTAGAGTTGACAGTCAGCACTAACCAATACACAAGCTAAGGTTTTTTGTCTCTTTAACTGATGTTGAGCATTTCTTTAAGTGTTTTTCAGCCATTCAATAGTCCTCTGTTGAGAATTCTCTGTTTCGTTCTGAGCCCCATTTCTCAATTGGGTTATTTGGTTTGGTGGTATTTAATTTCTTGAGTTCTTTATATATTTTGGATATTAGATCTTTGTCAGATGTAGGGTTGGTGAAGACTTTTTTCCCAGTCTGTAGGCTGTCGTTTTGTTCTCTTGATAGTGTCTCTTGCTTTACAGAAGCTTCTCAGCCTCATGAGGTCCCATTTATTAATTGTTTACCTTAAGGCCTGGGCTGTTGGTGTTCTGTTCAGGAAGTTGTCTCCTGTGCCAATGTGTTCTATGCTCTTCCCCACTTTTTCCTCTAACCAATTTAATGTCTCTGGTTTTATGTTGAGGTGTTTAATCCACATGAACTTTAGTTTTGTGCATGGTGACAAATATGAGTCCAATTGCATTTTTCTACACATAGACATCCAGTTAGACCAGTACCATTTGTTGAAGATGCTATCCTTTTTCCATTGAATATATTTGACGTCTTTGTCAAAAATCAAGTGACCAAATGTGTGTTTATTAATTTCTAGGTCTTCAATTTGATTCCGTTGATCAACCAGCCTGTTGCTGTACCAGTACCATGCTACCACCTATAACATTTTGAAAGCAGTGGCACCTTATTTGCATGTGAGTTTTACTTGTCATCTAATCTTAAAATAAGAGAGGACTCTTGTGGGTGTGGATAGCAGAAAAAAATCAGATAAGGTGTTCACCCTTCTTCATTTTTTTTACACATCACTCCAACTCTCTCTGAAACTTTGTGACTCTAATGAACATACCTTGCAAATTCAGTTATGTGATTGCTATGTAAATAATCCAGTAGTAAAGTATCCCAGTGTTTAACTGTAATACAATACTCAGAGGCAATTCATAGCAAGTCTCCAAGGAAAATCAAGTTATTGCACAATTTCTTTCTGAAGTTCAGGAAGAGAAGGTGTTTTCTATTATGAATGATCATACTTTTAAAATGAAGTTTTGAATCTTCAATGATTAGGCCTGTATAATGAGTTCTAGTTGTTAAAATGTGACCAGTCAGGTAACAGAACAAACCAGTTAGCAATCTGTCTGCTTTCTCCTTACTCCTTTTCCACAGCATGGCTAGAAATGATCAGCCTGTATGTAGATAGTGTTAACCCAAATTTCAAAGAACACAGATAGGCAGTGCTTAGAGAATAGCTTGTTCTCTGTGATTTTGTGGCGTGCATAACAGTTGCATTTTTATTGAGTAAAATCACTACAAATCAATATTATTTACTTTATCACCTATATAGTCTTTTCCAGTCTAGCACATCTTAAGTAATAGAGATGGTCAAGGGATTTCTGAGTTTCCCAGGGATACCACAAATTCCAAGAACTGCTGTAGCATAGAGGCTGTGCTGGACTGTAGATAGCCTTGTTATATATACTTTCAGCTCTATGTTTATGCTTTGACTCCATGCTGGGTAGTTTTTCAGAGGACATCTATGGTAGGCTCCTGTCCTGTTTCTTGTCTTCAATTTTTTCCTGTGCCTACTTTATTTGCCTTCATAAATGAGAACTAAGCATTCTTCCTAGAGTCCTCCTTGTTATTTAGTTTCTTTAAGTCTGTGTATTATAGTGTGGTTTTCTTATATTATGTGGCTAATATCTGATTATAAGTGAATAGATTCCATGTGTGTCTTTCTGGGTCTGGGTCACCTCACTCAGGATGATCGTTTCTAGTTCCATCCATTTGTCTGAAAATGTCAAGAATTCTTTGTTTTTAATAGCTGAGTAGTATTCCATTGTGTAAATGTACCACGATTTATTTATCCATTCTTTGACTGAGGGACATCTAGATTGTTTCCAGGTTCTGGCTATTACAAATAAAGCTGCTATGAACATAGTTGAGCAAATGTTCTCGTTGTATGGTGGAGCATCTTTCAGGTATATGCCCAGGAGTGGTTTGGCTGGGTCTTGAGGTAGCACTATTCCAAATTTTCTTAGAAAGCCTCAGATTGATTTCTAAAGTGGTTATACAAGTTTGTACTCCCAACAGCAATGGAGGAGTGTTCTCCTTACTCCACATCATTGCCAGTATGTGCTGTCACTTGGGTTTTTGATCTTAGCCATTCTGATTGTTGTAGGATGGAATCTCAAATTTGTTTTGATCTGCATTTCCCTGATAACTAGGGATATTGAGCATATCTTTAAGTGTTTCTCAGCCATTTGATATAATATAGTATCAAAATTTCAAGTCATTACATTTAATTTTTTCTAGGAAAGGTAAAAATTGTCTATATCCCAAAGTATCTCTGCCCTTATACAATATTCTTGTGTTGTGTTTGTCAGATGCTTGTCTGAGTTGGTTGGCCTTTTCCCTATAAAAAAGAGACATGCAATTTCTTTGTTTTTATTAATTTATTCAGATTACAACTCAATTGTTATCCCATCACTTAAATCCTCCCATTCCTTCCTCCCTCCCGCTTTCACCCTATTCCCCTCCTCTAGGTCTATGACTGAGGGGACCTCCTCCTCCACTATATGGTCATAGGCTATCAAGTCTCATCTTGGTAGCCTGCTTATTCTTTCTTTGAGTGCTATCAGGCTTCCCCACCAAGGGGAGGTGGTCAAATATGGGGAGACATGCAATTTCATTGTACTCAGACTTTTAAAAATCATAGCAATTGCTTAACTATTTCAATAGCTTTACTTTGAAATGATCTGAGATATAATCTAAGCCAATATTTATAATTGAAAATGGGTGCACTAAGTAAGCTTAGAGTAAATATATACTTTCTTGCTGTTTACATAGCACTTCGAGACCCAATCTGAGATTAGAAGCTAGTACTGTTCTCTTTCTGTACTTGGTCTTAGATGTCTACAAAGAGATGTGCTACAATGTACTAAACAAGAGTCAAACTGTTTGCTTTGGCTCTTATATATACATACTGAGAACACATGTGTACTGGACACAGAGCCTACAATCAGAAAAGGTCAGGCTATGCTGTTGGAGAGGGAGGATCCTAAAATAATGATTTTTTGAAATCAGATCTCTCAGGATTCTTCACATGTATGCCCTTTATCCTTCATTCATATTATATTGGGAACTCAATTTTTTCACTCAAATCATGGAACTTTGGACAGCATTTGCGTTATAATGACACTGTATATATTGATATTTCCAGTAACGTGTCTGAATAAATACTTTTTGAGACAGCAACAGCAAATCTTTCCTTATTTATGAAGACTATGTTTAATGTTTGATGTGTTAATGCTGCTTTAAGAGTGGCACCACCAGGACAGTGAGGCTGTACTCTTCGTGTTACTTATATTAGACAAAATTACATCATATTCAAATAGCTGTAAATCAAAGCCGCCTAAAGATTCTTTCTCTAGAGAATTATTAACTAGAAGGCAGGTGAAGGAAAACTAATCAAATTGTCAATAATTATGCAAGAGAGAAAGACTACAGAGTATGTAGCTCTTCTTGAGGTGTGCGTGTCATCTGTTGATATGAAAGAGCAGGTTTCAGTGAGAAAGACTTCTTCTTTTAGCACTGACCAAAAGAATATGTGACTTTAAAGACACTTTCAGAAATGTAACAAAAAGTGGTGTTAGGAGAGGAGAAGGAAAGATTCACAAAGTGTTTGTCTATTGCATCTATTTCCCTGAAGATTTTATTAGGTTTAATAGGCTGACATTATCGATTTGCTTATAACCTAATTGTAGGGGAATTTTACAGAAACTCAAAATGATATAGCAAAAATCTGAGCAAGCAGACCTCAAAGATTGACATAATAAAAGACCTCTTCAAATTCTTCTACTCAGCCTTGTGGCTATTTACAGGTCCTTTACAACACATGACTTAAAGGGGGTTATTTAATGGCCTTCTAACAATTGAAGATACTTCAGAAATGTAGATGAAAACGCTTTGAAATTTCAAAGTAACCAGGATTTCTCTGTGATCTCATGGATCAATTTGCACACTATTGATTTCTGAAAAACCTTTGAGGAACCAACACATATATTTCTCCAACTGAAGCGTGTAGGCTCTAGTTATCAGTGAGTGAATATTTTAAAATATATCATGTCTACCTTAAGTTTTCCTAATGAAAGTACCATTTACATTTATTGGAGGTCTGAAAACATGACTGCAAACAAAGGCATCTGTATTTCTAAGTGATACCTTATGTAAATATCTTATTTTTTTAATTTTTATTAATTTATTCATATTACATCTCAATTGTTAGCCCATCCCTTGTATCCTCCCATTCATCCCCCCTTCCGCTCCCCCCCTCCGCTTACTTCCCCTATGTCTGTGACTGAGGGGGACCTCCTCCCCCTGTATATGCTCATAGGGAATCGAGTCTCTTCTTGGTGACCTATTATCCTTCCTCTGAGTGCCACCAGGCCTCCCCATCCAAGGGACATGGTCCAATTTGGGGCACCAAAGTTTGTGTGAAAGTCAGATCTCCTTCTCCACTTAACGGTGGAGAATGTCCTGTCCATCGGCTAGATTGGGTAGGGGTTCGAAGTTTACTGCCTATATTTTCCTTGGCTGGTGCCATAGTTTGAGGAGGACCCCAGGGCCCAGACCCTATATCACAAGATATTTAGAAGAGAATGAACATTGAAAAATGACCTAAGCAATGCCAGTTTATTCAAATGCTCATTTCCAAGAGGTGAAAAGTTTTGTTTTTTGTTTTTTGTTTTTAAACCTTTAAATCACCACTGCTGGTTGTTATGTTGGGAATTAGAAAGAATTCGAGAATAACTCAATATAATTTAAATAATTTTCAAAGTATGGAAGTAATTCATGGCACATTGGAAACAACACAGAAAGAGGGTGTAGCTGATATAGCATGAAGGTCCATAAGGTGCTTTTGCTATTGCTATCATGAGATAAATTATTGGTGGTTTTGCACTTTTTTCTTTTAAGAGAAAACACCTGGTAATTATATAATAATTTGAGAAAGGATATATTTCAATTCATTCTTGAGGATGATGAGCAGAACCTAGCTACTGATTGTACTTTTTATTATTTTTAAATTTTAGTTCCTTCACTTTACATCCCAATTGTATTCCCTTCTTTCATTGCCTCCTGTTCCCACCTTCCCTCACTCATATCCTCCCCCTCCTTCTCCTAGTCCTTAGAAAAAAGAACCCTCTTCCCCTAACATCTGACCTCAACCTATCATACTCCTCTGGATTGCCTGTTATCTTCTTCCTCTATTGCCTGGCAAGGCTGCCCCTCCAGGGGAAATGCTCAATGTGTGGATCCCAGAGTCCATGTCAGAAGTGGTCTCTATTTCTCATATTATCAGACTCACAAGGAGACTGTGCTGCCTATCTACTACATCTGAGCAGAGGGTCTAGGTTCATACTGTGGTCCTTGGTTGATTTGCAAGACTCTGTTGCAGCACTCTCATCTTCTTCCTGGATTTGTTGGTTCCATTGGCCTCCTTGTGGATCTCCTGACCCCTCCAGGTCCTTCTATGCCACAGCACTGCTGTAAGACTCCCTGTGCTCCACCACGGAGTTTGGCTGTATGTTTTAGCATCTGGCTGGATCTCCTGCTGGGTGGAAACTTTGAGAGGACTGCTATGGTAGGCTCCCATTCTGTTCCCCCTCTTCAACTGCTTCATGTGTCTATTCTATTTGCTCTTCTGAATGAGAATTAAGCATCCTCTCTAGGGTCCTCCTTGCTATTTAGCTTCTTTAGGTCTCTGTATTGTAGTGTGGATATCCTGTATTATTTAGCTAATATCTGCTTATAGGTGAGTGTATACCTTGTGTGCTCTGGGTCAGGGTTACTTCACTCAGGATGATCATTTCTAGTTCTATCCATTTGCCTGCAAACTTCAAGATTTCCTTGTTTTAATAGCTGAGTGGTACTCCATTCTATAAATGTACCACAGTTTCTTTATTCGTTCTTCAGCTTAGGAACATCTAGGTTGTTTCCAGATTCTGGCTACTATGAATAAAGCTGATGTGAACATAGTTGAGCAAATGTCCATGTATAGTAGAGCATCTTTATGGTATATGCCCAGGAGTGATATAGCTGGGTCTTGAGGTAGAACTAGTCCCAATTTTCTGAGAAAGCACCAGATTGGTTTCCAAAGTGGTTGTACATGTTTGCACTGCCACCAGCAATGGAAGAGTGTTTCCATTTCCCCACATTCTTGCCATCATGCCACATCATGCCACATTCTTGCCATCACTTGAGTTTTTGATCTTATCCATTCTGATAGAAGAAGGATGGAATCTCAGATTTGCTTTGATTTGCATTTTCCTGTTTTTCTCAGACATTTGACATTCTTCTGCTGAGATTCTCTATATAATTCTATAGCCCGCTATAAAATTGGATTATTTGGTTTGGTAGTGTTTAACTTCTTGTGTTCATTATATAGTTTGGATATTAGCCAATGTAAGGTTGGTTAAGATCTTTTTCCAGTCTATAGGCTTTCATTTGTTTTTCTTGACAGTGTCCTTTGACTTACAGAAGCTTTTCAGCTTCATGAGGTCCCATTCATTTATTTTTTTATATAAACAGTTTACTTACTCTAAACAGCAACACAGACAAAACAATTTATAAACACAAAGGAAGTGGTACAGAATGGAGGAGATGCTGGCCGCCTTTGGATGTGAGGCTCAGTCCTGAGTTTGATTATTTACAGCTGTCTACTCCTCTTGTGTGTGTCTGCTTCTTTTTGATCTAGAGCTTTCAGGTGTGCTGGCAAATTGCTAATATGAGATATCTTCAATTTCTTTATGAAGACACTTTGTGCTATGAACTTTCCTCTTAGCACTGCTTTCCTGGTTTCCCCTAAGTTTTGTTTGGTAAGTTGTTCCCTCATTGTCATTGAATTCTTTGAAGCCTTTAATTTATTATTTTTATTTTTTCACTGATCCAGAGGTCATTGAGTAGGGAGTTGTTCAGTTTTCATGAATTTGTAGGCTTTCTTTGTTTCTGTTGTCACCGAATTCCAGCTTTAATCCATAGTGGTCTGTAAAGTGCCAAGGGTTATTTTGATCGTCTTGTATCTGTTTAGATTTGCTTTGTGACCAAGTGACTGAGTCAATTTTGCAGAAGTTTCCATGAGGTGCTGAGAAGAAGATATATTCTTTTGTTTTTGGATGAAATGTTCTTTAGATATCTATTAGGTCCATTTGACTCATGATATTTATTAGTTTTCTTATTTCTGAACTTAGTTTCTTTCTCCATTAACTGTCTATTGGTGAGAGTTTGGTATTGAAGTCTCCCACTATTAATGCGTGGGGTTTGATGTGTGATTTAAGCTTTAGTAATGTTTGTTATGAATCTGGCTCCTCCTGCATTTGGGGCATAGATATTCAAGATTGAGATGATATCTTGGCATAGTTTTTCTTTGTTGAATATGAAGTATCCTTCCCCATTTCTTTTGATTGGTTTTGGTTTAAAGTCTATTTACTAGAATGTCTATCCCAGCTATTTTTAGGGTCTGTTTGCTTACATTAACTTTTTCCAGCCTTTTACTCTTAGGTAATATCTATCTTTGTTGCTGAGGTGTATTTTGTGTATGCAGCAGAACGATGGGTCCTGTCTTCACATCCAGTCTCTTATACTATGTCATTTTATTGGGGAGTTGATGCCATTGATGTTGAGATATATTAATGACCAGTGGTTGTTACATCCTGTTTTTAAAATGTTGCTGGTTATAATGTGTATGTGTATATTTGTTTTTTATTTGGTTATTTTTGTCTGTTTCTTTTCTTCTGGTTTTACAGATGTGGGATAACTCATTTCCTGTGTTTTCCTGGGAGTAGCTAGCCTATTTGATTTGGAGTTTTCTGTCTAGTATCTTCTGTAGGGCTTGAATTACAGCTAGGTAATGTTTATATTTGGCTTTATCATGGAATATCATGTTTTCTCCATCTACTGTAGTTGAAATTTTTTGGCTAGAGTAATCTGGGTTGGTATCTGTGGTCTCCTAGTGTCTACATGACATCTCTCCAGGCCCTTCTTGCTTTCATAGTCTCTATTGAGAAGTCAGGTATAATTCTGATAGGTTTGCCTTTATATATGACTTGATATTTTTCTCCTGTAGCTGTTAGTACTCTTTCTATGTTCTGTACATTTAGTGTTTTCCTTATTATGTAGCAGGAGAATTTTCTTTTCTGGTCCAATCTAGTTGGAGTTCTGTAGGCTTCTTGTATGTTTATAGGCATTTCTTTCTTTAGATTGAGGATGTTTTCTTCTATGATTTGTTGACAATGTTTTCTGGGCCATGAAGTTTGGAGTCTTCTTCTGTTCCTATTATTCGTATGTTTGGTATTTTTATAGTGTCTCAGAATTCTTTGATGATCTGTATCATGAACTTTTTAGTTTTAACATTTTCTTTGAATGATGAATCAATAACTTCAACTGTATCTTCTATACTTAAGATTTTCTCTTCCATCTCTTAAATTCTGTTGATGTTGCCTGTTTCCACAGTTCATGTTCTCTTCTGTAGTTTTTCAAATTCCAGTATTGCGTCAGATTGTGTTTTCTTTCTTCCTTCTAATAACTTTCCTAGGTCTTGAATAATTTTATTCATTTGTTTTTCACACTTGATTGCATTTTCTGATCATTCTCTATAGAATTTATTCAACTATTTCAAGTGATTGAATGTAATTTCCTGCATATATTTTTTGTTTTTGTTTTGTTTCTTTTCTTTTTTAAAATATTTTATTATTAATTTATTCTTGTTACATCTCAATGGTTATCCCATCCCTTGTATCCTCCCATTCTTCCCTCCCTCCCATTTTCCCCTTATTCCCCTCCCCTATGACTGTTCCTGAGGGGGATTACCTCCCCTTGTATATGCTCATAGGGTATCAAGTCTCTTCTCGGTAACCTGCTTTCCTTCCTCTGAGTGCCACCAGGTCTCCCCCTCCAGGGGACATGGTCAAAGGTGAGGCACCAGAGTATGTGAGAAAGTAATATCCCACTCTCCACTCTACTGTGGAGAATGTTCTGTCCATTGGCTAGATCTGGGTAGGGGTTTAAAGTTTACTGCCTATATTGTCCTTGGCTGGTGCCTTAGTTTCAGCAGGACCCCTGGGCCCAAATCTGTCTATCATAATGTTCTACTTGTAGGCTTCTAGGACCCTCTGGATCCTTCTACTTTGCTATTCTCCCATGCTTCTCTCATCTAGAGTCCCAATAGGATGTAATTCCCTCTGTCTCAGTTTCCTGGTAAGTGAAGGCTTTCGTGGGACATGCCCCTTGGGCTAGTATGCAGATATAAGTGAGTATGTACCATTTAAGTCTTTCTACTTCTGGGTTAACTCACTCATTATGATCATTTCTAGCTCAATCCATTTATCCACAAATTTCAGGAATTCCTTGTTTTTAATAGCTGACTAGTATTCCATAGTGTATATGTACCACAGTTTCTTTATCCATTCTTCTATTGAGGGACACTTAGGCTGTTTCCATGATCTGGCTATTATGAATAAGGTTGCTATGAACATGGTTGAGCAAATTTTCTTATTGTGTGCTGAAGCATCTTCTGGGTATATTCCAAGGAGTGCGATAGCTGGGTCTTGAGGAAACCCTATTCTCATTTTTCTGAGATGGCACCAGATAGATTTCCAAAGTGGCTGTACTAGTTTGCTTTCCCACCAGCAATGAAGGAGTGTTCCTCTCTCCCCACATCTTTGTCAGCATGTGGTGTTGCTTGAATTTTTTATCTTAGCCATTCTGATGGGTGTAAGATGGAATCTCAGTGTCGTTTTGATTAGTCCCTGATGACTAAGGAGGTTGAGCATTTCTTTAAGTGTTTCTCAGCCATTTGAAATTCTTCTGTTGAGAAATCTCTGTTTAGTTCCAAGCCCCATTTCTCAGTTGGGTTATTTGATTTGGTGGTGTTTAGTTTCTTGAGTTCTTTATATATTTTGCCTATTAGACCTTTGTCAGATGTAGGGTTGGGGAAGATCTTTTCCCAGTCTGTAGGCTGTTGCTTTGTTCTCTTGACAGTGTCTCCTGCCTTACAGAAGCTTCTCAGCCTCATGAGGTCCCATTTATTAATAGTTGGCATTAATGCTTGGGCTGTTGGTGTTCTGTTCAGGAAGTTGTCTCCTGTGCCAATATGTTCCAGGCTCTTCTCCACTTATTCTTCTAAGTGACTTAGCATCTCTGGTTTTATGTTGATGACTTTAATCCACTTGGATTTGAGTTTTGTGCAAGATGACAAATATGGGTCCAGTTGCATTTTTTTACACATAGACCTCCAGTTAGACCAGCACCATTTGTTGAAGATGCTATCCTTTTTCCATTGAATGGAGAGATTTATTTTCCTCCTTCAAGGATTCTATCATTTTCATCACTTCAGATTTCAAATCTTCTTCTTATGCTCTGAGGGTTTAGTATCTCCAGTGCTTGTTGTGATATTACCACTGGTTTCCATTGGTGTCATATGTCTCTCAGTTTTGTTGTTTGTGCTCTTGCACTGGCCTCTATCCATCTGGTCCTAGCAGACCTGGAGGTTCCTAAGATGGGTTCACTGTCTGTGTTCCACATAGGTAAAGCAGGTCAGAAGCAGATAAAGAGAGTTCCAAGTTGAAGGCTGTTTGTTAGGGCTCCCCTGAGGCCTACTCAGGATAGCAGAAAATGGTTGTGGGAGCCTGCACCCAGCTCAGGTCTACTGGGTTCTCTGTCTCTATCCCCACTGAGACAGGCAGGAGAGGAGCAGACAGTGAGAGCACCAAGCTGAAAGCTGTGTGGGTGCCCATCAGGCTTCCATGGTATGATGGACAATGTTTGTTGTGGCCCGTGATTAACTGACCTTTGCTAACCAGACCCTGCTCTCTGTGACCCAGATGGGTCTTGTTGGAGAGGAGTGAGTGGAGTGTGTGGAGAGAGATTCAATTCCAAAGCTCCTCCAGTGTCAAGATTCATGGTGATGGCAACTAATGTGGGCCGTTGCCTGTGCCCAGCTTGCCTCTCCTGGTTCGCTCTTTATGTCCTAGATCCAGTATCCTATTTTTTATCATCTACCTTATCTTCAACCACACTAGGTAAACTTGGATCTGTGTATATCAGACTGCTTTGCCAGCTGCAATTCATATAGAGCTTGATCACAAAATAAGGTATGTTCATGTGAGGTTTGGAAGAAAAGATAAATTATGTTTTACATTAAAAAACAGGTTTGGTATTATTATTTCATACTTTTAATCCCCCTGCAGCCTCTGCCTTTACAACCATTTGATTTGTTTTAATGTAATTGGCAGTGATTTCACACAGATTCCTGACCTTAGGCAGTAGCATCTCTGTAAGCCACTGTATTTGAAGATGAAAGCTAGAGGGAACAGTCAGACTGTTATCCCTTTTATCCTTTGCAGTGTTTTGTTGTTTCTGTTTCTTTGCTTGTTGCTGATATTTTAACAGCAACATTGATATATAACTGACATAATTAACTATATAGATATATTTAATATGCCATTTATTACTCTCTCCTCTATTTTGAAACCACCCACATGCCCAAGAAACTAATGGTCAGCTTTCTGTCACTATAGAGTTGTTACTCTTTGTAAGTGTCATAAAAATGTAATCACACCTTACTGTTCTGATTTCTTTCAGCTACCATATATTTTTGAAATTCATTTCTTTTTGGAAATTGCTATTTGTCAAGGTTCTTCAAAGAGACAAAATATCTTAGATATACTGTTGTGGAAGAAAGTTTGTTTGATGCTTAATGTGTTATGGTAATGTCTAAACTTTTTTTTTCCGGAGACAGGGTTTCTCTTGTAGTCCTGGCTGTCCTGGACTCATTTTGTAGACTAGGCTGGCCTCGAACTCAAAGAGATCAGCCTGTTTCTGCCTCCCATGTGCTGGCATTAAAGGTGTGGACCACCAAGGCCTGTGTAATGTCTAACCTTTATGTTTGCAATTATAGACAGACGTAATCACACTTCCATTCCTTCTTACAAATCTATCTTTTCCATTCTTTATAAATGAAACCTGTATATTTTAGATTCAAATTACTGATTTATTTTTGAAAAAATGTCTCACTGTAAAGCACTGGCTGTTCTGGAACTCACTACAGAGGCATTTTATTAATTGAAATGACTCATGAGATTATAGTACATAATATGCCCTAAACTTGATCAAGCTGACATCTAAAATTAGCGATGACTATATTAAGTCTCATTACCAGTACTATTGTGTAGTATTTTATTGTATGACATTACCAAGACCTGTTCTCCTAAATAGTAATTGGTGAAAATTTGATTATATTATTTGCAGTATCTGAACTTTATACATTAAACCAACATTGATTTTCTCATATAGGTCACTGTGTAGCTATGTTTTCATGACTATTAAACATGTAAAATGCACTGTCTGGGCAATAGGGGACCTTTTTTCAACTTTTAAACAAACAAACAAACAAACAAACAAACAAAACCTAGCAGTTTCAAAAGGTGATTTTAACTCTTTATATTTATCATTATGTGTGGATTCATGTTTTTCACATCTTTGACAAATAGTATTATTTTAATGTCATCTATACAAGCATATGGGAAAGAGGAAGAGGTAGTAAATAGATAGTAAGACCCTATTGCTGAAGATATCACTTGTAGGACATAGAAAAAGTCTATCTTTAACCAGGTAAATCTCCATCAGTTGGCATATTTTCATAGCACAGAAAGTTATTATGAAGGCTACTGGAGAAAAAGATGTTAATGGTCTTAATGAGTCCTCGACCATGCATGCTAAAAGACTAACCTCCCAGGCAAGATATGTTTGCTGTTGCAATAGTGCTATGATGGTTATCAGGTAATCAATTGCTTTGTAGTTAGATTTGACAGCAGATCTACAAACGGGGTTTCATGCCTTACACTGCGCATCTGAAAAACCTCCTGTTTAAAGAGGTGATAGGCCCTAGTGAACAATCTATAGGTTTTCTTTTGCAAATGATTGTGTTTTAAACTGCCTTCTAAATATTTATATTTATATTTATACTCCAAGATATGTGTTACTCTTTCCTTTAATCAGAGAAGCTTCTTCCCCTGGTCAGTGGTTAATGCAGAGACTTATTAACTAATTAGAGTCATGAGAAACAGTGACTGTAAATGTTCCGCTGTAACTGTGTCATCCATATCAATCTATTAACCAGTGAACATCCTCAATAGAAATTGGAGAGAAGAGGGTAGAAAGAATATCAGAAGCAGAGAATGGAGATGAGTCCTGTGAAATGCTTTGCCCTAAACATGACATGGCTGTTAAACACATTTCTTCACAGCAGCTCTGGTTGTGAACACCAAATCAAGCCAGTTAAGGCAATACTAATTGGACTTGATGAGTCAATTTGAAACAGAGAGAGTGGAGGCAGGAGGCAGAGTGACTAGAGTAGTACAATAAGAGCTCCAGGAATGTAGTGGTTAGCAGTTATGATCAAAACAAATTGTATACATGTATGAAATTCTCCAAGAAAAAAATTCACTTCTACATCTAGATTTAAATATCTCTATAAGCAGGTCATGAAGAATAGTAATGGTGAAAATTTTTAGAGTAGATAATGATTTGAAAATGTTTTTTCTCTTTCTAGAGTTCAACTTGGAATGTCAGTTTGTGAAGAGGCTTCAAAGATAATCAAGGAAAGATCACTTTCCCCAAATAATAGTACCTTTTCCTTTAAGATCCTCCAGGGAGACAGTACTTCCAGATTTCAAAGACTCATAATGGTCCTCTCAGGAATCTCTACTTGACATCAGAAGTAGTGCTTTGTGATGTCTATGCTTCCGTAAGACACTATTGGCTAGAGTGAACAGTTAGTTGACCAATAAAATTGAAGAATTTAGTTTTTCATTGTTCTGAGAATGAACATATAGGTGTGTTAGGAGCTCCTGGGCAGACCAGCTCTTGGTTTCATCATGACTAAGGTGACTAGAAAATCACTGAAGCAAAACAGGGCTAAGATAATACTGACTCCAAGGATTAAAGGGAGGAGGAAGAGGAACACATTTATTCCACTGAGATGTCAATTATATTTCAAGGTAAGATGATGGTAATAGATTCTCCAGTAACTTTGTCCCCAGATCTCTGCCTTATTATTTTGTGAATTTATGTCTCTTTTCCTGAAGTCTACATTCAATTCAGGTCTTTAAACTTCATCCGTAAACTAATGTCTTTCTGGTCTTTCCTTGTTGTCCTTCTAGGTACCAAAGACAAGAATAAAGACAAAACGATCTCTAGAGGGTACAAAGAAAAAGATTCACACATACAATATTCATCAAAAAAAGCGTAGAAGACCATTAAGACCAACAATATATGTTTGTTATCATATGTTAAGTAGGAAGTGGAAAAAAAGGAAGGAAATTAAACGAAATAAAAAACGGTATCAGTCTAAGAAAAAGGGTCAACATAAGAGAAGATGTCAAAGTAAGAAACAAAATAAAAATAAGACCCATATTTAGCCATCCTCAGAATAAATAAAGACCTGAATAAATTCATCACTTCAAATGAAGATCAACATAATGAAAATATAAGAGAACTTGCAAATATTTATAGTACTTCCTGGAGCCTGAAAAATGGTCTAACATAAAAAGACTGAATCATATATCAGCAGAGCATATAGATGATGGTGGTGAAAATAAAATGAACAATACGAAGTTAACACTTATGTTTCTGTGAATTCTGTGATGGTGGGGAGAGGCAGAAGAGAAAAGGGAATCTGTTAAAGAAATGAGTAGTTTCTGGGACTGATCTTCAAACAGTAATGAGACTAGATACTAACTTCTAAAATTACATTTCCTCTTATGAAAGTCTACATCTGAAGCCCAAAAGAGAAGAAGGTAGTATAAACTGCACATATGGAATATGAGATATAACATCAGGGTCTGTATTGCAGGTGGAAGAGTATTAACATATCCAGGATAACTATGACACCAGCTTAGACAAGGCAGGGATAATACTGATGTTTGTGCATGATGTCATGCCAGGTGAACATGTTCAGGATGGAAAGAGTGCCCTAAAGTCACTACTAGCACCCCTCAAAATTGAAAATGGATGAAGCCACTTTATTGTATGAAAATTAGGATGCAGTGGTGGACTTCCAAGGATAAAGCTGTAAGAGTGGACCAATCCTAGTGTAGGAGATACAAGTGAATCTTGTCTGGAAAGAGTATTAATGCAAACATGAATTCAAGTTGAACTGTTCTTTGATGAAATCTTTTGCAGGCCTCTGTCTTTAAAAATTGTTCTGGTTTAAGGATCACATCTTCTTTACAATGACTATGAAAAATAATAGGTTCCATTATGACATCTTTATGTATATATCATATACATTGCTTATATTCACCTTCCATCACCTTTTCTTGTTCTCTCTTCTTTCACTAGTCTTGCTCCTTTCGTCAAATATAAAGTCCTTGTTATAGCCTCTATCTAAATTTCCTCCACAGGCATATGCCCTAATTCTCAAAAGTAGAGCTTACATAGGGCAAGCCTTTGAAAGCTTTACATGCCACTGCCTTCAACTTGAATTCTCTGCTTCTTTGTCTATTCAATGTAAGGAACATTTGTCACATGCGCCTACAGCCGTTAACTCTTCCATACCATCCTTATCAATATGAATCAAAATGCCCCTCAAACTAGGAGTGCAAATAAACCCTTTCTTCCTATAAATTGCATCTGTGAGGTATGTTGTCACAGTGATGCAAACAATAACCAATAAAATCCTTTTCTTTCAAGTCATTCACTCTCATATATTCTTGATTCTCCCCCCATCTTTACAGCTAATGAAAAAGGAACAAAAGCACAAACAATCCTAATGAAAAATAGACAAAATGCATAATCCAGATATATCTTTAAAAACATAAAAATTGCCAATAGGTACATGAAAATATGGTTAACATCATTAATAATTATGGAGATGCAAGCCAAAATCCATAATAGTTACACCATTGTAGGTTGACAGCTTTTTTCCTTTTGATGTTTTAAGAACACTAATGCATTCTTTTGTTATTTTCAGTGTTTCTTGTGAGAAGTCTACTGATATTTTTATTTGCTAAACTTTAGTACACAGTATGACTTCTTTTTCTTTCATTTTTCTTTTGTTACATACTCAGTCTTGCTATGTAAGTATGAATGATTGTGGTATTCACTATATAGTCTAGGATGACAACTAAGTCACAGAAATCTTCCTGACTCATTCTCCAAATTGGAAGTATTACAATCATACCATCACATACACCTTATGACTTTTAAACATTTTCTGCTAATATTCTTATTTTCTATTACATTGAAAGTAGTATGAATTTTTAATGCCTACTTTAAAGTTATTTTGTATTACTGGCTTTTAACACATTTCTTGTTTTGTGTTTTAGAGTACTTTTCTTGATGTTTCTTTTAAATGCAATTAATGTATTTTTTATAGTATATAAAGTTTTAAAGAAAATCACAGGTTTATTATGTTACAAATTTTATTTTTCATGTTTTTTCTATAAGTATTCCAAATAATCTATTAACAATGATCTTATTTGAATTTCATTCATCCGGTTTTTCTTTTTGCTTTATTCCAGATGTTTCTCTCTTTGTTTATTGTTTCACTAATATTTTAATGTTTAATGTTTAAACAACTGTTGATGACATCCAGCATATCTTCACCCAACTGTATTTTTATTTTACACATTTATTTTTGGTATTTAGTAGCTTTTATATTTAATTAATGGGCCAAATTGTTTTTCTTTTAAATTTTTTTCATGAATGGAATACATGGAATAGAATAAATACATGAATGGAATAAATTTTTGCTCAGTAATTTTCATCTGAATTATTTTTTGGTTCAGTTGAAATTGTTTAATTTTTAATACTCATTTATTAATTACTTTGCTGAACCAATATGTAATTGTAAATCACAAAATGAGTATTACATAATTAAATATTACTTGGACTTAATATTTTAGAGCTCAATAAAATGGACATACAAACTTGTTAAATTGTATTACTGTGGTGATAAACTATAATTACACTGTAGAAAATAATGATGTTATCTCTGAATAAGTAAATGGACAAGTTTAAAAAACTTAAGTATTTAAGCAATGGAAATCTGCCATTCAGACAAATAATTATATATTATTTGAGCAGCTAGTTACATAGTTTGAATTTTGAGTTGCTTTGTGTTTGGAACTTTTAAAAATAGCTACAGACCTGCAGAATCAATCATAAAATGAAATTATTTTCCTATTTGTACCCCCTTGATCTCATTTAGTTGTCTTATTGGTCTAGCTAGGACTCCTATTAAGCCTAGCATCTCTAAACATTAAAAAAACATTTGTGGATAAATGGATTGAGCTAGAAATGATCATAATGAGTGAGTTAACCCAGAAGCAGAAAGACTCAAATGGTATATACTCACTTATATCTGCATATTAGCCCAAGGGGCATGTCCCACGAAAGTCTTCACTTACCAGGAAACTGCGACAGAGGAGAGGACATTCTAGTGGGACTCTAGGTGAGAGAATCATGGGAGAAAGGCAAAGTAGAAGGACCCAGAGGGTCCTAGAAGCCTACAAGTAGAACATTATGATAGGCAGATTTGGGCCCAGGGGTCCCGCTCAAACTAAGGCACCAGCCAAGGACAATACAGGTGGTAAACTTTAAACCCCGACCCAGATCTAGCCAATGGTCAGAACATGCTCCACAGTTGAGTGGAGAGTGGGATATGACTTTCTCATGTACTCTGGTGCCTCACCTTTGACCATGTCCCCTGGAGGGGGAGACCTGGTGGCACTCAGAGGAACGACAGCAGGTTACCAAGAAGAGACTTGATACCCTATGAGCATATAGAGGGGGAGGTAATCCCCCTCAGGAACAGTCATAGGGGAGGGGAATAAGGGGAAATTGGGAGGGAGGGAAGAATGGGAGGATACAAGGGATGGGATAACCATTGAGATGTAACAAGAATAAATTAATAAAGGAGGAAAAAAAAGAAGTTATAAGAGGAGAGCAGGGCTACCTACAGACCAGGATAAAAGCCTTTGTGAGGAACAAACTTGGTTGGTACCTTGACCATTAACTTTTTGCTTTCAGGAGTGTGATGTATTGGTTTGTATTGTTTAAGGCATCTATTTTGCAGTGGCTTTGTTGTTGTTGTTTTTGATGGCAGCCTAAATCTAATGCACTATCTCAGACAGATATCATCAAATTCAATTTTAGACAAAACTTAAAACATTTAAGAGACTACTGGCTGCATAGGTCTAGCATAGAAGTACCTTGAAAATAATATAAACTGAAGAGTAATTCTGATAATAATCTTAGTGCAATGGTGGGAGTGAGAATAAGAAACTATTTGATGGGAAGTCAGACCCATAAACTATTATGTAAAGTAAAAAAAAAAAAAACTCGACCACAAATGCTATTCCTGGCTTGTTTAACCATCTTCCCCAATTTTATTTGGGCCCCTACAAAGGTATTATTTGCCCCTCCCCCTCCTCTATCCCTCAAAAAATTGAAGTCTTACTTCCCATCCACCCCAGCTCATCAAGTTGCATCAGTAATGAGTTTGTCCTCTTCACCTATGGCCTGGCCTGACAGTCCCATTAGTGTCCAGAAGTGATCAAATGTCAGACAACAGAGTCCATGTCAGAGATAATCCCAGCTCCCCTTACTAGTGGATCGTACTGAAGCCTAAGCTGCCCATTGGCTATGTCTATGTAAAAGTCCAGTCCATGCATGGTCCTTAGTGGGTGCTTCAGACACCGTAGTCCCCTCTGCACCCCGGTTAGTTGGCCCTGTTGGCCTTCTTGTGGAGCTCCTGTCACTTCTAGGTCCTTTTATCCTTTCCCCACTTTTGACAAGACTCATTATGCATTTTCCAATGGTTGCTTGTGAGTCTCAGCATCTGTTTCAAATTGCTGCTGAATGGAGCCTCTCAGAGGACATCTCTGATAGGCTCTGTCTGCACACATAGCAGAGTATGATTAATGGTGTGAGTGGTTGGCTTTCTCCCATGGGGTGGGTCTTGGATTTGGTAAGGCATTGATTGGACATCTCCTCAATCTCTGCTTTATCTGTTCTGTCTTTATCCCTGCAGGTCTTGTCGGCATAAGTTTTGGACAGATGTCTTTGTTTGTGAGTTAGTCTCCCTCTACTAAGAGTCTTTTCTAGTTAGAGGGTGTCCTCTTCAGTCTCCATGGCCCTTGCTATTAGAGATCTCAGCTATAGTCCCCCTCATATACTCCCAGAGACCTATTTTTACTTAGGTTTCCAGCTTATCACAGAAATTCCCCTGCCCACAGTTTCTCTTTTCTCTGGTGGCTTTCTGTCGTCCCACCTCTGCTTTCCTCAGGTCTGATCTCCCCCTCATATCTATCTGTGTTTCCTCTCTTACCTTGTTTCCTCTCTCCAACCACTACATCTGTCTATTCTATTTATCCTTTTGAGTGATATTTAAGCATCCTCCATTGGATCTTCCTTGTTATTTATCTTCTACATGTATATATCCAGTTAAACCAGCATCATTGCTGAAGATGCTGTCTTTTTTCCTTTGTATAGTTTTGGCTTCTTTGTCCAAAATCAAGTGTCCATAGGCATGTAGGTTTATTTCTGGTTCTTAGACCTGATTCCATTAACCAACCAGTCTGTTTCTATGACAGCTACCATGCAGTATTTATTACTATTGATCTTAGTATAGCTTGAAGTCATGGATGGTGATACATTGAGAAATTCGATTATTGTCTAGGATTGTTTTAGCTATGCTGGGATTTTTTAAAATATGAAGTTTAAAATTGTTCCTTCAAGATCTGTAAAAATTGTGTTGGTATTTTGATGGGGATTGCATTGAAGCTGTAGATTGTCTTTGGTAAGATGGTCATTTTTACTATGTTATTCCTACTGATCCATGGAAAGATGAATCTTTCCATCTTCTGAAATCTTCAATTCCTTTCTTCAGAGATGTGAAGTTCTTGTCATACAGGTCTTTGACTTGCTTGGTTAGATTTACAGCAAGATCCTTTATATTACTTGTGGCTATTGTGAAGGGTGTCATTTCCCTAATTTCTTTCTCAGCCAGTTCATCTTTTGTATAGACGAGGGGTACTGATATTTTTAACAAATAAATCTTGGACCCAACTTCTTTGCTGAAAGTATTTCCCAGATGTAGTAATTCCCTGGTGCAGTTTTTGGGGTCGCTTATGTATATTATTTTATCATCTGTGAATAGCAATGCTTTCATTTCTTCCTTTCCAATTTGTATTCCCTTGATCTCTTTTAGTTGTCTTGTTGCTCTAGCTGGAACTAGTCCTGTACTGAAGAGATATGGAGCACGTAGGCAACCTTGTCTTGTCTCTGATTTCAGTAGGATTGCTTTGAGTTTCTCTCCATTTAATTTGATATTGGCTATTGGTGTGCTGTATATTGAATTTATTGTATGTAGGTATAGGCATTTTATCCCTGATCTCTCCAAGACTTTTATCATGAAGAGGTGTGGAATTTTGTCAAATATTTTCTGCATCTAATGAGATGATCATGTGATTTTTTTCAGTTTGTTTATATGGTGGATTACATTGATGGATTTTCATATATTTAATTATCTCTGTATCCCTTGGATGAAGCCTATTTGATCATAATGGATGATGTACTTGATGTGTTCTTCTCTTTGTTTCTAATTTATTGATTATTTCCTGCCATCTCCTCCTCTTGGGGGTGTTTGATTCTTTTCTTTTTTTCAAAGCCTTCTGGTGAGTTGTTAAATTGCTATTATCTGAATCTCCAATTTCTTTATGAAGGCACTTAGTGCTAATAACTTTCCTCTTAGCACTGCTTTTGTGGTGTTCAATAAATTTGAGTATGCTACACCTTCATTCTCATTGAATTTTAGGATGTCTTTTATTTCTTTCTTTATTTCTTCCATGACCCAGTGGTCATTGATCAGGGAGTTGTACAGTTTCCATAAGTATTTAGGATTTTTGTTATTTCTGTTGTTGTTGAGGTCAAACTTTAACCCATGGTGATCAGATAAACAATGGGTTAATTCACTTTTCTTGTATATGTTTAGGTGTGCTTTGTGACTGACTATATGATAAATTTTGGGGAAAGTTCCATGTAGTGCTAAGAAGAAAGTATATTCTTTTTTGTTTGGGTAAAATGTTCTATAGATCTCTAATATGTCATTCTGATCCACGACATCTATTAGTTTCATTATTTCTCTACTTAGTTTCTGTTTCAATGATTTTTTCATTGGTGAGAGTGGGGTGTTGAAATCTCTCCCTATTAATGTGTGGGGATCACACATTAATTCAAGCTCTAATGATGTTTCTTTTACAAATGTGGGTGCTCTTGTATTTGGGGCATAGATGTTCAGGATTGAGATGTTCTCTGGGTGGATTTTTCCTGTGATGAGAGTGAAATGTTCTTCCCCATCTCTTTTGGTTAATATTTATTGAAATCTATTTCATTAGATATTAGCTTGGGTTTTTGATCTGTTTGCTTGAAGAACCTTTTACTCTGAGATAATATTTATCTTTGTTGCTGAGATATGTTTGTTGTATGCAGCAGAACTTTGGATACTGTTTACATATTCATTCTTTTAGCATGTTTTTTAATCGAAGAGTTGAGTTCATTGATGTTGATAGATATTAGTGACCAATGATTGTTAATTCCTTTTATTGTGGTATTTGTGGTGATTGTGTGCTTCCCTTCTTTTGGTTTTGCTGTTGTGAAGTTATCTATATCCTATATTTTCTTGTCTATAGTTAACCTCCTTGAATTGAAGTTTTCCTTCAAATAACTTCTGTATGGCTAGATTTGTGGATAGGTACTGTTTGAATTTGTTTTTGTCACGGAATATCTTGTTTTCTCCATCTATGCTTATTGAAAGTTTGGCCAAGTATAGTAATCTGGACTGGCATCTGTGATCTCCTAGGGTTTGTAGAACTTCTGCCCAGGCCCTTCTGCATTTTATGGTCTCTGCTGAGAAGTTTGATGTGATTCTGATAGGTTTGCCATTATGTGTTACTTGGTCTTTTCCCCTTGCAGCTTTTAATATTTTTCCTTTGTTCTTTAGATTAGTGTTTTGATTATTATGTGGCAGGTGGATTTTCCTTTCTGGTGTAGTCTATTTGGTGTTCTATAAGCCTCTTGTATGTTTAAAGGCATGTCTTTCTTTAGGTTTGGGATGATTTTCTTGAAAATATTTTCTGTTCCTTGGATCCTGGAATCTTCTTTCTCTTCTGTTCCTATTATTCTTATGTTTTGTCTTTAATGGTGTCCTTGATTTCTTGGAAGTTTTGCATCAGGAACTTTCTCAATTTAATATTTTCTTTGACAGATGTATTGATTTCTTCAATTGTATCTTCTATGCCTGAGATTCCTCCATTTCTTGTATTCTATTGGTCTTACTTCTGTGGTTCCTGTTTTCTTTTCTAAGTTTTCCGAAATTTCCCTTATTTGTGTTTTCTTTATTGATTTTATGTCCATTTCAGGTCTTGGGTCATTTTATTCATCTCCTTCACCTATTTGATTGTATTTTCCTATATGTCTTTGATGGCCTGTATTTGTTTGATTGTATTTTCCTGTATTTCTTTGAGAGATTTATTTGTTTCCTCTTTAAATGCCTCTAACAGCTTCATACACATAGATAAGGTCATTTTTCTATGTTTCAGCTACATTAGAATATCTAGTGCTTGTTAGAGGTTCTGATGGAGCCGTGGAGCCATATTGCCCTGTTTTTTTGTTGATTATGTTCTTTCACTGGCCTTTAAGCATCTGGTTGCCTGTGGTATTGGTTGTTTGTTCCTGGAACCTGCCATGTTTCTCAGGCCACTGTAATCCATTCAGGTCCTACCAGTGTCCTCAAGACAACTACTAGTAGTAGGCTGGATCTGCATGTCTCTGAAGTCCAGAGTTGTCTTCAGGATATCAGGGTAAGTCCAGAGGAACAAGAAAGGTGCTCGTATTTCAGAGTCAGCCTCACAGTGGCTTTCTCTCTAAGCAGACACTATGCTTCCAGGACTGAGATGTGTCTAGGCTCTACCATTTTGAAAGTGGAACTCCGTATCCTCTTATTGTCTAGCTGTCTCCACAGGGTGACCAATAGATTCTTGGATTGGAAGTTGACATGCTGTCCCTGCTATCCAGGAGCTGGCCTCAGGGAAGTGGGATGAACAGGTACTGCATGAAAATGCCTGACTCCTGGACCTAGGCAAGGGTATGAGTTTGGAGGGAGGGTGCTGGAACTGTGTGTCCCAAGTTCCCAAGGTGTCCTTTCCGATCTGCAAAACAATGATGTAGGTGTTTTGGAGTTATCAACCATGTTACTCACCCGATTTGAGGTCTCTGTTCTTCTGCCAATCAGATATGGTATATACTAGCCACCACCATCTTAGAAGTTATATTTTTTTCATATGTCCTTTTTTTACAAGTTTTTATAATTGTGTCAATATTCATTTGTAATTAAAAATTATCATAAAGTTATATATTACTACTATTACTTAGAAAAATAGCTTCAAAGGGAATATAATGTTATTATTATTTATCAGCTTATATTTATGTTCAGAGATTCTCTTATTTCATACCATTTTCATTTTTTGTGTATCAAAACACCCGTAATTATTTAAAAGTTTTTTTTAATCACATTTAAAATGATACAACCAGTGCTTTGTTGTAGTTCTTTAAACCTATTTTAGAAGAGTTGGACATTATCATTCTTAATTCTCTATGTAGTGATATTCCATATATTGCCTGAGTTCAAATTTTGGAAGTGTTTGATATTCAGAAATGTTAAAGCATTATTGATTGCAGCATTTTGCCTACACAAACAGTAATAAGATATTTATCACTCTCCATCCCAGGTACATTCATGCAATAGACTTTTAAAATGATTATAGTAAAATGTTCAGTCACAGAAATAAATGTAGTAAGTCTATGTTAAGAACTATGCATAATCTTTATTTTATATGTAAAGAAAGCCTTTCTTCTTTTCTCTCACATTAATTTATTTATTCAATTTAAATCCTGATTGCAAACTTTTTTCCAAGTCCTACCCTCTCAATGTCTTTCTCCTTTCCCCTCTCCCATTCGCCTCAAAAAAGTGGAGCCTCACCCCTGGACTAACCCTCCCTGGTACATCAGCACAAGTCACATTAAGACTAATTGCACATGAACTCTGGTGCCCCATATTTGACCATGTCCCCTGGATGGGGAGGCCTGATGGCATTCAGAGGAAGGATAGCAGGCTACCAAGAAGAGGCTTGATACCCTATGAGCATATACAGGGGGAGGTAATCCCCCTCAGTCACTGTCATAGGGGAGGGGAGTAAGGGGAAAATGGGAGGGAGGGAGGAATGGGAGGATACAAGGGATGAGATAACAATTGAGATGTAATATGAATAAATTAATAAAATATATTAAAAAAGACTAAGTGCATCCTCTTCCACTGAGTCCAGACAAGGCAGTCCATATAGGGAAAAATTATCCAAAAACAGGCAACAGAGTCCATGTTCGAGACAGACCCCACTCCTCTTGTTAGGGGACTCACAAAGACCAAGGTGGCTATCAGTTACATATGTGTTGGGGGCCTAGGTCCAGTCCACAAATGCTCTTTGGTTAGTAGTTAAGACTCTGTGAGCCTCAATGGGCCAGGTTAGTTGACACTGTTGGTCTTCTTGTGGAGTTCTTATCTCCTACAGATCCCTCTATCATTCTACAAGTCTTCCACAAGACTCCTTGAGCTCTGTCTAATGCTTGGCTAGGTATATGCTTGAATCTCACTCAGAACGGGGAATAAAATAGACATCAGAAGTAAATGAAGAGAGAGAGAGACCTGGGAGGGAGAAAGAGTGAGTAGGATAAAGAAAGCTTTTAAAAACCAGGGTTACTTCTGGAAATATATGGCCAGGAAGTTGTATGAACAATTTAAAATTTGCACAAAACTTCAGTACTACATGATTACACAATACATTAGCTTCACTTTTATTTATATATACATTAAACTTAATTTAGAACATTTCAAGAGAAAGCATGACTGCATGGATAGAATTATTAAAAAATAAGGCTACTACAGCGGAAAACATTTATTTACTACTTACAAAGGTTCAGGTGTGCATTGTACCACAGAGCTTTTAATCACTGAGTTACCACCAGTGCATGACTATTTATATTTAATCAAGGATATCAGATTCCTTGGAGATGGAGTTAGGGAGAAATCATGAGCTACCCTATGTAGATGTATAACTCAACTTGTGTCTTCTGCAAGAATACACATTAGTAACCACTGTGCCAACTCTCTTGCCCTCTAGTTGCTGCTATATAGCTAATAGAAACAAAGTAAAACAAATGCTTATTTTATAGTTGTCCCCATCAAACCATATTAATTGGTCAATGTTAAAAACAAAGTTCTAGTTTTACTTTAAACTTGGTTAACAATCCTACATAATCCAGAACTGGTGATCAATTAGATGGCAAGGGATTACTGCAATACTCTGTAAAGTTTAATTCCTCAAGGTAAGAATAAGTTGCCCCATCTCTAAGTTAAATGAGAGAAGGAATTACAATACATCAGGAAATAAATCTTAGATCTGTGACTTTAGGCATGTGACCACAGGACAAGGAATCTAAAGTACTTCAAGAATATCATGTAGAATTGCATAAAGATGTACTTCTTGTTTAATAGTAAAAAATTAGAAAGTTTCAGAATACCTGATATGACTGAGATGATGGGATCATGTACTATCAACAAGAATGCAAACTGCATACAGATAAACCTATTCTGGAAAGTAAACTGACATTAATTAGTCAAGCAAATATGTGTATATCCTGAATCCTAATAATTGTGGTTATGGAAGATTTGTCCAAGAGAAAATTTTATACAGGTCTAAAAATTACAAAATGTACACATTGTAAATGAAAAATATAACAATGTGGCAGGAACTATAAATGATGTTCAACTTAATACCTGAAATCCTTTCTAGGTGACACTGGAAATCTCCTTCTATCTTAGCATTTTAACTGCTTTTTCTATAATACTTTTGGCCCCCTTTAAGTCTTAAAAGTGAGCTATTTATATGCTTTGTGAACTAGAATTTTGTAAATCATTTTAGACCATGGGATATTCAATTTAGAGTTGGAATTCCCTTTGAAACGCCTTTAAAATGCTAGGAGACATTTTAGTCAAATAAACTGAATACTTGCCCAGAATAGGTCAGGGTCAGAGCATCTGGTAGGCTATACTGATGAGAAGATAAGATAATGCAGAGCCTGAAGCTTCAGAAAGTCCACATGTCCTCAGCAAATATTTTAGGAACAATTAAACCAGGTTTTTTTTCTATCTGTAAGCACCAAAAGCGAAGTTACATTCAGATTTTAATTCTGATATTGTTGGTGACTTTTATCTAGACTTCAAGTCTCTAATTATATCTTTTTGGTCTTTTAACTCCAGGGAAACCCACTTGATGATTCAAAGTCAGTCACTGAATGTGATTTAAAATCAATAAGTGTGAAAGATGCCCTGGGTGTGCTGTCCTTTCAAAGCAAGCAAGAGCACTTTCATGCTTCTTTACAGAAAATCGATTATCTAAAGCAGCTACCCACGTGATGTGGACAGAAAGCATTAATGTCCCAGTGTATATCAGTGCTCTCATATCTGCTCTGCATACATTATAACTTTATACCACTCTTGCGCTTTTATGCTTTCTTATATGAGCTACTGAAATATTTGGTGTTTCAGGGTAAGGCTATTTTTGTTTGTTTTTGCCTGGAGAAATAAGATTGTTGCTTCCAAAAGTGCTGGTACATAATTAAACAGTTTAATGTTCACTGACACATTCCAAAAATATTAATGCTACTCAGAGTTTAAAAAGAATTCAAGCATGCTGGAGGTGAAAAATAAAATAAAAGTTAAATAAGCCATAAACTGAGATAATAAATATTTAATTGAACAACAAAACTAAGATCAGTATTAAACAAGTCTCTTGAAAATTATATTATGCTGTATGTCCCGTACTTCTTGTTTCAAAGGCTTTTGTTTACTTTTTAAGCCTTACAGAATAGAGTGCAGAGTCTTTAAAAGTTTTCTGCTAGGTCCTTACATATACAAACTGACCCTCTTAGTCATATTAATAAAGTTATGTTCAACCAACCTGTGCTTCAGAAAAAGAATGATTATAGTGATTTCACCTGAGACTTTATTTTTTTCCTCTCATGTCTATCTTATTCTGTTATTAAGACACTAAGTGTTTTCAAAGTTCAGCCTAAAGTCTACCTTCTAAGTTTTTTCTATCACCTCAAGTATTAATGTTTTATTCTCTGTACATATTTATACTATGATATATTCAGTTCACATCTATTATAGCTATGTAAATATGAAACTCATCAAAGGAGTAAATTTGGCTATCAAAAGAGAAATATTTTAAATTTTCTGAAATAGCATCACATTCTTCAAACTTCTAACTTTTTAAATAAACAAAAATAAAGGCAATTTAAAGAGCAAAATGCAACTGGAGTTTAAATCAAGGGTTTCCTTTATCAGAAATCAAGGAAAGTTCTATGTTCTTAGTATTCTCTTATAGGATACCATATGCCTATGGTATCCTATGCCTATGTATATCAAGAAAGTGTACATAGATACAGAAGAACATTATACTGCTCATTCAGAGACCTCATTCACTGAAGGTTAAGAGAGAATTTAAGTGCTGAAAATGAGACCTCTCAAGAGGATAATACAGAAATTCATAACTAATCAAAGTGCAGCGAATAAAGGTCTATGGAGTACTTACTGGAAAATGAGAGATATATATCATACCCAATCCTAAGGGCAGAAGAAAGATTGTAAAAGTCAGAGGTCAAGGAAGAAGGTAGAAAAACTGTAATACCCGTCCTTGTTTGCTTTAATTTTCAACTTTACATAGCCTAGAGTCAACTGAGAAGGGGATCTCAATTGAGGAATTGCTCAAATCCTATTGGATGATGGGAATGCCTTTGTAGTGTGTTGTCTTGATTGTTACTTAACATAAAAGGGCCAAGTCCACTGTGGGTAGCACCATTCCTAGGCAAGTAGTCCTAAGGTGTATAAGAAAGTTAAGTATAATAATGAGCATATGAGTGATCCAGCAAGCAGCTTTCCTCCTTGGTTGCTATTTCAAGTTCTTGCTTGAGTGCCTGACCTTCTCTAAATGGTAGATGATAATTTATAAGTCAAATAAAACTGGTCTTCTCCTAATTGCTTTTGATTATGATATTTGTTACAGCAGCAGAATGTAATTAGAATATTTGAGACCTCTAAGCTCTGTGATGTACTGAGTCTGCAAACTATATCTGCATCACTCCACTCACACTCTCAGATCCTTTCACAGGCAGATTGCAATTGATAGGCAATTAGTAGAACCATGGATCTTCTTGTTGCATTCTGTTGTACCCACTTAACTATACCATTTTAATTATTTTTCTAAGTCAGAATATATTTTTTTTCCTCCTTTATTAATTTATTCTTGTTACATCTCAATGGTTAACCCATCCCTTGTATCCTCCCATTCTTCCCTCCCTCCCAATTTCCCCTTATTCCCCTCCCCTATGACTGTTCCTGAGGGGGATTACCTCCCCCTCTATATGATCATAGGGTATCAAGTCTCTTCTTGGTAACCTGCTGTCCTTCCTCTGATTGCCACCAGGTCTCCCCCTCCAGGGGACATGGTCAAAGGTGAGGCACCAGAGTATGTGAGAAAGTAATATCCCACTCTCCACTCTACTGTGGAGAGTGTTCTGTCCATATTAGCCCAACGGGCATGTCCCACGAAAGCCTTCACTTACCAGGAAACTGCGACAGAGGAGAGGACATTCTAGTGGGACTCTAGATGAGAGAATCATGGGAGAAAGGCAAAGTAGAAGGACCCAGAGGGTCCTAGAAGCCTACAAGTAGAACATTATGATAGGCAGATTTGGGCACAGGGGTCCCGCTCAAACTAAGGCACCAGCCAAGGACAATACAGGCGGTAAACCTTAAGCCCCTACCCAGAATATAATTTTTTATTCAAATATCTCTTTAAGTATTCCATCACTCCTTTTATTAATCTCAGCATGGTATGCAAACTAAAACACATCCACGGCCTTGTAAATGAGTCACAATAAATATTCACTCTTTGAGGTAACTATGCCATGGTTTGTCCTTTGCCTTCAAATTTCAAACACCTCTCATATCATCCGCACTCTATCTGATGACTTTTCTTCCTAATTCATACATAAATAGAAACTACTCCCAAACAAATACCTCATTAACTGTACATTTACATATATAAACTTCTCCATAGCACTTTGTGTGAAAGAATTAGTTCTAGCTGAGTTCAATCCCACTTCTCACTTGTTCAGATAATTTGCTTCAGTGACACTTCACTTTTCCATCATTATTTTTTTCTCATTAGTGACTCATGACCAATCACTGTGAGAACGTGAAGACCTTTCTTGAAAACGACGAGTGGCCTTTACTTCTCTTGCTTCCTACCTATTACTATATTTCTCGACCTTCCGTGAAGATTTCAAAGTCCCCCAAAATTGTTTCTATTGATCTAATTTACCTTCCCATTTCCTTTCAGTTCCCACAACACATATTTTTTTCCTGCTAAGAAGGTCTGTACTGATTAAAATACTTCTGATAATTTTTCTCCCATAGAGAAATGGGGTTTAATTTATCTCCCTTTGAGTAGGAATGACTTTATTGTCTCAGTTAGAATTTGAAAAAGGTAATGTGTTATTTTATTTTCAAATATACTCATAAGGAGTACAACAAGAATCTGAGGGTCTATTAATAGCCCATTCATAGGTGTTTGGTTGACAGTCTCAAGAGGCAACCAACATGCATCCCAAGATCTGAATGTAGAGGACTATGAAAGAACTTCTATCTTGGCCAGCATCTGATCACAACATGAATAATAGCGCCCTGGTCATACAAGAAAAGTAAAAAAAAAAAATTAAATGGCTGTTGCTGTTTAAAGTATTATGTTTGGAATTAATTCGTTATGCAACATCAGAATACTGGAGGAATACTTTTATCACAGTCACCAACTATACTGGTTTGTTGTCTTCAGTTGGATATTTGCCTCCTCAGTAGCTGTGATTTGAGTAGAAATGGACCCTATGCTTGGTCTATATGGAGTGGCGTAATTATGAGATATGCCTTGTTGAAGTAGGTGTGGCCTTGTTGGACACTTGTTTGCTTTTGAGGAAGGGCTTTAAGTTTTCTAATACTCAAGCTGGGCCAAGTATGACATTCACTTCTGCTGCCTCCAGATCTGGATGTAGAACTCTCAGCCCATTCTTCAGCACCATGTCTTCCTGTATATCATCATGTTTTCTACCATCATCCCATGATAATAATGGACTAATCTTTTGTAACTGTAAGCCAGCCCTAAATAAATGTTTTCCTTCATAAGAGTTGCCCTGGTCATGGTGTCTCTTCACATCAATAAAAACTCTAAGACAGTAGAATTTAACAAAATTACTCTTCTCCTCTACATAGTTTTCCAACTTTATTTTCAGGCCAATGTATTTTGCAGATTAAACTTTAGCATCTCATATCTGCTCTCTATTGGTTGCCTTTGCTTCCCTTATCTTTCACAGACTTATTAACATTGCTGCCTTCAAGGAAAGATTTTTTTTTACCGTATATTCATTGCCATATATTTTTCACTCCTTTGGTACTTTCATCTAGGTTCAGACTGTAAGTATATTGGAGATGCTGATGATATTAAATTTCTCCTGTTTAGTCATTTCCTCTGGGCTCCATAACTACTACTGTGTAGTGATTTTCTCCCCATTACAATTTAGATGACAAATAGCAGGTCCAATTTAAGATATTCAAAAGCTGAGCTCTAGATATTCTTCACTCAAATTACCTCTCTCTTAAATTCACCTGTACAGAAAATAGTGATAAAATTCTACCAGATTCTTATGTATAAACCTTTAGAATCAACTAGAATTTGATTTTATTTGTCCCTTGTAATTAAATTGTTGGCATTGATATAATTATCTTTAAAATGTATCAATATCCTACATCAGCCCTTATGTCCTCACTGCTTTTTCCCTCGTTTATGCTAACATTAGCTACCATGTGAATTATTGCCTGAAACATCTACCTAAACTCTTTGTTCTCTTATACTTTTGTCAACACTCCATATAGAGTATAATGCTTAAGAATAGAATCTGTTCAAGTGGGAAGGAGGAGAAGAGAGGGAAATGAGGGAGGGAATAGAGAGAAAGATGACTAAAGTTAAGGCCCAATTGAGGAGTAGTATGAAAACCTAATATAGTAGAAGCTTCCTAAAATATAGACATATATAAAGCAATCTAAATGAAATGACCAAATAATTGGAAAGAAATCACCAATTGGACATCTGTTGTCACCAACTGAAGCTTCCAACACCCTGAATTGGTTACATTTACTTAGGTTTATTGCCACATGTGTCCCAGGGGAACCCACAACTATAGGCTGCTCTCTAGAAATTAATGGTAAAGATGCATTTTTAAAAACACCTGTATAAGTCACTGAACACAGAAATCAAGCTAGTTTCTACAAGAGCCTTCTTCATATGTTCTAGAGCTGTTGTTATTGTTGTTTTCCTATAATGGTGTTCTGCTTACAGGAACTGCTAGTACGATAGCGCCACAAATCTTGTAGGAGTAACCAACTCCTATTTGATTTGACTTAAGGCCCACTTCATGATAGATAACCCATACCAGACAATGCTTGGATAACCAAGAACCTGAGACTGGAAAATCCAGAGACCTAAGATAAAGCCAAATACTAAAAGAACTTAGCAATAAAATGACTCTAAATGACATTATTCTGTGCTCTTAGATTAGTTCCTTTCTCAGCCACCATCAGAGTAGCTTTCTCTGATAGAGAATGGGAATAAATACAGAGATCTGAAGCCAGACAATGCAAAGAGAGACTTTGAAACATTTAGCCTTAAATGGCATGTCTCCTTAAATCCCTACTCCCAGGTTCAGGGAACACTGTAGAAAAGGAGGTGAATGATTGTAAAAGCAGAGGAGATAGAGGATGCCAATGAAATAAGGCCATCTAAATCAGTAAGATAAATGTATATATGAACTCACAGAGACTGGAGAAGCATGCACAGGGCCTGCAATGGTCTGCACCAGATGGGGCCCTACAGTTAAGAGGAGAAATGTACACGTGTCTCTATCCCTAACCCAAAAGCTATTTCCGATTGATAACCACTTGCAAATGAAATTTTAATTTTCTTCAATGGAGACTCACTGGGGAAACAATCTACTCTTAAGGGTAGACCATATGCCTTAACACCACTTTCAAGGGTCAATGGCCAATAGAAAATGAACTCAATGGGATCTTTGGAGGTACTTTGTCTCAGTTTTTATTTTTACATTATATTCTCTCTCTCTCTCTCTCTCTCTCTCTCTCTCTCTCTCTCTCTCTCTCTTTCTGTGTCTCTCTCTCTCTGTCTCTATTTTAACCCTACACGTCTTTTGCATATATATTATGGCATCTAAGCTAGTGTTCTTTTGGGATTCCAGAGTTTGTGAATGAGTTGGTCTCTGTGTCTTTATCTGTTCTTTGTGCCTTCTCTTGGTCTCTTTTTCCTCTACTTGTTTCTTTTGTCCTATTCTGATGTGTTGGTTTTTGTTTTACCTCATTTTATTTTATTATTATTATCCTTTAGAAACTTGTTTGTTTTCTAGTGAGAGACAGAAAGGAAGTAGATCCAGATAGGAGTGGACGTAGAGAGGAAATGTGAGGAGTAGAGGTAAGGGAAACAATAATCAGTATACATAATGTGAAGGTCAGCCATGAAGAATACTTAAATTGAGAATAGAGAGATAAAAAAAATAAACAACTTAGGATGCTATATTCTCCAGGAGCATGAGACAGGAAAAATACAGGGAAAGATGATCTCCAGGCTTCTCAACACTTCTACACTTTAATATACATAAAACCTATTATGACTATCTATGAAGTGGCACTCAGAGGAAGGATAGCAGGCTACCAAGAAGAGACTTGATACCCTATGAGCATATATAGGGGGAGGAGGTCCCCTTCAGTCACAGTCATAGGGGAGGGGAGTAAGGGGAAAATGGGAGGGAAGGAGGAATGGGAGGATGCAAGGGAGCGAATAACCATTGATATATAGTATGAATAAATTAATAGAATAAAATTAAAAAAATAAATACTAATGTCATAACCTATGAGAAATTGGTTAGTTGGGATAAAATTAATGCTTTTGAATTCTACTCTTAGAAATTTGAAGGTTAAGGTCATAAAAAATGTTGACATGTCTTAAAAGAAGCATGAAAGGAACTTTCAGAATTTCTTTCTAAAAGTAATTTTAATGGGGAAAGAGAATGATAACATGGAAATATTTCAAAAATTTGTGTAAGCAGTGAATGGTAGGTAAAGTATTCTGTTTATATTGGAAGGAATAATTGATTTGGGTACAAACACTGACAGTGAGTTATTAAAGAGGGCAAAGAACAGATGGTCCCATATACCTTTGGAGACAGAGGAGATGGTGACATCTGCTTTACATTAGTACAAAGAGATGCAGACATGTAACTGAAAATATTTTTCTTGTTCTTTCACAGAAATATTGTCTCTGTGTCTCACAGATGGATTAGTCCAGCTAACAATTGGAAAATAGTCTCATATGTCAGAATTAAATTCAATGAGCTACTACTGTAGGATATTCAGAAACTATGACATTTATATATTGGTAAACAAATGGAACAAATAATATGGAAGGGATAAATAGAAAAGGATATGAGTAAAACTTGCTATAGAAAGATTGTTTACTATTAATTGTTCCCTTTATCACATTTTGACTATTATGTTATTCTCCTCAAAACTAGGAAATTATAGGAATGTGTTACTTGTGATTATATCATTATTTTAAAATGCTGTTTCTGTACAGTTATGAAGAGGTGGATAAGTTACTAAAAATATTCTGTGATGTGACTATGACATATCATGTTAATAATATTCACTGCTGAACTTAATTGTCCAATTATTTTGGCCTTAAATTTTTTTCCTTATGATTTGTGGTACAAAATAAACACATACATATTTGTGTTAAGATTTCTTTAAATAGGGTTCTTTCCAAAAATTAGGTCTACTATCTTAGCTATTCTAATTCCCAAACAAACGTCAGTATCTCTCTGGGGGAAGAAAAGGAGACCCAGAAATTGATGAATGCTCATTAAATCCTAAATGATTAAACAAGCAAGATTGGGCTCAGTAGCTGTTTGTGGTCATTTTCCAATTTGCTTTCAGTAGCATTCCTCACTCAAATATAGTACATAATTCCTGTAACAAGAACAATGTCATTTCCTGAAGTTATTTGCAAAGTCAAATACAAAATTGGGTTATGAGCTTGGCTGAGATTTTATTTTCATTAGCTATGTGATGTTCATCAGTAACTTGATATCTGAAAGACTATGCCCCCTTACACACAATTATTTTTAAAATACAAGATATAAGGAATCAACATGTTGTATAGTATTTAATAGATTATACTTCTAGAACATAATTTGGTGGAAAAATGATCCAAATTTATTGTGAAGATATTGGTATATCACAGAATATTTAGAACAAAGTGGACATTTAATAAATATTCATGAATGAATGAATTTAGTGTTATATGAGATTAAAGTCATTGAATTTTTATTTTCAATAAAATATGTAAAATTATGTATGATACTGTAAGACATTGTTCTGAATGGCAATCAATCACACAAAATGAGGAATTCTAAAACATAGAAGACTAGGACTTTTAGTGTCCTATATTCTCTTCATTTTCTTTTTAAATGTACATAGAAAAAAGTCAAATAAAACAAAGCAAAATCTTAAAAAAATTAATGTATAAATTATTTTTCTAATATAGCATAATATATTTCTTACTTATCAACTGTGCTAACTATGACTATTACACTGTAGATATATTTAGTGTGTGATATTAGATACTCAGGGCTTTTTTGATTAATGAATAATGTTAATTATCCTACTATTAGTTTATCTGTGAATAAAATGAGTTGAAATAATACCATTCTATAATGCCTTGGCTTTTCATAGATCATTGTGGGTTTTTTTTTTGGTCTTGCTTACATTACCAACTGGATGTTATTGAAAAGGTTTATGGGTTATAATGAGTCAGATGTTTTTTATTTTAACTCATTTTGATCTTTCTTGGATTATAAGACAACTTGTCAGTATCACTTTCTATGGACAGCACATAATTGGGTCATGATTTTTACACTTCACTATAACAGTATCTGTTAATCAATTTTTGTCCATTCATACTTAAGTTATTATCAATAATAATAATTATTAATATTTGTTAATAATTACTATAGTGTAGTTTATAGCTACCGTTTTACAACTTGTTTCTCTTACTTATTTTTGTATTTCTTATTCCTTTTTGAGTTCTTTTACTTTGTCTTCTCTAGTTTTAATTCTTTCATTTGATTAATTTTTCACAGCATAAATATCACACTTCCATTAAAATTGTTTAGTGGATTCTTCAGAGTTTACAATATAAATTTACTAGTGAGTTTTCAAAACAACTTGCAAAAACATTGTATCATTTCACAGAGAACATTGGTTATTTATAACATAATGTTCTTAATTTTCCCTTTTTGTATTTTCTAACATTTCTGGGGTTTAAAAAGTATTTCACTATTTCTGTTACCTGATATTTTCTTTGAAATGTTTTTTCTTAGAAATTTTCATATGTATTCACAATGTTTCTTGATCATATCCATCCCTCACTCCCTTCTTCATCTGTTCACAGGCTCCCCATTGTCACTGCTCATACCCCATGTTATGTCTGCACTTTGTATTTTTTATTTATTTAACACACTAAGACCATTAGTGCTGCCCATAAGTGGGTGGGTATGGAGTCATCCACAGTGGAATAGGAAACCTATCAATGGCTATACTTCTACAGAAAAGGAACACTCTCTCCTCTGTCTGCCTTCAACTGTCAATAGCTCCTTTGCTAGAAGTGGGGTTTCAGGAGTCCCTCTCACTTCCATAATAGAATTTTTAAATGGCTTGATGTTGTAGAAGTCATGGGTAGGTAGTCACTGATGCTATGAGTTTTTGTGTGCAACAGAGATATCATATACAGGGACAAGAATTTCACAATATTCTTCCCCATCCTCTGCCTCTTACATTATTTCCTCTCCCTAATCCATGATGCTCCCTAACTTTAGTGGTGTGAGTTTCATATAGATGTCCCATGTATGATTGAGCACTCAAGTTACTTATTCTCAGCACTTTGAATGAAATGACCTCTACATTAACCACTACCCACTGTACTAAAAAGCTTCTCTGACAAAAGGTGAGAGTAGTACAAATCTATAGGTATAAACATAAATATTTAGAAGGCAGTTTGAACACATGACCATTTACATAAACAACATCAGTAGCTTCTCCCCTGGGGATTATGGTTTTTATAGTCATGTTTTTTTATCATGTTTACAATACCAAGCACAAATTACTTCCTATGGAGTAGGCATCCAATTCAATAAAAATCAAGATAGCAGGTGATTACGCATGTATACAACCATGACAATCTGGAATCAGTGAATATATCTTGCCAGCAGAATGGTATTATAGCTTGCAGGGTCCAGGACAAAGACAATACTAATGACCCTTTTCATCTCCAGCATCCTGCATAACACCCATGAAACCATCAGGGAAGGTTTACTGGTGTATTCAAGACTAATTTTTCCGTGCCCAGCAACAAAAATATATGCTATCATTACAATAGTTAGCAACATCTAGTTCTGGTATGCAATGAAGAACAATAGTAATGGCTTTTAATATTTTCTATTATTTTAGTGCATTTCTAACCAAGAACTTGTAAGAAGGTAACCCATATCTCACACTAAGATTTTTATAAATAAGCCTTATCTTGTGGTAACATCATTGTTCACTAATGCAATGTACCTTTGTTCAGACTCCCTAGACAGAGAGAGAGAGAGAGAGAGAGAGAGAGAGAGAGAGAGAGAGAGGGAGGGAGAGAGAGAGAGAGAGAGAGAGAGAGAGAGAGAGAGAGAGAGAGAGAGAGAGAGAGAGAATTTTATTATGCTTCTTCATAGATATTCAGTTTGGATTGACTCATATCTCTCCTTCCCTCTAGTCCCCTTTCCCAATCCGAGTTTAAGGATGTTTACTTCCTTTCCCCACCAGTGATCCCTTTTAGATTCTTGGCTTCCAAATATTTGTCATTTGGGGATTAGGTGAATTCACTATAATAACTTTTTCTGGTTCCATCTATTTATCTGTGAATTTTAAGATTTTATCTTTCTTTATAAATGAGTAACATTAGATTGTGACTACATAAAATATTTTTATTATTTGGTTGTCAGTTGATTGATATCTAGGTTGAGTCTATTTCCTAGTTATTGTCAATAGAACATTAATGAATAATGTATATACAAGCATCTATGTAGTAAGATAGAAAGCCTTCTGGGTATAGACCCAAGAGTTGTAAAGCTGAGTCCTATGGTAGATATATTTCTAATTTTTTGGATAAAACTCCAGCCTTCTTTCCAGAATGGGTTTACTAGTTACACTCCCACCAGTGGTATGTAAGGGGTCCATTTTCCATTTATTCATTAGCATCTGTTCTTATTTATAATCCCAATGATGGTAATTCTGACCTGAGAGATATGCTATATTAATGTAATTTGATTCTGTATTTCTTTTGTGAGTAAGAATGTTCATTGAACATGTATTTACTACCCATTTATGTTTATCCTTTTAGAAACTTTTTGTTAAATTCCATATATGATTTTTAATTGCCTTATTTAGTTTCTTAGTGTTCAGTTATTTTAGTTCCTTTTATATTTTGGGCATTAATCCTCTATAAGTATCAGTACCTTGCAACAATTTTCTCTTATTCTGTGGGCTGCCACTTCACTTGAATGATGCTGTCCTTTGCTTTACACAGCTTTTAAGTTTCACAAGCTCCTATCTGTCAAATGATGGTCTTATTTCCTGAGTTTCCAGAATCCTTTTTACAAAGTCCATACCTATGCCTGTAAGATGAATTGTACTCCTGCTTTTTCTGCTAGAAGTTTTGTGGTATCAGGCATCCTTACATCTTTGGAAAGAATATAATCTGGCAAAGATGAAAGATCTTTTGGATATGGTCTTGGACCAGTTTATAGTATTTTATAGAGAATATTTGCATCTTTGTTCATCAGTGAGATTGGTCTGAAGCTTTACTTCTTGTTGCATCTTTATCTGGTTTGTAATCAGGGTCATAACTGCTTAAAAATAAAAACCATAGAAACCTTCTTTTTCTATTTTATGTAATAATATAAACAAGTCTATTTTGTGTTGTCCACACCCTAATTGGTGTATGTATATCTATTTACTAGAACATGATCAACTTATAAATGGCCTTACTCTTTTAGTAAAACTAATTATCCTTGAGAAGCCATCAACTGTCAATATTTCATCAGTTAGAAAAGTGACCTCATGACCCCTCACCACCTCCTCTGATTTAAATAAGATGTATCCCATCGTCTCAGGCTTTTGAACACTTGGTCCCAAATTGATGACATTCTTTGGGAGATTTGGGAGATGTGTCCTTGTTAGAGGATGTAAGTTGCCAGAGGTGGGCTTTGAGAATCTAAGACTCATGCCATTTATAGTTTACTTTCTCTGTTTTGTGCTTACAGTTCCAGATGTGAACATACACCTTCCTGCTCCTGCCTCTATATCTGCCCCCCTTCAGCATCATAGGGTCTAATCCTCTGGAATCATAAGTCCAAATAAACTCTTTTTTCTGTACATTACTTTTGTCATAGTGCTTTATCATAGTAATATAAAAGTAACTATACACCCGTTGAAGCAATTTATGCAGGGAACATCTACTGTTGTGAGTTCATGAGAGCAGCAGTACTTGTATATACAGAAGACACTTTTTCAGTTGGGTCCTCCCTAGCCTCTGGCTCTTATATTCTTTCCATCTTCTCTTCCAAAATAGTTCTTGAGCTTTGAGGACAAAGCATCACACACACACATTATATATATATACAATTTGTGACTGAGAACTAATGGGCACTTATTCTATGCATTTTGACCAATTATCAGTTTTTGTGTTAACTATCATTCACTGCACAAGAAACTTCTCTGCTGAAATCTAAGAGCTGCACAAATCTTTGGGCACAAAGATATATGAATTTAGACACCAGTTTGATTTTATGTCTACTTAGCAAAATGTTAGTGGTTGTTTTACCCTAGGGACCTGCGAAATCTCCAACTATGAGTTCTTGGGAAGATTTACAGTTCCAGGCATGCATTCTTCCTGGTGGAAAAGACCTTAAGTCTAATTAAAAAATTAATTTATCTATGCTACTACTGCAACCATGGGCATATTTTGTCATGTTAGTCATTGTTGTGGCTCACAGGGTTCAAAGCTGGATAAGAACATCAATGACAAATAGCAGACTATATTGAAAATCTTGGTACATGAATGCTACCCAGCCGAGAAGCTTCCAGGCCACTACCAACTTGTTTTTTTTATGTTCTGTGACCAAATTATGTTCTGTTTTCATTCATAGGGTCTTACCATAAATCTCTGATGAGTCAATGAAGAACAATGGTAATAGCCTGTTTACTTACTTATTTACTTACTATCTACCTCTGTATCTGACTTACAGCTGGTTGATTTCTTCATAAAACTTTTGAAATGTAACATACTACCTCTAGACCCCATTAACCTTAAAGCTAAAGATAGAATAAAGACAATCATATCCCAATGGTTTCCCTGCCTTGCTCTAACAACCATAATGGTAGTCTAATTAAGATATTGGATCCTGTGCCATAGTTACTGATATTTGGCTCAGAATAAACTGCTTATTTTTAATTTTAAGTCGATGCTTTCAGACTGACAGGGGATAGTTTGGCTAATCAGAGCTTGCTATGGAGAAGTGGGATAAAATAGTGGCATGAGAAAATCATAAGATTTTCATGTTTAGGAAATATGACTGGCAATAGGAGTCAGAGATTTATTGCACTGTAGTCAGTTCAGTTTTGAGGCAGGATCATTAAGGAAAGAATATTATGCAATCCAATTCTTGTTTAAATTTAGGGTTATGTCAAAGTTTAGTAACCCATATGAAAGAGAGAAGTTTAACTGAATTTGTTCAAATCAAGATAATAGGCATTTGTTATTATCAATAGGAACAAACAGTTCATCTAATTAAGTACTTGCAAGATTATAAATGGGTATTTTGAGGAATTGTGACTGACCTTATTATAAGTAACCTATGAGGACACTGGTAAGATTTAGCTAAGACATGTGGAGATGGATAACTTTTTTTCGTTGTAAGCTGCTTCACATTATAATTTGTGGTATGGTTTCTTTAAAGGTAACAGTAATCCCAGGTTCAATTTGTTCAGATTCAGTTCATTATTGCAGGTTTTGTTAGCCATGTTAGTACTTAGGTTTATTTAATGTTTCTTTACCTTTTAGGTGCTTGAGACTCAATATTTGAAGTATCTGTTATCACTTGGATATACATTTAAAAATCATTTATTATATATACATATATATATGAATATTTCCCTATATGTATATATGCATACCATATGTATTCCTTGTATCCATGGAGCCCAAAATATAATAAAAATCCACTGGAACTGAACTTACAGATGCTAATAGCCTTCTATATGTGCTTTAGAAATTTAGCATAAACCCTCTGTAAGAACAGCAAGTACTGTTAAGCACTAAGCCACCTCTCCAGCCTTTGGACGTGATTTTTGCATGTCAAATCTCACATAAAATTTTTTACTCTTTAATGGAAAGATGCTGAGAGGAAATGGGGTACAGGAAGTGATGTTTAGGTAATGAAATGGATCATTTATACATATATTAAAATACTTATCATGTGAATGAGTCTTTGACATGTTTTCTTCCCACATTCATTTGCCCTCCTAATGGAATCAAAGCAGCATGAGAGCTTTACTAGAAACTGAGCATATGATACTGTCATGTTTTTTGACACTCCATTTTTTTCATAAGTCAAAATAAACCTTGTTCTTTTAAAAATTATCTAAACTCAGATATTCTGTTATATCAATGGAGTGAACTATGTCAATACTTCTGATTTCTTATGACTTGGGCCCCATAGAATTCGCACCTTCTTGTTCTTTCAGCCGCAATAAACTATTATAATACTTTAAAATTATCAGTGAAGTAATAGAAAATGGGGCTGAAGAACTTTTTTATCTTATATGTTATAAAAGTAGAAGAGAGGATATTTGATAAAAGGAAAGGGAATAGTAGAAGTAAAAAAAATAAATATATTAATAGGGTTGAATATTATCAAGAACATTATATACTTATATGTGCATTGTTTTTCTAGTTTGTCTCACAAATATGGACTTTAGAAGCTACTTTTTGGTTCTTCTCCAAATTGGGAGACATCTGAAAGCTAAAGGAGAATGGAGTTGACAAACTGGTCTTTCCATGAGTCTGCTAAGACTATAACAAAATATTTTTTAGAGTAGGTCTTTATTATAGAGACCAGAAATAGTTCAAGTATTAGTTTATATGAACAATTGTCTGACAGGGTGTTCTTTTTTTCTTTTTTCTTTTGAGATTATAATTCAATTACTTGAGATGGAAGATGGCGCCGACCAGTAGGCACCATAGCTGATCTTCTCTGAGGAGACCAGGGACTTGAATGGAACCACAGACTGCTGGATTTTGAGAACTGTAGGTGAGTGGGACCCCAAACTCCGCAGACCACCAGGGGGTCCAACCCCGGGACAAGCGACAGCCCCGAGGGCTAAACGCACTCCCCAAACTCTGAAAAGGAATCCACAATCAAGCTGTAGCCAGCACAAAAAACCCAAATTCGCCATTTGGGGAGGAGATTTTCCGGAGCCCCAAGCCTGAGGAGTCTCAGCGAATAGGGTGAAACTACCATTGATCCTGTACATCCACACCGCGCCGAACTGCGGACGGCACCTGCCTAACCCGGGTGGAAACACAGGTGGCGAGTCTCACCAAAACCAACTAGATCTGGGGACCGCGTCCGCGTCCTGCGCTCAAGCTGAAGCCAGACACAAAGGTTTGACCCTGCAAACTGGGGCAGTTAGCAACCGGCGTGGTCTGCTCCCACAGCCCAGTGGGTCCGCCCACGTTATAGGGAGCCGAGGGTCACGCTTGCAGGGACTAACTACTGCCCTAAAGGGAACTGGCAGTACTCCGGCAGGAGATTCACGCCAGCGGTCTGAACTGCCTTTGGCGCCAGCTGCGTGGCCCGACTGCCGGCAATCCCCAAACAACTGAACTAACTGGGCCCATCTTTGTGGGCCCGCGACAGATCCACCCAGGTTATCGGGAGCTGTGGGTCTTACTGGCAGGGAATAACTGCTGCCCTAAGGCGACGCACGCTGCCTTTCTCTAGCAGAAAGGGAAAATACAGGAGATTTGTCGCCAGCCGAGGGGAGGAGCTGATGGCTCTGACTGGGCTCTACCTGAACAATAGACCTAGCAGGGGTCATTCTTGCGCACCCTCGTTAGGACCGCCCACTTTATCCGGAGCTGTGGGCCTTGCTGGCAGGGAATAACTGCTGCCTTAAAGCGTCTGGGAGCGGTCTAACCTGCTTTTGTCCCCAGCCACGGGGACGAGCTGCTGGCTCTGACTGAGCTCTACCTGATCAATAGACCTAGCAGGGGTCATTCTTGCGCGCCCTCGTTAGGACCGCCCACTTTATCCGGAGCTGTGGGCCTTGCTGGCAGGGAATAACTGCTGCCTTAAAGCGTCTGGGAGCGGTCTAACCTGCTTTTGTCCCCAGCCACGGGGACGAGCTGCTGGCTCTGACTGGGCTCTACCTGATCAATAGACCTAGCAGGGGTCATTCTTGCGCGCCCTCGTTAGGACCGCCCACTTTATCCGGAGCTGTGGGCCTTGCTGGCAGGGAATAACTGCTGCCTTAAAGCGTCTGGGAGCGGTCTAACCTGCTTTTGTCCCCAGCCACGGGGACGAGCTGCTGGCTCTGACTGGGCTCTACCTGATCAATAGACCTAGCAGGGGTCATTCTTGCGCGCCCTCGTTAGGACCGCCCACTTTATCCGGAGCTGTGGGCCTTGCTGGCAGGGAATAACTGCTGCCTTAAAGCGTCTGGGAGCGGTCTAACCTGCTTTTGTCCCCAGCCACGGGGACGAGCTGCTGGCTCTGACTGGGCTCTACCTGATCAATAGACCTAGCAGGGGTCATTCTTGCGCGCCCTCGTTAGGACCGCCCACTTTATCCGGAGCTGTGGGCCTTGCTGGCAGGGAATAACTGCTGCCTTAAAGCGTCTGGGAGCGGTCTAACCTGCTTTTGTCCCCAGCCACGGGGACGAACTGCTGGCTCTGACTGGGCTCTCCCTAGCTGTATCCCACAATATAGGGAGCTGAGGCTCATATGTGCAGGGTATAACCGCTAATTTATAGCAAGCTGGGAGTGGCCTGGCATACAGGGGCGTGGAAACTGCTACCTCCTCAGATACTGCCAGTGGCCTGAAACCGTATGGTTACAGGCACAGATCCTGTAATCTCCAACAGGCAGATCCTAGCTGTGTCAGCTCCTGCAGACCCAGCAAGAACTCCCAAATTCATGGGAAAGGCTGAACGCTCCTAAGACAGCTACAACCCAGAAGATCTGATCCACCTGGGGTCTTGGCTACAAAGCAACAGGAAAGACAGACAGCTGGGATCAACCTACACAACCAGAGAGCTTGTGTGCTGACCTTACTCTAGATCCCAATACTGCTGACTTGAGATACAGCAGTAAGGGGAAAAGGCCCAAACAGAAACCTACTTCGCGGGACTCAGCCTCGAGCCTAAGGTGTTGAGAAAAATCTACAGGAGTAGAATCTGAATCACCAGCCTGGTCCAGGGAAGTACTCCCTGTTCCCCACAGATAAGGGCACCCTACCTATAAGCAGACATCAACTATCCACTCCCAAACAGGGAAGGTCACTACAAACCACCTCCCAACATTAGATTCACCAAAATGACAAGGGGACAACGAAAGAATGCTAACAAAAACCAAAACAGGATGGCATCTCCAGATCCCAGCAATCCTAATGAAAACAACCTGGAGAACCCAACAACAATGGATATAAATGAAAACCACCTCAAATCCTTAGTAAGTAAGATGATATTGGAAGAATCAAATAAATTTTGTAAACAAATGCAGGAGGAAGCAAACAAGAGGGCTGATGACTTAAAAGAGTCATATAAAGAGGCATTTGAAGAATTTCAGAAAAACACAAATAACCAGATGAAGGAAATTATTAAAACAGTTCAAGACCTGAAGATAAAAATGGAAGAAATCATAAAAGAACGCACGGAAGAAAAACGCGATCGAGAAGCATCAGAAAAGAAAGCAAACATCTCAGAGGTGGCCTTATCTAACAGATTGCAAGAAATGGAAGAACGAATATCAGGACTTGAAGATACAATCGCACAATTGGAAACAATCATCCAGGATAATGCTAAATCTGAAAAGTTCCTGACACAAAGCGTTCATGAAATAAAAGACAACATGAAAAGACGAAACTTGAGAATAATAGGGATAGAGGAAAGAGAAGGTAACCGACTCCACAGCCCAGAAAATATCTTTAACCGAATAATAGAAGAAAATTTCCCCAATTTGAAGAAGGAGATGCATACGAACATACAAGAGGCCTACAGAACACCAAATAGAATAGACCCAAAAAGAAAATCTTCCCGCCACATAATAATAACAACACAAAATATACAGAACAAGGAAAAAATATTAAAAGCGGCAAGAGAAAAAGGACGAGTAACATATGAAGGCAAACCTATCAGAATCACTCCTGACTTCTCAGCAGAGACCATGAAAGCCAGAAGGGCCTGGACAGAGGTTCTGCAAACGCTAAGAGAACACAGATACCAGGCAAGACTACTATATCCAGCAAAATTATCAATAACCATTGGAGGTGAAGACAAGATATTCCAAGACAAAAACAAATTCACACAATACCTAGCAACAAATCCGGCTTTACAGAAGTTACTAGAAGGAAAACTCCACCCCAACCGGTCAAACTACAACCAAAAATACATAAGAAATAAATAACTACACCATTGCAAAATCACAACTTCACAAAAACTCGATTGTTATAAATACCAAAAATGAAGGGACTTACCAATCACTGGTCATTAATATCTCTCAACATTAATGGTCTCAACTCTCCAATAAAAAGACACAGACTAACAGAGTGGATGCATAAACACGACCCAACATTCTTCTGCATTCAAGAAACACATCTCAACCACAAGGACAGACATTGCCTCAGAGTGAAAGGTTGGGGAAAAATATTCCAAGCAAATGGTCACAAGAAACAAGCTGGGGTAGCTATTCTAATATCTAATAAAATAGACTTTCAACCAAAATTAGTCAAAAGGGACAAGGATGGTCACTTCATACTTGTCAAAGGTAAAGTCAACCAGGAAAACATCACGATTTTGAACATCTATGCTCCGAATACAAGGGCTCCGACATTTGTAAAAGAGTTATTAACAAAGCTTGCCCCATTCATCGATACCCACACATTAATAGTGGGAGACTTCAACACCCCACTTTCACTCAAGGATAGGACTTTGATTTCAAAACTAAGCCGGGAAATAACTTCATTAACCAATGTCATGAATCAAATGGATCTAACAGATATCTACAGAACTTTCCACCCAAACGCAAAGGAGTATACCTTTTTCTCAGCACCCCATGGAACGTTCTCTAAAATTGATCACATAGTTGGTCACGAAGCAAACCTCAACAGATACAAGAAGATTGAAATAATACCTTGTATCTTATCAGATCACCATGGTCTAAGGCTGGACTTCAACAACAATAGAAATAACAAAAAGCATACCAACACGTGGAAACTAAACAACTTTCTACTTAATGACACATGGGTCACGGAAGAAATAAGGGAAGAAATAAAAGACTTCCTGAAATTCAATGAAAATGATGGAACAACATACCCAAATTTGTGGGACACATTGAAAGCAGTGCTAAGAGGAAAATTCATAGCACTAAGTGCCTTTAAAAAGAAAATGGAGTCATCCCACATAAACAACCTAACAACACATCTGGAAGCCCTAGAAAAAAAAGAAGCAGAAACACCCAAGAGGAGTAGACGCCTGGAAATAATCAAACTCAGAGCTGAAATCAATAAATTAGAAACAAAGACAACAATCCAAAGAATCAACAAAACCAAGAGCTGGTTCTTTGAGAAAATTAACAAGATAGACAAACCGTTAGCCAATCTAACTAAAAGACAAAGAAAAGCTATCCAAATTAACAAAGTCAGAAATGAAAAGGGAGACATAACAACAGACACCGAAGAAATACAAAGAATCGTAAGGACCTACTTCAAAGACATTTATGCCACAAAATTTGAAAATTTAAGGGAAATGGACAAATTTCTCGACCGATTCCATTTACCAAAATTGAACCAAGACCAGATAAACAAATTAAATAGCCCTATTTCGCCTATAGAAATAGAAGCAACCATTGATAGTCTTCCAACCAAAAAAAGCCCAGGGCCAGATGGTTTCAGCGCAGAATTCTACCAGTCCTTCAAAGAGGAGCTAATACCGATACTATTCAAGCTATTCCGAAAGATAGAAATGGATGGAATATTACCAAACTCCTTTTATGAGGCCACAGTCACATTGATACCTAAACCCCACAAAGACCCAACAAAAAAAGAGAATTTCAGACCAATTTCTCTTATGAACATTGATGCAAAAATACTCAACAAAATACTCGCAAAGCGAATACAACAGCATATCAAAGACATCATTCACCATGACCAGGTAGGCTTCATTCCAGGAATGCAGGGATGGTTTAACATACGGAAATCCATCAATGTAATCCACCATATAAACAAACTGAAAGAGAAAAACCATATGATCATCTCTTTAGATGCAGAAAAAGCATTTGACAAAATCCAACACCCATTTATGTTTAAAGTTCTGGAGAGATCGGGAATACAAGGCACTTTTCTAAACACAATAAAGGCTATATATAGCAAACCAATAGCCAACATTAAATTAAATGGAGAGATACTCAAGGAAATCCCTCTAAAATCAGGGACCAGACAAGGCTGCCCACTTTCCCCATACCTCTTTAATATAGTTCTTGAAGTTCTAGCCAGAGCAATAAGACATCAAAAGGAGATCAAGGGGATCCAAATGGGAAAGGAAGAAGTAAAATTATCCCTATTTGCAGATGATATGATAGTGTATATAAGTGACCCCCAAAATTCCACCAGAGAACTCCTACAGCTGATAAACACCTTCAGCAAATTGGCAGGATACAAAATAAACTCAAAAAAGTCAGTAGCTTTCCTATATACAAATGACAAACAGGCAGAGGAAGAAATTAGAAAAATTACTCCCTTCACGATAGCCACAAGCAATATAAAATATCTAGGAATAACCCTAACCAAGCAAGTGAAGGATTTATTTGAAAAAAACTTTAAACCTCTGAAGAAAGAGATTGAAAATGACATCAGAAGATGGCGGGATCTACCATGTTCGTGGATTGGAAGAATCAACATAGTAAAAATGGCCATCTTACCAAAAGCAATTTACAGATTCAATGCAATCCCTATCAGAATACCTACTAAATATTTTGTAGATATTGAAAGAACAATTCTCAACTTCATATGGAGAAACAAAAAGCCCAGAATAGCAAAAACAATCCTTTACAATAAAAGATCCGCTGGAGGAATCTCCATACCTGATCTCAAGCTGTACTATAGAGCAACAGTAATTAAAACAGCATGGTACTGGCACAGCAATAGGCTAGTGGATCAATGGAATCGAACTGAAGACCCAGAGATGAATCCACACACATTTGCTCACCTGATTTTCGACAAAGAAGCCAAATCCATTCAATGGAAAAACGACAGCATCTTCAACAAATGGTGCTGGTCTAACTGGATGTCTACATGTAGAAAAATGCAATTAGACCCCTATTTGTCACCATGCACAAAACTCAAGTCCAAGTGGATTAAAGACCTCAACTTAAAACCACAGACATTAACCCAGTTAGAGGAAAAAGTGGGGAAGAGTCTGGAACTCATAGGCACAGGAGACAACTTCCTGAACAGAACACCAACAGCCCAGGCCTTAACATCAACAATTAATAAATGGGACCTCATGAGGCTGAGAAGCTTCTGTAAGGCTGGTGACACTGTCAAGAGAACAAAGCGACAGCCTACAGACTGGGAAAAGATCATCACCGACTCTTCATCTGACAAAGGTCTAATATCCAAAATATATAAAGAACTTAAGAAATTAAACACCACCAAACCAAATAACCCAATAGAGAAATGGGGCGCAGAGCTAAACAGAGAATTCTCAACAGAGGAATATCAAATGGCTGAGAAACACTTAAAGAAATGCTCGACCTCCTTAGTCATCAGAGAAATGCAAATCAAAACGACACTGAGATTCCATCTTACACCCATCAGAATGGCTAAGATCAATAACTCAACTGACACCTCATGCTGGCGAGGGTGTGGAGAAAGAGGAACACTCCTGCATTGCTGGTGGGAATGCAAACTAGTACAACCACTTTGGAAAGCTATCTGGTGCTTTCTCAGAAAAATGGGAATAGGGCTTCCTCAAGACCCAGCTATTCCACTCCTTGGAATATACCCAGAGGATGTACTACCACACAACAGGGACATATGCTCAACCATGTTCATAGCTGCCTTATTCATAATAGCCAGAACTTGGAAACAACCTACGTGTCCCTCAACAGAAGAATGGATAAAGAAACTGTGGTACATTTACACTATGGAATACTACTCAGCTATTAAAAACAAGGAATTTCCAAAATTTGTGGACAAATGGATTGAACTAGAAATTGTCATAATGAGTGAGTTCACACAGAAGCAAAAAGAGCTAAATGGTATATACTCACTTATATCGAGACACTAGCCCAAGGTGTACGTCCCCATGAAAAACTGTACCTACCAGAATAATGGGTAAGAGGGGAGGACATCCTATTGAATCTTTAGGTATGAGAAGCCTGGGAGAAAGAGGAAATGGAAGGATCCAGTGGGTCCTGGAAAACTACAGGCGAGTCTGGGCCCTGGGGTCCTCCGCAAACTGTGGCAACAGCCAAGGAAAAAATAGGCAGTAAAAACCTTGAACCCCTACCCGGACTAGCCGATGGACATTCTCCACTGTTGAGTGGAGAAGAAGATCTAACTCTCACACAAACTCTGGTGCCCCATATTTGATCATGTCCCTTGGATGGAGATGCCTGGTGGCACTCAGAGGAAAGATAATAGGTCACCAAGGAGAGACTTGATACCGTATGAGCATATTCAGGGGGAGGAGATCCCCCTCAGACACAGACATAGGGGAGGGGAGTAGGGGGGGGAAGTGGGAGGAAGGGAGGGATGGGAGGATACATGGGATGGGCTAACAACTGAGATGTAATATGTATAAATTAATAAAAATGTATTAAAAAAAAAAATAATTCAATTACTTCATTTTACCCTTCCATTTCCTTACTCTGAACCTTTCCACATATCCCTCTTAGATCTCTTAAATTCATGGCCTCTGTTTTCATTAATTGTTGTTATTTGATTATATCTGTAGTCATATACATTTCTAAATATATAAACAACCTACTCAGTCTGTATAATATTATGTGTGTATATGTTTTCAAGACTGACCATTTTGTGTTCCATACAAGTTGTTGAGCTTTCTCTGAGGAAAATTATTTCTCCCTAGTTGTCTGTAGTTATGTAAAAAAAAAATCACCTGGGGTCCAGCTGTGGCTGAGATGGACTGCAGGGCCTAAAGGCTTTCCTTCTAGGTTTATCTGGGCTAGGAGCTGGTTGCTCATAACATTTCTCTCTGTACATTAACTCTTAAACATTCCGACTGTTTAGGGCCACTGGTCATGAGGAGAAACGCTGAACTTTTCTTTTTTTAAAGTTTTATTAAGTATTATAATTTATTCAGGTTACATCTGGATTGTTATACCCTCATTCCTATTCTCCCTCCTTCTTCTGCCCTATTCTCCTCCACTAGACCTCTGACAGAAGGGGACCTTTTCCCCCACCATATGACCACAGCCTATCAGATCGCATCCTGATAGCATGCTTCCTCGTCCTCTGTGTGTCACCTGGCCTCCCCACCAAGGGGAAGTGATCAAATCAGAGGACTCAGAGTTCATGTCAGAGGCAGTTCCAGTCTCCATGGAAAATGAACTGTCTATTGGATAGATCTGAACATGGGTCTAGGTTTGTTGAATGCACTGTCCTTGGTTGATACAACAGTTTGTGCAGGCTCCCTGGGAGAACTCCTAAACCTGATAGATACCTTCAGCAAAGTGGCTGGACACAAGATTAATTGAAAAAAATCAGTAGGCCTCCTGTATACAAATAACAAATGGGCTGAGAAAGAAATTAGGTAAACTACAAACTTCACAATAGCCACAAATAATATAAATTATCTTAGTATAGCTCTAACCAAACAAATGAAAGACATGTATGACAAGAAGTTCAAGTCTCTAAAGAAATTGAAGAAGATATCAGAAGACAGAAAGATCTCCCATGCTCATGGAACTGGAGGATCAACATAGTAAAAATGGCCATCATACCAAAAGCAATTTATATGTTTAATGGAATCCCTACCAAAATACCTACACAATTCTTTACCGACCTTGAAAGATCAATTCACAACTTCATATGGAAAACAAAAATCCAGAAGATCTTCAGGAAGAAGCTCCAACCCTCATCCCAAGCTGTACTAAAGAACAACAGTAATAAAACTGGCATGGTACTGCCATAGAAATAGGCTATTTGATCAATGTAATCAAATTGAAAACCCACAAATAAACCCACACACCTATGGACACTTGATTTTTGACACAGAAGACTCTGAGCTTTCTTAACTTTTAACTATCAGGCTGATTGCTGTGGCTGCTGTACTTTATTAAACTTTCTGACTGGTTAGCTTTGCTATTTGGGGCTGCTGTTTAAGGCCAGAAACTCTCTTTTATCTATGCTTTAATTCTTAAACTCTCTGGCTGGTAGCTTTGCTATTCAGAAACTCTTAACTATATTTTGACTCAAACTCTCAGGCTGGTAGCCTTGATAGTCAGAAACTCTCTTTTATCTATACTTTGACTCTTAAAATATCAAGCAAGTAGCCTTTCTATTTGGAACTGCTGGCTTCAGCATAAAGAGAGAAAGAAAAAAGAAAGGAAGGAACAAAGAAAGAAAGAAAGAAAGAGAAAACCATACATTCACACAAACATAGGGAGCTCTCACAGATTATTCATAGACATACATAAAGACATAGGTAATGAGACAGACAGACATATATTTGGTGAATGCTGAATGGAGGAACTCTCCAGTCAACCAACAACAACTTTATTTCTGTCTTGGGTTTTTATAATATTTTTGAAAAACTTACCTCATGCAAAAATAGATCCAATCATTACATAAATAGGGAATTACAGTAGGACTATTGGTTCTAAGTTCTTTCATCAGAACTATAAATAGATGTTTTTATTGTACATTTAAAGCAATGGTTTAAACTATATGATCATTAAGAGTTCAAAGCAGAACTTTTATCTTTTTCTTATTTCAAATATAGGTTATATATTCAAAGAAAGTGTATTTTATGTTAATGTTTTTCTAAGAAACAGATATCTCTCTTATCTTGTATAGATAAAAATTTGTTCTTTGTTTCTATATTTATATGGCCTTTCTTATGGTAGTGCATACCTTAGCCTTATCCTTGGTCTAAACCTAGAATGAATGTATGTCCTTGATTATTAATTTACTTCAATCTTGTTTTCCTTCTTGGTATAATTCATATTGAGGTTCATAGAGCTCCTAATAGTTTTTGTATATTGCAGGATGGTTTAAAGTTATTTGAATCAATTAGAAACCATTATCAGGAATTATAAAATCATCTGTAGGAAATCTGCCCAACAGAGAGAATAGTACATTTGGAGCAATAATATTATGCTATAGACTGTGAGGATCTATTCATGCTCAACTGCATTATGTCAGGCATATGGAACAAACATGGAAAGGCAACACAGCAACAATTCGCAGTCTTGAGGCAAAATCCCTGGTGCTTTGCCCAAACCAGAGATATACCAATTCACCAGCTGTGCAAAAGAGTGTGCTGCCTCCAGGAAGTTCATTTGCTTGCTTTTGCCAATCCGGCATGTGATTGCACCCAGCATAGTTCATTGTATGGAGTTGAGACACCATGGGCTTTTTCCTGCCCACTTCAAGATATCCATTGTGTTTTTCTTTCTTCACCCATTTTTAGGCAGTCATGTTGGTAAAGCATGAGTGTAGCTTCTGACAATACTAGGAGACAGAACTTGACAACAAACTCTCCTATCCTCTGGTTCTTACAGTCTTTCCACCTCCACTTATGCAATACTCTTTGAGCTTTAGATGCAGAAGTTGTTTTGTAGATTTATCCATTGAGACTAAGCCTCGGCTCTGCATTTTGATTGGTTGTGCCGTTATTTTAATGGTCTCCATCTGCTGCAAAGAGAAGTTTCCTTAAGCAGTAAGGACTATATATACACCTGTAGGTATAAGGACAAATATTGAGAAAGTAGTTAGGGATTGTGCTGCTTTGTTTTTCAAAACAAGTTTCCAGGTGTAGCTTTGGCTATATGCTACCATGCCCAACTCAAGATGGTGGTAATTTTAATAAAGTGGTGGTTATAGGTTCTCCATCAAGATCCTGACTGGATTTGATATGCCCACAAAGAGGTGATTTAGCCAGCAACTAAGGGGAAGGGAAGTCATTGACCTTGGACAAGATATTTAGTGAAACCATATTCTACGTGTTACTATAAAAGTTATGAATAGGTCTTGAGAGATGGCTCAGAGGTTAAGAGCACTGCCTGCTCTTCCACAGGTCCTGAGTTCAATTCCCAGCAACCACATGGTGGCTCACAACCATCTATAGTGAGATATAGTGCCCTCTTCTGGAATGCAGGCATATATGAAGGTGAAACACTGTATACTTAAATAAATAAATCTTTTTTAAAAGTTATGAATAATATCTGAATAAGATTTCTGGAAAAATATTGTTTTTTGTACATGGATCTTGTTAAATGAGATAAAAGCTAGGATAGAAAAAAATAATGAATAAGAGAAATTCTGCCTGTCTTTAATCTGGGACATACGTTTTTTTTGTCCTTTGGCTCAGAAAATACACATAAACATACTCTTTCTGAGTATTCAACTTGGCAATTTACAAATTGAAGACAATATCATTGTAGTGGTTGGATTGAATTTGAATATTTAGTTCCCAGTTGGTAGTACCACTGGGGGAAGGACAGTTATAAAGTGTGGCCTTGCTGGAGGAAATATGTCAAAATTGGCAGGCTGTGAGAGTTTGAATCCTTGAACCATTTTCAGTTTGCTCCCTCTACTTCATGCTTATAGTTCCAGTTATGATTTTTCAGCTCCCTGTGCCTGTCACCATGCCTGATACTTATTGTCATGCCTCTCATCCACCATTGTGAACTCTTATACGCTTGCAATAAAAAGCCAAAAAATAGACTCTCTTCTTTAAATTGCATTGATCATGGTATTATATTACAGCAACAGAAAAATAACTAATAAAGTAATTGGTATCAGAAAGTGGGCTGTTGCTTTGAAGAACCTGACTTTTTTTTTTAAGGAATGTTGAAGTCTTTAGAAATTTAGGCTAAAAGAGCTGTAAACAGAGCTTAGTAGGCCACCTTAAAGAAGCTTGGAGGACAATAGTGCTGAAAACAATATAGAATGTTGAGATTCATGTAAAGAGATTTCAGAGTGGAACAATATTATCAATGAAGATAGAGATAATTCTGAAGGAGAGATAAACCTGTTTTTGTTTTGATCCCAAGTGTGGGAAGGGGAGTGGTCTTGTGAGAGAACAGATGCTGTTAATCCACTAGAAGGCAAACCACCTCATGCAGGAGGTTGATTGTTGCCAGCTGAAAAGATCCGTGAACAGCCTCTGGGAGGAGATATGTAAGTGAGCCAGAAACAAGAGACAGGGCCCTTGGAGACTTGGGATAGTTCTGGCTGTTCATCACTCCACTTCGAGATGCTCCTAGAGAGAACCACTTGAGGGAAGGGTTCTGGTTGCTCCAGGTTCCAGCAGAAGAAATCCTGCTGACTATGCCAGGAGAATTGTTCCTTGGAACTGATATCCTTATGGTTTCATTATTGTATTATTTAATCTTCTTTTCCTATTGTTTAAGTTAGTCTGGTTATAAGTGAGGTACTCTCAGTTAATAAGTTCGTAATAAAATATATTTGTTATGAAAATCGAGCCTACATAATTATGTGATATTTTAGCAAATAATCTGTTTAATCTATGTCTTATCTTAAGATGTGCCTGAGGTGAAATTAAAAAGTAATGGGCTAATTTTTGTGGCTGAGATAATTTCGAGGCATCATAATAATAAATGTGGTATGACTATTATTAAAAACTCATGCATTTCTACAATTAAAAAAAAAACAAGTGTGACAAAAAGAGATCCAAAATGTATGGCTGAGAGAAAGAAAAGACACTAGGAATATTAATGTTACAGCTAAGGCATGTTCTGGAAGAGAGTCTGTACTTGTGAGAAAGAGTTGTACCATTAAGAAGTCTGGTCTCCACTGGGTAAAGGGAAGCAAGACCCTATCCGCATAAGCTTCCAACTCTTCAAAGAGAGCCTAAGGAGTTTTCTGCTCCAAAGTAACTGAATAAAAAGGCTGCTCCTAATGTGGTTCAAGAGGACCAAGGTCCATTCTAAGTTGGCTGCAGACCTTGGCGCTGCAGGATTCTGGGTTTAGAGGCATGAAGGATGCAAAAAATAAAGAGGTTGTGCATTCTTCCTTCACCCATCCGGAGAACCACTGAGATCACACAACATGTTACAGGGCAGCCCCTGTAGGATGGACCTGTGTAGAAAAAAGGCCCCAATATTCCACTGTATAAAGCTATGAAAGTGAAGCCTGAGGTGCAGTGTATACCTCAAGATTTGGAGATAGAAGAACCATGGCATATCTGGCAAGAAGAGGTGCAAGGAGGAAATGGAAGAAGTCTTAATGAGAGTTGTATGATTTAGTAAGCAAAAGTGAAAAAGCAGAGTCATAGGAACCCTCTGAAACTTAAAGCCCCAGACATGAATTACAGAGTAGCAGTTCTCAACCTGTGGTTCGAATGACCTTTTCATAGTGGTAGTCTTAACAACATCAGAAAACAATTTGCACTAAGGATCCAGAGAGTCCAGGAACCCTACAAGAAGACCATCAAGGCTTGCAGATCTGGACCTAGGGGCAGTCTGCTCAAACTAATGAACCAACCAAGGACAATACATGCAGTAAACCTAGAACACCTATTCAGATCTAGCCAATGGACAGCACATTCTCCACAGTTGTGTGGAGAGCAGGGACTGACTGCGATATGAACTCTGGTGACCCCAATTTGACCACTTTCCCTTGGTGGGGAGGTCAGGTGGCACTCAGAGGAAGAGTAAGCAGGCTACTAAGATGCAACTTTATAGTCTATGACCATATAGTGGGGGAGGAGGTCCCCATCTGTCACAGACCTAAGGGAGGGGAATAGGGTGAAAAAGCGAGGAAGGGGGGAACAGGAAGATACAAGTGAGGTGATAACAACTGAGATTTAAACTGAACAAATTACTTTTAAAAAGAACATCAGAAAACACAGATATTTACATTACAATTCATAAAATTAGCATTTTACATTTATGAAATAGCAAGAAAAATAATGTTATGGGTGGGGTTCACCATAGCATGTGGAACTACATTAAAGGGTCACAGCATCAGGAAAGTTGAGAACCACTCACAGAAAGCTTCAGATTTTGAATATTTTCCCTGCTTTGTTTTTGTCTTGTTTTGGTTCAGTATTTCATCATGGTCTTCCCTCTTCCCTTTGGGAATGGAAATATATAGTATGTCACTATAGTATAATTTTCCCTTCGAATTTTCAGGGTGTTATGGTTAAGAGATAGCCTTTAGTCTCAGGACTTTTAAATGGTGTTGCTATAAAGCCTATTAGGACTTTTGAAATTGAACTAAATGGGGTTTTGTCTTGTTTTCATTGTGAGGTGTCTACAAGACTATGGCATCCAACTGTTGGAATTTGATTGTAATGTCCTCCATAGGCTCAGGGGGTAATATTTGGTGATGTTTAGATGCTTCAGCCTTGCTAGAGGCTATATATTACGAGGAGGTACTCTAAGAGTTTAAATGCTTAAGCCACTTCCAGTCCCCTCTCTCTGTTTTGTGTTTGTGAGTCAAGATGTAAGCTTTCAGCTTCCTGTTTCTGCCAACATGCCTGTGACTTTTTGTTACAATTTTATGCTATTCTGTCTGGATCCATAAACCAAAACATACTTTATGTTCCTTAAGTTATCATGGTTATAGTATTTTATTACAGCAACAGAGAAGTAACTAATCTTAATACTCATGGTTCTGACTCTGAATAAAATCACATTAGCTTCACCTGGCTATATTTTACTTGTTTTAAGGGTGAGAATTATGAATTTTGGTCACTTTACATGTCACAGTGGAAAGCAAAAGTCCTCAATATTTTTTTTATTATTCAAGGATTATTTTAAATAGTTTAAATTCTAGAAAATAAAATACACTACTTCATATTTTCTTCTACTCTATCATTGTTTCCATTTATATCTATAAATTATTTGTGGTTCCCACCGATGTGGGATATTCTGAACATATTCATTTACATGGATATGCAAGAAAATTATAATTTTCTCCATTTGGTGATTAAATGAACATTTTTCTCTTGCATAATTTTGTTGTTTATTTATCTCCTTGTATATATTTGTTTTATCATGTTTAGATATGCATAAGAAAGTTGTTTCTTTAATGCATTAATATTCAACAGCTCACTTCATATTGATGGTTATGATACATATTTAACTGTAAAAGTAGAAGCTCTTAAAATAGCACCTATAACTGTATTCACACTTAAAGTTGGCCAAAGTAAACACTATAAGAAATCAGTCTTCTTTTTTCCCCAACTACACAAATATCTTTCAAAACAAGCCTCCTCTTTTAACCTTATAGTCAGCACAATAAAATAAAATTAAAAGAATTGAAGAAAGTATAAATTTATTCACAATGTGGATTTTTTTACTTAGAGTGTTGGAATTACATTTATTTTATTTGTTAATTAAATTTGGGAGGGGATTCAAGACAGGATTCGCGATGTAGCCCCCACTGTCCTGGAATTCACTCTGTAGACCAGGCTAGCTTTAAACTCAGAGATCTGCTTTCCTCTGCTTCTCAAGTGCTAATATTAAAGGCATGTGCCACCACTGCCTAGTTGGAATTACCTTTAATAAATATACAAACACATGAAATTAATATTACTTTTAGTTCAGCAAAATGCTCTTTTAAAATTAATAACAGTTTTTATAAGTTCTTCAATGATATTTTATGTGTTTTGTCTTAATTTTCTTGGTTATTTATAGTTTTACATATATACAATATATATATGTGATGATAGTATTACTCCATTTACCTCTGGTATTCTCCCACTTTCATGATCTTTTTTAATTAATAAGAAATATGAATTCTAGAAAAATTAAATGTGACATGTTTTGTGATAGTTATTTTTTCTGTTGCTGTGATAAAATGCCATGACCAAGGAAACTTATAGAAGAAAGAGTTTATTTCAGCTTATGGTTCTAGACATGTAAGAATCTATCATGTCAGGGAAATTTGACAGTAGATGTTTAATTTTAGTGTCCTGCAAACTGAAAAGAAAAATCATAAACTTCTAACATATAATAACACATATGGCACAAACACATACACACATATATATCTACATTTATATCTACAAAAGGAGGACTGAAGACATAATGAGAAAATAGTGAACCAAAGCATGAACACAACTGACAACTGAGCAGGGCAAACATTCAAATCATGAAGCTTCATAATCCATATCTGAGGTTTTAATTTCAAAGGGCATCCATGACTCTGTCCCTCCACCTTTGCTGTCTGAAATATGAATCTCTCTTTTAGGTTATTTCTAACTCTAATATGAAGAGCTCCTTGGAAGATACCTAAGAGTTCTTGAATCTCCAAATTTCTGGGGTTTCCATAGTAACCCAAGCATTATTTCATGAAATGGCCCACAGGTTCATGTAACAGCTATTCAGGGCCTCTTGTCTACCCAAGGCCTTTCAAACAGGTACTACCCTGTTCCATGCTGCCTGACCACAGAGGATCTTTAAAATTATGGAAGAATAGTTTTCCTCTCACATCCTTCATTTCTCTAAAGTTGATACCACATGCATGATACTGTCAAGTTCAGCTGCCTGCTTGGGGTGGACTCAGACTTATTTTTACATGTTAGAAGCTTAGCTGGGTGAGATCTTGCTCTGTGGTTATTCTCTCCTTTATTTCTTGTAGGGCATGAGGTTCTGCCTTACTGGTGCTAATCTTTGTATTTCTTTTAGCAAAAGCCTAGTTTGAAGAATTAACATTCCTTGTCTTGTTTTTCATAAATCTGCATAAAATTTATTAATAATAACCATTACACAGAGTTAATATGATGTTGCTTTGAAATTGCCTCTGTCAAAGTAATTAATCCATTACATTTTAATTAGTCTCAGGTATGTTCTTAGGAAATGATCAGAGAGGGCACATTCTTTGCTAATATATCATAAGAATGGCCTCTATCCCTGTTGCTAATATTGTCTCCCTCTGAAATCTCCTGAGCTGTGCCTACATGCTCTGCATTATGTCAGCATTACTGTTTTCTGTGCTCTTAGTAATGACCCTTTAATTTATGCTTACAGAATTCTATAGTGTTTCTAGTTCAAAGTTCCCAACCCTTCTAAATGCCTTTAACAACATGCTGATACTTCATCTGGATGTGATTTTTATTTTGTCACTGACCCTGAGGTCATTGAGTAAGGAGTTGTTTGGTTTCCATGAGTTTGTAGGCTTTCTGTTGTTGAGTTCCAGCTTTAATCCATGATAGTCTAATAAGATGCCAGAGGTTATTTTGCATCTGCTGAGGTTTGCCCAGTTCTACCACTTCTGGGCATATATCTGAAAGAAGCTCCACCACACAACAAGGACATTTGCTCAACTATGTTCATAGCAGCCCTATACATAATAGCTAGAATCTGGAAACAGTCTAGATGTCCCTCAACCAAAGAATGGATAAAGAAAATGTGTTACATTTACACAATGAAATATTGCTCAGGTATTAAAACCAAGGAAATCTTGACATTTGCAGCAAATGGATGGAAGTGGAAATGATCCTCCTGAGTGAGGTAACCCAGACCCAGAAAGACATGCATGATATATCACTTATAAGTGGATATTCACCACATAACAAAGGATAACCACACTACAATACACAGAACTAAAGAAGCTAAATAACAACGAGGACCCTAGGGAGAATGCTTAATGCTCATTTGGAAGGGCAAACAGAATAGATACCAAAGCAGTTGAAGAGAAGGAATAGGGAGCCTACCATGGAAGTCCTCTGAAAGACACCACCCAGCACGGGATCCAAGGAGATACTGAGGTTCATGGTCAAACTTTGGGGTGGATTGCAGGGAGTCTTATGGAAGAATAAGGGGATAGAAAGACCTTGAGAAGACAGGAGCTCCACAAGGAGACCGATGGAGCCCACAAATCTGGGTGGAGGGCAGAGTTGTTGCAGAGACTGCTTCATCAACCAAGGGCCATGCATGGAGAGGACCTAGACCCTATCTCTGCTCAGATGTAGTAGATAGGCAGCACAGTCTCCTTGTGGGTCCCATAATATGGGAAGTAGGGACTACTTCTGACATGGACTCTAGTGCCCACATGTTGAACACTTCTTCCTGGTGGGGAAGCCTACCAGGCCACGGAGGAAGAGGCTACATGCAGCCCAGATGAGACGTCATAGGCTGAGGCCAGATGTTATAGGAGGAGTGCTCTACATTTCTGATGACGAAAGGAGGATGCAAGGAGGGATGAGCAAGGGAGGGTGGGTTTGGGATGTAAAATTAACAAATTAAATAAAAAGATAATAGAGTTTGTGAGGCTAAATTAAATGATCATGAGTTTAAAGCTAGCTTGACAAGATGCTGTCTCAGCTTTACCTCCAACATAAACTAATACATCTTAAAAAATAGTATGAAATTTTAGGTGAGAACATAAAGTTAAAATCATCTCTTTATCAAGTGAAGAAATCTTCTAAAATGCCATGTCCACAAGGGGAAATAATTGGCAAAGCTGTCAGTACTGGGCTTGGTCATTGACCTGACCATGAATACGCTGATTCAGAGATTAAGAAATAGCTTTAATTATCTGTGAAGAGATTCTAACTATTTTTGTTTGGGCTATCTCCCATTCATAATCTCCAAATGCTTGCTAATGTTCTCCATTTCTTTCTATGAGGAACTTCAGAATTCCTCCTCTGGGCCCACGTGGCTCTATACCTGTCCCATAGCGATTCTCCTCCTCCTTCATCTATCCCATGTCTCTTCCCTCTCCCAATGTTCTCTCTGCCTTAAAAAGCCATTAAACATTAGCCATGCCTATCCCATTTGCCTGCCCAGGTATATTGACTTTTTACTTGTCAAACAGGAATAAGGTTTTAGGCAAGGTTGCATAGCAATATTTCAGGTACATTAAAAGACAGAAAGCAGTAATTAGCATCAACATACATCAGATGAACCTCCAACAGGGTTTTGAACAGAATTATAATACCAGAAATAACATTCCTTCCTGTGAAGCAATTTTAAGCTCCAATCAGAAACCAATTGGCTACTAAATAAGTCATGTGACTATTAAACTATCTTAGATGGGAGGTTGTTATTTTAGTATGCATGGTCTAACAATAGAAAAGACCATTCAAGTCTTTTTTCCTGCTGCAGAACCATAGTATCTTCAAGCACTATGGAAGCTAGCCATCAAGAAGTTTTCTGGTCAGTTCAAGATTAATTTCTCTATGTCCTGCAGCCAAAGAGCATGGAGTCTTCAGGAACAACATCTCATCATATTGTTATGGTGGATAGCCAAGGGCAACGGCAATAGCCTGTATTTTTTTTAAGACCTCAAATTAGTCTCTGATCAAACTCATAAGGAAGTGTATATGCTTTAAAAGCAATTTTCATTTAGTAACACATTCATTCTGAAAGGTACAATGTCAAGTCATGCAAAGTAATGCCCTTTGAACTGTTTTGTTAAGTTATATTTTGAAATTAACTTTGCTCACTAGTTGTTTTTCATAAAGCTTCTTATGACATGCTTAGTTTTAGATGGCCCAGTGCCATGTCTCACATGTCTTTCAGCTTGACATGATTGGGTCTATGAGGAATAAAGAAAGGCAGACACAAACAGAAAAGCTGGATTCAGGTGGGCTGTGTAATCCCCAACAACATACCAGAAGCTTGGCACACTTACTATATACAGCATGGACAAAAAGGAGGAGAGTATGCCAACTTCAGGAGGGGAACAGTCTCAGGCTAGGGTAATCTTGGATTAGGATGCTGAAGTGGATTATTTTTTGCATAAACTATCAATATCTATAGTCAGAATAGGAGAAAGCCTTGCCATTCCTCTGAGCCTGACCAAGGAGAAAACATGTTATTTTCTAGGCATTGGAGTCCTCGACATGTACATAATACTCATTAACTTGAGATTTCATCTACTCTTAACAACCTGTTCCCCATTGCCATACCACTACTTAGTTATTTACTAGTTTGCTTCTATCATCTTCCTCTGTTCCACATGTATTTTATTAAGTCTCAAAGGCTTGCTTTCTTCAGCTTGCTTTCTTTTAGTCTCTCTCTCTCTCTCTCTCTCTCTCTCTCTCCCTCTCTCTCTCTCTCGCTCTCTTTTCCTCCCTCTCTAATGTTCCCATTTATTAACTAATCCTATGCTTTTTTATTTTATTAATTTAGTTTTTAAAAGAATTTTATCCATGAGTACCATATTTGTATCATTTCCACTTCTCCATCTTTCCTGGGCAATTGCTTCCATGCCCTTGTCTCTGTCTCAAATCTAAGACCCTTTCTTATTTAATTGCTATTTTTAAATATCACAACCCCCTGCTGAGTCCATTGTTGCTTATATGCACATGTTTTTTATGGCTGGCTGCTTGGATTGGATAACACATCAGAAAGCTCGTCACAGAAGACAACTGATTCTTCCTCTTTCTGCAGACACTGGTTGTAGCTCCTCATCTAGCAGTGAGGCCTTGTGAAATTTTTCCTATCCATAGTAGCATGTCTTTTGTTGTTATTATGCAAGTATTGCTTAGGCAACCATATTTCATGTGTGCAGTTTTATTATTGTGTCTAGAAGATATTTTATCATACTTTATATATAAACTTAAACTCCCGACTTAATGATATTACTTTTTCTTTGCTCTCTTAGTTGAGGTACTCAGTTATTACTGATGTACATCATGAGCACCTAACCTGACAATGTTTTGTTATTTTCCTGCTACCTGTTTTTTTTTTTGAGAATTCCATAATGAGCGCAATGCATTTTGATCAAATTCAGCTTTAATTATTCTCCTATCCTGCTCCTTTGTGACCCCCAACATCCCTTGTCCTCTCAAATTCATGCTCTCTTCTCTTATTATAATTGCATGCATGCATATATATGTATTTAGGACTGATATCTGGGACATGGATAACACAACAGGGGGCTCTTCTCAGATGAAAAATGACTCACTAACCTTTAAGTTCCTGTGGTTCCACACTTAGGGGTATGGTTCTTACCTTATGAGACCTTCCCATGTCCATACTGGAATGCTGACTGATGTTGCCTTTTGTCTGTCTTGTTCAGGAAGCTATAGCTGTTGTTTAGTTTATGATTGCAACATCCTTTCCATGTCCAGAAACTGGCTTGCTACAGCCAGTAGTGAATAGATTTCATTAGGGAACACATCTCCTTATATTTGAGGTGTGAATATAATAAATTTCCTAGTAATGACAATGTGTAGGAACATACTGTCCTTTTGTATTCAAATATCTACTAGTGCAAAATTAGTAACACAAGCCAGCACAGTGTTCATTCCATTACTATCAGAATTTACATATTTTTGCCACTGAGTTTTAATTTTTCACTTAACTTTAGGTTTTCTCCAAATGTCACCTTTGCTAGGAAGTTTTTTTATAGTTGCTCTGTAGAAATTCATCCTTGATCTAATCACTCATACAGAGAATTTGTTTCTTGTTCATTTATTTAGTTATTTGTGGATCATCACTTAAACTTCCAGTATTTGATCCCTTATATTTACAATATCCTCAGTCCTAAAGTACTTATGAACCTATTACAGGTCCTCAGTAATAGTTGACAATGAAGTGGTTCTTCATTTACTCTTAAATTAAGGCCAAGCATGCAGCTGGAGGCCATCTGTGACCTTGTGACTTTCCATGCCTTTTTTATTTACTGCCTTCAGACTCACTGGCCTGAACATGCCAAGCTCTTCCCAGATTTTGTGTCATTCTTTCTGACTGGGATACTGTCCCCATATCTTTGTTTGGATGCCCTTTCATCCTTCCAAGCTCGATCAAATATCCTATCTTTGTAGTGGCTTTTCCTGGCAGCTCAAACTAAAATAGCCCCTGTCTGTGCTTGCCCTTGTTTTGACATTTATTTATTTATTTATTTATTTATTTATTTATTCATTCATTCATTTGCAGATAATTTGGCACAATTACAAAAGCATAATTGTGAATTTTATTGGTCTTTTTCTTAATTGGTAGGCACTCAAATAGAAAGGTATATTAACTAATAAGGAAACAATAATAATAATAACTACGTTTTGTTGAGCTCTAAATAATCACTAAGTGGTAGCTATTATAACTTCACTTTAAGCCGGCATGGTGGCGCAAGCCTTTAATCCCAGCACTCGGGAGGCAGAGGCAGGCGGATCGCTGTGAGTTCGAGGCCAGCCTGGTCTACAAAGTGAGTCCAGGACAGCCAAGGCTAACACAGAGAGACCCTGTCTCGAAAAAACAACAACAACAACAAAAAAAACAAAACAACAACAACAACAACAACAACAAAAAACTTCACTTTAACTTCTACCTCCTTAAAATTATAATATTTTAATATCCTTGCTTTATTAAATAACAAGTTATGGCTTAAGAAATACAGCCAGGTACCTGTCCAAGGTCACATAGGTCTTAATTAGTAAAACACAAATTCAGTTACCACCATTGCCCACTCTTCTTAATATTCAAATACTCAATAGCCAGAATGTCTGTATAGTAAGACTTAAATTCACTTTAGCATGGCAGATTGCTTCCCCTCTGGCACATAAGTTCAGCAGTAGAAGAGGCATATCAGAAATTTTGAATATAGTAATCATATATAGAGAAGCAGGCATATGGTCTGTTAAAAGATGACAAGGCCTACATGATTGCTGAAGGTCTTCTTCATTTGATGAAATATCTCAAAAGAAAAGATGGTAGATCTTCTGCAGGATTTTCATCCTACCCTGATTGTAATGATAGGAAAGATTGCGTACTATACACATAGCCATTGATCCTGAGTAATCTGTTTTCAAAGCTCTTCCCATTCAGAGTGTTGTCTCAGCTGACATGTTAGTGCTTCCTGGACCAGGTGCACTGACTGTAACATTGAGATTATGCCAGCATTTACTTCATGAATTGTGAAGAATTTGTTTAAAAGTCACTAAAACTTATAAAGCCAACACATGGGCCAAACATACTATTGTCTGCCTTCTCAACATTTTCTCTTTGAGATTCACTGCATCCTAGTAAAGTTCATTATTGTTATAGATACAAATATGAAGCTCAAAGAAATAAAATGACTTATCCTTTACTTACAGTTGGCAAGACTAAGTTAAAATCCATGAGTCTGGCTTCAGACTTGAGGATGTAGAAACACCTTGTATGGCATATAATTTGCTAAACATGAAGATGTGTTTATTATGGAATACCATTCACTCTAACACAATTGCATAGTTTTTCAAGGCAGCATCTGCCTGCCCATTGAAACCCAGGACAGAACTACGTCCTTATACTTTGGATTGTTGTGAATGTTCTGACATTGTTCACAGACTAATTTCATCATATGGCTATGAGGCAAATGTCCCTGTTTTTTTAATTTTCCAGAAGTCAGTGACCTTTGAGATTATGTCAATGACTTTTATTGAGAGGACGTAGCCCAAATAATATATACCTGTGGTGATTCTGGAGACATAGTATATTTTGTCTTTTGAGTGGGTTTTCCCCTCTCTCCACACATGAAATCTGTGCCTATTACTAACTCTGCATCTTTCTTCTGGGCTACCTTGTCCAGGAGGCATAGAGGGCTCTATCTAGCTCCTCCTTACAACTTCTGCCTTATTAAAATTTCCTACTATATGTAGTTTGAGTCAGGAATTGCCTGTTTCTGTTCTCTCTCTTCAGATCCCTCAGACTCCTCTAATTTTTTTCTTTTAATCATTCTCTAAATTTTGGGCCCCACTCTATCTAGAACCAGCCTCTCTCTCTCACCTCCTGCAAGCCCATATTTTCCTTTACCTCTCACCCTAGTGACTATTCCATGCAGTATCAATCTGAGATTCTTAGTCTAGATTTTCCTGTAAGGGAAGCTGACCAGTACAACCTGCTTTTGCTTTTGTTCACTCATCAAAACCATTGGTGAACTCTTACCAAGAAGGAAGATGATTTGACTAACTATCGAGGAGGTATTTCCCTTTTCTCTCAGCTAATACAATCTGGGAAAAACATCTAAGTTACCAATTACTTTCCAATTCCCTGGTATCTACACAATGGCCTCTTATTTCCTAAAGGATAGGTTCTTCTTTTATGTCTTTGGGAAATTACTATATAGGGTACACAAGTGTATCAAATGGCAACGATGGGCTATGTAAGAAAGAAGCTCTTTTTCCATTCTCTCATGGATCTATATATTTATTATCTCAGTAGCACCTGTGCTAAAAATCCTCTATGTCTTCTATGTCTATTTTTCAAAACCATTAGTCATCCTTAGAACATGTGACCTCCAGTCATTTTGATATATAAACCTCACAAAGACACAACAAAGAAAGAGAATTTTAGACCAATTTCTCTTATGAACATTGATGCAAAAATACTCAGTAAAATACTTGTAAACCAAATCCAAGAACACATTAAAGATATCATTCACTATGACCAGGTAGCCTTCATTCCAGGCATGCAGAGATGGTTTAATATATGGAAATCCTTCAATGTAATGCACCATATAAACAAACTGAAAGAAAAAAACAACCTGATCATCGCCTTAGATGCAGAAAAAGCATTTGATAAAATCCAACACCCATTCATGTTTAAAGTCTTGGAGAGATCAGGGATACAAGGCACATACCTCAACATAATAAAAGCTATATACAGCAAGCCAATAGCCAAAATCAAACTAAATGGAGAAATACTCTAAGAAATTCCTCTAAAATTGGGGACCAGGCAAGGCTATCCACTCTCTCTATATCGCTTCAATATAGTACTTGAAGTTCCAGCCAGAGCAATAAGATAACAAAAGGAGATCAAGGGGATCCAAATGGAAAAGGAGGAAGTCAAATTATCCTTATTTGCATATGATATGGTAGTGTACATCTGTGACACCCAGAATTCCACCAGAGAACTCCTTACAGCTGATAAACACCTTCAGCAAAGTGGCTGGATACAAAATTAACTCAAAAATGTCAGTAGCCTTCCTATATACAAATGACAATCATGCTGAGAAAGAAATTAGGAAAACTACACCCTTCATGATATTCGCAACAGCCACAAATAATACAAAATATCTAGGAGTAATGCTAAACAATCAAGTGAAGGACATGTTTGAAAAAAACTTCAAATCTCTGAAGAAAGAGATTGAAAATGACATCAGAAGATGAAAAGATCTTCCTTGTTCGTGGATAGGGAGAATTAACATAGTAAAAATGGCCATCTTACCAAAAGCAATTTACAGATTCAATGAAATCCCTATCAAAATACCTACACATTTTTTAAAGACATTGAAAAATCAATTCTCAACTTCATATGGAAAAACAAAAAACCCAGAGTTGCTAAAATGATCCTGTACAATAAAAGTTCCTCCAGAGGAATCTCCATACCTGATCTCAAGCTGTACTATAGAGCAACAGTAATTAAAACAGCATGGCACTGGCACAGCAATAGGCTGGTTGATCAATGGAAGTCTCAAAAATGAATCCACGCACATATGGTTACTTGAGTTTCGACAAAGAAACCAAATCTATTCAATGGATGAAGGATAGCATCTTCAACAAATGGTGCTGGTCTAACTGGATGTCTACATGTAGAAAAATGCAATTAGATCCATATTTATCACCATGCACAAAACTCAGGTTCAAGTGGATTAAAGACCTCAAAATAAAACCAGAGACACTAAATCTGTAAGAAGAAAAAGTGGGAAAGAGCTTTGAACTCATTGGAACAGGGGACAACTTCCTGAACAGGACACCAACAGCTCAGGCCTTAAGGTCAACAATCAATAAATGGAACCTTATGAGGCTGAGAAGCTTCTGTAAGGCCGAAGACACTGTCAACAGAACAAAGCGACAGCCTACAAACTGGGAAAAGATCTCCACCAACCCTACAACTGACAAAGGTCTAATATCCAAAATATATAAAGAACTCAAGAAATTAAACACCACCAAATCAAATAACCCAATAGAAATGGGGCTCAGAACTAAAGAGAGAATTCTCAACAGAGGAATATTGAATGGCTGAGAAACATTTAAAGAAATGCTCAATGTCTTTAACCATCAGAAAAATGCAAATCAAAATGACTCTGAGAGTCCATCTTATACCCATCAGAATGGCTAAGATCAAAAACTGAAGTGACACCACATGCTGACGAGGATGTGGAGAAAGGGAAACACTACATTGCTGAAGGGAATACAAACTTGTACAACCACTTTGGAAATCTATCTGGTGCTATCTCAGAAAACTGGGAATAGGGCTTCCTCAAGACCTAGCTATTCCACTCCTTGGAATAATCCCAGAAGATGCTCCACCACACAACAAGCATATGCTCAATCATGTTCATAGCGGCCTTATTCATAATAGCCAGAACCTGGAAACAGCCTAAGTGTCCCTCAGTAGAAGAATGGATAAAGAAACTGTGGTATATTTACACTATGGAATACCATTCAGCTATTAAAAACAAGGAAACCCCAAAACTTGTGGACAAATGGATGGAACTAAAAATCATCATAATGAGTGAGTTAACCCAGAAGCAGAAAGACTCACATGGTATATACTCACTTATAATTGGATACTAGTTCAAGAGGCATGTCCCATGAAAGTCTTCACTTACCAGAAGATAGAGATAGATGTGAGGACATCCTATTGGAACTCTAGGTGAGAGAAATAGGGAAGAATGGGGAAATGGAAGGACCCAGAGGATCCTAGAAACCTGCAAGAAGAACATCAGGATGGGTGGATCTGGGACCAGGGCTTCTGCTGAAATTACTGCACCAACCAAGGACAATACATGTAGTAAACGTTGAACCCTTACCCAAATCATGCCAATGGACAGGATATTCTCCACAGTTGAGTAGAGAGTGGGGACTGACTCTGACATGAACTCTGGTGCCCCGTAATTGACAACTTCTCCTTGGTGGGGAGGCTTGGTGTCACTCAGAGGAAGTATAATCAGGCTACCTAGATGAGACTTAATAGGCTGTGACCATATAATGCAGGAGGAGGTCCCCTTCAGGCATAGATCTAGGGGAAGGGAATAGGGTGAAAGCCGGTGGGAGGGAGGAATGGGAGGATACAAGGGATGGGATAACAATTGAGTTGTAATCTGAATAAATTAATTTAAAAAAGATCATGTGACTTCTATTTTATTTAATAATTTTTATCCTTTACCATATGTTTTCTCAAGATCATGGGGAACGCTGGCCAAGGTTATATAAGCTTGTCACTTTGCATGCAATTCTGACAAAAGATTCGGTTGATATTTGTCTTTTATAATGTCATTCTTAAGTGTTTCTGTCTTTTTCTTCTTTTTCCCATAGACATGGGAAATAACGTATCCTCTGATAGTGTCTGACTTCATTTAATTTCTTCTCTACTTAATATGTTCATCTCCTTTTCTCCAATCATTGCTAACACAGTGCTCCTTTGTTTAAGTTAATGGCTGCTTGCTTCTCCCATATTTCTTTTCCCATCACCTTCAGATTTTGTATAACTTTTAATATGAAAAAATTGCAAATAAATATATGTGTTTATGTTTTTAGTGATTCTTTAGTGTTCCTCCCACTCCCAGATTTGCTCAGTTGTTTGTAGTTATTATCTGAAGAAGATTAAGTATGATATTTATTTTAAGGCAATTTATTCCATCATTTAATTTCTTCATTAATTCTCATCAACTATATATCTAGCAAATATTTCACAAGAGTGTTTTATGGATATTTAACAATAATGTTTTATGAAGGACAAATTTTATACATACTTTTCTAGTTATACATTTATTAGCTACAGTCATACAATTTGTAAAGTTCTTCCAATTCAGTTAAACTATGACAATTCCCCCCAAATTCCAGAACTAACACAACTTGCTTTTTGATATTCTTTGCATTCCCCATCTTATAGACTCCTCAGTAAAAGATTGCTACAAGAAATCTTTATCAATCTTCTAACATCATTCTTTTCCTCCTCCTCCTCCTCCCCTCCTCCTCCTTTTTTTGAGATTTTTTGCATTCTCCACCTTCTAGATTCCTCAGTAAAAGATTGCTACAAGAAATGTTTATTAATCTTCTAACATCATTCCTCTCCTCCTCCTATTCCTTCTCTTCCTCCTCCTCCTTCTTGATCTTTTTAAGACATTGTTTCTCTGTGTAGCTTTGGCTGTGTTGGACTCACTTTGTAGACCAGGTTGGCCTCGAACTCACAGAGATCTGCCTGCTTCTGCCACCCTGGGTGCTTGGATTAAAGGAGTGAGCCACTATGCCAGGCTGACACCTGACATTTTTTTTTATCATACCATGTATCCTTCTTTTTAGGTACACCTAACAACGGCAAACTATGATCCAAAACAAACAAACAAAAATCAAAAACAAATTTGTCCATTTCTTTTCTGTTTTTATAAATATCCCAGTCTATAAATAGACAATGTGCTTGTTCATTTTTTAACTAGAGACTCTCCTCCCCAGGTCTTTTCCCCTAATATAGCCTATACTGCTATTGGGTTACCTGTCCACTGTATTACTTTCTTTATATACTTTATATAAAATTAAGTGAATATTTTTCACTTATATAGCTATAAATTTCTGTTTGTACTTCCTCTGCATTCCAGAAGTTTTGGATACTACTTCATTTTTCTTAACTTTTAATATGTATTTAATTTTTTACTTGGTTCCTTCTTTGCATTACTTAGTATCATTTGTATTATAATTGTTTATAATTATTTAGTAATATAATAGTTTTACATGTGTGTGAATTTCTCATATTTTCTTCTGTTATTGAGGTCTAATTTAATTCCAGTGTTCAATATGAAATTAAGTGATAAGATGCATTCTAATGGCATGTCTTATCATTTCAGGAAACATGATATTTCTTTCTGGTAATTGGGGCAGAAAGCCCATTCTCCTGGACAAATCTGCATTAATGTATATCTTTTGTCAAACTAAACTGAATGAAGGAAAACAGTACTAATTTTGTGTTGAAGTGCCACAGATTTTCACTAATTTTTTATGTTTTACCATAGTTTTGTTGAGTTTGTTGATCACATGTATATTCATGTCTTTAGGGCATGTTTGAGACTTCAGATGCTTCTGTATATAAGATATATTTTACATGTTATGTTCACTTCTCTGGAAACTAATTCATACTGCTTCTTATATCATGATTTCAGAAGTTCAACATCACTTTTATGTGTGAATAAACTTTTATAAGAAGAAGAAACTTTATTCATAGAAGACTCCATAGTAGATCTAATTTTCTAAGGCAATTTTCTTCATATCAGATTAGAAACAGCTGCTTTTACCAAGACTAAGATAGTTTCTATTTATTATAATAGAATTCTATAGATGAAAGAACCAATAGTCTAAGTTTTTAATGGACCAAACTAAATGTAAGTGCAAACATATTGGGTTAAATGCAACTGCTTTAAATAATTTCATTATAATTATCTTCAGGTATACTTTCAGAATAAAATCTCTCAGTTGTAAAAGTAATTGCAGCTATTATGCTTATTGATACTTAAAAATAGTCTTTGTTTTCTTTCTATTGCTAAGATAAAATACTCTGACAATTACAGTTTGGGGCAGGGATTATTTCAGCTCAACATCCATTTATGGGTCATGATTGTGGGGAAGTCAAGTTGGAATTTATTTAAATCATCACATAGCCACATAACATCAATAGTCAAGAGCAGAGGGGAATAAATTAATGCATATTTACTAAGCTCAGCTTGATTTCTCCAGAATTATAAAATTCAGGATCCCCTGGCTAAGGAACAGTGTCACCCAGAGTGGAGAGCTCTCATTTTCAATCTATTTAGGAAAATCCCTCAGCAGTTTGCCCACAGGCTAACCTAATCTAAACAATTTCTCTTTGAGATTCCTTCCCTAATTAATTAAATATTTGTGTAAAATTGATTATCAAAACTAACAATCATGGTTCTGGAGAGATGACACAGAAATAAGAGCACTGACTGTTTTCTAGTGCAACTGGGTTTTATTTTTAGCACCCACATGGCAGCTCACACTTATAAGTCCAGTACCAGAGAAGCAGGAACTAACATGCAAATGATGCTAACATGTACATATAAGCAAATACCTATACACATATGATAATAAAAATAAATTTAAAATTCCAAAACCCTACCATCACACTAATCTATTTAAAATACAGCCTTAAACCCTGCCCCCAAACAACAGACTTCAAAAACTTTAAAAGAGCAGTTTTATAATCTTTGGATATCATCTTTCAACTGATTACTAGTCTATTATTTGTTGAGCATGTTGAGATAATTATGCACACCTTGTCTTTGGTAACATCTTTAAAAGAACTAAATATAGCAGAGCAATAGTTAAAGACATCAGTTTTTTAGAGGCACTTAGTACAAAAAAAGAGTGAGAAGATAGAGAATAAGGTTAATTGTAGTCTCAATATGTTTGTCTGTAAGTGGTATGTGACTCACCTATCAGATGTGCTGGTGGAGCTATCATCTTATAAAGTTGGGTGTATGGTGGGCCAGGTGGCATATACCTTTAATCCCAGCACTCAGAAATCAGAGACAGGCCAATCTCTGTGAGGCCACCCTGGTCTACAAAGCAAGTCCAGGACTGCCAGGACTACAAGGAAATCTTGTCTTGGAAAACCATAAGAAAGAAAGAAAGAAAGTAAGAAAGAGAGAAAAAGAAAGTTGAGTGTACATGAAAAATAATAGGTATATACATTTAATTTGCAATCATTTCATTTATAACTTGACTATATGCCAGCAGAGATTACAGTGCTTTGGTAGCAATTTCATATTCTTCTAAACCACTAATCTTTTCATAGAGAAAATAAATCAAATAAGAGAAGTAAAAAAAAATAAGAGTGTAATTTTGGCATTGTTCTGGAAAGCTTGCTCTGGGCTCTATAATCACTAATATGTTTCTAAGAAATACAATTTAATATTTTTCTATTTGTTCCCCTGGCTACTCAATAAATAAATAGAATTAATTATGATTATTAATATTTACTAAGTTGTGAACTTTATATTGTTACACAGGATACTGACTTTATTTTATTGAATTGAGCATTAAAAATAAGAGAACACAAGAAATCAAGGACTACTTTGCTCAGTGTATAAAGTGTTTACTTTGCAAATATGAGGACATGAGTTTGAAAATTCAGCACTCAAGAAAAAGGCCAGACATAGGGAAGCATGTGATGTCTACAACTGGGCAGCGGAGAAAGGTGGATCTTAGGGGGTTTCTGATCATATGTTTTGTCAAGTTTATGAGCTTCAGGTTCATGAGAGACCATGTGCTGAAAGGAAATAGAAATAATGTGAAGTAAGATTAAGGAATTTATCAGTTGTCGGCCTCTGGAGTCCACACATGTATATATTGTTGGGAATACAAACATTCATGGATGAGGGGTATAAGCACAGACACACCTCTGTGGATGTATGTGTATCATGTACAGGGACAGAATGGTTATTGTAGGTAAGTATGATAAAAGTTCACTATATATATATACACATATTAAAATGCCATAATGAAACTCATTATCATGTATAATTAACATATGTCAATAAAAACAAAAATACAAGATTAAAGAAATGGCTTAGAGGTTACAAGCACTGTCTGCTCTTTGATAGGCCCTAGGTTTAGTTCCCAGCACCCACGTAATGGCTTCAGGTCTTCTAGGGAACAGGCGTACCAGAGAGTCAAACACTTACAAATTGACACAAACTAGCACTGCATGGAAAGAGGTAGCTACAATTGAGGAATGACCCTGATGAGATTGGCCTATGGGCATTTTTGTGAGTGTACTTTCATGACTGATAATTGATGTAGGAAATATCAGTCCACTGTGGGTGATACATCCCTAGGCTGGTGGCTATATAAGGCTATATAAGAAAGCTACCTGAGCATGAGTCAGAAAGCAAGCAAGCAAGTATATCCTCCGTTGTTTCTACTACAATTCCTGCTTGAATCCTGTCCTGATGACTTGTGACCTAGAAAGGGAAGCCAAATAAAGACTTTGCTTTGGACAGTGTTTTATTTTTTAATTTTTACTTATTATAATTTATTCACCTTATATCCTGATTGTTATCTCCTTCCTCTTCTCTTCCCATTCCTACCTTCCTTCCTTCTTCGGCTCTATTCCCCTCCCCTAGACCTCTGACAGAAGGGGACCTCCTCCCCCACCATATGACAACAGCCTATCAAGACTCATCCAGATAGCCTGCCTCCCCTTCTTCTGAGTGTCTTCCAGGCCTCCCGACCAAGGAGAAGTGATAAAATTGGGGGGACTAGAGTTCAAGTCAGAGGCAGTTCCCGCTCTCCCCACAACTGTTCATTGCCTATATCTGGACTGGGGGTCTAATTTTACTGCATGTGTTGTCCTTGGTTGATGCAATAGTTTGTGCAGCCTGCCCTGGGTCCAGAACCATTGGCCTTGATGGTCTCCTTGTGGGGCTTCTGATAGTAAGAACATGATCTATTTTGCTTCTTTCTTGCTGTAATAAATCACTGACCCAGATCATGGTCTTACTATCATAGTTTTTTTGCTCACAATTTAACATGTATTTAAAATTCTAGGGATTTTTATTGCTTTTCATTATGCTTGTTAACAAACTTGCACGATTTAAAAATTGTCTGCTCCTACTTTATTTTTCCGTAATGCCTACATATTGTATATGTAAAATAGGTAAAAATGAACTTTCCCAGAAAAAATATCTAACTCATTATAGTTGTATACTGCTAATAGCAAGGGCAAACTTGATACTTTAAACAACATACAGTTACCTCGCAATATCTGTGGAACAGGAGTTTGAGTATGGCTCTGTCATCTGTTTCAATTTATCACAAAGCTGTAATCAAAGTGTTCATCAGGGTTTTCTGGAAACTTGTCTAGTAACAGATTTACTTTCAATATCCTTCATGTGTCTTTAAAGTTTATTTTCTTGCAATTATATTATTAAAGATGGCAGAACTAAAACAGACATCTTAGAGGAACTTTGCTTAATGGTTTGCTTCCTCTGGCTTTCTCAGCTTGCACTCTTATACAACCTAGCCCTAGCATAAGAATGGTACCACTCAGACTGGAATGGGCCCTTCCACAATAATTAATCAAGATTAATCAAGGCATATTCCTAGTAGAAATACCCACAGGCCAATCTGATATAGGCAATTCTGAAGTTGAGGTTCTCTCTTCCCATGTGAATCAAGTTTGTCAAATTTAGAATAAAAACCAATTAGCATAATATGTAATATATTCATAACATTGATAGCCAATGAACTTTGCAAAGACAAATCACATTAGAATGAAGTCATAAATTCTGTAACCAGCTGAAGAAAATTATATAGCTTCATGTAAATCAGAAGGTAGATGACATCAGAGGGTACATTAAGGTGTATTTAACACATGAATTTTGTGAGAATTATCTTTTACATAAGAGACTTTATATTCTTCTGCATAGGGACAATGCATCACGTATCTTTCCACAATCAGTCATTGTAGCCATGTTTACCAATCACCTTATAAAAGTCACCAGGCATTCCTAAATTCCATTTTATTTCAGGACTATAAATAAGGTTGTAATATTTAGTCACAAATTTAAATACTGAACAATTAAGCTCTATTATCAGAATGAACCCAATGAATTCTGTGAAACATACTTATCTTCCTAATCTTCCAGGCTTATGCAACCTTCTCGCTGGAGTTTGGACCTTTCAGTTTCATAGAGGAGATTAAAAAGGAGATGACTGGCATGTGCCTTTTCAGTGTTTTCTTTTTTAAGCCCTCTTATCTTGAGTTTTTCCTGGTCTCAATACTTTGCCTGTCTAATATGGATTATACAGTTCACTCGTTTTCTGAAACTCTGTCCTAGGTATTTGCAATGAAGGACACTCTCTTCATGATATCAAGGACAGAGCTTTTACAGAGGTATCTAGGAAAATGGAAATCAATTTCTTTATCACATTTTCACAGTGTGTTCAATTATATAAGTACCATTTTCAGTAAAGTCTTCATGTTCTTCATAAATGATACAATCTAGCTTTTATAAACAAAATATTATAGCTTCTCACTCAATCCTTCTTTATAATCACCTAGTCTCAACCAGCATCCATGTATTTCAAATGTTTTTAATTTTCAGTGTATTAAGTAAAATGGCTTAGTACTAATATTTTAGGTACTTTCAAATAAGAGAAGTATCACTGAATATCCTAAATTACATTTACAGTGAAAGGTGCTTCATGTTAGTGATTCAGATCTTGACAACGTAGGCAAGATATTCATTAATTTAATGTTTCTACCCCTATTTTGACACAAATGAATAATAGCACAGCCAAAGTAGTGTAAAATTATTCAACAAAGTAGAGAAAATTCAATAATAACTACCTACGAGATGTAATTCTTAAGCTCATCTTAGCTTTCTTGAGCTGAAATCTGCATAAGAGGTTGTGAAAAGCTTACTGCATTTTTCCATTACTATCCTTTATTTATTTTGATTTTTCTTCAATAAAAAGGGGCAAAATTAATAGATGTATTTTTATCCCCCATGAGCCTTCAGGAACAAAAAAGATGTAGAACATGGAGATGTTAGAATAGTAAGTATTGTCATCAGTATATATCCTATTGTAACAGAAATGAGAGAATCAGACAATATATACTATAAAATAACATAAAGAAGGCAGTGTCAGATTGCTATATGCTCAATACATCTCTTCTTAGGCTTGATTACATTTAAAACATAAAAAGTAGCGTGATGAATTTAAAAGAATCAGAACATAGTTGCTGAGAAGTCTCTGTTTTGCTTCATTCTGTTTTCATTTTCTAGACTTCAGTTTTTCATCTGCAAAATCAAATGATTAAGTTTATTGTGATTAAGTCACTAGATGTTCACAGTATGACTTTAAAATAAGTTTGACTTATCTTGATGTACCCAATGGCATAATATTTTATTGACTTTTATTTTATTTATATATTTTAAATTTAAATATCATTGATATCTTAATTATGAAGCCAAATAATTTATGATTATTGCCTAAATTTGTACTTACCATTCTAAGACAGTCATTAGATCATAATATGAGCTCATTAGCAAAGAAAAACGTAACTTAAAAGTTAAAGGTTAAAAAATCCAAAAATGAATGTAGAAATAAATTGGATGTAGGTAAGCTCACATATGATAAAATAGACATGAAACAATATGTTATTATAAACATGGTAAATAATACTATTACATATCTATAAAGGAAAAACTTAAAGAAAATATTACTGGTGTAAATAGATATTGAGAAAATGTTGTTTTACCCATAAAACAAACAGTACTACACCGAAAGAGAATGATAAATATAAACACAATAATAATGGGTATCTTTGACATCTCAGCATCATAAATATATCATCCAGATAAAATATCAATAAAGAGGAATCAGAGTTAATTGTCTTATAAATTAAAGGGATTTAATGGAAATGTAGAAGATAGTCTATCAACAACTGTGAAATATACAACTTTTTCCAAAATCAATCACACTGTAAGTTATGAAACAGCTATTACTAAATAGAAAAACATCAAACTAATTCTTGGTGCAGAGCCAGGATCCACCTAACACTTTCATCTCAGTATCCTTAAACTTATTTCTTGTCTTGCTTGCAGGAGCCCCTACGGCTACCATACCTTTATTCTAGGTAACTATATCTCTAAGTACAGACCTAGCTTGGCTCTTTACTACCAACTCACTCAGCCCTCTTTTCTAGTCCATCTCCACTCCATGGGGTCAGGAGCTGATCCTCAGAAACACTTTCTATCAGGGATCCCCAGTGACCACATTGAGCATGCACTCCGGTAGGTAATTTTCACTATCCTTTTTGTCCTTCATTAAAAGCACTTTAGAAATTTCTTTGTGCTATTGCAACCCGCCTGAGCGAGGCACCCTTTCTACCTTAATTCTATTCCCTGGGGACTCAGCCTCTTGGCGTGGATCCTGGTCTTCTCATCTCTTTCAACCTTTTCATTTAGTCATTTCCATTCCTTTCTGTCACCTGATTACTCACAAAAACACTAGGATCTGGACAGGGTTGCAGCAACCAAAGGGTAGAACACCCACCTAACAAACACAAAATCACATATTGATAGCAGCAAACACTTCAAACATCATAACTACAATGCCTAGAAAAAAGTGGAAAAAAGACAAACATGAACAGCCAAGACAATATGCCTCCTCCTATGCTTGTAATCATTTTGCAGTTAGAAATATCACTTAGAAATGTGATATGGCTGAAGAACAAAACTAGTACTACAAAATATCAATTATGAATATATTCAAGAACTTTGAAGACAAGATGAGTAAAACCATTAATAAAATTAGTGAAAATATAAACAGTTGAATGAAATGATAAAAAAAAATTCAAGACATCACAGTAAGATGTATCAAAGAATAAAATCACTAAAGAAAACCCAGACTGAAATAAAAGTGGAAATAAAAATTCATGATGTCAAACAAAAGGTATTACCAACAGATTACAAGGCAAGAAAGAGAATCTCAAGTGTCAAAGACATTGTAGAAAAAGTTAATATCTCAGTCAAAGGAAATGTTAAACCAAGAAAAAGTCAAGGAACAAAACACACAGGAAATCTCAGACACTAAAAAATTCTATAAATAATAGAGATAGAGGAAGGAATAGAAGCACAGTCAATGGTACAGAAGTGTTTTAACAAAATCATAGAAAAAAATTCCCCAATCTGAGGAAGGAGATGACTACCCAGGTACAAGAAGTATACAAAGCACCATATATACAGAGCCAGAAAAGATATTCTCCACAACACACAATAATCAAACACTAAATGTACAGGATGAAGAAATATTAAAATATGAAAGAGAAATAAAGACAAAAATTACAATAAATAACTCAAGAAATTAAACACCACAAAACCAAACAACCCAATTGAGAAATGGGGCTCAGAACGAAACAGAGAATTCTCAACAGAAGAATATCAAATGGCTGAGAAACAGTTAAAGAAATGCTCGTCCTTGTTAGTCATCAGAGAAATGCAAATCAAAACAACACTGAGATTCCATCTCACACCCATCAGAAGGGCTAGGATCAAAAACTCAAGTGACACCACATGTTGGTGAAAATGTGGAGAGAGAGAAACACTCCTTCATTGCTGGTGGGAATGCAAACTAGTACAACCACTTTGAAAATCTATCTGACACTTTCTCAGAAAAATGGGAATAGGGCTTCCGCAAGACCCAGCTATCCCACTCCTTGGAATATACCCAGAAAATGCCCTACTACACAACAGGGACATATGATCAACCATGTTCATAGCAGCCTTACACATAATAGACAGAACATGGAAACAGCCTAAGTGTCCCTCAGTAGAAAAATGGACTAAGAAACTGGGGCACATTTACACCATGGAATACTACTCAGCTATTAAAAACAAGGAATTTCTGAAATGTGTGGACAAATGGATTGAACTAGAAATTATCATAATGAGTGAGTTCACCCAGAAGCAAAAAGAGACAAACAGTATGTACTCACTTATATCAAAACACTAGCCCAAAGGATACATCCCATGAAAAACTTTACTTACCAAGAATGTGGGTCAGAGTAGAGGACATCCTATTGAGACTTTAGGTGAGAGTAGCGTGGAAGAATGGGGAAATAGAAGGATCCAGATGGTCCTGGAAACCTACAAGAAGAACTTTATAACAGGCAGATCTGGGTCCTGGGGTCCTCCTCAAACTAAGGCACCAGCCAAGGAGAATATAGACAGTAAACTTAGAACCCCTACCCAGACCTAGCTGATGAACAGGACATTCTCCACCTTTGAGTGGAGAATGAGATCTGACTCTCACATGAACTCTGGTGCCCCCTTTTCTGACCACGTCCCCTGGATGGGGAGGTCTGGTGGCACTCAGAGGAAGGATAGCAAGTTACCAAGAAGAGACTCGATACTCTAAGAGCATATATAGGGGGAGGAGGTCTCCCTCAATCACAGACATAGGGGAGGGGAGAAGTGGGGAAACGGGAGGGAGGGAGGGAAGAATAGGAGGAAACAAGGGAAGGGCTAACAATTGAGATGTAATCTGAATAAATTAACAAAAAAATTTTTAAAGAAAAAAAAGATTAAAATAAACAGTTGGCCAATCTTACTTAGTAGGCTACTCTCTCTTCCAGCATCCTCTGGCATCTGTGCTTATTCAAGCATTTTTATGTATGTATGTATGTATGTATGTATGTATGTATGTATGTATGTACATATGCATAAAATATGTTGCTATATATAACTGTATGTGTTTATAATGAAAGAATAATATAGCATTATACTTCTTGATTTGTTTCAGGCATGCATCATTGCCTTAATACTCATTTTATTTTTCTTGCTGTTACTTCTCAGTCTCCCATGTTGACTTCTCTTCTGCACTCTCATTATTTTTCTGTATTGAAGACTGGGCACAGGGCCTTGTCCTTCCTTCAAAAGTGTTATATCACTAAACAACATCCAAAGTCCATCAGCATAATTGAAATTCCTATGTCTAATATCAATACTAAAATTAACATATTTAAAACTCAACTCTTGATTATTTCTAACTTCACCTTTCTACAAATCTTTTCCAGTCAATAAGCACCATTCTTATTTTTTTGATTTTTTTAAGTTGAAGGTATCATTATTATTTCAAAAACATAATCTATCCGCAAACCTCATTAGCTGTACTTTTAAAATATATCTAAAAATAATTCTCAATAAATTATTAAAAAATAAATTAATTAAAATCATATGATTAATACTACTCAGGATTTGGATTTTTAATTTCATCTTCCTTCATCTAATATCTTCCTAATATCTAACACCCTTGGTCTTTATCATTGTTTTCTCACAGTCTTTTTACAACACAGGAGCTGAATTGACATCAGATATTTCTGTGCCCAGAGCATCTGTTAACTTCATATTATATATAGAGTAAAGTTTAAAACCTGACCATGGTTATCTAAGGTATGATACTACCCTGCTTCTTGTCACACCTGGAATTCATTTACAATCACCACTCCATTTGTTATAATACACTTTAAAATTTTTACCTCATTGTTTTTCTCAAGTATTCAGTTGATTGTACCCCTGTGATATTTCTTCTCCAATATTACACCAACTACACCATCAAGTTTTCCTTTATTACTCATATCTAGCATATCTTTAAAATCTCACTAGTTTCTGTAAGTATAGTTTTGCCTAAATTTATCTCCTATTCTTTAAGGGGTCATTTCTATAACATGTATTCAGTTGCTTTACTTAGAAACATTAAATGTCATTAATGACTTTAAAATCATTTCTAAATTTCTGAAGAGAGCTGTAATGATTTTAATCTCTCATCTTTCTTCCATCCTATCTTAGAAGCATATGTCAGACATGTCAACAGTTTGGAACATTCCTACACGTTGCTCCGTGTTCCTGAAATCTTTCTTGTCCCATCTGTTTTCTCCTGTTCCTTGTCCAAGTAAACATGTACATCTATTAGAACTCAAATATTATTTCTTATATTTAAACCTTACCTAACAACTTTATACCCTTCCATTTCATAAAACTTTTAATGAATTTTAATAGCAAAATAATATACAGTGATATGATTACTTTATACTTCTCTCTTCCTCAAATAGACTAAAATATTTGACCACAAGGAGTATTAATTATTAATATATGCCTCAAAAATATTTAATGCAAATCCTAGCAAAAACATTTTTTAAGTATTGAAAATATAATAAAATAAATGGCACAAATGTCTTTGGGTATGCTGTGGGTTTTGCAATTACAGTAGTTAAAATTACTATATAGTAAATCAGTAGGCTGAGTCAATATTTCAGTAAAAGATAGAACAAATGAGTAATGTGCTCAAGCTTTGTACCCCAAGTGACACTGAGAACTGAGACTTCATTTGGTTGTTTGCTATTTCTTTAATGAACCGGAACAGTTTTCTTAATTAGCAAGTGCCCATCTGTTTCAAGAACAAATGGTATTTAGTATTACAAGGGCTGAAACAGTGAGACAGCTTAATTTTGGAATGCAAATGGCAAAACTATGTGACCTGAATCTTATTTTATGTTTTTTAAAGATATAGTTTAGTAGGTTGTCTAGATTAGAGGTCAACCTGGTCATTGTGTCTTGTTATAATTCAGAATATAGTGCATGTTGCTGTTTCATTAGAGAAGAAGGACTAGTTGTTAGAGAAGAGAATATAAAATTTCAGGCATCTTGTTTTCATTAATAATTTGAAATATACTATAAGGTCCTTAATTTGGAGGCAAGTACAGTGTTAACTTGAATTTTTCATGTTCAGAGTTTTCATAGGCCCAAGAGCTACTTTTTATTTGGAAAGTTTTCAATATATTCATTGTGTGATGCATATTTTATAGCCCTTTACAACTTTATTACTATTTTAAGCACATGCAAAATCAAGAGGCAATTCATTATTCACTTAGATCTAATTCTTGTCCCTCCAAAATAAGTAATGAGAGAGCAATTTCAGGAAATAAGGAACATAAATCGGTTGTATTCTCATCCTCTGCTTTCCTTATTTCCTGACTGTTTAACATTAAATGACATTCACGTATTAATTCCAATAATTTCAGCCTTCTTTCTCTGTTATTATCTCATTGTCCCAATGTCTATACAATTGTACGGAATGAATAAAGGTAGTAGAAGGTGTTGAATATGCCAGAGCAACTGGTTCAAATGTGGTACATGTCTGTCTGATCCCTGACATGATGCTTGTTACTACAGAAGTGATTAACCATAATATATCAAATTATAAACATCTGTATGATTTGACTGTTTTATGCTGACATTATTAAAATAGCAAATATTATTAAGTAAAAATTATATTCATAATTATTTGATTCACTGCTCAATATCTATCATTATACAAGCATTGTGTAGAAAAATGATTCAATGCTGAGATAAACAGAAGAAAACAAGTCTGTCCATAAGGAGTTTACAATTTAGTGATGGGAAAGGATATAGATAGAAAAATATAGGAAATAATATAAGAATTTATAGATAATGTGGTATGACAACACAAAGTAAGGTACGGTGAAGAGTAAATGGTAGTGACAGAGCTTGCCTTAGAAGATCTGTTTGTTTTGCAAATTTTAAATTCACCAATGACTGAATATACATATTTCTAGTGTGAAAAGAATCTGAGTGCTGCATAGTCAAGAGATTGGATGATAAAGTGAAGACAGCACAAATAGCTATTTCAGTGTGCTTAATTGTAAAAAAGAACAGAAATATGGTCATAACTCATATTTGGAAAATAAAAAGGCTGATGGGAATAACTTATGTACTATTACATAACAGTGAGATACAAGGAACTACATAAATATGCAGCCAATATGCATGTCAATATGCTTTCTAAATGTATAGTTAAGAACAATTAAAAGCTTTATTTTATAAGTTGCCTTTGTCACAGTATTTTATCATAGCAATAAAAAAGACTAAGATAGGAGATGACAAGGTCAGGAGGGAGAAATCTTCATAAATAGGATTAGTGCCAGTAAAAAAAAAAGATGCAAGAGAGGCCCTTCACCATATTTGTCATGTGAACAAATGAGGAGAAATGTCTTGTCAGTGACAATACAAATAGCTGTTTCAGTATGTTTAATTATAAAAAGGAAACAGATCTTTTAGAAACTTCATATCTTATTGTGTTATGTATCTTGGAACTGTCAGTCTCCACACTTAAGGTACATACACATCTGTTGTTTATTAGCAATACTGTCTATATTTTGTGGTATCAACCAAAACAGACTAAGAGAGGATGATTTTAAAATGCTTCATAATGAAGCTGGAGAAATTGTTCAGTGATCAAGGCACATTTTGCTCTTCTGTAGAGCAGCTTCTACATGGAAGATCATAAAATGTCTGTAACTCCAGCTCCAATAAACCTGATGCTCTATTCTGGTCTCCAAAGGTATCAGGTACATACATAGTACACAGATATACATGCAGACAAAACACCCATACACTTAACCAATAAAATTAAAAATATTTTAAAAGGCTAATAATAAGTTTTGAGAATTTCCATGTTCTCATTGTTTATGAGACTCATTGGGACATTTTAAATTGCCAAGAAACATGTTGAGCGAAAGATTCAGAGACTAGCAATCCTGCCAGCCAGTACTTAGTATCATGCCAAAGAAATATATCATGTTATACCGTCTTGGTAAATATTAGCTCTCATCTTCTGAAGAAAAGTATCTGAAGAAATCAATTCATTGATGGATTCTTAATTTTGAGGTTAAAAGGCTCAGTTTTTAAAGGAAGCTAATTTGAGAAATGACATGGAATTCTATAAAAGATATTTTTACTGTGAAGGAATAAGATATTTGAAGATGCTAATATTGTGAAATGATAATGGTAAGGTTCTTAATGAAGAAATTCATGAAAATAACAAGAGGGATTACATTTTGCATCCTTAAGAGACAGAGGTAGTAAAGAACCAACTCCTAATTTTAAGAGAAACATCTTTGCAAAATAGAGGAAGTAATAAATCTATTCAGAAAAATCAGTTTTGATCAAATTATTGGATTCTATCATGGACATTTATATAGTAGTCAACTAGCCTTCATCTTCCTAGTTATTTATTAGCAGCAAATATATTGTTTTAGAATTATCTGTAGTATCAGTATTATCTGTAGGCCCGGCTAATGATCAATTAAGACACAGACACTTGTTATATTTTAAAATAGCCTTAGTTAACCTGGGGCAGAGCAGATATCAATCTTCTAAACTACCTCCTATATTGTGGCAGGCATGGGATCCTGCTTCAATCCCATGCCATCTGCTTCCAATAACTTCTATCAAGCTACCTCCCAACCAAAATCCCAAATACTTGCTAATGTTCTTCATCTGGGCTGGATTCTTCATCCACGCCACTAGCCATGTGCTTTTCTTCCAGCTAACCTATGGCAGCCTTCCTCTCATCCCTTCAGGTCTCCCTCTTTCTCTTCTTGGCAGTCCTTCTTCTTCCCAGAACTCCTCTAGCTGCTAGCCCCACCTATCTCCTTTGCCCTGCCCTGGTGGGTGGATTTTTATTAAGCAAAAGGTTGGTCACAGAGACAGTAAGCACTAATTAGCATCAAAATACATCAGACCATCCCCAACACAAATATTTGGACTTTTTTAAATATCTTAATTTCTTGGCTAGATAGCACATGCAGACACAATAGATAGTCACAATAGATATTATAATCTCTTTCTCCTACACACACTTCAAGTGTCATCGTAAACAGTGATTCTTGGTCCCATATTCATAATTTCTTGCTTGGATCATTGATGAGATAGCAGTATTCACATATGAAGGCAGCACATATGTTTTACAAGTTGAAGACAGGACTCATTATCTGTAGAGTGGGGACAAAAGATGTTTTCAATATGAAAAGTCCCCCATAGACTCATGTATTTGAACGTGTTGTGCAACTGCTATACTGTTTGGGAATGTGGAAACTTTAGGAGGTGAAATCACACAGAAAGAAGTGAATTACTATGAGTGAGCCTTGGGATTTCTCCTTCAATTTACTCATAATTTGGTCTCTACTTCCCAAATGCCAACACAGTGTGAACAGCCTTGTTATGCTGTTCTTGCCACACCTTCCCTGCCATAGTGGACTATATTTTTTCCTAACCTGGGATGTAAGCCTGTCTTTTTGTCCTCTATGCTCTTTTCAAGTATTTTATCACAGCAACAAGAAAACTAACTAATGTAGAACAGTGGTCTAAGGGTAGCTGCTAAAAAACTTTGCATGATTGAGAGTGCTAGAGGAGCAAGGGCTGTGGGTAGACTTTGAATTAACATATTTAAGCTTGTCTCACAAACTCAACTGAAAATCGGTTTTCAGGATCCCACGGCCTAACTGACTAGAAGCCATGGGAAGATCAAAAGCATCAGGCATTCGGAGTAAATCACAGGTTATTAACAAAAGATTTTAGGTATGTGTCAAAGGCAACCATTGCAGAATAATAATGATTTCTTGTCAGAACATGGTCCAAGAATAGAGTTGTGGAAGGAGAATTCTGAGTGCTTGTGAGAAAATTCCAAGAAAAAAGACATGACTCTTCTGACCTTGGTTTCTTCAAAAACATGGAATTGTTCTTGTAATGTAATTTTGGGCCCCTCCCAGGTGTAGCAGATAACAGTGAGTTTACTTCTGCTTATTCGTAACAACTGGCTATTATTATTTTTTGTATGTCTCTATGGAAAAACATGCTTTTGACACTTATGGATTGTCTTTGTGGTTATAAAATTTACTCATGTGACTCTTCTTAATTCTCAGGGCATACATTATCTGATTCTCTGAAAAAGCTGGTTATTGAGTACGACTTTATTCTGGCTCATTTTTAAGCTCCATTCTCCCAGGTTCCACCACATTCAGAGTGGTAGAATATGACTTAGTGTTCCAACTTTGTTTTTTTTTTTTAATTTCAAGAACAACATAAATACTTTCATTTTCCTAGGAAGACTGAAAAAAGAGAGAGAGGTAAACTAAATTGACTACACAGAGATGAGCTAGACATGATGTGATTTTTTTTTGATCAGGTTAGATGGCTTATGACTATTGCATATAACACAGTTTTAAGATATGTAAATAATGACCTTCTACATATCTAATGTGATTACCATGAAATTCAAATGCATTAAGTACAATAAGTTTGGTAAATAAAAATAGATTTAGAGACTTGGATATTTTACAATGACAATTTTAGAATATTTTTTAAACAAAAACTTAAAGGTTATTCTGCTAGAAAGATAGTATCACATTACCTTTATACTGGGCTATTTGCATGCTTTGTATATTAGTTACTTTTCTGTTGTTTTGGTGAAACACAAAGACTAGAAGTGAATTACAGAAGGAAGAACTAAACTATGCTTACAATTCAGAGCAATAACAGTTCATCATGGTGGTAAAGTATAATAGCAAGCAGTAGGCATGGGCACAGAAGCAGAAAGATGAGATCTCATATACTCAAAGGCTAGCAAAAAGCAGAGAGAGCAAATTAGAAGTAAGTTAAAGTTATACATGTTCAATACGATCACTAGGAACATATTTCCTCCAGCAATACTGCAATACCATGTAAATCTCCCCAAACAGTGCCACCAACTGAGAAGTAAGTGTTAAAATACCTGAGCAAGTGGGAAACAAGTCCTAGTCAGACTGACTCATTTTTCAAATAACAGTTGTTGCCATTACCTGTACCCAGATATACTGAAACAGTAATAACTAAGAACATTTTGTTCTTTATTATAATTTATTTACATTACATCCAAATTGTTATCCCCTCACTCTTATCTTCCTGTTCCCACCCTCCTTCTCTCTTCTGTCTATTCTCCTCCCCTAGACCTCTGACAGGTGGGGTCCTCCTCCACCACCTTTTGATCACAGTCTATCAGCTCTCATCTGGATAGTCTGCAAGGTCTTCTTCTGTGTCCCCACAGGGTCTCCATGCCAAGAGGGGGTACCATATCAAATTGGGGGTACCAGAGTTCATGCAAGAGGCAGTTCCCCACACTCTCTACACCCCCTTCCCCATGTGGAGAATAAGCTGTCCTTAGGCTACATCTGAACATGGTGCATAGGTTCTCTGCTAGCAATGCCTTCGGTTGGTGCATCAATTTGTGCAGTCCCCCTCCCCTGTCCAGATCTTCCATCCTTGATAGTCTCCTTGTGGGGCTCCTGACACCCTTTTCCCCAATTCTTCCATCCTCCCAACTCTTCCACACAACTGTAGTGATTCCCCCAGAGTCTAGCAGAGAGTCCCTATCTCTGTCCTGATCCCTTGCTGAGTGGAGTCTCTCAGAAGACATTTATGTGTGGCTAATATCAGTTTATAAGTTAAGCATATACGATGCCTGTCTTTCTGGGTCTGCATTACCTCATTCAGGATTACCTTTTCTGGTTTCATCCACTTGCCTGAAAAATTCAAGATTTTCTTGTTTTTAATAGCTGAGTAGTATTTCATTGTGTAAATGTACCACAGTTGCTGCTCCCCAAGACCGAGGAGAAAAGAGAGGTGGATTTGTGGTAGGGAGAATTGAGCAGGCAGTGAATGGCTGTTTAAGGGAAACCAACTGTTGATTGAACAACTAGCTAGAGAAACTAGTTTTTGAGGAGAGATTGTACAACAGAGGAAAAAGAACTACTTGGAGACTCAGGCATATGCTGTAAAAGCTGAAGGTCTTAAAGCCCAGAACTTTTCTTCTGGCTCTCTATCTGTCTTGCTTGCTGTCTGTCTGACTCCTTGTTCCTTGCTCGCTTAATTGCTGTCTGTCTGTCTGTCTATCTGTCTGTCTGTCTGTCTGTCTGTCTGTCTATCTACCTATCTTGCTATTACCCCTCTTTCTATCTCCTTGCTTTCTTGTTCTCCATCTATTTCTCTTCCTGCTGTTCCCCATCTCTCTAGCTTACTCTTTCATGTCTGTTACTTGCTTGCTGTCTCTCCTTGGGCCAACCCCAGTGTTTTATTGAGATGAAGTTCAATTTTTTTTGTTACACATTACATCATTATTTTTTCCATCATTACAATCACTAGGGCAATCAAAAATAATAGAGTAACAAAGAAATACAAAAAGTTCTGTAACTTACAACAAAGCATACAACAAAAATCAATTAATTTCCAAACAACAGTCATCATAACCTGCTCATTATCTTTTAAACAATATACAGGAAAGTTTTCCCAGGCTAAAGCCAACGTGTTTACAAAATGGCCATAGCAACATAGCTTGAGCTAAACGTTCTCTAAGGAAAAAACTTGACCTACTTCCAGTCCCAAACCAATAGGTTTGGTATCCAAGCCTAAGCTAACTGCCAAGGATACTCTACAGTAAAATATCTGTAAAGCATGATGTTCCAAGCTGACCTAGTGCTCTCAAAGCAGAGTATAAGGAAACATTTCTGCAGGTAACAGTATCTATCCAGGTACTGCTATATCCAGGTCTTTACTTTATTTAATGCAGTTTCTGCTTTGGTGCTCACAGTCAGAGAAAAACACCTCTATTATTGTTTCAAGCCTTTGGCCAGATGCACTGTTTCAACATTCCCTGTGGGAAAAAGTTTTCCCTATATTAATTTCCTAAGGGCTGAGAAATAAAAAGAAAAAACAGCTTTAGGAGAAATAAATTGCTAAACATTACACCTAGACCATACATAATATTCAGGGATAGTGGTGATCAGCTGGAGATCTTTGGAACTTTGTTAAGCAAGGCCTCAGCAGCTGTTCTAGATGTATAGAGATCATGTTGACAGTCAGATGTCTCTGGAGCTTTGTTAAGAAAAGCCTCTATGACTTATCATCATGTCTGCAACACACAGTTTCTTTACCCATTCTTTGGTTTAGGGACATCTAGGTTGTTTTTAGATTCTGGATATTACAAATAGAGATACTATAAAATATCGTTGAGCAAATGTCCTTGCTGTATGTTAGGTATATGGCCAGGAGTAGTTTAACTGGGTTTTGTGATTGTGCTATTCCCAATTTACCGAAAAATATCAGATGGATTTCCAAAGTGTTTGTACAAGTTTGCATTCCCACCAATAATGGAGAAGTGTTCCTCTTTCTCCACATCCTCACCCATGTGTGCTGTCACTTGAATTTTTTATGTTAACCATTCTGGTACATGTAAGATGAAATTTCAGAGTCTTTTTTAATCTCATTTTCCTGATAACTAAGGATGCTGAGTATTTCTTCTTTTTATTTTCTTAGAATATAAAATATGAATGGTTATATGTTATTATACTGTATATATCTTTTTAAAATTTTTTTATTTTTCTCCATTATTAATTTATTCTTGTTACATCTCAATGGTTATCCCAACCCTTGTATCCTCCCATTCTTCCCTCCCTCCCATTTTCCCCTTATTCCCCTCCCCTATGACTGTTCCAGAGGGGGATTACCTCCCCCTGTATATGCTCATAGGGTATCAAGTCTCTTCTTGGTAACCTGCTGTCCTTCCTCTGAGTGCCACCAGATCTCCCCCTCCAGAGGACATGGTCAAAGGTGAGGCACCAGAGTATGTGAGAAAGTAATGTCCCATTCTCCACTCTACTGTGAAGAGAGTTCTGTCCATTGGCTAGATCTGGGTAGGGGTTTAAGGTTTACCGCCTGTATTGTCCTTGGCTGGTGCCTTAGTTTGAGCGGGACCCCTGAGCCCAAATCTGCCTATCATAATGTTCTACTTGTAGGCTTCTAGGACACTCTGGATCCTTCTACTTTGCCATTCTCCCATGATTCTCTCATCTAGAGTCTCACTAGAATGTCCTCCCCTCTGTCTCAGTTTCCTGGTAAGTGAAGGCTTTCGTGGGACATGCCCCTTGGGCTAATATGCAGATATAAGTGAGTATATACCTTTTGAGTCTTTCTGCTTCTGGGTTAACTCACTCATTATGATCATTTCTAGCTCAATCCATTCATCCACAAATTTCGGGAATTCCTTTTTTTAATAGCTGAATAGTATTCCATAGTGTATATGTACCACAGTTTCTTTATCCATTCTTCTATTGAGGGACACTTAGGCTGTTTCCATGTTCTGGCTATTATGAATAAGGCTGCTATGAACATGGTTGAGCAAATTTTTTTGTTGTGTGCTGGAGCATCTTCTGGGAATATTCCAAGGAGTGGAATAGCTGGGTCTTGAGGAAGCCCTATTCCCATTTTTCTGAGACAGCACCAGATAGATTTCCAAAGTGGTTGTATTGAAGGAATGAAGGAGTGTTCCTCTCTCCCCATATCCTCGCCAGCATGTGGGGTCACTTGAATTTTTTATCTTAGCCATTCTGATGGGTGTAAGATGGAATCTCAGAGTTGTTTTGATTTGCATTTCCCTGATGATTAAGGAGGTTGAGCATTTCTTTAAGTGTTTCTCAGCCAGTTGATATTCCTCTGTTGACAATTCTCTGTTTAGTTCCAAGCCCCATTTCTCAATTGGGATATTTGTTTTGGTGGTGTTTTATTTCTTGAGTTCTTTATATATTTTGGATAGTAGACCTTTGTCAGATGTAGGGTTGGTGAAGATCTTTTCCCAGTCTGTAGGCTGTCGTTTTGTTCTCTTGACAGTGTCTCCTGCCTTACAGAAGCTTCTCAGCCTCATGAGGTCCCATTTATTAATTGTTGACATTAATGCCTGGGCTGTTGGTGTTCTGTTCAGGAAGTTGTCTCCTGTGCCAATATGTTCCAGGCTCTTCCCCACTTTTTCTTCTAAGTGACTTAGTGTCTCTGGTTTTATGTTGAGGTCATTAATCCACTTGGATTTGAGTTTTGTACAAGGTGACAAATATGGGTCCAGTTGCATTTTTTTTACATAGACATCCAGTTAGACCAGCACCATTTGTTGAAGATTTGGCTTCTTTGTTGAAAATTAAGTGACCATATGTGTGCGGATTCATATCTGGATCTTCGATTCGATTCCACTGATCAACCAGCCTGTTGCTCTGCCAGTACCATGCTGTTTTAATTACTATTGCTTTATAGTACAGTTTGAGATCAGGTATGGAGACTCCTCCAGAGCACCTTTTATTGTACAAGATTGTTTTAGCTATTCTTGGTTTTTTGTTTTTCCATATGAAGTTCAGAATTGAACTTTCAATGTCTTTTAAAAAAATTGTGTAGGTATTTTGATAGGGATTGCATTGAATCTGTAGATTGATTTTGGTAGGATGGCCATTTTTATTATGTTAATTCTCCCGATCCATGAGCAAGGAAGATCATTCGATCTTCTTATGTCATCTTCAATCTCTTTCTTCAGAGTTTTGAAATTTTTTTCAAACAAGTCCTTCACTTGCTTAGTTAGAGTAACTCCTAAGTACTTTATATTGCTTGTGGCAATGTGAAGGGTGTAGTTTTCCTAATTTCTTCCTCTGCAAGCTTGTCGTTTGTGTATAGAAAGGCTACAGACTTTTTTGAGTTAATTTTGTATCCAGCCAGTTTGCTGAAAGTTTTTATCAGCTGTAGGAGTTCTCTGGTAGAATTTTGAGGGTCACTTATGTACACTATCATATCATCTGCAAATAGGGATAATTTGACTTCCTCCTTTCCCATTTGAATACCCTTGATCTCCTTTTGTTGTCTTATTGCTCTGGCTAGAACTTCGAGTACTATATTGAAGAGATATGGAGACAGTGGGCAGCCTTGCCTTGTTCCTGATTTTAGAGGAATTTCCTTGAGCATCTCACCATTTACTTTGATTTTGGCTATTGGCTTCCTATATATAGCCTTTATTATGTTGAGGAAAGTGCCTTGTATTCCCGATCTCTCTAAAACTTTAAACATGAATGGGTGTTGGATTTTATCAAATGCTTTCTCTGCATCTAAAGAGGTGATCATGTGGTTTTTTTCTTTTCAGTTTGTTTATATGGTGGATTACATTGATGGATTTCCATATATTAAACTATCCCTGCATGCCTGGAATGAAGCCTACTTGGTCATGATGAATGATATCTTTGATGTGCTCTTGTATTCGTCTTGCAAGTATTTTATTTAGTATTTTTGCATCGATGTTCATAAGAGAAATTGGTCTGAAATTCTCTTCCTTTGTTGAGTCTTTGTGAGGTTTAGGTATCAATGAGACTATGGCCTCATAGAATGAATTTGGTAATGTTCCATCCCTTTATATCTTTTGGAGTAGCTTGAAGAGTATCGGTATTAGCTCGCCCTTGAAGGTCTGGTAGAAATCTGCACTGAACCCATCTGGCCCTGAGGTTTTTTTGGTTGGGAGACTATCAATGATTGCTTCAATTTCTGTAGAGGAAATGGGATTATTTAGCTTGTTTATCTGTTCTTCACTCAACTTTGGCAAGTGAAATTGATCAAGAAAATCGTCCATTTCCCTTAGATTTTCAAATTTTGTGGCATATATGCCTTCAAAGTAGGATCTTATGATTCTTTGTATATCTTCAGTGTCTGTTGTTATGTCTCCCTTTTCATTTCTGATTTTGTTGATTTCAATACTGTCTCTCTGCCTTTTAGTTAGTTTGGCTAATGGTCTGTCTATCTTGTTGACTTTCTCAAAGAACCAGCTCTTGGTTTTGTTGATTCTTTGGACTGTTTTCTTAGTTTCTAATTTGTTAATTTCACCCCTGAGTTTGATTATCTCCAGACGTCTACTCCTTTTGGGTATTTCTGCTTCTTTTTTTTCTAGGGCTTCCAGTTGTGTCGTTAAGGTGCTTATGTGCGATGCTTCCAAATTTCTTTTTAAAGGCACTTAGTGCTATGAATTTTCCTCTTAGCACTGCTTTCAATGTATCCCACAATTTTGGGTATGTTGTTCCTTCATTTTCATTGAATTTCAGAAACTCCTTGATTTCTTTCTTCATTTCTTCCCTGACCCAGGTGTCATTTAGCAGAGAGTTATTTAGTTTCCACATACGTGTAGGCTTTTTGTTATTTCTGTTGTTGTTGAATTGCAGCCTAAGCCCATGATGATCTGATAGGATACAAGGTATTATTTCAATCCTCTTGTATCTGTTGAGGCTTTCTTTGTGAACTACGATGTGATCAATTTTGGAGAAGGTTCCATGGGGTGCAGAGAAGAAGGTATATTCTTTCTTGTTTGGGTGCAAGGTTCTATAGATATCTGTTAGATCCATTTCACCCATGGCATTGGTTAATGATGTTATTTCTCGGCTTAGTTTCTGTTTCAATGACTTGTCCTTCAGTGAGAGTGGGGTGTTGAAGTCTCCCACTATTATTGTGTGGGGATTGATGTGTGGTTTAAGCCTTTTTAGCAGATCTTTTACAAATGCGCGTGCCCTGGTATTGGGAGCATAGATGTTCAGAATTGTGATGTCATCTTGGTTGACTTTACCTTTGATGAGTATTAAGTGTCCGTCCTCATCCCTTTTGATTAATCTTGGTTGAAAGTCTATTTTGTTCGATATTAAAATGGCTACGCCTGCTTGCTTCTTGTGACCATTTGCTTGGAATATTTTTTCCAACCTTTTATCCTGAGGTAATGCCTATCATTACGAGTGAGATGTGTTTCTTGAATGCAGAAGAATGTTGGATCCTGTTTATGCACCCATTCAGGTAGTCTGTGTCTTTTTATTGTAGAATTGAGACCATTGATGTTGAGAGATATTAATGACCAGTTACTGTTAAGAGTCTTAATTTTGATGTTGGTTCCAGTCGAGCGTTTGTATAGTTGTGTTTTTGTCATGGTATAGTTATCTATTTCCTGAGTAGTTTTGGTTGTAGCTTGACCCTTTGGGATGGAGTTTTCCTTCTAGTACCTTCTGTAAAGCTGGATTTGTGGAGAAGTACTGTTTGAATTTGGTTTTGTCATGGAATATTTTGTTTTCTCCATCAATGGTTATTGATAGTTTTGCTGGGTAAAGTAGTCTGGCCTGGCATCTGTGGTCTCTTAGGGTTTGCAGGGTCTCTGTCCAGGCCCTTCTGGCTTTGATGGTCTCTGCTGAGAAGTCGGGTGTAATTCTGACAGGTTTGCCATTAAATGTTATTTGGCCCTTTTCCCTTGCAGCTTTTAATATTTTTTCTTTGTTCTGTATGTTTTGTGTTTTGATTATTATGTGACTGGCAGTTTTTCTTTTCTGGTCAATTCTATTTGGTGTTCTGTATGCCTCTTGTATGTTTATAGGCATCTCTTTCTTTAGATTGGGGAAATTTTCTTCTATGATTTTGTTGAGAATAGTTTCTGGGCCTTGGAGTCTGATATCTTCTCTTTCTTCAATGCCTATTATCCTCAGATTTCTTCTTTTCATGGTGTCCTTAATTTCTTGGATGTTTTGTGTCAGGAGTTTTCCAGATTTGGCATTTTCTTTCATGGTTGCTTCAAGATCTGTGATTGTATCTTCTAGACTTGAGATTCGTTCTTCCATCTCTTGGATTCTGTTAGAAAAGCTCAGCACTGTGTCATTCGCCTCACGTTCTCGTTTTTCTTCTATCTGTTTATCATTGAATACATTTTCATCTTCATATCTTGAACAGATTTTTTGATTTCTTTCATCTGGTTGTTTACATTTTCCTGAAATTTTTCCAGTTCCACTCTGTGTTCTTCTTTTATGTCTCGCACCTGCTTGGCTGTGTCTTCCTGCATCTGATTTCGAATTTTATTTGTTTCCTCCATTATCATCCTCATTACCAAGAATTTGAGGTCATTTTCTTGTGTTTCCATTGTATTTGAGTTCTCTGGGTTGTTTTCTTTGGGATAGCTGGAAACTGGAGACGCCATGTTGTTTTGCGTTTTTTTGTTTTTTGTTTTGTTTTTTTTTTGGCGTATGCTTTTACGCTGTCCTTTAGATATCTTGCCGTCTCTGTTTTTGTTGGGTAACTTCCAGAGTTGGGTGGAGGGAGTCTGATGATAGATTCACTTGTTTTCTCACGATTTCCATAGGCTGGAAGCCCTGATACTTCACTGGTATGGATGGCAGGAGGTTAGCCCTGTCGTTTTGGGCTCTCACAGCCAGTGATCCTCAGCTCCCCTTTGCTGTGTGTCCTGCAATTGTTCTGGGTCTCTGAATGAGCGTTGGATCAGGCCAATGTATCCACAGCCTTTTGGGTCCCCTGCCAAGTCCAGCCAGGGATACTGGGCCCGAACCACGCATCGAGCTCTGCTAGATTCTCAGGGCCTGAACCGTCTGCCACAGCAGAAGAACTGTGACTGCACTGAGCAAGCGCCTAGGGTGGAACTGAGCGCTCTGCTCAGCTTGCGTCTCAGCAGGAAAACTGCGGTTGCACTGAGCTGGTGCCTAGGGTGGAAGTGAGTGCTCCACCCAGCCTGTGTCACAGCAGGAGAACTGCTACTGCGCTGAGCAAGCGCCTAGGGTGGAAGTGAGCGCTCTGCTCAGCTTGCGTCACAGCAGGAAAACTGCAGCTGCGCTGAGCTGGAGCCTAGGGTGGAAGTGAGCACTTGGCCCAGCCTGTGTCACAGCAGGGGAGCTGTGCCTCAGGCAGAATTGCTTGTTGAACTGAGCCAGCTTCTCCACGGCACAGCTCACTGAGCAAACCCAGGACTCTGGGGCTGAACTGTCTGCTGAGTCCAGTCTGGGTCTCAAGGCACCACGCGACCCAAATCCTACCCAGACTCCCCTCTCCCGCAGCAACTCCCACCGTCCACCACACCAATCACCTCCACTGGAAGGCTCTGAGCTGCAAACCTCAGCCACCGCTGCTGGTGCCACTGGTGCCGCTGGTGACACTGCTGTCTCTGCCACTGCTGCTCTGATCCCAGAAAGTCCGCACCCTGGTCCCTCCAAACTGTGGAGCACTTCTGCTGCTGTGGTGTGGGGACCTTGGTGTTCCTGGCTCAGAAATCTGTGCAATTCCCTGAATTGTTCACTGGAGCTTTCAAACACGGTCCACACTGCTCGCTGCCATCTTGGATCTCTCCGAGTATTTCTTTAAGGATTTCTTAGCCATTTGAAGTTTCTCTTTTGAGAATTCTGTTTAACTCTGTATTTTTTTTAAACTTTCTTACTAGCAGGAGGGTTTATTTCCAACCGTTATTGTTACTGATGTCTTTTTAAAATTTTATTAATTTATTCAGATTACAACTCAGTTGTTATCCCATTATTTGTATCCTCCCATTCCTCACTCCTTTCTGCTTTCACCCTATTCCCCTCCACTAGGTCTGAGACCAAGGGGGACCTCCTCCCCTACTATATGGTCATAAGCTATCAAGTCTCATCTTGGTAGCCTGCTTATTCTTTCTTTGAGTGCCATCAGGCCTCCCAACCAAGGGGGGGGTGGTCAAATATGGAGCACCAGAGTTCATGTAAAAGTCAATCCCTGCTCCTCACATAACTGTGGAGAATGTCCTGTCCATTGAGTAGATCAGAGTAGGAGTTCAATGTTTACTATTGTATTGTCCTTGGTTAGTGCAATAGTTTGAGTAGACCCCCTGGGCCCCGATCCACCCATCACGATGTTCTCCTTGTAGGTTTCTAGGACACTCTGGGTCCTTCTATTTCCCCATCTCCTATATTTCTCTTACCTAGAGTCTCAGTGGGATGTTCTCACATCTATCCAAATCTCCTGTTAAGTCTATCTGGCACTTTCTCAGAAAACTGGGAATAGGTCTTCCTCAAGATCCAGCTATTCGACTCCTTGGAATAAACCCAGAAGATGCTCCAGCACACAAGGACATATGCTCAACCATGTTCATAGCAGCTTTATTCATAATAGCCAGAACCTGGAAACAGCCTACATGTCCCTCAGTTGAAGAATGGATAAAGAAACTGTGGTACATATACACAATGGAATACTACTCAGCTATTAAAAACAAGGAAATCCCCAAATTTGTGGATGAATGGATTGAGCTAGGAATGATCATACTGAGTGAGTTAACCCAGAATCAGAAAGACTCACATGGTATATACTCACTTATAACTGGACACTAGCCCAAAACCCACGTCCCACAAATGTATCCTATTTTTTAATTAGATAGTTTGTATTGTTGGTGTTTAATTTCTTCTCTCTTTCTATGCCAGTACCAGGAAGTTTTTATTTCTGTAGTTCTATAGTATACCTTGAGATCAGGAATGGAGATTCTTCCAGAAGATCTTTTATTGTACAGGATTGTTTTAGCTATTCTGTTTGTTTGTTTGTTTGCTTGCTTGTTTTTTCACAGGACGTTGAGAATTGGTTTTGCAATTCTTTGAGTGCCATCAGGCCTCCCAACCAAGGAGTGGTGGTGGTAAAGAATTGTGTTGGTATTTTGATAGGGATTGCTTTTGGTAAGATGGCCATTTTTACTATGTTGATCGACAAACATGGGAGATCTTTACATCTTCTGATATTTTCAATTTCTTTCTTCAGAGGTTTGAGGCTTTTTTATACAAGTCTTTGACTTGCTTAGTTAGACTTACACCAAGATACTTTATATTATTTATGGCTATTGTGATGGGTGTAGATTCCATAATTTCTTTCTCAACACATTTGTCATTTGTAAACAGGAGAGCTACTGATTTTCTTAATTTATCTTGTACCCAGCCACTTTGCTGAAGGTGTTTATCAGATGTAGGAATTCTCTGGTAGAGTCTTTGGGGTCCCTTATGTATACTACTATATCAACTGAGAATACCAATACTTTGACTTCTTCCTTTCTGACATGGATCTCCTTTTGTTGTCTAATGCTCTAGCTAAAACTTCAAGTACTTTATTGAAGAAATATGGATAGAGTGGGCAGCCTTGTCTAGTCCCTGCATTTAGTGGAATTTCTTTGAGTTTCTCTCCATTTAATTTGATATTGGTTACCACCTTGTTGTATATAGCTCTTAGTATATGCAGATATTTGATGTGTATCCATGATCTCTCCAAGATTTTAAACATGAATCAGTGTTGAGTTTTGTCAAATGCTTTTTTGGCATCTAAGGGTATGTATAATCATGCTTTTTTTCAGTTTGATTATATGATGGATTACATAGATGGATTTGTATATATTGAACCATCCCTGCATGTCTGGGATAAAGCGAATGGTATTTTTGAAGTTTTCGTGGATTATGTATGCTAGAATTTTTTATTTTGTTTTATTTTATTAATTTATTCTTATTACATCTCAATGGTTATCCCATCCCTTGTATCTTCCCATTCCTCCCTCCCATATCTCCTTACTCCCCTACCCTATGACTGTGAATGAGGGGGATTCCCCCCCTATATGCTCACAGGGTATCAAGTCTCTTCTTGGTAGCCTGCTATCCTTCCTCTGAGTGCCACCAGGTCTCCCCATCCAGGGGACATGGTCAAATATGAGGCACCAGAGTATGTGCGAAAGTCATACCCCACTCTCCACTCAACTGTGGAGAATGTCCTGTCCATTGGCTAGATCTGGGTAGGGGTTTGAAGTTTAAGGCCTGTATTGACCTTGGCTGGTGCCATAGTTTGAGCGGGACCCCTGGGCCCAGATCTGCTTATCATAATGTTCTTCTTGTAGGTTTCCAGAACCCTCTGGATCTTTCCACTTTGCTATTCTTCCATGCTTCTCTCATCTAGAGTCCCAATAGGATGTCCTCCCCTTTGTCCCAGTTTCCTGGTAAGTGAGGACTATCATGGGACATGCCCTTTGGGTTAGTATGCAGATATAAGTGAGTATATACCATGTAACTCTTTCTGCTTCTGGGTTAACTCACTCATTATGATAATTTCTAGTTCAATCCATTTGTCCACAAATTTTGGGAATTCCTTGTTTTTAATAGCTGAGTAGTATTCTATAGTATATATGTACCACAGTTTCTTTATCCATTCTTCTATTGAGGGATACTTAGGCTGTTTCCATGATCTGGCTATTATGAATAAGGCTGCTATGAACATGGTTGAGCAAATTTTCTTGTTGTGTGCTGGAGCATCTTCTGGGAATATTCCAAGGAGTGGAATAGCTGGGTCTTGAGGAAGCCCTAGTCCCATTTTTCTGAGATGGCACCAGATAGATTTCCAAAGTGGCTGTACTAGTTTGCATTCCCACCAGCAATGAAGGAGTGTCCCTCTCTCTCCACATCCTTTCCAGCATGTGGTGTCGCTTGAATGTTTGATCTTAGCCATTCTGATGGGTGTAAGATGGAATCTCAGAGTCGTTTTGATTTGCATTTCCCTGATGACTAAGGAGGTTGAACATTTTTTTGTTTCTCAGCCATTTGATATTCCTCTGTTGAGAATTCTCTGTTTATTTCCAAGCCCCATTTCTCAATTGGGTTATTTGTTTTGGTGGTGTTTAATTTCTTGAGTTCTTTATATATTTTGGATAGTAGACCTATGTCAGATGTAGGGTTGGTGAAGATCTTTTCCCAGTCTGTAGGCTGTCGTTTTGTTCTCTTGACAGTGTCTCCTGCCTTACAGAAGCTTCTCAGCCTCATGAGGTCCCATTTATTAATTGTTGATATTAAGGCCTGGGCTGTTGGAGTTCTGTTCAGGAAGTTGTCTCCTGTGCCAATGTGTTCAAAAGAAAAATTGCTCAGAAATTCTTTTTCTTTGATGAGTCTTTGTGTGTTGAAGGCCTCATAGAATGCATTTAGTAATGTTCATTCTATTTCTATTTTGTGGAATAGTTTGAAGAGTAGTGGCATTAACTCTTCTTTGAAGGTCTGGTAGAAATCTGTGCTGAAACGTTCTGGCCCTGTGCTTTTTTTTTTTTTTTTTTTTTTTTTTTTAGACTTCATTACTGCTTTTATTTCTTTAGGGGATATAGGATTGTTTACTTTGTTTAACTGACCTACATTCAACTTGGTAAGTGGAATTTATCAAGAAAATTGTGCGTTTCCTTTAGGTTTTCAAATTTTGTGGAAGATGGGCTTTTGAAGTAAGACCTAAGAAATCTTTGGGTTTCCTCAGTGTCTGTTCTCATGTCTTCCTTTTCATTTCTGATTTTGTCTATTTGATTTGTGTCTCTCTGCCTTTTGGTTAGCTTGGCTAATGGTTTGTGTCTATCTTGTTGATTGTCTCAAAAAACCAGCTCTTGTTTTTGTTGATGCTTTGAATTCTTCCCCTAGGGCTTTCAGATGGGCTTTTAAGATGATGGTAAAGATGTTTCCAATCTCTTTATGAAGGCACTTATTGCTACAAACTTTCTTCTTAGCACTGCGTTCATTGTGTCTTATAAGTTTGGGTATGTTGTACCTTCACTTTCATTGAATTTTAGGGAGTCCCTAATTTCTTTATTTCTTCCCTGACCTACTGACATTGAATAGAGAGTTATTCAATTTCCAGGCTTTTTGTTCTTTCTGTTGTTGTTGTGATCCAGCTTTAGTCCATGGTGGTCTGATAAGATACAAGGTATTTTTTCAATCTTCTTGTATCTGTTGAGGCTTGCTTTGTGGCCTACTATATGTTCAATTTTGGAGAAGATTCAGTGAGGTGCTGAGAAGACGGTACATTTTTTTGTGTTTGGATGAAAAGTTCTGTAGATATCTGTTAGGTCCCTTTGATTCATGACATCTGTTAGTGCTATTATTTCTCAGCTTAGCTTCTTTTTTATTGACCTATCCTTTGATGAGAAGCAGGTGTTGAAGTCCCCCACAATTAATGTGTGGGGACTGATGTGTGATTTAAGCTTTATCAACTTTTCTTTTACAAATGTAATTTTTTGAATAGGAATAAGCAATGTTAATACACACATACACAGTTCAAATTTCTTAAAACATACACGATTATACACACACACACACACACACACACACACACACACACACACACACACAAGAGGGGGGACATGGAGACACACAAATAAAGATATGCTTTGCACTATGGAAAATGAAGCTTAGCTGGTAACATATAATACCACAACATTGTCAATGATATTACACAATCAAGACTAAAAGTCTGTCAACTCTTTCAAAAAGATAAATCTGACTCTCCTTTCTCTTTGTTTTCTATGGGCTAGTGTGTTTAATCCTCTGTGAGAACATTTTAGCTGTTCTGAGAAGCATGAAGAAATTCTGAATCAGTGCCAGATACTGGATTACTGAAGTCATGTATAAATAAATTGCATTAAGGTATTAACATGTCTTGCCCTTGAAAACTCACATCTATCCTTTCACTTTATAAGTAAGAGGGCTAATTCAACATACTGTTTCCTGCATTATATCAGAGGCCAGTTTCAGGTATCAATTTCATAAGCAACAGAACACATATCTAATTGAAAGTTCCCCTTTATATGTGTCAAAATAAGAATAGGAAATAAAAGATTATGAAAGGTAAAGTGAAGTGAGTTCATTAACTCTCTATGAACAAATGCATCTAGTTTCATTTTCTATTTCTCTCCCTCCTCCTTGTCTCCCTCCCTTTGACTTCTCTTTATTGATACAGGATACCGATTTTCACTGTGTAATTTGGGTTGTTTTAGAATTAGCAACATCAGCCTCATGAGTGTTGGGATTATAGGTATGTTCTACCAAGATATACTGAAATTATATTTTATAAAACTAATGATGCTCATTGTAGAAGTTTAGGTAGATTGTGTACAATTAAAATGTATTAAATGCCAGCTGAAATTTCTAGCAAAGAATATACACTATAAATGTTTAAAAATGAGGACATATTTCCTCCTACCAAAATTAAACAAGTTAATGTAGAGATAAGTGATACAATAAGTACGTTTATTATTGGTAAAAAGAAATATACAAATCAACTTGACTCTAAGCAACATAAGAGTTGGAAATATAAGACAGAATATTTTGTGCTAACTAACTTCAGTAAATATAAGAGGTACTTTTTTTACTATATGAAAAAGTAAATATATTATATAACATATCTTAAATATTATTTTCTGTTTTAAAAATAAATACATTTAAAATACCAGATAATTCTATAACCACTTTTTGAAGTTCATATTATAGACAGCATGTTTTATACTGAAGACCTCAACCTATTTATGCAAAGTCTACAAATCCCACAATATCCTCCACATGTATGGGCTTTTCCTTGTGGTACATGAAAAATAATTCTTATTTTCCTTAATATCCATCCATACAAGACTCTTTGTCAGGTTTAAAGTGGAAGTCACTTCTTCTGTTTTCTACTCATCTATCATTCATTTACCACTCTGATGTGTAAAGAAAAATTGAAAAGACAGCTGCAATGACATAGATCCCAAATAAGACACTATAGATAACCAGGCTAAGGCAAGAAGATATGGAAAGAAATGACGGAATTTCTTCGGGAATCATTTTCCAGTTAGAAAATTTATATTTGTAAAAGAAAGAAAAAGTAATAAATTAGTGAACTATTAGTTTTTATTCATTGTGGTCTATTATTAGTCTAGCATATTTTTGTTGTCGTAGATTCTGAGAGGTGTTTGTGCAGATAAAAATCAACACATCAAACACATCATAAAAACTGTCCTTAGCAGATATTCTATTGTCAAATTTAAAGTCAGCCATGTGTTTACCTTCCACATCCTTGGCAATAAGTTTTGACATTTAAGACCTCTGACATGGACTGCTGCAATCTTCCATGTGCTGAGGTGAGGGCAGTTTATGATAGTCTGTCAAGTCCTTGGATTTTTAACTGTCACCAAGTTTATTGTTCACTGTCTGGTCGAGATGACAGAGTGATTTGTTTCACTGTCATAGGATTGAAAATCCCTATTGGTTTATGTTTCTAGATGGGCCAGAGGCAGAAAGTGCACTTTACACATGACAAAATCTAGAAAATATCAAGAAGTCAAGGAGTAGATAAAACATGAATCATTAAGAATTATGTGGTTATAAATAATTGTTGGCACTTTAATTTTTAAAATATATTTGCTACATTTAATTTTAGAGTACTTAAAATCAAAACTTATGTTTTAGACACTTTTATAATTATATATATTATATGAATGTATATGTAAACTAATATATAGCAAAAATGTATCTCCTGATTTATGTTTGAAGACCAAATCTAAAAAATACAGATAAATATGTATGAATGAGTAAATGAATATAGATTTTACTTTCAGCAATATGGCAGATTCATATTATAAAAATCCTATAAGCTAAGCAAATATTCAAAGCTAATCTCACAAGGAAATTCAGAATAAAGCAAACAAATGAACAAATAAAAGGAAAATAATCAATATCTAATGTATTAACAATTAATAGGAAGAGAGGACATGAAATTGAATAAGAATAGGGAAAGGTATAAGGACAGATTTAAAGGGAGGAAACAGAAGGAAGAAAAAAGATGTAATTGTACTATAATTTTAAAAAATAATTAAGAAAAAAGCTTTCCAAATTTAACACTTTAATGGAAAGAGAAAAAAGGAGTAGGAAAATAATACAAAATTTAAAAGTAGGTTTTTTTCATCAACAAAATTGTCAATTCAAAATTAATAAACCCAACAGAAGTCAGCTGAGTTGTCCCTGAGCTCCATTATCCAACCCAAGGTTCCTCCTTCCTTCTTGAGGAAGCCTGCTATATACCAGGAATATCCAGGATACACCCCTTCTAGCCAATCCTCTGCCTGCAGAGTCTACCTGGGTATAGCCAGCAAAGTGAGCTAAGCCCTAACCCCTGAGTTACATTATCTGGCCCACAGCTCTACCTGCTTTTCCTAGGAAGCTTGCAGGACCCCAGGAACATACAGGCCCACCTGAGGCCCAGCCAGCAGTGTTGGGAAGGAAGCTATTCCTTGAGATTTATTGTCAGGCTCAAGACTATGCTTCTTTTCTTGAGGAGTCTTGCTGGCATGAGGAACATCCAGCAAACACCAAGGACAACCAAATGGCTAAAGACCAGCATAGGAATACAATCAACATTGTACTTGAAGACCTGGATATCCTAATACAACCAAAACATAAGAATATGACCATAAATCCAATCTTATAAAAATTATATAGGCTTTTAAAGAGGAAATGAACAAATCCTTTAAAGAAATAGAGGAAAATGCAATCAAACAGGTGAAGAAAATGAATAAGACTTGAAAAAGGAAATAGAAGCAATAAAGAAGGGACAAACAGATGGACTCCTGGAGGTGAAAATATTAGAGAACACTAAAGCATCACCAACAGAATACAAGAGATGGAATAAAGAACCTTAGGCATAGAAAATACAGTAGAAGAAATTAATACATTGGTCAAAGAAAAGGTTATATCTGAAAAGTTACAGACACAAAACATCCATAAGCGGGGTGTGGTGGCACACACCTTTAGTCCCAGCACTCAGGAGGCAGAGGCAGGCGGATCGCTGTGAGTTTGAGGCCAGCCTGGTCTACAAAGTGAGTCCAGGACAGCCAAGGCTACACAGAGAAACCCTGTCTCAAAACAAAACAAAACAAAACAAAAACCCAAAACATCCATAAAATCTGGGACACTATAAAAAGACCAATCTTAAGAATAACAGAAATAGAAGAATATCCAGTTTCAAGTCCCAGAAAATATTGTCAACAAAACAATAGAAGGAAATTTCTCTAACATAAAGGAAGTGATACCTATAAACAATCAAGAAGCTTGCAGAACACTAAATAGATTAGACAAAAAAAAAAAATCCTTCCACTACCTAATGACAAAAACACTAAATGTATAGAACAGAGAACATAGATAGAATATTAAAAGCTGCAAAGGAAAAAGGCCAATTAAAATATAAAGACAGACTTTACCAGAATTACACCAGGCTGATCAATAAAGACTCTTAAACCCAAATGATCCTGAACAGATAGATATCTTGCAGTTTTGAAGACACCACAGGTGCCAATCCAGACTTCTATACACAGCAAAACATTTAATCATAACAGAAAGAAAGAATGAGATATTACATGACAAGACCAAATTTGCATAATATCTATACACCAATCTATCCCTACAAAGGATATTAGAAGGAAAACTCCAACCCAAAGAAGTTAACTATATACCCAAGAAAACACAGGAAATAAGTCCACACAACCAAAACCAAAAAAAATGGAAACACATATACATAACACACACACACACACACACACACACACACACACACACACACACACACATACACACACACTCAACAATACCATAAAAATAGGAATTAACAATCATTGGTCATTAACACCTCTCAACAAAAATAGAGGCAGTTCCCAAATAAAAAGACACAGACCAACAGAATAGATACAAAATCAGTGCCCACCATTCTGCAGCAGCCAAAATATATACGTCAACAACAAAGATAGACCTTACTCAGAGTAAATGCTTGGAAAATGTTTTCAAACAAATGGACCAAAGAAACAAGATGGACTAGCCATTGTATCTAATAAAACAGACTTTCAACCAAAATTAATAATAAAAAAAAAGATGGGAAGGACACTTTGTATTCACCAAAGGGAAAATCCACCAAGATGACCTCTCAATTCTGAATAGCTGTGCCCCAAATGCAAGAGCACCCACATTGCTAAGAGGAACATTACTAAATCTTAAATCACACATTGATCCCCTCATATTAATAGTGAGAGAGCTCAACAATCCCCTTTCTCCAATAGACAAGTAAATAAAAAAGAAACTAAACATAGAAAATAATGAAACTAACAAATGTTATAGATAAAATTGACCTAATGGATATCTATAGAATACTTAACCCAAATACAAAAGAATGTACCTTCTTCTCAGCAATATACAGAACCTTCTCAAAAGTTGACCATATAGGTGGTTACAAAACAAGCAAGCCTCAACAGATTACAAGAACATTGAAATAATCCCTTGTATTTTATTAGACCACCATTGATTAAACCTGAACTTTAACAACAATAGAAGCAACAGAAAGCCTACAAAGTCATCAAAACTGAATAGTTCTCTTCCCAATGACCACTGAATCAAAGAATATATAAAGAAACTTTCTATAATTAAATGAAAACAGGACATTTGTTCAGCAATGTTCATAACAGCTTTATTCATAATAGACAGAATCTGAAAACAGCCTAGATGTCCCTAAATCAAAGAATGGATAAAGAAACTGTAGTATATTTACGCAATGGAATACTACTCAGCTATTAAAAACAAGGAAATCTCGAAATTTTCAGGCAAATGGATGGAACTAGAAAAGATCATCCTGAGTGAGGTAACCCTGACCAAGAAAGACACACATGGTATGTACTCACTCTTGTGCATATATTAGCCACATAATACAGGATAACCACACTACAATACAGAGACTGATTCACCAACCAAGGACTATGTATGATGTGGACCTAGACCCTCTGCTCAGATTAGTAGATAGGCAGAACAGTCTCATTGTGTGTCCCACAATATGGGAAATAGAGACTACTTCTGACATGGACTTTGGTACCCCCACATTGATTATGTCTGCCTGGTGGGGTGGCCTTGTCAGGCCACAGAGGAAGAAGATACAGGTAGTACAGATGAGACTTGATAGGCTGAGGTCAAATATTATGTGAGGAGGGCTACCCTTTCTCAGGATTAGGAAAGGGAAGGAGAGGATATGAGGGAAGGAGGGTAAGGTCAGGAGGTAATGAAGAAGGGGGCTAAAATTGGGATAAAAAGTCAACAAATTAAAAATAAAAAAATTTAAAAAGAAAGCAAAGACACAACATATTCAAACCTATGGGACACAATGAAAACAGTGCAAAAAGTTCATAGTACTTAGTGCCTTCATAAAGAAATTGAAGATATCTCATACTAGCCATTTAAAATCACTCCTGAAAGCTCTAGAACAAAAACAAGGAAACACAGCCAAGAGGAGTAGATGGCAGGAAATCATCAAACTCTGTGCTTGAATCAATAAATTAGAAACAAAGAATCAACAAAACCAAAAGCTGGTTCTTTGAGAAAATAAACAAGATAGATAAACCCTTAGCTAAACTAACTAAAAGGTAGAGAGATAATATTCAAATTGCCAATATCAGAAATAAAAAGGGGGACATAACAACAGACACTGAAGAAATCCAAAGAATAATTAAGTCCTACTTCAAAAGCCTATTATCCACAAAATTGAAAAATATAAATGAAATGAACACTTTTCTTGATAGATTCTATTTACTGAAGTTAAGTCAATATCTTGTAAACAAGTTAAATAGCCCTCCATACTCCAAAAAAATTGAAGTAGCCATTAAAATTCTCCAACACACCAGAAAAAGGACATGGTTTTAGCACAAAATTTTAAAAGATTTTTGAATAACAGTTAATAACAACACTCTTCAAAGTATCCCACACAATAGAAACAGAGGAAATATTGCCAAACTTATCTTATAAGGCCATAGTCAACCTGATATCAAAACCATACAAAGAATCAACAAAAGGGAGAATTTCAGATCAATTTACTTAATGAGCATTGATGAAAAAAATATTCAATAAAATACTCACAATCCTAATCCAAGAACATATCAAAAACCATCCACTATGATCAAGTAAGCATCAACACAGGTATGCAGGGATAGTTCAATATAAAACCAATCCATCAATGTAATCTATGAAATAAACAAAACAGAAGGAAAAATACCAGATGACCATCTCATTAGATGTTGCAAAAGCATTTGGCAAAATCTAACACCTCTTCATGTTAAAAGTCTTGGACAGTTTAGAGAATCAATTTATATACTTAAACATAATAAAGACAATATACAGTAAGCCTATAGGCAACATCAAATTAAATAGAGATAAATGTAACAGAATTCCACTAAAATCAGGGACAATCAAGGCTGCCCACTCTCTTTGTATCTTTTCAATATAATACTTGAAGTGCTAGCTAGAGGAATAAGAAAACTAAAGGAGCCCAAAGGTGTAATAATGTAGAAAGGAAGAAGTTAAAGTAAAGCTATTTTCAGAAGATATGATAGTATACATAAGTAAATACCAAAATTCTACCAGAGAACTCCTACAGCTGATAAACACCTTCAGAAAGTGGCTATATACAAGATTAGTTTAAAAAAAAAAATCAGTGGCTCTACCTTATATAAGCAATAAACAGGGGAGAAAAAAAACCAAGGAAACAACAACCTTCACATTACCCACAAATACATTAAAGTATTTTGGTGTAACTCTAGCCAAACAATTGAAAGACTTGTATGACAAGGAATTAAAGTCTTTGAAGAAAGATAATGAAGAAGGTGTTAGAAGATGGAAAAAATCTGCCTTGCTCATGAGTCAGTAGGATTAAAATAGTAAAAATGGCAATCTTACCAAAAGCAATCTACAGATTCAATGCAATTCCCATCAAAATCCCAGAGAAATGTTTTACAAACATTGACATATCAATTCTAAACTACATATAGAAAAAATAAAAACCCCAGAATAGCCAAAAAAAATCTTTGCAATAAAAGAACTTATAAAGTATTAGGAAAACTCCACCCCAACTGGTCAAACTACAACCAAAAATACATAAGAAATAAATAACTACACCATTGCAAAATCACAACTTCACAAAAACTCGATTGTTATAAATACCAAAAATGAAGGGACTTACCAATCACTGGTCATTAATATCTCTCAACATTAATGGTCTCAACTCTCCAATAAAAAGACACAGACTAACAGAATGGATGCATAAACACGACCCAACATTCTTCTGCATTCAAGAAACACATCTCAACCACAAGGACAGACATTGCCTCAGAGTGAAAGGTTGGGGAAAAATATTCCAAGCAAATGGTCACAAGAAACAAGCTGGGGTAGCTATTCTAATATCTAATAAAATAGACTTTCAACCAAAATTAGTCAAAAGAGACAAGGATGGTCACTTCATACTTGTCAAAGGTAAAGTCAACCAGGAAAACATCACGATTTTGAACATCTATGCTCCGAATACAAGGGCGCCGACATTTGTAAAAGAGTTATTAACAAAGCTTGCCCCATTTATCGATACCCACACATTAATAGTGGGAGACTTCAACACCCCACTTTCACTCAAGGATAGGACTTTGATTTCAAAACTAAGCAGGGAAATAACCTCATTAACCAATGTCATGAATCAAATGGATCTAACAGATATCTACAGAACTTTCCACCCAAACGCAAAGGAGTATACCTTTTTCTCAGCACCCCATGGAACGTTCTCTAAAATTGATCACATAGTTGGTCACGAAGCAAACCTCAACAGATACAAGAAGATTGAGATAATACCTTGTATCTTATCAGATCACCATGGTCTGAGGCTGGACTTCAACAACAATAGAAATAACAAAAAACATACCAACACGTGGAAACTAAACAACTTTCTACTTAACGACACATGGGTCACGGAAGAAATAAGGGAAGAAATAAAAGACATCCTGAAATTCAATGAAAATGATGGAACAACATACCCAAATTTGTGGGACACATTGAAAGCAGTGCTAAGAGGAAAATTCATAGCACTAAGTGCCTTTAAAAAGAAAATGGAGTCATCCCACATAAACAACCTAACAACACATCTGGAAGCCCTAGAAAAAAAAGAAGCAGAAACACCCAAGAGGAGTAGATGCCTGGAAATAATCAAACTCAGGGCTGAAATCAATAAATTGGAAACAAAGAGAACAATCCAAAGAATCAACAAAACCAAGAGCTGGTTCTTTGAGAAAATTAACAAGATAGACAAACCGTTAGCCAATCTAACTAAAAGACAAAGAAAAGCTATTCAAATTAACAAAATCAGAAATGAAAAGGGAGACATAACAACAGACACCGAAGAAATACAAAGAATCGTAAGGACCTACTTCAAAGACATTTATGCCACAAAATTTGAAAATTTAAGGGAAATAGACAAATTTCTCGACCGATTCCATTTACCAAAATTGAACCAAGACCAGATAAACAAATTAAATAGCCCTATTTCGCCTATAGAAATAGAAGCAACCATTGATAGTCTTCCAACCAAAAAAAGCCCAGGGCCAGATGGTTTCAGCGCAGAATTCTACCAGTCCTTCAAAGAGGAGCTAATACCGATACTATTCAAGCTATTCCGAAAGATAGAAATGGACGGAATATTACCAAACTCCTTCTATGAGGCCACAGTCACATTGATACCTAAACCCCACAAAGACCCAACAAAAAAAGAGAATTTCAGACCAATTTCTCTTATGAACATTGATGCAAAAATACTCAACAAAATACTCGCAAAGCGAATACAACAGCATATCAAAGACATCATTCACCATGACCAGGTAGGCTTCATTCCAGGAATGCAGGGATGGTTTAACATACGGAAATCCATCAATGTAATCCACCATATAAACAAATTGAAAGAGAAAAACCATATGATCATCGCTTTAGATGCAGAAAAAGCGTTTGACAAAATCCAACACCCATTTATGTTTAAAGTTCTGGAGAGATCGGGAATACAAGGCACTTTTCTAAACACAATAAAGGCTATATACAGCAAACCAATAGCCAACATTAAATTAAATGGAGAGATACTCAAGGAAATCCCTCTAAAATCAGGGACCAGACAAGGCTGCCCACTTTCCCCATATCTCTTTAATATAGTTCTTGAAGTTCTAGCCAGAGCAATAAGACATCAAAAGGAGATCAAGGGGATCCAAATGGGAAAGGAAGAAGTAAAATTATCCCTATTTGCAGATGATATGATAGTGTATATAAGTGACCCCCAAAATTCCACCAGAGAACTCATACAGCTGATAAACACCTTCAGCAAATTGGCAGGATACAAAATAAACTCAAAAAAGTCAGTAGCTTTCCTATATACAAATGACAAACAGGCAGAGGAAGAAATTAGAAAAATTACTCCCTTCACGATAGCCACAAGCAATATAAAATATCTAGGAATAACCCTAACCAAGCAAGTGAAGGATTTATTTGAAAAAAACTTTAAACCTCTGAAGAAAGAGATTGAAAATGACATCAGAAGATTGCGGGATCTACCTTGTTCGTGGATTGGAAGAATCAACATAGTAAAAATGGCCATCTTACCAAAAGCAATTTACAGATTCAATGCAATCCCTATCAGAATACCTACTAAATATTTTGAAGATATTGAAAGAACAATTCTCAACTTCATATGGAGAAACAAAAAGCCCCAGAATAGCAAAAACAATCCTATACAATAAAAGATCCGCTGGAGGAATCTCCATACCTGATCTCAAGTTGTACTATAGAGCAACAGTAATTAAAACAGCATGGTACTGGCACAGCAATAGGCTAGTGGATCAATGGAATCGAACTGAAGACCCAGAGATGAATCCACACACATTTGCTCACCTGATTTTCGACAAAGAAGCCAAACCCATTCAATGGAAAAACGACAGCATCTTCAACAAATGGTGCTGGTCTAACTGGATGTCTACATGTAGAAAAATGAAATTAGACCCCTATATGTCACCATGAACAAAACTCAAGTCCAAGTGGATTAAAGACCTCAACCTAAAACCACAGACATTAACCCAGTTAGAGGAAAAAGTGGGGAAGAGTCTGGAACTCATAGGCACAGGAGACAACTTCCTGAACAGAACACCAACAGCCCAGGCCTTAACATCAACAATTAATAAATGGGACCTCATGAGGCTGAGAAGCTTCTGTAAGGCTGGTGACACTGTCAAGAGAACAAAGCGACAGCCTACAGACTGGGAAAAGATCGTCACCGACTCTTCATCTGACAAAGGTCTAATATCCAAAATATATAAAGAACTTAAGAAATTAAACACCACCAAACCAAATAACCCAATAGAGAAATGGGGCGCAGAGCTAAACAGAGAATTCTCAACAGAGGAATATCAAATGGCTGAGAAACACTTAAAGAAATGCTCGACCTCCTTAGTCATCAGAGAAATGCAAATCAAAACGACACTGAGATTCCATCTTACACCCATCAGAATGGCTAAGATCAATAACTCAACTGACACCTCATGCTGGCGAGGGTGTGGAGAAAGAGGAACACTCCTGCATTGCTGGTGGGAATGCAAACTAGTACAACCACTTTGGAAAGCTATCTGGTGCTTTCTCAGAAAAATGGGAATAGGGCTTCCTCAAGACCCAGCTCTTCCACTCCTTGGAATATACCCAGAGGATGTACTACTACACAACAGGGACATATGCTCAACCATGTTCATAGCTGCCTTATTCATAATAGCCAGAACTTGGAAACAACCTACGTGTCCCTCTATAGAAGAATGGATAAAGAAACTGTGGTACATTTACACTATGGAATACTACTCAGCTATTAAAAATAAGGAATTTCCAAAATTTGTGGACAAATGGATTGAACTAGAAATTGTCATAATGACTGAGTTCACTCAGAAGCAAAAAGAGCTAAATGGTATATACTCACTTATATCGAGACACTAGTCCAAGGTGTACGTCCCCATGAAAAACTGTACCTACCAGAATAGTGGGTAAGAGGGGAGGACATCCTATTGAAACTTTAGGTGTGAGAAGCCTGGGAGAAAGAGGAAATGGAAGGATCCAGTGGGTCCTGGAAAACTACAGACGAGTCTGGGCCCTGGGGCCCTCCGCAAACTGTGGCAACAGCCAAGGAAAAAATAGGCAGTAAAAACCTTGAACCCCTACCCGGACTAGCCGATGGACATTCTCCACTGTTGAGTGGAGAAGGAGATCTAACTTTCACACAAACTCTGGTGCCCCATATTTGAACATGTCCCTTGGACGGAGATGCCTGGTGGCACTCAGAGGAAAGATAATAGGTCACCAAGGAGAGACTTGATACCGTATGAGCATATTCAGGGGGAGGAGGTCCCCCTCAGACACAGACTTAGGGGAGGGGAGGGGAGTAGTAGGGGGGAAGTGGGAAGAAGGGAGGAATGGGAGGATACATGGGATGGGCTAACAACTGAGATGTAATATGTATAAATTAATAAAAATGTATTAAAAAAAAAGTATTACCATCTCTGATTTCAAGCTGTACTACAGAGCAGCAGTAAAACAAAAATGCATGGTATTGACACAAGAACAGTCATGTGGACTCAAATTGAAGACACAGAAATAAACTCACAAACCTATGGACATGTGATTTTTGACAAATAAACCAAAACTATAGAATTGACAAAAACCATCTTCAACAAATGGTGCTAGTATAAGTGGATGTCTACATGTAAAAGAATGCAAATAGATCCATATTTATCACCCTACACAAAACTCAAGGCTAAGTGGGTCAAGGGTCTCAACATAAAACCAGACACACTAAATTTAATGGAAGAGAAAGTGGGGAATATCTTTGAACTCATTGGTATTGGACACAACGTTCTGAACAGAACACCAACAGCTTAGGCACTAAGATAAAAAAAATTAGTATCCACTAGGGGAGGGAGGGGGGATGAGGGAGGGAGAGTGTGACTAGGAGGTGACGAGGGAGGGGACTACAATCAGGATGGAAAGTGAAAAAATATAATGAAAAACAATTAATAAATGGGACATCATGATACTGAAAAGCTTCTGTCAGGCAAAGGACATTGTCAGTAGGGCAAAATGATAGTCTAGCCCAATCCCATACCATCAGCTACTATAACTTCTATCAAGCTACCTCCCGTACATAATCTCAAATACTTGCTAATGCTCTTCACCTGGGCCGGACCCTCCATCCACGTCAGCCATGTGATTCTTCCTTTCTCTAACCCATGGTGTGGTCTTCTTTTTCCTCCTTTTCTCCTCCAGTCTCCTCTCCTTCCCAAGATTTACTCTCTCTCCAAGCCCAGGAATCTTACCCATGCCTCTCCTATTTGCCCTGCCCAGGTGTGATGGCCCTGGTCAAAGAGGAAGGTCCTTAGGCAAGGTTACAGAGTAATCTTGGAGTAGAGACAACAAGAAGTAATTAACATCAAAATACATCAGACCAACCTCCAACAATTCCCCTTTTCTGTCTAAATGAAAAAGGCCATTTTTTATAGTATGCAGTAAGAACAATTATAAAAAATTATAAAAATCAATAGCCAAAATCTATATAGATAATGTCTAGTCAAAAGGTATTTGGCAACCTTGAAATAAATATTACCTATATTATCTAGGTGAGTCTAAAGTTTTGAATCTAAATCAATCTCTATCATATCTCATATCTCTCAACCTAAAACATCTATCTAGGCCTAAAAACATCTTCTTAATTCCTAAACAACTAAGCTTAATTGTAAAACTAAACTATTTGGTCTTCAACCCCATCAGAGACTTGAGAAAGACTAAAATTATTTATCTCAGTAAACAGGAAGTTCAGGATAGCAGATTCCAAAATGGTAAAAAAAATAATAAAAAAAAGAAAAAGAAAGAAAGAAAGAAATATCAAAATGATAGAGACAGTTTGCTGCCTGAAAAACCATGCAAAACTCTGTAGAATGTTGAAGCATCATATTCAGCTTTTTGGTCCAGTATATCTGACAGACATCTGTGAAGCAGTAACCATTGACAACTTGCTTCCCCTGTCTTTTGCATTCAAGCTTGCCCATTTCAAGCAGAATTCTGTCTGGTAAAAACAAGGACATCTTGTGTCCTTACACTGACTAACAGAACATATCTCTTAGGCGAATTTCCCTTTGGCACCAGTTCTCCATTGGAAGCCCGAAATTCAAGGAGATTGGCTAGACTTTTTAGAGAAGTGTGACATTATTTTTTCTTACATAAACCTAAGATTGAAGTGTGTATAATCCATTATTAAGAAAAACAAACTTACATAGTAATTTTAAGGAACGTTTTGTCATTTTGAATCCTAGACTGTCTTTTTAAGTAGCTTATCTTATCAATAGGTAGTCATGCCCAGACTTACTGTGGAGACCAGGCTGGTCTACAGAGATCTACCTGTCTTTGTCTCCATTGTGTTGGGATTAAGGGTGTGTGCTACCACTGCCAAGGTCAAATATTTTATCTCAGCTTCAGTCAATATCCTCAAAAATTTTTAGAAAAAATCATGCAAGGAAACAAGAAAATTCTAAGTCTTGGTTCAGTTGTGCCAATTCATGCTTCAGCAAGCAAAACCCCAACCATCATTCCTTGGAATTAAGTTACTGCTAAATCCTATAGGTGTGCCCTTTCCAGAAAGAGCTGACTAGAAACTTGCAGCTAAGGAGCTCTGAATCCAGCCACTATCAACTCTATGGAGAAATGTTCTGTTCCTTCTCCCTTGTTATTATTGGTAACTTAGCCTCTCATCTCTCAGCTTTCTGCCTTTCTTGCTGATCTTAGAGAGGGTATGGAGAAGCATGACTACTGCTAAGTACATTGCATAACAACAGGCAAAACAAAGCCAAAAAATGATCCAGGGCCTTCAGCCATGGAGACCTGGAGAGAGACCATGGCAACCTCTATTTTATTATTTTTCTAGGCAGTCAACTTCATTCCCCAGGTTGGTCTAGAAGATTGCCTATCTACTATTTCTGCCTCTCCAACTTGCCATGTGCTCAAAGCTATTGCTGCTCTGTGAGAGTTGAGCCCTCAGACAGCTAGGAGCAGCACCTTCGAAATGCTCTAACCCATAGATGCACCTGTTTTATCCTAGTGTGTTTGCCTTTTGAGCCTCAAAAAGTTTGGGAGAAAACAAACAAACATTGCTAAGGAAATTTTCTAGAGGAAGTCAGCTCGGCTTTGCCAAGTCTGCTTAGTTTGTCTTCCATTTGCCCATAGTAGATTTTAAGTTTGGGTTACCTCTCAGAGCCGAGAAGCACTTAAAAAAATGTTCACTCAGGATGATCATTTTCAGCTCCATCCATTTGCCTGCCAATTTCAAGATTTCCTTGTGTTTAATAATTGAGTAGTATTCCATTTTGCAAATGTAGCACAATTTCTTTATTCATTCTTCAGTTGAGGGACATCTTGGTTGTTTCCAGATTCTGGCTATTAGGAATAAAGCTGCTATGAACATAGTTGAGCATATGTCCTTGTTGTGTGGTGGAGCATCTTTTGGGTATATAGCCAGGAATGGTACAGGTGGGCCTTGAGGTAGAACTATTCCTAATTTTCTGAGAAAGCAACATATTGGTTTCCAAAGTGGTTGTACAAGTGTGCACTCCCACTAGCAACGGGAGGAATGTTCCCCTCTCTCCACATCCTTGCTAGCATGAGCTGTCGCTTGAGTTTTTTATCATAGCCATTCTGATAGGAATCTCAGATTCGATTTGATTTACATTTCTCTGATGACTAAGGATATTTACCATTTCTTTAACTGTGTTTTTTTCCACTCGATATTATTCTCTTGAGAATTCTGTTTCATTCTACACCCTAGTTTTAATTGGATTATTTGGTTTGGTGGTGCTTAATTTCTAGACCCTTTACTCAGATGTGGTAGATGGGCAGCACAGTTTCCTTGTGGGTCCCATAGTATAGGGAGTAGGAACTATTTCTGACATGGACTCTGATCCTCACATGTTGATCACTTCCCCCTGGTAGAGTGGCCTTTCCAGGCCAAAGAGGAATAGGGTTCAGGCAGTCAAGATGAGACTTCATAGGTTGAGGTCAGATGATAGAGGAGGAGGGCTCCCTTTTCTGAAGACTAAGGGAAGTAGGGAGAGGGTATGAATTAGGGAGAGTAGGATCAGGAGGTGAAAAGGAGGGGGCTACATTCAGGATGTAAAGTGAACAAACTAAAAAAAATGAAAATGAATAAAAAATGAAAATCTGAGATTCCATCTTACATACATTGAAATGGCTAAGACCAAAATCTCAAGTAACAGCTCATGCTGGCAAGGATGTGGAGAAAGGGGAACACTCCTTCATTGCTGGTGGGAGTGCAAGTGGTGACTGTGTAAAATAATCTGACACTTTCTCAGAAAAGTGGAAATATATCTATCTCATGATCCAGCTACACCACTCCTGGGCATACACCCCAAAGATGCTCTACCATACAACAAGGACACTTGCTCAACTATATTCATAGCAGCCTTATTTGTAATAGAAGAAACTGGAAACAACCTATGTGTTCTTCAACTGAAGAATGGATAAAGAAAATGTGGCACATTTACATAGTGGAATACTACTTAGTTTTTTAAAACAAGGAAATCGTGCAATTTGCAGGCAAATTGATTGGAATAGAAAAGATCATCCTGAGTGAGATAACCCAGACCCAAAAAGACACACATTGTATGTACTCACTTATAGGTGAATATTAGCTACAAAATAGAAGATGACCATGCTAAAATCTACTGACTCAGAAAAGACGAGGGCAAAAGGAAGGATGCTTACATCTCATGCAAAAAAAAAAAAAAAAAAGAAATAAAATAGACATCTGGATTGAGTAAGGGAATTGGATAGGAGAGGGAGTGAGGAGTGTAATAGGGTTGGGATCCTGTGTGGAGAAGAGGGGGTTGATTGGGGAGAACCAGGAGAGAGAATGTTGGAGCATCTTTGAGACAAGGAAACTCCCAGTTATCTATGGGAGTAACATTAGCTGAGACTCATAGCTCCAGGGGTTCAAATAGACTGGAATTCTCATCTCCTGTAACCAGGTGGCACTTCCAGTGAAGGAAAGGGGACATCAATTCAATCATAAAACATTCAACTTAAAATTTGTCTTGCCTACCAGGAGTGTAGGGATTAAGACAACAAAACCAAGATTGAGAGGATGACAAATCAATGACTGGCTCAAATTGAGACCCACCCCAGGGGAGAGAGCCAGTCACTGTCACTATTAATGATACTTTGCTATGCTTCAAGGCAGGAACCAGGATAACTGTCTTCTGAGAGGCTTCATCGAGCAGCTGACATACAATTGCAGAGACCCACAGCCAAACAACAGGGAGTTCTGTGGAAGAGTGGGAGGAAGGACAGAAGGGGTAGTAGGTTCAAGCACACCACAAGAAGACCTACAGAGTCAACCTACCTGGGCCCATGGGGGCTCACAGAGATTGAACCACTAACCAGTGAGCATGCATGGGTTAGGCCCCTTACACATGTGTAGCAATTTGAATCTTTATAAGAGAAATAAATGGTGGAACTGTTATAGAAAACTACATGGATATTCTTCAAAATTTTCAAAATTGAACTACATTATCTACCAGCCCCCTTACTTCTAGGTATGTGCTCCAAAATAAATGAAATACATAGTTAAAATGATCATTTTACACCAATGTTTATGGTAGTATTGTTCATAATTGTCAAGGTGTGCAAAGAAATAAATTATTCATTGATAAAGAGGCAATCAATACTACATGAATCTCGGAATCTTGTCTTCTCCTAAACAAGAAGCTGAAAGAGGTGGTACAACAAATCTGGCGTAAACCATAGACTAAATGAAGACTAATTAGTTCCTACAAAGAATGGCTAAGGTTTAAGGTAAACAATTGGAATCTTTGCTGTCAGCTAATCCTTGTAGACTGAAAGAAATCTCTATTTGTAATTTCTTCTGTCCAGCCCATTAGCCATACTTCACAATTTTGGGGGAAAACTTCAACACAGAAAGCCTAGTATTAGAAACTTCTACTCTCATTGAAAGACACTGACCAAAATAGGTATAGAAGGAAAAGTGAGACAATATAAAGATAAGCTTGGCATCTGTACCCAGGAAAGTAATGACACAGAGACACTCCTCATTTGTGCTTCGAAAGATGACTGTAGGGAGTGTATTTAATATAAATTTGTATATCATAGATTGATTTGTCCTTCACTATTGTTTCTTCTATTCCACTTTTTCTTTCTTTGTTCCATCCAGAATGTGGGAGACAGCATCCCTGATGCTGGAATCTAGAACTCAATAAAAACGACCAAGTAAAGCAAGTTGAGTACTAACATTCTTTTCTCTTTGTCTCTTTGCTTTCTGACTAAAGATTCAGTTAGTCTAGTAACTTCATAGTTTTACTACCATACTTTCCATTCCATGATACAATATATTCTTTGAAACTAGGAGCCAAAATATTTCCCTACTTAAATTGACATTTTGTTTTAGATTTTTCTTACAATTAGAAAATAACTAATACACAGTAGTAACTAATTTGCTAGTATACCCTATCATCTTGTTGCTTTCCCCTTTATTCCTAAACATTTGTTGGAATTAAGTGGGACAAATATTTAATTGCTTATTATTGTATTTTCATAGTGGGCTTATTCATCTGTTGTAGATACAATTTTATTTTAAGTTTTCAAATTTTTAGTGTATAGTTAGAAATTTACTCTTCCCCTTTACAGATATCTCTATAGTATCTTTAAGGATTTTTTTCAATTTTAATTTATTTTAAATATTTATTTATTTTATTTGTGGATGTTTTGCTTTCATGTATATATGTGCATCACATATGTGCTTGATACCCACAGAGATCAGAAGAGAGTATTGGATTTCCTAGAACTGGAGTTAAAGATGGCTGTGAGGCACCATCTTGGAGCTGTGAACTGATCTTGGGTCCTCTGCAAGAACAAATAGTGCTGGTAAGAGCTGAGACATCACTCCATTATCCCATTTCAATTTTTAATGCTTTTCTCTTCTATTGTTTCTTAGTTATCTGTGAAGAGAATGTAACTTTGCCTTAGTCTGGGCCCAAGGTGAAAATAGTCTTGGGATGCTTGACCCCACTGAGAGTTTGTCGCTATGAACTGATAAAGATCTTAGACTCAGAGAAAGACAAAGACAGGGTCTGGTGGCCAGGTATTGTATTGACAAAAGGATCATCAATTAGGAGGAGGAAGCTAGGAGGAGGAAGTGAGAGTGGGGAGGAGGAGAAGGACAATGGGAAACCAGAGAGAGAAGTTGGAGGTTCTGGGCCATAGCACAAAGAGTTGGAGGATTTGGCAGTGGTGGAAAACTCATTGGGGACCTCCAGGTTTGGTCTACAGATGATGGGGCTTCTTCTGTCAGATAGATGATCTGCTAGATTCCTGAGAATTATGCCAGGGGAATTGCCCCTTGGAACTGATACCCAGAAGGTTTCATTCTTGTTCTCCTTAGTCTCTTTTTCCTACTATTTAGGGTAGTCGGGTTGTAAGGGAGGTCCATACCTTTAATAAATACCTAATAAAGTAGAATCATTAAAGAATAGGAGCCAACAAGCTTGCTATAGGCTTATTAATTTATTGTGCTATACCACTGATTTTATTTCATTAAATCCTGTTTGTTCTTCTTCTCTCTCTCTCTCTCTCTCTCTCTCTCTCTCTCTCTCTCTCTCTCTTTCTCTCTCACACACACATACACACACACACACACACACACACATACACACACAACACACACAGAGCTCCAGTAGGAGGTCAGAGGACACCTAACCTTGGCTATCTCAGTATTTCTATTGCTGTGATAAAACACAACCAGGCAGTGGTTTCATACACCTGTAATCCTAGCACTCAGGAGGCAGAGTCAGATGGGTCTCTGTGAGTGTGAAGCCAGCCTGGTCTACAAATCGAGTCCAGGACAGCCAAGGCTATACAGAGAAACCCTGTCTCGTAGAACAAAGAAAGAAAGAAAGAAAGAAAGAAAGAAAGAAAGAAAGAAAGAAAGAAAGAACGAAAGAAAGGAAGGAAGGAAGGAAGAAGAAAGAAAGAGAGAAAGAAAGAAAAACTACCATAACCAGTAACAACTTGGGGAGGAAAGAGTTTATTATTCTTACATTTCCATATCACAGTACATCATCTAGGAAAGTTAGGGTAGAAACTCAAGGCAGCAACCTAGAAGAGGGAACTGAACACAGCTCATGGAGTAGTGCTGCTTCTGGATTGTTTCCCTCTGCCTTATTCAGCCTGCATTCTGAGATAACACCACTTGCAGTGTGTTGGTACCCCTACAAATATCAGTAATGATGAAAATGCACTATAGACTTGCCTGCAAGAAAATCTTATGGAGGCATTTTTTTTTCAATTGAGAGTCCCTCATCCCAAATGATTCTAGTTTGTGTCAAGTTGATATAAGAATAGCCAGAACATTGTTTATTAGTACTCACTTTCTACCTTGTTTCTCTGACAGGAACACTCTCTTATTGTTTGTTGCTTTTCATGTCAGGTAACATTGAAGGATGCATTATCCTGGAAAGGGAGAAATTTCATGGAATGCCATTCCTCTAAAAAAAAAAAATCTATAGGAAACTGATGACTGCAGGTAGGAGAATTAGTGTCTTTTAGGGGACAACCCCCTTTTGTTGTTTCTCCAATGCAATGTAGTCATCCTTGAAACCATATATACACCAACAAAATGGACTCAGCAGGTTCCATTTATACATATATTAATTATATGCACATACAGTAATAAGAATAACCAATAAAAGAGGTTACCAACTTAAGAGTTGAGGGTATGGAAGGGATTTAAGAGAGAGAATCTGGGAGGGTCTAGAAGATATGGGGGAGAAAATGATATAATTAATTCTATTTCAGGTAAAAACATTTAAAAGTAAATGTAAAAATATCTCATATTAAGGCCAAACTTGATGACATGTGGTTGTGATCTCAGCACATGGTATGTAGAGACAAGAAGATAAAAAGATTTTAAGACCACATTAGCTTCATACTGAATTTGATGCTGGCTTCAAAAGCAAAACAAAGGAAAATTATTAAATTAGGCTTCAAAACTGATTAGAAAACATCCTGTAGACACTATCTAAATGTCTAGTATTACTCTGCTTTGATTTTCTATAAGCTTTGACTCTGGGATATTTAGTTTCTTCTTATTTGGGAAATGTATCTTTTTTTTTTAATCCTTTACTTGTCTCTATCTTTGACATTATGCCAATTTATATCTCTATCCAATTTCTATACTATATTATTTCTTTTTTAATTTTTTATAAAATGCAGATTTGATAAAATTTCCTTTTTTGTATTTATTCTGCCTTTTTCTTGTTGTGACCTGTTTTTATTGATTATAATTTTTTGCTAATATGATTTACTTCATTATATTCATATGTTATGGTTTCATATTGTTTACATTTTTAGAATATTAACTAATATAATTATATAGTTAGTCTCCTTGTCATGGCATATCAATTCTGTGCAATACATTTGTATTATTCTAGACTCTTTTAAAATGGAAGTTTTCTCAAATATCTTGTTACTGTTTTCAGTGAGCTTCCCCCATAGAATGTTTCTTTGTGATGTTAAGCAATATGATATCTTATTGAATCAGCACTCCCAGGAACCCAGCTGCAAAGCTGGGAGAATCCCAAGCACAGTGTGGAAATACACACATGGAAAGGAGAAAAGATCTTTTGCCAACATTCCCAGCTGTGTTCCCAGACATCTGCCACAGTCTACTGCCAGTCATGTGAATAAAGCTACTTTGGACTTTCCAGCTGCCCTAATGCCCCAGTCACCCTCACCACATTAGGCAGAAGAACCACCCAGCCAAATACACAACAGATTGTTTCTAGCTGTTAATTTTCAGGGTGTTTTGTCCTATAACAATAGACCAAGCATGTGGCCTTTCTTGCATTTGAAAGAATTAGGTGAATTAATCAAAGCAAAGTTAGAATGTACTCTATTGGCTAATGTTTATCAACTATCATTTTTTAATATTATAGTTGGTATTCATCCTGTCACCATTGCTTATGACCAGGTTGGTTGAGTTTGTGCGCTTTCTTTTACTGTTTTTTTGACCCATCTGGCTCCAAAATTCTTTCCACCCCCTCTTCCACAGGATTCTCTGGGCTCTGCCTAATGTTTGGCTGTGAATCACTTAATATGTTTCTGCCACTTGCTTGATGAAGCTTCTCTGAAGTCTTTCTGATGATGATTGTGCTAGGCTCTTGTTTACCAGTATAACAGAATATCATTTGGAAATCATTCTATTTACTTTTTTTTTTTTGACAGATGTGATTGGTTCTATCCTAGGTCTTAAAGATACCCAGCCTCTGGTTCCTGGTCTTCCCAGCAGTGTCAGGGGTGGGCTACCTCTTGTGGCATGGGTCTCAATTTGGGTGAGTCATTGGTTGGCTACTCCCACAATTTCTGTACCAACTTTACCCCAGAACATCATGATGTCAGGACAAATTGTCAGTGGAAGGTATTGTGGTTGGGCTGGTGTCTCAATTCCCCCACTGGAAGATTTGCCTGGTTATACAAGATGGCTAGTATAGCTTCTGTATCCCCTTCTACTAAGAGGCTTAGTTTTGGTCACCCTCATAGATTCCTGGGAGGTTCCATTGCATTCGGTTTCTATCTTGCCCTTGAATCCACCCTCAATTTCAGTTGCCTCTTCCAGTACAAATTCTAAGAAAGATAAATGTGAGCCAAAAATAAGAGGTGGGGCCTTTGGAGACTTGGGGATAGTTTTGGCTGTTCATCTCTCTGCTTCAAGATGCTCCTAGAGAGAACTGGTGGAGGGAGGGCTACGGGCCTCTGGGCTCAGGATGAGGCTCCAAGTTCTGGTTGCTACAGGTTCCAGCAGAAGAAATCCTGCTGATTATGCCAGGAGAAACGTTCCTTGGAACTGATATTCTTATGGTTACATTATTGTATTCTTTAATCTTCTTGTCCTATTGTTTAGATTAGTCGGATTATCAGTGAGGTACTCTATGTTAATAAGTTCATAATAAAATATATTTGCTAAGAAAAGTGAGCCTACAGGGAGTCAGGCAGATATCTTGGTGCATGAGAGAAGAAAGTACAGTGACTAGAGGAGGGAATTGGACCAGGAAAACAGGAGGGAAGATGCAACAAATTAGGAGGGGCTAGTCTGCCAGCATGCTCATCCTTTCACAGGATCAGTGCTTGCTCTGTGCCTTCATAGGAGATGGTGAGATAGATGACTAACATTTGTTTCTTCACTTGTTCCTTATTTTTAGCATCCTGGAGAGCTTCAGAGAACAGATGAAGTTCCTACTGTCAACCAACTCTCTTATTCTTACCTTGTAAACCCAGGAGTCAACAAAGGGATTCATAGATGGTCCAGGTAAAAAGTCAAAGTATTGTCTTGGTTCTTCACCCTAAATCCCAGATGGACATGGCTGGACAATGGCCATTGGCAGGTGACACGTGTGGAATAGAAAGCAACACTAAACCAGAAAACCACACCACCTTTCTTAAGGAATTTACTGTGCACAAGTACCCTCCACAGGCTTGCCTAGCAGAGGGCATACCCAAAGCCTCAGGTTTAAATCATCCCATGATACCAGCCCTCTCCTAAAACCTAGAGGTTGTTTCCTTGCTGAAGTCCTACCCCACTCCCAGTCAGGTGAATTTCCAGCTCCTCTTCCACCTACCTGCCCCACAGGCTGGAACTCGGATTACACAAACACTTGAATTCGCTATTCTAAATACTGCAATTTGCCTGTCCCATCTGCTGACCTCGGCCTCTCTGTATTTGACATGTTTTGATTCTGTAGGGTTGTGGGTTTTGTTTCATCACCAAGGTGACTACGTGGTTAATTACCTTTTGACTTTTGGGGTCAGGGCCTCCATCTGGGCAGGAAACAATGACTCCAGAAGTTTCACCCATTCACCACCCTCTTCTCTCTGTAGTGTCAGGACTTGTGTGTGTCATGGAGGAATGTCCAGAGGCTAACTGGAGCCACCACTTTGTTGGTAGTGTATTGAGCTGTCTCATCCACCAAGTTTCATTAGCTCCCCAGTTTCATCAGAATGCGGCTATGCCCGGGGCCAGATCTCTACTGGTAGGAGGGTGTCACTCCAAGAAGGAAGCCTAAACCCATTTACAGTTTAAGGTTCAAAATCTTAGGATGAGTTTACACTTGAGCCAGAACTACTGTGGAACACTTTCTTGCCTGATTCTCTCAGCTTCTGTGCAGGCCTACAAGCCAGTCTTGATTTCCCACTTGCTTATATCTCAAGCAACTGATTTTCTTTGGGCAACATTTTCCTGGTATCAACTAAGCCCAGGGTCACAAGCCATTCCCCTTGAATATTTGTGGAAAGCCAGTTGAGTTGTTTAAAGCCTTGAGTTCTGGGAATTCTGGGAACAGGTAAGACCTGAGACAACCTCTACTCATCATGGGAGCAATTTAAAGGAGCTCTGATGCACATGTGGCAGAAGCTGAACAGAGTCAAGAATGCTCTAGGAGATCCAGGGGCTCTTTCAACCTGGGGCTTTTCCCACCCAGGGCCCTTCCCACCTGGGACGCTTCACACCTGCAGCTCTTCCCACCTTAGGCTCTTCCCTCTTGGGGCTCTTCCCATCTGGGCCCATTCCACCTGGGGCTCTTCCCACCTGGGCCTCTCCCCACCTGGGGCCCTTTCTACCTGGGGCTCTTCCCACTGGGGGATCTTCTCACCTAGGTCTCTTCCCACCTGGGGCCCTTTCCACATGGAGCCCCTTCCATCTAGTACTCTTCCCACCTGGGGCCCTTCCCACCTGGGACCCCTCCCACCTGGGGCCCTTTCCACTTGTATTGTGGGCAAAGATGCAGAGACAAAAGGGAAGGACTTTGTGCTGCTTATGATATTGGTGATACATGAGGGCAGAAAGTTGCAGAACCTTTGTATTGTTGGACCCTACAGTCCACTGGGTAGTAGGGGGTCATCGCTAGAGACCACTCGAGGACCACAGTGTTGATGCAAAAGCACAAGGTTTACTGCTGACGAGCGTCAGGGGGCCTCAGCACTCACTCACTCAGGAGGGAGGCACACATCAAATCACTGTTACAGACTTTTTTAAAGGCTAAAACCGCTAAGGTTAGGAGGGGCTGCATGCCCTATGTTAGGATTGACTCTGGTGGTCGCTAAGGGTGCTTGTCTAAATGTTATTGGCTATTGCAGGGAGGGGTGTTGGGGAGTTTCCAGAAAATTTCCAGATGGTAATTGTTTACCTTAGTTGAAATTGTTTATCTCGGTTGGCCACCTTGATCTCAGAAACTGAAGCTGAGCTGGCCTTCAATTCTTTTTGGGTCATTTTCCCAAGCTTGCCTGGGTCATGTTCCCAGGCTGGCTGAGAGAAGGGGCCTTACAGTATCACATCCAGTGGGTCACCAAAGCTGAAGGCAGAATGCATGCTGAGAGGAAAGAAACAACTACAGAGGGAAGGAAAAGATAGGACCAATAAGGAGAACTGGGATTGCATTGCATAACAATAGATGATCATGCTGCAGTGCCTTGCTTACTGTTGCTGTCTAAAAGCCCAATCATTTAATATCCCCTGTGGCATAGTTAATCCAAATTTACCTCTGAATCTGAGAGTTGTTTTTTAATTTGATGTTCAAGAATAAATAAAATGTATTTTGATCAATTTGCCCTTCTCTTTCCCTTCTAACTCCACACATTACTTTTCCTACCACCACTCTCTGCCCACTGGATCTCTTCAGTGCAGCCAGTATGCGCATGAGTGTGGAGTCATTCACTGGGATACAGACAGACTATGAGAGAGTCTACATTGCCAGAAAATCGACCCTTTCTCTCCTTCTCCCAGCAGCCATCTGTTGTCACTGATGAGTGGTGCTTGAGGTTAAAGTCTTGGGGCCACTCAGTGGTGATATGTAATTTGGGTGGCGAGAGTAGTTCTAAGACAGTTAGTGCAAGGTGAGGCTTCTGGTCACACACATTAATCTTTCATCAGGTGAGCAGGCTCTTGCTTCAGTTAGTCAGAAGTCAAGTGCCAGAGAGCCTGGAGTGAGGGTTATCAGTGGGGTGTACAAACAGCACAGACTGTCCTCTGACAGGGTTAGAATCCCAGCAGGTAGCAGGAGTGAGGGGCTCCCTGAGAGTGCATCAGGGGCTCAGGAGCAAGTATTCAGATGGCTTGAGACACAGTGGGTGGGACAGTTATTAACATGGAACATGTCTCCAGCTCAGTAAGGGTGAACAATAGCCACAGGCTACAACATGTCAAGGCTACTTTCCCCTTCATTGTCTTCAAGATACACTTCAAAACATTGCTCAATACATAGCCCTGGCTATTAGCTGCTACTTGGGCATGAAAAGATGTGGAGGAAGGGTGTGGACTGAAGCTGATTGTCTTAATAGTGTTCTTCCTTTTTTATTATAAAATCACTTGGGATTAAGAATCTTTGTAAATGTTTGATGCCACAGAAAACTCATGACTATGCAACTATAAATATGTGTATATATAATGTCCCATTATATATAAGCCAAGCCTTGTCCTTTCTATGTGGAAATGAGCAAGTGTAGAAGTTAAAGTGCACATGTCTGGAAGCGCTTGTGAATTTCATCATTTCCCCTGTGTGAGCCACACTAATATGTAACTCCTGAGCTCTCCCTGGAGGGTGAATTGAACTTGGCCTCATGTTGAAAAGATAAACAAGGTCAAACTGACTCTAACACCCCATGTCTCCTCACTGGGTTATAGTGAGGTGCTTTCAGCTTGGGGCCACTTTATTGACATTGTTGTTGGAGTGGAGAAACACAGGAGAGGGTACAAAGCCACCTACTTTGAATCTTAGAGCTAATGACTACTGTGTTGAGGATGGAGAAGGCAGGCTAGGTCCCGGGGCTTCCTTTCCAGGCTCTTCAATCTAGAAGGTGTTGCAGCTGTTCTCTGGTGTTCGAGAGAAGGACCGAGCTCCTGGGCTGCAGCTGTTGACTCCTCTGCTCACAATCTCTGGAGAACTTCCCTGTGCCTCTACTTACCCTGAGCTGGTAGGAGTTGAGCATATGCAGGAGGGGCAACAACTAAACCAGAAAACTTTGGTGAGTGTCAGCATTTGATCAACTACCTAACAAAGTGAGTGTAACTGTGCTCAGCTGTTACAGGGCTGCTCAAGGAGGTTATCGCCAAGAGCAGCCACATTCTAAGCAGTGAGCTCAAGAAGTCATGTTTACAGGTGGCCTCAGGCCTCCTGGAATTCCCATGCCTCCCTAAGACATGCTCAAGCTTACCGCGGTCCTCAGCAGTCCTGTGCTTTGTGAGGAAAGTGTTCTGTTCCCCAATGGCATATTCTCCAGCTGAAGAGCAGATTGCTAAAACAACTTTGCAAATGCAGAGCTTAAGCTGTGATTCTGAGAACTATGGATGCTGTCCAGCAAATTAGAGTGAACTCCAAAGTCACACTGGGACCAGAGTGGTTGAGTAGCTATCAAAAGCCCACATGACACCACTATCCGTCTGCTGCCCTCGGGACCATACCTCTTCAAGACCTTATCTCCAAATTCATCACATTAGAGGCTAAGGCTTCCGGTGAGTTTGGGGAGCATGCAAACACTTCTTTTATAACACTATGTTATAAACCATATGTCCGGAGGCATGTCAGAGTACTCTGGGTTGTTTCCTTTGCTTTTTTCCAATAGAAGTTCACTGCCCTTCCAAAAGACTTGGGGTGATTTCTGGAGAGCTATCCATGCCCTTGCCCCTCCCAATCCTACCACTCTTCACAGTGGGGAAATGTTCTTCTTGGTACAGAACCAACAAGCAAAATCACGTTTGTGGCCACCATGCTGGGGAGATGATCCCTGAACTGTACTGGTCAGCCAGTCTAGCCTAATTGTAAGTGCCAGGTGCAGTGGTAGACACTGTCTTTAAAAGCAAGATGAGGATAACACACACACACACACACACACACACACACACACACACACACACACACACACAGAGAGAGAGAGAGAGAGAGAGAGAGAGAGAGAGAGAGAGAGAGAGAGAGAAACCAACCAACCAAAGAGGCTGTAGGCAGGAAAGGGGTGCCTGTATTCATAGCCACACAGGAGGGTAACAGCCATTGGACTCTGTAAGTGTAGCAAACAGGCTAATGTGCTAGGAACAGGTACTGCATGAAATGTTTCTCTCTAGAATATAGGCTCTTCATCAGGACATAAGTGTGGGTCTACTAAATCAGTAATATTCCTAGGATCTCAATGTCCACCTCACAGACACAAGACTTGTAGTACAATATAGTGTTTATTAAGCAAAGACATACCCTTTTTTGAACAGATATTAATTCTCACATTGGATGCCCAGAACATAGGTTACAAAAGTGGTATAGGACCACAGAAGAGATATATGAATAAATTAAATTGGAGGCCGGAGATTTGGGGGAAAGGGCATGATGGAACAGTATTTTTCTGCATTGCAAACCTCTGTAGAATTTCTTATTCTACAGTACACTACAATTCTGTCCATTTAAGACAGCTTGCCCCAGCAAAAGCACAGATGTATATACATATATTTGAAGTAGTGTGGGGGCAAGCAAATGGAAATGAATAGTGGTTATCACACACTAATCTGGGTGTAACAGTTTGCTTTTGCAGCGTACTTTCCAAAAAAAAAAAAAAAACTCATTATGCTTAAGAAACCACTACAAACTAAATTTGTGAGAAAAGAAAATAACCCACCCACCCTCTCCCATCCAGAGACTTTCCCAGATAGACCATGGAGGTGTATCTTCTGCCTCATCTTCCCCTTATAGGTGAGGATTGATGGTATTCTCTTCAGTCAGAAAATATACAGAATTTTCTTGACCAGGCTGCTGAGGGTGTTGCTTATTCTCTCTCAGGTAATCAGAAGAGGCATGCTGAAAAGGAAAAAAGAAGCACGGAGAATGGTAAACTGAAATATTTTGTGGTGATAGGAGTATCCATTTATTTTAAGCCAATGAGCCTCTGACAAGTGTTTTCGCATTATCGGTTTACAAGGTACAAGCAGAGGGGGGAGAGAGAGAGAGAGAGAGGGTGGGGGAGGGAGGGAGGGAGGAAGTTTGGAAAGTTAGGATTCCAGTAGTATTCTTCCTTCAAGATGCCTCTTGGCATAATGGCAGTCCTGAGAACACAAAGCTTCCTTTTAGTCTGCACCATCTGTGTCTGGCCCTCCACTCCCCAGCTTTGTGAAGTCAGACCTAGCCAAAGTCTCACCTTTAGCCTTGGATTTAAGTCATTTCTGCATTTACACAGTGGACGTAAAGGTGTCAGCTCCCACTAGGAAGTGGAGGAGGACAAGCACAAAGGCAGTGTTACAGGTACCAGTTGTAGAACTCTTTTGATTATTTTGAAGTGATACAGGATCCAGTAAGTGGATTCAAATGCAGTGAATGAGAAAAAAATGCAGGAGGAGTTGACTTTCAAGCAGAGAGCTGAAGATCAGGACAAGAGTGAACAGAGTCATATGGCCTCAGGAGGAAGCTCTTGCAACAAACATTAAGTAAATAACAACATTAGAGAGATAAAGGTTCATAGTTCTACTCAATGGCTGTCAGTGTACATCCTTCCGAGTCAGAATCAAGATGTTCCATATTCAAAGCTTCATCCTGGCACATTCTTTGCACTTTATTCTTCTGGCATTGTTTTTCAAGCCTTAATAAAGCCATAAAGAAATAATTATCAAAATGTGTTTTGTGTACTGGCCAGGAAGCTTCCTCTTTGTTGGATAGCTTTCATAGTACTAGACAGGGTTATATAAGCTGATGGAAGGAGAAAAAAAGTCATTGACAGTTTTACCAGCTGTGAACACCATGATCAAAAATAATGGCTGACATGGCAAAATATGCCCACGTTTGCAATAGTTGCATCAATGTTATATGGCAACCGACTAATTTCTGAATGGACTGATGACCTCACAACAGGAGGAAACATATATCTAGTACTATAAATCTGATCAAGAACACAAAGCAGGGGAGTTTACCAGTCCCAAGGGTGAATCTACTTGCCATTACCTTGCTAAATGGACATAGTATCAACGTGCTCTCTAAGTTAATGTCCTTATGCAATTCATCTTTATGCCCATGGATTAGTGCAGTTCTCAGATCTCATCAGAGAAGTTCATTTATGCAGTATTCAGTGGTTAAAATTGAAACTCACAACTAGTCAAACTGTAGAGAATTAAGTGTTATTGGAGTGTTTAGATATACGTGGTTCATCTGTAAGAGGCCCTTTCACACAAAGCTTAGGGAGTATTGCAGAAGGTAGGTCAGAAAGCCTGTAGGAATCAGAGATCAGGGAGGTAACAGTGTCATGTGGACCATGACAGGAACACTGCACTCAGGAGCTCATAATAGTGGCATGGCCACATGAGACCCACAGAAGCCCTACCTCCTGTAATACTGCTCCAAAGAGTGTTTGTTCTAATTGACCTCTTTAGAACAATATAGAAATATGATCCAATGAGAAACCACTGTTAGAACCCAATCTCTTCTCTGAACACAGTAAAGACATTCACAAACAGAAAGAATTCTAGCTCAAGGACTAGAACTAGCCATTCAGATGTTTGTTTTGATAAATCTCGGGGTACTGTGTTTATTTTCATACTCCATTAATTTTACATTTTAATATATTATCTATTTTTTTCTTTATGGATTAAGCTTAACATCCAAATGGTATAAAGAGAACACATTTTATTTTTACATAATGAGAAAGACCAAGGACAACCTATCTTAAGTAAAGTAAATGGTTTCAGAAGGTTACATATGCTCAAGGTAAGGTTTTGTCAACTAGTTCATATTTTATTTGCTTTCTCAGTGTCTCTATTTGTAAAGACAGGGTTGACAGAGGATAGCTGTGAACTACTGATTCTCCTTACTCCATATCTCAAATACTACCACTTGTGCTTTCAATACTCCTGTTTTTAAAAATATGTATTTCTTTATTCAGTGTGTGTGTGTGTTTGTTTGTTTGTTTGTGTGTGTGTGTGTGTGTGTGTGTGTGTCTGTGTATGTCACTTGTGTGGAGGACAGAGGAAAGCATTCAGGAATCAGGGCTCTCTTTCTACTATGTAGGTTCTAAGAGTTGGGCTCACAGTCTGAGATGTACTGTGTATGTTTTTTTTTCTTGGTCCATTATTGGACGAATCTAGAAAATAATGCAACAGACACCAGTTACATGGTTCCTTACGTACATGAAAAATACACAGATTTGGAAACCAGCAAATTGGTTATCTTAAGTTGATTTAAAATCCTTAGTTGATCATCTATTGTATGCAGTTTCTTTAGTAAAAAATGTGTTTCAGCTCTGCGTTACTTACAGCCATGATACCTCTTACCTGCGGTGCTGTACGGTACTGTCATCATCCGAATCAACAACTATAACACTGGATTGAATTTCAGTGGGGTGTTCCTGCAGAAAAATTAGCATATCCATTTCCATTGTTGCCATCATCATGTTGGCATCTTTGAAAGTCAAACCCACAGTCAAGCCCCAGCCTAATTTCCACTCAAATGCATCTGCATACTAAAATATACTTGACATTTATAGCATCCATTACATATTCTAGTTACAACTGATCCACAGGTCAGTGTGAGGAAGACACCAGGTTTACAGGTATAAAAACAAAGTATACACAAAATGATTTATCCCAAGCCTAGTAGATCTAGAAGAGGAATTTCATTTTCACTCAAGTTCACCGCTCACTATTTTATGCCATCATACTGTAAGGACTCTTCTGACTGCTATCCTTCTGTTCTCATCTTTTATAAAATACCCACCAGTATAGGAACAATGTCCTAGAGGCTCAGAGAGAAAAACTGGAGTAAATCACAAGTAGACGTCCTGGTGCCTTGATGAAGGCTAGTGGAATATGGGTTGACCAAGTAAGATTTGTTTCCTCTTTTTCAAAAGAGGAAGTAGACCTTGGGACTGAGTCTTACATCTTAGAAGTCTACATTCTCATAGCAGATTGTTCCAGTTATGCCTGTATCTGCTGATAGTGCCCCCATTCATCCCAAATCCTGGAGTTTCTATCCATGTGACTGTAACCAGTCCACATTCTATCCATTCACCTCCTAACAAGATATACAAGTTGTTCTTTCCTTACTGAATACTGAGTCTTTCTTCACTGATGTCCAGCTGCTGAAAACAAAAATGATGTGCCCTTCAAAGTGGGAGAGACATATAGTATCCTTACCGATTCAGGTGGTTTACGAAGGACAACAATGTTTCCCACAAGATAGTACTGTTGTTCCCATAACAGCCTTAGAACTGATGACCAATTGTTTCTGCTATTAGAACCATAGTTCCACAAAAACACAAATGACTCTAAAGATAACAGATACAATGACAATTAAATTAAAAGCATGCTGGATAAACAAGGAGGCAGATAACTGCCATATCACAATGCTGTTTGCCAACCCAATGGCATTTTTCAAGATTCTGAGCCATGGCATTTTTTTTCCTTTGTCTTCTTTCATTTACAGCCAAGCTCCACAGATTCCCCAGTTGGTCCTCACCAAAATATGACAATCAAATGTAAACTTGTGTTGATGTCAGTCTTTTGCTGTTGCTGTATAGATTGTTGTGGAAGTCTCTAAAAGAAATGTGTGTGTGTGTGTGTGTGTGTGTGTGTGTGTGTGTGTGTGTGTGTGTGTGCGCACATGTGTGAATGTACATGCAAGTGTCCAAATATTTTAAAGATATTTCACCTTTAATTTCCAAGAAACATGTGAAATGTTTTAATTAGCATTTGGGTACCTGAAGCTCAAGCTATACATTACCTCTAATTACCTTGGATATTTTATGGCTCTGAAGGAGTTAACTTTTTATATGCCAATTTCTCTGCTTGCATGTCCTTAAACCTCAAAAATTAAACATCAGGCCCAATAGCATACATGACATAAATGTGGAAATAGCACAGCTTTTATCTAATGAAAATTTTAGAGAGATGACTTCTTTCCCCAGGACAGTGTACAGTACTTTAGTGTCTATATTTCATATATTGGGTCTTGATAGGATGCTAGAACTCTAGACAACCTCCCCATGCTAGCTAATTCAATCTGTGGTATGATTTACAAACTACAAAATCCATTTGTAACTTTGGGTGTTTATGGAGTTGCCTTTAGGCTTGGCAGCATTAAACTTTTTTTGATTAAGTCTTAAAAATATTTTGTTTTCTAAGATGAGACAGCCATCATTTACCAATGTAATCTACCATATTTCTATATGGGACCACCTTATAAAAGTCACTATTATTTTTAATGTCTAATAGGCATAGCCATAAATTGTGAGTATATTGATGTTAGATGTTTTGTAAAGGCCAATAATACAAGAACATGTATGCTAGCAATCAGGGAACACATCACACATGATCACCATGTAGATATCCTGGGATGGATTGCTTACCATCATAATAATTCTGCAGGTACAAGATGAATTTCACATAGGCATACATTTTGTTTTTTTCATATTTGCCTCTGTCAGCATCTCTTTGCTGGGCATTCTGATACACATTTCCTTTTCTTACCCAACAGGAAAATTCAACAAGACTTCCAACTAAGAAGAGCAAGAGGCAAAGTTATGTAGTCTGCGGGATTATTTCAGACAATGAAAGTCTTCCTTAGTTAAAAGAACATTTTAAAGAACACAACTTTCTTCCCATGAACACTGGCATAGAGCTATCATTGTTGTATCTGTAGACTAGTATACTGGTATTTATATAGCACTACTAAAATTAGAAAATACTGCTGTAATTAGGGCTTAGGATAAAAAACAAGTCAGGGTAGAGGATGATTTTTCCATAAAATAACTTTCTTGATTCTTTGATAATTTCATATACGCATGTGATATATTTTGATCAAGTTTATGTCCCATGCCTCCCAAACCCTCCCAGATCCAGTTTCATATCTACTCATAACCCTTTGGGGGACAAATGACCTTTTCACGGAGTCACCTAAGACCACTGAAAAACACAGATATTTACATTAGGATTCACAGCAGTAGAAAAATTAGTTATGAAGTACTGGTGAAAATAATGTTATGGTCGGAGGTCACCACTGCATGAGGAACTGTACTAAAGGGTCACAGCATTAGGACGACTGAGAACCACTGGGACAGAGCATACTCAGCCAGCCAGGGACCATGTCATTGAAGAAAACCCACTCACCTTCCACCAGTATCCATCAAATGTCACTAGTTCCTTGGCTGGGAGAGGGGGCCCATGTACTACTCCCAACTCCTCCAGAAGAGATAGGTTTTTAGTGTAAGAAATGCGTTGATTGAAATTATACACTATAAACTTCAATGTATATATGATCATCAGCTGCAATAACTGATATTTTTGACAAAAATTGCTAAGGGGTAAGAGAGATGTTGGCTCCTATGGTCAAATCTGTCAGCTCTATGAGGCCTTGAGGACAGATTGGAGTTTCAGCAACAGTCTTGGGTAAATAAGTCCGCATAGGAATGACTCAGCATGGTCCATCCTGGTGTGAGCCCCACCTGCCAACAGCCATGTAACACAAACCAATTGGTCCCACAATATCAGGCCACTTTACATCTTGGGAGACCTCATAACTCCTGATGCCTTATGCCCTGCCTATTCCCTATACTCTAAATAAGAGAAACCTGCCATAATAAAGTTGAGACCTCACTCCTGACTCAGTGTATTTTTCCTTCTGACATCATAGGAGGAGGCTGGGTGGCTGACACCATCTTGCTCAGCCCACAGGGAGAGGAAATGGCAGGTCTGGGTCTCCTCCCTTTCCAACCATACCTACCGGATAAGAGATCTGACACAGAAATAAATTATTCAACTGAGTGTGACTGGTCACTTAAAACCCAAAACTTAAATTGAAACAAAGCAAGGTCATGTATACATACCCGCATTTGCCAAGGGAAGATGAAGAATGACCTTCTGAGATATTTCATCCTTTTGTTCATCAAGAATAATATCTAATAAAGTCTTTCCCACAATATCTTCCTGGAAAGAGTGAGAGAGAACAGCTTTTGCTTTCTATACTAATACTATTAGTCTGCCCTGTGAACTTAGCTCTCCCTTGTCCACCTATGGCTATAGGTAGGCGCTGTGCTTCAGCCCACTTGCATTGCCCTCTAGTAACTGCTCCATGCTACAGCCCATTCTGGCCATGGTTTTCCTGTGCATTATCTACCTCAAACAGTTGAAGCCTTTCCTATCCATCTCAGAGACCACCAAAACTGTAATCACCACCATGTATTGTTTCCAGAATTTGTTTTTATTGACTTAACACTGAAACCAGTGGAGAAGATGATGAAATATGGGCCTGGTTGGACACCAATGAGTTTTATGAGGGTAAAAGGAAATAATTCGTAAAGAAGAAACCATAATGACCCGTTTCTCCAGAATCTGGAAGAACTTACTGGACGGTGGCCAAGAAGAGGTAACACATTCTGTGATATAAAAACAACTTTTCTGTCTATGCTCATGACAATCAAAATATTTTCAAACGACTAATAAAGACAAAATAATAACATAATTAAATAGTGGAACAATAATGATAGCTTTATTTCTAAATGCGTAAATAATTATAATAGAACATTAAAATTGTTTTCCATTTCTTACTTATCATTAAAGTGGGCACATACTTAATTAAAATTCTATTATTTTTCCACCTACACAGAATCTACTTAACCTGAAGCATGAGTTATTTATCAAATGATGTGTCACTTAGACAAACAAATTTCAGTGTGCACCCAATTAACACTAAACATCAGAATTTTCAGACATGAAAAGTGCACTTAATATATGAACATAGATAACATGGGTTTTTGAAGTTTGATCTGATCTGAGATGTGAAACATAAACAAATGGTCTCCAAACAAAACTATCATAGATATATCAATTTGGGGGTTATAGCTCACTGGAAAGACATTTCCTTAGTGTGTGTGAGGCCCTGGGTTCCAACTTATAAATTAAATTACATGGTAAAACACAACAAGAGAGCTATGGCATGTGGTTATGTTGGTAGAGTGCTTGCCAGCAGCAAAATGACCTGGCTTCTAATCCCAGTAACATAAAACAAACAAACAACAACAAACAACCAAGCAAACACAACCTAAAGTAAGCATAAAGCTAAGAACTGAAAAGATTCTGACTGGAAGTTTTAGGAAGATTTTCATGGAATGTCACTGAAAGGTTAAAATGAAGAAGCTGCGGGAAACTCTATGGCTAGTACTCAAAATATTAGAAGATATCACAGACTCTAATGTTTCTTCTTCTGGATATACATGAGGAAAAAAAAGCAGAGCCTCATCAAATAACTGTGTTTATCCATGTTCTTGGCAGCATTACTCACAATAGCAAAAAGGTGGCAGAGGAGGCATCTCCCCCTGCACTTGTGCCTATAACCATCCCTGTAGTGTATAGTCACCTTCTATAATGGTTCAAATATGCATTAGGTTTTATACAACTATTGAAAGACTTCAAATGATAATTTTGAGGCCTCTACACAACACAAATTTCAGTATATGATACTTACCAATTTTTTTTTAAAAAATAAAAGTGCTTACAAGGATGAAAGATGTCCCTATGTGGCCTAGGTTTTCAGCTAAGAGTTGCATTCTTGTAATACTTGTTGTATTACGTGAAGGCCTGTGGTCTTCCAGCTATGCTTTGAGAAGTGCTGTAGTGCATCTTGTATTATATGCAACCTACACATAGAGTATGCAAAAACGGCACCCTTACCCTAAGAACCATCTTCTGGTACTCATCATAGGTAGTGAAGATAGGAACTTCATTTTCTTCAAAATTGGTCCTTACATTTGGCATTCCTTTTCAGAAAAGAAATGAGAGATGGTATATTATTAGAGTTCTCAAGGTTATAATTTAGAAAAAGTTTTATTAGTTTTTGAATGGAGGTGAGGGGTTGTGTATTCTGTAGTTTAAAGTGGAAGTCAGAAGAGAAATTTTGGAAGTTGATTCTCTACTTTCTCTTTTATGTGGGTTCTGAGGATTGAACTCAGGTCATCAGGCTTGCATGGCATGTGCACTTAACCACTGAGCTAACTTACCAAGGCAAAGTTATAATTAGTATCATAGGAAAGGCTTAAACTTTGGAATACCAATTCTGAATAAAAATGGTGGCATTGAAAAATTACCCAACAACATGCAAATTTCCATTTGGTTCTACCAAAACTCAGGACCCATAATGTGCCACACAAGGTTAACAACTTTACATAGATCCATACTACCCATCCCTAACTAAAAGCTGGAATTCTACTCTTCATTTCTGGACAAAGGCCTTACACTGGGGGGGGGGGGGATATTCAGGCCATTCCCAGGTCTGTGCAGTGAACACCACACCTCGTCTTGTCCTCTGTTCCTCTTCACAGACCGACCACCTCTCCTCCTTGACCTGAGTCAGTAAAGAAATTCAGTAACACAGCCTCCCACCTCAATGTTTTATGTCAGTAAGAATTAGATCCTCTACTCACAAGAGAAAGAAATAGTCGGGGTGTACAACCTTTGTGCTGGGGGATTCTGACTCTAGGTCAAGAGTCCCACAACACGCCCTCAGAGTGCATTCAAGTGCCTTCAGTAACGAGGCAATGAGAATAGGGTGTGTAGCATTGGTGCCGTAGGATGAAGAGTGTAGCAGCTATGGCCTGGCTGATGATGACTGAAGAAGAAATGCAATGTGATGGAGTGGACACAGGGCCTAGAAAGTATTTTAGGATGTTTAGCCACAAAGAAGGCATAGAAATAGGGAAAGCCATAGAGGAATAATGTAGTCAAGAAAATAGTTGTTTTATCTAAGATTAAGAGAGTGTGATTATATGTTTATAGACATAAATCCATCACATATCCTTAGCTACATGTGTCCCATGATATAAGCATTTTCTTATAGGTCCACATAAATGAACATTATGATTGTACATTTATGCTTCTAGTAAGTTCCAATCTTGTACAAGCTTTCAGAGATATTTTATGCATTGAACATACTCCACCTCCCAAAAGCCTTGTAAGGTATATACTTAACTACGTAACTTTAGACTAGACTAAAACCTTGTATAACTGAAATGTGAAATTATGAAATCCACAGTTTACAGTTGGTGAGTTCCCCACCCCTATATCAATGATTGATACAAGATTAGACAAAAATAACTCAGTATTTTGCCCTTACAACAGAGCTCCAACTGAATTAATCTTTATCACCCAGTGTCTACTGTATCCAGGCAACTCTAGAATGCACACTGATTAGGAGATTGGCTGAGAACATAAAAGCCACTGACTATGATTGGTCCTAAGAGGCAGGGCTGTGATTGGTCAAAACACAAGTTTAAATGACTGTGGTTACTGTCAAGAGCAAGGCTGTGATTGGCCTAAAACACAAACTTCAATGACTATGATTTGTTCTCAGAGTCAGTGTTGTCATTTGTTCAAACATAATCCTTAATGAATGTGATTGGTGGTTAGTGGTGAGGCTGTGATAGGTCTAAAATATAAGCCCCAATGACAGTGGCTGGTTCTACAAGGCATAGCAGTTGGGCTCAATGAGTCTATAGGGAGACATTCAGCAGTTGCTGCTTTCCTGATTTGATCTTTTAAACATATGTCTCTATATGTTATATTTTGATTACTTTTATTTTATTAAATGTTTTCCCTGCATGTATGTATACCATGTGCATGTCTGACACCTATAGAGATCAGAAGAATGTGTTGTATCTCATTGAACTTGAGTTACAAATAGTTGTAAGCCACTATAATGGGTACTGCGAACCAAACTCAGGTCCTATGATGGGGCAACAAATTATCATAACCACAGAACCATTTCTTTCTCCTCCTTGAGTTATATTCTGTTGCCTCTCTGCATAGTACCATACAGAAAAGACCACTGTCCCTGGACACCAGCAGAGTTCCATAGAGCAGTCAAACCTTTGGCTGGAAATGTTCCCAGTCTTTGCCTAAGAGCTCCATTTATTCTGTGGAAGAATCACCACTGAAAGCCTAGGGCTTGACTGTTGGTCAAGGCAGGCACAGAGATGGCAGAGCTGCTACATTGCTGATAGCTAGGTGCTGACCACTGGTGGAGCACCAACCTGTGTCTTATCAGACCTATCTGCCAGGCAATTTCAAACATCTACATGCTTCCTCTGCCATGCTTAGCATAGCAGCTACACAAAGGGCTGTAACACGTTTGGTATCATCATGGGCTTGTGGAGCTCCAGAGTCTCCACTGCCTTCTGATACCACAACTAAACTGTAACACTCCACGGAAAACTCATTTTCCACCCCACCCTCCACCCCCGCTGGTGAGACCAGGAAAGTCACCTAGCACATGGGCCTCACCCTAAAGCACTTTAGCAAGTCCTGATAAAAACAGGACCTTTGACCTCGACGTCCATTCCTTTTCATTCAGAAGGAAAAGGCATCTGGACAGAGCCACTAGATATGGAACCCAGGCTACCCACTGAATGCTTATCCACATAAGAGGCTTATCCACAACAGGTGTTTGCTAAATCTTTTTAGATCAGAAGTTGGATCTGCTTCCAACCCTTAGCAAACCTTGACCACCCTGTCCTTCCTTGACTCTCAATTTCACCAATCCTACCACCTCTTCATCCCATTTTTTCTCTCCCTTATACCTTCTTGCATTTCTTCCTATACCTATTTGAAGCTACATTAATTATTTTCCTGATGAGCATTCATCAAAATCCAACCTCTCTGTGAGTCTTCCTTTCCAAATCTTGCTTCACCTTCAAGTCTTGATCTTTATTCCACAAAAGACTCATGTTTTCTCTGTGAATTCTTCACATTAGTCACTAGTTAGATTGTAGTCCCAATTGTGATCCTTCAGTCCTTTACATGATGGCCCTCACCTCACTGCTTCAGACTGTGACTGCATTTGGAGACAAGGTCTTTAATGAGGAAACTGATGTAAAATGGGTGGGCATTAGTGTAGTGTAACTGCAGTCCCTATTACAGGGGGCAGATAAGACACAGTCATACACAGAGTGTGATCCTGTGAGTGCACTCACTGTAGACCACCATCTACAAGCCAGGGAGAAAGATCTCAAGAAAGAACCAACCCTGGCAACATCTGGACCTTCAACTTCCATCTTTAAAAACTGAAAAAGCAATATATTTTTCTGTTCAAACCACTGTACTTCAAGGCTTTCCTCTGATATCCCAAAGTCACGTATCCTGTATTGTTCAGTGACGTTATATGTCAGGTACACTTCCAGGACCTACAAATAGAGATGACAATGAGCCAAGCACGAGCCACTACCTCATGGACATTAGGCCAGCCTCTCTCCAGGAAGTCAAATATGCAGGAGAGTGAATTAAGACTGGCTGTATGGAGAAAAGTGGAGCAGAGTAAGGTAGCCATTGAGGGCTCTACTGAGAGGATGCGCTTTTTGCTGAAACCTGAAGGACATGAACTATCTTGTTCTGGATACACAGACTTACAGGAGTAAGCACCACCAAAGCACAGCTTCCTCTAGTATGTTTTAAGGTAGGGGTGGGAATCATGCAAGGCCGCCGAGGCCATCACAGGAGACTGACCATCAGTTTAAATGATGTGGAAAGAAACTGAAGGTTATAAATCAGGGAACACCATAATCTTTTCTTTTTCCAAACAACCCATCAGACTTATTTCCTAATGAAAATGAGATGTCAGGCATGGAAGCTAGGACACTTTTGGGGGGCTGCTGGAACAATCCAGGAGAGCGGTGATGTTGACTTGTATCAAACAGTGGGAAGGAAATAAAAATCTAGATGGAGTTTGATGGAAGAAATGTGAATATTAGATGACAGCATGAAATTTAATGAATATTTATAAAGTGGAGTCAAGGAGGGTGCTGAGAGTTTAGTCAAAGAAACATAAATGATAGAGGTGGTTTAACTGAGATGCAGAAGACAGGGTAGAGCTGGTTACATAGAAAAGTCTAGAGTCCTGAGTCAATATCATGGCTGGAAGTGGGAATGGAAGATTATCATTTAATTAATATTAGGTCACAAGACAGGCTCTTGGCAAGATTCTGTATGTGGTACAAGAGAAGCACCTTCAGAACTAGGCCCTGAACAATTGTACATATCAAGGCAGAATAGAGGACAAGGAGGAAATGCGAAAGGCAAAAAGGAAGGATAGGCTGGCAAGAAGTGAAACCACCAGGATATGGAGGAAACCAACCGATGGTAGTGTGAAGACTGGGGAGAGGGGAGGCATCTGTAATCCCAAAGCCTCCCTTGGGAGATTTATACAGACGGTTGAGTTTAAGAATAACCTGGGCTAGCATTTGTTGAAGGGGCATGTCCCACAAAAGCCTTCACTTACCAGGAAACTGGGACAGAGGGGAGGACATTCTAGTGGGACTCTAGATGAGAGAAGCATGGGAGAATAGCAAAGTAGAAGGATCCAGAGGGTCCTAGAAACCTACAAGTAGAACATGATGATAGGCAGATTTGGGCCCAGGGGTCCCGCTCAAACTAAGGCACCAGCCAAGGACAATACAGGCGGTAAACTTTAAACCCTTACCCAGATCTAGCCAATGGCCAGAACAGTCTCCACACTTGAGTGGAGAGTGGGATATGACTTTCTCACGTACTCTGGTGCCTCACCTTTGACCATGTCCCCTGGAGGGGGAGACGTGGTGGCACTCAGAGGAAGGACAGCAGGTTACCAAGAAGAGACTTGATACCCTATGAGCATATACAGGGGGAGATAATCCCCCTCAGGAACAGTCATAGGGGAGGGGAATAAGGGGAAAATATGAGGGATGGAAGAATGGGAGGATACAAGGGATGGGATAACCATTGAGATGTAACAAGAATAAATTAATAATAAAAAATTAAAAAAAAAGAATACCCTGGGCTTGGTAGGAATGCCAACCCAGGTGAATATTTGGCAGGGAAAGGTATAGTCTAGTGATTTGAGGGGAAAAAACTTGCAACAGTCTCCTGGAAGAAGGAAGGGTGAATGCCTTCTGGAACTTTGGCATGATTGCAGGGCTGCATCAAGAACCCACTTGAGGATTAATGGCCTTACTTTAAAGAGAAAGTATTTATTCAAGGTGTCTATGTGAGTTTCTGCAGCCACATTCAGTTGCACAGGTGCAGACTCAGAGTTGGGGTTTTTCCAGATGAATACAAGGAAATGACACAGGACTGCCAAAAAAAGTATGTGGATTCAAAAAAACATTCAAACAACTATTTGTCAACTTCTGGCCATATAATTAAGGACCAAACTATAATTTGGTAAGAGCCAGGATTTGGTGAACCAGACCCAAAATCTGTAGCTGGCTGTTGGAGAGCAGGATGCAAACTAGGAAGACCATAGAAGAAAGCAGCTGTGGTAGTGAGGGGAGAAGTATGCTACCAAGTAGGACCACAAAGTCTGTGTCAACACAAAATCACCAGGAATGTGTACATCCCATGCCTTGGGTTCACTGCGAAGCTGAGAGATGCTGCATCTGTGACTGTTCCCTTACCCCACAGCCTCACTGCTCCCTTAGGCTCCTTTGCCCTGTCACTGAGCATTACCACCACATAAGCTCCTCCCTCAGCTGCACTTCTCAGCCCTTCTTCACCTATGCCCTTGAGCCTTTTTATCTTTTTAAAATAAATGAATAATATAGCAAATAATATACACAAGGCGATGAATAAATGAAGCTAATGTATAAATTGTTTGTGGTGAGAGCACTTAAAGTTAATTATTAGCATTTTCCAGTATATGCATATTATTGCCTGTACTTACCAGGATACTCTGTGGATGCCCAGAACAATTCCTCCTCTCAACAACAACAACAACAACAACAACAACAACAACAACAACAACAACAGCCCTGTGCCCTTTGACCAACATCTGTCCATTCTCTTTGCCTGTGCCACCTTAACCCCTAGTATCCACCATTTTAGACTCTAAGGGGGTTCTGTGAGTTTGATTTTCTTAGTTTCCACATATAAGTTAAAGCATGTGATACTTTTCTTTCTGTGCCTGCATTTTTTTTCCTTAGTATAACTTCCCCTAGGGTAATGCTTTATGCTGAAAATGGCAGGATTTCCTCATTTTTATGACTAGTGTTTCATTGTATGTACACACCATAGTCCTCCTAAAAGAAGGAAGAAATTTCAGTGCTACTTGTTTGCCTGCTGTTCACAGAATGATCGTTATCCTTTTGCCCACCTGCTCTGTGGGAGGGTAAAGGATCCACCAGACTAGCACTTGCCGGACATTATAATACACAGAAGCCTCCTGGATTCATGTTAATTATAGTATTCTCATGCTATCATCTGTATGCTGTACAGGACCAGGACAACTAGGGGAACTAGAGCTCTGCACGTAACTCCCACCCACTGTGCCTGGTAACTTGGATGTGGGATTCTAGGAGGACCAAACTTCTACAACTATTGCTCTAGCCCAATGTTTTTCCCTACAAGATTTCTTTCTCTGTCTCAGTGGCCCCTGCCTATCTCCCTTCATCTCTTTCTGTCTCTGTCTCTCCCTCTCCCTTTCCCCTCTCCCATGCTCAACTCTTCCCACTCCCTTTACGACGTCTCTGTGTCTTTCTCTCTGTCTTTTGCAGACATGTTCATTTTCCTTCTAAGCCATAGGAACTCTCTGCTAGTTGGTACACACCTGTAGTCTCAGCATATCAGCGGTTGAGAGGCAAGAGAATAACAAATATTTCAAGATTGCCTTGGATATGAAACACGCAGAATACAAAGAAAACCAAATGAATGTTTGATGGCCAAAAATGGTCACTTTAAGGGTGAGGAGCCTGATGACAGACTTGAGATGTCCTATAGCAAAGTCAATCTCAGTGCCTCCCAGAAGCCCACAGCCTGTCCCTTCTGCTTGGAATTAGTCAGGTCAATCAAGGTATCTCACATATGGGCCTATTGAGCCTCCATTAAGGACAAATATGCTCACAATGCGGAGAACACAGCAATGGCCCCAAATCACTGAAGACTGTGCCTTCATGGCTGTCACAACAAGGAAGACAGATGACACATTGGTAAATAAGCCCAGTATAGATCAGATACTATCAAAATAAATGACACAACAATTCCATGGCCTACCAATTAAGTTGAGCTGTCAGGTGAGCAGTGATGCAGTACTTGCTTTTCTCCTCAGATGATAACAGCCAATGAGTTTTTATCATCATAGCTCTGTCCAATTCTTTGCTTAAAAGTAAACTACATGCAGAAGAAAGCAGAGAACATGCACTTGCTCTCATTTTCCATTTCCTAAATCTCTTTTGGACTCACACCTCTCTAAGTCCTGTATATATTCAGGAGTCTATTCTCCAAATGCTGATCTTTGCCCTGCAGATACAGCATTGTCACAGGAAACTCACCCTCACTTCAGAGCCTGATGCACAAACTGAGAATAGGAAGGTGTGAAGTCAGCGTAGCATACGTATTTCTTGGGCTCACTGACCTGTGATGATGCAATGGTAACAGGCCTGTGGGGAAGAGCTGAATGGAAAGGTAGCATGAGAAGCAATAGGGAAGGCAGACATGAGCTCTCTGCTCTAAATCTGACTTGGAAATAGCATTTTAGCTCCATTTAAAAGATGGGAGAAGAATGGCTGTACGTATTGTTTGGAGAATGTTCTAAGTGAGTGAACCACAATTGGAAATGACCCTAGGGAAGTCTTAGTGACATGTTTGAGATACAAGAAATACTCTACTCTGGCAGCTAGGCAACCTCATATGACACTGCACACTGGTCACAAAGACAATGGCAGAGACCTAATAGCCTAACCTAGTCATGGCAGCAAGAACAATTTTTTGAAGTAATTATCATAAACTTTTCCTTTTGGGCCTGGTTGTGTATTATCCTCATTATATCTTCTAAAATATTTCTGAAGTATTCTCACATTCAATATGTTGCTAACATTTGTGGTATTAGTATGGAATGACTATTTCTAATAGGAATAAGTACAAGTTACTAAGGATTCTAAATTGAGTCCTTTTCTATGGACGTAAACATTTATTCAAAGAACACTATTTAACCACATTATAACTAATAAAAAGTAGCATTGTGGACTTAAAATGTTACTATATTCCTTTCTCTGATTTATCGTCTATATCTTAGAGGTTTTCTCACTACAGTAGGGCTATTGGATAAGCCTCAACCTTAGATGTGGTGATGACAAGACTCCAATTTAGGTAAGTGGAAGAATTTAACAAGTTGATTGGTTCTTTGATCATTTCTTTTTATAATGTTGTATTATTTTATTGTTTAAATTGTCTAAGACTTGATGTTTACCCAACTGTTACATATATGTTTTGCATAATACTTAGATAAAACATTTAAAAAGTTTATTTGGTTATTTACTTTACATCCCAAGCATAGCTCCCTCTTCTTTCCTCTATTCCTTCCTCTTCCCTCTACCCACCCTTCCTCATCTTACACCTTTCAGAATGACTAAGATCAAAAACTCAAGTAACAACACATGCTGACAAGGATATGGAGAATGGAGAACATTCTTCCATTGCTGGTGGGAGTACAAACTTGTGGAACCACTTTGGAAATCAATCTGGTGCTTTATCAGAAAATTGGGCATAGTTCTACCTCAAGATTCAGCCATACCACTCCTGGGTATATACCTGAAAGATGCTCCACCATACAACAAGGATATTTGCTCAACTATGTTGATAGCAGCTTTATTTGTAATAGCTAGAATCTGGAAACAACATAGATGCCCCTCAAATGGAAAATGGTTAAGGAAACTGTGGTACATTTACACAATGGAATACTATTCAGCTATCAAAAACAAAGAAATCATGATTTTGCAGGCAAATGGATGGAACTACAAAAGGTCATCCTGAGTAAGATAACCCAGACCAAGAAATACACACATGGTATGTACTCATTTATTAGCCATATGATACAGGGTAACCATATTACAATTCACAGACCCAAAGAAACTAAGTAACAAGGTGGGGCCCAAAGGAAGATGCTTGGTTCTTTGAGCTTTATAGGTATATTTCAAATACTGTACTGTATGTTCCAAGACATAAAGGAAATTATCAAATATATTTGATTAAGCAATATGTAACAAAACAAACAGACAATCAGTAGGAAATCTACTTAGAGATGTGTGTGTGTGTGTGTGTGTGTGTGTGTGTGTGTGTGTGTACTCACGCATGGGCATATGAATGAGTGTGTTTGTACTTATTTGAAAAACAAAGTATTTTAAGTGAAACCAAATTAGTATTGCTACTATGGGCCGAAGTTTGCATTGCAGTCTACTCTGCTCATTTGCTTCACAGAAGGCAATGTTGATTTGCCTATGACCCTGACAATAGGCACAATTTAATGGAATGTGGGAACAATTCAGAAGTGTACCATTAAAAGAATTCTGTTCTTCTTATCAAAAATACTTATGGCAAATTTTCAGTCTGAGATAATCTGAAAAAGGAAGCACATTTGGATAGTGAGAGGAATTTTGTTAGCATTTGAGTAGAAACTAAAAATTACTTTTAGGCTGGCTCAAACAATATTTTAATGTTTTAAAAGTTTAAATCTGTATTATTTTTCAAATCTTTGTTATAAATGTCAGCAAAGGAATTAAATCAAGTATAACTAAAATCAATTTTGCTAAATTATAAAAAAAACTATAGTCTATCTTTGAAGAATATTATGACTGAAGAACATGGTATATTCTAAGAAAGAAAATTCTAGATATGCTAAGCATTGAGGAGCCAAAATATTTTATTGTATTTAAAATTGAAAAACTGAAATCATGGAATAGCTGATTCATATTTTTAAATATTCAGGGTTAAATTACATTTAAATAATGATGTAAGAAGCTTTAATAAATCTCTCTCTTTCATCTATCTATCCGTCCATCTATCATATATCTATCCATTTCATACCTATATACACCTATACATGTGTTTATGTATATATATATATATAGCCTATCTTTTCAAAAATATCCTTACATTTAATGAAATATATGGTATTTTCAGAGGACATTTGTTTCACTTTTAGCTTAAATATTTCATATAATAAAGTAAAATAGTAAGATATATAATTCCTAATTATTTTCACAGAATTAATTTATTTTGTGATTATGCTATTTTATTTTCTCAACAATTATTCTCAGAAATACATTGCTTTGAAATTTTATTTTTTTTAATTTTCTTAAATGATAAGTTGTATTTTTTTAAGGAACTTGAGGAATTTCCAGCCATCTTCAGCAATCTTAAAGAATCATAAGCGAAAAAAAGAATCATAAGCGATAATAAAAATGATATGAACATTGTAATATGCAATTCATCATGGCTTTCAGAAAGAAATAGGAAAAGCATAATTTGCAGAAAACCATTGCCCAATGTATTTGAAAATAATACTTCATATATAGTTGAATTGTTATAGATATTTTTGACTGTGTTTAGAGAGATATGCAGTTAGAAATAGTCGCTGCTCCTAACTATGACAGAGAAATTAATTTCCTTTTTTTAGGAAGACAACAAGATTGATTTGTGGGGGCTGGTTGCAGACTTCTACTATACTGCAGATTCAAACTCTGACCATCATTATCTAATCTGTTTTATGTATTGATGGAAATTTTGATGCTTAGACAATATTTAGAGTTCAGCTTAATATTCTAAGGCATGCTTATAAACTCAGCATGCCAATGGCTGAGGCAGAAGACTTTAAGTTAGCTCCAGGCCAGTCTGGGGTTATGGAAGGTTTTGTCACAAGAAAAAATTAAAAAGAGATAAAACTCGCATAATTGTCCTATTAACAACAAACCAGGAAAGATACACAATATTAAAACTGTATACCAAAAAGGTACAATTTTATGTACAATTAGTCAATAGTAATCTCAAAAGAGTTCATTAGGTATAACAAAATCTTTACTGGTCCTTTTCTCTGTGCAAAAAAGGACTGGTGAGCACTAATTTCACAGGCAATTTTTAACTCAAGATACTTTGGAAACTTTTACAGAGTCTTAAATCTGTGATAAATTTCATCAGGAACCACCAAATCTATGATATATAATTGCTTTTACTACTGCCATAAAATTTTAAAGTGATGATTTGGTTGTTAACTAACATGTGGGAACCAGAATATTATGCCCTGTGCAACCAAATTATTTTTATCATAGTCAGTGTTGCAATCCTACTTGAGGAAGGATTTGAAACATTCATGAACATTTTTAAGGCTTGCAAGCAACTGGTTATTTTCATACTGTGGAAAATGGAAATGTAAAAATTCTAAATATATAACTTCATTTTAGGATATTGTCAACTTCCTCTAAGATATTATAGAATTACTGACAAATCCCTGTGAGTGCAATTTCTATTATTGCAGCATTAAAGTATTCTACTGGCAGAGAAACCCATTATAAAAGTAGCAGTGAACATTGGGGAATTGGAATCAGCATTTCATTATAATAATCTATTATACAAGCTTTTCTTTATATAATTGTTACTCTAACATCATTAAAATATTAACCTACAACTATAAAAGTAATATTAAGAACAGACATAATAGGTATATTAAAACAAAGAAAGTGACTATAGTTCAGTTACCTAAAGATGAAATTGACACCATTGTGAGTTTTTCTACCATTCTTTCCCTTTGTCTATGTGGTATAAATACAAACTATTAATATGACCACAATAATTGATTGTAACTTACCAATTCAATATTATCTATTTACTATGACATATAACAATATTCTAAAATATTTTATAGCTATAATATATGCATACATGCATATATATACATAAATGCATACATATGCCCAGATTTATGGTCTAGCTGAATGAATAATCTTTTTTGTTTAGTTTACATGTTATGATTTAAATATTTGATGACTTGTGCCTTTTGTTATTTTAGCCAAACACCTTTCTCCAAATATTATTTTCTACTTAATCTATAATATATATGCATGCATATATATTATATATATATATATATATAAAATGCATGCCTGTCATTCATTTGAACACTAAAGCACAAATGACTTTGATGCAGCTACATAACTTTGTAGCTTAAAAAGTATTTATGAAATTTCTATCACAATAATTGAGTAGAAAGTATAATATCTCAAATATTTCTGATTGCTCTCTGAAGCTTTGTCAGAGGAAACAGTAGAGTTTAGGTATACAAGGTTATTTTAAAGTCATTGTTGCTATTTAATAAGTACCAAAAGTTTCTTACCCATGTCATTCATGTATATTCTTAAGTATGGAAAATTTGATTTTAAAAATTACATATGTGAAATAACTAATGAGGATAGCTTTATTTCTTACAGTCACTATAATTGAAATATGTTCATATTCTTCCCTTGTATAAATGTTTCTAAAATCATGGACTGTTTTTAAATGTCAAAATGAATATAACATTTTATTTGTTAAAAATATAATTAAATATATATTAAATAATTTGTGTAAATTAAAAAATTAAAATTCAATGTAGTGAATTAGTGTAGTCTTCAAATTCATTTAAAAATTTTAACAACTTTTTGAAAAGACAGTTTTCCACAATTATACTTTAAAAAGCTAAAGCACATTTTAAAAACATTATTTGCTTGGCATTTGTTTGAATGTGCTTGGTTTCATATAAGCAGTGCATATAAATATGTTTGTATGTATTCAACACAGTGTAGGATCTTGGATGATCAGTAAAATGACATTTGGATAAAGATTCTGTTGTCATTTTGAAACTGAAAGAATATATTTAGAATATTTTGGTTATATTCACATTTGAGAACATTACTATAGTATATAGTAGGGTAGTTAACAAAAGCAAATCTATTAATTTGCACTGGAGTTCAGTGCTGGACCTCTGTGCTGAGTCTGACCATGAAACCAAACAAAAGATCCTTCACATGACTTTAAGAAAGACGCTGTACATGGTACTGGCACAGCAATAGGCTAGTGGATCAATGGAATCGAACTGAAGACCCAGAGATGAATCCACACACATTTGCTCACCTGATTTTCGACAAAGAAGCCAAATCCATTCAATGGAAAAACAACAGCATCTTCAACAAATGGTGCTGGTCTAACTGGATGTCTACATGTAGAAAAATGAAATTAGACCCATATTTGTCACCATGCACAAAACTCAAGTCCAAGTGGATTAAAGACCTCAACCTAAAACCACAGATATTAACCCAATTAGAGGAAAAAGTGGGGAAGAGTCTGGAACTCATAGGCACAGGAGACAACTTCCTGAACAGAACACCAACAGCCCAGGCCTTAACATCAACAATTAATAAATGGGACCTCATGAGGCTGAGAAGCTTCTGTAAGGCAGGTGACACTGTCAAGAGAACAAAGCGACAGCCTACAGACTGGGAAAAGATCTTCACCAACTCTTCATCTGACAAAGGTCTAATATCCAAAATATATAAAGAACTCAAGAAATTAATCACCACCAAACCAAATAACCCAATAGAGAAATGGGGCGCAGAGCTAAACAGAGAATTCTCAACAGAGGAATATCAAATGGCTGAGAAACACTTAAAGAAATGCTCGACCTCCTTAGTCATCAGAGAAATGCAAATCAAAACGACACTGAGATTCCATCTTACACCCATCAGAATGGCTAAGATCAATAACTCAACTGACACCTCATGCTGGCGAGGGTGTGGAGAAAGAGGAACACTCCTGCATTGCTGGTGGGAATGCAAACTAGTACAACCACTTTGGAAAGCTATCTGGTGCTTTCTCAGAAAAATGGGAATAGGGCTTCCTCAAGACCCAGCTCTTCCACTCCTTGGAATATACCCAGAGGATGTACTACTACACAACAGGGACATATGCTCAACCATGTTCATAGCTGCCTTATTCATAATAGCCAGAACTTGGAAACAACCTACGTGTCCCTCTATAGAAGAATGGATAAAGAAACTGTGGTACATTTACACTATGGAATACTACTCAGCTATTAAAAATAAGGAATTTCCAAAATTTGTGGACAAATGGATTGAACTAGAAATTGTCATAATGACTGAGTTCACTCAGAAGCAAAAAGAGCTAAATGGTATATACTCACTTATATCGAGACACTAGTCCAAGGTGTACGTCCCCATGAAAAACTGTACCTACCAGAATAGTGGGTAAGAGGGGAGGACATCCTATTGAAACTTTAGGTGTGAGAAGCCTGGGAGAAAGAGGAAATGGAAGGATCCAGTGGGTCCTGGAAAACTACAGACGAGTCTGGGCCCTGGGGCCCTCCGCAAACTGTGGCAACAGCCAAGGAAAAAATAGGCAGTAAAAACCTTGAACCCCTACCCGGACTAGCCGATGGACATTCTCCACTGTTGAGTGGAGAAGGAGATCTAACTTTCACACAAACTCTGGTGCCCCATATTTGAACATGTCCCTTGGACGGAGATGCCTGGTGGCACTCAGAGGAAAGATAATAGGTCACCAAGGAGAGACTTGATACCGTATGAGCATATTCAGGGGGAGGAGGTCCCCCTCAGACACAGACTTAGGGGAGTGGAGGGGAGTAGGGGGAAGTGGGAGGAAGGGAGGAATGGGAGGATACATGGGATGGGCTAACAACTGAGATGTAATATGTATAAATTAATAAAAATGTATTTAAAAAAATAAAATAAAAAAAAAGAAAGACGCTGTATACCTCAGAACAAATCTTACAGTAACAGTAATGGCAACTAGAATTTCCTCCTTAGAAACTATGTAACTGGAACAACTTATGACAGTTTAGATAGAACATCACATGACCTCTTTACAGAAGGAAGTAAGATCAAGGAACAGTAACAGAGTTTTGGTTTTCTAGGTTTTTTACATGTTATATTCTATCTTAATTATTTTTACATATATCTATATTATTAAACACACACACACATATATATATATAATAAACTACATACAGCAAAAGGAACTATGAGACAATCAGAAATTATATATATTATATAAATGTTACTTCCATTAATAGTGTTTTGGCTATTTGTATTTTTCCTATCTTGGTGAGTCTAAAATTCTGAATGTAAATCAATATCTATCATATCTTTATCAACTTAAAGCATCTCTCTAGACCTTAAAATATCTTAACCCCTAAAGAACTAAGCTTAATGGTAAAATTAAACTATCTGGTGTTCAACCCCATCAGAGACTTGAGAAAGAATAAAATTAATTGTCTGAGTAAACAGGAAGTTCAGGTTAGCAGCTTCCAAAGTAAAAAAAAAAATACAGTTTGCTGCCTGAACAGTCACCCAAACTTTCTATAATGTTGGAGCTTCATCTTCAGCCTTGTGTCCCAATATTTCTGACAGACATATTTGTGAGGCAGAAACTGTTGAGGACTTGCTTACCCTGTCTTAGCAGAATTTGGCTGTAGACTCGGCCTGCATCCAAGCTTGCCAATGTTTAGGCTGACTTCTGTCTGTCATAGAAATGAGGACATTTTCCCCAGTGGCTTGTTTGCCACATTTGAATCCATCGCTATAAGGAGCTTTAATGCTCATCATCTTCTTTGTGGTAGGGTAGGAATTGCCAGGAATTAACTTGTCTCATCGTGAAAGGAGGTTTAAAATAATAAAACATCTTTAAATACCATATTCTGTAGGTCTCTGAGATTTTTGAAGACCTTATCTAACTATTTTACCTTATCTATCTATAGAATCATATCTATCTGTTAAATCTAGGATGTATATCTTGTGATAAAATAGACTAGTACTTGACTCGACTGTGATTTGATAAACTAACAATTAACTTGTATAACTTACATATCCTAAACAGCCTGCAATAGCATTTTCAAAGTGTTGGAAGTACACCTTGTATTATAATTCAGTGATATTGGTACAATACCGCATTTCTAAGTAGAAATATATATAATGTGTGTAAAGAATAATCTTAAATTTTAATTCTATACCAATGAATCTAAAATTAAGCTTATTTTGTATCTCTATATATATTTATTTCCTTTCAAGTTTCTGATGGGGCTGAAGACCAGATAGTTTAGTTTTACAACTAAGCTTAATTGTTAAGGGTTGATGTTTTTAGATCTAGATAGATGTTTAAAGTTGATAAGGATGCCTTATGGCAGATGTTGATTTACATTCAGAATTCTACACTCACCAAGATAGGAAAGATGTTTTCTTCAAGGCTGCCAAATACAAATAGCCAAAATATCCTGAATGTAACCCTTACATAATTCCTGATTGTTTCTTGCTTCTTCTTGCTGTAGGTATTTTATTATATATATATATGTGTGTGTGTGTGTGTGTGTGTGTGTGTGTGTGTGTGTGTGTGTGTGTATGTGTGTGTAATAATATAAATGTATTTGTAAAATATTTTATAAAAAATAAAAAAATTTAAAAAGTTACTATTATATGGCTGGACAGATGGCTCAGTGGCACTTGCAGAGGACTCAGGTTTGGTTGCCATTTGTAACACCAAGTCCAGAAATTCCAATGCTTTTTTAAAGTCTCAACAGTAGGACAGCAGGTTACCAAGAAGAGACTTGATACCCTATGATCATATAGAGGGGGAGGTAATCTACCTCAGGAACAGTCATAGGGGAGGGGAATAAGGGGAAATTGGGAGGGAGGGAAGAATGGGAGGATACAAGGGATGGGATAACCATTGAGATGTAACAAGAATAAATTAATAAAGGAGGAAAAAAAATAAAAATAAAATAAAAAAAGTCTCAACAGTTATGAGGCATACCTATCATGGATATACATACCCATTGGCAAAACACTCAAAGATATAAAATAAAATCAATAAATCTAAAAATAACCTTTAAAACTGTTATTTATATTTTTTCTTTCAGCTTGTTTATATGGTAGGTCACATTGATGCATTTCCATATATTGAACCACCCATGCATGCCTGGGATGAAGACTACTTGGTCATGGTGAATGATATTTTTGATGTGTTCTTGGATTTTGTGTGCAAATATTTTACTGAGAATGTTCACATCAATGTTCATAAGGGAAGTTGGCCTGAAATTCTCTTTCTTTGTTGGGTCTTTGTGTGGTTTAGGTATCAAGGTGACTGTGACCTCATAGAATGAATATAGTGATCTTTCTGTTTCTATTTCAAAGAGACATTTACAATGAGAGAGGTTTACTCCTGGCAACACTCAGCCTACCTCAAAGAAGATAATGAGCATCAAAGAACCTCCTTATGGAATTGGATTCAAATGTGGCAAGCCAGCCACTGGGCAAAATGTCTTTGTTTAGGCCACAGACAGAATTCTGCCTAGAAATAGGCAAGCTTGGATGCAGGTAGTGTGGATGGCCAAACTCTGCCAAGACAAGGTAAGCAAGTCCTCAATAGTTTCTGCCTCACAAATATGTCTGTCAGATATATTGGGCCAGAAGGCTGATGATGACTCTCGAACATTATAGAGAATTTTGGGTGGCCATTCAGGCAGAAAACTGTCTCTGTCATCCTTTCATTTGGAAGCTGCTAACCTGTACTCCTGTATAAACAGTAACAATTTAAGTGTAGAGCAAGATGGTAACTAAGCAAGATCCTCTACCAATTGTCTCATTATGGACATATCAATTAGAACAGCTATTCACATACCAAACTACTTTCACAAGATCCACAAATGCCAAGTGAGGGCCCATAGTGCCTGTTTTTAGTGCACTAAATAGAACTATAAATTTAAAACAGCAAGATTTGCCAGTGTTATTTTTCATACAACTTCAAGGAGTTCAGCATGTGGAGAGACACACAGCATGTAACAAAAGGAGAGGGGATTGAATGTATGTTTTAGATATGAAACTCAGTTGTAAGCTCTGCTTGGATACCCAGTGCATAGAAGAATACAATATCTCTCAATAGGCAGTGCCTACGGAATCAGTTTCTTTAAATTTATTAGTCATATGATAATACTTTCATCATCTTTCCCTCAACCTCAGGCAAGAGAGGAAGAGCAACATCACTGATGAAAATAACAGCTAATATCTCCAATAAAATGATAAACCAAGTCCAACAGCATATTTAAAACTTTATGTACTATAATCAAGTGAAAATTATGATAATGAAGCAATGTTAGCTAAACATATACAAGTCAACAATTGTTTAGAAACATACAGGAAAGAAAGAGAGCTCAATTTATAGACTGCTTGATCTCCAACAATATCTAAACCTACTGTAATGGGGCATTACTATAACCCCAGCACCCTGTAGGTTCAGGCAGCATCCTACAATCCTTGGCTATGTAATGAGGTAGAGCCTCAGCTGAGATACAAACAAAACAAAACAAAACACAAAACAAAAAACAAAAAACAAAAAACTGTTTGAAAAACAAACCAAATCAAAATGAGAACTCCTTATCAAATTAAATATAAGAAAAGTGTACTTCAATGTAATAAAGACTATATAACATAACTAGCAGCTAATTTTATTTTGAACATGAAAAACCTGAAAGCTTTCTCTTTTTGTTTTAGGTTTTACTCTGAAAAAAAAAAAACCTAAGTTACTCATATTCACCAGTTTTATTCATCAAAGTACTAGAGAACCTATTGAGAGCTATGAAACCATTAGAGGAAAATACAGGAGGAAGATTTAGGGCATTAGAATTGGCAAGGGCATTAGGGACAGTACTCCAAAAGCACAAGAATGAAAAGAAGATATGAGCATGTGGAATTGCAAGAAAGTGGAAACGTTTCTAAGCAGTGTTTGAAACAGGTAACAGAGTGAAAAATAACCTGGATGATGGGGGAAAAGTTTTCAATGTAAACATCTGACAAGAGTTTCATATCTAGAATATGTAAAGGCCTAAGTTAATTCAGTAGCATGAAAAGAATATTATTACTTGAATAAAAGATAAGAATCAGACATAAATAAAAATTTACCTCCAAGTAGCCACAGGTACTTGAAAATCATCTTAATCTTACTGACACAGGGGAATGCAAACCTAAAACAGAGCAAACTACTATATCACTCTAGAAAAAAAGAGATACTATAAAAAATCCAAAGACAAGTGCTGGAGAGGGGGATATGGAGAAAATTATATTAATTCAAATGGAAAGAATTTGAAATGTTCCTCATAAGTTTGAAATGATAGCTACCATAAGCTTTAGCAATTACACTGCGGCTTTGTATCTATAGAAAAGTGCATCAGTGAATTTTAAAAAATCTGTATTTGAGCATAAACTGCAACACTATACAATATAGCAAAGAAACAGAAACAATATACCCATGTATCTATTGATGAATAGATAGATATAGATAGATAACACTGATTTGTATATACAATGTAATATAATTCAGAGAAAGAAACCTGCAAGTCCAGTCCTGTAATTTGTTACAATGCAGTTGGATCAATATGCTAAGTAAAATAAGACAGACATGGAACAAAAAATACTAACTGATCTTACTCATATATTGTATCTGAAAATTGATCTCATAAAAGCTGAGAAAGTGGTTATAGGAGTCCAGGAAGATAAAGAGGGAAATAGTTATGGGAAAATGTTATTAGGTGGATACATGTGTGTAACTAGACATGCATGGGATAATTTAGGCTATTCTTTCACAGTAAGGAACCCATAGATAACAATATTGAATCATACATTTGGAAAAAAGATAGAAAAAATTTTGTGGATATTTCATTAAAAATAAATAACAAATGCCTGAGCAAACAATATGATTGAGTTTATTTAATATACAAATCTTAAATTCTAATATCTAGCAGTAAAACTGTATAATACCACTATATCCATTATTAATACATCCAGAAATGAAATACTTGGTTATACATGATTTGATCACTGGATGTTGATTTTACATATCTCCTACACTTCAGGTTTCTGTATTTCTCATCATCCCTGTTCTTTAGAGAATAGACATTATTTTAAAAATATCGTTACAATATTGTGTAATTTTGTAATTCCATTCTCCCACAGAGCTGGAACATTTCAGCATACATATCAGTGACCCACCTAAAACATTTCCTAGAAGAATTGCATTTAACCCAATAACTTCCACGATCCATTTAACCTCAAATCATGTCAGGAATCTTAAGTTTAACTGTTGTGTTCCATGACCCCAAGCTCACTGTCTATTTCCTCTGCACCTGTTTCGTCACAAAGGCATCTTCAGTCTATTGCTGAGCCTTGCATTTTCTCGGATGTTAAGTTTCCCTGCATGCTTCTTTCCTTTTTCGTTATCTTCCATGTGTTGCCTGTTCTCCCTAATCTAAATCCAAAGACAATTTTCATACCATTTTTATTTAATTTTTGTTGCGTTTGATACTAATACATTTCTCTCCAAAACATGAGCATGTCAAATAATTGGCAGATTTTAACACAAGAATATATATCCTAAGTCTAACAGATAATATGACTCTATCGATATATGAGGTAAAATAATTGAATAAGGTCTTTAAAAGCCTCAGAGACACACAGAATATGGCATTTAAAGCTGTTCTTACAATCCTAAATTTCTTCGATAAGACAAGTTAACTCCTGACAACACCCAGCCGACCTCAAAGAAGATGATGAGCATCAAAGAGCCTCCTTATGGACATGGCTTCAAAGGCGACAAAATAACCACTGGGCAAAATCTCCTCGTTCCTGCGACAAACAGAATCTGCCTAAAAACGGGCAACTTAGATGCAGGCAGAGTTGACAGCCACACTGTGCCAAGTCAGGGTAAGCAAGTCCTCAATAGTTCCTGCCCTGTGAATAAGTCTGGCAGAAATATTAGGCCAGAAAGCTGAAGATGAGGCTCCAATGTTATACAGTGTTTTGGGTGACTGGTCAGGCAGTAAACTGTCTTAAGTCAGTTTGTACATTTTGGAAGCTGCTAACCCACACTGCTGATTCATTCATGAATTTAAGTTTTATTTCTTCTCAAGTCTCTGAGGGGCATTAAAGACAAGATAGTATAGTTTTATAACCAAGTTTAGCTGGTTAGGGGACAAGATGGTTTTAGATCAAGATAAAGAAGTTAAGCTATTAGAGTTGAGATAAGATAGATATTGAATCTCATTCAGAAATCTAGACCCAATAAGACAGGAAAAACACTTACTTCAAATGAGACGAATGCAGATGGCCAAGTCACTATGAATGTAACATGTATAGAACTCATTATTCTCATGATTGTCACATGGTTCTCCCTGATGTATGTAGTTTGTATTATACATGTGTAATAAAATAAAAGTATAAAAAAAAACCCAAGAAGAATAAAATTGAAAGAGATAATTGACTTATTAAATAAATAAATAAATAAATAAACAGAATAATTGTTGCAAAACACATATGTAATCTAGGCCAACATCACCGAATTAAAATATAGCACATTTTCCAATAATAACTATGAAAGAAAATCACCTTTAAAAATAGCTAATATCAAATTAACTTTTTTATCAACAGTCAGTAAATGCAGTCTCTCTAGCTATGCACTCTCTTTTTTGTTGATTATTATTTTATTATTTATGACAATCTATATCTTAAATACATGAACGAACTCATGTGGTGTTTGGGTTCGAGTGTCTGAGTTATTTCACTTAATTTGAAACTCTTTTGCCAAGGGCATTTTGTTGTTATTGTTGTTGTTGCTACAGTTGGAAGTAGATAGCTTCTTCTGTGAATAAACTCAGCCTCAGTCCTTCTGTGCTCCCCAGTGTCTGAGAAGAGTATTTGCCATTTCTTTAGTCAGCCAAATTCTTTTCTAAACAAACAGGCTTCCTCAATCACCATGGATAATATTTATAACCTACCTCTCTTTAACAGGGCTATTAATACTCTTGATATTTCAACAAAAAGTATTATTTGGTCTAGTGCTGACATACTGACAAGTGATTTGATATGTAGAAAAGAAAAATAAAACCAAAGACAGCTACATTATATCCTTCAGCTGCTCATGGGAGAAAATGTTGTTAGTGTAATTGAAACTTTCAAAGAGGATTAACAACCACACTGGGGAAAAGGTAGCCAACAAAAAAAATCTAGAAAAAGTGAGAGCTAGATACACAAAATAAAATAATATATGCCAATTAATAAGATGCTATTATATCCAGATAAAGCACCAATCTTAAATTTGTGGAATTGTAAGCATATTGTGAAGTTTACTTTATCCTGCTGCTTCGGTTTTCAGTGTTATATACTCAGCTAAAGAAATAAATATTCTACAAAGATGTTAAGAGCTAGGGCGTCTTAAACAAATGATTTGATCTTTCATGGAATATATTATCACAGAACAGATGAACAAAATAAATGTCACTGGTTTTAAGGAAGCACTGATAGAATATAACCAAAACTTAAAAATAATATATTGATATATAAGAATTTATATCTTTCAATAAAATTAGGGATTTTTACTGTGATGTGCACTCTTAGCCACTTACTCTGCCACTCAATTGTATCCCCAGCCATGCAATGTATAGTATTATAGGGTTAATGACACTATTGACTGAAAGTAACACCCTAATGCTACTGCCAGTGCTCCAAAGAAGTTTGAAAATTGCCATTTGGAATTGTATTAAAAGTTTGTTGAAAGCTATTTGAAAAATGCACACTCCCAAGTTATTAAATCTTATTTTAAATAAAAATGCTTGATAATTTCACATTTATTAAAGAAATAAAAATTTAATTTAAATGTATCTATTTATAAATTATGTAATATAATATTTACTAGAATGTAGAAGATGCAGAGTTAATGTTTTATTTTTTAAAATGAGTGATTTACAAACTTAATAGAAATTCCAGAAGTAAAGTTTCTCTGATTACTTTAACAGTAACTTTCTCACAGAAGTAATTTATATTCTCCCATGTGGACTATTTAAAGGAGGGTGCTACTTTTGTGGATAGATGCGTTTATTAGCACATAATAAAATCAGTCATCTTATTTTAAAATCACAAATCATATATCTATACAGAGTTTGAATTTATTCAAACTTATTTAAACTCAATAAGGCAATTCAGAATTTATACATTGTCTCATAAATAGTGCATAGGTAGTACAAATAGATTAAAGTAGTGTGAAGTTAGGTTATTATGATTTTTTAAAAAATGTGTTTGTGTATATTGTGTGTGTGTATGTGTGTGTACAGTTTTTCATTTGGGTCTTTTAGTAGTAGGCACATTTAGCCAGGTAGCCATCTTTCTGGTCCTATGTCTAACTTTGGCATTGGTTCAGGAGAGCTGAATTCATATTTTAATGCTTGAATAGCAAATATTTTACCTGCTAAACATAAGCCATATTATAGATGCAATGCATGATGAAAGCATTTCTTTAAGACTCCCCGAGCTCTTAAAATATTGGTAAAGTGGTTTTCTTCCTAGTTGAGTATAGAACCTTGCAAACTTTTCCTATTCATTTCCAAAGCCTGAAAAATAATACCAGTTATGTTTTAATAGAACTTTAAAAATATGAGCAGTCCTTCATTTCCTTTTACTCTGTCATAGCTGCCTTGGTACTTGACTTCCACTGTAACTTTGTTAATAAATGGTTTCAAGCATATTTTTCTTAACTCATAATTAAAGAAAGAAGCAGAAAAGTCAACCCAACAATAGTTTGATTTGGATATGACTTTAGGTAATTTGACAGCCTAATATTTACAAAAATGAGTTCAGGTGAAATCTTCCAAATTTAAACCAATTGTTTGAATACAATGTGTATAGAAACATGGAAAAACAAGATATTAAATGATGAGACTACTAGTGTTTGAAGTTCTTCCAATCTAAGATATGTAGTATAATGAAAAGGTGACATGTAAGCTACCTGAGTCCCCTATTGATGGTAAATAAGTAAACCACTTTCTTTTTGTTTTTCTATAACCTTGAATATTGTAGTAAAATTGCCTTTCTTCTGTTTACAACTGTAGCTAACATTTGATTTACAAAATTTGGGGTAACGAGAGAATTTGACATGAACAAAATCCATTGTCCAACTGCAAATAGTATTAAGTAGCTAACACAACCCTTGATAACATGATTGATTGCTTTGTATTTCTGCCTCACTACATTTCACTACTCATATTTACTGTTAGAGTATAAAAATGTTTCTTTCTGTTAAGGACATATGAAAAATAGAGTTCAGGGAAGCAGGTAAGTTAACTGCAGCACTTCACCTGTCCCTTTTATCCTACAAACCCAATCCCTCAATCTCACCCACAGCTCTGTAATAGATCACCTGCTGTACCCTTCCCTTTCTCTCTTCCCACATCTTAAGTAGATCACACACATCTTCTCTGCTAGAAATACTCTCCCCTCTACTTTACCTCAGTGTCTAATTCCAGCGGGCATTGCCTGGGCAACTACCAGCCAAACAAGCCAGGGAAGCTGGTAGGCTAACTGCAGATCTTTATATCTCAATGGGATGCAAATTGGAAAGGAATAGGAAAAATACATGTTTATTTGTAGATGATATGATATTATATATTATTGATCATAATAATTCTATCAGAAAACCCCTATCATGATAAACACTTTTAGCACTATAGCAGGATACAAAATTAACCCACAAAATTGGTAATCTTTCTATATTCAAGTGAGAGATGGACTGAGAAAGAAATCATGGAAACAACACAATATCCTCAAAAATATAAAATACCTTGGAGTAAGGATAACCAAACAAGTGAAAGACTTATATGATAAAACCTTTAAGACATTGAAGAAAGAAATGAAAGACTATATCAGGAGATGAAAAGGTTCCCCATGTTCATGGAATGATAGGATTAGCTTAATTAAAAAAAGAGACATTCTTACTAAAAGAAATTCATAGATTCAGTACAATCCCCATCAAAATTCCAAAACAATTTTCCACAGAAGTTGAACGTGCACACAGAATTTGAAACACACAACCCAGGGATAGTCTACAATCCTAAACAATAAAGAACTCCAGGAGGCACCAACATCACAAATCTTAAATTGTACACTGATCAATGGACTCAAATCAAATATCCATATGTAAATCCTCATGCCTATGAACACTTGATTTTTGATTAAAAATGCCACAATTACACAATGGAAAAAAGAATGCATTTTCAACAAATGATACTTGTCTAATTGGATGTCTACATGGCTCCATATAGAGTCATGCATATCACTCTCCAAAAAATCAACTCCAAAATGTGTCAGTGACCTCACCATAAAACCAGGTACACTGAACGTCATAGCAGGGAAAGTGGAAAATAGCTCTGAACATATTGGCAGAGGAAAAGGCACTACAATCATCAGTTAATAAATAGGACTTCATGTAACGGAAGTAGTTCTGTATGATAAAGCAGTCGGTTACAGAATGGGATTTTTTTTTTTACCAACTACAGATTAGATAGAGGACTAATATTCAAAATTTATAAAGAATTCAGAACAATGTATTTTATAAACAAAAATTAGAGCAAATATCGAAACAGAGAATTCTCAAAAGAGGAAATTCAAATGCCCTCAAAATACTTAAAGAAATATCCACCATCCTTCACCATCTGGGAAATGCAAATCAAAACTAAAATGAGATTTCATTTGATGTCCATCAGAATGTCTATGATGAATAAGACATGTGCCTGCTCAAGTGGATGAGAATTTAAAATAAGGGGAACAATCCTCTGTTGCTGATGGGAGTGCAAACTTGTGCAGCCAGTATGGAAATCAGTATGGCTGTTCCTCAGGAAGGTTAGAACCAACTTATCTCAATACTTAGCTATATCATTCTTGGGTATATGCTCAAAGGAACCTTCGTCCTACCACATGGACAATTGTTCAACCATGTTAATTGCTGCTCTATTTATAATAACCAGAAACTGAAAACAACCTGGCCATTACTCAATAGGTGAATGGATAAAGAAAGTGTGGTAAATTTACACAATGAATATTACTCCACTGTTAAGAAAATGAAATCATGAAATTCTTAGATAAATTGATGGAAGTAGAAAAATTTATTCTCAGTGAGGTAACCCTTATTGAGAACGAAAAATGTAGTATTATTTGTTTATATATGTATATTAGATGTTAAGTCAATTATAAACCAGCTATACCCAGTTAAACATATACAGGACACTGATCAGATGATCAGTGGATGAGATGATGGACAGCTGATTCTCCAAGTTGGAGGGAGGTGGACTGCCATTCAATCTCTGACATTGACTCTGGTGCCCACGATTTGATCTCTGACCTTTGGCAGGAAGGCCTTGTGGCCATACAGAGGAAGGGAATGCAGGCTATTAGGATGAGACTGATTAGGCTGTGATCAAACAGTGGGGTAGGAGGCCACCCTTGTCAGAGGTCTAGGGGAGTGGAATAGTGCAGAAAAGGGAGGGAGGGTGGGAACAGGAAGATAAGAGCTAGGGGATAACAATAGAGATGTAATGTGTAAATAAATTATAATAAATATATATTTATAATATATATAATATTATATATATATATAAACCTTAGACTATATAGCCAAGAGAAAGGGGAAAATCAAATATTTTGTTCTACTAAAGGAATATATCACTAAAATGACTCCTAATAATATTCTGTTATACTTTTAGATTAGTGCCTTGCTCAGCCATCATTACAGATGCTTCCTCCTTCAGCAGTTGGGAACAAATACAGATACTCCATGTAAAAGAGAGAGAGAGAAGGAGGGAGGGAGGAAGGGAGGGAGGGAGGGAGAGAGAGAGAAGAAAGATCTTTGGACATTCAGTCCTAAACAGGATGTCTTATCAAATTCCTCTCCTTACGGAATTATATAAATGTTACATTTTTAATGTTTTGGCTATTTGTAGTTGACAGAAAACACGTTTCCGATCTTGGTGGGTCTAAAATTCAGATTGTAGATCAATCTCCATCACATCTTGTCATTATTAGCTTAAAACATCTATCTAGACCTAAAGATATCTTCACCCCTGAACAACTAAGCTTCGTTGTAAACCTAAGCTACCTGGTCTTCAACTCCCTCAGAGATTTGAGAAGGAATAAACTTGATTACCCGAGTATGCCAGGAGTGCAGCTTAGTAGCTTTCCAAATGAGAAGATGACTGAGACAGTTTGCTACCTGAATAGTCATCCAAAACTCTCTATAACGTTAGAGCATCATCTTCAGCCTTCTGCCCCAATATATCTGACAGACATATTAGTGAGGCAGGAACTATTGAGGACTTACTTACCCTGTCGTTGCAGAGTTTGGCCATTGACTCTGCCTGTATCCAAGCTTGCCCCCCATTTTAGGCAGAATTCTGTCTATGTTAGAAATGAGGACATTTTGCCCAGCGGCTTGTTTGCCAAAGTTGAAGCCATCTCCATAAGGAGGTTCTTTGATGCTCATCATCCTCTTTGAGGTAGGCTGGGTGTTGCCAGGAATTAACCTGTCTTATTGTCAAAGAACATTTAAAATACTAAAAACATCTTTAAATGCCATATTCTGTAGGTCTCTGAGGCTTTTGAAGACTTTATCTAACCATTTTACTTTATTTTTCTGCAAAATCATATCTATTTGTTACACCTAGGATGTATATTCTTGTGATAAAAATCGACTAGTAATTGACATAACCATGGCTTGATAAACTAACAATTAACTTGTATAACTTATCCTAAACAGCCTGCAATAGCACTTTCAAAGTATTTGCAATAAACCTTCTTTTATAATTGAGTTGTATGGATACAATACTGCATATTAGAGTAGAAATATCTATAATGTGTATGAAGAATGATCTTAAATTTGAATTCTATACCAATGTATATTATAATAATAATAACAATAATAATAATAATAATAATAATAATAATAATAATAATAATAATAATATCCATTTTCAATAGAAAGAAAAATCAATTCAAGGTAACTAAAGAGATATAGAGAAATCAGCATTTCTATTGATATTCTACAATGTAATTATTTACACTTAAATACAGAGATTTTTTTGTTCAAAGGAGTATTTAAGATGGCTATAAATTTTATGTTTTATTTTAAGAAGAAAACACAATTGTTACTTCGATTGTTTATGAATACATAGAGTTAAAAGCAGGAAGAAATGAGTTTCCCCAAGTTCACCAAAAAAAAAATTAAAATGTGATGGAACATGCCTAACAAAATATTCATCCAAAATTTGAGTAGTCTGAATTAAAAGCAGGGGACTTGGAAACTTGAGTCCTGTCTTTTTTCCTGCAAGGCAAAAGAAGCACATCATATAAGACAGAGAAAAAATAACTATGATAATAAATTATTAAGTATCTCATAGATGAAATATTACCCAAACTCTTGGTTTGAATTTAATTGTAGATTTTAAAAACTGTTAAGAAGGCTTCCTCACACATCCTCTTACATTCATCATAGTATCCCATTCTTACTGTCTCTTAATTCACCCAAGTTTTCATCATTCTTGCTTGAACATTCTAAGATTAGATGAATTAATATATGTAAAGTGCTTAGTATAGCGTCTGGCACATCATAACTCAACTGACTGAAGATTCACTATGTGCATTACAGGAAGCAAGAGATAAATAAAATAAAATGTCCCAGACTTTCAATTACCCTGAAGCTAAGGAACAGACAGAAACATAAATATGTGCATTGTGTGGCAGATTATAGCAAGTGCAATAATAAAGGCACAAATGAGGATGAGAATAAAAGGAAAAGTTGCCCTCTTTATTTCTCACTCACTCTCTCACTCATTCATTCATTCATTCATTCATTCACTGCCATAAATTCACTCACAAAATTTTAAAATCTTGTCAAGTAAGCTAAATTAAAATTTTTTAAAGCATTCATATGGAGATTTATAGTCTAGAACACTCTAGTTATCATAATAGTAGCAGCAGCTTCATTATAGATAAGGTGTAATTACTTATCCTCATTTAATTTTATTTTTAATCATTTTTTGTTTTAGCATGTACAAAAACATAGGTATTTTTCACTTCAATGGAAAAAAGAGGGAATTTAATCACATGTATATGCTACATAAGGTTTAGATCACTGTAAAATATCTCTCTTCTGAGATGTGTGTGTGTATTTGTGTGTGTGATGTTTTGACAAAACAATAAATAAAATCATCTCCATTAGATTTTTGAAATATATAGTACATTACTGGTTTCTATAGCTACTGCTTTGTGCAAGAGCATACCACAACTTCTTACTTCTATTTCACTATAATGTAGTATTCGTTGATCTCTTTTTCCCATATATTCCTGATTTCTATTTTCCCACAATTCTGAAACTCTCCATCCTACTCTTTACTTTCAGGAGTTTAGCATTTAGAAATTCCAAAAGTAAGTGATATAATGAAGTGCACGCACATGTACGTGAGTGTGTGTGTGTGTCTGCTTTGCCTATTTTATTAGAATGAGGGTTTTGTTTCGTTTTTTGAAACAGAGTTTCTCTGTGTAGCTTTTACTGTCCTGGACTCACGTTGTAGACCAGGCTGGCCTCAAACTCACAGCGATCCACCTGTTTCTGACTTCTAAGTGCTGGGATTAGAGGTGTGTACCACCACTGTCCAACTTAGAATGACTTTTAATACCACCCACTTTGTTGCAACTGAAAGAAATTCATCATTTCTATGTAGAATTAACATTTCACAAATATTGCTGTGTAGCTTGTCACTTCTTTGTATTTTTCAATCAAGATAAAGGAAAATGATGTTTCAACAAATGTTAAAAGTTTTAACATCAAGACTAGAATAAAGAAGTCCTCTTCTGCTGTTGACACTTGTCCACCCAATTGCTTAAAAGGAGAAGGTAAACTTGCAATTGTGGTTTAAAAATTTATACTCTGCACAGTGTTCCCCTCAACATTGTGGAAATGTAATATATGCTGGTTACTATTAAATTATCTATTTTATATGGCTTTGTAGAAGAAAATGGCATTTATTGGACTTCTTTGGGCCTATCTTCACACCATAGGAATTTTTATGACATTATATAGAGACTTTAGAATAGAAAAATAGATGACAGTTGATATCTTCAGAAATATTTTTTAAAAGATTGAAAATGCATCATTAGTTTACTCAAGAAGTTCACATTTTATCATTTGGTATTTACAGTGAGTATATGTTTTCATAGTAAATTGCCTTACATAGTTGAAGGGATATTTCAAATAAGTTTTATGTAGATTCATTATTATAAAAATACCTAAATTACATAAAAATATTGTGTTGTTCATTTGAATCGATTTATCTGAAACTTATTTTTAAGTTCCACAATACATGTGGCTGAGTGATACTATGTAATTAAGTTTGTATTTTTTCAAATAGTCAAATAAATTAAAATTAAAAGACAAGATTGCTGAGAATATATAATAACTTAAAATTTTCTTCAATTTATGACATTCTAAAACTCATTAAATTAGTTTTGTAAGTAAACTTGGGGATACATTTTTTTTATAAAGCTGTAGACTTAGATCTCTGACTTGAGGTGAATACATATGAGTTTGATGAGATAGATGGGACTTATACTATACATCAAAATGCAATGTGAGGAGCTAGAGAAATGGTTCAGCAGTACTAGTACATACTGATTTTACGGAGAACCAGGAATTTCATAATTCAGAAACTGCTTTCTAAAACTTCAGGGCAAATAATTTATTATTATGCATACAGTGCTCTGGCTTCATGTACACCTGCAGAGAAGATTAGCATGGCCCTTGAGCAAGGATGACATGCAAATTTGTGAAGCAAATACTTTACAAGTAAGGTATACAAAGCCTTTGACCATACAGAAATTCATATATCTTCTGTTAATATTATTTTATGGTTTCAATTTTATCAAATTATATACCTACTTGCCATGTACACATACAAAATAATGCATACATGATAAAACAGGAAAAAGTAGTTCTTTAACTTAATTTATCATAAAAGTATTGCTATATTAGCAGGTCTACAAACAGCTTGTAACATGGTTAAGAGAGATTAAGGCAATAATATTTGAAGTTACAAAATAAATATTATATAATATTTTTCCTTAATGTAATATAAGGCATGTAGATAGTCCCAACCAAAAAAAAAAAAAAAAAAAAAAAAAGGTAAAAACTACACTGCTGTTAGTCCCACTTTTTAAAAGTTGAATATTATAAATCTACCTTTCGGTGGCATTTGAATATTGCAGAATAATTTAAACTGTCTTTAGAGAAAACCCATGATCGTATGGATCACCTTAATAGCACCCCTCTGAAAGTGCCACTTGGCTTTCCCAATCCTCTTCATGCTGAGGACTCAGACTGAGATGAAAGGAACTCTGATGGTACTGTGACCAAGAACAAAACTAGCATTTCAACTGCAAGTGCTACTGTCTCTGCTGCCCGCAGTACTGAAAGTGCCTCCATTAGGAAAGTATTGCCAATGTCCATTGTTAGACAAGAGGTGGCAGGAGTCCGGAATTCAGGTGCTGAAAAAGATGCTGATGTATGTGAAGAGTCACCTCTTTCCTTATCTGAGCGATAAGGATATCTGAGTTTTAGCAGATACACCCATGAGATATAAATGGCATGAACTTCCAACTCAGGAGTGTTCTGAACCAAGGGAATCTGAAGGCTTGATGACCTTTGGAAATAATAAACCTGATGCAGGAGGTATCCATACAGAGGCTTGTACAGACTGTCCACCTATTTTTAGTGACAAGAAATATCAAATAATAGAAAGTCTTAACAGAAGCCACAGATATTGGTTTGGGTAATCACTGTGGAAAACCTTAGGGGCCAAGAGATCACTTTTTTTTTTAAGTTTGGGAAAATGGACGTAAATAGCTGGAGCCATCTTTATTTCTAGAAGATTTTAGAGCATTCAAGCTAAGTAATTTCAGATTTTCCATTAATCTCAACAAGTACTTATTGAAATTCTTTTTACATTTCCCTTGTTTCGTTGTAGTCAATGATTAACCTTTACCCATATCTAGGTAGTATAGTTTACAATTTGAGTGAATATGTCATAACTGAGCATACTTGAACAATGCAAGCGAAATGACTTAAATGTTGTATTGCAAACCAAATGATTATATCTAGCCTGGCACATCCAGTTTGTATCATGTGCAGGCTGGTAGCAGACATGCAGCTTCAAAGTAAAGGACAATTAGAATCCAAGTAAAACTTTCAACAACAATATAACCTTTGCATCTTATCACAGTTTAGTTTAGTATGTTCACAATATGTTTTAAGTTGTTTGTTTTATATGCCATTTTAATGTAATTTTATAGTACAGTCTTGTTCTATAGAGCTTTTTCAATAAGAGCAGAAACTAGCAATTAACATTCTCATCCAGTACTGTTTCTCTCTCCTATGTATGTAAGCCCTTCTCTAAGGCAAAAATGAATCTATGCAACTTATATTTCCTTTAAGAGCATAGCACATTTTCCTTAGTAACTTGTCCCAGGAACGAACTCGTTACTGTTGACCTTTAGGCCTTATCTCTATAAGCCCTATCTGCTCTTAGTATAACTTGAACTTTCCCTAACTCCAATGTATTGACATACTTAAGTCCTCAGAAGTAGTTGACCTTTCTGAGCTCTCTCTTTTCTTCTTATACATTTGTATCAAATTTGGGACCTTCTTCTAAAGAATCTTTTTTAAAACTCTTTGTCAACCATGTCATTATTTAACCTATAAGGAATCAAGAATCATGGACCTATCTCCTGAGGATTGACATAGTCCCAGAGGATACTATTTCCATTGGTCCTTGGTGGGGGTGGGGAGAGAATACCCCAAGAATCTTGCCTTGAGGAAGTCACTCACAGAGCACTCATACTCTTCCCAGGAGATGTAACATGGCTTCCACCAGTACAACACATTAAGAAAAACTGAACAAAATAACCTTAGATTCCTATTAATATACAATAGAGTTGTGTGTGTACAATACATTAAAGCAAGAGTTGAACAAAATAAATTTAAATATCTATCAATACACAATAAATTTTATTTGCATGGAATTATCATTTTAAATAGATTCTCTGGGAATTCCTAATTACTGAGAAATACAAATAGAGAAAAAAAACTTTCATGGCTATTGAAATTGTTATGAGCTGTCTAAAACACTTGGATGGAGCAGCTGCATAAAAACTGTTTCTTAAAAATTACTCTTGATAAGGCAGTGTGTGAAGAATAAGACATGATTTTATCATTGTAGTAAGTCTCTTCCTCATCCAAAAAAAATCGACGATATTATGAAGAAAAGATAACAAGAAAAGTGAGGGATATACAAACTTTACACTTTGCATATTTGGTAAATTCAGCTTGTGTTCTACAAATCATCATGGAAAGATAGAAAAAGGATAGTCAAAAGTCGTGTTTGGAAACGCTTGACAGCATAAAGCCTATAATCCTAGCCCTCTGGAGGCAGGTGAAGAAAGCTTATGAGTTTGAACCCAGCCTAAACTATACTAAGAAGACCTTCACACAAAACAAAACAAGGCAAAACAAAAGAATTGAAATATGACACAAAAATATCACAAGCTTGTTCTGAAATTTTTGTGTAAACTGCTTCAGAAGATTTTAAGAACTTTATGACGTGGTAAAATGATATCTTTAAACTCTTACCATTATCACCAACACAAGTCTTTAAATTGGACACATTTAGGTTTTGATGATAGTTGCAACTATGCACTCTTGGACAAACAGCTTAATTCTCTGCTCTAGACTGATTGGTATTATCTCCCTTTCTGAATTTGTATGAATAAGTACAATCATCAATATGATAAGTATTTGGACATAGGACTTTGACAGGTAAGTAGATAATGACTCTACGTGAATAGGGATTAACTCTCTTATAAAAGCAGTGCCAGCTTCATCCCTCACCCCTTTACACACATAAGAAAACAATCAGAAGACAGCAATCTTTAAACAAGGAAGTATATTATTGGCCAGATATGAAATTGCTAGTGTTTTAATATCTGGGAATGTTCATACTTCAGATCTGTAAACAATAAATTTCTGGGTTTGCTGTAGCAATTCAAACAGAATAAAATGCTTTCTAAGCATTACTTTTCATGTATGTAAATCATGAATAATAGCTGGGATATTTTTTGAGTCTGAATGAGTTTATACTTCTATCTTTGTTTTTATATAAACATATGAGGCATTCATTTCATATAACATGATAATATTTGCATGTATTATCATAAGCAATATCATATGTGATACATGCTCTCCATTTCCAAATATTTATCAACTGTTCATCATATCACTAGCCTACAACTTGCTCATTGTCCTTGAAAACTATATAGTTTAGTTTCTTAGATGAGGCAAAGAATAAAAACATCTATAAGCTCAGTAATATAACTTTGTGTAAATGCACCACAATTTCTTTACCCATTCTTCAGTTGAGGGACATCTAGGTTGTTTCCAGGTTCTGACTATTGCAAATAAAGCTGATTTGAACATAGTTAAGCAAATGTCCATGTTGTATGATGAAGCATCTTTCGGATATATGCCCAGAGGCAATTTGGCTGGGTCTTGAGGTAGCCTTATTCTCAGTTTTCTGAGAAAGCACCAGAGTGATTTCCAAAGTGGTTGTACAAGTTTGCACTCCCACCAGCATTGGAGGAGTGTTCCCTTTCTCCACATCCTTTCCAGCAGCTGTAAGTTGAATTTTTGATCTTTGCCATTCTGGTAGGTGTAAGATAGAATCTCAGAGTCATTTTGATCTGCATTTCCCTGATAACTAAGGACTTTCAGCATTTCCCACCAGCAATGGAGGAGTGTTCCCTTTCTCCACATCCTTTCCAGCAGCTGTAACTTGAATTTTTGATCTTTGCCATTCTGGTAGGTGTAAGATAGAATCTCAGAGTCATTGTGATCTGCATTTCCCTGATAACTAAGGACTTTCAGCATTTCCTTAGGTGTTTTTTTTTTTTTTTTTTTTGGCCATTGAAAGCAAACAGAATCAAGTTTTAGACGATTTAGACTTCTTGGCTAAAGACGGAGAAACTTGATACATTAAAACAACATGACCTCATTCTCTTGGCACACAACTAACCTTAAAACTGAGAGATTTAAGCATTTATGGATTTACTGGCTTCAGTGTATCAACTCTATTCAACAGGAGAAAATGAGTGTCAAGGGCAAATAAATAGTCAGAAATGATGCCAACTAAAGAACAAATAATAAAGATATGTTTTCATTCATTGTAGATTATCTATTTTATGTCCCACTTACCATAAAATTCCAAGTTACTAAAAACAATCAAATAAATACATGTAACCATTGCAGTTACTATAATTACATTTACTAAGTATCTACAACAATGAAGAGAGAAATATGCCATGATGTGAATGTTTTCATTAATTCATATAAATATAAATATCTTGGTCAGTGTTACTGACTCTTCAGATGTGCTAGAAAAATAATATGCTCTCAGTCATTAAGGGAGGGTTGATGATGGTACCTAAACAAATCTGAATATCTCACAAAAAGTAATACACATAGACTATTTCTCTCTCACTTTTAGATTTATAAAGTTATTGCTTTATTGTATAATGTGCTTCTCATGGCATAAAATGGTAAATAAGACAAAACAATTGCTCTTTAGAATAATATAAATTTTAGGAGGAAGAAAACAGGAATTGGATGTCATTGTTTTTTTTCTCATTTTTTTCTCCTTTATTAATTTATTCTTGTTACATCTCAATGGTTATCCCATCCCTTGTATCCTCCCATTCTTCCCTCCCTCCCATTTTCCCCTTATTCCCCTCCCCTATGACTGTTCCTGAGGGGGATTACCTCCCCCTGTATATGTTCATAGGGTATCAAGTCTCTTCTTGGTAACCTGCTGTTCTTCCTCTGAGTGCCACCAGGTCTCCCCCTCCAGGGGACATGGTCAAAGGTGAGGCACCAGAGTACGTGAGAAAGTCATATCCCACTCTCCACTCTACTGTGGAGAGTGTTCTGAAGGGGCATGTCCTACGAAAGCCTTCACTTACCAGGAAACTGAGACAGAGGGGAGGACATTCTAGTGGGACTCTAGAAGAGAGAATCATGGGAGAATGGCAAAGTAGAAGGATCCAGAGGGTCCTAGAAGCCTACAAGTAGAACATTATGATAGGCAGATTTGGGCACAGGGGTCCCGCTCAAACTAAGGCACCAGCCAAGGACAATACAGACGGTAAACCTTAAACCCCTACCCAGATCTAGCCAATGGATGTCATTGTTTTTAATAGCTGAGTAATTGTATAAATGTACACATTTTCTTGTGGAGCATTGTCTTTATGTGAGACTCCTAACAGCAGGAGCAGGGGCTGTCTCTGACTCTGTTGTCTGTCTCTGGATCCCTTTTTTCCTACTGGCCTTCCTTGTCTGGGCTCAATAGGAGGTGTGCCTAGTCCTACTGCAACTTGATATGTCAAGGCTGGTTGATATCCAAGGGAGGCCTCTCTTTTTCTGAAGAGAAAGGGAGGAGGAATGTATTGTGGGAAAGGTGAGGTGGGAAGGAAGACTGTGAAGAGAGTAGGGAAAGGAAACTGCTATCAAGATATAAAGTAATAAACTATTATTTTAAAAGGCTAAAACTCTTTTTTTTTATTTTTTTAAATTTTATTATTAATTTATTCATATTACATCTAGATTGTTAGCCCTTCCCCTGTTTCCTCCCATTCTTCCCTCCCTCCCACTTCCCCCCTTCTCCCCTCCCCTATGTCTGTGATTGAGGGAGACCTCCTCCCCCTATATATGCTCTTAGAGTATTGAGTCTCTTCTTGGTAATTTGCTATCCTTCCTCTGAGTGCCCTCAGGCCTCCCCATCCAGGGGACATGGTCAGAAAAGGGGGCACCAGAGTTTGTGTGAGAGTCAGATCTCACTCTCCACTCAACAGTGGAGAATATCCTGTTTGTCTGCTAGGTCTTGGTGGGGTTTTGAAATTTCCTGCCTATATTTTCCTTGGCTGGTGCCTTAGTTTGAGGAGGACCCCAGGACCCAGATCTGTCTGCCATAAAGTTCTTTTTGTAGGTTTCCAGGACCCTGTGGATCCTTCTTTTCCCCCATTCTTCCATGCTACTCTCACCTAAAGTCTCAATAGGATGTCCTCTCCTCTGACCCACTTTCGTGGTACGTAAGGTTTTTCATGGGACGTATCCTTTGGACTAGTGTCTCAATATAAGTGAGTATATACCGTTTGTCTCTTTTTGCTTCTGGGTGAACTTACTCATTATGACAATTTCTAGTTCCATCCATTTGTCCACAAATTTCGGGAATTCCTTGTTTTTAATAGCTGAGTAGTATTCCATAGTGTAAATGTACCACAGTTTCTTTATCCATTCTTTTACTGAGGGACACTTAGGCTGTTTCCATGATCTGGCTATTATGAATAAAGTCGCTATGAGCATGGTTGAACGTATGTCCCTGTTGTGTGGTAGAGCATTTTCTGGGTATATTCCAAGGAGTGGAATAGCTGGGTCTTGAGGAAGCCCTATTCCCATTTTTCTGAGAAAGCGCCAGATAGCTTTCCAAAGTGGTTGTACTAGTTTGCATTCCCACCAGCAATGAAGCAGTGTTCCTCTCTCTCCACATCCTCGCCAACATGTGGTGTCATTTGAGTTTTTTATCTTAAGGCTAAAACTCTTTACCCACTCACTAAATCAGGAGCCCATGGGTCCTTTGACCTTTGACTTATACATACAGATTCTGGCCCCACCACTAGCATAATCAAATCCTCCAGTACCACCAAAATCCCCTAAATGCCTCTACAGCCTCTCCATCCCCTTCCTTTCTCTCCTCCTTCTTCACAACCTGCTCTATATGCTGGCCACCGATCTCAACCTCCCTCTCCTCTGTGCCTTTCTACCTGTCCAGTCACCATCATCTCCCTCATCTACTGACCCCACACTTTTCCACCTCCCCAAGTGCCATCATCTTCCCCATCCTCACTAGTGACTAGCACGAGGTCTACCCCCTCAGCAAGGTGGCATGGAACTCTAGGAAGATTCTATGTACATGTTCTTTTCTCTTTGTCTGATTTTTCTTAAGTGAAAAAATGACTGGACAGTCTCAAACAACTCCCTTAATTTCTTAAGGAATTTAGATACCTTATGCACTCATAGAAATTTACCTAGTATTAAGTATACTGTGTATTCCACTTAGGTTTACATTCCTACAACATAAAAAAAAGTTTCCACGTCTTTCCTCACTGTTAAGGACACTACAGTTTTGTTATATTATTTTTTGTTAGGATATTTATTATTTTATTATTGTGTTTGGGTGTGTGTTTCTGCATCTTTGTGTTTCTATGCATGTATTTATATGTGTGGGTGTGTAAATGCACATGGAGGTCAGAGGACAATTTGTGGGAGTCATTTTTTTTTTCTCTTTCCATTATGTGGACTTTAGAGATTGACTCTGGTCATGTGACTTTGCAGCATATGCTCTGACCTGATAAATTATCTCACCAGTATTATGATAGCAAGTATGATAACTATGAGTTAGTTACTTTACAGACTGTTCTTCAACTTACAGTGATACTTTCTCTCTTAGAATAAAACCACCAATAATAAGCTTCCCTCCTCCCAAAAGATCAACTGGGGACCAAATATTCGAATGCCCAAAATATGTGGACATCTTATTCAAACTGCCACATTATGTGTCATCAGCTATCCTTACAATTCTGATCTTCCTACCTTAGCATCTTCATTTTAAAAATGATTATGATAATTTTGGTGTTTAAATAACATCCCTACCACAAATTTCCAAGTCATACAGATTTGGTTTAATATTTCATTCTAAAGGCTTTAGTTTTGTTTCATATATTTTAATTATACAAAAAATAAATTTTATGTTTAGATGTATATTTAGGTATCAAAGCTTAATTTTCTACAATTATTCATTTGATTGGTTTGGTCCTTGTGAAAGATCAGTTTATTGTGTTTATCTATATCTATCTCTATACTAAGTTTCCTACTTTTTTCTAGAATTTTCCAAGTTGTAGTTTTCACTTTAAGCTAATAATAAATTTGAAATTAACTTTAGTCCAGGACACAGGTTGTAGATTGATTTTGCCTATTCAGTTGTCCTAGATTTATTTTTGAAAGTTTATCTTTTTTGGGTAAAGGTAATCATAGCTTTATATTAAAAAATCAATTTGATATATGTAAGTCTGTTCATGGGCTTTCAATTATGTCTCACTTATCCTGAATGTTTATCTTTCTGACACTACTAGATGTATTAGTTATTTTGTTTCCATATTGTCTTGAAATCAAATAGTGTGACTATTAAAACTGTTTCATTCATTCATTCATTTTTATATTCTAATTATTTTAGTTTTCAAGTTAAATTTTAAACTGAAATTAAAATAAAATCTGCTGTGATATTAATTAATTTTGCTTAATCAACATATCAATTTTGTGCCAACCATGAGTTCAGTATGATCACCATATATTTACTTTTTGGTTTTTCTTTTCTATGACTTAATGATTTCAATTTCTAAAATCATACTCATGTTTTGCATAAAAGATGGTTGCAACAGGCTAAAAGAACAATGTAACTAGCTGTGCCTTGAAAACCACATAAATATAAAGAAATATAAAAATTGTCTTAATAGAAATAAACTTTCATGAATATTAAAGTACAAGATTTATATAGACATAAATTTGCATTAGAATAACTACTCCAATATAATAGTAGATCATATGATGTTCATGTTCATAGCACTAAGAAAGCATCAAAGTATTTCACAGGAGACATATAATTTTATAATCTTGCCAGAAGTTTATGCCAAATCTAGTATCACTTTTCATTGTCTCATACTTTGATGTTATTACTTTTTAAATTTTAAACATTTCTAATAGATATTGAGTGACAACCTCCATGGTCTAAAATTTAATTCACCTAAAGTCCAATAACATTGCTATTTTTTCAGATTCTTATTGCTCTGTCTATAATGTATCTTCTCTGTTTACTTCAAGTGTCTAATTATTTCCTAATAGGAGTTCCCTTTTTTAATTTTATCTCTGAATTTAGACAGTCTCATTAGTTTTATATGTTACATGTGTCTGTAGTTTCCCATGTAAAATAATTTCATGTTTGAACATTCAGAAAAATTTAGCCCCAACTGCAGTACCCAAAATACATAGTATAAAATTATATGTAGGTGTGTTTCGTTTTCCATAAATAAGCCTATATAAATTGTATAAGCATTTATGCAAGTTATAATTATATTTTTCATATAAATTGTTCTATTTCATTTGCTCTTTGAATAGGACACTATCAGCGAGAAACAATTGTATTTATACACTACAGGAAAACTGACTATTGGCTTATTCACTAGAGATGCCTTATAGGTTAACCATCCAATAGAAAATTCTGCCATTATCGTCATAATGCCATATGAATCTATGCAAGGCAAGATTTTACTGGTGTTTAATTATGGAACACTTTAAAACAAAATACAACTGTTTTACATTAAAATATGACAAGGTCATTTAGGAAAGCATACAATATACTAATGATATATATATATATATATATATATATATATATATATATATGTAGTGTTATATAATTGAATGTTGTAGCAAACATCAATATTATATATAACTGCTGAGTCAAAAAGTTTGGCGGTAAGATTATGATGAGAATTGATCTCATTCTTACTATTGGCCCACATAGAGCAAATTATGCAGTTCTGGGAGCATCTCTGTAATTAAAAATAGACTTAAGTCTGCAGAAAAAGAATATTGATTTCTACATTACACATTACAAGCTTAAAATTTGTCTTCTGGTTTAGTTATGTTAGATCTTCAGAACTAAACAAAACTAAACATCATTTCAAGGACAAAGTAGATTTCAGAACTAGTTGAAAGGATGGATGTTTTACTATACCTTCACCAAGGAGAATTCCTGATATTTTATATAATAATACAATACAATAAATACAATACACTGAATGCTGTATTTATAAAAACTTGGATCTAAATTTCAGGTTATATGATGGGATATTCTAACTCATTAGCTTTAGTTCACTCCCGTGTATACTGGAAAAAATATCTAAATGTAATTGAGACAATAACATTTTGTACAAGTTTTAGTCTGTTATATCTCTAGCTATTAAAGTATTTACTTAAACAAAACAATGCACTTGTTTGTTCTTGTGTTGATAGTCATTTAACTGAATTTGTCATATAATGTGACTTTGCCTAAAAGCCTCATTTCATAAACTTCTTTTAAACATTTAAAAAAATATTACAGTAGTTTTCATGTCTGTTATTGGTTTGATTTTTAGCATTTTCCCATTAGTACATGTTGTGTTCTTTGTATGTCCATTCTTACCAACATTTGCCATATATATGTTTATATATATACACATATATGTATATATAGACATTTTGTTGTTTATTTTCTTGCTTGGCGATATTTTTAGCATCTTTTCATGTATATGTATTAGGCAGGTTTTGTTCCTTTTATCTTAAATATACTGTTCATGTTTCTTAATTGCTTTTAATACTTTGTTGCTTATTTTGCTATGGTGTACACTTTACTTACAATAACAACAATACTGCCTTTTTGACTATGCCTTTGTTTTATATATGTGTGTACTGTATTCTAATTATATATGTGTGTCTATGGACAAATGGTCAGATCTGGGTAGATGGCATATTAGTCACATGAAATATTTATTGCTTGTGTTCTGAACATTGAAAACTCACTCTACTATTTGAAATTCTTCACTTAATTATTGTTAGCTCCAGTAATCCTACTGTGCACCCAAATATTGTATCAGCACTGACTCTTTTTATAATCACCCTCTTCTTCCCTGTAACTTTCTCAGCTACTCTAGTCAATTTTCCATCATCTACTCTTTTTTAGCATCTCACATATATAGGAGAACATGTGGCACCTGTATTTTTCTAAATGTTTTCATATAATGCTGTTTATTGTTTTTTAAACAGAATTTTTAATATAGTGAGATTTATATAATATAATGCTGTTTATTGTTTTTTAAACAGAATTTTTAATATAGTGAGATTTATATATTGTTATCTTTATGGTGTGTGGCTTGCAACATCTGCTTCTATAGCATCTTTTATTACAGTAATTGATAAACCCATCTGTGCAACCTATCCTTCATTTTCCTTTTTGTTTTATTTTATTTTATCATAATTTGTACACATTACATCATGATTGTAATCCCCTTGCTCTCATGTTCTTGTTCCCACCCTCCCTTCCTTATCCCTTTTTCTATTACTTTGTCTTTTACCAGTAAGAAGATCCTTTTAATTTTAGTTTAAACGTTATTTATAGTCTTTTATCACTCTGGTCCAAATCACTGTCATGTCTAAGATGAATAAATGGGAGAATTTCTTGTCTAGCTTTATTTTTCTTATTATCAATTTTATTCTGCTAATCCAATAGCAAATTTCCATTAATTAACTGAAATATTTCATAATTGATTTTCATCTATTTTTAGAATTCACTTGTAAATTACTTAAGTATATATATATATTTGTTTTATCTAAGTATTCTAAAACATTTTAATTCCAAGATGGTATACATATGAATATTTAAAATAAAGGTTGAATTTCACCCATAAACACTAATGTATTTATAAAACTACACAAATCAATAGTGAATCTATTATAAATAGTAAAATGCTTGTTGATTGCTTATATTAGTTACTAATGATCATTCTTCTGTTCTTCCTCTCAGTAAACCAAGATACTAAATGTAATGCCATAGAAGGATTTTTATATTTTACAAATTAATATCCTTTAAGAATAAGATGGCACATATTCTTTTATAACTGGCTTCTTTTTCTTTTGTATAAATCTGTATTGTTGTGTGTAAAAATATGGTTTTCCTCTAATGTTGTATTCTGTGACATTACAATATTACATCAGTATGTATTCAGTATACTCTTGTTACATTCATGAGTCATTTAGAGATTTCAACTGTTTTAAAAAATGCTTCTATATTCCTGAACACATAATATACATATATTTTTGTGTTTGTCCACATTTACTTTGTATGTGCAGATGCTGTTAGAATCAGTGAATCAAGGGCATTATTTGTATATGATATCTACAGATATTTCAAAACAGTTTTATTAATTTATTCCATCCATAAGCATTTGTAGAGGAATGCTAATTCTGAACATGGCTGTTCTGGCAAGAGATCACATCCAAAGAGCTTCTAAGTCTTGTGATACAGCTGGAATACAAACATGCCTTTAATCCAGGGGACAGTTCACAAGGTAAGCCTGGTATAGAGCAAGTATCAGGTAAAGAAAAGCTTAGGTCCAGTCATGGTGGTACATGCCTTTAATCCCAAAGGTATACAGTTAGTTTTTAGAAGGAAGCACCCGGTTTGAAAGTGATATCTAATTGAGTGACAGAAAAGATGATGTATCACAGAATATTTGACAGAATAGGATAGGTCCAACTCTCATGAGAAGAGAGTGGAAAGGGAAGCTATGTAAGAGACAGTTTTTTAGAGAGAAAGGAGGCAGTTTTTACCAAGACAGTAATAAAGAGATGGGGTACAGAGAGAATGAGCCAGAAAATTGGAAGCCAGAAGATTATTGCAGATAGCTGAGTTAGTTTGAGGCCAAGAAGAATAATTTTGGCCTGAAAAAATCCAAATTGAATAAGTCAGCTGGGAGAGGAGTTTGATCCAGAACTGCTGAGGTGAGCCGTTCAGCCCAGAACTCAGGAGGAACAAGAAAGTGTTAGTTTATTTGGCAGTAAGTCTCAGAGGCTGAAAACATTCTAGGCCTAGATTAGATTGTGTGGAGGCTAGAAGCTTCCCAGACAAGGCCTAGGTTAGCAGACAGAGGCAGTTTGCCTCCCCGATAACCATTGAACCAGGAGAACAAAATTGCTTTTTAGAAATATTTGTTGTTCTAGATAGTCCCTAACATTTATCAATTTCATTTCATTTTAACATAGTTTAGATCTTTATAGTGATATTACATTATATGCTTAATTGCATTTTTTATAATTCATATTGTCAAGTACCATAAAACACAATTAATTAAAGTTTCTACTTTTTTGTTTTGTTTTGTTTTCTTCTTCAAGTCACTAGTCAAGACATTTACCCATGGTACTGTATTTGTTTTTTGTGAATGCATTGTACAATTTTTTGTTATTAATACAAGGTTTCATCTCACATTCCAGGCTGTTCTCAACTTGTGATTTGCTGCTTCATGCTTCTCAGTGCTCAATTCCAGGCATGAGCAACCATACCTAGTAAAAAAGTCTTTCTCACAGCCTGGAAAAAAGGGCTCCTTTGAAGAGCATATCATCTTTTTTGCTAGCTCATCTCATTCTTTATGCCATTTGATAAACTTTTGTTAATTATGTAGTTTATTACATTTTAACTTATGATTCATTCTGTGTAACCACTTTATAAAGCATTTGCCTTCTCAAGGGTCAAACACTGGTTCTGCTACCTGCTGATCAGGTATTAATTCTCTCTCTCTCTCTTTCTTTTTTGGTTGTCTTGCCCTGTACTTTAAAGTTTGTTATCTGATCTTAACTGCTTGATGCTGCATTTGCAAAATCTTAATAAGGTTATGTAAGTACCATGTATGGGCAGGATAATATAACTATTTTTCTATTATTTAAAAAATAGTTTGAAGCCGATGTGATGGCACATGCTTGTAATCCCAGCACTCAGGAGGCAGAAGCAGATAGATTTCTGTGAATTTGAGGTCAGCCTGGTCTACAAAGAGAGTCCAGCACAGCCAGGGATCGAGAGAGAGAGAGAGAGAGAGAGAGAGAGAGAGAGAGAGAGAGAGAGAGAGAGAGAGATTTTTTTTGCTTCTCAGTGTGGTTCTTTTTTTGTGTGTGTGTTTCTGTATTTGTGTGTGGGTGTGTGTCTGTCTGTCTCAATTAGTGTTGTGGATCTTAATTTCAGCATAACCTATGATATCAAGTTCAGAATACTAGCTCTTACTTCATGACTGTCAGTTAAAGAAGAAAAACAATTTTGTTTTTGTTCTTTGAACATTAAGAAGAAAAAGATAAATCCTGGCAAATATACACACTCACAGGTTTGTTGCTATGTACAACACTTCACCATGAGATGCTCAAAGAAATTCTTTCTCTAGAGTGCTTTTTTTCTGGAAATTTGGTAGTAATCATGTGCCCAAGTTCTCACTAACCCAGAATGCCAGGCTGTTCCTCTTAGACCTTCATCTCTGTTCTCCCTTGAGAAACAATCAACATGCACTTGAAATCTAGGTACTACATTGTAGTGCATAGGCCCTTTGCAGATAGTTCCCATGCCTGCTGAGAACAAGTTGACAGTTATGAAACCAAGTTATAGGATACACACACACACACACACACACACACACACACACACACACACACACATCTAATTATCTATCTATCTGTGTGTGTGTCTGCATTTCTGTGTGTGTATGGATATATACATATACTGTCTGCCTAGCAGAAACAAAACATATACTCTTCTCAAATGAATTCATACTTCATGATATGTTATGCTAAACCACAATCTTTTCTTTATAAATTTAAGAAACCTGAGGTCATTTTAACTATCTTTTTAAAGCCAAAATCACTAACAAAAAGAAATTGAAATTCAAAACTCTTTGGAAATCAGTTGAGTGATTTCCTGGCATGAAAACCTGTTTAGACCCACAACATACAGCTGTAAAGCCTGCCCTGATAGTGTGTTCCCATAATGTCAGTTCTAAGGAAGCAGAGAGGTGTTAATCTCTGAGCCAGTCAACCTAGCCTACATAAAAAGCTCCAGGTCTTGTGAAAGGCTCTGGCTTAAAATGTAACATGGAAAGTTGAAGGCTCAGACCAAAAGAGTACATGTATACTACTTCTAAGAAGCAGTAACCCACATGTTACAAGGAGAAAACTTTCTTCAGAAAGCTGTCCTTTAACCTACACATATAATCCATTGTACATGTATGCTCACACACATATACACAATAAATACATTTTTAAAAGAATATATTAGTACCCTTGATTAACACAAACATAAATACTAACAAAATAGTAACATATTTAATGAAATATTCATAATGATCAAGATAATCTGTGAGATGTAAGGAAGTTTGATTGTAGATGAATCTATAAATGTAATTTCTCATATATATATATATATATGTTGTAAATGATGAAAACTATACAATTATCTGAAAAAATAAAGTAAAATTTTTGACAAAGTTCAACATTCTTCCACGGCAAAATTTCTAGTAAATCAATCTGTAAGGGGTGTACCATAACAAAATAAAGGGCACAGGTGATAATGCAACATTTACTATCATATTCCAATTTTAAAAATTAAAAATAAGTTTTTAATTTATCACAAAGGAAAATGATAAAAATCATTCTCAATACATCTATCAAAATAGTACTAAGTCTTAGCTTAAGTATTATAAGAATGTGAAATGAGTACGTATATAATAAACAAAAAACATTAAAAAAGCCAAAGCAGAAGAGACGTACCAAAACTGCAAATACTATAGTATTATATATAAGGTCATAAACTTCTTTTAAAAAAACCTTTTTGTACTAATTAAATCAGTAAGGCTGCATTGTAAGAAATCATCATGCAAAATCACTTGTTTCTGAGGAAAATAAATCAAATATCTTCAATGAGAATAAAGCACATAGAAATAAATTTAACCAGGGAGATGAGAGATATGATATGTGTGCTCAAGACTATTTAATACTGATGAAAGAAAATAAAAAATAAGTAAACAAAAAGATATCATTGTATCTAAATTGACAGAACTAGTGTTTTTAAAATATCCCTAATATCCAAATTTATCAATATATTCAATACAATTCAAATTGAAATTCTTTTGGAATTCAACATAAAAAGAGAAAAGTAGGTGGGCCTGGCTGTACTCCTAGCTAGTCATGCAGCTGAGGATGTAGTATTGAAATTTTAAGGCCGTTTCTGGCTACAGAAACTAGCTAGAATTAACAGGGAGATCCTGTCACAAAATTTAAAATAAATATTGGGGATATAGTTCTTGGTTAGTACACATGAAATGTTGAGTTCATTCCACAGAAGTGCAAGAGCAAAATCAAAAACACCTTTAAAATTTTTACATAGAAGTGAAAACAAAGTAGTATCCCAAAATGGCTGAGAGATCATGGGCAGTAAAAAAATGATGAATATTTCACATCTTCTCATTTGTAAGTATTTCAAAATAAAATAGCCAAACTTATGATACCAGCATAAATAGATATATAGACCAGTATTAGCAGAAACCTTATAAAGTCATGTATTCAAAGTCAAATGACTTTGTAAATTATACTTTATTATAAACTGTTAATATATAAACTTGGTTCACTAATTTGTAGAAACCTAATTCAGGAAAATGGTATAAAAATAGTGCAGAACTTGATAAAAATTAAACCTAAATATATCATATGATTCAACAACCACTCATTTCTGGATTTTTTTAACCTATGTGAAATTAAGATGTCAGAGGAAATATCTACCGTGTCAAATTCACCACAACACTATTCATAGTAGGTAAGTTATAGAAACTAGCTAAATACTCACCAATGAATAATTGGATAAGGAAAATGTACTTCATGTAGTTGAATATTTTTCAGCCTTCAAATGAAGAAAACTGTCATTTATAACAACATGGGTGAAGCTATAGAACTTTATGCTATGTGAAGTAAATCAGACACAGAAAGTCAAGTAGTATATTGTCTCACTTTTCCATGGAATTTAATAAAGTAAAATCTATAGATCCAGAGTAAAGTAGGGATTCAAGGTATTGGCAAGATGATACAAACTTTTAGTTATACAAGATAGTTTCTGGTGGCCTGTGATATAGCATAGTGCATGTTACTAAAAGTAATTGATTGTACACTTCACATTTATAAGAAGAAATATTTCATAGTTAAGAGTAATTACAATAACAATCAGCCATGTAATAAAAATCTCATGATATGAGTCTATATGATCTTGCGTTGATTCTCTCTCTCTCTCTCTCTCTCTCTCTCTCTCTCTCTCTCTCTCTCTGTGTGTGTGTGTGTGTGTGTGTGTGTGTGTGTGTGTGTGTGTATTTCTTTCATTAAAACTAGAATCCATGAAGTGGTATCCTATACATAAAAAACAGGAAATGGATTTTTTTTCTCATAGGTCTGTGAATTTGTTATTGATACATCTGAAAAAAGAAAGAATTCACAAAAGAAAGCATAAACTGTTATAAATTTTAAAAAGAAAAGTTCTGCAGTATGGATGGCTTCTGTCAGCCATATGGGGAAAATAAAATCATAGTGCCCCTGTCTTTGAACAAATAAGAAAATGAGAGGTTTCAACCAAAATTTTAAAAAATTTCAACAAAAATATACCTATGAGAATGGGTTCAGATTTAGCCATTCAATGTGCTTTCAAGAGAACATAAAGACGAAAATGTAATACAGTTAAGAAATACCATGTCACACACAACAAATCAGATCAAAGGCATCACCAGAAGAACCAAGGTAACCAAGGCTGCTGTGACTGTAAACTTTTTTGTTAAGATATCAATGACATCAAAACAAAAGTAATATTTAAAAGCACTCAGTCACACAAGAGCTCCCTCTTACAAAGCAATAAACCATATAGAAGCTACCAAAGTTGGGTCCCCTAGTGATATCATCAAAGTCATTAGTATTATTTAAATATGCTAACTTGTAGTACTTTTGTGTAATGCAGAGAATCTTAAGAGGCAAAGATGCCTCAGAGACTCTTTACAGATTTATCAGGAGAGAAAGAGAGAGAGAGAGAGAGAGAGAGAGAGAGAGAGAGAGAGAGAGAGAGACAGAGAGAGAGACAGAGAGAGAGACAGAGAGAGAGACAGAGAGACAGAGAGAGAGAGAGAGAGAGAGAGAGAGAGAGAAAGCAAATTTTTGATGAAAACTTTGACCAAAATAAAAAAGTAATATGATTGAAGAAGACAGGGAGGTGAGATAGGTATGGATAGGGATATATTGATCCACTAGAACTATACTGTCAAAAATCAGGCTCAGAGAAATGGTTAATGAATGTTAGCCTCAGGTAAAAAGTATATGAATTATAAGGAAGACCAAATTTTAAAAAAGAGTAGACTTTTTATTCATAATAGATTTCCCAAATTCCTGAGAGATAAACAAACCCTTCCAATATTTTCCTTTCTGGTTTGCATGTAGAGAGATATAGGACAGGGCTTCGGGCATGGCTGTCATTTTCCTCGTTTAAAGTAGAAATATCCGCAAGTGTTTTATAGGTCCATTTTTCTTTTAATGTTAAGTGTGTTTCAGAGAGATAACTTATCGTTTTACCTTTTCAGGGTGAAAAGAAAAAATAAATTGTGCCTTGTTAATTTCTCTTAAACAACCTCTTTCATTCACGGCCGATTAAAATCATGTGATTTTAACCTTTTCTAAATTTTTCATTTTATTGAAAATAGATTATTTTAAATTATTTTATTCTGTTTTTAACATATACATTTATATTATTACACATGAATAAAATAAACTACTTACAGCAGGAAGAACCATGATACAATCATGAGTTATATAAATGTTACATTCATAGTGATTTGGCTATTTGTATTTGTCAAACTTGAAATAAAATCTTTCCTATCTTGTTGGGTCTAAATTTCTGAATGAAAATCAATATCTATTATATCTCATCTTTATTAATTTAAATCATCTTTCTTGATCTAAAAACATCTTATCTCCTAACCAGCTTAACTTGATTAAAAGACTAAACTATCTGGTCTTCAACCTCCATCAGAGACTTAAGAAGGAATAAAACTTAAATGCCTGAGTAAACCGGAGTGCAAGTTAGCAGCTTCCAAAATGAAAAAAAAAAATGACAGAGACAGTTTGCTGCCTGAACAGTCACCCAAAAGTCTCTATAACATTGGAGCATCATCTTCGGCCTTCTGGCTCAATATATCTGACAGACATATTTGTGAGACAGGAACTATTGAGGACTTGCTTACCCTGTCTTGGCAGAGTTCAGCCATCAACTCTACCTGCATCTAAGCTTGTGCATTTTTAGGTAGAATTCTGTCTGTGGCAAAAACAAGGACATTTTGCCCAGTGGCTTGTTTGCCACATTTGAGGCCATTTCCATAAGGAGGGTTTTGTTGTTGATTATCTTCTCTGAGGTTGGCTAGGTGTTGCCAGGAGTTAACTTGTCTTATTGTCAAAGAATGCAATCCCTGGCTTGCTTAACCATTTTCCCCATTTTTTGGTCCCTTCTAAGATATTATTTGCCTCAAATCAACCTGAAGAAACCTGAATAGAATGACATCCCATTTCCTCTAAGGGGGTCTGGATAGGTATCTGTTTGCTCTCTTGGGCTATAGATGCTTATTTTCATTGGGAGGTGGTTATCAGCTATTATTGGTCTAGCTGAGAAGACTAGGTTGGACTTGGGGACAGCTTTCCTTTCCTTTAAGTTTCTTTTATGGGTAAGGAGATAGGAGCTGAAAAGAAAGAAAGGGGCATGTAGAGATATAGGGGGAGGATAGTACAAAAGGTAGATGATTGAACCTACTCCTTAACTCAAGGCCTTAATTATTATTCACAAAGTAGGTTATTTTTAATTCATTGGTATAGAATTTTGTATATTGATGCAAATAAGGGTCAGGTCAAATACTAGTTTAATTTTATCACAAGAATATATGTCCCAGGTCTAATAGACAGATATGATTCTATAGATATATGAAGTAAAATAGTTAAATAAGGTCTTCAAAAGCCTCAGAGATATACAGATTGTGACGTTTAAAGATGTTTTATTCTGAAAATAGATTATTTTTAAACAATGCATCCTGATTATAGTATCATCTCCATCTACTTTTCCCAGTTCTTCTCTACCTCCTCACCTCTCTGGATCCACTATCTTTCTGTATCTCATTAGGTAAGAACAGGCTTCAAAGAGACAATAACTAAACATGAAAACATAAGATATAAGATGAAGCAAAACCTTTCATATCAATATTGGGCAAAGCAACCCAACAGGAGGAAAAGAGCAGGCACAGAAGTCAGAGACCTACTCATTCTCACAGGCAGGAGCCCCATAAAAATTCTAAGCCAATAACTATAATATATATGCAAAGGACCTAGTGTAGACCCATGTAAGCACTGTGCTTGCTGCCTCAGTCTTTGTGAGCTCATTTGTGCCTCACTTATTTACATAGCAGAATGTTATTTTGGTGTGAAATTTCTGAATTTTACCTGATGTTATAATGCAATGAAATTCTGAAAAGTCTCACAAAGGCTGTATTATAACTATATGAATAATATATGGACCTAAGTAGAGATATCAAATTGTAAAACAGCTCAAAAGTACACCCACATATAAGATAAAAAAGTAGATAGAATTAATGACATAGTAAACAGAATAAAATTATAAAAAATGTGGACATGAATATGAATTGTGTAAAATATCAAGGTGTCTAGGAGATATGCAAGACAGATCAAAGCATAAAATCCATGGAGGAGAAAGAGCTGAGGAAGAATATAAAGACAGGGATTATTAATAAAATAATTACCAAACACTTTATAAAACAGTAGAAAAGATTGGCATCCAATCACAAGAGGCATCAAAAATGCAAATCAAAGATACAATATTCAAACCTTCAACGGAAAAGTGCCCTCTCATCTACAAATGTAAACCCAGTATAATAACATCAGATCTTTCTTCAGCAACTTTATAAATCAGACAAACATGTAAATATATCACAATATTTGTGGGTTATGACTCAGAACGTCAGTAAATACATATAGGTAAAGCAAGAACTGGATAGATTCACTACCAAATTTGACTACTTATTTTCTGGCCCTCTGACTGTGTCTCATGTATATCATCTTTTATCAGGCTATTTCAAGCATTTTTAAATTGAACAAAATCTAGAGCAAGATATCTCAATTTTTTTTGGTCGTTGTTGTTGTTCTGTTTATTTATTTATTTATTTATTTTAATTTTTAAATTTTTTCTCCTTTATTAATTTATTCTTGTTACATCTCAATGGTTATCCCATCCTTTGTATCCTCCCATTCTTCCCTCCCTCCCATTTTCCCCTTATTCCCCTCCCCTATGACTGTGCCTGAGGGGGATTACCTCCCCCTGTATATGCTCATAGGGTATCAAGTCTCTTCTTGGTAACCTGCTGTCCTTCCTCTGAGTGCCACCCGGTCTTCCCCTCCAGGGGACATGGTCAAAGGTGAGGCTCCAGAGTATGTGAGAAAGTCATATCCAACTCTCCACTCTACTGTGGAGAGTGTTCTGTCCAATTGTAATTTCAAGTTATAGTTTCTACTAATGTCAAGTTATAAACTTTACATGAGATATAGCAACAAGTTACAAGTCTAATCACAGAACAAAAATGAGAAAGCTGAGCAAATACTAAAAATGCTGTTAGCAGTTATTAACATCTCCATGTATTAGAATCACTTAATATTTAAGTGGTTAAATATTCACTTAAATTTTCTTAATATTTAAGAAATTTTGTGAATTTATAAAATAGTCTTGGAAAATAGCTTTTATACTTTGAGTCTCAATTTTTTTCTAACAATGCAGATAACTTTCCATAATTAAATGTTCATTTATGTGCACAGGTGATGATGATTAGGTTGAAGACTCAAGAAAGATGACCCATAAATGAATACAAAGTCATTTAAATAAGGAAGGTATATTACATGATAAAGGTAAAATAAGACCCAAAAACTGTTCAACAACTGGTAACCAAAGGAATTACCTTAGCTTTAGACTAATACTGTTGAAGGTGCCGTAACTTATACAAAAAAGCAATTAACTGAATAACTAGACCAGTAAATTTCTTCTTTCAGTAAGAAGGAGTAAGTTAACAAATGGATCCTCCAAGAAAAAGCAGTCATAAACACTTGATGGATTATATAAGTATCATATATAATGCCTCAAGCCTTTAACACTGGCAGTGAAATTTGGAGGTAGAAATCAAAGCACTTGACATGGGATAGATTCATTGGTGTATATTTAGGAAAACCAAAACATGCCCTTAAGGCAAAAACAAAAACAAAAACAAAAACAAAAAACAGTTGGTCTAGAAAAAAAAGAGGAAGGAGCCTGAGAAAACCAGACTGGGCATACTTGAGAATAAATGATACTTTTATGATTTTAAAGTCAAGTCAAATCTCTGGGTAAATTCTTAAGGAATGACACAAATATAGTAAAAAATAAATTTGTAGTTAGGGATTAAATAAATAAAATTTATTTTCATCTATTAAAGACATGAAAGTTTTCAGTTTGAGTCTAAGTTAATTGCAATTTAATTGCCAGGAATCCTCAGAATAATTACAGAAACACAAAAGACACAATAAGGTAAAACCCTGAAAATGTGGCCTATGCTCTGAGAAAATCCAGATGGTAGAATTATCAAGGACTTTAAAATAGCTGTTATATTTATGTCCAGAGAGTTTAAAGGGGAGGTTAATATGTACTGAAACCTAACTCATATCAGTAGATAAAACATAATGAAATAAATGTGTGTGTACATATGATCAAAATATTCTATATGCATGTATAAAAATGTCATAGTGAAATCCACTGTTAGTAGAATAGGCATTAATAAATCTTTTTTAAAATTAAAAAGAATAAATTTTAAAAATTGTATGCACATGAACGTATTGTCTACATGTATGTATTTACACTACATACATGCCTCATAGAAGAGGGAACATGGATGTCATGAATCTAGACATAGTTAAGAGGTAATATCTGCCTTACTATGTGTAAAGGCTTATTCTAAAATACATCAGGTGTCTGTGTTTTCATTGATTGCTAGCAGGTTAGAAAATATTGCCATAAGAGAGACAGTACCCAAATCAACAAAATGAGAAATGAAAGGGAGATATAACAACAGACACTGAAGAAATGCAAAGAAATGTAAGATCCTATTTCAAAGATTTATGCTACAAAAATTGAAAATCTAAAGGAAATGGACAACTTTTTTGATTGATTCCACTTGCCAAAATTGAATCAAGATCAGATAAACAAATAGACTTATTTCTCCTGTGGAAACAGAAGAAATAATTGATAGTCTCCCAACCAACAAAAAGCCCAGGGCCAGATGGTTTCAGCACAGAATTCTACCAGACCTTCAAAGAAGATCTAATACCAATATTCTTCAAGCTACTCCAAAATATACCAAATTCATTCTAGAAGCCCACAGTCACATTGATACCTATGCCCCACAATGACCCAACAAAGAAAGAGAACTTCAGACCAATTTCTCTTATGAATAGTCAATACAATACTCACAAAAAGAATACAAGAACATAGCAAAGATATCATTCCCCATGACAAGGTAGGCATCATTCCAGGCATGCAGGGATGGTTTAATGTACAGAAATCCATCAATGTAATCCACCATATAAACAAACTGAAAGAAAAAATCCACATGATCATCTCCTTAGATGCAGAAAAAGCATGTGACAAAATCCAACACCCATTCATGTTTAAAGTTTTGGAGAGATCAGGGATACAAGGCACATACCTCAACATAATAAAGGCTATATACAGTAAGCCAATAGCCAACATCAAATTAAATGGAGAGATACTCAAGGAAATTCCTCCAAAATCAGGGACCAGACAAGGCTGCCCACTTTCTCCATATTTCTTCAATATAGTACTTAAAGTTCTAGCCAAAGCAATAAGACAACAAAAGGAGATCAAGGGGATCCAAATGGGAAAGGAGGAAGTCAAATTATCCCTATTTGCTGATGATATGATAGTGTACATAAGTGATCCCCAAAATTCCACCAGAGAACTACTACAGCTGATAAACACCTTCAGCAAATTGGCTGGATACAAAATTAACTCAAAAAAGTCAGTAGCCTTCTTATATACAAATGACAATCATGCAGAGGAAGAAATTAGGAAAACTACACCCTTCAAGATAGCCACAAACAATATAAAATATCTAGGAGTAACTCTAACCAAACAAGTGAAGGACTTGTTTGAAAAAAAAAACTTTAAATCTCTGAATAAAGAGATTGAAGATGACATCAGAAGATTGAAGAATCTCTCTTGTTTGTGGATCAGGAAAATTAACATAGTAAAAATGGTCATCTTACCAAAAGCAATTTACAGATTCAATGCAATCCCTATCAAAATACATGCATAGTATTTTAATGACACTGAAAGATCAATTCTCAACTTCATATGGGAAAACAAAAAAAAAAAATGCAGAATAGTTAAAACAATCCTATACAATAAAAGATACTCCAGAGGAATCTCCATACCTGATCTCAAGCTGGACTATAGAGCAACAGTAATTAAAACAGCATGGTACTGGCACAGCAATAGGCTGATTGATCAATGGAATCAAATCAAAGACCAAGGAATGAATCCACACATATATGGTCACCTTATTATGGAAAAAGAGGCCAAATCAATTTAATGGAAAAGGGATAGCATCTTCAAGAAATACTGCTGGTCTAACTGGATGTCTACATGTAGAAAAATGCAATTAGACCCATATTTGTCATCTTGCACAAAACTCAAGTCCAAATGGATTAAATACCTCAACATAAAATCAGAGACACTAAATCGGTTAAAAGAAAAAGTGGGGAAGAGCCTGGAACACATTGGCACAGGAGACATCTTCCTGAACAGAACACCAACAGCCTAGGCCTTAAGGTAAACAATTAATGTATGGGACCTCATGAGGCTGAGAAACTTCTGTAAGGTAGGAGACACTGTCAACAGAACAAAGCGACAGTCTAGCACAACAAACCTTAGTCACTTAACTTTCTGTCCTTAAACCTCTGGCTTTGTTGGAGATGTTAATTCTTTCTTCAGGTTCCAAAGTGACAGGAACACCAAAAGCATGCAACTTGTACAGTGAGGCCCTAGAGAACTACCTAAGAGAAAGACCTGTTAAGACAACCTTTGTCAATGCTGACAGGTTCAGTTTCTCACACTTTTCCCCTCTCTCTCTCTCTCTCTCTCTCTCTCTCTCTCTCTCTCTCACATGAAAGTTTGTTCCATTGTCCTTCTATTACTATACTGTCACTAATCTATCCCTGAGACAAATTATGATGCCCACAGCTTACTCAGAAGCATAACTTGTAAGTAAAGTACTTACTGAAGCAAGGATTTCAGAACCAAGGAAACATTCAAACCCTAAATGGTTTTTAGGTTTCTGCAATTAAAGAGGTGAGTGACACAGCTATCTGAGATATGATGTACACTATCCTCTGGCCTCAGTTATTATTCAAGGACTTCTTCCTTTTGGAACACTAAATCTAAATAGTGTTTTGTGAAGCTGACAAGCCGAATGTCTTTGTGCTTATTCTAGGTGTGATATTCATGCAGAGCAACTGGGCTCTGGGATGTGAACTAGTAATAGCATTTGGACAAGCCATGATAAAAAACTATAGCCCAGGGTTTCCTCATTTCATCTCTAAAAACTTCCCTATATAAATGTGTGAAAGCAGTGGGTCAACTCATGATATCCTTGGAGAAAACTGCAGGATTTTCATCTTGCCAATTTCAATATGGACAATTTAGTCATCCAGGAACTCAGCATGAAGGATCTGAATGAGAATTTTCTATGCTTTGTTTATTTTGGCAGATTCACTATATGTTTAAGGAGGCCATTGAAGATTCTAAATAGTAGAGGGCCAGAGTAGAGTTGGATTAAAGGCAGAGTATAGCACTTTGTGCCCCTTACTCTTTATGGATAAATGAGATCTAGTTTTTAAAAAACCATATTTCATGGATGGACTGGACTTAGGCCCCCTACACAGATGTAGCTAATGGGCAGTTCAGGCCTTATGTGGGTCCTCTAGTAAGGAGAGCAGGGACTGTCTCTGATATAGACTCTATTGCCTGCTTGTTAATCACTTCACCTGGCAGGACTGCCTTGTCAAGCCACAGAGGAAGAGGGCACACTCAGTCCTAATGCAAATTGACCTGGGGTGGGTAGGAAGGAGGAATAGATGGGGGGAGGGGGCAGAGAATGGGACTGAGAGATGAGGAGGGATGGGGCTATGACCAGGATGTAAAGTTAATTTTTAAAAAGCCAAATAAACAAACAGATGGCCAGACATTTTCAAGTCTTCTTTATAACCGAAAGATTAACTTCAAAATTTAAGGTTAAAATTAAAAAGTGTGATAAATATACTGCTTACTAGATCTAAATTTAGGGGTGTTGGACTTCTCTCCTCCAACTCTTACGCCAGGCCCTAGCTCATCTAGGAGTGGTGTCTGTGTTCCCTCAGAACACTTACCCCATGTCACCACATATATCCACTCTGGACCTCCATGTTCAGACACATGTGAACTGAATCTTCATAATGTATTCCTGTCTGACCTAAGGCAGTCAGCCTATGCCGACAGTCTATGCCCTCTCTCTAGAATCAGATTTTGAGACACTTGCATTAGCTTCCAGGTAAGTATGACTTAGTTCACTCTTACCCATACCACTTCGCAGAGCCAGGTACTGGACTTGTACAATATCTTTCCAACTCTAGCTCAGGGATCCCGCACTACTTTGTCCCCTCTCCCCATTCCACTCCTTCAGACCAAGACAGAGAGTCACTTTTAAACATTTATTTATTTACTATGCATCCTGAGCTCAGCCCCCTCCCTCCTCTTCTCCCAGACCCATATGCCCACCCTCTTTGCCCTTCCCGACTCTCCTTCTCCTAAGAAAAGGGAAGTTCCCCATATCAACCCACCCGAGGATATCAAGTAGCATCAGGACCTTTTCTACAGAGGCCAGACAAGGCAGCAGAACTAGGAGAAAGTGATGCACAAGCAGGCAGCAGAGTCCATGTTAGAGAAATCCCTCACTCCCCTTTCTAGGGGCCCACCATGAAAACCAAGCTGCTCATCAGTTATATATGTATAGAGGATCTAGGTCCAGTTCATGAATGCTCTTTGGTTGGTGTTTCTCTCTCTGTTAGCCTCCATGTGCCTAGGTTAGTTTGCTGGTCTTCATGTGGAGTTCTTGTTCCCTCCAGCTCCCTCTATCTTTCCTCCCACTCTTTTAAATCCTCCCCGAAATCTGCCTAATTTTTGAGTGTGGATCTCTGCATCTATTTCCATCCACTGCTGCATGGAGCCTATCAGAGGACAGTGACATCATTAATGATACTCGACTATGATTGCAGACAGAAGCCCTTTTTTGAGCCCTCTTGGCCCAGGTCCATGTAGGATCTGTAGCCACATACATTCTCTTGTTTTGTATGAATCTGATTCCTCAAACTCTGCTGACATCCAGGCTGGGGCCTTAGTTGAAACCATGATCATATGCCTTTTTAGATAACAAACCTATTTTCTTGCCCCTTTATTGCTTTCTATGCCCAAACTCGGTTGAGATCCACACCAGGGATATTTTTTCTTATTTCACCCAAACAACTTCACACAACACTTAAGTTCTCAGCATCTCATGTTAGAACTTAAAGAAATGCTCAGTGTCCTTAGAAATCAAGGAAATTCAGATCAAAATGACTCTGAGATTTTATCTTACACCCATCTGAAGGGTTAAGATCCAAAATTTAAGTGACAGCACATGCTGGCAAGGATGTGGAGAAAGAGAATACTCCTACATTGCTGGTGGGAATGCAAACTTGTACAACCACTTTGGAAATCAATCTGACATTTTCTCACAAAATTTGGAATAGTTCTACTTCAGGACCTAGCTATACCACTCCTGGGCATATACCCAAATGATGTTCCACCATGCCACAAGGATACTTGCTCACCTATGTTCTTGGCAGCCTTATTTATAATAGCCAGAATATAGAAATAACCTAGATATACCTCAACCAAAGAATGGATAAAGAAACTCTGATCCATCTACACAATGGAATATTATTCAGCTATCAAAATCAAGGACATCATGAAATTTGCAAGCAAATGGATGGAGCTGGAAAAGATCATCCTGAGTGAGGTAACCCAGACCCAGAAGGACATGTATCCTATATACTCACTTATAAGTGGATGTTAGCAACATAATCCCAGATAACAATACTATAATACACAGAACTAAAGAGACTAAGTAACAAGGAGGACCCTAAGGAGGATGTTTAATTCTCATTAAGAAGGACAAATAAAATAGACCCTAGAATATGTTGAAGAGAGGGAACAGGACAGGATCCTACCATAGAGATCCTCTGAAAGACTCTATCCAGCAGGAAATCGAAGCAAAAGATGAGTCTCACAGGCAAATTTTTGGCAGAGAGTAGGGAATCTTATGGATGAGTTGGGGATAGAAGGATCTGGATAGGACAGGAGCTCCACAAGAAGACCAACAGAACAAACAAATCTGCACCCACGGGGGCCCTGTGGAGACTGATACACCAACCAAGAACCATGCATGAAGAGGACCTAGGCCCCCAGCTCAGATGTAGCCAATAGGCAGCTCAGTCTCCATGTGGGTCCCCTAGTAAGGGAAGCAGGATCTGTCCCTGCCATTGACTCTGTTGCCTGTTCTTTGATCACTTCCCACTGACAGGGTGGACTTGTTAGGTCACGAAGGAAAAGAATGCAGGCAGTTTTGATGAGAGTTAGTAGTCTGGGGTCAATTGGTAGGGAAGAAGGCTCGCACTCTCTGAGGATTAGGTGAGGGGCATGGGGGGAAGGGAAAGGGGAGAGGGTGGGACAGAGAGGAGCTGAGGGAAGGGGCTGTGATTGGAATGTAAAGTGAATAAATTGTAAAAGTTAAATTTAAATTTGAATAAATTCTCATACCATACCAGTTACCCATGAGTTTGAACTGCCCTAATCTCTCCAAACCAATAATCAGGACTGAGTATCTAAAGGACTGAGCCTCTCACTCGTTGTATCTGTCCTGAAATCATCAAAGTTAGAAGACAGCAAAAATAGAGCCAAACTTACCCTGAACACATACTTTCTAGATCTCATATTGGACAATAAACCAATGATGTAATTAATTCACATGGCCGGGTCCCACTGTAAAAACAGAAATAATTTTGGAGAACAAAACAGCACCCACACACCCAACTCATACACATACCCAGGAAGAGCAAAAATGTAGTCAAAATTACCTACACAGTACACAGAACACATGTTTTTTTTACATAACAACTCCACAACCACAAGATATCGATTTTTTAAATAGATTAAGATATAAGGACATGTTTTGTTCTCTATAGGAGACTCTACTTTCCTCTAAGAATAGGTATCACCATAGAGTGAAAGGCTGAAAAAAAAACTATTTTAAGAAAATGAAACACACAAGCTGGTGTTGCTGTGCTAATATCTGATAAGTAAACCAAAAACCAAAATTATCAGAAGAGATAAATAACATCATTTACTTTGGATCAGGAAAACATTAAAGTCGTAAACATATGCATCAAATTCTTGTTTATCCAATTTCATAAAAACATATTGAGAAATCCTATAATAAAAATACAAACAGAAATTTTGTACTTTGGCAAGAATATGGTTAAGGTTTTAAAACAGTTTTGGTCCTCTGAAACAAGATAAGATGAATTTTTGAATATTCATTTCAGTGGAAAATGGGAAAAATGCTGAGCAATAAAATAGAACAAAGTTTCAAGATAAATAGTATCTTTGAATTAAATAGTGTAGAATGATAATGAGGACTGTGAAATGCTGTCTAACAAACAAAGGAAAAGGGAAACAATAGACTGCAGAGATGAGACTCCAGAGGGCGGCATAAGTGTCCTAAGCCAAGGAGGTTTGAAGACTTGAGAAGCTGTGACTCTTCACAATTTTTCACTTAATTTTAAGTTGTGCTTCACAGTAACAAGGACCAGATTCTTGTACAGATTTTATGGCTTGGAGAAAATCTGAGCAGGGCAAATTGCTCTTAACAATTACTTGTTTGTTTGTTTTTAATGTAGTTTATTAATTTATTCATATTACATCTCAATGGTTATCCCATCCCTTGTATCCTCCCATTCTTCCCTCCCTCCTGTTTTCCCCTTACTCCCCTCTCCTATGACTGTGACTGAGGGGGACTTCCTCCCCTTGTATATGCTCATAGGGTATCAAGTCTCTTCTTGGTAGCCTGCTATCCTTCCTCTGAGTGTCACCAGGTCTCCCCATCCAGGGGACATGGTCAAATATGGGGCACCAGAGTTCACAGTTGAGTGGAGAGTGGGGTCAGACTTTAACAATTACTTTTTGATTAGCTCCAGACTGGAAAGGAATAAACAACTAGAAAAGTTTGGGATGGTACCCTGAAATCCTTGATATTCTTCTGCAGTTAAACTCAGTGAAGGAACTAAACATGTTCATTAGACATCAGTAACAAAGAATATCCTGGGGAGACAAACTCAGTCTCAGAATAATGCTCAGAAATCCCTAGGGTAAAACTTTTTCCCCTCTGGTCTTTAAGAACAGCAGACCACTCCACTAGTACATTATAATGTAGGTTGCATTGAGTGTAATTGGGATGACCTTAAGCAAGAAACAAAAATTTGATGAAGTGAAGTGAATTAAAATAGTGCTTCAGTTAGAAGAGTAGCAAAGTCAGTATGAGGAGCCCATCTTTTACTTGAATATATGACTTTTGTGTTGAATTACCTGGGGAAGAATAGCCACAGTTTAGAAAATATATCCCTTTTGCAATAACAATTTAATGAATTTTATTTATGAAGCAACATTTTTTTTCTAATTTGGTATCTTATATCCTAGCACTACATAGTTTCTGAGATGTCCTGGGTTACAAAACAAATTCCCTGCAGAGGTTCATAAATTGTATGATCTAAATAATACTCAAAACATTCTTCTATACATTCCAAGTTCATCTGAGGAAAGAACAGAGATACAATAAGCCAAAAATGATAGTCAAGACTTTCAAAAATTATAGCCAAGCAAAACCCCAAACCCAAGGACTGTATTAGTATTAGTGTACACCCATTCCAACTACCTAAAGAAAACAGCAGACAGGTCAAGGGGCAGAAACTTTAGCACAGAAGGCACATTCTTCTTCACTGATGGAGACCAAATGAAACATTAAAGAAAAGGTTCAGGCAAAATTTTTCTTATCGGTAAAACAAGATATTAAAAATAACTGGAAATGTTGGTGGAAAGGTTCACATATATGATTAAAAAAAAGAAGGCCTCTGTCGCAGATAAATCCACTGAGGATTTGATGTTGAAGTTAGGAATGAAAATTTAGCAAGAGAAATGCTCATCTGCTGTCTTGGACTACAATTCTCTCCAAAAGCCATATTGCATTGGTTCTTATTAAGTTTCTTTTTTTTTAAATTTTTTATTATTAATTTATTCTTGTTACATCTCAATGGTTATCCCATCCCTTGTATCCTCCCATTCTTTCCTCCCTCCCATTTTTCCCTTATTCCCCTCCCCTATGACTGTTCCTGAGGGGGATTACCTCCCCCTGTATTTGCTCATGGGGTATCAAGTCTCTTCTTGGTAACCTGCTGTCCTTCCTCTGAGTGCCACCAGGTCTCCCCCTCCAGGGGACATGGTCAAATGTGAGGCACCAGAGTACGTGAGAAAGTCATATCCCACTCTCCACTCAAGTGTGGAGACTATTCTGACCATTGGCAAGTTTCTTACAAATCAGCCAGCTTCTGCCTATATAATGGCCTAAAAAGTCATTTTAGGTTTTATCTAGGAGCCAGATCTCTAAACATTTTCTAAGGATCCAGTATATACTCAACACTGAATCACATGCTTGTTAGACAGAACACACATGCCCTATGGTCCTGCAACAGATATTGCCAGAGTTGTTTCACTGACACAGAATTTGGGTATTTGCCTAAGATCACATAATAGTTAAATGATAGAGCTGAAGACAGAGAGACCATGGTCATCACACATATCCTAACCTCAGGCAAATCTCCTAATTAATTTATCTTGAGTAGTTCAAAATGTGTATCGTGCAGCAAAAAGATGGATCATGCATCAGAATACTGAAAGAGTAAAGAGGAAAATTATTATGAGAAGGGTATACTTTGGAAGGAAGTTATCTGGAGTTTCTAAATATAAGTCTACTTGCTTCAGTTCCAGTATTCATTAAAAGATGAGTATCGCCAGAAACTGGAAATTTTCTCCAGCCTTTCACTTTCACACATTGCAACACTATTCTGTGGGTTTACTCCTTGTATGTTTTGTTCAGAGATGGAAAATAAAAAATTGTTCAGCTTGTCACACTGCCTTCTCTCTGTAGACAGTTTCTTGCTCCTATAAGAACAGCGCAGCCACTAGCCCAATTGGGATGTCCCATGAAAGTCTTCACTTATCAGGATAGATGCAGGGACCTCCTGTTAGGACTCTAGGTGAGAGAAGTATGGGAGAATGGGGAAATAGAAGGATCCAAAGTGTCCTAGAAACTTACAAGAAGGACACCATGATGGTCAGATCTGGACCTCGGGGGGGGGGGTCTGCTCAAACTACTGCACCAACCAAGGACAATACATGCAGTGAATATTGAACCCCTACCAATGGACAGGACATTATCCAGTTGTGTGGAGAATGGGGGCTGAATCTAACATGAACTCTGGTGCCTCATATTTGACCACCTCCCCATCGTGGGGAGGCTTGGTGGCACTCAGAGAAAGAATAGACAAGTTACCAAGATGAGACTGATAAGCTGTGACCATATGGTGGAGGAGGAGGTCCCCTTCTGTCACAGTCCTAGGGGAAAGGAATAGGGTGAAAGAGGGATGGAGGGAGGAATGGGAGGATACAAGTAAGGGGATAATAATTTAAATGTAATATGAATAAATTAATAAAAAAGAACAGCACATAATTATAAGATAACCCCATGAGTATTTCTCCTCCCTGAGGATGACACTAAACACTCCATGGCTCAATCTGAAGCTCCTTTAAAAGCTAAAACACTGTTCAGCTAAAGGTGTACTTTGGAGTAGCAGTTATCTGTTTATCCCACCTTGCTTTCCTCAACACATTCTCAGTGTGTTCTAAATGGGATATGAATAGACTCAATCTGTACATAATTTGCTGTGCTGGAGACTATAACCTTTAAGCTAGAGAAAAAATTATTATGCCCTTTATACTTTCAACAGAATTTTAATTAGATGTTTACTTTGAAACAGCCTAATGAGCACATATACAGACAACTGATCTTATTAAGTCAGTTAACAAAACAAAAACAAAAGCAAAAAACAAACAAAAATCCATCTTTTTCAAGTGGTAGTTGAGAAAAGACCATAGAGGAAACAAAAAGCCTCTAAAATTACTCCATAAAATGATGGACTCTCCATCAGCGATTTAAAAAAATAGTTATTTTATGAATACTATAGTTCTAATTTAGAAAAAAAAGCACTTAATCCTTCTTACACTGCATCTGTTCTGTATACATGCCCCACTGGAAAATAAGCAGTGTAATTAATAGTACCTGCCTAGGTGTTCATGAAAACTCAAACATGAAAAATGTAGTCCACTCACAATTTAAAACTGTAAAGAAATATAAAAGGAGAAATTCTTAGCTCATGATATTGTTTAGGTTATGGCAAAGGTTGGTCAACCTTTGATAATTAGTGCATAAAGTATGTGTTCTGTTTGTTAGTTATTATGAATATTGATGAAACTTCATTTCAAAAGATCTATCACATAGTAGGAACTTTCAGAAGTCAAATTTTAAAGCAAATCTATTTCTGAAACTTAAGGAATTAGTAATTTGTTATAGAAAATTATGCAACTTGCTTTATTTTGAACATCTATTATGTGATAGCAAATGAAAAAGACTACAGTCTTTTTTCCAACGCCTACAGCCCTCAATTTTCTATGTGGTGTGAAGCTAGGAGTTTCCACTCTCTTCCCATGTTTGACCTCATATTACTCTGTTGATTTGACAGAGTAGAGCTACAGGTAGGAAGCATCCTGCATCCACTATCAATCTGAAATTCAAGAGATCCTGTCTGTAGTCATCAAAACTTATGTGCAGAAAACTAAACTTTTGTTTTGTCATCCAGTCAATTTCATATTTTGCCTGCTACATCATTTAGATGTTATTTTAATTGACTAATACATATTTACTTTTTCCGTTAAAGAAGTATTTAAATATTTTAATTGAAAATGCAATAGTGCATGTATTCTTATTGCAAAATGCTCTAAAATATGAATAAATCACACAGCTCTTTCTTTCTGAAGTCTTTCCAACATCTCTCCTCCAATACACATAGCTAAGCACAACTAACAATTTGATGTGTATTGCTCTAAGGTAATATTCTATCCTCTTCCAGATATAGATGTTGCCCAAAATACATTGAAATATACATAGGTAATTATGAAAAGATTGATCTGCCACTTGTCTTTTCCAGTTACTAAGATGGGTTCTTGCCCTTTCCAAGATAGTACATACAGTCAGCCTCACTATAGTAAGTACACACTAGAATTTTAAAACATGGATTTACTATTTTTAATTAATCTCTTTTGATAGTAATAAAAATTGTCTTCCATTTGCTTCTATGAGTAATAATAATGAAGACTGTCATTAATATAAATCATTGAGCAAATAGTCATATTTTTCTTCTATGAAAAGCATATTAAGGAGAGAATTGACTTAAGTGAATATAATGTATATATTTTAAGTTTATAGATATTACTTGATTTTTATTTTTAAAACCTTGAATGAATTTTTACAAAATTAATATTGGTGAATGTTTTTTATTTTTACAAACACTTTATCAAACTTTAAATATTTAATTAGGTTTATAGATGAAAATTTACTTTGTGTGTTGCTTTAAATAAGAATAAAATTAGCTTAATCTCCTCCTTATATAAGGCTGGATTTGTACAGCAGTTTTGTTCAGAGTGGCGATCCTAATAGAATGTTTTAAAATTCTGACACCGGAACATGACTCTCCTTTTGTACAGAGAAGTAAGATATCATCAATTAAGACATGTTGGGATTATTCAGCGCAGTGTTTTGTCCAGTGTTCATGAGAAAGTTAACATAAGAAAAAAAGTGAGAGATCTCCACACTACATGACTAGCACACAAAACATTGCTTATAGAACTGAATATAACAGGAAGGGAGAAGGATAGCTGGTACAGAGTTTGAGAGGTGATGGAATTGATGCATGGCAACTCAAAATGGGTTAGGAAATCTTTGACTCATTATGAGAAAGTGATATGATGATTTGAGTGGGCATGTCTACTGACATGAAGTGGTAGCTAGATATTCCATCATTCCTTAGAATTACTCTAACAGGAACATAACAGATGGGTACATATATCATTCTGTTTGAGTTGTTTCTCTTGACTATAGTGGTACAGTGTAACCTGGCCACTGTCCCAGAAATGAAAGATTTCTTTACTTAGCATTTACTCTCTTTTGTACAAGGGGAACCCCCAATAGAGACTGGAGCTCTATGAATGATTGATAAATTGATAAATGGTTGATAAATTTCTTCCAACATTTGAGATAACCCCAAAATATTAATAGTGGAATAAAATGCAGAAGCAACAAGAAGACAAAATTGGAAGTGGAATGAAATACCATACTGTACATTTCAATTATTATCACCATCCTCCTTCACTGCCATCATGCTGTAAGCAATTATTAATATATTTTTGTCTTTATGGAATTGACTGTTCTGTACTTGGAATATAAATGGATTAATATAGTATGTAACATGGTTTTGAAAAGCGCACCACTGGTATGTCAATGTTTCACTCCATATTACTTTTAAGATTTAATGGACTTAGGCATCATTATTTAATCCTTAAGAATGCTGTCAATACTTTTCAATAAAATAGGCTATTTGATCTCATGAGCATATCTCATTACTTATAATATATGGTAGAATTCTTAGGTTTGGATATTAAGTGAGCCCTGTAGGTAAGAATTGTTTTTATTCCAGAGAATGTCATTGCTACTTTCCCTTCATTAAACTTTTTATCAACTGGTGTCTGGCAGTGTAGCACAATATGTACCCTTAAACAAATTTACTCACAAATACCCATTCCTTATTCTCCTTGATAGTGGAATAAAGCACTTATAATGAAATCTGTCTTCAGTGCTCTGTCTTGATACGGTCCTGATGCTACACTCTCTTCAACTATGGATTTGTCCGTCTGGACTTCAGCACTGTAAGACCTGCTGGAATTATGAGATTGTTGCTTTATTCCTTTATTCCTTGCTATCAGAGAAAACAGAAAGACATACCTATATTTCCTTTAAAATGTGATCATTAAAATGCTTTGGCATGTATTTTATCATAATTTTGGGGACTGATTATTTTTTATCTGAATGACCATGAAAGATACAAAAATTTCTCAGTCTTTCAGTCTTTGTTCAATAGTTTAAAGTAGTGCAGTTTCATATTTGAAATGTTCATTTGTTCAGAGTCTCTTAGTCCTTAACTAGGTTGTGTTGGTTTGTATTTTTATTCATTTCTTGATAAGGGCTGAACAGTGTCCCTACCCTTCCTTTCATGTATTTCTTAAAGGAGGGGTATCTGATTCAGAAATTGTTTTTATTTGCAATCCCTTGAAGCAGTTTTATCAACTTCATAGATGTTTCCTTTAATTTGAAAGATAACAGGGTGATCTGAGAAGGATAATAGTTTGGTGAAAGTGGACAAGAACTGAAGATGAAGTTTCATGCCAGTATTAACTTATTCATATTTCAGTGTATATATAGTAAATTTGACTAAAACTTGATAATTTTAGATTAAAACTTAATAATTGCAAATACAGTATTTCATAGTGAGATACTGAGCAATAAACATTATTAATAATCTAATAATAGTTAAAGGAAAACTCATTCTTATAAAATAATTCCAATGAAAATTTGAGAGGGATAGTAGAAATGAATGTGATTGTATTAACCAGAAAGTTTAATTATGAAAATTAATTTAAGACAATGCACTTCCAGAGAGCCAATTGTTTCCTTATAGAATGGATTACTTTGGCAGCCTTTGTTTATGCCCATACATTTGGAAGAACTTCTTAAACTTACTGTTAAGCTTAATGTTCCTACCTTTGCCTATAGGTTGTATTTCATAACATACTCATGAGTGAATGAATATCCTTAAAGTAAATGTAACAAACACCACATTAACTAAGTCATCAAATTTTGCACCATCAATCAAAATAAGTGTTTATCAACCATGTGGTATTCATAATCCGAAACTAAGACCAGTGTCTAATTTTTTAAAAATCTAAATTAAGGCACATTTTACAACTATTTGACCAGAGTGAGTTTAGTTATTTTTTTTGAAAGATTCAATTATTTTTATTACCTCATACCAAAGCTTTCCCTAAAACTTTGGGTCATTAAATAATAATGGTTGCCATTTTTTTTCACAGTGCCTCTATTAGGACACACTTTACCTAATGTAATCCTTGTAAGAATCCTTAGAGGCAAAGATTGGAGTGAAGAATAAAAGTGATTAAGTAATTTGCCCAAGTTCAAAATGCTGGTAAATGATGGAACTAGTTTTCAAATCCAGATCTTTTTGATTTTAGATAAAAGTTAAAATAAGTTTTAAAAGAATGAACTTCACTGGTTAACTCACAATTAATCAGAACATCCATTTAAACACAACTCCCCAGGCTTCAAACTCATAGAGATCACCCTGCAGGCCTCTGCCTCCTGAATGCTTGGATTAAAGGCATGTGCCACTATGCCTGGCTATCAAATCTTTAAGAGAAATTAGAAGTCAGTACAGAGAGATAATTTCTTTAGTGTACTATAACATTTGGTTACATATGTAACTCATTAAAAAGCAGTTAACTTATTTTACCATCAAGCTTTTTTAAGGGAATATATAGGAAAAAGTACTTTTTGAATATGTACTTAGGGATATGTAAGACTTAATGTGGTTGTAATGGTTTCCTTCTTTGTAAACACTAGTCTAACCTGGGCCAGTGACAGTGCTCAGGCTTTGAATAAATAGATCTGTTAAACATTAGCACCAATAGACTGATTATAATCAAATAGCTCTATATTGTTTTTATAAGACTTCTGATAGAAATTTACACCCCCCCCCCATAAAAGCTCTTTGGTGTTTCAAACATGTGCTAAATTAATTCACGACAGAGTTTTAAATTGGCTTTGGGAAAAAATTAAAAATATATAGACTCTAGGTTTTGTCGGGAAACCATTTCTAGTTTTGTCATCTGTCACTCCTGTATTATGCTTCTTTCTACAAGCCATGAGAACACTAGTTTTATAAGCTATAATTTAGTTTGCTTTATTATCAATACATATTTGTGGCCATTTAATTAAAAGATTTAAAACATCTGAATGCCACATTTGTAAGTGTTACAGTTTGGATGGATTGGTAGTTGTGTATTAGTTTGCACGAAACTGCCTGGTTTAGGAATGGATGGCACATTGAAAAGAAGACCCTGACATGAGTATTAGAGAAGTAAGTATACCTTTCTCCAGTAACTTGTGTATTGAAAGATATACTTTCATCTTTTGAAAAATTAAATAATTAAGGAAAGTTATAGAAGTCACAGAGTGTTTCCAGTGACAGTTGTAAATGTTGCAGATTAAAGTGTATACTACTTAGCCAGCTGTGGTGGCAGGTGGCTATAATTCCAGAGCACTTAAGTAGGAGGGCCATGAGTTTGAGGTTGGCTACATAGTGAGGCTATGATTCTGAAAACTCTACCTGTTAGCTACTTAGTGAGGCTATGTCTCTGAAAACTCTACCTGTTAACACACAACTAGAGTGTGCTTTGTATTTTACAAAACCTTGTAATTTAGGCTCAAGTACCACAACTTGTCTGTTTTCACTTTTGTTTTTTCCTTCCCATTATCTTTTCTAATTATGTTTGAACATGGCAGGGCTTTATTCATTGTTATTTGGAATTTTTGACTTTTTGACTTTCTATTGTAGAAGACTCATTGAGCACTCTAAATTGGAGGATGAGGAAGATATTATTGGGGCAGCTGATGAAAGTGAAATACAAAAACAATAGAATAAGTATTAGAATTGCTAAAGCTGGCAAAGGCTATAGCTATGTGAACAAGTTCTATTCTAATGTGCATTCTTAGACATTTACTATGCTCTGCATCACCCCATAGAGCAGTGAGAGTGAGAAGAGGAGACTGCTCTGTGTGTGAGGGGGGGAGGCAGGGAGAGGGAAAAGTGAGGGAGGGAGGAAGGGAGAAGAGGAAGAGGAAGAGACATAGAAACAAACAAATTAAAAAGTGTGAGAATGAGAGGGCAAAGGGGCCAGGGACAAGATGCTACCTCTAAGAATATATTTTCAGTGACCTGCTTCCTCCAGCTAGCCTTCACCTAAAGTTTCAAGAACCTTCTAAAATAGTGCCATCAGATTGGGATCAAGTCCTTCACCCATGCCCTTTTGGTGGATATTTCATATTTATTGACAAACAAAACAGAATGAGACAAGTAGAGGAGGGGAGGGAGGAAGTGCAGGGAAACTGTGAGTAAAAATATATGCAGTTTGGGTAAGGGATATATGAGTATGTTTATTATTTTTATTTTTAAATCTTATCTCCAAGCTTCAAATTAATCCAGGTAAAAACTTAAAGAGTTTACAGTTATTAAGACCATATGCACATGAAAATCAAAGGAACTATCACAGATTATAAGAGTTTAAGGAAACATTACAACTAAAAAATGAAGAATCTTGGTTAGGATCCTGTATCTGAAAAGGATATTAACTGAAAAACTGGTGAAATCTGGATAAGAACCTAGTTTACTATATTTGCAACCTTTGTTTAGAGGACTTCCTCAAGAACAGTAATATTTATTTATTTACTTATTTACTTACTTACTTATTTAATGTGTATGAAAGGTGTGCCTATATGCAAATCTGTGAACCATGTACATGCCTAATGTCCACAGAGGTCAGAATAGGGATTTGATCCCATGGAACTGGAGTTATGGGTAGTTGTGAGCAGTCATGCACATTCTGGGATGAGAACTCCAATCCCATGTATTAACAACAACTACTCTTAACTGAACCATCTCCCCAGTAGCAAGAACAGTAATTATTTAATTCTTGTTGGTACACATATTCACCGGTCCATTACCTCTGTAGGTTCTTATCAAATATTTAACCAATCAAATTGTGCAAGAAAAAGAAAGAAAACAAACCATATAACTAAACCTTATAGGGATCTTAGAAAATTTATCATGTATAGCTAAAATACAAAATTATAGAATTAAAAGGAGATACTTTGGAGCCATGAAAATATGTAGATTATGAACTATTAAAAATAAGTAAGTTTATTTTAGTCACATTGTTAGCACTTTACAGCTTTAGAATGAGATAAACCTATGTTTAAGTATAGGCAACCAAACTATATTTAAGTCATGTAGAATATATTAAATATTTAATGATTTTCTAAAATAATTGGTGCTACAACTGATAAAATGGAAATGCATGCATATAAACTTCAAGTTGTAAACATATTTATCACGTTTTAGATTATCAGATTTATGTCTTTTTAAATTAATTAATGGATTACTTTTTTAATTTGTTCACTTTGAATCCCAATTGTAGCCCCCTCCTCATCAACTCCAAGCCCCATCCTCCCTCATATTTCCCCCCTCCTCCCTTCCCCTAGTCCTCAGAAAGGGAGATCCCTCCTCCCCTATCATCTGACCTCATCCTATCAAGTCTCATCTGAAATGCTTGTATCCACATGAAGGAGGAAGTGATTAATGAGTGGGGACCAAAGTCTTTATCAGAAGTAGTCCCTACTCCCCATATTATGGGACCCACATACTGCCTATCTACTACATCTGGGCAGAAGGTCTATGTCCATAGCATGCAGGGTCCTTGGTTGGTGCTAAGTTTCCCTAGATGCCTCCTCAGGTTGGAGGACAATGTGAGTTGGAGTCTGCACCCAGCTCAGCTCTATTTGGTTTACTTTCTGTCTCCCATGTGGGCCATGTAGGAGAGATCCAAGCTGAAAGCTGCTCAGATGCTCCTCAGGCCTCCTTGCTATGGTGGAGAATGTGGGTTGTGGCCCATACCTGACTCACATCTTCTAACCAAATCCTGCTTTCTTTGACCAAAATGGGCCAGGCCAGAGAGGAGCAAGAGAGAGATCCAAGTACAAAGCTGTTTGGGTGTTACACAGGCCTTCTTTGCTGGTTGGTTGATTGTATGCTGGATGGGCCAGGCTGATGGGTAGTGAATGGAGAAAGATTCAATCCCAAAGCTTCTCAGATGTCCCACAGGCCTCTTTGGGATAGCAGCTATGGGTTGTGGCCCATGCCTAACTCACTTCTGTTGGTTTGCTCTCTGTGTCCCAGATGGGCTAGGCTCTAGAGGAGCAGGCAGAATGAGATCTGAGCTCAGAGCTGCTTAGTTGTCCCATAAATTTATGTTTTAATGCATTTTTGTTCCTTTTAGTTGGATATGTGACAAACTTCATATGTGTATTCAACACGTGCATGAAATCAGCCATTTTAAGGACTTTAGAAATCATTAAACAATGTCTTAAAATACATGAATATTAAATACATTTTTAAAGTTCATTGAAAGTATATGCTAGAAAATTAAAGTATCTCAATCTAACAACTGAGAGTGGCATATTAATGAAAATTATAAATTATTGCATGCAAAAAAACAATGAATTATGTAAGCATATAGACATTTGAGAAGTTAATTTTAAATATATGATTAGTAATAACTTAAATTTGAATTAAATTTATTTCTTAAATTGCTATTTCTACATATTTTGAACTTTATTTTGTAAAATATGTATATCCTAACAGTTATATTAATGTGTATCTATATCTACAGACTTACTATGAAAGAAAGAACATGGTATAAAGTTCCATAAGGTGTAGAGTAGAAGGTTATATTCTTTTGTGTTTGAGTGAAATGTTCTGTAAATATGGCCCATTTAGTTTATAAGATCAGTTACCTCTAGCCTTTGTTTGTTTAGTTTTTGTCTGGATTACCTGTGTATGTGTGAGAATTGAGTATTGAAGTCTCCCACTATTAGTATGTATGTGGAGGTCAATATGTGACTAAGGAAAATGAAATGGCCAAGAAACACTTTAAAAATGCTCAATATCCCTAGTCATCAGAGAAATGCAAATCAAAATAATCCTGAGATTCTACCTTACATCCCTCAGAATGACTAAGAAAAAATTCAAGAGATATGGAGAAAGGGGAACACTCCTCAATTGTTGGTGGGAGTGCAAACATATACAACTACTTTGGAAATAAATCTGGTGATTTCTCTGAAGATAGGGAATATTTTTACCTCAAGACCCAGATATACCACTCTTGAGTATATATCTAAAAGGTGCTCCACCATACAACAAGGACATTTGCTCAACTATGTTCATAGCAGCTTTATTAATAATATTCAGAATCTGGAAACAACCTATATGTCCTTCAACTAAAGAATAGATAAAGAAACTCTGATACATTTATACAATGAAATACTACTCAGCTATTTAAAAAAAAGCAAATCATGAACTTTGCAGCCAAATGGAAGTAGAAAATATCTTGAGTGAGGTAACCCAGACCCAGAAAGACATACAGGGTATATACTCACTTATAAGTAGATATTAGCCACATACACAACAACCACACTACAATACACAGACGTAAAGAAGCTAAATAACAAGGAGGACCCTAAGGAGGATGCTTAATTGTTGTACAGAAGAGAAAATAAAAGAGATAGTAGAAATGGTTGAAGAGAAGGAACAGGAAGGGATCAAAGCAGTTGCTGAGACTCAGTCAAGCTTTGGAGTAGAGTACAGGGAGTGCAAAGGAAGATTTGAGGCATAAAAGGACCTGGAGGAGACAGGAGATAGCAAATCTGGGCCTGGGAGGTGGGACATGATGCAGAAACTGATGTACTAACCAGAGACCACACATGGTGAGCACTGAGAACCTCTGCTCAGATGTAGTTGATAGGCAGCACAGTCTCCAGGTGGCCCCTATAATATGGGGATTAGTGGTGATCTCTGACATGGACTCTGGTGCCCACTCATTCATCCCTTCCTCTTCATGGGGTGGCTTTGGCAGGCCTCAGAGGAAGAGGATTCTGGCAGGCCAGATGAGACTTGATAGGGCCAAGTCAGATGATGGGAGAAGCAGGCTCCCCCTTTCTGAGCACAAAACGAGAGGTGGAGAGAGGATGAAGGAGATTTGGTGAGACCAGGAGGTGAAGGAGGAGCTACAATCAGGATGCAAAATGCATAATTTAAAAGTAAAAAAGAAATTAAAAAGAAAAAGTTTATAAAATTGTTGAAAAAGTCATGTGTACATAATGGGATAAAGTTGTTTGCACTCTAGATATCAATAGGATTTCAAAGTTCAAAAGTTATAAAAAAGTACAATTCAACATGAAGGAAGCAAATTATTTTGAATAAAATCACACAAAAATATGAATAGATTATGAAAGAGGAAAGAGGAATAAGAGCTGGCAATTTCTTATCATAGGCATGTCAAAAGTGACCAGCTACATACAAAACTGTTAGCACAGAAGAGCCAAGTGAGATATGACTCTTTGTTTTGAAAAAAGCTCATTGAACAATGCAGAAGAAAGAAATTTGCCAATGCACTTACTTTCCTGTTGTTGTTTTGAAATGAATGAAATAAAAATGGCTTATCCCTAGCAAGATGCTCTCTGAGAGGTGATTAGATCATGTAGGTACTAATCTTTAAGCCATGAATGAATTTATATTGAAATGAGGTTTTAGTTGAGGCATTGTTAGATGAAAGAGGTCACTGAGGACATGTACATGAGAAATAAATCTCATCCTCAGATCCATTCTCTCTGTCTTAGCCCCTTCTATTTCATCTGTTTGCTGGTTGCCATGAAATGAAAAACTTATCTTTTCCAGTTGTTTATATCATGATGTTTCTGACTTGCCACAATCCTAAAAGGAAAGTAGCAAGCTTAATATAGCTGACACCTGTCTAACCATGAACAAAGGTAAATCTGTTGACTTTACATTGATCATTGTAAATACTCTGTCACAAAAAAATGTAATACTAACAAAGTTCCCAGAGATCCATGAGTTAATCACACAGAAGATGTTTCCTGATTAAGATAAAATAATTAATTTCAATCCCTAGTCTTAAAGCACAATACAAGGCCCCCTCCATAGAAATCTAGTGCTAGATAAAGCACCATGACAACTGCTTCCAGTTCATAGACTGAATTGATGAACACTGAACCTTTGGGTACTTAATAGATGGCAACTAGGATATTGCCTCTAACATCCATTAATCTACCTCTGGCAATGAAGAAGTTTATAGGACTCTGTCTTCTTGGGAACACAGAACAGTAACAGGCCTGTCTTGGTGAGACCAAGTGCCCTAGTAGAAGGTGAAGTTCTTTCAGACAGGCCTCTAGACCATTTTTATATTGTGTGTACCTGTGGGACAAGACTGAGCTTTAGCCACATCAATTTTAGTCCTAGAATAATTTCAGGTACATCTATCTTTTGGCAAAAATCATAACTGTGAATGTCAGCTGTGATTCAACTTGTCAGTAGCTTTTTTGTATAGGTAACAGTTGTCATATTCTGTCCACATGAACAGCATAGTTACTGTGTTATTGTCAGGTCAGTGGTAGTATTAGGATTCTAGACTTTCTTTCACACTAGACAGAGAGTACCATTTCTATAGGATAAACTATTTTTTGCCTTATATCACTGCATAACCACCATAGCATTTAGTATAAACCTGAGACTAAATGAAGCCCATTATTTTCTGAAGATAGCATACCTTAATAAATATAGTATTATATTGGCATAAAATCAGAAACACAGGCAAATAGAACATAAAAGATACAGCAAGAAGCAAGAAAATCTGTGCTAAGACACAGAGAGTGATTATGGATAATGATTATGTACCCTATTTTTCATAAAGCTAGAATAAATTATTTTGAAAGTTTTCACTGCCAAGAATTAATGATACATGTTTGAGGATATTTTGGCTCATTAGCAAATCAAATTTAAAGGAGATATTCACCTTCTTTTTGTATCATATTATATTCATGATATACACTGCTTTGACATATAAATGTTTTCTCTATCATGATTGGCTACGTTACTACATGCCTAAAGAAACTGAATCAATTGAGAATAGACTGGAACATTTGAAAATATGAGCCCCAGATTTGAGGAATTCAAGATGGTGGCACCTATCATGGACTGTATATGATCTACTGCCTGGAAAGCAGGGACCTGAATGGAACCACAAACTGCTAGATCTAGAGAACTCTAGCAGTAACATGAAAGGGACCAGGCAGAAACCTACCTCTGCTGACCCAGTCCGGAGCCTAAGGTGTAGAGCAAAATTTCCAGGAGTGGAAATATGGTCACCTACCTGTTCCAGGGAAGAACTCCCTGATCACCACAGGCAAAGGCATGCGACCTATAATCACTCACCAACTATCCACTCTCAATGACCAGTGAAGGACACCAGAAGCTACCTCCCAACATCAGAGACAGCAAAATGACTAAAGGACAGCGTAAGAATGCAAACAACAAAATCCAAAACAGTTTGGCATCTCCAAATCCCAGCTATCCCAGAGAAAGCAACCTGGAGAACCCAAACACAATTGAAATACAATAAAATGACCTCAAATCCTTAGTAAAGAAGATAATAATGAAAGAAATGAATAAAATCTATAAACAAATGCAGGAAGATGCAACCAAAGAGTTTCAAGACATAAAAGGGACATATAGAGAAGCACTGAAAGAACTTCAGCAAAATACAAATAGTGAATGACATCAATAAAACAGTTCAAGATCTGAAGATGAAAATAGAACCTATAATAAAGGAACACCCAGAAGAAAAATGTGATCGAGAGGCCTTACAGAAGAAAACATGCACACAAAGGTGACCTTCTCTAACAAATCCGAAAAATGTAGGAACAAATCTCCACACATGAAGATACAATCATAGAATCACAATAACCATGAAAGAAAATGCTAAATCTGAAAAGTTCCTCACACAAAACATCCAAGAAATCAAGGACATCATGAAAACATGAAACCTCAATAAAACACTCACAAAATGAATGCAAGAACATATCAAAGATATCATGTACAATGACCATGTAGGCTTCATTCCAGGCATGCAGTGATGGTTTAACATATGGAAATCCGTCAATATAATACACCATATAAACAAATTGAAAGAGAAAAACCACATGATCATCTCCTTAGATGCAGAAAAAGCATTTGATAAAATCCAACACCATACTACTGTACCCAGTGAAACTATCAATAACCATTGATGGAGAAAATAAAATATTCCATGACAGAAACAAATTCAAACAGTACCTATCCACAAATCCAGCTTTACAGAAATTACTTGAAGGAAAAATCGACTCTTACGGGACAAGTTAAAACCAAAAATAAACAGAAAATAGATAACTACACCATTGCAAAATCACAACCACACAAACTCAAAACAAACATGAAAAATGAAAGGACTTAACAGTCACTGGTCATTAATAGCTCTCAACACCAATGGTCTCAATTCTGCAATAAAAAGACAGACTAACTGAATGGATGCATAAAAAAACTAACACTCTTCTGCGTTCAAGAAAACACATGTCACTCATAATGGCCTCAGGGTAAAAGGCTGGAAAAAATATTACAAGTAAATGGTCACAAGCAGCAAGCTGGTATAGCCATTCTAATATCTAATAAAATAGACATTCAACCAAAATTAATCAAAAGGGATGAGGAAGGACACTTCATACTCATCAAGGGTAAAATCAACTAAGAGGACATCACAGTTCTAAATATCTATGCTCCAAATAAAAGAGCACTCACATTTCTGAAAAGAACTACTAACAAAGCTAAAAACACTCATCAATCCCCACACATTAGTAGTGGGAGACTTCAACACCCCACTTTCACCGAAGGATAGGTTATTGAAACAGAAACTAAGCTGAGAAATAACAACTTTCACCCTATTCCCCTCCCCTATGACTGTGACTGAGGGGGACCTCCTCCCCCTGAATATGATCCTAAGATATCAAGTCACTTCTCGGCAGTCTCCTATCCATCCTCTGAGTGCCATCGGGCCTCCCCATCAAGGGGACATGGTCAAATATGGAGCATCAGAGTTTGTGTGAAAGTCAGTCCCCACTCTCCACTTAACTGTGGAGAATGTCATGTCCCTTGGCTAGATCTGGGTAGGGGTTTGATGCTCACTACACAAATTGTCCTTGGTTGATGCCTTAGTTTGAGCAGAAGAGCTGGGCCCAGATTTGCCCATCATAGTATTATTCTTGTAGGTTTCTAGGACCCTCTGGATCATTCTATTTCCCCATCTCCTATATTTCTCTCACCTAGAGTCCCAATAGGATATCCTCACCTCTATCCCACTTTCCTGGTAAGTGAAGACTTTCATGTGACATGCCCCTTGGGCTAGTGTCCAGTTATAAATGAGTATATACCATTTGACTCTTTCTGCTTCTGGGTTAACTCACTCATTCTGATCATTTCTAGTTCAACTCATTTTTCCACAAATTTCAGGAATACCTTGTTTTTAATAGCTAAGTAATACTCCATAGTGTAAATGTACCACAGTTTCTTTATCCATTCTTCTACTGAGGGACACTTAGGCTGTTTCCATGTTCTGGCTATTATGAATAAGGCCGCTATGAACATGTTAAAAGACATTGAAAGATCAATTCTCAACTTCATATGTAAAAACAAAAGACCCAGAATAGCTTTAAAAAAATCCTATAAAATAAAAGATCCTCTGGAGGAATCTCCATTCCTGATCTCAAGCTGTACTATAGAGCAACAGTAATTAAAACAGCATGGTAGTGGCACAGCAATAGGCTGGTTGATCAATGGAATTGAATCAAAGACCCAGAAATGAATCCACACACATATAGTTACTTGATTTTAGACAAAGAAGCCAAATCTATTTAATGGAAAAAGGATAGCATCTTCAACAAATGATGCTGGTCCAACTTGATGTTGACATGTAGAAAAATGCAATTAGATCCATATTTGTCACCTTGCACAAAACTCAAGTCCAAGTGGATTAAACTTAAAAACAGAGACACTAATTCATTTAGAAGCAAGTAGAGAAGAGTCTGGAACACATTGGCACAGGAGACAACTTCCTGAACAGAACACCAATAGCCCAGGCCTTAACGTCAACAATTAATAAATGAGACCTCATGAGGCTGAAAAGCTTCTGTAAGGTAGGAGACACTGTCAAAAGAACAAAGCAACAGCCTACAGACTAGGAAAAGATCCTCACTAACCTTACATCTGACAAAGGTCTAATATCCAAAATATGTAAAAAACTCAAAATATTAAACACCACCAAACCAAATAACCCAATTGAGAAATGAGTCTCAGAACTAAACAGAGAATTCTCAGCAGAGGAATCTTGAATGGTTGAGAAACACTTGAAGAAATGCTCAACGTTTTTAGTCATCAGAGAAACGCAAATCAAAATGACTCTGAGATTCCATCTTACACCCATCAGAATGGCTAAGATCAAAAATTCAAGTGACACCACATGCTGGCGAGGATGTGGAGAAAGAGGAACACTCCTTCATTGCTGGTGGGAATGCAAACTAGTACACCCGCTTTGGAAATCTATCTGATGTTATCTCAGAAAACTTGGAATAGATCTTCCTCAAGATCCAACTATTCCATTCCTTGGAACATATCCAGAAAATGCTCCAACACAGAAGAAGGACATATGCTCAACCATGTTCATAGTGGCCTTATTCATAATAGCCAGAACCTGGAAACCACCTAAATGTCCCTCAGTAGAAGAATGGATAAAGAAATTGTGGTACATTTACACTATGAAATACTACTCATCTATTAAAAACAAGGACATCCAGAAATTTATGGTCAAATGCATGGGACTAGAAATGATCACACTGACTGAGTTAAACCAGAAGCAGAAAGACTCACATGGCATATACTCACTTATAATTGGGCACTGGCCCAAAAGGCATGTCCCATGAAACTCTTCACTTACCAGGAGAATGGAATAGATGTGAGGACATGCTACTGGGAGTCTTGGTAAGAGAAATATAGGAAATGGGGAAATAGAAGGATCCAGATGATCTTAGAAACCTACAAGAAGAACATTGTAATGGGTGGATCAAGGCTCAGGGGGGTCTGCTCAAATTGTTGAACTAAACAAGGACAATAGAAGTATTAAACATCCAACCCCTACTCTGATCTAGCCAATGGACAGGACATTCTCCACAGTTATGTGGAGAGCAGGGCCAAACCCTGACATGAATTCTAGTGTCCCGTATTTGAGCAGTTTCCTCTGGTGAGGATCCCAGGGGCCATTCAAAGAAAGAGGAGGCAGGTTACCAAGAAGAGATTGGATAGCCTGTGACCATAAAGTGGAGGAGGAGATCCCCCTCGGTAATGGACCTAGGGAAGGGGAATAGGGTGGGTGTGGGAGGGAGGGAGGAAAGGGAGGATACAAGTGATGGGATAACAATTGAGTTGTAATCTGAATAAATCAATAATATAAAAGAAAATATGAGCCCCAAAACTGTTTTCTTTTATAAGTTGATTGTCACAGGAGCTTCCTTTCATAAAAGAAAATTGAATAACAAAGCCATGTATAAGTCATAAACCCACTTGAACATGATCTGGCAGGCCATGGTATCCTGACAATTTCTTTGAGAATGGTGGGATCATACTGAAAAGGAATTTAGCAATTATGCTGTTGTTTGGAGTTTATTATGTGGTAGAAACACACAATGAAAAGATATGAGTAGAAACTTAAAGAAGTAAATGTAAAAACCACATATCCTAAGTTATAGGATATATGAAAAACATTTTTGAAAAGAATGAGTCTTGAGAAAGAAGTGATATTACTTAGGAGAAGAATATTTGGAAGAAGTATTTAGTTCTATGTAAAAAGAACATTCTGTTCTATTAGAAGAATTACGCTAATTTAAAATATCATTACTATTTCTCAAATACTGGCCCATTTATCCTTGCCATAAATTTATTCCTACTTTTACTGTTGGTGAAGTGCTGTAATGAGAAGAAATTGTGTGGCTTATTTGTTTTCAGGAATGAAGGTCAGAAAAAATGAGAAACAAAGTGTAAAACAATAAACATTAATTTATAAAGACACTTAATTGGTTGAATTCATCAAGTGATAATAAGTAGATATTTTACTTTTTCAATGTTTAATGAATATTCTATTTCTACTTGTTACAATATAAATAACGAATATTTCTAATAATAATTATTAAATACTACATTTAAATGTCTACCATTTTATTAATATTGGATATCTTATGTATTATTGTTATTCATTACTGATTTAAATGCCATAAATTTACATATATTATGCTTTTGCCTCACATAATTAGGCAAAGAAATAGAAAATTAATTCTCTTAAATCTACTTTACAATTAACTAGCTTCTTGTTCTCTCTATTAATTCACTTAATTATGCCATCATAGGAGATTGGGATAAACAAAAACAAGGTTAAGGTTAAATTATTTTTGATTAACTAAAAACATATTACATTTATTTATTTGTGTTGGGGTCAGCGGGGGGTGGAATTATATATAACAGCACATATGTGTAGGTAAAAAGACAGCATGCAGGTATCAGGTCGCTCATTCCATCATGTCAGTCCCAGGAATTGAACTTATGTCATTAGATTTAATGAGAATGATTTTTTATTTGGTTATCATGCTCATTCCACTTTTGCTTAATTTTTAAGAGCACACGTAAGAAATCAGATTTATTTTCTACTTTTCCACTAAGCTAATAGAGATTAAATATCTACATTGACAAGCATTACATATAGAGATGGGTGAACCTAAATAGGTTAAAAGAGAATTTGTTTTAACAGAAGGCATCACAACTAAAAACAAATATTGCTTCAACAAAAAGAAAATATGTCATAGAGAACATGCAACTCTTGATCTTCCACTATTGCTGACAAAGCTGAGTTGTAAATGGAGTCTACTAACAGAATAAGAAAAAAATGTAAGTACCAGTTGACTACAATATGTTTCAAAGAAGTTAACAGAAACACATAGTGTTTCTTAATTTGTCAGATTCAATATTAACTTTATGAAATTTCAGTAGGGATTAATAAATAAGAATACTACATTTTCATAAAAATATGAAATCTATGTGTGGCTCTGAAAAATCTTTGCCAGTTCCCCCAAAATATCCCAAGTATATATCCAAAAGAATTAAAAGCATAATAATATTAGAAACATAATCAACTAGTAATTAAAGCATTATTAATTATGGCACAAAAGTAGAATTGGTCCAATTCTATTTAACGGGATAATAAAAACAAAATATATATGAATATTTTCAATGATTAAATGGGCATGAAACACTGATGTAAACTACAGTACAAGTAAGTCTTAAAAACTATCCTGAATGAAATAACCCATTGACAAAGTACCACATTCTTATTATTCCATTTATATGAAATTATTATAACAGATACTTAGAGACAGAAAATGGAGAAATGACATATATAGACTGGGTAACAGAAAGAATTGGGTGTTAATGCTAATGAAAGTCAGGTTTCATTAGGCCATTACAAATATGTTATAGAATTAGATATCACAATAATTGGATACCTCCTTAAATATGCAAGATTATGGTATATACTGCATTGAACACCCTAAACTGAAGTAGCCTTAACAAAGTGGTTAATAAAAAATGTTAACAAAAGTTTATTACTGAATATAACAGTCAAAGCCACATATCAGGAAGAAAATTATAGTGAATTACTCTCAACTGAAAAATAAATGTTTATATTAATTTTTATCTTCTTCTGATCCATCAGCATATCCTGGATGGTAATGTACCAATAATTGAGTCACATCAATGAAGACTCATACCTGTTGGCTTATTATGAGCCTGCTCTCTTCAAGTTCCTGTATTTCAGAGTTTACCATCATCATCAGGACCCCAGTGACTTCTGCAAATGGAGTCCATTTAAGCAATTTAATACTGAGACAAAGTAATTCTGACTTTCATTGACAACACATAATGAAAATCCAGGAGGGTGAATACCAGGTCTTCTACTGCAATATGCAATATCCTAACAACATCACAGTATTACAGAGTGTCTTTGTGGTCATGTCCAAAAATGAATTAAGAAGCTTCTCCTATTATTATTTCCCACATATCTAAATGAACAATTTTATGTATTCTAGGGTTCTTAAGTTTTTATGTAATAATCTCATATATATATATATATATATATATATATATATATATATATAATATTTCTGGTTTTAAATTTAATTTATTCTTGAATCATGAACTGAATCATCCAGATAGCTGATGGCTGGTTTTGAACCTCACTTTACTCTTAGGTTGCAGTGATTTTATGGCATAGCCATTATTCATGGAATTCTTATGTCATTCTTGTGCCCAAAACTCTCAAAAGACTTCACCAGAAAAATAAAATACAATACCTTTGCAGGGAGGCAAAATATAATAGCCTAGACTATGAGTTTCTTGCTACCTGTATTTATACCTAAACTTCTTCCAATATAAGTGATTTCCAGACAATATACTTTGTTTCCTGTGCATATAAAGCTCACCCATATGCTAAGGAATTGGCATACAAAGCTTCCCTTTTGATCTCTACAGGAATGACTCATTAATATTATTCAATGTGACCCTTTGTATTTCTGGTCTCAGCTATGTTTCCCGAGTTTTCAGTCTAAATATTCCCCTATATTTAAATGTACACATGCATACACATGCACACACTACCCAATCTAATGTATCATGCCATTATATTTTATTTTCCCCACAGAACTTATTATTGTATAAAATGAAATGTGTTTGTTTAACTATACACAACAGCAAAGTTTATTCAAAATTACAAATTATATTCACAGAAGAATCTTTAGTGCTTATAAAACTCCTACACCATAGTATTTTTACAAAGAAAAAAATCATACTAGATGAATGAGTAAATAAAAATTTCTACATATTTTGAAATAAAAGCAAGGTAGCAATATCTCAAGAACTATGAAGACAACTGCACTCTAGTTATTATATATAACTATTAATTTGTAAAAAAAATACATACATATAAGAAAAAAATTGAGCTATAAGCACTTAAAATTGTAAATGAGAGGAAATGATATTCCTCAGGATTGTAGTTTTATATATTACCTTTTTCTGTTTAAGTGACTCCCTACCCTTGCTTCTGCCGGATATACTAGTTAAATCTAGTGGGTCACAAAGAAAATATGTGAAAGTAGGAAGGGGAACTAGGAGACTAGAGAAGAAGAGGGAATATGGCAAGAAAGGGAAGAGGAATAAATGGATAGCCAGGAACCAGAACCTGAATGGCCCAAAGACCTAAGATAGAATCAAATATGACTGGCCTAAAAAGGCAATGAAATGAATCCTAATAATATTCTACTATATTCATAGATTGGTGTCTAGCCAGTCATCATCAGAGACGCTTCTGGAAGCTGATGATAGCAAATAACACATTTTTTAAAAAGTCAATGTCTCAAAAAAAACCAATAAAGAGAAATTAGAATATATCCACAATTGAATGAAAGTTAAAGCTATATATAACTTCTCAACCTTCCTCATGCTGCAATCCATTAGTACAGTTCCTCATGTTGTAGTGACACTCAACCATAAAATTATTTTCATTGCTACTTCATATATATAGTTTTTGCTACTTTATGAATTGTAATGTAAATATCTGTGTTTTCTGATGGCCTTAAGGTCATTCCTGTGAATGGTTCATTTAAGCCGCAAATGGTACCTAAGCCACAGGTATTAGGCACTGTTGAATAGGAAAAGAACCTGTAAATATGATAGCAATAGGTTCAGAAGAAAACTTGGAGTTTAGATTTGGTAGCATTATGCTAGATAGCAGTTGGATATCTACATAGAGATGAAGAGCAGAACATGAATAGTAAAAAGATTAAGTGAGATACACATATATTCTGCACACATAAGTTTATAGATGTAGTTCCATCATCTAGTTAGGAAAGTGTATTAAGTTTGAAATTTAGAGGAGTTACAGTTAAACAGATAATATGTAAAAACAATGGTAACTGTAGAAGGGAAAATACACAAAATGAAGACACTCTGAAAGCTAAAATCATTTGAATATAGAAATGGGAAGCAATACATAGAAAGAGCAAACTGAGTCTAGAAATCAATTCTGATAGTATAGACACATCTATTCTCCTTGAAAACTGGAATATTTTATTCATGCCTGCAAAGGTATCACAGAGTAAGGTTTTCTATGATGAGTTAATCTTAAAATCATATTATTCTGACCAAAAAAGAGTCCAGAAGAAAATGGGATCATGCCAAATTAGTAGAATCATTGTTAGAGCCACAGAGGAACCTTTTTCGCTATTATTTCCTGGGCTCAGTTTTGCTACTGACTTGCTGTCTTCATGATGTCTTATTACTTATAGAAATAATAAGCCTTACTAGAAAGCTAAAGGCTTTTGCTTCAAATCTGAGATATATCACTCAGTAAACTGATATCCTTGCAATCATGAGGATCTGTTTTTTTTTTTTTTTTTTGATTTTTAGAAAACATATCTTTAAAGCTGGGTATAATGGTCTGTGCTTGAAATCACAACATAGAGGAGGTGAAGACAGGCTGTATTAGCAACTTTGCTATTGTTGTGATAAAACATGTCCAAGGACATCTTAAATGAGAGAAAGCTTATTATATAGGCTTATTGTTCTACAGAGATAACAGTCCATTATGAAGTGCAGGCATAGTAAAAGGAGCAGTCAAGATAGGGTCCACAGGAAGCTGAGAGCTCAAGTCTTCAGTTACAAGCAGGAAACAGAGCAAACTGAAAGTGGCTTGAGGTTTTAACCTCTCAAAAGTGTGTCTCCAGTGATGGATTTCCTCCAGCAAGGCCTTACCACATAACATTACTCAAATAGCACCACCAACTGGGTGTTCAAATACCTTAGCCCATAAAATATATTTCTCACCCAAACCAGCACAAAGACATATCTCTCAAAGTTGCTATTCAGTCTGTCCAGTCTATTTGATAAGCTCCACATCAGTTGAAAAACTGTTTATAATACAAAGAAGGTGGGTGACACATGAGCCATGATACTATGGTTTGTACCATAGCATTCAAAAGAACACACACACACACACACACACACACACATACCCTCATACAGACACCCACACCCATACATGTATCTGCATCCACACACATTCCTTCTCTCTTTCTCTCTCTCTCTCTCTCTCTCTCTCTCTCTCTCTCTCTCTCTCTCTCTCTTATGATTTATTAAATAAACTTAATTCATATTAATAATAATAGCATTACATACATAAAGCTTTTATTTCAGATGCTAGTTTAGCCAATCTATATCAATTAAGTCATTTAATCTCTCAGAAGCTTACCTTATGATGAATATTGTTAGGCTCAAACTTATGAAATTGCTGATCCTTATCAAGTCATACAAGTTGATAAATAAGTTTTCACATAATCTGTAAATTCAACATCACTAAAATATATATTACTAAAACAATTCAGAGATTAAATAACATACATAAAGCCGAGAACAAAGGGGTTTGGTAAATATGTGAACATCATGTACCCTGTTCCAGAGCTCATATCCTTCTTATAATTCTGCTTTTTCTCCTATGTGTGTTACCAGCTAAATTCTGAGGCTTTACTGTACTGTGACCCTTCCCTTTCTATATTCATTACAATCTTGTATTCTCAATCATCAGGTTTTCCAAGCAAAAGAAATGTCACAATCTAGGGCATGTTACTGAGGAAGACAAATGCCAAGCACTTAGTTACAGTTTAAATTTTGAAAGACTTCTGGGGGAAAAAAATCTCACATATAAATTACTGCAAAAATACTTGAAGGAAAATACAGATCCATAAATTGATTATTTGTGCTCTTAAACATGAATGCTTTATTACTCTGTAATATATCAATTTTAGACTGCATAATATTTCTATTTGATCCAATTTCTAGTCATGACTGCTTTTGCTTGTTTTAGATTATATATACATTCTTTTTCCAATTGGCACTTCAAAACAACTAGCAGTTACTATAAAAGTAACTTATATTTTATTGTACTAAGTTAATTTTTCCAACATATAGTTAAATCATGTTTCAGTCTTTGCAAAAAGTGTGTATGTTTTACAAACTGTTTATATTGTGACTTTTCTTTTCACTATTATGCTATAGGAAACAATGACTCAGAGGAGCTGAATCATGAACCAAATCTACTCAAATATGATTAATACAGATATTTAATTTTATTAGATTTATTTAAAATTCAATAATTTTAATTAATTTTAATAAATTTTTTAAAAAGAAAAGGAACAACATTAATTGAAATTTAACCAAATATCAAAAAGAAAATGAAAATTAGCTATATAATTTGGTTTTTGGCAAATATTTTGCCTCAGGTTATTACTAGTAAAGAAAATACATAACTGGAGGAACTTCAAGATCACTTGATAAAGATTCTTGTTTCCAACCCTGATTATCTGAGTTCTATACAAAGATCTACATGGTAGAAAGAAAGACCTGAATCATGTAGGGTTTTCTCTAACCTTCATGCAAGCAATGTGCACACATTCTACCCCAATAAAGAAAAAATTTGTAAATAAAATAATTAAAATAATATATTCTCAATAAAGCCATGATGTAATAATAATCTGGTAATAGCAAATGTAATAATAACATCACTTTATTTAACAATAAAAATATATGTAGCAAGTAAATATTATTTCATAGTCACAAACAAGAATGCTATGGCTAAGAGAAGTCAAATAGCAAGTTCTCCAAGAAAGCATAACTTAAAAAAATTCACATTTCATCCTTAACGATCCAACCAATATATACCTGTTTTGTGAATTTATCAGAACCACACTGTGTACTTTTGATACCCTACATTTCAGCTTGATCTATTCATTCCCTTAATTTATAGTTATTTATGGAATATATTAACATCTAAATAAGTATATTTCATAAGCTTTTCCTATTTATTGACTGCCTTCTTACTCTAGAAAAAATTAATTCTTGGAAGAAAAATACTTCTGTCAATTTTGTTAACTGCTTAGCCTTAGCACAAAGTATAATGTTGGGTGTAAAGAAAGTTCTTAGTAAACACTGTTTTCTTCTGTAGAAATGGGATCCATAAGACAAATAAAAAGGTAAAAATAGAACTTATTGTATATCTTTAATTTCTATGTTTTTGACATAGTAGATTTTGAAGAGTCAGAAAATTGTAGTTATTGCTTTGATTATTATACAAATGTGAAACTATTTTAACTATCCCACATACCAAATACTTTATTAAATAATTTCTTATCATATGGAAAAACTAATGTCCTTCCCATTGTTACTCAAGTAGCAGGTTTGCAGAAAAATATTCTAGAGAAGAATCAAGAGAATGTACTGATTTATCTTGTAATTGAGTGGCTTGATATAATATAATCTGGACTCCTGGTAAGGAATAATGGCATAGTTCAGGAAGGCCTACATTACTGGATATACTTATCTGATTAATTGAAAAAATTATCTTAATATACACTAGTAAAATGAAAGATATTCATGAAATGAAATTAAAAAGCTGGAAAATACAGTATTCCTTTCTTAAAACCACTAATACCACAATAAGTTTCTGTAGAAAGGACATTAAAAGGTAGTCATGCCTAGGAGACCACTATTATGGAGGAATGGACATAAATTTGTCTTTGATAATTGTTCATAAAATATACTGTGTCTTTCCAGATGGAAATAAAATGAGTTACATAAAATAATAGGATTTCATAGTTATCTTAACAGATGATTTTTATTTAGTCATATGTCTTCTCTCAATACTGAAATAGCCAGGCATGCATAGCAGTGTCAACTGAGAATGAAACAGTCCGTCTCACAGGGAAGCTCATTAAGGAAGGAAGTAAATGAACCAAAATAGCTTCAGGAAATCCCTGAAACTGGACAGATTCATTATGCCTTTTCCTCTCATGCAGCTTTTGAGAAACACAGACAAACCATACATCCTGGGAACAAACAAAGAAAAAAGACAAATACAAGTAAGTAGTCTGAAAGAAAGAGACAAGCTGATCTACCTAAAGGAAACACAGGCTGGCTAAACTGCCTAGAAGAGGCTCACTGAACTGCCAGGAAAGAACACTCTCTAATGTGTTAAACATCCTTCAGCCTGTGTAATGGGCTTTTGTGAACTCTTATTCATGCTGGAGTTGGCTTTGGTGGTGCAGCTGTCTTTGAGTAATTTCTGCTCCAGTAGGTAACTTTTCATCCATATTCTTGCAAGTAACTTCAACTAAATTAATAGGATCAAGTTATACTTTGATGGGAGCCATATTTTGTTCTGTTGTTGGTTCCCTAAATGTGAAGTAAGTAGACATTTGTTCACTTCCCTGCAAGAGTAGTGTCATACACCACCAGAAAAAGGAAAATCAAACACAAAAGCAGGAGTTGCTGTTTTTTTCAGACTAGCAATATAAAGGATAAATAACTATACATGATAGGACTAAAAGGAAGCACAGTTGCAGCACTTTGTTAACTGAAAATGTAAAGGTAGGTTGGGTTTAATTACTCCCTGCGCTTATTTTTCTTCATACATATTTTTTGTCAATATCCTTGTCATAATTCACTACTTGGATTTTTATGATGCTGAAATATCATACCTTGGAGAGCCATATTTTAACAAGAAATTTTTATTACACATTAGAATAATGAACTATTTGTTCTTCAGTAGCAGCAAAATAAATATTGAATCCTCAAAAATACCATAAAATATTCAAGTGTAGACTTTGAAAGCAGGTTTTAGTTGTTCTGAGTGTGTTTTGAGTACTGAAAAGATGATTAAGTACCCACCCTACATTTTCATCAACCTATAGCTAGGGCTTTTGAGGGGTAAGGGAGAATCATTGAGGGCCTCATGAAGGTCCATGCCTGGTACACATGCATTGATAGGTCTTGTCCTTTCCACTTCCCTTTCCCTTGTAAATCATGGATTACATCCCTAAAGCTAGACATGAAGGTCTATTCCCTTAATTGGACACTTTATGCCAGACTCATTCCTGATAATGACTTCTGAAGTCCAGCAATCAAAAGCCCCCTTTAGTTCCCTTAATTAACATGCCCAATCAAAATATACCACTGCATCCTAACCCATTCTAACTCAGACCTCTCATTTTTCTCTCTCCTTAAAAATTATATCTGCAAGGTTGTTGTTGTTCCTGCTTGACTCAGAAAGCAGCAACATTAACATTTATTCCCTGCTTAATAAATGATTCCTCTATGATATCAAGTGTTTGGGTGTGATTTGTTACTAATCCAGGGTAGAGAAGGAGCCTCCACTGTGCAGGCGCTTTACCTGCGCCTTGCATTTGTTGAGAAACTTGTGTCCTTTGTGGGCAAATTGACAATACTAAAGACTGAGGCAGAAATGGTTGACAGCTTTATAGTGTTGTCTTCATTCACCTGGAAATGTTTTCAAGTGCATATAGAGGTCAAATGGGACCTGGCAAATAAGAAGAATGGTAGGTAGGTGTGAGCTACAGAAAATTAGTTACATTCTATTTTTAAATTGATATTATGTTTGAGAAAACACCACTTCCTCTTTTGTTTTTTGCAACCAACTAGCTTTTTCCTGCCAAGGTTTAAATCTAAGCTTAAGTAATGCAAGAATAAAAACAATAAAATAGATGCTTTGTAAACCATTTCAGTTTCCTGAAGAGGGAAGCATTAGGCTTGTGAGCAACTATTTTAGAGAATGCAATCATAATTAAAAATATGTTCTAAATACTACCTTTACTTTTTTCATCATGTTTAGGTAAAAAATCATTCAACACTTTTTAAGACTAAGTGTAAAAATGACATAATTTTTATGCTATAATATGTTATTACATTTCATAAGCTTTCCAAATTCTAATATAAGATAGATCTCAGAATTTGTTATAGTATATATTTCATTCTTATAATTTTATACTTGTCTTATCAGTTAAATTGTCATTAAGGGCAAGAATTATATCAACAAAGACTCTAAGTTAAATTAACTCAAATTGACAGATTATACTATTAGACTGACTAGAATTTAGCAAAATCAGAACACAATGTCAAGTGAATCAATAAGTGACAAAATTATGCAAGGATAAAATGGGTCTTTATGAGGTATTTCTACAAGAGCCAATAGAAAGTACAGAAGACATCAATACTGTAATACTAAGCCCTTCTTATGCATCAACATTTAGTAGGTCTTAAAATATAAATAGCAAGCAGTCTTTGCAGGCTTCAAATGTTTATTTATTTTATGTACTGTGCATGCATGTCATGTCATATAGAATTCAGGGGGCAATGTTTGGAGATGATTCTTTTCTCCCACTATGTGAGCTACAAAGATTGAACTTAAGGTTGTCAATTTGGCAACAGTTGCCTGAGACATCTTGCAGACCCAAACCCTACTGCTTTATAGTATTCATTATAGAGTATGACATATGCATTAAATGAATTTTTATGGCAATGATCATTAAAGGCTAGGAAAAAATCCATTGGCCTATATAGATTTTTAAGGAGAAAAAAAGCCTCACCCATGACAGCATTCTTGATAGTAATATTTTCCTTTCTGATGAAATTTGATAGGTTTGAATTCTACGTGGTCATGGAATGAGTGTGAAGTGACTGAGAGGAGTCACCAAAGGATATGTTCACATACAGTAATAATAATGAATTATAATATATGAGAAGATTCTAGGCAAAACTTAAAAAGCACACATCTGAGCAGTAGCTTGTTTGATAAAGACAGGAGAGTGGGATGTTGATGTCTCCCACTATTAATGTGTGGGGTTCAATGTATGATTTAAACTTTAGTATGTTTCTTTTATGAATGAGGGTGTCCTTGCATTTGCTGTATAGATGTTCAGATTTGAGATGTCATCTTGGATTTTTCTTTTGATGAGTATGAAGTGTTTTTCCTCAGTTCTTTTGATTAATTTTGGTTGAAAGTCTATTTTATTAGATAATAGATTGGCTACTCCAGCTTGATTCTTGGATCCATTTGCTTGGAAAACCTTTTTCAAGCCCTTTACTCTAAGGTAGTATCCATCTTTGTTGCTGAGGCAATTTCTTGTATGCAGCAGAGTGATGGGTCCTGTTTTACCTCCAATTTGTTATCCTGTGTGTATTTTTTTATTGGTGAGTTGAGGCCATTGATGTTGAGACATATTAATGATCACTGGTTACTGATTCCTGTTATTTTGATGGTGGTGGTGGTGGTGGTGGTGGTGGTGGTGGTGGTGGTGGTGTGTGTGTGTGTGTGTAGATCCCAGAAAAACTAAAATTGGATTTAGGGTTATTGGGGAAAAAGTTAAGAAATAGGCCTACAGGAGATAATCTGGCCAGCTGCAAAGAGCAGCCCCACTAGAGATAGTATTGCCTAGTAACTGACTGGAAGGGTCCCACTGGGGATAGAGTTTGTAAGAGACCCAGTTTTATGGCCACATTCCTTCCTGCACACCAGAGATAGGATTAGTAAGAAACCAGATATTTCCCTGGACAAGATAGTGAACAAAGAAAACAAAGAAAACTAAGCCATGGGTGGTCTTGGAGCCTTTTTCTATAGCTTTTCACCTTTATAGACATTAGACCTCTTTATGTTAATCAATAGATGCTTGTCAGGTTGGAACTACCCTGCTTTAGGGTACTGGGAAGGATAGAAAGCTATAAATTTACCCTCCGTCCAGAGATCAAGGCTCTTTCTGGATACCACTCTGTTGGTGACTAGTCAGAGCCCAGCTCTGTGTTGATTAAATGTCTTCATGTATATACTGCATTGGTATCGAGTCCTGATGGTGTTTTTGGGGGGTCTCATGATCTGGGTACAGAAGTGTGTGTGTGTGCATGTGTGTGTGCGTGCGTGTGTGTGTGTGTGTGTGTGTGCGCGCGCGCGCACACACATGCGCGTATGCTTTGTAGATGTGGGGTTATTTATTTCTTGTATTTTCCTAGGTGTAGTTAGCCCCCTTGGGTTGGATTTTTCCTTCTAGTATCTCCTTTTAGTGGGTTGGATTTTTTCTTCTAGTATCTCCTTTTAGGGATGTATTTGTGGTTAGGTATTATTTAAACTTTGTTTTGTCTTGTTTCCACCATGCTTCCACCATTGAAAGTTCTGCTGCGTATAGTAGTCTGGGTTGGCATCTGTGGTCTCTTAGTGTCCGCATTACATGTGTCCAGGCATCTCTGGCTCTCAATATCTCCGTAGGGTGTAATTCTGATGTTTGCCTTGAAATGTGACTTGGCCTTTTTCTCTTGTAGCTTTTAATATTCTTTCTTATTTCTGTATATTTAGTGTTTTGATTTTTATGTGGAGGGGGATTTTCTTTTCTGCTTCAATCTATTTGGAGTTCTATAAGCTTCTTATATGCTTATGGGCATTTCTTTCTTTATGTTGTGTAAGTTTTCTCCTATGATTTTTCTCAGAATATTTTTTGGGCCTTGGATCTGTGAGGCTTCTCTTTCCTCTATTCCTATTATTCTTAGGTTTGGGTTTTTCATAGTGTCCCAGGTTTTTTGGATATTTTGTCTTAGGGACTTCTTCATTTTAACATTCTCTTTGACTTGGAAATTCTCTCTTGCATCTCTTGTGTTCTGTGGGTATTGCTTGTGTCTGCCGTTCCTGTTTCTTTCCTAGGTTTTTCCAACTCCAGATTGTCTCAGAATGTGTTTTCTTTGTTGTTTCTAATTCCCTGTTAGGTCTTGGATAGTTTTATTCATTTATTTCATTTCTTTCTCCCATTTGATTCTATTTTCCTATTTCAATTCCTTCATTTGTTTGAATGTATTTTCCTGTATTTCTTTGAGAGATTTATTTTCCTCCTTCAAAGCTTCTATCCCTTCCATCACATCAGATTTAAAATCTTCTTCTTGTGCTTCATGAGTGTTAGTATCTCTAGGGCTTGCTATAATAGGATGGCTGGTTTCAAGTGCTGACATATGGCCCTAGATTTTGTTGTTGGTATTTATGCTTGTTAGCATATCTGCTCAGTCTGCCTAGCAACCTGATGCCATCATCTGCCTGCCACGAGTTGTGCCCCTGCCCAGAATATAAAAAGGTCAAACCCAACTTGTCTCTCTCTCCTCTTCCTCTTATTCTCTCTGTCTGCTTCTTTCACTCTCTGTCTCTCTGCCTCTCTTTCCATCTGAATTTGCCTCCTCCATTTTTCTTCTCTCCCAGGGTCTATAACATGTGTCTCCATATCATATCAGTTGCCTGGCATCTTATTTTTCATATTTAATATTGATGGCCAATACAGAAGGAGCAGTCCCATTGTCTCATACTCTGGGACTCCTCTACTCAAGAAACTTTAAATCTACACTCATCCCCATCTGCTTTTCTGCTGCCTGCCCCCTCCCCCGGCTTGCTGTAGCTGGCTCAGACTCCGAATAGCCTAGTCATTATCCAAGTGCCTCAGCCCCACCATTAAATTGCTCATGATTGTTCCAGCCAGACCTTCTATTGTTGGTAAGCAAATATCCACCTCCATGGCCCCCCGGGGAGGCCAATCACAGCTGGCATCTGCTTGAGATTGGCTTTAAAATTGCAAAATTGCCAGCCACTGGTCAATACCATTTTGTACCACCTGGCCTTACTTTTTTTTTTAATTACAAAGCTGTGCCACTGCTGCTACTGCCCCACCTGCCAGCATCAGGTGGCAATGCTGGCTACTTCAGAACACATTCAATTTGCCAATGGGTTGCCACAGTGGACCATTATCCCTGTTATGAGAAGGAGATCCTTTCCTCTGCTGAAGTAAATTTAAAATTATACTTAAAAATACTTCCACATGGCCTGGCCACATAACAGCGCACTTGCTGCCGCTTGCACCCTCCCCTTTCCCACAGATGTTATTCAAGAGACTCAAACAAACCTGCCCATGTGCTATACCTTTTTCCTATGTCCCACGTCCCCATAGGCCAATGAAGACCTGGGTTGGAGTCAGGGTCCCCCTCTGCTAGTGGCTTCAGGTCTCTAGATTGGGACCTCCTGCTGCACTTCTACAGTGATGTCACAACTCTCTGGCAGCAAGGCTTGCCAAATCACAGCACAAGGAGCCAGGTATGCCATAATCTCTGCTAAAAACAACATAGCCTCATTTCTCTAATACTATACTTTCCAACTCTTAAAAATAAAAATCCTCTCTCACTCGCTTTTTTGCTCTCAAGAAAAAAATGTTAAGATTAAAATGTATGATTTGTTTTCTGGGTATGATGTTTAAAATCTAAATTCAAATTCTCATTTAGACCATATGTTATAAAACAATGTTTATAACACTTCTTAGCCATAATTAAATCTCTGTTTATATCTTTTTATACTAAGAAACCAACCAGTTTCATTTTATTATATTCTGGTTCAAGGTATTTTTATATAATGTTTTAGTTCAAGGTTATAAAGGTCGATTCAAATTAACAAGATAAATACTGTTTCTCTCACCAGGGGCACCTGCAGGCTTCCTGGCCAATGGATCTGGTATAATGTTTTGCTATATTGCTACATTAAAGTATATTCATTCTAGACACATTCATTTATTTACAATGTTAAAATTATTATGCCCTAGCTACATTCTCAAAAATATAAAAATCAGTGCCTTAGAAATATATTTAGTCTTGTTTCTGGTAATCTATAATATAGTTTTAGAGTTTTATAAACTATGAAATTTTTATAAACTAAATTATACAGGAAACTGTTGTGTTATCTTTTTATGGACTGTGTTTATGTTTTTTAAGACGTTAACTCAACAAGGATAAAATCTAAAAATTCTAAACTTTAATGATTAAGATCTTATAACAATCAAATCCTTTAACATATCCAAGAATATATTTTTAGTCATCCTAAGAATCAATGTGATTAATTATATTTTCAGGTTGAAACATAGAATAGGACCATAACATTCTACTTTCTGTTTGCATGATGTAGTTTAAAACAAATAACTAAGGACACACAAAAGTTGCTAAACTCAAAGATACTGGCTCTCTTCTGAATATGGCATTTAACTTGTATAAATTTATTCTACAAGAAACACATTTCCAGATCCTAACAATAGTTCCCCAAGGTCTCAGAAGATTTGCACATAAAGAGATATTACTTCAACCCTGGTTTGCCTTACACCCAGACCTCAGGTTAAAGATAAAGAGGATTCAGATACTTTCTCAGTCCTCTTCATATACAGGAAACCAGGCCTTAAGTCTTACTCCTAGAGCTACTACTGTCGAGGCTCTTCTGGAATGCCTTCTGGAGAATTTCAAATTCCTATGTCTGCATTAAGAGCTGCTAAGCTTAGAGACCTCTGCAACCAACGTGGACAGTTCCAAAATGAGACATTTCTAATTACTACTAACAGTTGGGTAAATGAAAGGAGGCTCCTTATTTTCAAGCCTTTTCTCTTCTTTCCTCTCTCAAAAGTTTCAAATATACACCTAAGGTAAAATGGAAGGAAGTTCCCTACGTTAACGCTTTTCTTTTCTTTGCTCCAAAACTTCCATCTCCACTTGCTATTCCAAAAGTTCCATTTCAAATGGACACCAAAAGGGAATTTTCTCCCTAAGTTACTAACTTTGTCTTCTGCCCACATATAGGTTCCAATATCCTGTTAGACTTCCTATATTAAAGACAATGCCAAGGCAGCTACCCACACATGCTGCAGTCTAACCTTGCAGATCATGTCAGCTGGACCTGCATTGTCCTACCTAGCCACAGATGTTCTCAGACCCTGGACAGCAAATACAGCAGCCTGCTCTTCCCAGACCTGGCCAACATTTCAGCTTTTTAACCCCCTGTTGTCATCCCAAAGGTGTGTGCCATTATGCCTGGCTCTCAATTTTTTAACTATAGGAAAATGGAAGAATATTAGCATATCTGCTCCCAGTCTGCCTGGCAACCTATGATGCCATCACTTGCCTGCCACTAGGTGTGCCACTGCCCAGGAGATAAAAAAAAAAGGGGGGGGGGGTAAACCCATCTCATCTCTCTCTCTTCTCTTCGTCTTCCTCTCTCTTGTCCTGTCTTTTTCTCTCTGTCTTTCTCTGTCTCTCTCTGTCTGTGTCTGTGTCTGTGTCTGTGTCTGTCTCTCTCTCTCTCTCTCTCTCTCTCTCTCTCTCTCTCTCTCTCTCTCTCTCTCCCTCCCTCCCTCCCTCCCTCTCTCTCTCTCTCTCTCTCTCTCATTCTCTCTGTGAATCTTTCTCTCTCTCCCCCTTTGGGGTGCTCTTCCCCCTTTCCTGCTCTCCCATGCTTCTACAATAAACTTCCCCACATCATATTTGTTGCCTGGCATCTTATTTTCCATATTTAATAATACTGACCTCTAGCCATCTGGTTATTTCTTGTGATAGCAGGCCTGGTGCTCTCTCATATGCAGGCAGTTTGGGAGTAGGCAGGAAGGGCTCTATGCTTAATGTTTCTTGGGCCTTCACAAGCTTCTTTGGGTTGACAAACAGACTATGTGGGTCAGAGCTTAGTACATGTACTGCTCAACTGGGCTGGCCTTGTCCCAGGTGAGACAGGCAGGTCTGGAGGCTACAGGGTAAGTGATCTAAGGTGAATGTTGGTTGGGCCTCCCACTGACTTCCTCAGCATGGGAGTTGGATCCTGCCTTCAGCTCACCTCTCTGCTGGCTCTGTGCCAGGTGGGACAGGTAGATCAGGGGGATCTCCAGCAGGTTTTGGCATTAATTCTGTTGCGTAGTGAACATGCCTTGACTTTACAAAATCAGATTTAGCCATACAGTCTTTTTGTGGCCAAGCAGGTGCTGTGATCCAGGCACTCAGATTGAGCTGTGCTTCACCATCTTGTACCCACTCCCTATATACTTGTATTGTCCAGCTGGTCTTGGCAGAGTGACTAGTAGAGCTGTGGAATGGTGTTGGGATACTGATTCCAGGTAACTAGGGGCTGCCCTATGGGTAGCCAGAGGGATCCAAGGTCTGATTGCTGGAGCAGAGCATCCCTGGAACTGAGGACCTGCACTAGTAAAGGCAGAGTGCCCAGGGCACTGCCATTCTGGGACTTTGCTTGAGATCAGAAATATGCATGAGACTAGAAATATGCATGAGACCTGGACTCTGGGTAACTCCTGGACCTTGTATTAAGGCATTGCCCTCAGGGAGGTGGGAGGAATCCAAGGTTTGGCTTAGGATCTGTGCTCCATATAGGCAGATAACATCTAATGTTGTAGAATCTTGTGTAACTCCTAGACCCAGAAGACAACTGTACAGGGCTTCGACCTGTGTGTCCCCAGCTCTCAGAATGTCCCCTCCCATCTTCGAAGTGCCAGTGTCAGTGTTTTGGGGTTAGCTATTAGTTTACTCACCTTAACTGCAGTCTGTAGTCTTCTGCCACTCATATACAGTACACTCTGGCTGCTGTCATCTTGGAAGTCCATCAAATGCATTTTGAAGGTAAAATTTCAAAATGTTGATAATTCTATATACTATTTTACATTAGCAACTATAAAAGTTTCATATTTTCCATCAAATTTTTAGCATGTAAAATATCAACATGCAGATTTTACATATTTGTTAGTAACTTCAAACTGTCACCCTTTTCTACATATTTAATTTGAAATCAGTTCTTATTTCACTGAAACCTACTGAGTAGTTACTGAGTCATCATTACTACATTCTTCGATTTTTGATAAAAGTTGTAATGTGTCTTCGCATATTTAACAAGTCTGTTCACATATTAGGTACTCCATAAATGTATATAGAAATGAAAATGAGTCTTGGACTGCATTTCAGTCACTAAGAAAGGGAAAATCGGCATTAGTAGTAATTCTGTACACCAAGCATGAGAACCCTAGAGTTATATGCCACACTCAGACTTTAATATTACCATGGAAACATGGGATTTTTTCATAATTTTATGCCATCTAATTTTCCTGTGTATTTCATATTAAATAAAATTTTAGAGCCTCTATTCTATATTACAGGGGAATAAACAGTTTTAACATATAAGACAGACATAATTTTGGAACCACATTATTCAGTTTTTTATTCTTGATATTAATGATTTGTGTTCATTTCACTTAAGAAATGTATACTCTGTAGCTTTGCCAGTCAGTTCAATTTAGTTACCATAATATTAGAAATATATACAGTATAAATTTAGAACTCAGTATGAGATACTCATACATCAGATGATTTAATTTCTGAATTATTTTACTCCAGGGTAATCTATAAAATAATCTATATGTCTAAGCCTGGAAAATTCTCAAAATGGGATCATTTAAGCAGTAAATCTTCTGTCAAGTACTATGCTAAGAGTTACAACTCCCAGTAAAAAGTATAATTATAACAAATAAAAGAAGAAATAGGATAAACAGTTTGGGGCCTTTCTGGCACTGTTGGTAACTGTTTAAACTTAGAGAATTCTAGTGCACATTGGGAGGTTGGGACTAAAGGATATAGTCTAATTAGAAGGGATTCTAAAGACTAATCATTTTAAATATAGATATCCATATGTTCTTAGAAGTTTTTAAGAAATAGAAAATCAACTGATATTTGACAGTTTCAAATACAATCAAGTCTATATGATACTGTAGGCTCAATTTCCTTAACAAATACATTTTATTATGAACTTATTAACCAAGAGTACCTCACTTATAACCCAAAGAATACAATAATGAAACCTAAGGATATCAGTTCTGAGGAACAATTTTCCTGGCACAGCCAGCAGGATTTCTTCTGCTGGAACCTAGAGCAACTAGAACCCAGAACCTCAGCTGGATCCCAAAGCCCTGAAGCCTTTCCTCGAGCGCTTCTTTCTAGGAGTATCTCGAAGCAGAGCAATGAACAGCCAAAACTATCCCAAGTCTCCAAAGGCCCCACCTCTTGTTTTTGGCATACCTCCCCTCAGAATTTGCTCAAGGATGTTTTTCAGCTGGTTAATAAGCAATCTCCTCCACATGGGGGTTCAACTTCTAAGGGGATAAACATCACCTGCTCTCTCACACATCTTTTCTCATCCCCCATTTGTGATCTAAACAAAAAACATGTTTATCCCTCCTTCATGATACTGACTATGACTTGCTTTGAATGTCTAAGGAAGTGAAAAAACTATTTGGTGACCTGAACTTAAGAACTTATCCAGGCAAGGATATTTGTATATTTTCTGGATATGAGCTAATGATAAGTATCCAGAAAGGGGAGAGGAGATGCTGGCAGAAGGATGATAAACTCAAAAGAACCCCAGAAATCATCAGACAACAAGCAGGAACTTTTAATTGTTGGAAGATATGGTACAGATATGTGATTTCCTCAAATAACATGTGGTAAATTATATGTTTGTACTTCTACCTTTGTTGAAAATGCTATTATTTTTCCATTGTATGGTTTTGGCTTATTGTCAAAACTCAAGTGTTTGTAGGTGTGTGTGTTTATTTCTGTCTTCAAATCGATTCCATTGATCCATGAGTCTGTTTCTATGCCAATGCCATACAGTTTTTATTACAGCTTGAGATCAGAAGTACTTTTATTGCATAGGATTGTTTTAGCTATTCTGTGTTTTTTCTTTTTCCTTATGAAGCTGAGATTTTTTTCTTTCTAGGTCTGTAAGAATTGTGTTGGTATTTTTGATGGGCCTTGCATTGAATCTATAGATTGCTTTTGACAACATGGCCCATTTTTACTATGTTAACCATACCTATCCAGGAGCTCCATCTGGTATCTTTTTCAAAGACTTCAAGTGTTTCAAATCTTTCACGTTCTTGGTTAGAGTTATGCCAAGAATTTTTTTTTAATTTTTGGTTATTGTGAAGAATATTGTTTCTCTGATTTCTCATTTGTACATAGGAGGACTACTGATTTTTTTTAGTTAGTTATGTATCCAGCCATGTTTCTGAAGGTGTTTATCAGCTTCTTTAGTACAATTTTTAGGGTCATGTACATATACTATCCTATCATCTGCAATAGTGATACTTTGACTTCTCCCTATCCAGTGTGGGTCCCCTTGATGTCCTTTAGCTGTCTTATTTCTCTAGCTAGAACTTAAAGTACTATATTGAATAGATACTGAGAGAGTGGGCAGCTTTGTATTGTTCCTAATTCCAGTGGAATTGCTTTAAGTTTCTCTCCATTTAATTGTTGTTGGCTATAGGGTTGCTGTATATAGCCTTTATTATGTTTAGGTATGTGCTTTGTATCCCTTATCCCTCCAAGCCTTTTATATGAGTAGGTGTTAGATTTTGTCAAATGCTTTTCAGCATCTAATGAGATTATTATGTTTTTTTTCTTTAAGTTTGTTTATCTGGTAGATTACATCCCTAAATCTCTAGGATAAAGGCTAGTTGATCATTTCGGATGAAGTTTTTGATGTGTTCTTGGATTTTGTTTGTATTTTATTGAATCATTTTGTATCAATGTTCATAAGGGAAATTGATTTGTAATTCTTTTTGTTTAGTCTTTGTGTGGTTTGCATATCAGGGTGACTATGGCCTCATAAGATGCATTTGGCACTGTTCCTTCTATTTTTATTTTGTCGAATAATTTGAAGTCTTCCTTGAAAGTCTGATAAAATTCTGCACTCAGGTTGGGGGCTAGCAACTATCTTGGACTTTGGTGCAGCAGGGTGTCTCTCTTCTTTTGACTATTGTATGCCCTACACCTGAGTAGCAGGAGGCCTCTGGAATTTGGGCTAAATTTTGTAAGGAGAAGAGTTAAGCTTTTATCTCACCATGGATCTTGTACAGTGAACTCAATTTTGAATCAGATATGAAGATAGACACTTAAGAAAGAAGCTGTAAGAATCTCCTCTTGTTTATTCTTAATTGAGTTGTTTGTTTGCATTGTTGAGTTTTAAGAATTTGCACATTTGGACAGGAGATATAGTCTTCCCTAGAGAAGGACAAACGGATTGGTTTTCCATTGCAAAACACTCATAACAGTATATGTTCATACACATATATGAATTTAATAAAATATTGAAAAAAGAGGTCATGAATTTGAAGGAGAGCATATGGAGATATATGGGGGAGGAAAATGGAGGAGAATTTTTATAATTATATTTTATTGCAAAAAATATAAAAGGCATTATACATGGCAAAAAGAATAAGTATCACACATTTGGGATAACAGTCATTTCTAAGATATGTTATTTATAAATATTTTTCTCAGTGTTGGATTTATTTCTTCATTGTCTTTTCTTTTTATTTATTTAATCAGTTTAAAGCCTAAGCTCAGCCCATTCCCCCTTCTACCCTCAGTCTTACCCTTATGCCTCCTTCTCAGAGAAGGAGAGGCACCCAAGGGGAATCAATCCATTCTGGCATCCTAAGTTGATAAGTTGATGCAGGACTGAGTTTTATCCCCTCCCATTGAGACCAGATGAGACAGCCCAAGCAGAAGAAAGAAATCCAAAGAAAGGCAACAGAGAGCCTCTACTCCCGTTCTTAGGGAACTCACATGATGATCAAACTGCACATCTGCTATATATGTGTAGGGGGTCTAGGTCTTGCTTGTCCATTCTCTTTTGTTGGTGGTTCAGTCTATGTGAGCCCCTATTGGCCCATGTAAGCTTACTCTGTAGGCCTTCTTGTGGTGTCCTTGACCCATCTGGTGTCCTCAGTCCTTCCTCCTACTGTTCCACAAAACTCTCTGAGCTCAGCCTATTGTTTGGCTGTGGGTGTCTACATCTGTTTTCATCAACTGCTGAATGAAGCCTCTCAGAAGACAATTATGGTAGGCTCCTACCTGCAAGCATAGCAGAGTTTCATTAATAGTGTCAGGGGATTGACTTTCATGCATTGAGTGGGTCTCAAGTTGGTTTGATATTCCTCAATATCTGTTCCATTTTTATACCTACACTTTTTGTAGGTGAGACAAATTTTGGGTTGTAGGTTTTATGGGTAGGTTGGTGTCCTCCTCCCTCCATTGGAAGTCCCACCTGGCTACAGGAAGTGGTGGCTTCAGGCTCCATATCTACCACTGCTACAAGTCTCTCCCACTCAATTCCCTCCTTCAATATACTTCAGATGTCTATTTTATTTTGACTTCTGTGGGAGATTCAAGCATCCTTCCTTGGACTCTCCTTGGCTTATTAGAGACTGTGGTTTGTAGCATGTTTATCTTTCATTTTAGGCTGATATCCACTTATAAGTGAGTACATACCGTGCATGTGTTTTGGGGTCTAAGTCTCACTCAGGATCATCTTTTATAGTTATTTCTTTTTGCCTGCAAATTGCATGATGTCTTTGTTTTTAATTGCTGAGTAGTATTCCATTGTGTAAATGTATTACACTTTATTTATCCATTCCTCAGTTGAGGGACATCTATGTTGTTTTTAGTCTCTGCTATTATGAATAAAGTTGTTATGAATATAGTTGAAGAAGTGTCCTGGTTGTATGGTGGATCATCATTTGTGTCTGAGAAATTTAAGGGAAAAGGAAATTGAGGTTGGGGTGTATTATATAAGATAAGACTCTATTTTCAATAAAAAAGACCTGATAGAAGTATAACATAGTAAGCACATGAACTTGGATAGAGTGCTGCACAGAAAAGGATAGAGAAAAATTGACCAATAAGAACTAGATTATAGTAAGATAACAGTAAGAAATTCTAGTGTGCTATTGCCCAGCAATCTGAATATAAAAGTATACTTACACTCTGTATTTCAAAGTTATAAAGAAATAATTTTAAATTTCATCTTTAAAAATTGGTGTTTGAAAAAATATTATTTAATTGTCACACAATATATATATGTAACAAATCATCACATAGTTTTCATAACTATATACATATCATATTTTACAGACTATCTAAAATAAGTTTAATTTTTGATTAAAATATTGATACAATTAATATACTTAAAACATTATGATCTTCCATAGGAGGCCTACACACCACTAGCTATATGATTTTAATAATATGAGAAATATTATAAATAACATAACATGCATCTTGCTATTCCTGAATTTCACACAAGTCTTTAGTTATCCCTGAGAAGTTCCAGCACATTTTGTAAATACTCAACACAAATATCTATGGGTGGCAGAAAATAGCCTTTGCCATCACTACTGCTAAGGGTATGGGGCAAAGATATGTTCATGTGGTGTTGAGGAAAGCAGACATTGACATTAACAAGAGGGCTGGAGAACTCACGGAGGATGAGATGGAGTGTGTGATCACCATCATGCAGAATCCATGACAGTAGAAGATCCCAGACGAGTTCTTTAACAGACAGAAGAATGTGAAAGAGGGAAAGTACAGCCATGTTCTGGCCAATGGTATAGACAACAAGCTACATGAGAACCTGGAGCGACTGAAGAAGCTTAGAGCCAATAGGGGTCTATGCTACTTTTGGGGCCTTCGTGTCTGTGGTCAGCACACCCAGACCACTGGCTGCTGGGGTGGTACTGTGGGTGTGTCCAAGAAGAAATGTGTCTCTGGGCCTTTGCTGTTAATAGTTTATATAAATGAAAAGAACATTATGATGCTATTTAAGGTATTTATTATAAGGTAATTAAGGTATTCATTTAAATATTAAGATATGAGTAAATGCTTGGATGTGGTGCTGCACAGCTTTCATTGTAGTACTCCAAAGCAGAGGTACTCAGGAGGCAAAAGCAGGCAGATCTCTGTGAGTTTGAGGCCATTCCATTCTACACAGTGAGTTCTAGAGAGCCACGGCTACACAAAAAGCAGCCCTGTCTAATGAAATCAAAAAAGGGCAAAAAGAAATGAACATTTCTGACTTTTTTGCCTTCACACTTCATGACCCCAAACAATAAAATCTTTGTCTTGAGCAATGTTGTAAGAAAAACAGAATGCCAGTATCTTAGCAATCCTCTTGCCAAGAAGTCTTTATAGTTTTACTAGCTATATGTTTTTAATAACATGAAAAATATTATAACATAACATGTAGCTTACTATTCCTGAATTTCATACATTATAGGAACTCTCTGAACTTACTAAAATGATTAGCAATATCCTCTATTATTTAATATTAATATATTTATATTAAGTGTATTAGATTTTATATCTATAGACATTTTTGCTTATCACACAACCATCAAATATATACTATTAAAAATGAAAATTGTTATAAATATAGATACTAAGCATAAAAGAATTTGCATAATATAAATATGACCAGAATTTGAATCTTGTTTCACTTTAGTGCAATATGTCTTACACAGTTTAAACAGCTTTCTGTTCTGTCAAAAATATAGTTTAATTTTTTATGGTCAAAAGGGAGCTATTTTTAACTGATTAACATCTTATTATAAATTTAAAGCTGGGGTAAAATACACAAAATAGATGTATTCCAATCTTATGAAACATAATGGGGATGACTATAATCATTAATGTTTAACATTTATGTTTAATATTCATCAATAAATGAGGTCATCCGTAAAAACTCTTAGCTTTTCACCTAGAGGCCAATTTATGACTGCGAAGCAGAATGTTGCTGAAGTGAGGAGAGGGAAAAATTCAGAGTCAAAAGAGGATAAAGTAGAAATAATTTGTTAAGCAGAGGAATAAAGGGGAATTTTCATGATGATTAAAGTGTCAATTTGGAAAGAAGACATAATAATCTTTAATGTGCATAAGCTTAAAATAGAACTTAAAAGCACAGGAAGTAAAACCCAACGTTAGACCTAAGAATGGGATTTAGAATGCTTCAAAACAATCTTAAGAGATGAGAAGATAATGTAAAAATCCTAGTTTTCCATTACAAACTTATTACAAAAATAAGATAACCAAAATAGTATGGTTCTGACATAAGGACAGAAACACAGATTGACAGAAGTAATCCATCATCCAGAATTAAGCCTGTGTGACATGTATCAACTGAATTTTTGAAAAGGTGTGTGTGTGTGTGTGTGTGTGTGTGTGTGTGTGTGTGTAAACAGGGATGCACATTTTCTATAAATAATGCTATTTGGATAGGTATATTAAAAAGAATGATGGAGGTTCCCTTCCTTATACTCTTCAAAATACCAACTTAAAATATTTAAAGGTCCTGAAGAAGAGAGCTGAAACTATAATTCTTCAGAAAAAAATCTAGGAGTAAATCTTTACAGCTTCAAGTACAGTAAGTTACCCTACATATAAAATTAAAAAAATATATGAAAAGGAAAAAAAGGATTGTTAAGGTTGTTTATAGTAAAGCTTTAATGTTCATGCTTCAGTGAACTTTATCAAGTCAAAATCTGACACAAAAAAATTGAAAAAAATCATATATGTTATGACAGACTTCAATTAAGAATGTATAAAGAAATATAAATGGAAATGTGGCTCAGTGATAAAAAGGAAAACACGTTAACATAGATGTTTGTGCATTAATAATCTGCATCTGTTATTTCTCTCAAATCTGTGATTAAGGAATTGACTGAAGACAATTTAAAGGAGAAAGTTTTTTGGTTCATGATTCAGAGTTATGAAATCTGTCATACAAGAAAACACATGATACTGAGATTAACTTGGTCTGTATGTTCAATAAGAAAGCCAAGAAGGGGATGCTAGTTCTGAACAGGCTTTTTCTGTTCCTCTTCTTTCTTTATTCATTCTTAGGTTGAAGTCAATGAAGTAGTGTCAACCACATTCAAAGTAGGCATTTCCTCATCCATTTGACTTTTCTGGGAATGTTCTTACAGACATACCTAGAGACAGGCTTTATTAACGTCCTAAGTGATTCTTAATCTAATCAGGTTAACATGCATGCCTAGAGGGGGGCTTAATTAATGTCTTAGATATTTCTTAACTAACCAAGTTGACAGTTGAAATTAAGCATCACATATATATCGGATCACTACACAAACAAACAAAAACTGATAACATATAACATGGAACCACATTAAGTGGTTGTAGACAGGATAATAATGGAAGATGACTATTTTTGAGGTACAGAGGTTTCTTTTCAGGTGACATGTTTCTTGAATTAGATGATAGTGAATGTTACTCAAGCTTGTGAATATATAAAACACTTTATTATACATCTTACATTACATTTATACTATAAGTTACCCTGTGGTAAACTGATCATATTAAAATCAAAGTTAAATTATAATATTGGAGGCCAATAGAAAATCATAAGGATCATATAAAAATTATAATTGAATCTACTAGGACAGGAAATAGTGAATATAAAATAGTTATTTTCTGTATAGAACCAAAATTCATTTAGAAAAAGTAATAAATATATCTTTTCAAATATAAAATAAAATGATTTGGCCTACCAGTCTCCATTCCTAGTGGGAGTGCAAAATTGTACAACCTCTTTGGAAATCTATCTGGTGCTTTCTCAGAAAATTGGGAATAGTTCTACCTCAAGACCCAGCTATACTATTCCTGGGCATATACCTGAAAAATGTTCCACCATATAATAAGGACATATGTTCAACTATGTTCATAGCAGCAGCTATGTTCATAGCAGAATCTGGAAACAATGTAGATGTCCCTCAACTGAAGAATGAATAAAGAAACTGTGGTACATTTACAAAATGGAATACTGCTCAGCTATTAAAACCAGAGAAATCTTGGAATTTGCAGGCAAATGAATGGAACTAGAAAAGATCATCTCAAATGAGATAACACAGACTCAGAAAGACAGCAGTGATATATACTCACTAATAAGTGGATATTAGCCCAACATAGATCTCCTCTGAGAGACTCCACTTAGTGGGAAATAGGGACAGATGCTGGGACTCTGGGTGGAATACTGAGAGTTGTATGGAAGAGTGGGGGGGATGGAAGGACATGGAGGATTCAGAAACCTCACAGTGAAACCATCAAATCCATTGGATCTGGATGGGGTTGGGGGGTCTACACAAAGTGTTGCACCAACCTAGGACAATGCACGCAGAGAACCTAGAGTCCCTGTTCAGATGTAGCCAATATCAGTTCATTCTACATGTGGGGGCAGAGGGGAGAGGGGACTTCTTCTAATTTGAACTCTGTTGCCAAAGATTTAATCACTTCCACTTGGCTGAGAAACCTAGTGGGCACACAGAGGAAGAGATGGAGTTTATCTTAATGAAACATGATAGGCTGTGGTTCGACTGTGGTGGAGGAGGTGCCACCCTGTCTGAGGTTTAAGGGAGGGGAATAGGGTGGAAGAGGGAAGGAGGATTGGAAAGGGAAGATAGGTTTGACCATGCTTTTGTTTGGAGGAATGTGAGCTTTGGGGCTTTGGATTAGGAAAGCAGTCAAATGCTTTAATCTGGGCTTAATGAATAAGCCATAATAGTTGGAGCTTGGAAGACGTGATCTGCCTCTCACTGCTTAAGATTAAAGGCATGCGCTACCATGCCTGGTTCTCCCAGAAAAATTTTCCTCAATGATTCTTGTTGCTTCCTAATCATAGGTTACTCTTCAGCCTCAGCTGGTTAGTATAAATTGTTCCAGGAAAGCAAAGGTTTCACTTTAGTGGTTTTCAAATTCAAAATATCACATGGAGAGCCCTGAGAGTCTTTGAGGAATTCTCAAACTTCCCTCTGAAACTTCCCAAGACAGGTTTTCATCACCTATTCAGCTCTAAGTATTAGTTTGTAAGTTTTCACAATAGATCATTAAGTTCTGATGATTCAATGTCTTTTCTAGCTCAAGTTCCAAAGTCCTTCCACAGTCTTCCCAAGAACATAATCAAGTAAGTCTGCCACAGAAATAACCTACTTATGATACCCATTTCTGTTATAGTTGGGGTCTTTATTGTTATGATAAAATATCATGATCAAAAACAATTTATGGGTGAAAATGTTTATTTTATTTTATATTTCTGCTTAGATTATATACAGTCACCAAGAGGAGTCAGATTAGGAGCTCAAGGTAGGAATGTGGATTCAGGAAGTAAAGTACAAATCATGAAAGAATGATGCTTACTGACTTGCTCCTGATGGTTTGTTCAGTGTATTTATTTACACTTACTTATACTTATTTATAGTACCCAATTGTCTTAAAGAAATTGACTACAGCAGACATTTTATATTAATAAAAATTAGTCCTTGCTCTGTCTTCTCTTTTTTCTTTTCTCTTCATGCATGCTTCCATTGTCTTGTGTCCATTACATGTTCATATAGATTTTAATCAAGTTGGAAACATTTTCGTACAAAGAACTCAGAAAAACACTTATTGTGATTCTATTAAATTTACAGAAAGATTAAGGACATGAAGATCTCAACAATATTATTGTCTTAGTTATAAGGTTTCAATTGCTGTGAGGAAACATTGTGACCATGGCAACTCTTATAAAGGAAAATATTTAATTGGGGATGGCATAAATGTTCCGAACTTTGATCCATTGTCATGATGAGAAGCATGGCACTGTGCAGGAGAATTACCTGAGAGTACAACATATAATCAGCAGTCAGCAAGAAGAGAGAGTGACACTGGGGCTGGGCTTGAGCACTCAAAACCTCACATACTTTTAACAACAAGGCCACAAGTACTCTAACTAGGCCTCATCTCCTAGTTGTGCCAAATCTTATAAGCCTATGAGGAACATTTTCATTCAAATAACCACATTAGAATTCATGGCTGCCATATGCTTGTAGCCATACTATAATACAGAAATTTATTTAGTCCAACACCAAAAGTTCCCATAATTTATTAGTATTGAATCTACTCCTCAACTCAACGTCTTAATTATTACTCACAAATAAGTTTATTTTAGAGGAGCCAGCATTATTGGATATCTACCATAGATGGGAGTATTGGTGGAGTAGAGCTGGCCAGAGTTTAGGAGATAGTGTGAGTGTGCTGTGAAGTGCAAAGACAGAGATATGCACTTGCCAAAGACCTCTGGACTCTAGAGCACTGTGAGTGGGTCCCAGACATCAAGCACTGAACACTACTTGGTTTTGATTTTCTTTGGTTTGATTGAGAATGCACCCTGGCTCTTCTTCCCTCTTGGAATAAGAAAGTACTTAAAGATACATGTCTAGATATACAATATAATATATTATATAATCTGTATGTATGTATATATAAGAGCATACAATGAGTGAAAGAGTTTGAAATTTTACAGAGCCTTAGAATTTTCAAATGTCTTTGGTTATTTTAGAGAGGCTTTGATCTTTGAAAGACACTGTGGATGTTTTAAAGAAACTGAGCTTTTAAAATGTTTGAATTTTTAAAGTTTTAAAAGTTGGAATGTTTTAAATTGGTATATTACTATGAATATGCAAATTTGGGGATGAGTAAGATGGGAAAGTTATAGTTAACCAGTGATGTGTTTTTCTGTCATGTTGATAAAGGGTTGTTATACTGGCTAATTTTATATCAACTTTACACAAAGACTAGTTTAGAAAGTGGGAACCCCAGTGGAGAAAGTATCTGCACAAAATTTACCTGTAAGCAAACATATGGTGCATTTGTTTTAGTGATGATTAATGCAGGAGGACCCAGCAGACTGTGGGCAGTGCCATCCCTGGCTGGTGATCCTAGGTGATAGAATAAAGAAGACTGAAGAAGTTTTGGAGATCAAGTCAGTAAGTATAACTCCTCCATGGTTTCTGCTTCAGTTCTTGCCTCCAGATATTTGCTTTGAGTTTCTACCCTGAGATCCCTCAGCAATGGAGTATAACTTGAGAAATATAAGATGGAATAAGCTCTTTTCTCCCAAAGTTGCTGTTGGACATGATATTTTATCATAGCAACAGAAACCCTAAGTAAGTTTGTGGTATCAAAATAAATGCATATTTCTTATATAGGCCTCAAACAGAAAGTGAATGGAACATTGTAATACAATAAACCATATGATTTTTCTGCTGCATCTTCAAGTATAAAACTGAACCTAATGAAACAAATTTCATATATTATTAATTTAATACACATAAAGAAATAAAGTCTAAAATAAAATTATTGTGTTCTTATTACAATGTATAAATTAAAAATTAAATTTGTTAGTTGTGCACTTTTACTTCTACATAAACTAGAAGTTCTTATTTTGTCCACTAGAAATATCTTTAATATTAATGCCCTAAAATAGATTCACTAAATTTACTACAAATGGATAACTATATTAATTTTGTTACTTCTAGAGCTGTCCTTAATTAGTAAAATTTGTCATCTAATTATGTGTCTTTTTAGACACATAAATTTATTCATTGCTCAGCTTTTGCTTATTTTTAAACTGAATTCATCCATATTCAATAGTATAAGCTCATATTTTAATTATGGAGAGAAAGGAAAGTAAAAATAATATATAGTTTTATCATTCAAAGACCAAAAGCAACCTAATTAATTGGATATATATTGCTTACTATGTAATAAAATTGTGATCAACCTTACATAAAATTAGTGTTTGCTAACACTTTAAGCTAAATAAATACATTTAGTATCATTGAAAGACAGTTTTGGAGAAACAAATAATCAAGTGTTTTTTAACTTAAATTTTATTAAAATGTAGAGAATATTTTCTTTCATGCTAGGTTTTCATATTTAGAAGCTTATATTTTTAAAAATGAAATCTACAGAAGTGGCTGTCACCAGTAAGTATGATTATACAGCTTTAAAAATTTGGTTAGTTTCTCCAGCTAAAATGGTTACAGATGTAAAAGTTCTTAGCTAAGAGCATTTCAACTTTTTATGAGGTAAGATAAGATCTTTAATTCAGTTCTTACATAGGTGATCAATACACAAGGTAGTTTTCTGCCTTGAGTTCCTGCCCTGACTTTACTTAGTCATGAATTGTTGCCGAAGCTCAAAGAAACCATTTCCTTCCCAAGATGTTATGGGAAACCTCAACAAGACAGAAAGCTAATGAATAACTGTTTGCCATTTCAAATAATAACATTCACACAGTGAACGTTAGCATGGACTATGTAGAAAACACTTGTCGAATGTTATGAACAAACATATATATATACCCTAATATACAAAAATATAAACATAAAGTAAATGGTATGCTGATTTAAACAACCAAAACCAGCATCAGCATTATTTTGAGTTCAGATGACAAAATATGCAAATGAGAAAGTTCATGCACATAATATTATATTCTCAAATATTAAAAAATGAAGACTTTACAAACTTTTCACCAATGTTAAAAATGTTTCTATAAGGTCATAAAGCAGAATTTTCAAGATATTGTGTGGTCTTTCATCATATTTGTACGCTAAGAATTTAGAAAATACTGAAGAAGCACTTGTGCCTAATGAATTGACAGTTTGGTAGGAATCATTTCTCTGCAGACAATGCTGATGATAATTTTCATAGTGAAGTGAATTTACAACACAAACAAGGAAGAAAAGTCAGAGACAGTATAACAGTTGCTCTCAAGACTCAAGGAAAAACTGTTTTATAAAAACTACATAGAATATCACTAAAATATGTTGGTATAATGTTCTTGTGAACTGTGTATAGTTTACCGTTGTTCACTCAAATGCAGACTTCTCTACCCCACTCTCTGGTTTCAATCTGGACATTGTGTTGTGATGATTATTCTAAGTATTTCCTGTCTCAAGTTTGTGTAAACATGTCACCATTTGTTCTTTGTATTGCCAATAAACACCAATGCCAATGCTGAGCAATAACAGAGAATAGGATGGGACATCCTGGTCCAGTGATAGGAAGAGAAGAAGAGGAAGGAAAGAGATATGCATGTGGAAGAGACCAAGAAACACCTGGAGGAATGAGCCAGATCTAGGAGAGGAGTAAAAACCAAGTAGAATGTGGGAAATCTGAATGGGAGGAAAGTATACTAGCTTGGAGGTTTAGGATGGAGTAATTATTGCTCGGTGTTGTGCTCTAGACTAATTAAATAGATCCTAGTCTTCCTGTGTGGAAATCTGGTTAAGGAGTAAGTTGATTTATTAAAATAATAAATCAATATTAAATATTAATAATCATTCAACAAAAATAGATTTTAGAAGTTTAATAAAAACTGAACAATGGACACTATGTTTAAACATTAGTGGAAGTAGTGAGAAGAAATGCACAAACACTTCATGAGTAAAGAACTAGTAAACAGGATAGAATTGCAAAAATAATTCCAAAACGTACATAAAGTATTAAAAATGTAAAATGAGCTATCTTAATGATACATAACAGTCTCTAACATTGTACTAAACATTCATTTGTTCGTCCCAAATACTTATGTGTTTATTCTGAAATGCCCACTGAATCATAAAATAGACATGTTTCCTGATATCTCGATTTTATAAGTGGCAGACAAATGTTAATCAAATAATATCAAGACTACTCATAAAATTAAATGATTACCATAGGAGAATATATCAGCCAATAATAATCTGTTACAATTGGATTTGTCATAAGTCAGGGAGAGCAGGAAGAGTTTTTTTTTAAAACACTGCAGACTGGGCTGAGATCCAAAGAGTGGCTAGAAATCAATAAGGCAAAACAGTAAGGATGGGTTTCCAGGTGAAGGGAAGAACACAGAGAAATAGTCTGTGGTAACCAAAGAACAGTAATTAAAAGAAACTAAATTAAAAGAACTAAAATAACACTGATGCAGTTCAAGAAAGACAATACACAAGAAGGATACATTGTATGGGATGCTTTATGGACCTTTTTACATGTCTTTTCCTAAGGAGATATAAAGAAACTTCTATTCACACTAGATAGGAAAGGCATTGAAAGCCTAAAGAAAGGATTCTGCTCATGTTCTGATAGATGAACAAATGAGTTTATTTGAGTCTTAGTAGGATACAGGCAACTCAAAAGCAGCTACAATGTGGCCAGGTCCCCTTGGCAACTGTAAAATAGGTACACCACTGAAGAATCTCATTTTCAGCAAAAGATAAATCATTAAATCCTAAACTTTTTATTTTGGGGGGAGCGGTTCAAGACCGGTTTTCTCTGTGTAGTCTTGGCTGTCCTGGACTAAATTTGTAGACCAGGCTGGCCTCGAACTCACAGTGATCCGCCTTCCTCTACATACTAAACTTTTGAAGAGTCCCCTTAGTAACTTATAGGCAGCTGAACAGTGGCCTCACTTCACCCAACCTTCTGTATAACCTCTGAAAACTGGGAAACTCTGCTGGAACTAGATGAGCTTCAAGAACCTCCTCCCTCCATAAGAGAGGTCAAAGTGGGGCTGGAGAGATGGCTCATCCCTTAAGAGCATTGTCTGCTCTTCCAGAGTTCCTGAGTTCAATTGCCAGCAACCACATAGTGACTCACAACCATCTGTAATGTGATCTAATGCCCTCTTCTGGCCTGCAGGTGTACATGTAAGCAGAGCACTCTATACATAATAAATAAATATTTTTAAAAGTACCCAGACCTAGCCAAGGAACAGGACATTCTCCATGGTTAAGTGGAGACTGGGGACTGACTTTCACATGAACTCTGGTGACCCATATTTGGCCATGTCCCCTTGATGGGGAGGCTTGATGGCACTCAGGGGAAGGATAGCTGACTACCAAGAAGAGACTTGATACCCTAGCATCATATTCAAGGGAAGGAGGTCCCCTTAAATCACAGTCATAGGGAAGGGGAATGGGGTGAAAGTGGGATGGAGGGAGGAATGGGAGGATACATGGAATGGGGTACCAATTGAGATGTAATATTAATGATTTTATTTTTCAATAAAAAAAAAACAAAAAATGAATAAAAAAGTCAAAGGATCACAGCTAATCTCATTCAATACTTGCAGGGTCATTCCAACCTTGATGAAACTGCTACACAATAAGATAGGTACAGTTTGAAAAGGCATATTTTATTAATTCTAAGTGTACAGAGAAACAAACCAAAATTCAGAAAATAACATTGGAAAATACTTTTAACTAACTTGTTGACATTATTCATATTTCACTAGTTTTTATAAAAATGTTTTTAAAGACAATTATTTATGCATCTGTATGGCAAAGAGTGATTAAATGAGGCAGATCTTTAATCCCAGTACACCAAGGTCAAAGCAGATGGATCACTGAGTTTGAGGCCATTCTAGTCTGCAGAGTCAGTTCCAGGACAGCTAGGGTGACACAGAGAATCCTATCTTCAAAAAAAAAAAAAAAAAAAAAAAAACTAAATCATCCAACCAAACAACAAAAACCCACAACCACCATCATGAACAACAACAAAAATAAAACCACTGAAGGGACCATGGAGAGGTTGGAATGTTGTATATAGAAAGGTTAATTAACTTGTCTTGGCCTAATTTTATCCCCCTAAATAGCAATTCCTCTTCCACCTCTGTGTTGGAACTAATATCCTTTGACTAATAAATAAATCTAATTAACTTAGCTGGCCACTAGCTTCCACCAATTCAAAAGTTAACAATTTCCTTAAATGGAATCTGAGGCCTGCAAAAAAGCTTCCCGCATATCCTTGTTCTTGCCTCTCTGATGTACACACCAATGTATTTTAAACTTGTCTTGATTTATGAGATTCATTGTTATGTAAACCCATAAAGCTTTATAAAAGTGTGTCTATATTAGAACACTGAATTTTAGGTAAACAAAATTTATGTTCTTGGGTATTGTCTGTGATTTAATATAGCTCATTTTTAAAATATGACAGCTGTGGACTCTTTCCTTTGTTTTTGGTTCAGCTTGGTTTTACATAAAATATAAGCAAACATGGACCGGAAAGACATATTTAATTTACTCCACCTACAATATTCTAAATTACTGAATTTTATAATATTTCTAGAAACACATCAAATAAAGATATAAATCAAGGTACGTGTGTGTGTGTGTGTGTGTGTGTGTGTTACAGAAATAGAGGTCATAGACAATTGCATGCTGAAAAATCAGTCATGCTAAATCCTGTCTTCTAACCTACATTATACAAGTTAGTAAAGGAGTGCTCTTTAAACTGTTAACTAAAAAAAATGAATGAGTGATCTAGATTTATACAACAGAAAACTAGTGTTCACAGGAAATAATCTGTACTGGATTATGCTTATGAAATCAGCATAGTATTGTGCAAAAGTAGATAACAGTAAATAGAATCAGACATTGTCTACTTAAAATTGGAAATGTGTTCCAGATTACTTTGTTTTAGAGCTTTCCTACTTATATTATTCACAAGTACACCCTAAGCTACTCTAATTGGAGAAACACTGAGCAAATGATAAGAACATGCTCTAGTAGGCACAGATTCAAAAGTGGGATTTTGAGAGGTTAATATCAGAAAAATAGGATGAGATAGTAAGTTAATAAATTTAAAATATAGAATCCTATAATTTGTGGCTTGAACTAACTGGATCATGTCAAGAAAAAGTCAGAGCTTGTCAGTCAAAATGAGCTGATGGAGCTGAATAGCTGGTTTAGCAGCTAAGGGCTCAGTAAGTCTCACAACCAAAGAGACAAAATGAACAGATAAAAAATTGTATATTTTCAGATGCTAGTGTACATTGTACTTTTTAATTTAAGTTTAATTTTTTAAGTTTTAGTATATTGGAACATAATTGATCTATTAAATTTAAATAACTTTAATTTTATATGGTTTTTAATTCTTACTGTTTGTATTTTTTTGCATTTTTGCATATCTAAACACATCATTAAAAAGGAGAGTTTAATGGTTTTATTTGCCCTATATTTGTTTTATTTCTGTATTTTATTTGATTGTGTTCTTTAAGACATTTAGTAAGATATTCGATGAGAGTGGTGGATAAAGCACTCTTTTCATGGTTTTCATCTAAAGGGAAAGTACTAAGGTTCTATAGTAACATCTAATATTAATTGTAGATATTTGGTAGTGATGCATTAGATTAAGGAAGTTATATTTTAAAATAAATGTTCAGTGAGAAAAAAGTTATATTATAAGCCATTTTGTTTGCTTATAGCCAAACTTATTTACTCAGATGTCCATTTTCACAATCTGAATAGTGCTCACTACTGTGAATGTCTTTAGTACAAGAAGCCATTGGCTAGACATGACCACAAAATGAATTGTGCTTTATCCAAACTGATTAATTTTCCCCAGAAAAATACTATATTCTCCTCCATCTTCTGGACTCATCATTTGTATTTTTAAGAAATTATTACGTTCTGATAGGGACTATAGTCGTAGATTCTTTAAGAGATAGAAAAACCATTGTTTTCAATCCTCTACTGTTAGTAAAACTTCTGGCAGTAGATAGTGTTTTCTCCTTGGAAAACAAACAGTTTTTCAGTAGACACTAACTAGTTGTTCTCTATTCTTGAACTCTAGTCAATGGGCTTTGGAGCTCCATACAAGGAAGACTGAGCTCAAACCCACTTGTTACTTCAAGAATTTTTATCTTAAGCACATTTTTATAACAATTATTTTTGCATTTTAAAATAATTGTAAACAGTTGTATCTATTATTTTTAAGCAAAATTAGAAACTAAAAGTTTTGTGCTAATTCTGTTCATTTATTATGAACCTTATAGATTTCAGGATATGTTTCAAGCATAGCAAAGAAAAGCAGTATAAGAAATAAATGGTAAATGGTAAATGGCATAAAATGGTAGAAAATGATGGTATTTATCCTTAGCTAGAGGGAGTATGTTTTAAAATCTTCAGAGGAAACCTGAAGTCTTGAAACCTACTAAACACTGCTAATGCTATATCTCATTTATATACATATATATGTATATAATATATATGTGTGTGCATGTGATAAAAACGAAAGAAAAAATTAGTCACATAGAGATATTAACTATGTCTGATAATACAGTAGAAAAATAAAACAATATAACTTAAAGAAAGTTTCTCAAAGTATTTTATTGTGCTGAATTCGACTTCTTTAATAATATGGATGAAATAAAATGAGGCAAAAGTTGTAAGCATTGCAGAATAGCTTTAGGCTCCTAATTCAGAATTACTTGAATATAAGGACTGAAATTTATAGTGAATCTAATAACTGAGAAAATTACTTACCCATTAATCACTTGTACAGTTATAACCACTGAATTCTGCAGAACTTAGCCTCTCAATTAACTAATCATTATTTTCTAGAGTGTAGTCATTGGCCTGCATGATTAATTTTACTAAGTTGGAACAATGTAGAATAACTTAAGAGAGTCTCAATCATGTTACTCCACAAGCATGTCTGTGGGGGCTTGTTGTGTTTGCCTTAACTACATAGGAAGACTCAACATAAAACTGGTAGGCATCAAACCCTTGGCTTGAATCCTCAGTTGTAGAGAAAACAAGCCAAATGTGTGCATACATTTATTTCTTTCTCTGCTCTTTGCGTGTGACTATCTGTTTCAAATTCCTGCCTTGACTACTACACAATGACAGCCTGTTACCTGAGACTATAAACCAAGTAAATGCTCTTTCTCTCAATGATGTTTTCATATAGGCTGACCAGAGTAATAAAAAAACAAAACTAGGATGACATGTCAGACAAATATTCTAAATTGTTATAAAATAAATTAATTATTTTAATAAATAGTATGATTGGAAACTGTATAGTGGATTATTGGCTGGCTTCTGAAGTTGAAACAGTATTAAAATAGTAATAATATAATATTATTGTCTAAGAATATTTTTCTTAGGAATAGTTCCTCATGAATTTGTATTACAGAGCATTTATAAAACATGAAAACATGCATGATTAATCTAATTCAAATGTAATAACAATTGTCTGAATTTACACACTACTGAGTTTTATAAAGACAATCATGAGCAAGAACTAAAATTCCAGGTTCATATTTCATTTACAGGGGGAAAGCTATTACCCTTAAAGCAGGACAATAGTTTTGCTACTGTTATTATCTCTCTGTCTGTTTGTGTTTTTTAAACTTTTTCTTTTCTTCTGTTATTTGTGTGATGATATGCTTTGTTTTGTCCCATTGTGGCTTTTGTGATTGTATATTATTTAATTTTTTATTTGTTCATATTATTTATGTTTATATGCCTGTATCCTCATGAGAGAGAGAGAGAGAGAGAGAGAGAGAGAGAGAGAGAGAGAGAGAGAGAGAGAGAAGGTATATATTTGGATGCATGGCAAAGTGGAGAGAATCTGAAAAGAATTCAAGAAGAAGAAACTATAATTAGAACATATTGTATTAAAGATTTATTTTCAATAAAGATGCTATCAGGTGTATTTTAACCTAATGTTTACTTTTCAAGATTATCACTGAAGGAAAAAAAACAGAAATCATTGTAATGAATGCAAATAATTCTTATTGCAAGAACAGAAAAAAAACATCAGTATCTGTGACTTTAATCCATTAAAAAGTATAATTAGTTGATTTTACCCTAAACTATATTGAATATTACACAACACATAGGGTATGTTACTTACAGACCATGTCTACAGCAATTATATATATATATATTTCCATTAACTTGATCTTATTTGATAAAATATTTTATGAATAATATGTAGTTTTCAGGATTACTTCATACAGTTTTGTGTATTTATTATTTTTTAATCCTTCATGCTGAAAATTGAACTCAGGGATTTCATTGGGAAGTACGCTAACATGGATCAACATGTTTAGGTTTCATATTATTTTAAAGGGGATTGTAAGTAACAACATAGTATTTGACACCAAAAAAATACATTGTATTGCCAGTGATCAATGAGATGTTTGAGTAAACTAAAGAAACTTTGTAAACCTTCATTGTGAAAGCATCAAATGAAGATTATTCAATATTTCTATAAACATTGCTTTTAGATTTAGAATGTCTTTGCAGCACACTTATTTATAACTTATTTCTAGACTCTGAATAAACTTTAAGCCTTGTCCTAGCTACCTTGAACTATTCACTAGAGAGATCCCTACAAACACTACTTGCTTCCTCTAAAACAGAAACTCATTCCCAGATTTTTAGATATAATCACTTATGTACTGTGTGGACCCTTCACCCATCAATAAATAGCAGATTGGCCTATGGTTGCACAGGAAATAGGAAGGAAAGATAGTGCATGCTGGGATAAAATGAAGTGCAAGATTTGCCCTGGGACACTGAGGAGGACAGAAGATGAAACCTGAGCAAAAGTTACGAGCTATGTGGCAAAACTTAGAATAAATGGGATATTAAATTTAATTAAGAACAAATCAAGGAACATGTCTAGGTATATTGGCCTAAGCTTTTGTAAATATATTTAAGCCTCAGAGTCATTATTTCTTAGAACAAGGATGTGGGTGAAAAACATGATTTATAGAAAACCCCCTTCAACAAGAGTTCCTTAAAACAGTCACTTGCAAAGCACCTGTAGCAGATTAGGAAGAGATATTTTAAACATGATAAGCTGTATATATATTTTTGATTGTGATTGTCCTAGTGACTGAGGATATATGCTAGTGCAAGCTGCAGCTGGTTGAGACCATTGGCCAATCGCAGGCCAAGTAATGCTCTCCTTTTTAAGGAACATGTAAGAAGACTGGGACAATTTCAACACAATCCTTCTTCCATCTGGTGTTCCTTCAAGTTAACCAAGGATTCTACAAAGGTCTGTGACAAGAGAAACTTCTGGTGGCAAATGTTAACCAGATTCCCAAGACAATGTTGTTTCTGCAGGTAACTACCATGTATGAGCATTGGGAGAACAGGGGGGCATAGGGAACCCTTGCTAAGGACCCAATCCCCTCTTTATGTGATGCAAAGCTGGATGTATTGACTACATAATCCCCAGGTCCACAGTAACTTTCCAAGGAGGGCTTCAAGACACTATTGTGAAATCCCAAGGTGGAAAAATCCTGCTCCCACCTCTCTGTTATCTCTTGCTACCCAGTCTGTACACATGAGTCACATTTGGGAGGCAGTATCAGATATTATAGCATGTGTGCCATTCTCCTCTCAAGGTATGTCTGGAAGGAAGACCTCAGACCCTCTCTATCTCCACAGATTGAAAGATCTGACCCGCCTACATCCTATACAGCTGATTCCCTGAGAAACATTCAGTGAGAAATGCAGGAATTCCTTCTGGGAGACAAATGATTATCTCCTGTTTACCCATCTGTAGGAACAGAGTGAATATCAATTCTCAACTTCATATGGAAAAAAAAACAGAATACCTACAACAATCTATACAATAAAAGAATTTCAGGAGATATCTCCATCTCTGACTTCAAGCTATACTACAGAGCAATAGGAATAAAAACTGTATGATACTGGAATAGAAATAGATATGTTGATCAATGGAATTGAATCAATGACCCAGAAATAAATACACACACACTCATCTATGCATACTTGATTTTTGACAAAGGACCCAAAGCCTTTCAATGGAAAAAAAGAAAGCATGTTTAGCAAGTGGTACTAGTCTAACTGGATGTCCACATGTAAAGAAGTGCAAATAGATCTGTTATTCAGCATCTGGCAGTGAGTGTCCTGTGTCCCACATCCTGAGTGGGTTTTATTGTTTGGGGTCATGAAGTGTGATGGCAAAAAGTCAGAAATGTTCTTTTTGCCCTTTTTTGATTTCATTAGACAGGGCTGCTTTTTGTGTAGCCGTGGCTCTCTAGAACTCACTGTGTAGAATGGAATGGCCTCAAACTCACAGAGATCTGCCTGCTTTTGCCTCCTGAGTACCTCTGCTTCGGAGTACTACAATGAAAGCTGTGCAGCACCACATCCAAGCATTTACTCATATCTTAATATTTAAATGAATACCTTAAATACCTTATAATAAATACCTTAAATAGCATCATAATGTTCTTTTCATTTATATAAACTATTAACAGCAAAGGCCCAGAGACACATTTCTTCTTGGACACACCCACAGTACCACCCCAGCAGCCAGTGGTCTGGGTGTGCTGACCACAGACACGAAGGCCCCAAAAGTAGCATAGACCCCTATTGGCTCTAAGCTTCTTCAGTCGCTCCAGGTTCTCATGCAGCTTGTTGTCTATACCATTGGCCAGAACATGGCTGTACTTTCCCTCTTTCACGTTCTTCTGTCTGTTAAAGAACTCATCTGGGATCTTCTACTGTCATGGATTCTGCATGATGGTGATCACACACTCCATCTCATCCTCCGTGAGTTCTCCAGACATTGTTAATGTCAATGTCTGCTTTCCTCAACACCACATGAACATATCTTTGCCCCATACCCTTAACAGTAGTGATGGCAAAGGCTGTTTTCTGCTGCCCATAGATATTTGTGTTGAGTACTCGCAAAATGTGCTGGAACTTCTCAGGGATAACTAAAGACTTGTATGAAATTCAGGAATAGCAAGCTACATGTCCAGTAAATATCCAAAATAAAGTACTCAGGGTGAAACTCCTTGCCTGGGGCACTAAGCCAGGTCTCCCCACCTCACTGCCACCCCCTTTACCCAGGGAGGTTGAGAATGAGTTTTCCATGGAGTGTTACTGTTTAACCCTTTCAGAATGAGACTGCAGGTCTCAGACAGCAGTGGAGACTGGGGAATCCCACAAGCCTGTGATGATACCAAGGTGTTACAGCTCCTTGTTTGAGCTGCTGTGCTAAGCACAGCAGAGTAGGCAGGCAAATATTTGAAATCTGCTGGTAGGCAGGTCCAGTGAGATGCAGCCCTGGCAATGCTTCACTGGGGTCAGCACCAAGTAAGTGAGCAGCAACAGTAGAGCAGCCTCAATGGCTGTAAAGGCAGCTCCACCATTCCTGCTTGGCCAGTGGACATCCAGTGGTGGTCCACATCCTCCCTCCCAGAATAAATAGAATCTCAAACAGTCATGGTGGAGGAATGGCCAGCAAAAGAGCAAGCACACAAATACAACAGCCAGCCTTTGTTTATAAACCATGGGCAGTGGGAGAGAGGTTTCAAGATGAATATATTTGATTTGCTAGGGCTAAAGGTACCTGCATGCTTAATCCACATACTATGATATTTACATGCAGTAACACAGGGTACTATCCCAAGAAGGGGACAACAGTAATTATTGTATGGTAGAAAGAATGACTTCTAGGTAGGATGAAAGGTCATTTACTGGAGGCTAGGATCTCTTGAGCATAGAGTGGGGTATTTCCAGGAATTTCCTGTGCTTGTTGAACAAATTCCTTATGAGGAAAAAGCCAGGCCTATAATCTTCCTTGAGGGCTGTGTGACACTCCTTACAAAATCTGGGGTTACCATGTCTGTTAGAGTAAGAACCCCCCCCCCCCACTGAGAAAAGGGAGTCCACCTTCATACACCAGGAGCAAAGTTGCTATCTGTATAAGTCAGACTACAAGCTTATCCAGCAGAGTCCCACATAAATCCGTATTTATTACTCAAAAGATGTCCAGGGAGGACATCCTATTGGGACTCTAGATGAGAGAAGCATGGGAGAATAGCAAAGTAGAAGGATCCAGAGGGTCCTAGAAACCTACAAGTAGAACATTATGATAGGCACCAGCCAAGGACAATACAGGCTGTAAACTTTAAACCCCTACCCAGATCTAGCCAATGGACAAGACATTCTCCACAGTTGAGTGGAGAGTGGGGCATGACTTTCCCACGAACTCTGGTGCCTCATATTTGACGATGTCCCCTGGAGATGGAGGCCTGGTGGCACTCAGAGGAAGGATAGCAGGCTACCAAGAAGAGACTTGATACCCCATGAGCATATACAGGGGGAGGAGTGCCCCCTCAGTCACAGTCATATGGGAGGGGAGTAAAGGGAAAATGGGAGGGAGGGAAGAATGGGAGGATACAAGGGATGGGATAACCATTGAGATGTAACAAGAATAAATTTAAAAAAAAGATGTTCTACCATACTATAAGGACATTTGCTCAACTATGTTTATTAGCAGCTTTATTCATAATAGCCAGAATCTGGAAAGAATCTAGATGTCTCTCAACTGAAGAATGGATAAAGAAACTGTGGTACATTTACACAATGGAATACTGCTCAGCTATTAAAGAGAAGGAGATCTTGAAATTTGCTGGAACAGAAATGGAACTAGAAAAGTTCTTCCTGAGTAAGGTAACTCAGATTCAGACAGACAAACATGGAATGTACTCACTTATAGGTGGATTTTAGCCATATAGTAAAGGAAAAACATACTATAATGCAGAGACCCAAAGAAGATAAGTAACAAGGAGGATCCAAGGGAGGATGCTTAAATCTCACTCGGAAGAGCAAATAGAATAGACAAAGGTAGTGATTGAAGGGAGGGTACCAGGTGGAGAAGGGGCACAGAAATATATGAGGATAGAGATCAAGAGTGGGGAGACAAGAGGCAAGAGGACAGAAGGCCTAGAGAGAAAAAAGAAACTGTGTGTGTGTGTATGTGTGGTGTGTGTGTGTGTGTGTGTGTGTGTGTGTGTGTGTGTGTGTGATGTATGTATGTATCTATGTATGTATGTATGTGTGTGTGTGTTTGTAATTATTTTTTCCTCTTTTTCTTGCCAGCTCCTACCAGGAGCCATCACCTCTGGCCTCTAAATCCTTAAAGAGAGTTGAGTCTCTTGAGAGTTACAAACAGTACTGGTCCCAAGACACAAGGAACTATCAGCTTTTGGGTTCTTTATCTGACTCTACATCCAACTTCAGATTTACACACTATGTCAAAGCTGGCCTTTGACATATTGTCAACTAATGCCAACCATAATCTTGCCTTTTACTACCAACATGCTCATGGATGCTTGTGTTCTGGATTACAGTTTTCCCTCTCAGCAATAATCATGACAATTCCTCTTCTGACTGAACAGAGGATGCACTAACCCACTAACCAAGATGGAAATTCTTACAGGTTCATTTGGAGTTCAATGAGGTTTATGATAACATAAAGTTTGATACAAACAATATCAAACAGTGCTGGATAAGAATGCATATTTAGGGGCCTTGGAAACATGGTCTCATGAAGTGTTTTAGATGATTAGTGCTGACACATGGTAGTCTAGTAGGCCCTTAGGAAGTATTTTTGCTCAAGGCAATCACAGAAGCAAGGGAGGGTCTGCAGCTGCTAATGAGAGTTTGATAGTCCATTTTCAGTCTTTGGTTATTTACAGAAAATGGACATCAAAAGGAGTGCCTGCAACAAAAATTTACATAACTTACTATTAACATCAACAGTGATTTCTGACAGATTTTAACATTGGTTTAACAACCTTTAACATCTGCCTAATGCTTAAGGCAATAGTGGGTTCTCATCCATCTTAAAAGCATGACTAACAACAAAGAAACAGAAGCCATGAATTTAAGAGAGACCAAGGGAGACTGTATGTGGGAGAGGCTAGAGGTAAGAAAGGGAATTTGGGAAAATATATTAATAGAATTATTTAAAAAATTAAACATAAAAAGCACATTTTTCCACTAGGAGAAACATATTTGCAAGTGTTATACATTAATTGAATTATAAACAAAAAATAAATATAAAAAGCATATTTTTTCACTAAGAGAAATATATTTTCAAGTGTTAGAAATTTTGTTGTAGGGACAGGTATATTGAGACATTCATGCCCACAGGAAAGAGCAAACTCTCTTCAACTTGCAGTTGAACAATTGTAAGTGTTCTAGATGAAATCATTCAGCTCCATGGCCTGATGGACTTCCTGAATTTGCCACTGCTTTCCCTATTGCTGACCTCCTCCTCATTGAGGTATTGCTACCCACCAAGTCTCAATCAAGCATGGCTTCCTAGGACCCCATATCAGGGAGCTGACAGACCATATACACCATCAGCTCTCTGTTCTGAGTTCAATGGCTGCAGTCTTCTCCAGCTAGACTCAGCACATCTATCTGCCATCTTCCTATGTCCTGAATTCTCACAAGTCTGCTTTTACATGAGCTGTGTGGTATATTAAAGGGCCCAGTTTTCTGACTTTGGATTACACTGCATTCAGTCTGGGAGAACAGAGCCAGGATACTTTAGGTCCCCCTTTGCAGGTCCCTCAGTCATAGCCTTTCCTCAGTCATTGGCAGCAGCACACTTCTCTGTAGTCTCCCAGAATCCAGTCACTCTTCCTTCTCCATACATGAGGGTTAATACTTGCTGCTACACATTATGCCACACTTTTTGTGCTTCTCTGACTCCTCTCATTCCTTTCATAACTTACCCTCTCAAACAATCTCATTTAAGGGTGGATTTGTTTCCCCACCAAGCTCATTCTCAACAATTTGTCTTCTACCATTTGCTCTAGGAGAGTGCGGAAAGTCTCACTATCACCCCAGTTGCTACTGAATGTGTTTCAAATCCTCCCAAATGAAAAGTGAACAGTTCTATGAAAACAGCTTGAACAGAAGAAAAATGTCATTTTTTGTTATTGTTTGCATTTTTCTCACATTATATTTTCTACTAACTCAAAATCTGTATTCCATTCATATGCTCATGTGAACCCATTCTATCCCTAATGAAAAGTTTTTATCCTTAAGAGCAGAACATGGAATTTTATCATAAACTATTCATGGGTTAATTGATTTCAAAACTGTTGTGGATCAGAGTCCATTTGACTTAAACCACTCTGCACTGAGATTGTATTTTATGGAAAGTCATTTCAAATTTGGTACTCATGTCAGTATCATTGTTTTAAGATGCAATAGTGAAATTATTTAAAATGATGTCCTGAATATACAAGTAGTGAGCAAATTCCTGAAAAAGATATCCCACACCACGTACTAGCAAAGAAATAATTTTAAAAAGAACTATTCTAAATGTGAAAAAATTCAAATGACATTTGTGTAAAAGAACCTAACATGACAACTACCATTAGTATCCAGAAACTTAAATCTGGTATGATTATTCCCAAGGAGTCATGAAAAGACAATGTATTATATATGAATAATTATAGCAGATTTTTTTATAAAAGCTAACCTGGAAGAGTCCAAGTGGTATCCTTCAACAGTGATATCATAAAACCACCTATTTAAATCAATGTTAGGACTTATGCTGAACAGAGGGAAAGCCAAGTCTTAATGACTATACTCTGTACAACACTATTAATCTTTCTTTTTTTCTTTTATTTATTTATTCAGATTACAACTCATTCTTAAAACGACAACATTGCACAGGAGAATAAAGCTGGCCCCCACTAAATACTAGCCTGTCAAGGGTGAGACAGTGGAATACTGTGTGCTGAGACTAGGCAGTAAAGAAGAGCAGTGTCTGTAGATGAACAAGAGTACAGCACTCAAAGGCAGGAGTGGGAGTGCTGATGGCTGTCTTTGTGGAGTCCTGCTGGTAAGGTTGAAATCTGACATTTTCAGATCTCCTCTGAGCTTGTTCTAAACGGTGGACTCCCATTCTCAGGAAGGTTCTCTCTTTGCCTGATCTGGGGAAAACCAGATCTTGTAAGGAGCCTTACAAAGCCCTCAGGAAAGATAGCAGGCCCAGCCCTTTCCTGATAAGAACTCATTCAGCAAGCACCTGGGAATTCCTTATGTTAAGGAGATCCTAGCCTTAAGCAAGTGGCTTTTAATCTTACTTAGTTCTTCCTCCACCCACAGGATATTCTTCCTCTACCCGGGTTCTCAGTAGACTGTGTCTGCTTCATTATCCACTCTGGAGGGCGCACCATTTCCACTTCATTTTTCTTAATAGGACACAATTCCAAGTCAGGTTTCTTCATAACACACGACTAGAAATAGGTTGTGGTGGTTTGAATGAAAATGGCCCCACAAGGCTCGTAGGGAGTGACACTATTAGGGGGTATGGCCTTGTCGAAGTGGGTGTGGCCTTGCTGGAGGAAGTGTATGGGTATGGGATTTGAGGTTTCAGTCAATCCCGGTGTCACTGTCTTCTGATAGCTGTGGGTGCAGATGTAGAACTCTCTCTACTTCACTAGCACCTTGTCTGCCTGCATGTTGCTGTGCTTCTTGCCATCATAATAGTGGACTAAACCTATGAACAGTGATCCAGGCCCAATTAAATGTTTTCCTTTAAAAGAGTTGCATTTTACATCGCACTAGAAACCCCAACTAGACAAAGATAAACTTTTTGGTTCTTCTGAAAGCTTTCATACCCTCATACCATTTGCTGGGTTACAGCACACAACTATGACAAAGATGAATTTGTTATCTATTTTTGTAAATATGTAACAAATATCCCACATACATCACAGATTCCCTCTCATTTTCCCCTTTGTGTGAACCCTCTCCCCCCTCTCTCATACACACCTACATTTCACTCATTGCCCCCTCTCATAAGGTAAAATGCTGTGGCATGTCATCATACAGTTCTTCTAGTTTTAATTGACCATTCTTGCCTAAATTGTCAAACTCTGGGTTCATTGTTCAATCCTGTAGGCACTTGTACTCCTTAATTCTCAGAAATGTACTTCTTTTTCCCTTCTCCTTCCCTGTCCCCTACTGTCTCTTCCCTTCCCACTGCCTCTCCCCTCCACTCCTCTCTTCCTCCTCTATTTCCTCTAACACCTTTCCCAGGCATTCATCTTCCCTTCCCTTCTTCAGTCTCCCCTGCCTTCTTCTCTGTCCATTCCACCAGCTCCTCTCTACTTTACCTTGCTTCCTCTTTTTTGTACTCCATCCTCTTCTCTCCCCAGTCTTATCCTTCTTTTCTTCCCTTCCCCCACCCCACTGCCTTTATTCTCTTCACTCCCCCCTACTTCCACCTTCACCTGTCCTCTATTTCTTCCCTCTGTCCTACAACCTTTGCTTCCTTCCCCTCCTTTCCCTCTTTTGAGTTCCCCATGTACTTACCTCTCCCTTCTTCTCCCTATTCTCTTCTTTATCCCACTACCTGTCCCATGCCCCTCCATTGCCTCTCCTCCATCCATTCTACTCTCTTCTCTGCCTCCTCTCCCTCATGCCACCTCCTTGGTTCCCATTGTCCCAGTTCCCTTTCCCTTCTCTCTTGTGCTGCTTGTTTTATGTCAATTTGACACAAGGAAGAGTCCTTTAGGAAGAGGGACCTCAATTGAAAGAAAGCGTTCATCCCACTGGAAGCAGTGGCAGCCTTGAGCAGGTGGTCCTGGGTTGTACAAGACATCAAGATGAGCAAGTCACCAAGCAGAATTCCTCAGTGGTCTCTGCTTCCATTGATGCCTTCAGTTCCAATCTTGAGTTCCTCCTGCGTTGGCTTCCCTTCATGATGGACTGGGCTCAGGCCTTGCAAGGGAAATAGACTCTTTTCTCCCCAAGTTGAACTTGTTCAGGTTTTATCACAAAAAATAGAGCAAACTAGGATGCCTTCCCTTCCTGTCCTTCCTGCATCACACTGCTTGTCTCTTCTTCCTCTGACGCCCTTTCTCCTACCCTTCAATTTCGTTCCCACTCTCCTTCATGACTCATCTCCTTTACTCCTTTCATTTTCTCCCTTCCCTTGTTCCGTTGGTATCCTCTTTCTCCTCTCCTCCACACTCCCTCCTCTGTCCCCCACCTCTATTTCCCTATCTCCTCCCTCCTTTTTCTCTCTGTTCCTTTCCCTGTTCCTTTCCCTCCTCATTCCCTCTCATTCCATTCATTCCACCACTCCACTCCTCCTCTCTCCCTCTCCCTCTGTCTCTGCCCTCCTTCCTTCTTCCCCTCTCCATCTTTCTTTACACTTCTCTATGTCTTCAGTTTTCCCTCTCTCCTCCAAGCCCACCTTTTCTCTCATCCCCTATTCATTACTGTCCTCTATCTCTCATTTCCTTTCTGCTTCCTTTCATCTAACTTTACCTCCCCCACACTTTACATATCCCCTTCGTCCCTCTTTTCCTTTCTTTCCTTTTTCTATACTCCCCTGCAGTTCCCATACATTTCCTTGGCCTTTCTCTCTTTCCTCCATTCCTTCCCCTTTCTTAGGCCATTCCTCTTCCCCCTTCATTTTTTCATCCTCAAATCTCCTTTCCCCTTCTTCCTTTTTCTATTCCATTTCATCCCCTTACCTCTGTCCTCTTACCTCCTCTGACCTCCTCACCCATTTCCTTTACCATTATCTCTCTCTTCCCGTCTGTCTTGTCTTCCATCTATTTCATGCCCTCCCCACTCCATCCTTTTCTCTCATCCCACTCCCTCACATCTCCCATTCTTTCCCTCTTTTACTCCCCCTCACCTTTCTTTCCATTCCCCTTAATCTTTCTGTATGAATTCATCCCTACTTCCTGTCCAGCCCCCTCCCTCCTACACTTTACCTCCACATTCATTCCGTTCTCCTGTTTTTAACTCCCCTTCCATTTTTCTTTCCCAGCTATATCCCTATCCTCAAGTACCTGGATCCCACTCCCCTTCCTTCCCCTCTACAAGCTTTTACTCTTTTCCTTGCAACATACACTATCTTTTCTCCCTTCTTTCCTCTCATATGCCCTCCCTGCACACTCCTTTTCCCAACTCCCCATCATCTGTCATGTGGCTCTGCTGCCATCCACAACCCCTGTTCTACCCTTCTTCTTCCCCTCTTTCTCTCCCAGACCCGTCTTTCCCTCTTTCTCCATTCCCCTCCATTATTTTCCCTTTCATTCCCCTCTCCATCTGCATCTCTTCCTCTACCCTTCATCCAATTATGTCCCCACCTCCTTTTTTCCTCACCTCCTACATCGCTTTCCATCTCTACTCATCCTCTAGTCTTTCTGCTTCCCTACCATCACTTTTCTCTCTCTTCCACACTTCTTCCTCCTAGATCCATCATAATCCCACCATTTTTCTACTCTTCCCCTCTCATTTTCCTCATCCTCCCTTTCCCTTCTCCCTCCCATTTTACTCTCTATCCCCTTCTCTATGTCTTCCACCTTTTCCCCTTCTCTCTAAATTTCCCTTCTATAATGTCTTTTTCATTGCCATCACCATCACATTTCCTCCTCCTCTAGTTATTTTCCCACCCCTTCTCTTTCCCATCCTGTCACTTATGTCTGATTTCCTCTTCCCTTGCTCTAGTTCACACTCCTTCCCCACCCACCATTTCCCCTCCCTCCATTGTGATCTCACATTTATTTCTCTCTTGCTCTTCCCCTCCCATCCCTCCTCCTTTGGCTCCCTCTCTTCCTCTACCCCTCCAGTTCCCTGTATCCCCACACCTTATTTTCCTACTAGTCCCTCCTTTTCCCTCTCCATTACAACTGCCTCCCCCACCTTTTCTTCTTTATCCGTTGCTTCCTTCCTCCTCTCCCCCACTCCTCCTGATTAGACCTCCTCATCCTCCCTTCACTCACCCTACTCTCACCTCTCTCTTCTGTCCTCCCTCTTGTTTTCTCTACTCCTCATCTTTGCCATCCTTCTCTTGTGGTCTGTGCTCTCTGTCCATTGCCCATTTCTGCCTCCCTTTTTATTCCTCTTTCCACACCCACTTCTCTCCCTTTTCCATCTGTCCTATCTCCACCTCCTCTCCATCCCTTTCTTTCCCTTCCCTTCTCTTCCCTTCCCTTCCCATTATTCTCCTCCTCTACCCATTCTCTTGTTCTCCCCCTTTCCTACCCCCCCATGTTCCTTTCCCCTCTCTCCATTGTTAACTCTCCTCATTTTCTCAACTCTTTAATGCCCTCCCAACTCTCTCCCTCTTCTGTCCTCTGTCCTTTCTCCCCTACCCCTCTAACTCCTCCTTTATGCCTTCCTTCCCCTCAGCTCACTCTTCTATCTCCATTCCCCTTTCCTTCATTTCACATCCCATCACCATATCCCTCCTCTTCTCCCTCCATCTAATTCTTTCCTCTCATCTTCCTCCCCTTCCATTCTCCTTACTTACCTCCAGTCTCCTCCTCTTCACTTAGTGTAGTTCACTCCCCTTTGTAAGCCTCTCCTCCCCCAGCCTCCATTGTGACTTCATCTCCATACCTATCCTGCTCTTCTACCCTTCCCCCTCTTCCTCTTCCTTCTTCCCTTCTTCCTTAGCTCTTTTCCTTAATAACCATGAAGGGATTGTCTTACAAGGTATTTTTCCTGCTATATCTTGTCCTTTATTGATCAGACCTCAACTGTTCCTTATAGGGCTCTGTAGCCTGCTGGAGATGCTGCAGGACATCTGAGGTCTGTGTTTGCTGCCATTCACTGGGTGTTATTTGGACTGCTAGAGTGGTCCGGAACCTCTTCCTTTTTCTCCAGCTGATTAGGGTCTCTCTTCTTTTTGCCTCGGTGGCAAATAACGATCACAGTTCGGTTCTTGTCCTTGTTGGGGCTCTGAGTGAGCACTTCCTTCACTCTCCTAATTATCTTCTCCCTCTGCTCAAGAAACAAGGAGAAGCAGGAGAATGTTAGTTTTGGAATAAGATGTAGGCTAGCTAGCAAGGAAAGCTCTGTAAGAGTGAGTGGAGGTTCAAGGAGGGTTTTGTAATTAGAAACCTTTGGGGCAAGGATCTATGTTGAAAAGGGGAAGAATTTAGGATCATCTGACCTTTTCATTACGTCTGTTCTGACGCTGAGCAGTCTCTTGAGTCTCATTCTTGTCCACGGTGTTGCTTTGTGTAGGCTCTTTTTCCATCTTTTTGGCGATATTTAGCTATTCTAGCTTACCCGACTGTACAGACTTCTGTGTCCAACGCTACCCCTCACAGTAATGAACAGGAGGCCTCTTGCCTGTCCTTTATGTACTCACTCTAGGGTAATGAGAAGCCACACCCTTAAGGTTTGTTTGGTCACCCAGGTCTGCAGCCAATGGTGCTCTCTGCTGGTTTATACATCATAGAAGGTCATCACTGACACATTCCTGGGTGTGGTGGACTTGAGGGGGTTGGAGGAAGACAAGATGCTCTAGTGGTTAATGAACACTGAACAATGTAGTCCCAACTGACTTTCTCATCTCCCAATGTTAATTTTTCATGGTATACATGACAGAAAAGGGAATTCCTTCAAACCTTTCCTGGAGTCACCCTTGTTATATTGCTCATGGCCCATGCTGCTGTATCCTTATCCTCATTATCACTTAGTAATTTTGGGTGTCTGTCAAACTTCTCAAAGCTAATGAACTCCAAGTTATGTCTTGGTGAAAATGTGCTTCATCTTACTTTTCTCTTAGACACAATCAAATACACACCAAAGACAATTTACTTCTTGGCTACTTCTGTGCAGTATTTCTCTTCCATCTGTTTCTCTTCCATCTCCACATAGAACTGCTCAGTATTTTGCTTCCCTTCGGAAATCATAGCCTCTGTGAAGATTTCAAAAAATGAGCTTTCTGAAGTGGAAAATGACCTTGTTTCACATCAGTGCAGTGTGTTCACACCCAAGGCCCTAAGTGTAGCATTGATACACAGGTTTCACTAAGCAAAGGGAGCTGTTGTCCATATTGTGAAAGTTTTGTGAACTGTAGCATCAGCAGTGCTGTAGTGGGAAAGTAGACCTATATTCAATGCTGGAGATTCCACTGTGTGAAGAGGCATAAAGATGGTTGTGCATATCTCCTTAAACACACTGGGGACCTCTTGTGAGTATATAATTGTTTCTGGACAAAAATTTCACAACCTTAAATGCATGATAGAGGGAACCAAGAAGAGGGATGTCACACCCCCATAGTTCTCCAGTGAGATGAAGACTGGTCCCGTTTCATTTAGAATTTGCATATCTCAATGGGGAAAAGGAAGAAAAATAACAACAAAGTGTATTGCCACATAATGATTTGGGGGCCACCAAGGTGTACTAGTTTTCAGTTACTGTAGGAAAAAAATTGAAGCAGTTACAGATGATATAGAATCAGCTTGATTTCTCATTCTAGAGGTTTCTGTCAAAGGATGATTCAACCTACTTCTTTAGCCTCTGCTGGTAGCCCTGTCATGGAGCACGAATGTGGTGAAATCAATTGTTCAACACCTGAGCCAGGAGAGAAAGGCGAGAGAAGAAGAGACTGGAACCCTACATTCTCCTTTGTGGGAATATTCCCAAGGGTCCAAGGGCCTCCGTTGGGGCCTTACCTCCAAAAGTTGTACAACCCCCTGCTTCATGATGCTAGCTAAGAGGCCAATATTAAAAGACATAGACCATGATGGACACCAATGACAAAGGGGACATAGAACATATTTTCTTACAGAACTCCGGGTGTTGTATTGACAACTACCTCTACATGTATGAACATTGGTAGGCACACTTTTGCATTTTGTGTGTGGGTGAGAGTCTCATAGTTACAATTAATATTGACAGTATCACTATGAATGAAAAAGAAAGAGTAAAGTATACACAAGCAGGTGACATCAAACAGATCATGTTAAAACTGATTTAAACATTGATAGTTAAATAGTTTCCCACTACTACCAAGTGAGTCTTTCAAATTAGGAATCATGAGGAGTGAGATAGTTTCTTTTTTCTTTTCTTTCTTACTTACTTTCTTTCTTTTTTTGTATTGAGAGCATGGGAAGAGAAGGAAACAGGGGAGGAGTACCCCAGAGAGGGAGGGAGGGAGAGAGAAAAAGAGACAGAGAGAGAGAGACAGAGAGACAGAGACAGAGAGAGAGACAGAGAGAGACAGAGACAGAGAGACAGACACAGAGATAGACAGAGAGATACAGAGACAGAGACAGAGAGAGGGACAGAGACAGAGGAAGAGAAATGTGAGGGAGTGGAGGGTAAGAAAGTGAAGTGGTTTCTATAACATCCATCCAGCGTTTTAATATTTTTTCCTCTGAAGTGCCTAAGGCTAAAGAGTGTGATCCTTTATTATTGTGCCTAGCATAAAAGTGCTTCAATGTAACATAATACACCCAGAAAGTTTGCAATGAGGAATACCTGCAATTGTACACATCAAAGAAAGAGAAAAAAAGCATTGTTAGGTTTTGTCACCCCATAGCAAGAGAACTTGACAGGATATTCTTTCATTCCAAACAGGATCAACTGAATATTTTTGCTTGAAATCAATATTACACACTTAGGTGTTTTGAGAGAGAGAAGAAAAAAATGTGGTATTTAATGTTTTCTATCTACTAATATATAGTATACCCTACTTTTCTCATTTTAATTGGTTCATGTTGTCTGTGTCAGTGTGGGAACATAGTATAGTTAAGAGTTGAAAGTGACTTCAACATTTACCCACCCTTGCCCCCCAGGTATCTTGAGCACAGCATCTCCATTTTAGTCATGGATTGGGATTTCACAATTTCCACATCTAAACATATCACAGAAAACCACTCTTGTGCTAGCACCCCAGGCTCAGGTAAGGACCTCTCCTTTAAGTGATGATTGACTGCCCAACTTATGGTATGGTTAGTGGGTGGGTACATTTTGTAGGTCTCAGTATGATGGGGAGGCATCCTTGACTTGGTTGACAACCATCATGTTATTACCTCAGTAACATAAACAAGGCACTCTGTGCACTTTGTTTTAGGATCCTCTTTACAATCAATTCACCATTAACCATTTTCTGTACATGTAACCTTCATTGCATATAGTACTCTCTTGTATACGTTGCTTTATTTCTTAGGCAATATGTGCTTTTTTGAAGACCTGGGGTATGTAAGAATCTGAAGGTTCCTTCATATTTGCACCCACTGCAGTAGTGTACTCTACCATGCAGGTGAGAGAGGGTACAATAGAGAGATGTCCTTTTTAACAGAGCTGCTCTGTTCCTTCCAAAAAGATGGAAATCTGTCTTTCTCCCTCTCATCACCCTCTTGAGGCTTTTCAGCTAAATAAGAATCCAAATCTAGTATTTGAAACAGCTGTGTGGTTGACTTATTTGTTTGTTTGCTTGGTTGTTGGTTTTTCAAGACAGGGTTTCTCTGTGTAGCCTTGGCTGTCCTAGACTCACTTTGTAGACCAGGCTGGCCTCAAACTCACAGCAATCTGCCTGCCTCTGCCTCCCGAGTGCTGGGATTAAAGGTGTGCACCACCACGCCTGGCTGTGGTTGACTTATAATTTGCAGAGCAATCGCATTTGGGAGACCAGGGCTCAGAGTACAGCACTTGTCTAACTTGCCTAACTTGTACTAGGCCAGGATCCTCAACATTGAACAAACTGTCAGCTGGAGCTAAGCCTCTGTGGCAGGAAGCCATAAGTTGGCTTCAGTTGACTTTAGTCTAGTGCTCTGTACTCACTCACTGCTAGATATTGGCCAACTGTCCTTTATCAATCTCTGTCATTCATTAGTCTTCTGTCATTAACTATTCTTATGCTCACTGTACATAATGTATCTGTGTTGCATCCTTGCCACCACACATCGTCAGTTTTTCTTCAAAGTGTTTTATACCTTCTTATACTGATGTTTCTTTCCATAATAACCAGAAAGACATTCATGTACAGTAAACACAATCTACTGAGAGCTGTGGACTCCCCTAGGTGCTGTTGGATTCATCTAATCAGAGTCTGCCTGTGTCTTCCCTGAAGAGCAGAGATATGGGGAAAGTCTACTGGGAGGCGAGAAGGGGGATTTATCCATGTGAATCATTAATACAAAACCTGATTGGGAATGTTTACAAGGAGATTTAGTCCTAAATACCATGCACTGCAAACAGTATAAACACCTTTCATGGGGGAGTACTGTGTGACTTTTCTTGGGGAGAGATGAACAACAGAGGAAAGACACCATTCCATTCAAGCCTAGCAAGGGGAAGGAGTGAGTTTCTGGGATAACCAGCAGGCTGGGTAACTCAAAGACAGCTGCTTCACCTGAAAGCCCATCCCCCAGGAGCAATGACTCATCAAACATGCCTGGGGCTCCCTGCACAACTTGCAATCAGCTCAGTCAAAGCTAGTCTCCTCTCCCTACTCACTGTTATCACTTAATATGGCCTTAGGGATAGGCCTTGTGAATGGTGTAACTTTCTGGGTTCCCAAGCCTCCTAAGTTTTCTTAGCTTCCTGAGTCCTGCAAGCTTCCCTCCTTCCTTCAGACAGGAAAGATTCACTTTGGAGGAAATTACACTACAGAGACTGATGAATGAAATGGTGTGTGTATATAACAAAGAATAATACTTAGAGAAATACTGGTGCCACAAGTAATTTAACCATTGCTTAGAGAATTAAGCTGAGAGAGAAGAGAAAGTGAAAAGACTGCATATGTCAGCATTGGTTGCCTGAGGTCTTGAAAAGACAAGAATATAAGAAGGAGTCCTGATCTTTGATGTCACAGAGCTTCCTGCTGTGCATCTGTTTGGTTCCAGAAGAGAAATAGGGAGCCATGAGAAATGTGACTCCTAGCCAGTGTTTGTGGATGGAGGAATGCACACGTGTTAAAATTCATGACTGTGGACATAGAAAAGTTAATTTTAGAGGATGCTGTTCACAACCAGGACACCAGAAGAGAGGTTATATTGGTGACTTCAGGGAAAGAAGTAGCTAACTATCACTGGAGTCTCCAGAAAAATAGAAAGAAAAATATTACAAATAATTGTCTCAGTGATTTTGGAGGCTGAAAAGTCCAGAGGTCTCAGCTGGAAATTCCTACTGGAGAAGTCTGCAGATATAAATTCTGGTCCCAAAACTGACAGATTAAGAATCAAGAAGAGCTGATGATTCAGTCCAAGTCCTATGGTCAGAATAGTTGGGATGCTATAGCACACACAGCCAGGCCCTCAGCAGATTGAGTGAGACCCCCACACTCATCACAGAGTGATGTTCTCAGGGTAGGCACTCTAGAGACATTCAAAAATCCACACACCCCTCTCCCCCACCACACACACATACATGCACACACACATACACGCACACACACACACACACACATATACACACACACACACACACACACACACACAGAGAGAGAGAGAGAGAGAGAGAGAGAGAGAGAGAGAGAGAGAGAGAGAGAGAGAGAGAGAGAGAGAGAGAAATGCATTTGTCGAGTATGTGTGATCCAGCGGAGTGTGCATATCCTGTTGATGATCCCACTGACTTCAAGAAACTCCATGTTACATGTCACACTCTAGGGCTTAAGTCTGAGTCCAAATGTCCCTAGTAATGGCTGCCATCCTCAGCTCTAGTACACAACACACAGTATATTGACTGAATGCTGTGAGTGACTGCATCTATTATGTGGCTACTTTGAGACAAAACAGGACCTCTTTTAATCTTCTGTTGGCATAATGTTCTTGTGGACTGTGTACAGTTTACCCTTGTTCATTCAAATGATGATTTCTCTACCCAACTTTCCGGGTCAAGAGACGCTGCATTGTGGTGTTTATTCTAAGTGTCTCCAGTTTCAAGTTTGTGTAAACACATCACCATTTGTTTTCTGTTTCATCAATGAAAAAGAACAAGAACAAAACAAAACAAAACTAGCAAATGCTGAACAATAACAGGCAATATGATGTGGGCCATCCTGATCCAGTGAGTGGAAGAGAAAGAGAAGAAAGAAGAGGATGAAGACATGAAGAGAGACTGGAAAACATCAAGAGACAATTTAAAAGCAAGTATAATGTGGCAAATCTGAATGGGAAGAAACTATACTAGCATGGAGATCTAGGATGGAGTAATTATTGCACAACATTGTGCTATAGGCTAATTAAATAGATCCTGGTCTCTCTGTGTAGTTATTTGTGTATAAAGATGGTTAAGGAGTAACCACTGATTTCACTAAAATAGGAATTCAATATTATATATTAAAAAAAGCATTCAACAATCTCCCTTAGATCTGAAAACTGTATGAATCAGATTGTAACAAAATTAGCTTGTCAGGCAGCATGATTTGTCATATGGTTTCCCAGGCAGGTGAACCATTCTGTATGTGGCGGATTGTGGCCAAGGAGGCCACGTGCACAGTGACCTAAGAAAAGTGGGAAGGATAAAATCACAAGTGAAAGCAGAACAGAAATAAAACAAACAAACTGTCAAGTGCTGACAGAGAAAAAGTGCTCTTGAAAAGAGTGGGAAATATGGTTGCCCGAAGAGGAAAAGAAATTATGAGGGAATAGTGTCATAATAAAAAAGGGGTGGTGGCACCAAGAACATGGTCACAATGTGGGTCAGGAAACCATTTCTGTGGGAAAAGACAGTAGTGTGAATAAAGGGTGCTTGCTCATCCCTTCCTTGAGCAATTCTTGAATGCTAATTGTTTAGGGTGGCAAGTCACTGTTCTTCTAATGAGAACACAAGAGCACACAGAAGAAACTCAGCACCAAATTAAACAACACACACTAAAGAAATTGTCTGCCTTTTGCAATTAAATACCTTGAAGTCATCCTCATAGCACTCCCTGTGAGCAAGGAGTATGCAGGTGTAATTCCTGCCATTGTCAGTCATTTCTGATGGTTTCTGAATTGGGCACGGATGCTAGCAGAGTGGGAACAGACATTGGTGGCTTAGGATATCATGTAAAGACACTAATTGATTATTTTGAGACTGGCACAGCGAGCCTAGGTCTGAGTGCTCAGAGTCTTTGCAGCTTGAGGAGTCAGAGATGACTCCAGGCACTAGAATTGAGTCATTGATGGAAGCAGGGCTTGTCACATGCAGGATTTTTTTGCAGGAATGGGCAGATTGCTGTGCTGTTACCTATTGCAGGCCTGATCAGATATTGTGAAAAGACAAGTCCTGAAGATAAGAATAACCAAGTATGAAAGAGGATAAGACACAGCTGCAGGCACACAGGAGTTCAAGGAGGCCTAGTCCTAAAGGGATGGTATTTTTGCTTTGTTTTTAAATTTTAAATTTTTAAAAATTTTAAAAATTTGTTCATTTTACATCCCGATTGTAGACCCCTCTCTCATCACCTCCTGATCCCCATATCCTCCCTTCCTCCTTTAGTCTTCAGAAAGGTGAGCCCTCTTCCCCTAACATCTGACCACAACCTTTCAAGTCTCAACTGTACTACATGTATCCTCTTCCTCTGTGGCCTGGTAAGGTCACCCCAAAGCGTAAAGTGATCAACATGGGGGGAGGCAGAGTCCATGTCAGAAGCAGTCCCTACAGCCCATATTGTTGGACCCACAAGGGTCTAGGTCCACATCACACATGGTCCTTGTTTGGTGCATCAGTCTCTATACTGTAGAGTGTTTATCCTGTATTATGTGGCTAATATGCACTTATGAGTGAATATATACCATGTGTGCCTTTCTGCTTCTGGGTTACCTCACTCAGGATGATCTTTTCTAGTTTCATCCATTTGCCTGCAAGTTTGAGATTTCCTTGTTTTTAATAGCTGAATAGTATTCCATCCTGTAAATGTACCAAAGTTGCTTTATCCATTCTTCAGTTGAGGGACATCTAGGTTGTTTCCAGAGACTGGGTATTGTGAATAAAGCTGCTATGAACATAGTTGAGCAAATGTCCTTGTATAGTGGAGCATCTTTTGGGTATATGCCCCAGGAGTGGTATCGCTGGGGTTTGAGGTAGCACAATTCCCGGTTTTCAGAGAAAGCACCAGAATGATTTCTAAAATGGTTGTACTACTTTGCACATGCACCAGCAATGGAGGAGTTTTCCTCTTTCCCTACATCCTCACCATCATGGGCTGTCACTTCAGGTTTGATCTTAGCCATTCTGATGGATGTAAGATGAAATCTCAAAATTGTTTTGATTTGAGTTTCCCTGATGTCAAGGGGCATTGAGAATTTCTTTAAGTGTTTCTCGGTCATTCGATACACCTCTGTTGAAAATTCTGTTTAGTTCTGTATCCCATTTTTAATTGGATTATTTAGTTTGGTGGTGTTTAATTTCTTGAGTTCTTTATATATTTTGGATATTAGCCCTCGGTCAGATGTAGAGTTGGTGAAGATTTTTCAGTTTGTAGGCTGTCGTTCTGATGACATTATGTCCTTCACTTTACAGAAGATTTTCTGTTTCATGAGATCAAATTTATTAAGTGTTGATCATAGAGCTGTTGGTATTCTATTCAGGAAGCTGTCTCTTGTGCCATTTGATCTCAAGGCTCTTCCCCACTTTTACTTCTAACAGATTTAGTGTTTTTGGTTTTATGTTGAGATCTCTAATCCACTTGGACTTTAGTTTATGCAGGGTGATAAATAAGAGTCTATTTGCCTTATTTCAAAAAAGTAGACATCCAGTTAGAGTAGCACCATTTATAGAAGATGCTATCCTTTTTCCATTGTATGGTTTTGGCTTCTTTGTCAAAACGTAAGTTTCCATAGGTGTGTGGGTTTATTTCTAGGTCTTCGATTAGATTCCATTAATCAGCCTGCCTGTTTTTAATGAGTGTACCATGCCATTTTTATTACTATTTCTTCAGCAAAAAATGTATTTACCACTTAGCCACTCTCCTTTACCTTGTGGTCACAAGAATCCTGACTATGAATGAATATTGAGCTTATTTCAGACCTCTCTCCTTGACTTATTTCTAGCAATGATAATGGTCTCCATGGCAACGAAGATATGGTGAAGTTACTCTGTAAACTTGATCCCCCATGTCATAGCCACATCTTGCTGTCCTCCTTCTCTTTTCACCAGTCTAAAGTTTTGACTTTACTGTATTGAAAGGCTGAACAATACAACAATATATCTCTGAATATCCTACCAAAAAAAGTTATTTAAAAAGAAGGTATGGTTGGCCTATGGTGGTAAATTGTTATTAAAATTCCCTTCGAATATTGGAGTTGTATACTGTGTTTGAAAGCCTGTCTGTAGAGCATTGATGGTTGGCAGACACTTTCAAATAGAGATTGACTTTTAATCCCAGCACTCTGGAGGCAGGTGGATTCCTATGAGTTTTAGACCAGTCTGTCTATAAAGCGATTCCAGGATAGCCAAGGCTATACAGAGAAACTTTGTCTTGAAAAATGAAATGTGTGTGTGTGTGTGTGTGTGTGTGTGTGTGTGTGTGTGAGAGAGAGAGAGAGAGAGAGAGAGAGAGAGAGAGAGAGAGAGAGAGAGAGAGATTGAAAGAATCTCATTTTTTTAGGGGAAAAATTTTAATAAGGTAAACTGTGGGGCACTTTATTAAACTACAGAGTTCTAGAGGAAATCTTAGTCCTTTCAACTAATAGCTTCAGGCTATTAGAACAAGTACATCATCAAAACATTTACCTTGAACATGCCAGCACCAGACAAGTCTTTCCAAAAGTAATCCAGCCCTCCCGATCCACAGCTCAAACTGGAGGAGTTACAGCAGAATATTTTTTCTTAAACTAAGCAAGATAATTCAAAGCAGGAGAATGGTGAGAGAAATTAGGGCATGGTGGCCTGGAAAATTTATAAGAGTTGTATATATACATTTGTGTGTGTAGTCTATGTATACATATGTAATATATATTCCAATAGATTCAAATTTTTCAAGTTGAAAGAATACATTTAAGAGGACTATAATGGTGTAATGACCAAAGTTAATAATTACATACTATATTTTTGAAAATTGTTGATAGATGTTAAGTGTTACCATTATAAAAAAGAATATAAGAAATGTATATATAAATCATCCCCTGCCATTTATTGCACAACACATGTACATTTCCAAAAACACAGTGCATTCAATATTTTGTTAATTAAAACCCAAGTAATATTTAAAAACTGAAAATACCAAGAGGTAAAAGGAACATTGTGCTATTAATTGATTAACATCAATAGTATAGTGGGGAGTTCAAAGTTCATATTCATTAATTCAGACAAGATATTTTGTGTATACAAGATTAACATTAAATTAGTGATCATTCTGACTTGGTCATCACTGGATTACAGATATATTACCAACCTAACATTCATGTGTGTGTGTGTGTGTGTGTGTGTGTGTGTGTGTGTGTGTGTGTGTGCGCGCGTGCGCGCGCGCATGGGCTTTCCTGGTAAATAAACCCCTAACTTCACACATACTACATAAGTGTTCTAATACTTAGCTACTTATCCATCCTCTTTTTATCTTGTCAAGAGAAAGTCTCATTAGACTTTCCAAGCATTCTTTGAATTCTTTCTGTAGCCAGACAAGTCTTCAACTCTTGATCCTTTGCCTCAACTTTCTGTGTGGGTGGTATTGCAGACTTGTGCCACCATGCCTCATTGTGGCTGTTTGAATGAGATGTACAGCATAGTCTGAATGCTCAGTCGCCAGTTGATGACATTGTTTGGGGAATGGGTGGTTGAAGATGTGGAAGAAACATGTTATTGGGAACATGCTTTAAGCTTTTAAAACCTCACACCATTTTCAGTTTTCCCTGTATTTCCTTCTTGAGGTTCAAGATGTGAGCTCTCAGATACTGCTCCTGCTATTACATCTGCCATCTTGCCTTCACTTCATCATTGTGGATTCTAAACCTATGAAATTGTAAGTCAAACAAACTTTTTTCCTATAATTTATTTTTGTCACAGTATTTTATCACAACAATAGAAAAATAACTAATGAATGAACTGACTTCTATGTTTTATAGGTGACTTCCTATGTTTTAGAAATAATTATTGAATCCAGTTAGTGGTGCACATCTTTAATCCAAACACTTGGGAGGCTGATACAGGAGGATCTCTGTGAGTTTGAGGCCAATGTGGTTGATAGAATGAGTACCAGGACAACCAGGGCTGTCTCAAAAAAAATCATCATAATAAGAGTAACTATCCTTGTGGCAACTAGAGCCAGTGCAAAAAATCTATACATGAGATTCCTATTATTACTAAATTTGGTAGCCAAGTTCATAAAAGTGAATCATTTTACTGAAACAAAACTTTATTGCTTGTCTGTATTATTGAATGGGATTCAATTATGGATTGCCATAATGTCCAGATTTCATGTTCCTTCCTTTGACTTAATTGATCAAATGTACTAAGTACACTAAAACACATAAAAATCTATTTCTTCACATGCTTTATGCAATCATTATAGTAACAAATATTCCTTTATCTGTTAAGGTAAAATTGGTTCCATTTTAAGTATCAAAGGCATACCATATTTCATCCTGAAACTCAATTCAGAAATCAGAAACTTAATTCAGCATCAAGAAGTTCAAGAAGTGCAGAACTCCCATAGGCATAAGAACTGTGTCTTCAGGTTATATCTAGTTTCATGGTGACTGTGAGAATAAAAACAAATACATTAACTGATAGTCTGAGAAAGCTGCTTATTCTTTAGTCAGATGGTTTTTTAAAAAAATACATATACTTCAAAATACCATTGGGATATTCCTTACAGAGTTCAATTGGTAACATGCACAGAAAATAGAGAGAGTAGTTAAAAGCTTACACATCAAATCTCACATTAACTGCTGAGAATAGATGTAGTGTGGGTAATAGATAGATAAAAGGTCGACTATTTTCCTATGAATGTGAGCACATAAAGAAAATATTACTTAAAATACTTATGGGGAATGGAGACCTGACTCAATATTTGAGAGTCCTTGCTGTTCTTCCAGAGGACTGGAGTTTGTTTCCCCTCACCCATACTGGGTGCCACACAATCACTTAAAACTCCCAGGCCCAAGATTTCAACATTCACACATGGCATATACCCACCACATACATATACAATCAATGAAAATTAAAATAAGTCTTTAAAATCAGAGGAATTTCTAAAGGCAATTTTTCAGGCAGATATTCCTATAAAGAAAGAATCCCTTTAAAAATAAAACAATTCTTTTCACATTTTGATCAGTTTTTCAGTCTCCTACAATGATTTATGCACAGCTAAACATCATTAAGGATTTAAGGAAAACATATACTACGAAAGGCAGAATCATAACCTAACAAGAAGGACAGCAACTTAGAAGCCACAAAGATTCAGGAAATGTCACTTTGTATAACTTATGATTTTGGTCATCAAGCAGCTCAAATGGGGCTGGAATGTTTAAGCTGCTGGTTTTGCTCACAAGCTAGTTTTGGAAAACTGTTGTTCACATATTATGTCTTTGGCATCATACTGAGGTTTCAGACAAAAGCTGAAAGCCTAAATTAAAACAAAATCATTTTTTCCCTCTGATTCAAATGATGCATACAGGTAAGCCATGGCTACTATAAAGATACCCTGTCTTAAAAGAGAACTTCAACAAATATCTCTTATGAACATAGGTGCAAAAATACTCAATAAAATGCTCACAAATCGAATACAAGAACACACCAAAGATATTATTCACCATGACCAGGTAGATTTTATTCCAGGCATACAGAGATGGTTTAATATATGGAAATCCATCAATGTAACCCACCATATAAACAAACTGAAAGGAAAAAAAACACATGATCATTTCCTTAGATGCAGAAAAAGTATTCGACAAAATCCACCACCTACTCATGTTTAAAGTTTTGGAGAAATTGGAGAAATAGGAGGTACAAGACACATACCTAAACATAATAAAGGCTATATACAGTAAGCCAATAGCCAACATCAAATTAAATGGAGAGATACTGAAGGAAATTCCTCTAAATTCTGGGACCAGGGAAGGCTGCCCACTTTCTCCATATCTCTTCAATATAGTTCTTGAAGTTCTTGCTAGAGCAATAAGACAACAAAAGGAGATCCAGGGGATCCAAATGGAAAAAGAAAAAGTCTAATTATCCCTATCTGCATATGATATGATAGTGTACATAAGTCACTCCCAAAATTCCACCAGAGAACTCCTATAGTTGACAAACACCTTCAGCAAAATGACTAGATACAAAATTAACTCAAAAAAGTCAGTAGCCTTCCTGTATACAAATGACAATCATGCAAAGGAAGAAATTAGGGGAACTACACCCTTAACGATAGCCACAAGCAATATTAAATATCCAGGAGTAACTCTAACCAAGCAAGTGAAAGACTTGTTTGAAAAAACTTCAAATCTCTGAAGAAGAAGATTAAAGATGACATCAAAAGATGGAAAGATCTCCTTTGCTCGTGGATTGAGAGAATTAACCTAGTAAAAATGGCCATCTTACCAAAAGCAATTCATAGATTCAATACAATACCAATCAAAATATCTACACAATTCTTAAAAGAAATTGAAAGATCAATTCTCAACCTCATATGGAAAAACAAAAAACTCAGAATAGCTAAAACAATCCTGTAAAATAAAAGATTCTCTGAAGGAATCTCCATACCTGATCTCAAACTGTACTATAAAGCAACAGTAATTAAACAGCATGGTACTGGCACAGCAATAGGCTGGTTGATCAATGGAATTGAATCAAAGACCAAGAATTAAAATCACACCCATATGGACACTTGATTTTTGACAAAGATGCCAAATCTATTTAATGGAAAAAGGATAGCATCTTCAGCAAATGGTGCTGCTCTAACTGGAGTTCTACATGTAGAAAAATGTAAGTAGACCACTATTTATCACCATGCACAAAACTCAGGTCCATGTGGATTAAAGACCTCAACACAAAACCAGTGGCACTAAATCTGTTAGAAGAAAAAGTGGGGAAGAGCTTGGAACTTAGTGGCATAGGAGACAGCTATGTGAACCGAATACCAACATCCCAGGACTTAAGGTAAACAGCTAATAAATGGGACCTCATGAGGCTGAGAAGCTTCTATAAGGCAGAAGACACTGTCAACAGAGCAAAGTGACAGCATACAGATTGGGAAAAGATCTTCACCAACCCTACATCTGACAAAGGTCTAATATCCAAAATATATAAAGAGCTCAAGAAATTAAACACCACCAACCAAAATAACCCAATTGAGAAATGGGGCTCAGAATTAAACAGAGAATTCTCAACAATGGAATATCAAGTAGCTGAGAAACACTTAAATAAATGCTCAAAATCCTTAGTCATCAGAGAAATGCAAATCAAAGCAACTTTGAGATTCCATTTTCTACTCATCAGAATGGCTACAATAAAAAACTCAAGTGACAGCACATGCTGACTAGGATGTGGAGAAAGGGGAACACTCCTTCATTGCTGGTGGGAGTACGAACTTGTACAACCACTTTGGAAATCTACCCGGCACTTTCTCAGAAAACTGGGAATAGGACTACCTCAAGACCCAGCTATTCCACTCCTTTGAATATACCCAGAAGTTGTTCCACCACACAAGAACATATGCTCAACCATGTTCATAGTGGCCTTATTCATAATAGGTAGAACCTGGAAATGACCTAAATGTCCCTCAGTCAAAGAATAGATAAAGAAATTGTGGTACATTTACACTATGGAATACTACTCAGCTATTAAAAACAATGAAATCCTGAAATTTGTGGGCAAATGGATGGAACTAGAAATGATCATCCTGAGTGAGTTAACCCAGACCAAGAAAGACTTACATGGTATATACTCAATTATAATTGGACACGAGCCTAAAAGGGATATCCCATGAAATTCTTCACTTACCAGAAGATTAGGATAGATACTGGGACTTCGTATTGGGACTCTAGGTGAGATAAATATTGGAGAATGGGGAAATAGAAGGATACAGAGGGTCTTAGAAACCTTTGAGAAGAACATCATGATGGGTGGATCTGGACCCAGGGGTGTCTGCTCAAACTACTGCACCAACCAAAGACAAGAAATGCAGTAAGCATTGAACCCTTATTCAGATCTAGCCAATGGACAGGACATTCTCCACAGCTGTGTGGAGAGTGCAGATTGACTCTGATGTGAACTCTGGTGCCCTGGTGAACACTCAGAGAAAAGATAAGCAGGCTACCAGGATGACACTTGATAGGCTGTGACCATATGGTAGGGGAGGAGGTCCCCTTCTGTTACAGACATAGGGGAAGGGAATAGTGTGAAAGAGGAGGGAGGGAGGAATGGGAGGATACATGTGACGGGATAGCAATTGAGATGTAATCTGAATACATTAATTAAATAAAAAACAAAAAGACTTCCTCCAAAAAAGCAAAACAAAACAAAAACAAAAACAGAAAAACAAACTGGTGAAATCAGAACTGAAGCACTAAGGGCATGTTATCTCACTCAAGAGCAATTTCCTTTCTTTGTGTGTTATTTACTATGTTTTACAGAAGAATTGAGATGTAGATTAGTCAGTGTAGCTGTATGTGCAATCTCTTAATATACTTTATTTCAACCTCCCAGATACCATGTAAATTATAAGGAAGATTAAATATGAGATTATTTGTAATAAGAAAGTGTAGAATATCAGTTTGAAGGTGGGGGATAACAAGTGAAACAGAAGAGAGAACATTATGAATGTTTATTTATATTGTTATCTTTTCCTTCACTTTACATTATCTTATTTCCTAGTAAATTATCCTCCACTTCCATAAGAGATATTTAATCTTTTTTTGCGAAAAAATAACTTCAAAACATGTTTCTTTGGTCAAGGGAATTGAATTGAACACATATATGAACATGTGAGTTTTCATTAAAAACAAAAGGCCAGAAATACAGTTTAAACAAATGGTGATTGTTAAACTGGATGTATGCATGTAAAAGAATGTAAATCATTCCATAGGTATCTCCAGGCACAAAACTTAAATCCAAGTAGGTCAGAAATCTTAACATAAAACAAAATACACTAAAATTATTAGGAGAGAAAGTAAAGAATAACATTGAATTCATTGGCATAGGAGAAAACTTTCTACGTGAACATGAGTAGCACAGGCACTAACATCAACAATTAATAAATGGGACCTGATGAAACTGAAAAGCCTCTGTAAGGCAAAGGACACCATCATTCAGATCTAGCCGATGGACAGGACATTCTCCACAGTTGCGTGGAGAGTGGAGTCTGACTTTCACATGAACTCTGGTGCCCTATATTTGACCACTTCCCCTGGATGGGGAGGCCTGGTGGCACTCAGAGGAAGGATAGCAGGCTACCAAGAAGAGACTTGATACCCTATGAGCATATACAGGGGGAGGAGGTGACCCTCAGTCACAGTCATAGGGGGGGAGTGAGGGGAAAATGGGAAGGAGGGAGGAATGGGAGGATACAAGGGATGGGATAACAATTGAGATATAATATAAATGAATTAAAAAATTATAATGCAAAAAATGGGAAAATATTTTTAACATCTGCATATCTGACAGAAGATTAATATCTACAATTTATAAAGCATGTAAGAAACTAGAAAACTCATTCTTGTGAGGATGTTTAGCAAAGGGAACACTCCTTGATTGTTGGTGGGACTACAAATTTGTGTAGCCACTATGGAAATAAAAGTTTTGGGTCCTCAGAAAGTTGGAAATCAGTCTATCTCAAGGCCTAGGTATACCACTCCTGGCTGTGTAACCAAAGTACTCTCCATTCTTCCATAAGGACACCTCAAGTATGTTCATAGCAGCTTTAGTCATAATAGCCAGAATCTGAAACACAACCTAGATGTCCTTCAACAGAAAATGGATAAAGAAAATATGGTCATTTACACAGTGGAATAATAACTCAGCTGTCAAAAAATGACATGCAATTTTCAGGCAAATGTATGGAGCTAGAGAAAACATTATCCTGAGCAAGTCAACTCAATACTAGAAAAACAAATATTGTGTGTATTCACTTATAAGTGGATGTTAGCCATCAGGCAAATGATAACCAAGCTACAACTCATATACCCAGAGAGAATGGGTTAAAAGAAATCTATGGGGATGGGGTGGGGACAGAGTGATCACCCTGGTAGGAAGAAATAGAATAGATGGCTTTGGCTTAACTGTTGGTGGGTGTGACAGGTATGAGGCAAGATGGGGTGGAAAGACTACATTCAGAGTCATCTGGAATTGACAGGCTTTTCAGGGATAATGAGGAAACCTAGTGCAGGGAAACAGCCTCATATCTGTGATGATACCCCTAAGGAGGATTCCTAGTAATGGGCGATTATAGAAATATTATTAATATTTAATATTTATTCATATAATTATTAAGGTGGCACTTATTCTTTAACCTGCTATTATGTAAGTAAAAGACATAGAAATCTGTTAGATTTTTGATAAGCCTTAGTGCACTGGGAGTGGGCAGATATTAACCCTCTAAAACTATGTTGTCTATTTCCCTGTCAAACTCCCATAAATGCTTACACATGTTTTCCATTTGGGCTGTTACTCTCCATCATGCCAATGCTCAAAGCAAGTTCCTTCTGGCCATGTGATTCTATTTTAGTTCACACTACCCCATTTTGACATACTTCTTTCTTTCTCCTTCCTCTCTCCTCCTCATGGTCCTTCCCTGACCCCCTAAGCTCATGAGCCTTGGCTCTGCCTACCTCTCTTCTACCCAGCCCATGTGTAGGCACCATTACTATACAATCAGATATAATTGGGGAGACAGGTTTTACATCCTGTCATTTTGGATACACGTGAATTTGTTCTTAAGGATCTTGGGGGCAGGTAAGCAATTAACATTTGGATATACAGTAACTCCAGATCAACCTCAACAGAAGATATGGAGTTTCAACTGGCCATCTCTTGTTGCTAGGCAAGGTTTCCAGTGGCTAACCTGGTTGCATTCAATTGAGTTGGCCAAAAGGTTCCCAAGGAAATCCCCCAAACAAGCCAGGCTGTTACTAAGATGAAGGGATGCTCTCTGCAAATTGACAGAAGGGCCCCATTGCTGAGGAAAACATCCACACAACTCATTGGATGTTGAGAAGTTGAGCTGGTGTCAATATGGTACATTTACCCCTGCATTCTACTGTATTTGATGTGGCAAGGTAGCCTGTAGGCTGCCAAAAGACAAGCATGGACACCAACTCAGCCACAAAACATTTGACCAAAAATCTGTCCTGCCTGCAAAATAGGCTAGGGAAATGGCAGCAGAGAAATTATAAAAGTAACCAAGCAATGTATGATTTTTCATTCCATGAAAACAAACCCATACCCCACACTGCTAGGTTAACCAAAATTCCGAGACTAGATAACTCAGAAATGTATAGTAAAACAAACACTACTTCTGTCTGTCTGTCTGTCTGTCTGTCTGTCTGTCTGTCTGTCTGTCTCTCTCTCTCTCTCTCTCTCTCTCTCTCTCTCTCTCTCTCTCTCTCTCTCGAACTTGTAGCACATACATATACCCTCAGCTTCTGCTTCAGTGCAATGCCTGCTGGCCTGCCATCATGTTAATACCACAGTGGGCATGGATTAAACCCCTAAAACTGCAAGTAATCCCCAAATTAAATGACAACTTTATAAGTTGCTTTCCTTCCAGTGGCTATTAACAGTAATGGATTGGTAACTTTAATATTCACTTCAAAAGTCTTCTTAGTAATTGATAGATTATTAAAGAAAAGAGTCAGTAGAGGGTGTTAACATATATACTATGATTAATTAATTTGAACTGGGATAAACAGATCTATTCAAGAAAAGCAGAATCCATACTCTTCCCAATTCACATAATGAACTCACTAAAATAAAACACAATCTGATAAAAAAAAAACAGCATGGTAATGGCACAGATTTAAATAGGCTGGTTGATCAATGGAATCAAAGACACATAAATAAACTCATACACCTATGGACACTTGATTTTTGACAAAGAAGCCAAAATCATACAATGGAAAAGAAGATAGCATCTTCAACAAATGGTGCTGGTCTAACTGGAAGTCTACATGTAGAAAAATGCAAATAGATCCATATTTATCACCTTGCACAGAACTAAAATTCAAGTGGATTAACGTCCTCAACATAAAACCAGACACACCAAATCTGTTAGAATAAAAAGTGGGCAAGAGCTTTGAACTCATTGGCACAGGAGACTACTTCCTGAACAGAACACCAATAGCCCAGGCTCTAATGTCAACAATTAATAAATGAGAGCTCATGAAACTGAAAGGCTTCTGTGAGGCAAAGGACATTGTCAACAGAACAAAATCGCAGCCTACAGACTGGGAAAAGATCTTCATCAACCCTATATAAAACAAAGGGCTAATATCCACAATATATAAAAAACTCAAGAAATTAAATACCGCAAAACAAAATATTCCAATTAAAAAATAGGGAATATAGCTAAACAGAGAATTCTCAACAGAGGTATTTCAAATGGCTGAGAAGCACTTAAAGAAATGCTCAATGTCCTTAGTCATCAGGGAAATATATATCAAAACAACTCTGAGATTCCATCTTACACCTAACAGAATGGCTAACATCAAAAATTGAAGTGATGGCACATGCTGACTAGGATGTGGAGAAAGGGGAACACTCCTCCATTGCTCATGGAAGAACAAACATTTAAAACCACTTTGGAAATCAATCAGACACTTTCTCAGAAATCTGGGAATAGTGCTACCTAAAGACCCAGTCATACCACTCTTGGGCATATACCAGAAAGATGCTCCACCATACAACAAGGACATTTGCTCAACTATGTTCATAGCTTTACTCATAATAACAAAAATCTGGAAACAACCTAAACGTCCCTCAACTGAAGAATAGATTAAAAAAAAAAACTGTGGTGCATTTACACAATCGAATATTATATTACTCAGTTTTAGAAAAAAAAAGGGGGTAGTCTTGAAATTTGTAGGCAAGTAGATGGATCTAGAAAAGATCATCCTGAATGAGGTAACCTAGACCCAGAAAGACAAGTATGGCATATACACACTTATAGGTGGATATTAGCCCAACATTAATGTCTTTTGAGAGACTCTAGACAGCGGAGGATCTGGACAGATACTGGGACTACCAGTTGGACTTTTGGCAGATTTGGGGAATTGAAGGACTAAGAGTGGTGGTTGTCTGGAGCTCCACAAGGAGACTTTCGAGACTGATGGATCTGGACCCATGGAGGCCTCCATAAACTGATGCACAAACCAAGGACATTGCAATCAGATAATCTAGAACCCTGTTCAGATGTAGCCAATGGACAACTCATTCTCAACATGAGGAAGTGGGGTGTAAGAGCAGGGACTGCCTGAAGTTTACAGCCTGTATTGTCCACGGCTGGTGCCATAGTTTGAGTGGGACCCCTGGGCTCAAATCTGCCTATCATAATTTTCTTCTTGTAGGTTTCTAGGATCTGCACCAGCCAAGGACAATACAGGTGGTAAACCTTAAACCCCTACCCAGATCTAGCCAATGGACAGAACATTCTCCACAGTAGAGTGGAGAGTGGGATATGACTTTCTCACATACTCTGGTGCCTCACCTTTGACCATGTCCCCTGGAGGGGGAGACCTGGTGGCACTCAGAGGAAGGACAGCAGGTTACCAAGAAGAGACTTGATACCCTATGAGCATATACAGGGGGAGGTAATCCCCCTCAGTCACAGTCAGAGGGGAGGGGAATAAGGGGAAAATGGGAGGGATGGAAGAATGGGAGGATACAAGGGAGGGGATAACCATTGAGATGTAACAAGAATAAATTAATAAAATAAAAGAAATTGAAGAAAAAAAAAGAGCAAGTACTTCCTCTGTCAGCAACTCAGGTGACCAAGATTTGATCACTGTTCCTTGGCTGCAGAGGCTTTGTGGGAACACTGAGGAAGGGGAAGTAGGCTATCCGGATGAGACCTGATAGGCTGTGGTCAGACTGTGTGGGAGGAGAACCCCACCTGTCAGAGGTCTAAGGGAAGAAAATAGGGCAGAAAAGGGAGGGAGGTTGGGAACAGGAAGATATGAGTGAGAGGTTACAATTGGGATATAAAGTCAAAAATTAATAAAAATTTAAAAATAAATTAAAAACCACAATCTGAACCATAAAAGACAAAATAACCTTTTGTAAAGAAAAATAAGTGTTTTCATATCACAAGGAATTAAATATATAGCATTAAATATATATGTTCAAAATTGACAAAGACATGTTATGAATAACTTAAAATTTCATCTAAAGAAATTTGAGAGAGAAGAACAAGTCAAATGTAAAGCAAGTATGAAAATAGCAATCAATAATCCATGAAATCAGAAATCAAGATATTATGATAAAACCAGACAATTTAAAGCCAGTTCATTAAAGATTTTTAAAAAGATTTTAAAATAAAAGACAAGCCACTGGAAAGAGCAAGAGAAAAAGCATAGATACCAGTATTATAATATAAGAAATATCATTCAATCCTTGTCCATTATGAAGATAAAAAAGGAATATTAGGAAAACTGTTTGGTCATAATTTTGATAGCTGAGAATAAGTGAGCCAATATTTTCAAAGACATAACCAACAATAAACCGTACAGGTACCATACATGTAATGGTGAGGGAGTTTTAGGGAAACACAGGAACCAGTAGACAGAGCTCCTAATGGTAAGAGTTGGGGGTGATTTGAGGAATAAAACAAAGTAGTATTAAATTACAACCCATGTTAAAATAAATAATAACACATATAACAAATTATTTAATGTTAGTAAAAACACAAATACCTTCTCAAGGAAAAAATCCAGAAAGTTGAGACAGCTATTCTTCCTTTTATGAAGTACAATACAGTCCCCATTACTCAGTGGAATGTGACTTAAGCATGCCACACAAGATGACTTTTTTTCCACAGAGAAAAAATAAAAAGATTAATTTCACCATGGAGAAATCTGACAAGCTCTACCTTGGACATATGATCAAGGTCACTAAGAAAATTCACGTAAGTCACAAAGTAATGCTTACGATGAGCCCAAAATAATAATGAGAAAAATATTAGTCAAATCTGAATAGATATTATCTAAAATCTATGACTACTATTTTTCTAACATTTTTGTTAAATATAAAAACTATGTGAGAAAATGTCATTGTCTGCAGTATTCTTTGGTAACATGATATCTGAATATAATTTTGTATAGGAAATGAATCCTGGAATAGAAAAGTAACATGTGAAAAATAGCAAAAGCATAGTAAAATATAGATTTGAGTTAATCCTAATGAATATTGGTACATTTACAAATATTATAATATAAATATGTATACTATAGGAAACTAAGTACAAGATGTAAAGGAAATCTCTGTGTTATATTTGTGTTATATTTGTGTATTTAAAACGCTTTTAAAACTTCAGTATATTTTAATAATCCAATAAATATCTGCCCAAACACATTAAGAATTAAATGAAGAAAATGGCCTCAGGCATATAAGATATTAATAAAATAATGAAATATTCTCATAAAGTATAGCATTATATTGAAGTATGAGATAAATAATAAATTCCTAGAAAATATAGATTACTAAAAATTAGCAGAAGTAATTTAAAACTTAGAAATCTTATCACTATTAAAACATTAATGATAAATCCTCCTATTTTAAAAGCTCCATGTGTGAAAATGTCGTAGACAGTTGTAGCAACATTTTAAAAACAAATATTCCCAGTAATATCAAAAGAAAGTACAATTCTCAATTCATTTAATAAGTCAAAAACATTTCGTTTACAAATTCGGCCAATAGCTATGTGATAAAAGGAAATTCTATGTGAATTTCAGATGAAATAAGCATAAAAAATTCACAAAATACTGGCAACACAAAATTATAATAAATATACATTGTAGAGTTAGTTCAGAAATGATTGGTTTGTTTTCCATTAAAACATTCAATCTATGTAATGCACCACGGTATCATATTAAAAAGAAGAAATTATAGTCATCAAAACAAGTATAGTAAAAATCGATGAAATAATTTTTACAATTGTAATACAATGCTATTTAGAACTTTGAAAAATTTTCAACTTAAATTGAATTTGCTCTTAACATGTTTAAAAATTTTAAAAAGTATGCCTCTTAGGTACTGTGTCATAGTGAGAAAAATGGCTAGCACAAGTCATGAACAGCCTGGAAACAATGAATCTCACATAGAAAAGCCCATGCAATATATACCCTGAAACATCCTAAAGATTTTCCATACTGATACTAGATCTAATAGCCATAGAGGAACAGAACCCATAGGAATATGATTGGCAGAATAACAGTATTTCTACTCTTCATTGGCACGAGAACATCAAGTATATATGCTATGTCCCAGAATTAATAAAATTGTTACTTCCACTAGATGTTTTTATGACTAAGTAGAAACTGTCAGAACTGAGTGAACTCAGGAGATTGATAATGCATATTTTTCCAAAACTGAGATATTTACCTTTTTTTCATTCTACATATTTATTTGTAGGCAGATTAGCTGGGGTGACCTTGAATTTCCTAGGTAACCAAAGGTGACTGGAAACTCCGAATGCATCTGTGTTACCTTTGGTTACTAGTATTATAGGCAAGTATCACCACACACACACACACACACACACACACACACACACACACACACTACACATATATTACAGTTTTTAAAGTTCAATTTTTTTAAAGTTCAATTTTCACTTTCACTTAATGTTTCTCTCATAAAGTCCCTTATGATACTTTAGTGTTTTGATATATTTAAATATATAGAATTAATTTAAGAATCATTTACTTTATATTAATAAACATGTTATATGATGCATTTTAAGTTTACTTATTTATTGAAATATAATAGTCCAGTCCATTATCTAGAAATTTATTAACAAATCGAAGGAATATCAGAATAATAGTTGAACAAATTAAGAACTATTGTCCCTCACAACATATCTTAAAGAGTTTAGCTGGTCAACAATGATGTAAGTAAACCAAAATTAACTAAAATATTTCTAATTTTCTATCTACTATGGTATACATACACTTGTAGGTTTATTCCTATAGTTTCAGGGAGCAAATCGTATTGAAGAGTCAACAGAAGTAAGGAAGACTGTGAACCAACTGTATTTTTTTCTTCTACATTAGTTATGAAATGTATTTTAAAGAATGCTTTTAGTTTTCTTTCCTTCTTTTCTCTGTAACTAGAACTATTTTCCAGGTGTCAGTCTTAGATGCAGAAGAGCTAGACCAAACTATACTTTAGAACCACAGAATGAAATGACTAAGGGTTAAGAAACAAATCTGTTGGGCTGGAGAGATGGCTCAGAGGTTAAGAGCACTGTCTGAGCTTCCAAAGGTCCTGAGTTCAGTTCCCAGCAACCACATGGTGGCTCACTACGGGCTATAATGAGATCTGGTGCCCTCTTCTGGCATGCAGGAGTACATGTGGGCAGAACACTGTATATATAATAAATAAATATTTCAATTTAAAATAAATTTAAATTAAAAAATAAAAAATGAATCTGTCTCTGTGAGTTCAAGGTCAGCCACGTCTACTAAGTGAGTCCAGAACAGCCACACAGGGAAACCCGGTCTTGAAAAAAAAAAAAAAGAAAAGAATGAATCTGTATGAGCTGGAACAACATAGTCACTTTACCTCACAAAGTGTTATAACAATCAGTCAAGCTGTCTGATTTGAAAATCTCTCAAAACTTACAAAATACAAAACAAATATAAGGAACTAGTGTGCTTTTCTTTTAGAAATAAGGCCTTTGTAAGGTATTTTATAGAACTAAAATTATTGTTCAATGATTAAATGCCAAGAATGTGTTATATATACAGGTTCACTAGTGGATTTAAATATTTCTATATTTTTATGTATTTTGAATTGCAGCTAACACCAGCTTTCAGTACAGTTTTGGGTTTTGTTCAGGACAGAATATCTCAACTTAATGAGTCAATGTAAAAAAAACCCCTTTCCTTTCAAGGGGATGAATCTGGAAAGGTTGTCACATTATTTATCTTTGACTAACAGTTCTACTGCGGAAAGATGGAAGGCAAGGAGAAAATATTCCCTATAGAAATAGGCAAGGGGAAAACTGATATTGATTTTTCCATAATAAATTCAGAGTAATTCTCACAGGCTTTTGGGTGTATCTAGGTCACTGAGAAAAAAAAATTACAGAAGCATATTACTGGTAGATAAGGAGAAATATAGTTATTTCTTATACATGTTTTTAAATGGATTCACAACATTTTAAGATATTATACCAAGATTACTTCTATTAAGTAGGAACTCTGTATATATACAAGCAGAATGAAGAAAATGACTTTGGCAACCTTCTGCATTTAGAACAGTTTTCATAAGAAACTCATGGTTAAACTAACACCAAAATCCAAATTAATATAATTTAACCAGAAGTCAAATAATTTTAATCTTAAAACCACATCATGCATGATTATATGGATAAACACTTTACAGTTAGATTAGGGAGTAGTTACTACTGTACATCTCCCTGGATGCTAAAATTAAATAGAAGACCATATGGATGCTCTAGAAGATATAAAAATAGACTTAGGTGTTGAGCAATGAAGCAATTTACAAATATGATGGTAAGAATACAAAGGATCAAAATGGCAATTATCTTCATTAGCCAGTACTCAATAGCTATATAAATATAAATTTTGACCCTTTAATTACTAAAGCAATATTAGGCACTTAACTTAAGCCATCTCCTACTACTAAGGTGAGTGAAAGACAAGAGATATGTTCTCTTACAGAAACAATGCACTTCAAATGCAAATAGCTAAGTAGGACCATCTCACTAGCTTAACACAACTAAATGGCAATCATTCAATAACTATAATAAGCTACTACTACTCTGACTGACAATACAAATAAACATAAATCTAAATCATAATGCAAGAGAATTTAGAGCTACTTTGGTGAGAGGTTAGAAACTTAACTTCTTACTAGAAATCATGTTTAAATTGAGCTATATAGGACAGGTATTTTTTTCTGAGGCAAGGTTTCTCTGTATAACCTTGGGTGTTCTGGACTCACTTTGTAAGTCAGGCTGGCCTCAAACTCAGCACTCCACCTGCCTCTGCCTCCCGCAGGTAAATATTCTTAACAGAGTGAAGAGGTATACAACTCCTAGTACATGGCTTATACTGTTTCTCTATTTGCTAATCTCTAAAAATGCACCTAAAATTCTACTAACAAGCCTAGTCCTGACCCACATCCCTCAGTTCATCCTTGGTCTCTAGCTACCTTTGCTGTGTAAGTCACTCTTTTTCCTTTCCATGCTCTTCCAACAA